>NC_137898.1:82245178-83599602 GCF_963455335.1 Martes martes | reverse complement strand
GAAGTAGAAACAATCATCAGAAGTTATTATCAACAGTTATATGCCAATAAGCTAGGCAACCTAGATGAAATGGATGCATTCCTGGAAAACTATAAACTCCCAAAATTGAACCAGGAAGAAATTGACAACCTGAATAGAACAATATTTAGTAATGAGATTGAAGCAGTGATCAACAACCTCCCAAAAAACAAGAGCCCAGGACCTGATGGATTCTCTGGGGGAATTCTACCAAACTTTCAAAGAAGAAATAACACCTATTCTCCTGAAGTTGTTTCAAAAAATTGAAGCAGAAGGGAAACTTCCAGACTTTTTTTATGAAGCCAGCATTACCCTGATCCCCAAACCAGGCAAAGACCCCACCAAAAAGAAGAATTTCAGACCAATATCCCTGATGAATATGGATGCTAAGATTCTCAACAAGATTCTAGCACACAGGATCCAACAGCACATTAAAAAGATTATCCACCATGACCAGGTGGGATTCATCCCTGGGTTACAAGGATGGTTCAACATTCATAAATCAATCACTGTGATAGAACAAATCAATAAGAGAAGAGAGAAGAACCACATGGTCCTCTCAATTGATGTAGAAAAAGCATTTGACAACATCCAGCATCCGTTCCTGATTAAAACGCTTCAAAGTATAGGGATAGAGGGAACATTCCTGAACTTCATCAAATCTATCTATGAAAAACCCACACTAAATATCATCCTCAATGGGAAAAAGCTCACAGCCTTCCTGTTGAGATCAGGAACATGACAAGGATGCGCACTCTCACCACTCTTGTTGAACATAGTATTAGAAGTCCTAGTAACAGCAATCAGACAACAAAGAGAAATAAAAGGTATCCAAATTGGCAATGAAGAAGTCAAACTCTCTCTCTTCACAGAAGACATGATACTTTATATGGAAAAGCCAAAAGACTCCACCCCCAAACTACTAGAACTCAGACAGCAATTCAGTAATGTGGCAGGATACAAAGTCAATGTACAGAAATCAGTTGCTTTCTTATACACGAACAATGAAAATACAGAAAGGGAAATTAGAGAAACAATTCCATTTACTATAGCACCAAGAACCATGAGATACCTGGGAATAAACCTAACCAAAGAGGTAAAGGATCTGTACTCAAGGAACTACAGAACACTCATGAAAGAAATTGAAGAAGACACAAAAAGATGGAAGACCATTCCATGCTCTTGCATCGGAAGAATAAACATTGTTAAAATGTATATACTGCCTAGAGCAATCTATACTTTTAATGCCATTCCGATCAAAATTCAACCGGTATTTTTCAAGGAGCTGGAGCAAATAATCCCAAAATTTGTATGGAATCAGAAGAGACCCCGAATTGCTAAGCAAATGTTGAAAATGAAAAACAAAACCAGGGGCATCACGTTACCTGATTTCAAGCTTTACTACAAAGCTGTGATCACCAAGAGAGCATGGTACTGGCATAAAACAGACATGTAGACCGGTGGAACAGAGTAGAGAGCCCAGATATGGGTCCTCAACTCTATGGTCAAATAATCTTCGACAAAGCAGGAAAAAATATACAGTGGAAAAAAGACAGTCTCTTCAATCAGTGGTGCTGGGAAAATTGGACAGCTATATGTAGAAGAATGAAACTTGACCATTCTCTTACACCGTACACAAAGATAAACTCAAAATGGATAAAAGACCTCAACGTGAGACAGGAATCTATCAGAATCTTAGAGGAGATTATGGACAGTAACTTCTTCAATATCAGCCCCAGCAACTTCTTTCAAGATAGGCAAAGGAAACAAAAGTGAAAATGAACTTTTGGGACTTCATCAAGATCAAAAGCTTCTGCACAGCAAAGGAAACAGTCAACAAAACAAAGAGGAAATCCACGCAATGGGAGAAGATATTTGCAAATGACAGTACAGACAAAAGGCTGATATCCAGGATCTATAAAGAACTTCTCAAACTCAACACACACAAAACAGATAATCATGTCAAAAAATGGGCAGAAGATATGAACAGACACTTCTCCAATGAAGACATACAAACGGCTATCAGACACATGAAAAAATGTTCATCATCACTAGCCATCAGGGAGATTCAAATTAAATCCACATTGAGATACCACCTTATACCAGTTAGAATGGCCAAAATTAGCAAGACAGGAAACAATGTGTGTTGGAGAGGATGTGGAGAAAGGGGAACCCTTTTACACTGTTGGTGGGAATGCAAGTTGGTGCAGCCACTTTGGAAAACAGTGTGGAAATTCCTCCAGAAATTAAAAATAGAGCTTTCCTATGACCCTTTAATCACACTACTGGGTATTTACCCCAAAGATACAGTTGTAGTGAAAAGAAGGGCCATCTGTACCCCAATGTTTATAGCAGCAATGGCCATGGTCGCCAAACTGTGGAAAGAACCAAGATGCCCTTCAATGGACGAATGGATAAGGAAGATGTGGTCCATATACACTATGGAGTATTATGCCTCCATCAGAAAGGATGAATACCCAACTTTTGTAGCAACATGGACGGGACTGGAAGAGATTATGCTGAGTGAGATAAGTCAAGCAGAGAGAGTCAATTTTCATATGGTTTCACTTATTTGTGGATATAACAAATAACACAGAAGACTTGGGGAGATGGAGAGGAGAAGGGAGTTGAGGGAAATTGGAGGGGGAGATGAACCATGAGAGACTATGGACTCTGAAAAACAATCTGAGGGTTTTGAAGGGGTGGGGTTGGGAGGTTGGGGGAGCCAGTTGGTGGGTATTATGGAGGGCACGTATTGCATGGAGCACTGGGTGTGGTGCAAAAACAATGAAATCTGTTACACTGAAAAGAAATAAAAAAAATACAAGTGAATAGAAAAACAAATAAAAAAAATTTACATATTTTTGTCAGTCTATCTCAGGGATAGATAGTACACATGTGATTACTAGGTCTAAGGGTAAATCCATGCAAAACTGTTGCCAAATTCCTTTCAGTAGGGTTGCATCATTTTTTTGTTTGAGGGGGATTTTGAAAATAAGGTTCCCTAGTCCCTTACCTACTTAATCAGAGCTCTGAGATTTTGGTTCCCAGGTGATTTAGATAATCACCTGTAGGTGTAGAAAGCCTGTTTTACAGGAAAACTTTAGGTCCAACATTAAATTAAATCCAATTAATTGCTCACTTGATATGTCCTACGTACTCTGCTATGCAAAGATGAGAGAAATCCCAAGATGAATATAATATAGTCTCCCTTGGAGGACCCATAGCCTAGAGAGTGGAGGGGAAGCATTCATAAGCAAATCATTGTAAAATCATGTGATTGCTGATGTAACAAATTTATACATGGTGCTAAGGGAGCACAAAGAATGACTAACTCTATAAGAATTATATCTAGGATAGATTGGGCCAGACTGTTTCTAATAAAACATAATTATGCTTTTAGTAAACTCTTTATAAAACTCATTGATGGTCTTCTTTCCTGGAAGAAGTAAATCATGTTTCTAACCCTAAATTTATCCCATTTGTTTTTTCTTCTTTGGTTTATTCTTTGACATGGTTTCCACTTTTTGAGTTGAAAACAACATGGGTATCTATGGAGATTTTTGAACCTAAAATCATAACAGCATGCAAAGTACTAACATTGTGATATTTTCAGCATGAAAACACTACCATAATTATGATCATACTGTGGTCTGCATGAAATAAAGTCATTCATGTAGCTGACAGGAGAGAAGATAAAAGTCAATAAAAAGAGAATTATTTATTAAAAAGATCTAATGTT
Organism: Martes martes; assembly: GCF_963455335.1. Taxonomy (NCBI): domain Eukaryota; kingdom Metazoa; phylum Chordata; class Mammalia; order Carnivora; family Mustelidae; genus Martes; species Martes martes. Next base: position 83,595,842 of record NC_137898.1, on the reverse strand, counting down.
ACAAGAACAGTACACAGAACTATTATCTGACTGTGTCTTCCACATGATATATACCATTATATATAGTATATATACAGATTGTATACAATATATTTAATGGTTTGACATGAAGTCCACAGTACCTTTATTTGGATATGCAAAACATTCACTTTTCATGAAATTTTTGATTAGGAGGAGTGTTTTTTTTCCTTCAAAGTTCAATTGACATTATACAAAAATACAGTCTCTTTAGTGATTTAAGACTGTGTGGTTACTATACCATCCAAGAAAAAGCTCACTTAGTACTGCAGCTGAAAAATTAAGTACCTTGATAAGGAATGCTGTTCTGCTTTCTACAAAGTAACAAGTATGTAATACATAAGTACATAAACATTTAAAACCTTTTTTTATAGGTTTATGATGCAAAATACATATTCTGTGCAGGTTGAGTAAAAACATCCCTTATCTCTGATTCCTGTAAGAATACATCAGATATTCTACATGTAAATATTCTATCAGATGTGTACCATCCATCAGCTAGTTGGGAATCTTTGTTAATTTGAATTTGTCATGTATTGACATTTTATTGGGTTTTGTTTTTATAAGGGTTTCAGTAATGACTTGATTCTTAAAGTCCTTCACTAAATCTAGTATAAAACACCATGAAAAACAAAGAAAATGATTTACAGTATTAAGTAAAAATTGTGTATTATTTTATATTCTTACTGTATCTTTTTTTCCTGATGCGTGATTTGCTTCTGCAAGCTAACCCATAGTCATGAGAGTTCATATTTTGCCCGCTAAATAGTTCATATCTCTCTATCTGCAAAGTCCAGCCTCTCCCACCCCAAAGGAGGTGCTCAAAGAAGGCCACTTGGTTGTTATCTTTCACACGCTTCAATATTCACCATCTGTAGTAATTTACTATAATAATCTGTAAACTAAAAATAGTCCTAAAAAGGACTCACTTCTTGTTCATTTCTCCCAAACAGAATGAGTAACCAACTTAAATAGTTGTGCTGTATCTCTGAAACCAATCTTTCAGATATTCAGAACAGAAATTCCAATATATCCTGATTCTATAGGGATTAACCTCTAGATCCAGCAGTGAGAGTCAAATATTGCTTCATTTTGCTTGCTGTTAAGGATGCTACAAAACAAAATTAACAGGTTACATTTCATAAGAGAAAAGAGACTATTCTTTGTTTTCATATTAACATCATCTATAAAACTAGTTTCTCCAAGCTCTTTTTTTTTGGCATTTGACTTTGTTTAACTATCCCTTCAGGCATCTTCTTGGATGTTACGTGAACTCTGACAGTTGGAACTTCTATATACTATCAAGTAGAAAACTTTCACTTCAATATCCAACTATCTAAAGTCACTTTGGTTCATGGTGACTCCCCAAAATAAAAAATGTGGAACATTTCCCAAGCAGTGTATGGCTAGCTGAGGCTCTGTAGTGAGGCCATGTTTCCAGAGCTTAATTAAAAATCAATTTATTCAAGAGGCCCTTTTTATTTTAATAGTTGGTAACATTTTGTAAGTGGTATGTGATGCATGGAAGTGTTTAAAGAATCAAAATTTATTTGTTGGCTTGAAACATTTTAACTCACAGACTATATATGTATGCATTATTATTTGCACAGTGGATTTCCATTGTCCTTAAAATTGTTGGCAATTAAACACAAAAACAACTTGGACTTAATTCAATATCTATTTGGGCAGTGGGTGGGAAATGGGAAAGCTCTGTCTTGTATTCATTTTGTTTTCAAGTTAGCACCCTTGGCAGCATATCAGTGACTACAGTTTTTAGTGACCATATTTTTTTTGTGACTTTAATCTTTTGTTATTAAAATAAGCATTTGTTATATGTGTAGCTATTGCAATTATTAGATAACATAGTAATTAGTGAAAAACAGCACTTAAATTCATTGGGACTTGCTTTCTATTTACCTTGCACTAATGTAAATGGCTTATTCCCTATCCTAATAACTTGTTCTAGGGATATATATAGAATAATATATTGACAAATTTTGCTAATTCACTATGTGATAACACAATATTTTTCAAAAAAACTTTTGTGTACTTATCCTATAATGGATTACACAACTGAAGTTTTGTTTTGTTTTGTTTTGTTTTCACATCTTCTACCAGTTTGTCAATTGGGATAGTTAGCCAAAGGGAAAATGAAAAAAAGTAGACTCAGAATCTTTTAGCAAACTTTTCATTCTCAGTTTTGTATTTGTGTTTGAAACAGATCTGCTAGAGACCACTTACTTAACAAATGGATGGCACACACTCAGGGTCATCAGATATAAAATCAAATTCCAACATATTAAAAAAGTAAAGAATACATTTGACAGAAATTACTTTTGCTTACAAAAAATTCATTACATACAGTCTGCATATTTTATTGGACCAAGAACTGCCCTCTCCATTTATAAAACCAAAGAAACCTGATGGTTAAGTAATATTCCCCCCAACCTCCTGTAAGTGCACCATGTGTAGTCCCAAGTTTTTAAAGCTCATCTCAGGGTCCTGTGTCTCCACTTACACTACACTCTATTCACTGCTATATTCAGGCTAAAGCAAAGCAAAGCAAGGTAAGTCTGTAGTTTTCACCAAGAGGTTGAGGGAATCATCAATGCCAAGAGCAATGTTACCGATGATGAAGATGGGGAGAGTGTGTGGAGGGTCGACTGGGCACTGGTGATTTTCCCACCTGTGAAAATAGAGAAGCATTAAATGCAGAAAATTATTTTGATTTTGCATGAGCTAGGAGAGAGTTGTTTTTAGGTTTGTAAGACAAAGGAGTGCACATGGGTTTGTTTCTGATGAGGGTGTGCTTATAAAAAAAGACAAGGTATGGGGCTCCCAAGAATTATACGGAAGGCAGAATTCTATGTGGAATACTGTCTTACAAGGCTATGTCATGTCTGAAAAACACATCTACTCTGAGATTTAGTTTAATTTTCACCAAAGATGCACTGATGGAAAGCATCCCAAATTCCAGGTAGGTATGAACAATAAAATAGTATATTTTATTGTATATTTATTGTATAGTTTAAGAAAGGGAACAAGAATAATTAGCAACAGTTTGTGTCAATAGAATTCATATTTTAATTACTTCAGTCAATGTTTGAGTTTGAAAATAACAAAATTATTTAAATTATTTAATTTATTTATGGGTTCTCCACTGACTTGATTGTTTCAGTTGAGCAGGCTTAAATTCTAGATTCTCATACCAAACTTGGCAAAAGCAAGAGATCCACCTTTCATTACTCTTACCTATATTATACCCAGGAGAAATTCTTCCTTTTTGGAAACAAAATATTTTATGCAGTTAATGTATTAAGGTGGCTGTTTGATTAAACACACTGATCTGAATGGATTAGTTTGAAGTAGTTTTGATAGTTCCACATAACAAACTCCACATGAACTAAGTACTACCCTTAGACATAAATTAATAGTTCCTCAAGTCAGAAGTCTGAAGTATTGTCATCATGATCGATATTTAATGAACGTTTACTATATGCAGTGCACTATGATGAGCCCTTTATACATATCATCTTATTCAAGGCTCACAACATTTCTATGCAGTAAGTACCATTTTTATTTCCCTGTTGTGATCAGGGAAGAGGAGCTTAGATAATAGAACTTGCTTACAGTCATCAAGATGGGATTAGTGGAAACAGATGTTCTTATAATTGGCTTTAATTAAAACCTTACTGATAGATTAAGCATAAAAGAAAGATACTACCCAGTTTTTGGGATCATCCTTCTGTCAAGTTACCTTCTCTAGCAAGAGTTGAGTGTTAATGGGATCTGGTCATGATTTTTGTTATGGAAATGTGTTCACATTTTTTCCCAGATGTTTATTTAAGAGCTGGGGCACCATTTTATTGGTAACACACACACTTACAGGCACACACACACATAGCAGCAGCAGCAGCAGCAGCAAATCTTTTCTTAGAAAATGTTCATATTTAAGGCACTAATAGAACTTTAATCAACATATTGGAGAATGTGACGTGTATTTCACCTTGTACAAAAGGAATTATTGTGAAGTGCATGGCCTCATGTGAACCACAAGAAAGGCCTGATGACAAAGCTTCACTGGAGTTTGTATTACATACAAACTGTGAAAACATCTTTTCTATTTATTTGAGAGTGGCTGAGTCCTTGTTAAATTGACTAACATGACACCTTTACAAAATCATTTCACTTTCAGAATGCAAAGGAGACTATACCTCAGATTTCACAAAGAATCCACAAACCAAAAACATTATTTTGGTATAGCAAATCAAAACAAAATACAAACATCAACACTGGACTAAGTTATAGTTCTAGCTGCAAAACTAACTAGCTATTTTACTTGAGCGAGCTCTTGAACTTCTTAAGGCTTTTGGTTTTTGGAAATGATAAGAATGAAACCAATTGTTGCTCATTTTCTATAGGTCTGAGATAGACAATGAGTTTTCATTTTATTAAAACTCAGAAAAAGGGCTTCACTAGCTATATATTTTTAACTAAATCATAAAAGTTGACAATTTGTTTTTCATGGAATAAAAGTTGCAATACAACGGGAGAATCAATGTCTTTATAAGTACTTTCAAACTTGGGGCTGGTATTGTCCAGATGATACTTTACGATCTGGTTGTCTTAGAGTTGACAGGAATCTTGGGGAGTCAGAGAATAATAGAATACTTAGAAGTTTGCTAGAAGGATAAAAGAAGATAATATATGAAAAATACCTAGCGTAATGCCAAGAACATGATCAGGGGTCAGTAAATGCTCATTGTATCATTGCTTTTAGAAATTTAAGACTTATGATGCAAGCAGAGAGTTGTCATCTTTTTCACTTTTCAGAAATAATCTTTAGTCTTTCAAGGTGCTCTTGAAAATTTAACACCCACATCTGAACCGTTCAGTTGTACTAATCAATGTAGAGACATTATTACCTCTCTTGCTTTTGAAGTTATACTTTTATAAATGAATCATAAAGTTTATTAAATTTTAGTGTGGCCACACTGTATTTAAATTCTTAGGTCTTTTCACCTAAATTTCTGAAAAATGTCAGATTTCATATATCTTGTGTTTTTATTTTTAACTTTTCATTTTGAAATAATTTTAGATGAACCAAAAGTTGTAAAATAGAGTAAAGAATATATCCATATTCCTTAAATGTTTGTTTCATCATTGTTGTGCTATTATTCTCTCTATAAATCATACATTTTTCCTGATCCATTTTTAAAAATTATGTTATGTTAGTCACCACACAGTATATCCTTAGTTTTTGATGTCCTGAGCCATTTGAAAGTAAGTTGCAGACATGATATACACTTGCCCCTAAATACTTTAATGTATAGTTCCTAAAAATAAGACATTTTCTTATATAACCACAGTGCATTTTTTAAAGAAAAGGTAATTTTTGATATATATGTTATCTATAGACATTATTCAGATTTTATGAACTGTCCCAATAATATTCTTTATCTCATCTTGTATTTTATGTAAGAATATACTTATCAAATATTATGTAAATAACTTTTCCTCAAAGCTTCAGTCTAATTATTTTTTTCCTTATATTTGCCATCTATCCCACTTTGTGGTATCAAAAAAAAAAAATCATATGCAATGCCTCTGGTCTTAATCCAAATTGATAAATATGTTGAATGCAACAAAGCCACATGCAGTGTCCTACAGGATATCACTGGATACTTCCCTTTAGGCTGACAATTCTGCTTAAGAATGATTATTCAATAAATAATGCTCATAATTGCCCATTAATTGACTGCACATTAAACATTTTTAATCAAGGATTTAGGGAAAATTACCTGATATTTTCTTAATGAGAGAACTGCATACTTTATTATTATTATTTTTTTACTACTCCAGTGAAATGGTTACTCGTTTCTAAATTTATAAAATTTCTCTTCCTTTAATTCCTTTGCTGATGTAATAATGATGGTAGTGGTGAAGATATGTGGCCTTGGAGATAAGTGTACTTGGTTCCAAATCCTAGTTCTCCTACTTAGTGTGGTCTTAGGCAAGTTACTTAAATTTTCTCTGTAAAATATGAATAATGCCATTGACCTCATATAATTATAACTAAGACTAAATAAAATGATGTATAAGACATGAACAGTAAGACTTATGACCAATCCTAACACATAGTAAGGGCTCAGTAAAAGCTATAAATTTTTAATACTGATAATAAAAACAATGAGACACAAATAAGTTCCAGTGATCTAATGTACAGCATTGTGATTATAGTTAATAATACTATAGTACACACTTGAAAGTTGTGCAGGGAGTAAATTTTAAATGTTCTCACTACAAAAAGAAATGGCAGTTATACAGCATGATGAAGCTAATGCTATGGTGGTAATTTTGCAGTGCATAAATATATTAAATCAACAAGTTGTATACCTTAAACCTACAAAATGTTACATGTCAATTATATCTCAATAAACCTGGAAAACAAAAAATGATACTCAATAGAGTTTACAATTTACTTTGAAATCAATAAAAATGATCCATGTTTAATTTCAAGGAGCATTTAAGTTTTTCTGTACCTCATACACCTCATTCTCAATTATCTAATGATAAAAGTAATCAAGGTAATTGAGAAATAAGTATGTTAAAGCAGTGAACTGGCAATCTAAAGCAATATTGCAAAGCCCAAATGGCCAGCAAGGTGCTTCTTGAGAGATCTTCTTATTAGTTGGAGGATGGTATGGAAATCAGAGTGAGAAATCGGGCCTTTACAAAGTTTTCATCCATGCAATTCATCATATTAATTTTGGTGAGGTTTACACTATTTAACATTGTTGGTGGTCATCAAATTAAGCCTACTATGTCAAAACTTACCTGAATAGGATGGTACCCTAATTTGGGTACTAGCTGTCCCATCCCCTCCTTCACTGTATGCTCGAACTTCAATAATATAGACTCCAGCATCCAGCAGTGGTACTACTGCTTGAGGTTTCTGTGTCTCAATAATTTGACTATTGCTGTGCCCCTCTTGCCTATAAAAAACCTGTAAATAATAACAGATGTTTGAACATTTCATATTCAAATTATTCCAAATCTTTATTGAATGACTATGTTATGTCACATTGTGAGCTAAGGAAGCCCATGACTTTGACAGATATGTAAGTAAATGCAAAATATATGCTATATGCAACAGTGGAAAAGTACGTAAGATGCTATGGAAATAAAGAAGGAGAGTTTAATTCTGTCTGTGGGTTAGGAAAGGCTTTTCAGAGGATGTGATGCCTGAGCTAAGTACCTGAGTATGAGTAGAGTTCTAAAGTTGGATAAAGGGATGAGAATTTTAGGAAAAGATAAGAGAAAATGAAACAAAACAAAACAAAACCAAACACCTAAGCAATAAGAAACCATAACATTAGGGTATGGAATAGATAGAAGACATATGGGGATGGTGATACATGAAACTAGAGCAGTAGGTAGTGAAGTCTTTTATTCTTGGTTACTGAAATGAATAGTAGCCTGAGGGAGTAGTCAAAGCTGGCATCTTCAAATTCAAAGGACTAAAAAGATAACTTGTTAAAAATTTAAACTATAAATATTTAACAATGTAAGAAATCACTGAAAAGTTAAAATTTTAGCGTTTTACTTACTTTTGTGGTTTACTTTACTGTGAACTGGCATTTGGATGCTTTGGATAGTAAAGTAAAGTCTTTTTGACACCTAACCATGGTACTAGAATAGAACATGTATTCGTGGCAAACAGTTTCAGAATTACAAATTAGGACAGGATTATTCTGGGGTGCCTGGGTAGCTAAGTTGGTTAAGTATCTGCCTTCAATTCAGATCATGACCCCAGGGTCCTGGGCTCAAGCCCCATATTGAGCTTCTTGCTCAGCAAGGAGCCTGGTTCTCCCTCAGTCTGCTGCTCCCCCTGCTTATGCTTTCTCTGTCTTGCTCACTCTCTCAAATATATATATATATATATATATATATATATAATCTTTAAAAAGAAAAAGACATAAGGAGAAGGGACAAGATGGCAGAGGAGTAGGGGACCCTATTTCAACTGGCCCCCTGAATTGAGCTAAATATCTACCAGAAGAGACTGTGACCTCTGCTACAGAATGACTGAATATGGTCATAAACAGTATGTTGGAAATAGAATTCAGGGTAAGAATTATCCAGACAATAGCTAGGTTGGAGAAGACTATTAGTGGCAACATAGAATCTCTAAGGTGGAAGTGAGAGCTGATCTGGCAGATCTTAAAAACACTATCAGTGAGATCCATTCTAATCTAAATACTCTAACAGCTAGGGTAAATGAGGCAGAATTTGTGACCTAGAAGACAAACTGATAGAAAAGAAGGACCAGGAGGAGGCCTGGAACAAACAGTTTAGAAACCATGAAATCAGAATTAGGGAAATGACATCATGAAATGTTCCAATGTCAGAATTATTGAGATCCCAAGGAGGTGGAGAGAGAGAGAAGACTAGAAGATATAGTTGAACAAATTCTAGATGAGAATTTCCCTGATCTAGGGAATTGAAAAAGTGTTTGTGTCCTAGAGGCAGAGAAGACAACCCCCAAGATCAATGAGGGTAGAAAGACCCCCCAGACATGTGATGGTGGAATTCCTGAATCCTAAATTCAGAGAAGATGTCTTAGTGGTAGCTAAGGGGGAAGAGATTCCTTATATACAGAGGGGGGGCCATGAGAATAATGTCAGACCTGTCCACAGAAATCTGGCAAGCCAGAAACACCTGGCAAGACATATTCAGGGCACTAAATGAGAAGAACATTAGCTAAGAATAGGTTATCTGACAAGGCTGACATTCAGAATGGATGGAGAGATAAAGAGCTTCCAAGACCAGCAGAGTCTAAAAGCTTATGTGACCACCAAGCCGGCACAACAAGAAATATTAAGGCAGTTTTATAAAAGAAGAAAGACCCAAGAGTGATATAGAACAGAACTTTACAGACAATCTATAAAAACAAGGACTTCACAGACAATAAAAACTTATCTTTTAATAATCACTTCCAACATGAATGGCCTAAATGCTCCCATAAAATGGCACAGGGTTGCAGACTGGATAAAAAGACAGGACCCATCCATATGCTGTCTACAAGAAACCCATTTGGAAGCTAAAGATACATCCAGACTGAAAGTGAAGGGATGGAGAATCATCTTTCATGCCCATGGGCCTCAAAAGAAAGCTGGAGAAGTGATCCTCATATCAGATAAATTAGATTGCAAGCTAAAGACCATACTGAGAGATAAAGAAGGACACTACATCATTCTTAAAGGGTCTATTAACCAAGAAGATCTAACAATTATTAAAGTTTATGTCCCCAACATGGGAGCAGCCACCTACATGAGCCAACTGTTAATTAAAATAAAGAGTCATGTTGATAAGAATATGTTAATTATAGGGGATCTTAACACATCACTCTCAGCAATAGACAGATAATCTAAGCAGAAAATCAATAAAGAAACAAGAACATCGAATGGCACATTGGACCAGATGGACCTCATAGATATATACAGAAAATTCCACTGTAAAACAACAGAATACTCATTCTTCTCAAGTGCACATGGAACTTCCTCCAGAATAGACCACGTACTGGGTCACAAATCAGGTCTCAACTGATACCAAAAGATTAAGATTATTCCCTGCATATTCTCAGACCACAATGCTTTGAACTGTAACTCAATCACAAGAAAAAGTTTGGAAGGAATTCAAATACTTGGAACTGAAAGACCATCCTGCTCAAGAATGTTTGGGTCAATCACCTATGGGTTATGGCAAAGGCGGTCCTAAGGGGGAAATACATAGCCATCCAAGCCTTACTCAAAAAAATTGAAAAATCCCTAATATGCAAACTCTCTTTACACCTAAGAAACTGGAGAACCAACAACAAATTAAGCCAACCCCACCCATAAGAAGGGAAATAATTAAGATTAGAGCAGAAATCACTGAGTTAGAAACTAGAGATACAGTAGAACACATCAACAAAACTAAAAGCTGTTTTTTTGAAAGAATAATTAAAATTGATAAACCACTGGGGGCACCTGAGTGGCTCAGTGGGTTAAAGCCTCTGCCTTCAGCTCAAGTCATGATCCCGGGGTCCTGGGATCGAGCCCCACGTCAGGCTCTCTGCTCAGCGGGAAGCCTGCTTCCCTTCCTCTCTCTGCCTGCCTCTCTGCCTGCTTGTGATCTCTGTCTATCAAATAAATAAAAATCTTTAAAAAAATTGATAAACCACTGGCCAAACTAATCCAAAAGAAAAGAGAGAGGATCCAAATTAATAAAATTATGAATGAAAAGGGAAATCATGACTAACACCAAGGAAATAGAAACAATCATCAGAAATTATTATCAACAGTTATATGCCAATAAGTTAAGCAACCTAGATGAAATGAATGCATTCCTGGAAACATATAACCTTCCAAGACTGAAACAAGAATAAATTGACAACCTGAATAGACCAATATCTAGTAATGGGATTGAAGCAATGATCAAAAACTTCCCAAAAAACAAGAGTCCAGGACCTGACAGATATCCTAAGGAATTCTACCAAACATTCAAAGAGGAAATAATACCTATTCTCCTGAAGCTGTTTCAAAAATTAAAAACAGAAGGAAAATTTCCAGACTCTTTCTATGAAGCCAGCATTACCTTGATGTCTAAACTAGGCAAAGACCCCAGACCAATATCTCTGATGAATATGGATGCCAAGATTCTCAATAAGATCCTAGCTAATAGGATCCAACAGTATATTAAAAAAATTATCCACTATGACCAGCTGGGATTTATCCATGGGATGCAAGTGTGGTTCAACTTTTGCAAATCAATCAATGTGATAGAACAAATCAATAATAGAAGAGAGAAGAGCCACATGGTCCTCTCAATTGATGGAGAAAAAGCATTTGACAAGATACAGCATCCATTCTTAATTAAAATGCTTCACAGTATAGGGATAGAGGGACTATTACTCAATTTCATAAAATCTATCTGTGGAAAACCCACAGTGAATATCATTCTCAATGGGGAAAAGCCGACAACCTTCCCTTTGAGATCAGGAACATGACAAGGATTACCCATTCTTGTCACTGTTGTTCATCATAGTACTAGAAGTCCTAGCAACAGCAATCAGACAACAAAAAGAAATAAAAGGTATTCAAATTGGCAAAGAAGAGGTCAAACTCTGTGTCTTCACAGATGACATGATACTTTATGTGAAAAACCCAAAAGACTCCACCCTCAAAAACGAATGATGCATTTTATGGTGACTAAGAAATACGGTGACCTCAAATTACTAGAACTCATACAGCAATTCAGTAATGTGGCAGGATACAAAATCAATACACAGAAATCATTTGTTTTCTTATACACTAACAATGAATCTGTAGAAAGGTAAATTAGAGAATCAGTTCCACTTACAATAGCACCAAAAACAAGATTATCTTGGAATAAACCTAATCAAGAGGTAAAAGATATATACTTGAGGAACTACAGAACGCTTATGACAGAAATTAAAGAAGACACAAAAAGATGGAAAAACATTCCATACTCATGAATTGGGAGAATAAACATTGTTAAAATGTCTATGCTGCCCAGAGGAATCTATACTTTCAATGTCATCCCGATCAAAATACCAGAAGCATTTCAAAGAATCTGTGTGCAACCAGAAAAGGCCCCAAATCTCTAAGGAAATGTTGAAAAAGAAAAACAAAGCTGGAGGCATCACATTGCCTGATTTCAAGCTTTATTACAAAGCTATGATCACCAAGACAGCATGGTACTGGCACAAAAACAGATACATAGACCATGGAACAGAGTATAGAGCTGAGATATGGCCCCTCAACTCTATGGTCAAATAATCTTCAACAAAGCAGAAAAAAATATATACAGCGGAAAAAGAGACAGTCTCTTCAATAAATGGTGCTGGGAAAATTGGACAGCTATGTATAGAAGAATAAAACTAGACCATTCTCTTACACCATACACAAAGATAAACTCTAAATGGAAGAAAGAACTCAATGTGAGACAGGAGTCTGTCAAAATCCTAGAGGAGAACGTAGGCAGTAACCTCTTCGACATCAGCCTCAGCAACTTCTTTCAACACACGTCGCCAAAGGCAAAGGAAACAAGTGAAAATGAACTTTTGGGACTTCATCAAGATCAAAAGCTTCTGCACAACAAAGGGAACAGCCAACAAAACAAAGAGGAAATCCACAAAATGGGACATATTCTCAAATGGCAGTACAGACAAAGGGCTAATATCCAAGATCTATAAAGAACTCAAACTCAACACCCAAAAAACAGTTAATCATCTCAAAAAATGGGCAGAAGACATGAACAGACACTTTTGCAAAGAAGACATACAAATGGCTAGCAGACACATGAAAAAATGTTTATCATCATTAGCCATCAGGGAAATTCAAATCAAAACCTCATTGAGATACCATCTTACACCAGTTAGAATGGCAAAGATTAACATGACAGGAAACAACAAATGTTGGGGAGGATGTGGAGAAAGGGGAACCCTCTTCCATTGTTGGTGGGAATGCAAGTTGGTGTAGCCACTTTGGAAAACAATGTGGAGATTACTCAAAAAACTAAAAATAAAGCTACCTTATGACCCGGCAATTGTACAGCTGGGTATACACCCCAAAGTAACAGATGCAGTGAAAAGAAGGGCCATCTGTACCCCAATGTTCATAGCAACAATGTCCACAGTAGCCAAACTGTGGAAAGAGCTGAGATGCCCTTCAACAGATGAATGGATAAAGAAGATGTGGTCCATATATCCAGTGGAATATTATTTAGCCATCAGAAATGATGAATACCCAACCTTTGCATCAACATGGATGGAACTGGAGGAGATTATGCTGAATAAAATAAGTCAAGCAGAGAAAGTCAATTATCATATGGCTTCACTTACTTGCGGAACATAAGGAATAACCTGGAGGACATTAGGAGAAGGAAAGGAAAAGTGAATTGGGGGTAATCAGAGAAGGAGACAAACCATGAAAGACTGCCGATTCTGAGAAACAAACTGAAGGTTTTAGAGGGGAGGAGAGTGGGGAGATGGGTGAGCCTGGTGGTGTGTATTGAGGGCATGTATTGCATGGAGCACTGGGTGTTGTACATCAAAAAAAATGAATCTTAGAACACTGCATAAAAACTAATGATGCATTTTTATGGTGACAAACTAACACAATTAAAAATAAATAAATAAAATAAATTTAAAAAGACATGAAATTATCCTTTGGTTACATATCAGAAAGCAAAGATCATAGGAGTTATGCGATTTATACAAGATCATGTGGCTAGTTAGGAAAGAAATTGGGTTAGAAGCTTATTATTCTGATGATCAGTTAAGAGCTGCTTCAGAACTATATTATATTGTTTCTACTTACAGATCTGGATTTAAAAGAAAAACCTCCTACAAACAAAATAAAAGAATATACAATCTCTATATTTCTGTTTAAGAGAAATTGACTTCTTTTGCCATCATTGTTCATTGTCAATAGTCAGCATTTCAATTGCACCATAAAAGATGCTTAGAGAGCTAGATAAAAATTTAGATTTTTTTCTTATTAAGATGTGTTTTGAGCTTGAACTAACAGGCATAGAAGGAAAAAAAAAAACTTTAGTAGAACAATCATATATTAAATCTTGCCTATACTTGATCCTCCCTTTTGCATTCTGATAACAAATGGTACCTCCATTTCATTTTCTTTATCTTTCAGAGATTTAAATTTATTTCAGGGTCTCAGGAGAGAAGTAACTTCTCTCTAAAAGTATTTAGCACATGCAGTAATTATATGTATTAAAATTCTTATAGGGAAGGATAAGAGTATAATTTATTGGGTATATCATGTGGGCCAGGCACACTGCTATATATTGGAGATTCATAACAGAACAAGACCACATGGTTCCTGCTCTCATGGCACTTACAATGTAATAGGGACAGATACTAATGCAGTGAAGTGTGATATACACTGCAATAGAAAATGTATTTGGTGATATAGCAATGCACAGAGTTGTACTTGGTCAAGATTTGGGGCATCAGAAACATTTCTCAGAGCATGCCCACAGCAGTTTCTTTCAGCTTAAAACATGATAATTATATCAGAGTTTATGCTTCTTATTTTGACTGTAGCAGTGTAATGAATTAGAATTCTGATCATCCACATGAGGTAATTAGAAAGCAAATTTATGACAATGAGGAAGTATGTAAATTGGTGAGGATTGGCAGGGGAGTGACTATTTTAGAGGACATTGTTATTATGTAATTATAAATTACAATTCTTATGACAAAGAAAAATGCAGCTAGTAATGCATATCTAATGTTGCTATAAAATCCAGAGTTGAAGAAAAATTTGTGCATCAGTTGAGATTTAGAAACAAAAGGTAAAAGAAGGAAAAATTCCAGTTGATGATAGCAAAATGAATTTGAGATTAAATGTGGCTTTTACCAGTACATCCAGAGAGATGTGATGCTATGAGTCACTAAGTAGGTATACTAAGTGAAAACATGCATTAAATTAAAGGTTAGTCTTAGATGCTTGAAAGAATCTTGGCTCATTGTAAAATCCTGATTTAGTAAAGATGAATGAAAATGAGAAATATGAGAAGGTTAAGGAGTTATCAAGACATGTCAGAAATAGTTACTGACAATAAGGAGTCCAGGGAGTACTTTGAGGATCTGAACATTTACAGAATGGTGGTTGTGATGACAGCTATCTTTAGGCATAAAGGAAATTGTATTTTCAATACTGTCTCCAAATTCAACTTAATAAGCTGGGAAGAGTGAGTTTTCCAAAGAAGTAATTCTAAACAAAAAATTAATGTGGTACTGCTATTCTGAAAAGCATAATCTAGAAATGGCTAGTCTATACATATGATGGTAATACAACAATGATGTGAGTTGGGTTAATGATATAACAATAAATTTTTGCTGGTTTTACCCACGAGTGCCCCTGAGAAGGATGGTTCCTATTAAAGGGAAGGCCTGTTCAGCTGCTGAGCATCTTGAGAATAGTCAAAGGGGACACCTGCTCTTCATAAGAGAAGGTGAGGAATCTGAAGCCCCAGTGGCAATGGGAGGGTGAGAAGTCAACAAGATGATAGAAACAAGATGAAAAGAAGTTGGGGAAGCATAAGTACCAGTGAGAAGCCATTGACTGGGGGATGGCCAAATCACTTTTAAGAGCAGGACTTCCTATGGCCAATTTTCAGGTATTTGTTTGTATGGTGTGCTTTCCATTTTGCCTGCTCCCACCAACATTTCTATCCAGTCTGCTTTCTACATGTATGTATTTGATATAACATAAGTTATTTTTGTTTCATTTTTAAAAAATATTTTATTATAAAAAATTTCAAGCATAATCACATGTTAGAGGATAGTATAACTCATTATAAATGACTCTTTTTAATTTGTGGGTATGATAGGAAAGAGGCTGGGTCCCATATAAGGAGTGAGTATAAGATGAAGGAATAGCTGCAAGATACAGGAAATCAATGAGACTAGAATGACCAAAGACATTAAGTTCTCTTGAGAAGCTGGGTAAATATAGAGGGCATCTTCAGAATTCTGTAGGCTGTGCAATAAAATATCAACCCAGGTGTACATATATCTCAGGAGTCTGGAAGGTCCCGATGTCTAAGTTGAATAAATAAACAAAAGCTTCTGCCTGCATTGATGGAACACTTAATAACTAGTAAACTTTGAGCCTGATTTTCCCCTACTCTCCCTGGCTCTGTAAACAGGCAGAAGGTAGAGGTGGGGGGGGGAAGATATACGGAGAAAGGGTTGTATATCTAGGAAAAGATACTTTCTAGTTGTAGAGTAGAAAACAAAACCTTATTATTATTATTTTTTTATTATGTAGCTGGAGGTCCTTGGGTCCTTGTTCTGAATTCCTTCTGACTGCTTGTTTTTGTTTTTGTCTTTTCTGAATGGACGAATTTTCTCTTAGTGGAGAAGGGGATATTTGCACAAGTGGATGTACATCTCCTGGGCATTTATATTTATTTTCCCTTTTACTTGGGCTTAAATCTACATGAGAAGAACAAGGTGGAGATAAGATGATTGTTTTACTTTATAATCTTGGCAAACTTCTTTCATGATATAGAGAAAAAATTTCTCCATTCTCAAGAATATTAAGGAGAATTATAGCTGAATATGCTTCAGTCCACAGTTTTGTTATTGGCATTGGTATTTCTTTAGGAATGCCAGGAACATATGTGCCAAAATTAATTAAAGATTATAGATACAAACTCTACTCTAGAGGAATTATAAAAATGACATTTTATTCATTGAACAGCATTTATTTGAGAAATGTAGAAAACTATATTAAATAAATATAAGAAAAATAAATTAGAAAAAAGTATTTGAAGTTTTTGCTCCATTTTCCAGATCAATTATAAATAATATATTAATAATACAAGTGACTGTTTCTGAATTGGGAAATGTAAGAAAAGAAGAGAAAGGAATAATAATGAACTTGAAGAATTATAAGTACACTAAATAAACTCCTAAATTTGACTTATCTTTTCAAATGGGGAGTTATTTTATTTGAGTGAAAATAATATGTAGCCATATCTTCAAGAGACAATCTTTTCCCAACATTCTTCTGGTTCTTCAAGCTTCTATTTCTCTTACTTTTTAATGAAAGTTGTGATGTGTTAAAATTATTGCTATTTAATCTGGACTTGTTAAACAAAATCCAAGGAAGTTCAGTATATATTGGATGATCTCAAAAAGCAGTAAGAAATTTCACAACTAGGTAATACTTAACATTTATGTGAATGGATTTAATTTTAACATGTCTCCTCTGATACAACCATATATGGCTTGATTCCATCCTTCTTCCACTATATTCTTGGTCATTTTTAGTTCCCTGGTAAGATTTATGATGAAGAGACCTCCTTTATTTTCTGAACACCTTGCACAAAATTTCTCATTATATCTTTCTCTGTTAACATTTTGTCCTCATATATGTTGTCACTTCACTCTTTGAAATTAAGTAAGGAACTAAGATCCATGCTTCTTAGGAAATGGATTGGTTGAATGTCAAATTCCACTACTTTGTCTTATTATTTTATTATTCTCCTTTTGTTGTTTATTTTTAAAGAATGAGTTCAATCCTGTATTTAGTATCCAAACTGTAAGAAAAGACTTGAGTGTATTATTTATGGACCAAGTCTGCAGAATAAATCTATTTTTCTCCATATCTGCCACTTTTTAATCATTTTCACAGCCTGGCAAAGTTCTAGATGAAGACTTTTCTGAATTCATCTACTTTGGTCTTAATACAAAGGGTAGAATACACAGTCCTTGAATTTTAAACCTCAGGCATTGACTCCAAGTTTCCCAACATCAAACCTACACACCACGTACATTTCCAGTGATCTCTTTTGCTTATAAAAGTAAAACAACTTGACAAAGACAAAGTAAAAATAAATGTACTTCTCTTTTTGATATTATAATTACTTGTGGACGCTTTCTCTTACCCTGTTAAGCAGGAAGGCCTCTACCTCAAATTGCTTCATGGATAAAGATATAGTGTACTGACTTGTACCTACTTTTGTCAATCTTTTGTGACTGCCATATGCTATTAAGCTTAAGAGGTGGTTCACTGTTATACTGGTATTCTTGGTCTAGTGGTTAGGTCATTCTTGGTCTGGCAGTAGTTTGGGGGGATGTAGTAGAAATCAAAGAGGTTTTTTCCCTCTGAATGTCATGCTTACCCTTGGCCACTTGTGTGAACCTCCATCCAAATGGTACAGCTCTTTAGCTGCAGTGCAGTTCCTTGCCTAGGCTGGAGGAGTTTTCTCTAAAGTCATGTTCAGAAAAGGGGGCTACAAGCTTATGTTCTCTGGGTTACATCCCTGTAGTTTAAATTTGCAGCTATTGTTTCTAATCACATTCCTGGTCCCTTGTGCATGTGTCAGGAGGAGTTTCATCCTGTCAAAACCAGACTTTCCTAGGAGAATTCAGGCACTGTGTTAAGCCACAGTCATCAGCCTAAAGTCCTTTTTCCCTCATGGGGCTCCTTGTGACATTTCTTTTTCTTTCTTTCTTTCTTTTTTTTTTTTTTTTTAAGATTTTATTTATTTATTTGACATAGAGAAAAGATCACAAGTAGGCAGAGAAGCAAGCAGAGAGAGATGGGGGGAAGCAGGCTCCCTCCTGAGCAGAGAGCCAGATGCGCGGCTCCATCTCAGGACCCTGAGATCATGACCTGAGCTGAAGGCAGAGGCTTAACCCTCTGGGCCACCCAGGCGCCCCTCCTTGTGACATTTCTGCCAATAGGTTTCTCATTGGGAATTATCTTGTCTATCAGAAGTTCTAATAAGATTTAGTTGCAAAAGAACAGGCTTTGAGGTCT
This sequence comes from Martes martes, assembly GCF_963455335.1. Classification (NCBI taxonomy): domain Eukaryota; kingdom Metazoa; phylum Chordata; class Mammalia; order Carnivora; family Mustelidae; genus Martes; species Martes martes. The sequence continues at coordinate 83,577,459 of NC_137898.1, read as the reverse complement.
CACTCCATTTGTTACCAGCAGACTCCTTTCTTAGGAACAAGCTCTTTCTTTTCAAGAACATAAGAAAGTATAAACCATTTCAAGGAAATAAAAGAAAAAAAATCTTCTACCAATGTGTACCTAATTTGTCATTAACTTATACAAGTAAGATGGAACATGCTAGTGATTCTGCCCCCAGCAAGAAGGTATTCCAAGGTAACTTCTGCAGTCTTCATTTAGGTAGAATAGGCAGGCGACTTTCAAAGATTAGTTCCTTTTGTTAGAATTTCACCTAACTAGACGTTCTTCTCCCAAAACAATTAGAATAAATAATAATTATTTTTAAATGAACACCTTCTATATGCTGATAGCTATATGGTATTTTACATAAATTATCTTATTTAATCCATAAATAATTCTGTATGATAGATATTATTTTATTGTTATTTCTGTATTTATGTATTGTTATTTCTGTATGATAGGTATTATTTTATTATTATTTTATTGTTATTTTTGTTATTTTGAAATTAAGAAAATGAATTCAGAGTTACACATATAGTATTTGAAAGAAAGTCTGACTCACAAGCTAGTGTTCTTTTCCCACTGCACTTCACAGACAAGAAGACCATGCTGGAAAAACACACATCTGATAATATATACATAATATACTTCTAGCTGGGTTAAATTAATTAATTTATTCATTCATTCTAGAAACATTGGGGGTAAAATGATGAGGAGTTTCTGCCTTCAATCACTTACAGTCTGGCTGGGGAAACAACCACAAAGAGGAAGAACAGTGACAGAAATAGATGGGGTAATTGTGAGCAAAAAGAATTGCCTTGCCTGGGAACCCTATGCCCAACCTCACGTATTTTTCAGGGTTTATTATCTGAGAGGTGCCTTATGCTGACTGGTTCTGTCAGGTAGCCATATGCTTTCATGTAGCTCTTTCTTGTTTTCTACTTTGCCCCTCCAGTTTGGGAGTTTTGTTGTCATAGTTCTAATGATATTAGGTTTGCTCTTGGAAGGTATATCACCATTTGTGGCCATACTGCTACTTTTAATTTTTGAAGGTATATTTGTCTTAGAGGAAAAGTTGTAAGGACATGGTTATTTGGGTAAGAGTATAGAAGGAAGAGAGCAAAGGGAAGGTCTAAAAAATAGGTCACCTTGCTCTCCCGCAAAAGATCAAATTCAATATCTCTAAGGATTAGAACAGATTTCAGTGTGAATGTTTGAGTAATGAAGGATGTCTGCCATCCATACTAATTATGGTCTGTAAGAAATAATATAATTTTTGTTTTAAAATATGATTAATGGGAATTACTTAACTTAAAAACATATTTCATTTATAACTTCTTAAGTTTTTAGCTTCAGAATTTTAACAATTTATATACAAAATACTGTGTTTAATTTCTGGTAATTGAAAAGCCACATAAATGATGATTTTCAGTCTAAATACTATTAAAATGCTTAAAATTTTTGGTATAACTAATATTCAAAGTATGGTTTTGTATGGAGTTTAAAACAATCATAGAATCTGATGAAAAAAGAATTTGAAATTCAACTAAATCAATATATAGTCTACATAGTTGTTCTTCAAAAACAATCTAAATGTCTTCATATTACCAGCCCGCTTGCTGACACATTTCAGGATAACCATATGTGAAATGCTGTGTCTCTTTTGGAGCTTGGTGTCTCTAGATGGACTCTTTCTTAGAAAGAAAGAAAGAAAGAAAAAGAAAGACTGACTTAAGAAAGTGTTGGACCTAACATTTTTTTCTTTTTTTTGCTAGTAGTCTTTCTATGCAAATTAAATCATCCAGTCTTTGTCATCTGCCAGAAAACTTTATCTTCTGGGAGAAAATGCTAGGACTCTGTGCTTAAGTTCTGTTGGTCCTGACACTGCTTCATGGAACCATTCTTCATTCTGGATTCAAACTGTTGCTGCTTTTCCTACTCATTCCCTTCCTATGCCTTGTGCAGTTAAAACTGATTTTGACTGCTATGGCTGACCTATTATAGGGGGGTTTTCTTCTAACTTATAAGTAGAATATGACTGGGAAAAACAGGTATGCTGATGCCTTATATTTGCATATCCTCATACTAACAATTTTTAAGGTGAGTGTCTATGCAAGGGAGTGAAGAAACATACTGACCTTGTAGCCCATGACTTCAGATTCATTGGCTAATGGTCTGACTGGTTCCCAGCCCAGAGAAAGCTGAGAGTCTTGCTGTTCCCACCTGAGATTGCTGGGTGCTTGACTAGGGGCTGCAAAATAAAAAGTGAAAGTGAACTGACAAGGAATGTTAAATCCATTTCTTCACTTAAATCTTTGTATTTCAATCTTTTCTTGTGTTTGGTAGTTGGCTGGCACAGTAGGCTTCTTTCCAACTGGAGTCAGATAAGGAGAGTTTTTGCTCCAGAGTGTCATTTTAATAGCTACTCTACTGAGCTTTTGAAACAGAATCCTTTTATCTTCCTTCTGTGACAAAATCGCTTGGCCTTGTTTCACAGGAAGATAACCTTTATCTACTGTGAATGCAAAATTTTCTGAGCTAGTTTTGGATTTTAGATCTAAGCATTCAAGCAAGACTATGAATTAAAACTCCCATTCAGCTCTCCTTATTTTGTACCTCACATGGCTTTCAGAAATGTTAAAAGATGTTTTTCTTTTGTTTGAAACAAACAAAAAGCCCCAGTCACTTACGGGATTTCTTGGTGGTTGCACTCACTTCACTGCTAGGTGGCCCATATCCAGCTCCATTATAAGCCCTTACTGTGAAGTGATATAAAGTATTTCCTTCTAATCCTGTCAGAATGAGAGAGGACTCATTCCCTCTAGTTTTGACTGTTTCTGCTGCATCTTCTTGTTCCATGTCTTTCCAATAACCAACCTGTCAACAGATTATTAAATGACAGATTAATTTTGAAGTTTGTTCTATGCTTGAGATTGTTTGGTTTTCCTAAAACCCTAAGAAATCACTCCTATATCATCCAAATAACAGGTACTACTAACATGGCAAAATCAGTGTTAGTCACTGTCTGATTTATATCTGTGTGCATCTTAGCAGGACTCAGCAGAGCAATAAAAGGTATTACCATCTAGCCTGATAGCATGAGTTTCTTGGAAAGGGCCCAAAACACATCCTGACATTAAGGAAGAATCACTCAAAGAAATTGAAGAAGGGCTCTTCTCTCATAGGTTATCAGAAATTTTCACCTTTCAAAGTCATGGAACTTTGATTTTTTTGAGAAAGAGACATGAAAAATATTTTCTTCTGGGCTCTATATACAGGGGAGTCATATAAGCTGTATGGATTTAATAGAGAAGAGGTGACCCAGAACATTCACGATATCTGGGAGTGGTCTAAATGTAGACCTATCACATTGCTAGGATATGGGAGGGAGGCAGAAAGGAACTTTTCTGTCAAAGCATAATTTATGCATTGAGATGATCTTTCCTGATTATAAGCTCATGTGACAGCTCTCATACCAAACTTGAGCCCTTTGTGAGTTTAACTAACTCTCTTTGTATACCTAAGCTTAACACTTTCTCAGACATTAAAATGTGACCATATTTAAGTGGAGAAAAGAGTATTTTTTATTCCTCTACTTACTTACTGTGGTAAAAGTAATAGAACAGTAGTTCCTCCCACCCCATTTTTACTGTGGTGAAAGAAGTATATGACTGCACCCATTTCATCCTCCTTCAAGTGCTTTGTCTACTGTAGAGGCTAGAAAGACAAACACCACATTTTCCAGAGGCTTTCAGCTAAAGTTGCTGCTATACACTGTGGACAGCGAGGTGTTTTTGTTTGTTATTTGAAATATTCTGGAGCATGCCAAAGACTGCCATTTCCAGCTATAACCGTAGGAAGTCATTACAGGATCTTGTCTCTCAGGAAAAAAACATTTGAGTCACCACATCACATTCAAAGTCCTCTACCAGCCTAGGTGCTGTTTGAAGGCAAAGGCAATAAGAAATAGAGGAGGAAGGAAGGTTGTCACAGCAACTTTGTGAAATGAAGCCTATAATAGCTATACTTTCTTCCAGGTACTGTTTTGTGTATACATATTAATGAATTGGGCCCTTTCCTTTCTTCTGATATTTTATGTAGTGTTGTAGATAGGTAACTTTCTAATATAGTTCATTAGAGGAAGAATAAACTTTCACCATGAGATGGACAGATTTACTGATGGAACTTTCTTTGGCTTTCCTGCTTAGGGAAAGGGTCAGTACATTTTCATTTAAAAAGTGATATTTGCATTTTATCAGTATGGAACACAGTTGTTGCTTGTTGTTGCTTTTGAGTGTTGCCGAGTGGGGAAAAGGATGTGTATATATGTTGAGTAACCAAAGGGATATGGTTACATTAGTGTTCAACACCAATTTCACTCTTCATTCTAGTTATCTCCTTGTACTGCAGAGGATGGAGAGCAAAAAATCTTATTTCTAAGACTCCTCTGCAGTTACGACTCGATGTGTTTTAGCTTCAGTCAGTCAGATGAATATGCCTGAAATTTGAAAGTAAAAGTGAGATGGATATTGAACTTCTGCTTTTGCATCTCTGCTGGTAAGCATATTAATGGAGTCTATTTTTCCTTTCCTTCCTGCCACCCCAAGGCAGCATTAGCTTTATGAGAATCAAGAATCAGGGCACAGGACATCCCTTTCTTGGTGCAAATCATAGTTTGCATGGCGGGATTCTGGAACTGGCAACAAGACTGGAGGTCTCCAGATTGCAGCAACTTCCTGAATGTGGCACCATCCTGATTATAGTGGCTTCTTTAACCATGGCAATGGAGCATGCCTCTGGGCCTGGTGGCTTAGAAGACATCTTCCTTTGTGTTGGTTGTATAGTTTGACTTGGAAAATCAAACTTGATCTTTCAAGTCACCCTGAAGTCCATTAATTTAAGTCAATAATTTTCCAAAAAATTTAATAACTATAATACTTCTTAAACTAGAGTAATTTAGTTCTTTGCAACTAACCCCTGTCTGAAACATCTACATGGATCTCATATATCTTTGTATATATCTATCTCTTTATTTTCTTTAAAGGCTAAAAAGATAATCAAATTCCTATTTCTCATCCTTATCTCTTCACAGATTTGAACTGGTATACAGCTGAGTGACTGAACTTCAAAAATCTGTTTGAATTAGTTGGAATCCTCTAAAATCCTAACTTTTATATGATGATGGACTCATTCCCAATTCTGAAAACTAGTTTAACTTGCTTCATCTTTGAGAATATTTTAAAAGAATAAATCTAAGTTATTTTCAAATTACAAAATTGGCTGACATGTCATTAGATGAACAAACACATATCTTTCCTTTCCAGTGATATATCTGATTTCCACTTCTCTGTTTTAATTTTCTTTAATTGGTTAGATTATTTTAAATTAGTTAAATATGTATATTTGAGGGAAACAAGTATGTTTAAATTCAATAAATTTGAATTTATTTGATAAAGATTTGATAAATATTTCACTATAAATTTTGACTTCTAAATATTGAATGTTTAATGCTCTGGTTAATTACCATAAAATTAAAACATCCTATTGAAAGATAAAATGTTTCTTAAGTAACTAATTGTGAAAAAATAAAAAAAAAAACAAATCCCAACTAATTCCAACTGAAAACTACACAGTGTATTCTGAACTATGCTTCAGGTAAAAAATGTTCCTGTTAAAAAAAAACCAAACTTTAACTGAGGGTACTCATTTAAAATAAAGCATATCAGAGGTGGGTGGGTTGAGGTGATGGGTGAAATATGTGAAGGGGATTAAGAGTACATTTATTAAGATAAGCACTGGGTAATGATGTAAAGAATTGCTGAATCTCTATATTGTACACCTAAAACTAATATAACACTGTATGTTCACTATACTGAAATTAAAATATAGAACTTTAATTTAAAAAGCAATAAAAAATTAAGCCTACAGAGAAATATAAAAAAAAAAATTCCACGCATTCTATTTCTAGCATGTTTAAAACAAAAGAATAGGAGTTGTTGCTTTCACAGTGAAATGATAATTGTTTGCCCCCACATTTTTTTTTTTTTGATGGGAGAAAGAGTGAAACAAAAATAATTGGAGTTTAATATTGTGCTTCTTTTATGACTCTTAAATTCAAGTTGAGGTAATACAGTATTCACAATTCACATGCACCTTCTTTTTTTTTTTAATATTTTATTTGTTTATTTGACAGAGAGAGATCATAAGTAGGCAGAGAGGCAGGCGGGGGGGGGGCAGGCCCCCTGCTGAGCAGAGAGCCCGATGCGATGCGGGACTCTATCCCAGGACCCTGAGATCATGACCTGAGCCGAAGGCAGTGGCTTAACCCACTGATACACCCAGGTGCCCTCACACGCACCTTCTAATGTTGAGACTTACTCATTTATTTTTCTCCCCATGATTCAATTCCCATCTTTTTTTTTTAATCAATTTTAATTTAATGCTACTAAAAATTACAATTCACAACACAAGGACTGTAGACAAAAGGAAAATAAGTACCATATAGCCTCCATTTCATATCTGAGTAGCTTCTGAGTTATAACCCGTCTGCATGCACCCAGCCTCAAGATTCTCCAATCAATCTTCATGGCCTTGAACTACTCCTGCAACCTTCTCACAGATGGATTTCTGGTCATATGGTAATCTAAGATACAGTAAGTTTTAAAAAGCAAGTTGCAGGCTATGTATATTCAATCAATATGTCTACTAAACATACCTATATTAAATACTAGATATATAGAGTATGTTCATGTATACATGTGTGTATGTATAAATGTATTTTAGATTTCCTTGTCAATTCCTATCTTGATGATATATTTCATCAATGCATATACTTCAGACTCTATATAAGATCACTTGAAATTAAGTTAAAAACATTAAAAAACATATAAATATCTAAAACTGGAAGAAGCATAGATAACCTACTATTTTATCAACTCCAGATAATTGTCTTTGGTATGTGACTGTATATCTCTTCCTATGTTTTCATTACATATACTTAATATAATTAATGTACCTACAGTTGCATGTCTTAATTTTATTCTTTAACATTAGAGTTACACATAAATATTTTCTCTTTTTTCTAAGTAATATTCTATTATATGTCTGTGTACCAAATATTATTTAACCAGTGTTCTATTGTGGAACATTTGGGTAGTTTCCAACTGATTTTTTTTTTCATTAAAATGTTGCCACAAATATCCTCATCTGTATTGTTTTTTACATATTGGATTAATTCCCCAGGATAAAATCCCACACAGGAGATTATAGGGTCTCAAGTTATGAAAATTATTATGCTTTTTGATACAAAAACTAGAGGGTATTATGCTAAGCAAAATAAGTCAATCAGAGAAAGACAATTATCATATGATCTCACTGATAAGAGGAATTTGAGAAACAAGACAAAGGATCATAGTGGAAGGGAAGGAAAAATGAAGATGAAACTGGAGAGGGAGACAAACCATAAGAGACTCTTAATCTCAGGAAACAAACTGAGAGGTGCTGGAGGGGAGGGAGGTGAGAGGGACGGGTTGGCTAGGGGATGGACATTGGAGACGGTATGTGCTATGGTGAGTGCTGTGAATTGTGTAAGACTGATGAATCACAGACCTGTACCCCTGAAACAAATAATATATTCTATGTTAATTAAAAAATAAACCTTAAAAAAAAGTCACACTGGTTTTCAAATAGTTTGTACAAATTTTTGTTTCCAAAAAAAGTTTATGAATCTAAGATATACCATACAATTTCAAGCTCTAGGTAGATCATGGGTTTGGAGCCAGAAGGCCTATATTTGAAACTTACTTTTTTTATCTGTAATTTATATATAATGGAGCAAGTTACTTAACTGTTGAATTTCTATATCCTTGTTTATAAGTCAGGAAAAATACTACTTACCTCAATTTCATGAATCATTTTTAAATAGCTCCCCTATTGTCACTAAACTTGAACTATTTTTTCTTGATGTTTTATTATTTCTGATTTTTATTTGTAAGTCTATTAGTATTCTGTTTTTGATATCTTTCATATTATTTTGATTGTCCAATTTTGCCTCTTAAGAACTCTATTTAAAATTAAGAACTCTATTTAAAATTATAATGACATGTGATATTATTAGCGGCAGGGAGGAAACATAACTTCTGAGTCAGCCAATACCTGTAAGAGTATAGATTTGAACCTAAATTTATAGGATGGCTCTTAGGAAATATCCAATTTTTATCTAAAGTTGTCTCTCCAGGATAATTATAATTTTAACCATACAGATAGTATACTTGATTTTCTGGTGTGATGATATTCATGTCACACACAATCCAGTTCTTTTACATGAAGTTGCAGGATCAAAATCCATAAATTTTGCCATTTGCAGTAGATGGTTACTGGATGAGTTGTGAAATTTACTTCTCAGTTTTCATACAGTATATATATATATATATAATCAGTGAAGAAGTCTCCTTAATATTTTATCTTCTGATTTTTGTTACCAGTTAGATTTTAAAAATACACTTTCTGCTTAGTTCCTGTAGTCATTTATCTCTATATCTTTAATTGTACTTACTGATCACTGCTCATTCAATATTGTACTCCTTGAATTTAATAAACATAGTTCTATTTCCTGTTGTTATTTAATGCTGCAAATGAATAATTGATTTTTTGCATCTTTGAAAGTAACTTATTCTTTCTTCTAGGGAGCTTAGAGGTTTTTTGCTTGTTTTTTTTTTTAAATCTAAATGCATATTAAAATGTAAATATTTTATCAGGACTCTATTCTTAAAAATTATTAATTCAATTATTCATTCAAAAATTTTTTGAATATGTATTATTTACCAAGAACTATGCCTGCAGGCAACTGGGGACTAATGGTGAGTCAAAAAATACATAGCATAGGCCAGAACAGAGAGGACTTTTAGAGCCGTGAAACTATTCTGTACAATACTATAATGGTGGATATTATACATTTGTCAAAACACTTAGAGACGTCCAACACTAAGAATGAACCCTAATTTAAATTCTGGACTGTGAATGGTGTTGATGTATCAGTATGGTTCACCAATTATAACAAATGTACCACTCTGTTGGGTTGTGTTGATAGTGGGGGAAGTGGTAAGTGTGTAGGGACAAGGGTTTGTGGGAATTCTCTTTACTTTTTTTGCTCAAATCTGCTATGGACCTAAAACTGCTTTTCTTTCTTTCTTTCTTTTTTTTTTTTTGAAGTTTATTAATTGAAAAGATAATAGCTAAACTGGCCATTGAATGAATAACCACACAAACATAAAATTGTGGTTCTGACAAACTACTTGCTAGAGATCTACAATATGGGATAGGTTTCAGTGGTGAGAGGTTGGTCAGGGAAGGCTTCTGTAAGAGAAATAGTTGAGCACAGGCACAAAGGGGTAGGAACAATTATAACACATTGAAGGATTTTAAGCAGGGGTGAGAGTGGGAGTGTACGTTTGTTTTTTGAAAAGATACACCCAGCTGTCCAAAGCTTTTTTTTTTTTTTTTTTGGTCTTGTTTTTTGAAGTACATGAATCAGATCGCTCCCTTGTTAAAAACTTTCCATATTGCACTTAGAATAAATTCCAAACTCCTCACCATGGTTTCCAAGGCCCTACCTGATATGGTCTCCATGTCCTTCTCCAACCTCATTTTACATTCTAACTCACATTTCTTGCTGCCTTTCAGAAAAAGGGGTCTCAGACGTTCACTCACATTTCTAATTGAATTTATGGTGCCATGTCTATGGAAGCTCTTTTCATAGCTTTTTTTCTCTAAATGATTATCTCCTTTCTCCAATGGTCCATCTTACCTGAGAAGCCTCCATTGACCACTTCACTAAAGAAACCATCTCTCTTTTATGTCACTCAGACTTTTGTTACAGTCACTTGTAATTATGAAACTATATGAAGCTATCCTAATTTATGTTTGTTGGCATAAAGTACCAAAGTGGCAATGGTTGCAATATCGAGAAGAGATTGGAAGGAGGCTAGAATAGGTATAGAACAGTTGAAAGGGATTTAGAGTTTGGCTAAGAAATGAGGATACTCTGAACTAGGGTTATTGTGGTGGATGTTGGGACCCATATGGAGTCAAGCAATATTTAGAAAATAAAATCAATAGACTTTGGTGATAGATTAGTTGTGGGCATGACAAAAAAGTTCTTAAGACTTTAATATTTCCTGAAACTCTGTGATATATATTTTGGTTACTTTGATTTTGGACTGTTTGTTTACTTTGGAATTTTTTCTTTGTTGTTACTGCTTTTGCTCCATATATTTGGTCTTCTTGACAGGTTATCTGTTGCTTATGGACTAAATTTATTTTGTCTTTCATGTCTACTATGTTCTCTGTCACTGTAAAATTTCCTTATTCATTAATTCATTTATATTCTGGGATTACTTCTCAAGTTTGTACTCTGAAGTTTGTACTCTGAAGCACTCGTTTAAATATTTAGTAGTATCAAATTTGCATTTTATTTCCTCTAATGAATATTTTATTTTAGTTTTTTTTTTTAGTGCATTCTCTTCATCTTTTGGATCACTCTTTAAAAATAGAAGAAATACTCCCCTTTTTCTCATTGGTATCTAGATTCATATGTTTAAAATTTTTCTTCTGATTGACCAGAACATCTCATAGGGAAAAGAATTCATACTGAGCCTTACCATTTGTTTTCTTTTCTCAAAGAGTTTTATTGTTTAATCATCCTTGAATCTTACCTAACTAAACTTTAATGGTGTTCTAGAAAGGAATTAAAGTTTATTTGAATGGGAAGACATCCATCTCTAAACTGTATATTCCAGACTAGTGGTCTATGCTGTGTGGGTAGATGTTAGATTATTAGTTGTTAGTACAAGCCTCCACTCCTTATTCTGCAAGCAATACAATGAAATCTACCCAAGCCTGATTTGAGAGACAAAGCTTTATGTGTGTGACTGTAGTTTGTTGCACTGAAGAGAAAGATAAAGAGAAAGGAGGCCAGAGGTTATTTCATTGCTTACTTGAACCTAGAAAATGGGATTTTGAGGCTGGGTCACTGCACAAAGAAAAACCTAGAAAATGCTGCTAACAATTTTGTTTAATATCCCTCATTGCAATTGCAATAAGGATTTTCTCTTTTCTTACAGTTTCATGGTTACTTTAAGAGAAATCGAGAAAAGCCAGTTTTATGTGCTTCCATTCAATTCATTGCATTCCTAAATTCAACAGTTGTAATTAACGTAAACTGAGAGTTAGGAGATAGATATTTCACTTTTAGCCTGCTTCTCTAGTGATTCCTCATCTTCAGATAAACTTTGAAACGTTATGACATTTTCTCTAATAATGCTTCAATTGCCTTTTACATTCCTCTTTTCTCACCTAACACCTAATTTTAGCCATGTCCTTCTACTGAGAGCTTATATATGAGTAACACATTTCCCATGGAAAATGAATTTGTTTCAGTCAAGAATGTCTTTGCTTGCCTCAATTTAGTTATCTCCAGCTTCCCAATCTCCTGAGTTTAGCACTAAGGTATAGTTATTAAATTGACTATTCACAATCAATACTCTGAGATACACTGGCAGTCAGTATCATTAGATTGCAGTCATATTAGTTGCTTTGTGCCAACAGTAATTTTACTAGAAAGGATGCAATTCAATGAATCAAATAAGATAAATAAACAGTGCTTAGTTAAACTTTTGAATATTTATGATGCAATTCAACAGTGATTAGAGGATACGGGGTGAGGAGTTTTAAAATGCAGCAAGAACATAACAATGGATATAATTTACTAAATAAATCTGTTTTTATTTTTCCTAGAAGCTGTCACTACTATCTAAAGAAAATATACTAAAGAAGACTGACCATAAATTATAAGTGAACGTGTTCTTAATCCATGTAGTTCAATGCAGGTCTTTTACAAGTGTTTTTTCCCTTTCCTTCTTTACTCAAATGTTGTAAAATACAGCATGTTGAAGAAAGAAAATTCGGTGAATATTTTATTATAGCCAAGTCTTTAACTGTGGTTGTGAGATGAGCTGTAAATATAATAGTCTCTTAATAAAAACTAATTAAATGAAAGAATTAAAGTTTTGATATGAAAGTTAATACTTTCAGGTAGAGGAACATTAATCTTAAAAAATTATTATGTATTTTACCATATATAAGGTGTTAGGAATGCAGAGTTTGGAGATGTATAGTTTTAAGTATACATTAAAAGAGATAAAAAACCAAAATTCAGTGATATGTCCATCTTAAGGAGCTCGAAAAAGAACATACATTGTAAACTCAAATAAACTAAAAAGAAGAGTATCATATAGATAGGCACAGTACTTAATGAACTGAAAATAAATGCAGATAAAAAATGAATAAAGTCAAAGTTAATTCTTTGAGAAGATCAAAAAATTTGTAAATCTCTTTTGATTGATAGTGATCAGAGAGAGAGTGAGAGGGTGAGAGTAGAGGGAGGAGAGGATATACAAATTATTGATAGAAACTATTACCACAGATCTACAAGAGAGATATTAAAGAAAATGATAGGCATAATTGGTGGCTAAGAAAAGTGGTCATGCAAATCCTGGCTTAGACGAGAACTGAAAAATCTTGGCGAGAATCCAAAGGTCGCCAGACACTGGAGGAGAGTTTTCTCTGGAAAGCTGAAACAGCAACAGGTAAGTTACAGCTTTTTTGTTTGAAAATATGACTATGGTGCTAGAATATTACTGCAGCCTTACCAGCTGGAGGAAAAAAGGATGGAGTTGAATGTAGAAAGAGCAGCTGGACATCTAAGAGGGAAATTCAAGAAATAAGGGAACTGCAAAAAGCAGTAAGACTGAAAATCCCAGTGTAAACACTGCTCAACTTCTTGGCTAAAAGATATACTATGCTTTCTCAGGGAGAATAGATGGGAGAGTGGGTATAAATGTAGGTGGCAACCAAGAAAATCTATCTCAAAACAACTGCATTGGGTGGGAGTTTTTGGTTTGCTGCTGTTTAAACTGAGTGAATTCTTCAACATGCATGTCCTCAGGAAGCAGAAAAGTGGCAATTTTTAAAAACATATATTTTAGAGATTTATTATAAAAATATGTTGTGTGAAATGATGTAATTGCTGAGATTTGCTTCAAAATAACATAGAAGAATTAATTAAATGGAGTTATATGTAAAACGTTATTCATTAATTCATCATGGTTGAAGGTGAGTGTTAGAAATTTACTATACTTCTCTGTATATTTCATATATTTTTCATATTACAAAGTTAAAGAAAAAAATATAGTTTAAAACAAAGATCACAGTTACAATAGAATCAAAACAATAAAACAGGGATTAATCTAAGAAAAGATTTCTAAGACATATATTGATAAAGATCAAAGAAAACCTAAAAACCCCCAAACAAAAAAGGGATATACAAAAATCATCAATTAGGAGAATTAATATTGCAAGTGGATAATTCTCAAAATTGTATATATAGGCAGCTCTATTCATAACAGACCCAAACTGGAAACAACCCAACCCTAAAGTTCATCAGTGATAGAATGATAAATAAATTGTGGTATGCTCATACAATATAGTTTGGGAGAAAGCATGTAACAATAGAAAATGCAAGATATAAAAAGCTCCATATAATTCCAAAAACTATGAAAACAAATCAGAATTCAGGATATTGGTTTTTGGGAGGGTATGAATAAGGATAGTGACTATAGTAAACACAAGGTAGGTCCTAGTTTTTAGTAATGTTTTGTTTCATGACCCGGATTATAGTTGCACAGGTATGTTTACTTAGTGGAAGCTCATTGAACTGTACATTTATGATTTGTGCTCTTTTGTATATGTACATTTTTAAAAATTGTCCTTTTGAAAATAAAGTGTCAGTCATTTAGTAGTTAGCAGTCAATTGGTAATAAGTATTTTTATACTGTTAAGTATGTCTTTTGTAAAGCTTCCTTTTGTATGTGTGTGTTCAGGCATTTTATAACACTTCTCAATTTCACAGTATAGTAAGCAAAACCATGGCTGTATCTTTCTGTTCAACACTCATTGAGTTAGTACCTCTAGACCACAAGTACATTGTTAAGTGTAAAGATAAAACTCGCTGCTCAAAAGAAAGAAGAATGTGTTGCAATTTGGTAATTCTCAAATGGACGATTCTAAGAGAGTGTCAACAAAAATGTTCCAAGAGTTTGTTAAACTAAATGGGTTGATGTCTACATTTGTGGTTTCATTTTTTTATGATATTTTGTGTGTACAATTGTCTGCTATATAAGAGGGTGAGACTGTGGATGGATGGACGATGAGCTCAGGATGGCTGGATTTAGGGATGAGAAAACTCCTGTTTAGAGGTGCTATAGTAAATTTAGATATGTGTAAAAGAGTAAAAAAGTGGAAAATAACTATGAATATGATAAAAGATATCAATATCCTTTCAGTCTTTTATGTGTATAAAATAATACATTCACATAAATATTCTAATGTTGAAAATAAAATGGTTTATGTAAAAATTTCAGTTAAAAAATTGTGAAAAGTTATTTGGATTAGAGCATTTTTTCCTTGAAGCAATGTATCTAGAAGCAAATAAACAGAAACACAGTAAACTGAGTGATTAATTGCTCTCTAAGAATTCCATAGTTTCCGAGGCACCTGGGTCGCTCAGTGGGTTAAGCCTCTGCCTTCAGCTCAGGTCATGATCTCAGGGTCCTGGGATCAAGCCCTGCATCAGGCTCTCTGCTTGGTGGGGAGCCTGCTTCCCCCTCTCTCTCTCTCTGCCTGCTTCTCTACATACTTGTGATCTCTCTCTCTGTCAAATAAATAAATAAACAAATCTGGAAAAAAAAAAAGATTTTCATAGTTGCCTTTCAATAGGACAGGGGAAGGAACGAGTTAAGTAACTGAAATGTTACTTTTTCAATTTCCTTAGATCTGCTGATTTTTGAAAAATGTAAATAGTTTTAGTTAGACTCCCAATCTATGAAAATAACCTAAGAAGGAAATCTAATGATAGGGATATGAAAGCTATCTGATTTAAATCAGAGCCTGCAGAATTTCAGAAAAAGAAGAGTAGAATTGGATTTTTTTTTCTTTTTACTGTTTAGTTTTTAATATTCTTACTTTTATATGGTCATAATAAAAAGCCAAACAAAATCTCTAAAACAGCTGCTACCCAACCACCATATGGAAAATAAATAGCCTTTGTTTAGCCTTTTGGTGACTGGTTTCATTTTGACTTCTTTTCCCTCTTTAATTTATATCTGAAATTCCATTTTTCACCACACAACACACACACTCTCCCACCCCCTGCTATTAAAATTAAATGCAATCTATCTGGCATGAGTTGTTGTCAGACAAGAATAGGCCCATGTTTTTGTCTTCTGCTCTGATGATTACAGAGTTAGGTCATAAAATGCACAACAAAAACAGTCTCATCCTTTCTCTCCTTAAGAAATACCCCCACAACTTATTTTATAGAGCAAAATTCAATTGGTGTCTTTTCTGTGCAATCAATAACTAAAAATTATTTTAGTGATATGTCTAAAATGAACTTCTTAGTTACATATTCTCTGAAAGTTCTAAGATGCATGCAAGTCTTGAACATAGCCCAGGAAAAGGAGTTATTAGAGGTGTCTTTAATGAGAATTGTAAAATGGGACAAGTTGTTTTGTCTTTCATTTCTCTTAATAATAAACATCAAAAAGTTCAGAATTTTAACTAGGACACTGTGTACCCCTTGCTACAAAACTACGTTGTTGCTTATTGTTGAAAGGATTCTAGCCATTAAAAAGATAAAAATGCAGTTAATAATACTGTTATAAAAAAAAATACAAATCATACAAGCACCTTAAACTTAGTAATCATGGGGGATTATGTTTCACAGGCAGAATATATACAATACAGTGTTCTAAAATATTATGTCCAGAAAAAATTCTTTTTATATTATTCAATAAATAAATATATAATTTATTAATTTATTATTTTATTCAGGAAAATTGATCACATTTTAGGGACAGATATATGCTCACACAAACAGAAACTGATACCCAGATAGGGCACTGACATGGGTTTTTTCTCACTAACATTTCTTGAGAGAATTAGGATGCTAAGGAATCCTGAAGTAATTCTGGGCATGGACTTTGTATTGTTCCAATGTCTCTCTCTCTCTTTTGTTTACTTAAATTTACCATAAACATCTTTTAATATTAGATTGTGAGCTTTTGGAAAGCAGTTTCTAGATCTAATTAATTTTTGCATTTCTGCGGCCTGGCACAGTGCCTGATACTTAATAAATGCTTGATGAGTGAAGGAATGAAAAAATGAATCATCCAAGATTCTATTGTCACATACTTTCCTTCATCCTTATGCCTGATCTGGAAACACAGAGAAAAATGATAAAATTTGGCCTTATCTTTCTTTACTCTCCTTCTTGCCAGACTGGTCTCTGCTCTGATTTTGTATGCAATAAACATCCTAGTTTTCTCTGAAAAACTTGAGAGTCTCTGCTCTAGGAGTCAAGCATTACCATTCATTCACAAGACAGAATGCTGGCGGCTTCATGAATACAAAAGTGAACCTAGTAATTTACTTGCATAGGCCAATGACAGAGTTGACAATCCAGATGGAATAGTCATGGTTATTCATGAATCAAAGTTGTTCAATAAATAGAGCCTGTTTTCATTTTTCAATCATGCTGCATGTCATAAGCTAGAATTTCACATATCGCAATATCAATACCTTCTACATTTAGTCTATACAGCCATGAAGTCTGAAGCCACTTCCATGTAGTTAACCAAAATTCTTAATTGGTGGTTCTAAGAGAATGTCAACAAAGTTGTACAGATATTTGTAAAATACAATTAGATGGGTTAGTATCTATATTTATGATTTCATAATCATTCTTGTTTCCTCAAATGGTCATTTTTTCTAAGGTAGTATTAGACTTGCAGAAGGCAGTATTAGGCAGCCATCAAAAAACTGAATCTTGCCATTTGTGACATGTATGGAACTAGAGGGTATTATGCTGAGTGAAGTAAGTCAATCAGAGAAAGACAATTATCTTATGATCTCTCTGATATGAGGAATTTGAGAGGCAGGGTGGGTAGTTGTGGGGGGTAGGGAGGGAAAAAATGAAACAAGATAGGACAGGGGAGGGAAACAAACCATAAGGGACTCCTAATCTCAGTAAACAAACTGAGGGTTGCTGGGGGGTGAGGAGGGAAGGGATAGGGTGGCTGGGTTGTGGACATTGGGGAGGATATGTACAAGGGTGAGTGCTGTGAATTGTGTAAGACTGATGATTCACAGACCTGTACCCCTGAGGCAAATAATACATTATATGTTAATTAAAAAAAAAAAAAGGCAGTGTTAAAAGCTTGTTGAAAAGAAAAGAACACCTTTTTTCTTCTGATAGCTGAGTCCTAATCTAGCCTAATTGTGACATTTAGAAATGCCCTTGGGTAAAATGTTCTGAAGCCCTTGACCATTAATTAAAGTCTTTTTCTGGTGGGCTAGGGGATGTTATCATTCTGTCCCTATTTTTATGCATAGCTATTCCTACTGTTTTAACTGGCATGACCATTCTATTAAATAAGGCAATTAGTAAATTTAATAACAAAAATCAGCTTGAATTGAATTAAATGGTATTTTTCAAAGTGTTAAGTTTGTTGCAGATGAACAGAGTTTATATAAAAATGCTTGGTTGATTATTTTTTAAAACAATTAAGATGTAATGGAGGCTGCCTTATAAAAGGCAAAAAATGCCAATTGTGAGTTGATTATTAACAGATGGTATCAGGGGAGGCCTCCTGCTGAAATTCTACAGCTGCTCTGTAGGGCTAGGTACATCAGGGAAAAGAATATCAAGGTCATGTTATCAAGCAAAAGCAGCTACCTGCAGTTAGGTCAGACCTCAGGTTAGGGTTAAAAAACAAATACCAAAAAACAAAAACAAAAGACATACAATCTTCCTTGATAGGCTGTGAAACTTCATAAGGGCAGGGACTCTGTTTTACTTATTGTTTTACCCCACACATTTTACCAAAACATAGCCATTCAATAAATGTTAGGTGAATCAATAAATGAGATTCAGATGAAACATACAGACATATCAGCAATTCAAGATCCAAATATGACTGTCAATCTGGGTCACAGAATCAGACTGCAAGTCAGCTGAGGAACAGTCAGGGTGTGAAGGAGAGCACAATGAGAGGGATTTGAGTCAGGGAGCCTTTAGGACTTTACTGCCCATGATGAGGTCTGTCTTGTCTCTGAATGACCCCTGCTCAAGCATAGAATTCTATGATTAGGAGAAGAGAAAATAAAAAGATTTCAGAATCATGTAAGCCACCTACAGGTTTAAGTTTGATTATTTATTAAGGAAAACACATTGAGGTATTATTTTTAGTATGTATTCTAGAGATACAGTTCATCAATATTAAAGTTGTAGTACTTGTATGTACTTGACAAGAACCATATTCTAGAAGGAAATAAATCTGTGCACATGACTTCAGAAATTATTTCTTATTTCTCATTTACCTCCCCGTTTTTCCTTTTATATCAAAGAACATTTGCCATCTTGAGTTCTTTTAGCAGCTTTTGTTTGCAGTGAAAATAGTTTTCTGCAGTAATTAATTAGACTCACTTATTATAATCTTTGAGTAGTGCAAAAACAGTCATGTACAATCTTAAATCATGTATGGCCTTAACCATTTTTGGTACCAACATTGGAGCATCATGATTCTCATCAAAACTTCTTGGTATCCTGACAAGACTTAGATGATTCCACAAGAAATAAAGATATTGCTGGATTGAGAGCTCTGAATTGAAGTGTGTGTGTGTGTGTGTGTGTGTGTGTGGTTTTAAAGCAGCTCTTTCAGTTTGCCATCTATCACACCTTTCCCAAACTGATCTCTCCTTACCAATCTCCTTGCCAGTTTTTCCTCTTCAGCTAAATTTTGTTTTATTTATTTATTTATTTACTCTTCATTTATATTTTTGAAGTACAACTGACATACAATGCTATGTTAGTTTCAGGTGTACAATATATCGATTCAACAATTCTATACATTATTCTCACCATAAGTAGTCACCATTTGTAACTATTCAATGTTATTATAATAATTTTTACTATATTCCCTATGCTGTACTTTTCATCACCATGACTTATTTATTTTACAATTGGAAGCTTGTAGCTCTTAATCCCCTTTATCTATTTTGCCCATCCCTCTAACCACTTCCCCTGTAGGGGAACCAACTATCAGTTTGTTCTCTGTATTTAAGAGTCTGCTTTATTTGTTTCTTTGTTAACTTGTTTTTGTTTTTTTTTTTAATTCCACAATATAAGTGAAATCAGATGGTATTTGTCTTTCTCTGTCTGACTAATTTCACTTAATACCCTCTAAGTCCATCCATGTTGTCACAAATGGCAAGATCTAATTCTTTTTTAATGGCTAAGGAATATTTCATTTTTTTTTCAGAAGTGTTTTTTTTTTTTCTTTTGGGTAAATAACCAGAAGTGGAATTATTGGGTTATATGGTATTTCTGTTTTCAATTTTTTGAGAAACCTCCATACTATTTTCCACACCAATTTACATTCTCATCAACAGTGCATAAGGGTTCTCTTTTTTCCACATCGTCACCAACACTTGTTATTTCTTGTCTTTTTGGTACTAGCCATCAGACTGCTGAGGGGTGATATCTCATTGTGCTTTTGATTTGTATTTCCCTAATGAGTAACATTAAACTTCTTCTCTCATGTTTCTGTTGGTCATCTGGATATCTTCTTTGGAAAAATGTCTATTTAAGCCCTCTGCCCATTTTTAAATGAAATTGTGTGTGTGTGTGTGTGTGTGTATGTGTGTGCGCGTGTGTGTGTTGAATAAATTCTTCTATATTTTGGATATTAACCCCTTATTAAGTATATCATTTGCAAATTTCTTTTCTCATTCATTGCATTTAATTTTTGTTTTGTTGATGGCTTCTTATGCTGTGGAGAAACTTTTTATTTTGGTTTAGTCCTAACAGTTTATTTTTGCTTTTGTTTCCCTTTCCTATAGAGTATATCTATAAATATGTTGCTAAGGGTGATGTCCGGGAGACAACCACCTATGTTTTCCTTTGGCAGTTTTACGGTTTCAGGTCTCACATTTAGGTCTTTAAACCATTTTGAGTTTATTTTTGGGTATGGTTAAGAAAGTGATCTGGTTTCATTCTATTACCTGTAGCTGTCCAGTTTTCTGTCTTTCCCCCATTGACTATTCTTGCTTCCTTTGTCATAGATTTATTAACCATTTGCGTGTGAGCTTACTTCTAGGCTTTCTCCTGTTTGACTGATCTTTTTGTCTATTTTTGTGCCAGTAACATACTCTTTTGATTACTATAGTATACTTTGAAATCTGGTAATGTGATACCTTCTCCTTTGTACTTCTCTCTCAAGATTGCTTTGGCTATATGAGGTCTTTCATAATTTCATATAATTTTTAAGATTATCTGTTTTAGTTCTGTAAAAACTGTTGTTGATGTTTTGAAAGGGATTGCATATACTCAGTAGATAACATTTTAATGATTTTAATTCTTCTAATCCATGAACATGGTATAACTTCCCATTTGTTTGTATTGTCTTCAATTTCTTTCATCAGTGTTTTACAGTTTTCAGAGTATAGGTCTTTCACCTCCTTGGTTAAATTTATTCCTAGATATTTTACTCTTTTGGTGCAATTGTAAGATTGTTTCCTTAATTTCTCTTTCTGTTACTTCATTCTTAGCATATAGAAGTGCAACATACTTCTGTACATTAATTTGGTATCCTGAAACTTTACTGAATAATTTATTACATCTAACAGTTTTTGGGCAGCTTTTGACTTTTCTGTATGTAATATGTCATTGTAAATAAGGACAGTTTTACTTCTTCTTTATCAATTTGGTTGATGTTTATTTCTTTTTGTTGTGTGATTGCTGTGGATAGGACTTCCAGTACTATGTTGAATAAAATTTCAGTTTTTTACTATTGAGTATAATGCTAGCTCTGGGATTGTCATATATAGTCTTTATTATGTTGAGGTATGTTCCCTCTAAACCTACTTTGTTGAGTGTTTTTATCATGAATGGATATTGTGTTTTGTCAAATGCTTTTTCTGCATCTGTTGGAGTGATCATAGGTTTTTTATTCTTCCTTTTGTTAATGTGATGTATCACACTGATTGATTTGGTTATATCAAATCACCTTTGTAACCCTGAAATAAATCCCACTTGATTGTGATGAAGGATTTTTTAATATGTATTTTTGAATTCGCTTTGCTAATATTTGGGAGTTTTCCATCTATGTTCATCAGAGATATTAGCCTGTAGTTTTTAAAAATATATATATTTTATTTTATTTATTTTATTTTTTTAAAGATTTTATTTATTCATTTGACACAGAGAGAGAGATCACAAGTAGGCAGAGAGGCAGGCAGAGAGAGAAAGGGAGGAAGCAAGCTCCCTGCTGAGCAGAGAGCCTGATGTGGGGCTCGATCCCAGGACCCTGAGATCATGACCTGAGCCAAAGGCAGAGGCTTAACCCACTGAGCCACCCAGTTGCCCCTTAAAAAAGAATTTTAAAATTTTTTTAAATTTTAATTTTAGTAATGTGTTCATCTGCTTTTGGTGTCAGGGTAATGTTGACTAAATATAATGAATTTGGAAGTTTTCCTTCCTCCTCTAGTTTTTGTAAGAAAGTAGAAGTAGAAGTAGAAGTATTAACTTTTCTTTAAATGTTTGGTAGACTTCACCTATGGAGCCATTTGGTCCTGGACTTTCGTTTGGTCTAAGGTGTTGTTCAAAGCCACTATGTCCTTGTTGATTTTCCATCTGGGTGATCTATCTATTGATATACCTGGACAATTTAAGTCCCTTTCTATTATTGTATTACTGTCAATTTCTCCCTGTATGTTTTTAATACGTGCTAGATGTATTTAAGTGCTCCTATGTTGGGTGCATAGGTATTTATAATTGTTATATCCTCCTGCTAGATTGACCTCATTATCATTTTGAAATGTGCATCTGTGTCTGTTGCTACAATATTTGTTTTAAATTCTATTTTGACAGTGCCTGGGAGACTCAGTCATTAGGTGTCTGCCTTCAGCTCCAGTCATGATCCCAGAGTCCTGAGACTGAACCCCCCATTGGGCTCCCTGCTCAGCAGGAAGTCTGCTTCTCCCTCTCCCATTCCCCCTGCTTGTGTTCCCTCTCTGTCTGTCTCTCTTTGTCAAATAAAGAAATAGAATCTTAAATAAAGAAATAGAATCTTTAAAAAAAAAATAAAGTCTATTTTATCTGATAGAAGTACTGGTACCCCATCTTTCTTTTGTTCCTATTTGCACGGTATATATATTTTCATCTCTTAACTTTTAGTCTGTACTTGTCTTTAGGTCTGAAGGGAATCTCTTTTAGGCAACATAAATGGGTCCTTTTTTTTTTTTTTTTTTAAATCCCTTAAGTCACACTGTATCTTTTGATTTGGAGCATTTAGTCCATTCAGGTTTAAAGTAATGATTGAGGGGCACCTGGGTGGCTCAGTGGGTTAAAGCCTCTGCCTTCGGCTCAGGTCATGATCCCAGGGTTCTAGGATCGAGCCCCACATCGGGCTCTCTGCTCAGCGAGGAGCCTGCTTCCTCCTCTCCCTCTGCCTGCCTCTCTGCCTACTTGCGATCTCTGTCTGTCAAATAAATAAATAAAATCTTTAAAAAAAAATAAAGTAATGATTGAGAAATATGTACTTATTGGCGTTTTGTTAATTGTTTTCTGGGTGTTTTTGCAGTTATTTTTCTGTTCCTGCTTCTCTTGCTTCTTTTTTGGTTTGATGGCTTTCTTTAGTGTTATGCTTAGACTCCTTTCTCTTTATGTTTTGAGTATCAATTTGTGGTTGCCATTGAGTTCTAACATAACATCTTATGTGTACAGCAGTCTATATTAAGTTGGGAATCAATTAAGAACAAACACATTCTAAAAGCACTAAATGTTTACTCCCTTCTCCATGTTTTATATATATGATACCATATATTACATATTTTTATCTTTATACATCCTGTACTAATTTTTGTAGGTATAATTTATTTTATTACTTTTGTGTTTTAACCTCCATACTGGCTTCATAAGTGATTAATCTACTATTTTTACTGTAAAAAATTTTGTTTTACGTCTGAAATTTTTTTCTTTTATAATTTTCTTACTTTTAGTTATGGCTTTTTCTTTCCACTTAAAAAATTCCCTCTTAACATTTCTTATAAGGGTGATATAGTGGTCATGAACTTCTTTAACTTTTGTTTGTGTGGGAAACTCTTTATCTTGCCTATTCTAAGTTACAATCTTGCTGTGTAGAATATTTTTGATTGTAGATTTTTTCTTTTCAGAATTTTAACATAATCATACCACTTCCTTCTGGTCTGAAGTTTCTCCTGAAAAATCAGCTGATAGCCTTATGGGGTTTCACTTGTATGTAACTGTTTCCTTATTCCTTGTTGCTTTAAAATAATCTCTTTATCATTATTTTTTGCTAGTTTAATTATTACATGTCTTAGTGTGGACCTCCTTGGCTTCTTCTTGTTAGGAGCTCTGTGTGCTTTCTATAACTGGGTGCTTTTTTCTTTCCTCACATTAGGAACATTTTCAGCTATTGTTTCTTCAAATAAGTTTTCTTCTTCTCTCTCTCTTCATCTTCTGGGATCTCTATAATGTGAATGTTATTACATTTGATGTTGTTGCAGAGTTCTTTTAATCTATTTTCATTTTTAGTTATTCTTTTTGCTGTTGAGCTTGGGTGCGTTTCATTGCTCTGTCTTCCAGATTACTGATCCATTCTTCTGCATCTTCTAATCTGGTCTTGATCTTCTTTTCAGTTTTTGAATTCTTCAGCTCTGCTCATTCTTTTTTATATTTTCTATTTGTTGAAGTTCTCACTGAGACTCTACCTTTTTCGCAAGTCCAGTGAATATCTTTATGGCCATTACTTTGAATTCTTTAGTAGGAATATTGCTTATCTTCATTTCGTTTAGCTCTTTCACTGTGATTTTGTTGTGTTCTTGCAGTTGGGACATATTCTTCTCTCTATTTATTTTGTCTAACTTTCTATGTTTGTTTTTATATATCAGGTAGATTGGCTATGTCAGGTAGATATGTCAGGTAGATATGGCTATGTTTGTTTTTATATATCAAGTAGATTGGCTATGTCTTGAAAATCATGGCTTGTATAGAAGAAGTCCTGAGTAAAATATATGCAAAATACAGTGCAATTCCACATGGTCACCAGAATAAGATGCTCCAGAGGTTTTTCCTGTGTGAGCTGCTGTGGCTGGACACAACTGCCTGCAGCCCAGCCAGCTGTAGTGACCTGCTTTTTCTGCTGCAGGCACACTGGACAGAGTTTGTTATGCAATCTGTTGAGAGGCCTGGATGCAGTTGCTTCAGACTCCTGGTGAGTAAGGTCATCAACCTAACTCAATGTTTGCAATTACCCTCTTTGCCACAGCTGCAAGTGGGCACCAAAAGGGTAGGGCTTAAACTCTGCAGAGCCAGCTGGGAGGGCCAGCTGCAAGAACTGCTGGCATGCTGGTTGTGGGGTTACCCTCCCTCCACATGGCAGGAATTACTTTGGAGTGGTGCTTTCCAGGCCAGGGCTGCCTGCTGGGTACAGTGGGGCAGGAGCTGCTTTAGAAGGACACCTATCAAGGCAGGCAGAGTTGATGAGGTGAATCCACAGGTGACATTGTGCAGGGAAAGGGCATGTGGTGTTAGCAAGGTAAATGGAGAATGTCAGCACTGGCTCTTTCAAGTGTCTGGCTACCTAGACTGGGGGGGTGGGGTGGGCAGGGGATGAAAACTTCACCCACCAGCACTTTTGTTCCTGAAGACTTCTGTAGATCCCTAATCCTCCTGCACATGTTCTAAGAATAGTCAATAAATTCTCCTTCACTTTTCAAACTGCTGATTCTGTGCTGTGTCTGGGGCTGAGTCCTTTGGTATGCTGGCTTGGTAAGGGTGGGAACTTGGTTTCCTACCATGCTCCAACTGGTCAGGAGTTAAGGCTGCTGACTTTTAAAGCTCTTGGTGTAAAGTCTCACTGGTTTTCAAAGTAAAAAGTGGTACAGGAGCTCATCTTCCCAGTGCAGGTCCCCAGTGCTGGGGGTACCTGGTATGGGATCTATCTTCTCACTTCTCCATGCTTGTAGTGTCCCTCTTGTTTGTGGTTAGTTGCACTGGGGTTCCCAGCTGAGTCTCCAACACTCCTACACTTTTAGATGTGGTCTTCTTTCTAAGATTAGCTGTGGAAGGGCAACTCTGCTAGTCTTTAGGTCATTTTCAGTTAGTTGTACAGATGTAGCTGTTATGTCTTTTTCTTTTCTGTCCTTTCCTCTCCTCTCCTCTGGAAATTTTTTCTTTTAGGTGGTTTCATCAAGTAACATATCTTTAAATACCTCCTCTATGACTACCACTTTCATGTTTTTACCCTGATCTCAGACTCCAAATTCATATATCCTATTTCTTACCTGACTTATCCTCCTAAATTTCTAATAAGCATGTTAAATTTAAGTTAATCAAAACAGAACTCTTAATTTCCCACCTTCAAATCTGCTGTTTGTGCTCTGTTGTCCAGTTTCTCCTTTTTTTTTTTTTTAATGGCACTGCCATTCATTCATTTGACCAAACCAGTGATGCAGAAATCATTTGTCTACCCTCCATATCTGATAAGTCAGCAAATCTTGTCAGCTCTGTGTCTGAAATATATTTACTTCTTACTCCACTGCTGTGACCTTAAGTCACCATCATTTCTTACTTGGATTATTGCAAGAGCCTCCTAACTGCTACTCCACACTTTTCTTCTCTTATCCTTTCATTCTTCACATAAGAACATTCAAAGTGGCATTTAAAAAATATATAAATAAGATATTGTCACTCCTCTCTTTAAATTGCCATAATGGCTTTTCATTGCATTTGAAAGAAAATGAAAACTCTGTAATCCATATATTCCTACATAATCTTGTATATGCCCACTAACTTTCTTCACTTATCTATTCACACCATTGTTCACTCAGATCCAGTTGCTCTACTTCCTTCTTTTCCTTAAAGGAACCAGGTGTGTTCTACCTTTAAACTTCTATGTGTATTGTTATTTAAGTTTATTTTACTTGTTTTCTTGTTTCTTTCTTTTTTTCTTTTCTTTTTTTTAAAATTTGTATTCTCCCATTAGAGGATTCAACATTTGTAGAACAGAACCTTTTCTATCTTATTCACACATTTCAATTCAGGAAAAACAACACAGGTGGCTGAAAACATGGTCTCTGATATTTTTAAAATGGCACATAATGCCTTTATAGTAACTAGCTCTTTCAAACATTGCAGGTGAAGTTGAAAGTGTGGATAGAAAATGATTGGTAGAACTGATATGGTAAATATATAAATTTGAAATGAATCCCATGAGTTTGCTGACAGAAAAATACATTATTGTCACCATGCTCAGAATTCTACCAGTAGTAAATTTAGCTAGGATTGTGGTTGGGATAGAATAGAGGAGGGAGACAGTGGTGAGATAAAATATTAAACTTTAGTAAGCTACTATACTTTAGTAATATTTAGCCAATGAGATCTTTTAGTAGTGAAAAAAAGAAAAAAAAGGTGAGGAAAGGAGAGGAGTAAGTTCTAGGGTAGATAAGGTGAAGGATAGATGTAGATTTCTCCTTAAAGGGAGTACAGAGAAGAGAGGGTGGCAGAAATACTTATAAGCCCTATTTAAATCATATTTATTTTTAAATCTACAAACAACTATCCAGTTATGAGCTAGTATAAATTTAAAATCATCTTTGCTGACCATATATTACTTAAAATAACACTTAATGTTATATTTGGCCACTGAATTATGAAGTTTTCATTCTTTGATTAAAAAAAGTATATATTTAATTTTCCAAATAAATTAAAAAAATATATACACCAACTAAATGTTAATATATACCAAATAAATAAATTTGGTAAAAAGATGACATTTTTTCCTCCTGATTTTTATTATTTCCTTTCTCTTACTGGATTGGAGCTTTGTTCTTTTTCTCGTTCCTTTGTGTGTAAGGTTAGGTTGTTTGAGAGTTTTCTTGCTTTGTGAGGTAGGCCTGCATTACTATAATCTTCCCTCTTAGGACAGTTTTTGATTCATCTCAGAGATTTTGGATTATTATGTATTTATTTTCATTTGTATCTGTGCAATTTTGAATTTCCTCTTTGCTTTCTTGGTTGACCCAAGTCATTGTTTTGTGGCATGTTATTTAGCTTCCATTTACCTGTGTTCTTTCCAGATTTTTTCTCGTGATTTCTTATGTTGTGGTCAGAAAAGATGCATGATATGATTTCAATCTTTTTTAATTTATTGAGACTTATTTTGCAACCTAAAATGTGATCTATCCTAGAAAATGTTCCATGTATACTTGAATATGTGCACTTCTGCTGTTTTTGGTTGGAATATACTGAATATATTTGTTAGATCCATCTGGTCCAATGTGTCATTGGGAGCTGCTGTTTTCTTGTTGATTTACTTTCTGGATGATCTATCCACTGATACACATTGGGTGTTAAAGTCCCCTACTCTTATCATGTTATTGCCACTTTCTTCCTTTATGTTTGTTAATAGTTGCTTTGTATTTAAGTGCTTCTATGTTGGGTGCATAAATATTTACAATTGTTATATTCTCTTGTTAGATTGTTCCCTTTATCATTATGTAGTGTCCTTCTTTGTCTCTTGTTTTGAAGTCTACTGCTATGTCATTTTTCTTTTTGCTTCAATCTGCATGGTATATATTTTCTTAGCCCTTCACTTTCAATCTGTATGTGTCCTTGGGTCTGAAATGAGTGGTTTTTGTAAGCAGCATATAGAAGGTTCTTGTTTTATTGTTTGTTTGTTAGTTAGTTATTTAGTCTGTTTGTTTCAATTCTTTTGATTGGAACATTTAGTCCATTCACATTTAAAGTAACTATTAAGGAGTATGTGGCTATTGGTACTTTGTTAATTGTTTTCTCCTTGTTTTGGCAGTTCTTCTCTGTTCCTTTCTTCTCTTGCTTTTTGATGAGTTTCTTCTTCTTTTTTTAGTGTTATGCTTAGATTTCTTTCTATTTTTTGGTGTATCTATTGTAGGTTTTTTGATTTGACAAGATGCCATATTTTTAAAAACAATTTATAAGGCACTATAAAATGGTATAAAGGTTACTGTACCCACAGATTCTGTGTTTCTAAGTATAAAAACAGTTGTTCAAATTTGTGTTAATTTATTTGAATTTAAAAATGCAGTCATTGTGATGATTATTCCAGAATTTGATTTATTCCTATTAGGATTCTATTCTTAAGGATATTCCAGTTTTTTGGATATGTTTCCATTTTAAATGGTATACATTTAGCAAAAATGTTGTGCTTTGACCCTTGAGTGTTACTTTTGAGTGGTTTTGCTTCTGATTTCTAGTTAAGCCTTGATCACAGCATTCCATAAAACTCTCATCAGGGTCACTAGGATCTCTGTATTGCCATATCTGTTTTGCAGACTCAGGCTTCAACTTTCTGAATTTTTCAGAAGAATTTCACTCAGTAGAGCAATTCTTCTCTTAGCTTCTGAATTTCTTCAGTGTCTCCTTTTATTTCTTTGGCCAAACTCCCTTTCTTTCTTGAATTCCAAATGTTTAGGCATCATAGGGCTCAATTCTGAAACATCTTCTTTATCAACATTCAGTGGTTTCAGCCAGTATATACATAAAAGCCATTTGTATACTGATGATTCCTTGAAGCTAAATCTCCATCTTTACCCTTTTTCTTAGCATAAGATCTACTTGACAACTATTTTTGAAAATAAGAAGTTGCATAAAACTAAACAGAACCCATGACTTTTTTTCCACTAACATCCAGTCTTTTTTCAGAGTTTCTCATTTATGTGAATGACATGTTATTCATCCCATTTTTTGGGTAAAAACTCTGGAATTATCTTTGATTCCTTTCTTTTTCTTAGTTCACACTGAATTCATTTTCAAATTCCATCATACATCCATACAAGATATGAGATTCTCTCCCCTCCACCCCCACTCACTTGTTCTCTCTCCTTCTCCCTCCCTCTAAAATAAATAAATTAATTTTTAAAAAAGCAAGTTCATTGTCACTTAGTTTGAAACAACTGCTTTTCTCTGTTCTCCCTGAGTTCTTGTCTAGAGTCTATTTTCTACCCTCTAGATTAAGAGTCTTTTAAAATATAAGTCAGATATTGATGGGACTCTTCCTGTTCAAGATCTTTTACTGCCTTCTCCTCACATTTGGGATAAAATCCAGATTCCTTTCTGTGGTTCACAACACCCCATGTAATCTGGTCCTTGTCTTGGTGCTCTTTCCACCATTTTCCTACCACCCTCTCTGTTCACTGCTATCTCACCCAAATCACTCCCTTCATGCTGTTACTTTAGAGACTGAGTCTGCTGTTCTCTTTGCCTCTCTCTCTCTCATTCAGTCATCTTTTAATTCAAATGTCACAATCCCAGAAAGGGTGACTTTTCAAACCTTTATAAATAGTGCACTCTTTCAGTTTCTATCTTCTTATTCAGTTTTATTTTTCTACAGAGTATTTATCATAATTGAAATTATATTACACAGTATTTGTTTGTTTATTACATGCCTTCCCTAATTCAATATGAACTTCATGAGGACAGAGACTTCATTTTGCTCATTGTTTTATCCCTGGCATCTAGCTTAGTGTCTGTTATGTAC
The DNA here is from genome assembly GCF_963455335.1 of Martes martes. Classification (NCBI taxonomy): domain Eukaryota; kingdom Metazoa; phylum Chordata; class Mammalia; order Carnivora; family Mustelidae; genus Martes; species Martes martes. Next base: position 83,547,745 of record NC_137898.1, on the reverse strand, counting down.
TTAGTGAGTCTTCAATGAATGTTTGTTGACTTAATGAATGAATGGCTTATATTTAGAAAGAGAAGAATTGTGCACAAAAATAAATCTTAGGTGATGTTTGCAGGACCTCCAAGAGAGCTTTTGTTATAAGCGAGTCACAGTGGGAATGTGAATGTCATGCAGAAAAAAAATTGAGTGTGGCTGGTTGTTTGAGAGAAGCACCACTCTGAGATGTGGGAGCCTGGATCCCTCACTCTTTTGTTCACCAGGATATACTTTGTAGCCTTTCTAAAAGTTTGCACACCAGATTTTGATTCAGAATTCTAGATTAGTCTACACTTACATAGTTGTTTTAAGTTAAGCTCCCTAGAAGCAGAACTTGAGAGAGATATTTGAGTGCCTGTGATTTATTTTGAGAGTGCTTGCAAGTAAACCTGTAAAGAAGGGAGGAGAGAAGAAGGAAAAGGACAGAGCTGAGCAGGATTGTGGTCTCAATTCAGCCTTGTCCTGATGCACACAGCAAAGGCTCTGTATCATAAAATGGACCATAAGGTTGTTTTCTCCTTTAGTCAATGGACCAGTCAGTCAGTCATTGGCTTTGTGTTGTCTGATTGTGGGAAGGGAATTTTTCAGGTAAAGCAGCACCCTTCGCTTAACCATAAGCAGCCAACACTTGTGTTATGAAGCACAAATATTCATTCATTCAACAAATATTTATTGTAGCTCTCATGAGCCAAGTACTATCAGTTGCTAAGATTCATTGGTGAATAGATATGGTTCTGCAGCATAGATGGGGAGACAAGGAGATATTAATCAAATAAACTTGCAATCATGGTTAGGCACATACTGAATTATAACCCTGACCTCTAAATAATAAATCAAAGCAATATTATAGAAACAAATCCGTGATATTGTATAGATAATGGTTTCTTAGCAATGGTCCTTACTGTAATTCTTAAGAAAGATTGTGTGAATTCTTTATCATAGAAAACATTATCTAATGCTAGTAGTATATTAATCAAATATTTCTCAGGCTTTTTAGAAACCTAAAATAGAATTTAAAAAATGTATTTTCAGTCTGAAACCATGTTGGTGTACAAGTCCTATACTTGATCAGTATTTAAGTTGAAGGGAACTAAGGTCTTGTGTTGGATGGTAATTATTTTTTGTCTTTTAGAAATTATACCCCTAAATCCTATCACTTACTGGCCAACACAAAAAATAAGGATCTTGAATTTGTGGACTATTCAAGTTCATAGATTACAGATGATCCTTTAGTTCATGTGGAGTTTCATTGAAGTCATTGAAAAGTTATGAAATTTTCACCAATATAAGGCTGGCATAACCGTGTTTTAAAACAGCAAAATTTAAAGGACAAAAAGTAATTTGAATAAATAGGTATAGATCACCAAGTCCAAGCAAATTTTGAGAATTCAGTATAAGAGTTAAGATCTGCCAAGACTGTATAATAGGAAAACTTGTTTTATACATTAAATTATTAGGAGGAAATACACAAAAACACTTTTTTGCTCAAAAACATTTTTAACCACCCGTAAATTGGATATCAGTAATATCCACTAGTAACTCCTGATTTTTATCTAAAGGTCTATTTTCACCTTAAAAAATTTTTTTATATGGTACTATGGAAACTACTGTACTAAAAAATAAGCCAGCTAATGAACAACATGTCAGTAAAATAGTGTATTTCTCACTTTCTTTGCCACAGAACAAAAATTTCAAAAGAATATAATTCTGTTGAAGTGCCATCAAATCATTTCTTTAGGAGAATGCAGTAGCAGCAAAAATAACAAGGCTTATTTTCAATAATTCTATTCATACCTCAAATCCCTGTGGTCTTCCTAGACTCTCTTTAATATGTTTCCATGCAACAAGAATCTCTGACACAGACATACTTGTAGCCTTGACATCTGTGGGAGCAGCACTGGGTTCTGTACAAAGGAAAATGGAAATAATAACTGTGATGGTAACAAGATATGTCTATGAAAGCATTGCACCTGAATCTGTCAGGTGTTAACCACCTTCTACCTTATTTTTGAAATGAGGTGCTATGGTAGCTATGAAAAACATAACAAGATAAAAAGATGATCTTTTTGGATTTCTATACTTGGGTCAAATCTCATCAATATTTTACCAATGACAAATGACAAAATTAACAAGACAAGGAAAGATCTTTATCCTTATATTAACCAGGACATTTCTGGAGACATTGTCTGACTTAAATTGTCTGCCAGTCTAACATAATGATCAAAAGCATGGACTAGAGAATCAAGCTTGGCTATTTTGCTGCTGTTGTTTTTCACCTTCAAAAAATTTTATTTATTTACATTTAGGCAAGTTGTTTTGACTTTTTCTATGCTCCAGTTCCCTCATCTGTAATATGGGCATAATAAGAGTACTTATCTCAGAGGCTTTTAAGTTTCATTTTTGCTGGAATAATTGATATAAAATATTTAGCACAATGCTTAGCACTTAAAATATTAATTCACAAAATACCATTTATTGTTATTTTATTTTATTTTTTACCTTGCAGGCACAAATAAAGTAAAAATTTCATTAGGTTTTTTTTTTATTGTTGTTCTTGTTCCAACCACAAAACTACATTTCCATGATTGTATAAGGAATATGATATGAATCATGATTTTTAAAAGGCATGCATTGACTTTTAAGACAGGTATACACTGAAAAGGAAAATCTCTGGAGGTCTCAATCCTACTGCTCAAAAAGTACATTTTCATTTGTTCCTACACTTGATGACTTTTCTCACTATTTTTTCCAAATACACCATGTCTGACTGGCATCCATCAAGAGGTGCACTTTATTTGAGGTTGCACTGTATGTGAGGAACAAAATGTTTTCAGCTTTGATGTTGCTGAATCATAAATACTATGTCACAAACACTCGTTAAATGAAATGGCAGAATAAAGGCCTTACTTCAGTTCAAACAGTTCTGTACAAAGTCAATTTAAAAAACTCCTACCACATAAAAATTGTAGAGACTTTAATACTAACCCCATATCACTGGTAAGACTTCAGATTAAACTATTGAAAATGTTTTATTTGTTTATTTTATTTTTATTTTTTTTTTAAAGATTTTATTTATTTATTTGTCAGAGAGAGAGAGAGGGAGAGAGAGCGAACGAGCACAGGCAGGCAGAGTGGCAGGCAGAGGCAGAGGGAGAAGCAGGCTCCCTGCTGAGCAAGGAGCCCGATGCGGGACTCGATCCCAGGACGCTGGGATCATGACCTGAGCCGAAGGCAGCTGCTTAACCAACTGAGCCACCCAGGCGTCCCTATTTGTTTGTTTAGATTCAGGGAGCTATACATCAAAGATGAGTTGTAACTAAACTAATTAAAAATCATTATTAGAGATAGTAAAGGAATTATAAACATTTTCTGAGAGCTTTCTTTTTCTAATGAAAGGTAGTCACACATCTACCTAGAGAAACTTGATGTATTATTAAGTGAAAATTATCAATGAAAAACATCTACCCTTGTTACTGTAAAAGAAAACCAGGAAAGACTTTTCCAAAGGTACATGTTTGTACTGAGTAATGATTATCTTTTGATAAAACTCACTAAATCACATGCTATAATTGTGTTAATTAAAAATGCTTTAGTAAATTCACATTAATCTTTACATAGGAGCTGACATTATTTCAGCTATGGTATAAATTGTAATTTCTCATTCTGTCACCTTTTGAATATCTTTTATTATTTTCTTTGTTCACTGGTTTCCCTCACTCCATTTTCCAACTTCCTAGTATCTGGCATCTACGTGATTAAAAAAGAAAAAATAAAACAAAACTGGGGAAACTTCTGTTTCACTCTAGAATTCTGATCACCTGACTTGCAACAAGATTTTTTTTTTTCCATTGTTACTTAGTAAAAGTTAAAATTCTTGATTTTTGCAAACAAATGCAAGGAAATGGTGATGTTCTTAAGGTGTGCACAAGCTGATCTCCAGAATTTAAGGTATGATTTATTTCAAAGACAGCCACACTTGGGGTATCATTTGTTATTCACAAGCGATTTTGCTTATCTTTTAAACGAATGCATTACAGAGATTTGTGTGCCACATGCCTTCTTTCAGCTTTTTTATTATTGAAGCAATTACATTGTTGTCAAAGAAGATTGCAGGAAGATAAATAATTTCAGGAATACAAAACGGTGGTTGGGTAGAAGTCTTTCTATCCCTCTTTATCCTTAGAGAAAGGAATAATTTCTCTCTCAGCTTTCTGTAGCACTGCACAACCTTAAGTAATTCTCAAATAGAAATAAGAAAGTTTTAAAAAATAAAGAAAAGTTTAAAGGCAAAGAAAAAAAATATTCAGAAACCTATTTCCTAAACAAGGACCCTGAATTTCTATTTAAAAGCTCTGAGGATTTTAAATCAGGATCAGACCCAAGCAGACATGTCACAGATGCATTCTTGGGGGTTATTACTATAATTGCATCTCATTGAATGAAGGCAGATGAATCAAACAAGAACTTAAGAGTCATTTTTTTACATGTTCCACCTTCTGGATGTAAAGAGTATCAGAAATAAACCCATGCTTATCTAAATGAGAAATTTTGGCATGTAAAAAAAAAAAAAAAGTGATATCAGTCAGTTTACTTCCAGAAGGTTCAGTATATATTGTTATAGCCAATGATTGAAAGTTTTTTCTGTAAGCAAGAGTAACCGACTAGATCACAGAATGTGTAGTTTGGATTGGAATTAGCTGTTCTGTTTGAGTATCCCATTGTAACTGAATAATGGAAGGTAAGAAAGAAAACTAGAAAACTAGAAACTAAACTAGTTTTAAAACTAAAGTTTTAAGTTTTAGTTTTAAAACTAAAACTAGAAAGAATTTAGTAAGTCACTTGAATCAAAGGTCATAAATGCATAGCCAGTGGGTCTTTAGTCATATTTTGTATGACCCAATAATATTTTAATTTATTTCAACATTTCATATAAAAGAATTTCTGGCTTCTTTAGGGAAAAACAAAAAATTGGTGATACCACGTCTGAATTTGTGGATGTCAGTAGATGAGAATTAGCAGTTCGTCTCATTAGCCAGGGCATAGTCTTTTCAGTTTGCCAGAGTCCCTACCACTACCTATTATCTCACACTGGGTCTACTTCACTTATTTATATCTCTTCCTGGACCTCTATAGGATTTTGAGTTATGGACCTATGTTTTAGATCCACGTCCTCATTTTGCAGATGAAAATGTGACATGTACACAGGTTGATTTTCCCAAATTCTGCTTCTGGCTCTGAAAAGAACCCCAACTAGAGCTCAGGTCTCAAGTACTCTTTCCTCTGTTGTTTTTACATTGATACAAGGCAGCAGCTGGCTCATTCTATATTTCTTAGTCAGCTTTGAGGTAGACAAGCGATTTTGGAGGGAACATATAGTTCGTTTTCTTGTTGCTCAATTACTTCCAAATAACTGACAGAGGTATAGATGGAATACAATTAAAAACAAACAACAACAAAAAATAGATGAGGGGAACAGCCAAAGGTAATAATAATTGCCATTTATTAAGGATTTGTTATGTGCCTAGCGTTATTCAAAATTCTTTACATGAATTCATTAATCCTTCTAAGAACCCTGCTATCACTATCACTATTTTTGCCAATAAAGAAATTGAGAGGCAGAGTCAAGCAGCTTGCCCAAGTTCACCTAGCTGCTAGAGGGTGGAGAGAGGATTTCAATATGGCAATTAGGTTCTAAATGCCATGCTGTTCCACTTCTGTGCATTTACCTGTGTTCACACATGTAAGAGTGGGTTAGCATAAGTACAGCCATCTTAGCTTGGGCAGCCATCTCAGGCCCAAGGCTGAACTTTCCCCTACTTTACTTTAGTTCCAGGGACCCCCTCCCTGCTTTAGTTCCAGGGACCCCCTCCCTGCTTTAGTTCCAAGAAAGTACCCCACCCTGCAACACCCTGGCTGCAGCTAATCAGCTTAAACTACCGGGACAGCTAGGAGGTTGCAGCACCGGGGACCAGATGTTGAAGAGAGCATATCTTGCTAAACCACCAGGGGGGCGCAAGCCAAAAGTATGTATGGTCCCTGAAGTGATGGAAAGTTACTGTGAGTTGGATGTTTTAAAAAAAAAGTGCTATATAAACCCTTGGCTTTGAGTGCTCAGGGTCCTTGTTGAAACCTGTTGCGCTGGGCAGATACTTGGACCCCAACTAGCTGGAAATAAACCTCGCTGTGTAAGTTGCATTATCGAGAGTGTTCTCTGTCTGATTGAGGGGTGGTTGACTCCGTACCCTAACAACACACATGATGCTTTTCCTTGTGTTACTGCTTTCTTCTCTCCTTGCTGTACCACACCAAATTTCTCTAGAAGAGTATTGTTGTTGGGGTTCCTACTTGGGCTCTCTACTCTAAGTCTTGTCAGAAGCCACCCAAAACCCTGTCATCTCTTATTTAACTTTACTGCAGCCTTACTATCAGTTCCTTTTATTCCTGTTTCATGGAGTTTTTGGTAAAGCTGAACCACAATTGCACTGCTTCTCATAGATCCTGTCATATTCAGGCATTTCTGAAACTCTCCTGATATGTAAATAACAAGGTGTTTCCTGCCACTCTCACTTCATTATACTCAGGTAATCTGAGGAAAATTCAGGGACTTATTTCAGACACCGTACTAGTGGTATGTGTAATAGACTCAAAGCCTTAAAAAGATTTTATTTTTCTTTTACTTATGATGATATTAATTAGGCCATGGCTAACTCCTTCACTCCAGTCTTGGGATGTAAAGTGGACAAGCTGATTGATAGATTTCAGTTTCTGTCAGATTAAAAATTTTGAACGGCATTACCATGTTCATGAATTTAGATGATACATTTGTATTAAGTGACTTAGCAGCTGGAGTTCTCCAAGTAAGATGGGGGATGTGCTTGCAATATTGATTATACATCTGACTTCCCAGGAGGGGTGGGTAACAGCATTAATCAAAGGAGGGTTTAATAAACTCCTTGGGAGAAAGGGTTATGGTTTCATTATTTAAAAATTCAGTGAAGACCGCTGTAGTTGAACTTTTACAGGCACTGATCCAAATGGGTCATCTGGCAAAGGCAGGAAATTATTCCTTGTATTTTACAACTAATATGCCAATTTATTAATTTTCAAATTCACATAAATCCCACTGAGTTCAGTTTCAGCTAGGAATTGATCTGGAGAATAACACCTCATGAATGTTGGGTTTTAATTTGGGCTGTGGTAGCTCCATTTGCAAGGAGATAATTGCATATCATTTTCTGCAAATGAGGAGAGGATTCATGGTTTTAACAAAAATAAAAGCAGTATACTTTTCACGTACAAGGCAAAAGCCAAATAAACTAGAGAAAGCTAAGTCTTATCACAAATAAATAAATCTTTCAAACTATAATTTATCTATATCAAATCTCCCTCTATTATTCTATTAGATATAATTGAATGCTCAGGTTCTTTTGCTTCAAAACTCTGTAACAAGAACTAAGTGGAAAATGGATATAAGTTTGACTAAAAACTATTTCTAGATATATAGAAGTGAAAGCCAAAAAAAAAAAAATCTACCATGCATTATAAATTACTATGTTGCAACTTTGCTCTCATTTAAAAAAAAATTAGAATTGTTTCCAGAATGAGGTTATTGTATAGGATTACAGCACACCCTAGAGATTTAAACTCAAATCAAGATTAGAATGCACATAATTCTTGCTTGGTTTAAAGGGTGTAAATAACTGATACATGTACAGGGTGTATGGAAGTCTTGGTAGGCAAATGTCTCTCCTTCCAGGATTATCTAGAGTCATTTAGGGCTACTTCTGTTGTTGAAATCTTGAAAGGTTTCCAAGGCACAAGAGCATTAACAGAAGAACTCTTTGGAGCTTTTCTGACAGTATTCTGTGGTAGCAGTCTACTTTGGATTCACAAGAGTCAAAGTCATTTCTCAAGTGATTTATCAAGAATCAATATTACAAATGATGAGTTCTTTCACTAAAGATCACATTCAAAATTTCCCCTATAATAATGTAATTCTCACTCTCATTCCAATTGCTGTTTTCGAGAGGAAAAGATAGGAATGCAAGGTGTGAGGCATGCACATAAGCACTTATAGAAGTATGCTCTGTGTGTGAGTGTCATCCATCCTTGATGTTCCACTGAGAAATGAGTTGAGAAATAGTATTGCAAAGTTTGTCTTGAAGACCTTGCTTCCTTTCAAACAACATGAATTTTGGTGTCACACGTTTTCTTCCTGCCTTGGTGCTGGCTGTGAAAAGGTGGCTTTTCCATGGTACTCCAAGTATGTAGCTAGTCATCTTTCTATGAAGAAGAATTATGCCTGTGAACAGAGATAGAATGCCAGCCCCAGTCCTCTTGTACTTTACTTTATCAAAAAATATGGTGGGCTTTTGAGGTGCTAAGCAAGTGGACTAGGTTAATAGAAGAACAAAGGTGCAGAATTTGTCTTATGGAGAACTATGACCTCAATCAGATCATTTGGGCTTTGGGCAAGGGTATGATGACAAAGGCACACTCTGAATCTGTATGAATGTCCTCCGACATAGAGAAGTGGAACTTGCACTGGCATGAGTACACTGTATAGTATATCTTATAAGTTCATTACAGTCCTTGACTCTTAAAAAATGGTTTAATATTCAAAATGTTCACTTCTTTTAAAGTAAAGCAATTTTCCTATCTAGGAAAATTAAAAATTAGAGTATTTAAAATTATAGAATAAATTGACAAACTTTGAGATTCAGATTTGTAATGGCTTCTAGAGATATTCTAGTTCAGGACTTTCATTTTTAAAGTGAAAGAAGAAAAAGGTCCAGAGAGGTGGATAAACTACAAGATTTTAGTTAGAGAGCAGATTGAAACTTTGACTGTCCATCTCAGGCAAATGTTCTTTCTTTCCATTGTCCTACCATTCCTAGTTGGCATGGTTTAATGATGTTAAAGCTTTACTCATATTTACACAAAAAGTTCCAAATTAGTAAATTTAACTAGTGAGCAAATGCCAAATACATGTTTCAGTTTTGTTGTTAGAACAAAAGCAGGGACACCTGGGTGGCTCAGTCAGTTAAGCATCTCCTTTTGGCTCGGGTCATAATCTCAGATCTAGCTCTGCTTCTCCCTCTCCCTCTCCTCCTGTTCATGCTCTCTCCTTCTCTCCCTTTCTCTCTCTCAAATAAATAAATACACTTTTTTAATACTTAAAAAAAGCAGACTATCTAGATTTAATTTGCTTGGTATCAATCATATGTCAGTCTACCAAAATAAATGAAGTGTTACTATGAAATATGTTATAGCAACAACCTCAGGGCCTTAAAAAAAAAAAAAAAGATACGCATATTTCCTATCTAGGTTGAGTGATCTCCAAAGGCAAGATATTTCAAGTTTAAGGAAACACAGTATAAACAACCCACGGTGATTGCTGTAATTTAATTTCAAAGCAAAGGTTGACAAGGAACATACAAATCTTGATTTCTTAAAGTCAGCACTAGTGTTACTCCACAAAGCTTGCTCACAAACCTTTCCAGTTTACCTTCGGTGACCTTTGGAGTTATGTGCTTGATAATTAGTTGAAGAAATTTTAAGGCAACAAGATGGATTTCCTGAATAAAATATATACTTCAAAATAGATTTTTTCAGTACAAATAGTGCAAAATATTATTATATATATTATAGTAAAATAACAAAATATTATTACTATATACATTCCTGATGAGAGAGTGTAGAGTAGTAGTTAAAAGCATGAGCTTTGGAGCCATACAGATGCAGGTTCAAATCCCAGCTGTGTCACTTACTATAGTTGCTTATAACTCTCTCACTTACTGGTGTGAATTTGAGTGTGTTTCTTTATTTCTCTGAGCCTCAGCTTCCTGAAAAGTATATTAAGGTTTGAGATTCCTACTTCATGTTTGGTTGTAAGAGTTAAATTAAAAAAAATAAGTAATATGGTACCACTGCTGTATCTGGAAACACATCAGATACTTAAGATGCTAAGTGCATGGTTATCTCACTGGAACACCTATGATTCCTTGTTATTACTTGATTCTTCACTTTTTCTGGTCATTATCACACTAGGATAAACTTTCTACTTCTGCATCAGAATTTGGCTCTATATTAAAAAAAAAAAACTCAGGGCAATTTGTATTGAAAAACTGCACCTTACATAAATCAGGCACTATTTTTGTGCTTCAATATTTGAATGACCTTTTTCCCACCCCCCAACCCCTGCCATGTAGCTCATGTGTGCAACAATGTTTCATCCATACAACATCCACATAACATCCATAATAAAATGTGGAATGTAAATAATAGGGATAAAGAAACTGACCTCCTTCAGCTGAGCAGATAACCACAATCTGACTGAAAGGTCCATCTCCTTTATTGTTATAAACGCCAACCTTCACTTCGAAGGGAGTAAGAGGAGGAACACTTTCATCTCGATAAATGAATTTTGAAGCTTCAGAGGATGTCACCATTTTTTCCTTCCAGCCACGTGTTCCATTGGGCCTGAAAGCCACAATATAGCCAAAGCCTTCTCCATTCTGAAACTCTTCAGATACTGGCTAAAGAAGAAAAATACAATTAATGATCAGCAAATTGTAATGCTCCACTGGAAGACAATCACTTAGTATAGAACAATCACTTAGTAGTCTTTGGAAGCTTAAAAGGAGTTGAAAGAAAAAGATAAAAATTTAAATAATATCAGTTGGTATTTAAGAAGAGTATCAAGGGTCCTGAAAACTCTTGGAGTGAAACAAATTTAAACCAGTTAGTCATGTATATGAAATGAACATTCCACACTAGAATTTAGCATGTTTTGGAAAACTGTCATATGGTCTGGTGGTTAGAAAAATCTGTTGCTGGAAATGCTCTGCAGAGTCCTTTGTGCAGAAAAATAGGAACTATTAATGTAAGACCTTCTTTATAGTATTTTCTTTTTCATTTGCTTTTGTGCTTTATTAATGTGAAAAAAATCAGAAAAGAATATTTGTTCAAGTAATTATTATACTATATGCTTATATTTAAATTTGTTAAACAGGCATAAACTACACACCATAGAAAGGAGTAATTATGATTGACTAGTTAGTTAAAGGAGTAGTCACCAGCCACTGCCTAGCATAATGCTTGACACATAGATACCAAATATATATTTGTTGAAACATGTTTTTTTTTTCTTTTGAATTTTGATTTGAGGAAAAACTGTATTGAGTATAGGAAGAGAGACAAAGCCTATTATATCAAAGTTCTATAGAATAATGTTTTTGGCCCCCTAAAATTCATATAATGAAATCTTAACCCCCAATGTGATGGTATTAAGAGGTGAAGATTTTGGTAGGTTATTAGATTATGAGGGCAGAGCCCTTATGAATGGGAGTAGTGCCCCTCTTGCCCCTCTGCCAGTGAGAAAATGGCCCTCTGCTAGCCAGAGAGCAGGCTATCACCAGACTGGAACCTGCTGGTGACTTGATCTTAAATTTCCAGGCTCTGAACAGTAAGAAATATTTTTCTGTCATTCATAAGTCACCCCCAGTCTATGGCATTCTTATTTTAGCAGCTGGGGCTAAGACATGAAGCTGAAAGAGAAGGAAGTTCTATTTAGAGAGATTGACCTCAGTGAAGTTCAGGTATTGGGAAATTAATTCCTCTGCAGAAGTAAAAAAAATTAGAAATAAATTTTTATTGAACAAGAGAGGGAAGGACAGAATAGCCCAAGATATGCCCATGGAATATTTCTTACTGGGAAACATTTTTCTGTACATTTGATCATTGTTTTAGAGATCATCAGGGATTTGTTCACTTTGCTCCAGTAGACATTGCATCTCCTTTGCATTTTCATATTCTAGGGCACAGTTCTGTGAGCTACATAGTTATGTTTGCTAATAAGGTAATCTAACATCAGTAAAAGGAAAGAGGCTTCGTGGGAAAATAAAGGTTGCTCTCACACCCTTCTCCCTTGCCTCCTTTATAGAAGAAACTTCAGAGAACACATGGTGAGTGAGACAAGAGAACACAAAGTCCCAATTCTACTGCTGATTAGGAAGAGTACTTAAACTGTGCTTCAGTTTCATAATTTTTAAAATGAGGAAAAAGTATTACCATACTAAAAGGTTGTTTTATGGGTTAAATGAGATAACCTAGGCACTGTGTCACAAGTGCAGTGGTGGTCATTTCTTTCCTCCCCACTGGTTTTAATAAGGGTGCTATTTAATTGTGAAATAATTAAATGTCAAACTAAGCCGAACAGTTGAAGTAGTTTGTGAGAGGAGGTGTTTTAACTATTCAGACTTTATTCTGAGATAGCCTATATGACAGGAAGACATACTTTAGACTTGAAAAAAGTCAACTGGGACTGGGTATGAAATGAGACAGGTTCATGTTGACAATACTCATCTGAGTAATATATGGTCAAAGCGTTTCCTAACCTCATTTAAAGAGAAATTACTCAATCTCTCTCTACCAATTACATATCCTATATATGTAGCCTTATTTTCAATGAATCAACAAGTCTGACAACTGAGTAAAGGCTTTCTTACCTCCCAGGCTATGACTAACTCATGCCTTCTTCCACTTCTTCCACTTACGTTGGTGGGTGCTGTCTTTGGAACTGTAAATGAAAAATGGGCTAAAGTGAGGACAATAAATAGATGTTTAATTTAAGAGAATCTGTAAGAATACATTATGACCCTACTTGGTCATAAAATCCCAAAACAATCAATCAAAATTGAAGATACAGTGGCCAAATTCAATATTAATTAAAACAAAATGTTTGTGACAGATACCCTGTTTTCAAATCTATATGGGAGAATTTGATACATATTTTTCATGGCCACATAATACATTATCAAACCAGTCCCCTTGTAAATGCTCTGTGGTAGTAGAGTTGAAATCTCAATAACACTAAAGTTAAGGACATCTACTAATGGTTAAATTTCATTTTACAAATTTTCTCCTTTCTGATGATGTGACTCTTCCATGGCCTCGGGGCTTGCGGAGCTCTGAGAAAGTCTATGGATTGACTTACTACTGCTTTACCAGAAACCCCAGGAAGTTCCAGTTTAAAGAAACTTGACAACAGTTCCACAGAGTGAGAACCTATTTAAATAAATAAACAACAACAACAAAAAAAACTATCAAGAATGGATCTCTTGGGGTGCCTGGGTGGCCCAGTGGGTTAAAGCCTCTGCCTTCGGCTCAGGTCATGATCCCAGGGTTCTGGGATTGAGCCCCGCATTGGGCTCTCTGCTCGGCCGGAAGCCTGCTTCCTCCTCTCTCTCTGCCTACTTGTGATCTCTATCTCTCAAATAAGTAAATAAAATATTAAAAAAAAAAAAGAATGGATCTCTTTGCAACCTACAAAATATATAATCACCCAGTGAAACTTTTTCAAATGAATAACTATTAAAAGAATAAATGTCTCAAAGGAATAAATTTCTCCTTCACTGCACCAAAACACAAAATCTGCAGTTGAAAGGGAACATTTTCAAATGAAGAACTGTTAAATGAAGAAAACCATTAAAAGAAATCATTTTCCAGGCTATGAGTCTGCATTAACAATTTTACACTTCAGCGTTGCCTTTATATCCTTGCATATAGTTTTTAAGTGATATTTATATACTCACAAGCAATAAATTCACTCCTATATATTACCTACTTGGATGAAAGGCTATTAATTACTGGTAGACATTCAAAGCATATACAGCATTTATGTACCAGAAAACTGAGGTGGAATTTATTTTCCACGAGAAAGGAAAAAAAAAAATTCTCTTTGCACAAAGGAGGTGGGAGAGAAAAGTCTGTGAATATATATAATTGGCTCCACTAAAATAAAAACCTTTATTCACCAGGCTCCAAATTTCAGTGTCTTTGGGCACTTTTCTTCATGGACATGAGTTCTTGTCTTGCTCATGCGCATGTAGAAAGATATATCTATATATATCTATATATATCTATATATATAGATATAAATACATATGTATATATGTATATACACATATATATCTACATATATATATAAATTATTTATATGTGGAGTTCACTCATGCACATGTAGAAGGTGATTATATATATGTATATGTATGTATATATATGTGTATATATATGATTATTTACATGCGGAGTTCACTCTCAGGAATTTTCTCAGAATTAAATGGAATTGGATACCCAATTCCATCTGTCTGTCATTCAAGAAATCACAAGAAATTCAAATGAGAAAAAAAATGATACTATTAGAACAACAAGAGTGGATATGACCTAATTTATATAAAGATCAAGTAAATCACTTATCAACTTGGCTTTTTATTAGCCATAGTTATTGCTGAATATAACAACATATGACATATCCATTTGTTGACACCATGTCCCCAAACCACTGTTATATAATTAAAGTTCTAAATTTATTATCTAGTCCATGCTATAGGGAAGGCACACAGGAGTGGAGCTGGTTTAACTGTATGCATAAAAGAACAGGGATCTAAGGATCCAAATATCCCCTCAGTGGGCGATCTCCGAGTTCTGAATGTTATCATTAATGCATGGTCAAACAAATAGATAAGCATATTAATTTGTTGATATGATATGACTATGGCTTATCATAGTACCATTTGTTTGTAGAAAAAAAAAGAACACCCATAAATGCACACTTCATATTCATCTCTGACAACTGACAGTTAAATAATATTATACATAGTATAAATGTGTTTTTGTGGGAGTGAGTAAGGTCTGGGCTTGGGTTTCAGTCCTACCATTCCAGCTGACCTGGTTAGCTGAAAATATTTCTTTACTTTGTTGTCCTTCACAAAGATAATAGCCTACTTTTTAAAGTTATTTTTCAAAATTATTTATTACAGTTCCTGGAACTATAATTTATAAATATTACCTAATGCTATCATCTACTTAGATTTCAAAAAGAGAAAATGATGAAGTCTTCTATGATAAACATTATATTTATTTTCTATGATAAACAGTTAAAGTTCAACATATGTAATCTTGAAAGAGATTATCCCCTTGAAAATATGGATAATATTGTTTTGATAGTACCATGGTAATTACACTCTCAGTTTTGGCTCAGCTTGTTTAAATTTGGAAACCTAGGCAATATACCAGCTTTGATTTACAAAAGAGGTTATTTTAGAAAATATAAGATTTCTCTGATTTATGAATTTTCTAATAAATGGCAATAAAAAGTACAGGACGTTTATATATACAATAAATGGTGTTTACCTCAACTTATATTCTCTTAGCTTTATTTATATGGGTCCACAAGGAAATAGAAGCCGAGGTTGGGTAAAATAACCTTCGAATGAGATTTGTTGATGCATGTGGTTAAAAAAAAAAAAAAAAAGGAAAAAGCAAGAGGAAGAAGGGAGGAGGGAAGGCATGTAACTTGAAATCACTGTCTTTGGTGGAAGTTTAGAATTCCAACTTTACCTCTTAACTGGTAACCTTGTGCAAGTTTTTAAACTTTCTAATTCTGCTTTCTCATCTGTAAAATGAGCATAAACACTTCTTGCTTTACAGGGTTTATGTGGCAATTAAATGATATAATAAAGGGCAAGTACTTAGCATAGAGCCTGGAACATGGTTCATCATTTATCACTGGTTTATGGTATTATGAGGACTAGGAAGATATGAAAAGTCATACTTGAGTGTCTCACATTCACTTCTGGGTTGATAACTTTGCATCACCCTTTTATCTTTCATGCTCAAGTCTTCTACTGTTCTTCCATCACTTAACTATTAATCACAAAAGACATCCCTAAAAATTAGCCACACTTCTTTTATAAAGGCTTTTGTAAAATCGTCGTCTCTGCCTGCAAAATGCCTCTGAAAATGGAGACAATTTCTTGAATATATTTTGTAGAAAAGACTTACCTGGACACAAAGGAGCTTCATGATTTAAAAATACTGTCTGCTTAGTTTAACAGTATTTTCTTTTAGATTTTCTTAATTATTTCAGCTGAATGTTTAATTTTTAATATAATATTTTCTTAGAAACATATACTGGAGATACCTTTAAAAACCCTATAGCTTTCTGTCTTTTCTCTGCACACATCAGTGCCTGACAACTGTGGATTTTCTAATTGTCCTCTATAAATAATTTTTGGTCTGGCCTTCAAAATCCCATTAAATGCTGTTTACAAGGCCAACACACATAAACCCAGAGAAAACGAATTCAACCTTATTTTATATTACAGAAGTATTTTATTGTGTTCCTTTCAAAATTTTTGAACTCAGTGAAATTTCCTGAGTAATTATCAGGGCCAAGAACTTTGAAGATGCAAATAGGAACAAAGCAAGATCTTTTCAGAAGTAAGGAGATAATATATGGTTAAAGAAACTAATAGAAAATTAAATGAGACTTCTGACTTGAGATTAGTCAGACGTAACCTCAACTGCTAATGTGAAGTTGGCTAGACAAAACCACTGAATTGGTAAGATCAGAAAAACCAAATTTTAGGATCCTTTTTCATTTTCCCCCTCTGGCTCATATACGTAGGATTTTAGCACAAGTAAGGTTTTGGAAGAAGGCTGTCAGCTTAGTAGATGAATGTGCTGTGGCATCTCCTTCCACCATTAGCTGTTGGTAGAAGAGAAACGTGTGTGTCATTTCCCTCTCATGCTAAGTGAGAAGAGGAGAGAACACTGCTGCAGAGAGTACAGATTCTTATTTCTTACACTGTGGCTGAATGCTGTTGAACTTTAGAATTTTGTAATATGACCCAGTCCCATCTTCACCACTGAGCAGAGACCAAAGTAGCTCTTGAGAATATCCTTGAGAACACAGAATTTGGCAAGTCAGAAATGTGGTTACTGTGGGGCAAGTGGACACTATGGAAGGTAAGTTTAAATAGGCTTGTTGAGATGACATCCAATTAAGTTGTCTGCTAGGGGACAGGATAGTCTACAAAGAACCCAATGCATCCTGTAAGAGAAAGAAGCAGTGTGTGGACAAATGCTGTCACATATTGCACTCAACACCCATAGGAGTATTACAAATTGTACCGCCTAAGTATGTTTTCTTCTTCTTATCTGGCCTGGAAGGTGCCTGAAACAGCAGCTAGAGATTGAGGGAATAAAAAAAAAGAAAGAAAAGACAAATCGTAGCTCTTGGGGCAAGCCTTTGGGATAGAGGAAGAGAGACAGGAGATGGATGTGAGATTAAAGTTCTTATTTAAATGAAAATAGAAGTTTTTAATACTTGAAAATGAGACTGCCCCAATACTGAAAAGTGCCTTGGAGATTATATATATACACATATGTGTATAGATATATATATATAATTTGGGACTAAAGTCAGAGATTAGATGGAAAGCAAAGATGGGAGAAGAATACAACTATTTTCTGCTTAAATTCTATAGAGTTCAGTCTATATAATAAACCAGTTATATAACTATGATACTGCAGAAAGTGCTAAGGGGCCAGGAAAGACTTTCATCTGACTTGACACTCTATTTATCTGATTTATCTATTTATCTATTATCTGACACTCTATTTATCTAATCTACTTGACACTCCTATTTATCTGGTCAACCATTTATCTATTAAGCATAGAAAAAATATTTTGCCTTATGTGGCCCAAAGTATGTGTGTCATTTTCCATTTCAGAGTCAAAAAAGAATGGCGGGTCAGAATACAACCAAGTTGTTAAGCAACTGGAATGCTATATGAATGTGGAACATATTTTTTAAGCAAGTTCTTTCATTTGACACTTATTTTTTTCTGCTCCTTTTGTCTTGTCTACACTATAAGCAAAGCAAATGACCACATGTTGGGACAATATCACAATCCATTCATAAACTGATACCTGGCTAGACAACAAATACAGCATGGTAAACTAAACAGAGATGGAGACAGAGATTTAGAGGAGAGGCATGTTCTGTACTTTGCACCACATTTTGAAAGGCTTTCTTGACTTCCAAGCCAAAAGGTGGGCTTGCTGGTACACAGTCTGCAGCAGAGACTTCTCAGTAGGATGGCATATTGGAGGAGCCAGATGCAAGCCAAGAGATCAGGTGACTCTTACTATACCAACAAAATAATGTTTAACCTGAAAATACTTCCTCAATATGAAAAAAGTGACATGCATGATTACTATTATTTAAATTTCCATTGAACAAAGAAATAATGTTTAAATACATCATGATGACGATTATGATGACGATGATGATGGTGATGATGATGGCGATGATGATGATGATAAATAGCTAATAGTAAGCATTTACGATGTGCCAAGTACTATGCTAAGTTCTTTGCATGCATTATATTATTTAATAGAACGAGGCAATGGAGTAGGTAGTGATTCTGTCTCCATTTTATAAGTGAGAAAATTGAGCCTTGAGCAAGGTATATGTCTTACCTATGTTTACTGCTAGTAAACAGCCCAGAACATTACTCCTGATCTGCCTCATTCCAAAACTCAAACTCCTAATTACAGGTTGAAGATAGAACCTTCTTTTCTCTCATTCTTTTGTTATCAATCTCTTTATTTCATCATAATTTGAAAATAAAGAACTACAAATATTAAGATTTATAGCCAAAACTTTGATAATAATAGACATTTTATATTGCAGCAAAAAGCAAACCTTTTTAGATAGTAAGTTACATCATTTAACTCTATCTTATCTCTTTTTCATTTATCTTTCAACAATTAGTGTTATAAAATACACAATTTATGAGGCACCTGAGTGGCTCAGTCAACTAAGCATCTGACTCTTGATTTTGGCTCAGGTCATGTTCCCAGGGTTGTGAGATCAAGTTCCCTGTCAGGCTCCACACTCTATGCAGAATCTTCTTGAGATTGTCTCTCTACCTCTCTCTCTGCCTCCCCCCCCCTCCGCCATGCACATACATGCTTTCTTGTTCTCAAATAAATAAATAAATAAATAAAATCTTAAAAAAATAAATGCATAATTTATGGACATTAAAGTTCAATTAAGTGAAAGAATCGCTGTTGTATCAGTTCTACACATTTTTCCATTTCTATTATCATGTGTATTTCAAATTCCTTTCCTAAGACATGGTTTTTTTCTCAAGTGTCCTCTTTTTAAACGATAAAACATTTCCACTACTGATCCCAAAATTTTATACTGGTTTGATGATAGTAAAAATTTAAACAAAGCTTACATTTCCAAAACTAAACACAGGTTATATCTATCCCCTATCATCTATCTATCTATCATCTATCTATCTATCTATCATCTATCTATATCTATCACCTAACTAAAACTTGTAAGAAAATTGTACTACAAATAAATAAATTAAAAAATGTACATTGAAGTAAAAAATGTATATTACTATTTTGATATTCTAATAAGAGATCAGATCAAACCAATTTATTTTATACTTATTGACTGCTAGGGGTATTTTGATGACTGTAAAATTCAAAATATACCCTTGAGTAAAGTTCAAAATATACCCTAGAGGAAACTGCAAAGAAAAATCAACTTTTTTGGTGTGTGGGAGAGAAACAACTTTAAAGTAAAATTGCTTTACTAAACCTGCCTTGGGATTTAGAATATTCTAGTAAATATGGGAATTTTAAAGGAACATAAAGCTTTCAACTCAGTAGCTTGAATGTGACATCTTTTCTCTTTCAAGTAGCTCTGTTGATTTTCAGAGATTAGTTTGTCCATTAGAACTGCATCATCTTTTAAAATACAGGACATGTACTTAAAAGAGGCAGAGTATGTCACTTGAGAAGACATCTCAGGATATTTGTATCCCTTTTAAATCTGTGCCACCTAACAAAACAGGCACAAAAATCAACACTTGTTTTAACACCATTAGCAGCTCTAGCCCTTTGTGGTACCAAAGCACAAGAAGCATAAAGTAGGCAGTATAAACCTTCCTCAACTAACTTTCAAGGGGAGTATTTTGTGCATTTTTCATGCTATTTCTTTTCTCTTCCATGAGATTTTAGTGGACTAAAGTATGCCATATATATACAGAACTCATTATAAAATGGAGAGGCAGGAACTATGTGATTGAGGTAGTTGCCTGAAGAGATGAGGGACAAGTCTTTTAGAATGTATCATCTGAATGCAATTTAGCATAAAAAATAGAACTGTTTTGCTATAATCTTTTTTAATAATACAAGGAGATTTATATTATAAAAAGTCTAAGAGGATTATTCATCTCAAACGGATTATTTATTTTCAAAATGAATATTTATAGAGAGACTCTGAATAGGCATAATCTTTGCCTTTGTTTAAACACAATTAACAATATGCAAAATAAGGCAGTTCTTTTTAGAAAATATATGAGCATAAGCACTAATATTGGCAGTCATTTCAATATCTGCACAGTGAGTACTTAAATGAGGAATGACTAACCTGTTATACTCTTAATTAGTGAACACCTGTACACAATGAAAGCATGGCTGATTTATGAATGCATGAAAATCTAACCAGGCAATTAATGTTCAATTTAAAATTCACACTATTGAAAAAGTAGCAGAAAGAACAACTTGTACTAAGCAAATCACAAAAGCAGAAAAGTTAGATTTTCTGTGAATGAATCTTTTCCAACATATTTTGGCTACTTTATCTTTTATTAATCTTGGTTGCTTAATTTTTATATAGAAATAATTTGAACATCTTTTGTAGAACCATTCCCACTTAGTGTAGTAATAACCATTTGGTATTTTTTTCTCCCTTTTTAAAAAAGGTCAGACATGGTGTGTTTTAGAGAAAGAATCAAATCTTTCTGTAGTTTATTTTAATTATCGTAAGCTTTGTTCAATTTGTAAGAAGTCACAAATCACATTTTTTGGTCCAATTCTATAACTATAATACAAAAGGGACAGTTAATTGTTAGTCTTCTATGTATATGTATCTCTCACCTGGGTACTGGTGTGGGTAAGAGCATATGAGGGTAAAAAAGAAATGTTCTCTTCTTTTTTTCTTTTTTTTAAAGATTTTATTTATTTATTTGACAGAGGGAGAGACAGACAGCACAAGCAGGTAGAGAGGCAGGCAGAGGCAGAGAGAGAAGCAGGCTCCCCGTTGAGCAAGGAGCCCGATGCAGGGCTCGATCCTAGGACCCTGAGACCATGACCTGAGCTGAAGGCAGCGGCTTAACCCACTCAGCCACCCAGGCGCCCCAGAAATGTTCTCTTCTAATCTTTCAATAAAAGCACACACCAGTGCCAGACACTGCTCTAGGTGCTAAGGACAGAACACTAAAAAATTAGATACAAGTCCTCATTCTCAGTGCACTTATATTCTAATGATTATTGAGATTCGTATGTTTTCATGGAGTGTAAAAATATTAAAATTTGTTTTTCCCCTGCCTGTATCTGCAATATATCCCCTTTTCTCTATTTTCAGATTGTTTTCATCAATATCGTTGACGTTTGTGTTTGCCTAAGCTAATGTCCTATTGCACACCTTTTAATATGCAATTTTATAAGGACATAAGAGATAAATCACAGTAAAACTTTGTTCAAAGTAGTCAAAAAGTTTACCAAATTTTTTCCTTTCTTTTTTTTCCAGATGCTGGGCAAAATATTTTAAAATACATTTTTATTTTATTTTATTAGTTTAATTTAATTTTATTTTTTTCAGTATTCCAAAGTTCATTGTGCATACACCACACCCAGTGCTCCTCCTTAATACCTACCACCAGGCTCACCCAACCACCCCCCCCCCAAAACCCTCAGTTTATTTCTCAGAGTCCACAGTTTCTCCTGATTTGTGTCCCCCTCTGATTTCACCCAACTCACTTCTCTTCTCCATCTCCCAATGTCTTCCATGTTATTCCTTATGCTCCCAAAATAAGTGAAACCGTATGATAATTGACTCTCTCTGCTTGACTTATTTCACTAAGCATAATCTCTTCCAGTCCCACCCATGTAGATAACAAAAGTTGGGTATTCAACCTTTCTGATGGAGGCATAATACTCCATTGTATATATGGACCATATCTTCTTTATCCATTTGTCTGTTGAAGGGCACCTTGGCTCTTTCCACAGTTTGGTGACTGTGGTCACTGCTGTTATGAACATTGGGGTACAGGTGGCCCTTCTTTTCACTACATCTGTATCTTTGGGGTAAATATCCAGTAGTGCAATTGCAGGGTCATAGGGTAGCTCTATTTTTAATTTCTTAAGGAATCTCCACAATATATTCCAAAGTGACTGCACCAACTTGCTTTCCCATGAACAGTGTAAGAAGGTTTCCCTTTCTCCACATCCTCTCCAACTCTTGTTTACTGTCTTGTTGATTTTGGCCATTCTAACTGGTGTAAGGTGGTATCTCAATATGGTTTTGATTTGAATCTCCCTGATGACTAGTGATGATGAACATTTTTTCATATGTCTGATAGCCATTTGTATGTCTTCTTTGGAGGAGTGTCTGTTCATGTCTTCTGCCCATTTTTTGACGTGATTATCTGTTTTGTGTGTGTTGAGTTTGAGGAGTTCTTCATAGATCTTGGATATCAGCCCTTTGTCTGTAGTGTCATTTGTGAATATCTTCTCCCATTCTGTGGGTTGCCTCTTTATTTTGTTTACTGTTTCCTTTGCTGTGCAGAAGGTTTTGATCTTGATGGAGTCCCAAAAGTTCACTTTCCCTTTTGTTTCCTTTGCCTTTGGAGACATGTCTAGAATGAAGTTGCCATAACCTATGTTGAAGAGATTTCTGCTTAAGTTTTCCTCTAGGATTTTGATAGATTCCTGCCTCAAATTTAGGTCTTTCATCCATTTTGAGTTTATCCTTGCATATGGTGTAAGATAATGGTAAAGTTTCATTCTTCTACATATAGCTGTCCAATTTTCCCAGCACCATTGGTTGAAGAGACTGTCTTTTTACCACTTTATATTTTCCCCTGCTTTGTTGAAGATTATTTGACCATAGAGTTGAGGGTCCATATCTGGGCTCTCTACTCTGTCCCATTGATCTATGTATCTGTTTTTGTGCCAGTACCATACTGTCTTGCAGCTTTGTAGTAAAGCTTGAAATCAGGTAACGTGATACCCCCAGCTTTGTTTTTCTTTTTCAACATTTCCTTAGCAATTCGGGGTCTCTTCTGATTCCATATAAGTTTTAGGATTGTTTGTTCCAGCTCTTCGAAAAATGCTGGTGGAATTTTGATGGGGATGGCATTGAAAGTATAGATTGCTCTAGGCAGTACAGACATTTTAACAATGCTTATTCTTCCAATCCATTAGCATGGACTACTTTTCCATCCTTTTGTGTCTTCAATTTCTTTCATGAGTTTTCTGTAGTTCTTGAGTACAGATCCTTTACCTCTTTGGTTAGATTTATTCCCAGGTACCTAATGGTTCTTGGTGCTATAGTAAATGGAATCTATTTTCTCATTTCCCTTTGTATATTTTCATTGTTAGTGTATAAGAAAGCAAGTGATTTCTGTACATTGATTGGTATCCTGCCACATTACTGAATTGATGTATGAGTTCTAGTAGTTTAGGGGTGGAGTCTTTTGGGATTTCCATATAAAGTATCTGGACGTCATCTGTGAAGAGAGAGATTGACTTCTTCATTGCCAACTTGAATACCTTTTATCTCTTTTTGTTGTCTGATTGCTGTTGCTAGGACTTCTAGTGCTGTGTGGAACAAGAGTAGTGAGAGTGGGCATCCTTGCGTGTGCCTGATCTCAAAGGGAAGGCTGTCAGCTTTTCCCAATTGAGAATGATATTCACTATTGGTTTTTCATAGATGGATTTTATGAAGTTGAGGAATGTTGCCTCTATCCCTATACTTTGAAGTGTTTTAATCAGGAATGGATGCTGTATCTTGTCAAAAGCTGTTTCTGCATCAGTTAAAAGGACCATGTGGTTCTTCTCTCTTCTCTTATTGATTTGTTCTATTACATTGCTTGATATGCAAATGTTGAACCACCCTTGTATCACATGGATAAATCCCACCTGGTCATGGTAGATAATCTTTTTTAATTTACTGTTGGATCCTATTAGCTAGACTCTTGTTGAGAATCCTGGCATCCATCTTCATCAGGGATATTGGTCTAAAATTCACCTTTTTGGTGGGGTCTTTGCCTGGTTTGGGGAGCAGGATAATGCTGGCTTTATAGAAAGAGTCTGGAAGTTTTCCTTCTGTTTCTATTTTTTGAAAGAGCCTAAGGAGAATAGGTATTATTTCTTCTTTGAATGTTTGGTAGAATTCTCCAAGAATCCATCAGGTCCTAGACTCTCATTTTTGGGGGAGGTTTTTGATAACTGCTTCAATTTTGTTACTAGATATTGGTCTATTCAGGTTTTCAATTTCTTCCTGATTCAGTTTTGGAAGTTTACAGGTTTCTAGGAATGCATCCATTTCATCTAGGTTGCTTAACTTATTGGCATGTAACTGTTGATAATAATTTCTGATGATTGTTCTATTTCCTAGTTTGTAGTTGTGATCTCTCCCCTTTCATTCATAATTTTATTAATTTGGGTCTTCTCTCTTCTTTTGGGTTAGTTTGGCCAGTGGTTTATTGATGTTATTGATTCTTTAAAAAAAAAAAAAACAGTGTCTAGTTTCATAGCTTCTAGTTTCGTTGATGTGTTCTACTGTATCTCTAGTTTCTATCTCACTGGTGTCTGTTCTAATCTTGATTATTTCCCTTCTTGTGCATGGGTTGGCTTAATTTGTTGATTTTCCATTTCTTTAAGGTGTAAAGGGAGCTGGTGTATCCTGGATTTTTCAGGTTTTTTTTGAAGGAGGCTTGAACGGCTATGTATTTCTCCTTTAGGACTGCCTTTGTTGTATCCCATAGGTTTTGGACCAATGTGTCTTCATTCTCATTGGCTTCCATGAATTGTTTAAGTTCTCCTTTGATTTCCTGGTTGATCCAAACATTCTTGAGCAGGGTGATCTTTAGCTTCCAAGTATTTGAATTCCTTCCAAGCTTTTCCTTGTAGTTGAGTTCCAGTTTCAAAGCATTGTGGTCTGAGAATATGCAGGGAAAAATCTTTTGGTATTGGTTGAGCCCTGATTTGTGACCTATTATGTGGTCTATTCTGGAGAAAGTTCCATATGCCCTCAAGAAGAATGAGTTTTCTGTTGTTTGAGGGAGGAAAGTTCTGTATATATCTGTGAGGTCCATCTGGTCCAATGTGTCATTCAATATTCTTGTTTCTTTATTGATTTTCTGTTTGGATAATCTGTCTATTATTGAGAGTGGTATGTTGAGATCCCATACTATTTATGTATTCATATCAATATGACTCCTTATCTTGATTAACAGTTGGCTTATGTAGTTAGTTGCTTCCATATTGGGGGCATAAATATTTACAATTGTTAGATCTTCTTGGTGGATAGATCCTTTAAGAATGATGTAGTGTCCTTCTTTATCTCTGTCTACATTATTTAGCCTAAAATCTATTTATCTGATATGAGAATCATTGCTCCAGCTTTCTTTTGAGGCCCATTGGCATGGAAGATGCTTCTCTGTCCCTTCACTTTCAGTCTGGATATATATTTAGGTTCCAAATTGGTCTCTTGTAGACAGCACATGGATGGTCCTATCATTTTATCCAATCTGCAACTATGTGCCATTTTATGGGAGCATTTAGGCCATTCACATTGAGACTGATTATTGAAAGATATGTTTTTCTTGACATCATGTTGCTTGTGAAGTCCTTATTTCTATAGATTGTCTCTGTAAATTTCTATTCTATTTCATTCTTGGGTTCTTTCTTCTTTTATAGAACTCCCCCACCCTTAATATTTCTTGTAATGCTGGCTTAGTGGTCACATACTCCTTTAAACCCTGCTGGTCTTGGAATTTCTTTATCTCTCCATCCATTTTGAATGTTCATCTTGCTGGATAAATTATTCTTGGCTGCATGTTCTTCTCATTTAGTGTCCTGAATTTGTCTTTCCAGACCTTTCTGGCTTTCCAGGTTTCTGTGGATAGGTCTGACATTATTATGATGGACATTTCTCTGTACCTAAGGAATCTCTTCTCCCTAGCTTCCCTCAGAAGCTCTTGTCTAAAATTATGATTTGTCAGTTCACAATCAAGTGTCCTGAGGTCCTTCTAGACTCACTGATCTTGGTGGAGTGTTCTTTCTTCCTCTAGGACATGAATACTGTTTCCACTCCCCAAATGGGAAAATTTTCATCCAGAATTTATTCAGCTATATCTTCTAGTCGTCTCTCTTTCCACCCCCTCAAGGATCCAGTAATTCTGATATTGGAATGTTTCATGGCATCATTTATTTTCCTAATTCTGTTTTCATGGCTTCTAAGCTATTTCTTCCATGCCTCCTCCTGATCCCTTTTCTCCAACAGTTTGTTCTCTAGATCACCAATTCTATCTTTTGCCTTGGTTACCCTAGCTGGTAGTGAATTTAGATTAGACTGGATCTCACTAATAGCACTTTTAACTTCTTCCCGGGTGACTTTCACTTCTGCCCTAATCCAATTTCATGTTGACACTAATGGTTTTCTCCAACCTAACCCTTGTCTGGATAATTGTTACCCTGAATTCCCTTTCTGACATACTGTTTATGTCCATACCCAATAGCTCTGATGGACAGGGCACAGTCTCTGTCTTTTTCCTCTGTTGGGTGTTCTTCCTCTTAGTCGTTTTGGTGAGAGGTGGTTGAGGGGATGTATAGCTGAATATAACAATCACAATCCAGGCAAGGTGTACCCTGGAACACTTCAGAGCAATTGGAAGTCACCACCAAAAAGATATAAAAAAGAAAAAGAAGAGAGAGAAAGAGAGCAAGAGAGAGGGGGGAAAAAAAAGAGAGAGAGAGAGAAGACCCAGCCAGAATGAGCCCCCAAAGTTAAGATTTATAAGGTATACAAACAAAAATGGACAAACAAAAAGACCAACAAAAGTAAATGACAAGGAAACAAAAAGAACTCAGCCAAAACGAACCCCAAGGATAAGATTTATATAATACCAGAACAAAAACAAATACACAGAAACACTGACAGAAGAAAAAGATGGGAGGGTGGTTATAAATCCTCAATGTGGGAGAGGAAGGTTATTTTGATTCTTCCTGGGTGTATCTTGGTATGTTGTTAAAGGACTCAACTTTCCAGAGATAAAGGGAGATTAAAACTGGTTTATATACAGGGGTAGTATTGATTAGGGAAAGAGGATTACCTTGAAGCTTATATCTATATGTATATTAAAAAGTAGAAAAGAAAAAGAAAACACAGTTATATGTATGAAAAAAGTTCAAGTTAAAAGGTTATTATGGAATTTGTTGTATTGAACCTCTCATTGTAATGGTAAATAGGTTAAAAAAATTAAAAAGAATGAGAATAGTGAGAATGAATTAAAAATAAATGTTGTGTCTATGAAATATACAGCTTTTGGGGCAATACCGGGGGCTTAATATCTTTTTTTCCCCTGATGTTGGGGTTTTACACTTTTATGGGGACCTGTGGTGGTTGACTTCTCATTCTTTTGGCTTGTTTTCTGGGGGAGGGCCTGCTGCATTGTTTTTCAGTCAGTCTTGCTTGGGTTGAGTCCTCCTGCCCCTGTCGAGGGGCTGGGATCTGTGGAAACCGATCTTTTAGGCTTTTGTTCTCTGAAGGTTTTTGTTCTTTGGTGGCTTTTTTCAGCTTTTCGGGGGTTTAGTGGAAAGCAAACTGCACCCAGACCTCCATCTCGGAGAGAAGCTTCAGTCTGCTCCCCTCTGGGTGGTCCAGAACACACAGACTCCCTCTTTGCAAACTCCACTGAACCATGCAGCCTCCCACAGGCAGTGCATGTCCCCAGCCACCATCTCAGGGTCACCTGAAGCGCCCGTTTGTCTCTACACCCAAGTGCCACTAAAACCATGAGTGGTATTGGTCCAGGGGGGCTGCTTCTGGTGGCTGCCTTTGACGGGACTGCTGTCTGGGGCCCAGACCTCGCAGTTGCACAGGTCGCCGCTGAGGGATCCTGACCAGAGATCATGCTGACTCCTTCAGGCTCGGGCTGGGATCATCCAGACCCACAGCCAGTCCTAGAGATCACTGGCTGGCACCTGAACAGAGCTTTTTCAGGCATGGGTGGGGAGTGGGTCAGACCCTGGTATCACAGTGCTCACAAGAGGGTGAAAAGCTGTAGTTCTAGAGAGCACAGGCTGGCACTCACCACACTCCCTCTTGCTGGGGTGGGAGTGCACCCAGCTAAGTGGTGATGAAGCCCCACAATCCCAGGGGCTCAGGGACCAGGAACTGGAGGTTCCACCACAGTCTCTCCAGCATGGGTGGGTCCCTGCAGTGGCCGCCCTTGGTCCATGGCTTAGACCGTGCCCATGACCGCTCGATTCCACCAGTTGCCCCTTAAGATCTTTTGCTCTTTTTGAGTGTTTTTAACCAGACTACAAGTTAATGCTGGTTACCAATCACAGGGCACTCTCATATTGGGGATATTACTTTCCAGTGGGTCACTTCTGGTGGCTTCCTCCCCTTCTGTTTATTCTGCGATATCAGTCCAAGCATTCCCACTCTGCTTTACATCTCCACTGGTGTCTTCTGCCCCTGTAGAGATCCAGAAGTGTATAATCCTACATCTCAGGCTGATTTCATAGGTGTTCAGAGTGTTCTGGTAGATAATTAACTCACTTTAGGGGACTGGTTGAAACAGGATCTCCTACTTCTCTGCTATCTTTTAAATAAAGCTGCTAACTCTCTTATGTGACTACTAGAAACATTTTAGAGGTTCTTCTCTCCAAAAGGTCAGAAGGTTGCTGTGTTTTCCTTCAGGAAGGAGATGGATATTTATTGTAATCATAGATGTCAAGCAGTAGGCAAGTTAAGATGATGTTTGCTTTGGCGGAATATAATTTATGACAGGTCACATGGTGAAGGTCAATATAAAGGGTTTTAAGGAACTACACTGCAATTATAGCTAATTGTTACCACTGGAGAAAAAGAAGGTGGTCCTATCTATTCTAAATTTTATGGAATTGTTATATTGAATGAGTATGTAATCAGAAAAAGAAACTAACTGCATCAATTTCATGGTAACTTGAAGATGAATACTATGGTTGGGAGGAAATTGAAGAATCTAGATGCACGTGCGGAAACAAGGAGCAAAAGATCTGAAAACAAAGTGAAAGAATTATTTTAAAGGAAATAATTTTATGATGTCCAGATGAATGAATGAGCAAAAATTATACTA
Source organism: Martes martes (assembly GCF_963455335.1). NCBI lineage: Eukaryota > Metazoa > Chordata > Mammalia > Carnivora > Mustelidae > Martes > Martes martes. Next base: position 83,518,651 of record NC_137898.1, on the reverse strand, counting down.
AATAAAGAAAACAACCATGGTTAATTCAACATGCTTTCAAAGTGATTAGAGGCATGCCAAATTGAATTCTGACTCTCCAAAATTCTTACCTGCTTCATTTGTGCGGATCATTCGAGATGGGGTGCTTGGATCTCCAGTCCCAATTGGATTGGTGGCCACCACTCTAAATTCATATTCCACCCAAGGGTTAAGGTCCACTGCCATAGCTGACTCCATGTCCCCTGTTATAATTTCTGGGACTATGGAGGGGAAAGAGATTTCATGGCATTAGGAGGACTCAGAAATAGTTACAAATGGCAATCAAGGATATCATAGATAGTAACAGAATCAGCAGATCGATGCATAATTCCTTATTATGCATGGTCATTTTGTCACCTCTGGTCTCATTAGTAAAATGAAAATCAATCTTCAGGAAATAAGCACTTGCACATGTTAAAGATTGTTGTAGTTGATTAGAATTCTTTCATCTCATCTTAATACATAAATTGCTATAACAAAACTTGCCATTATATACACTAAAATCATTTTGTCAACCCCTCAGCCTCAAATAAGAAGGCAACTAAGTGTTATAATTTAAGCAAATGGTTCTTAAATTTCTAGGGAATTTTCTTGAGCAGTTTGCCTCTTGCAGTTCTGGCAAACATGCTTGGCCACTTGGCAGTTCAAAGCAGTGGATTGAGAATACACTTCTTTAATTAAAAAAAAAAATCCAGTTTGTGCATTCTAAATGGAAGTTCTGCAGCTTTTCTTGGAGTGACTTTTGTACAATATTTTTATTTTATTAAGCCATAAAATTGTCAATGCAATTATCACAGAGTAAAATACTTGTTACACAGTATACATATTTTAATTGAGACTGATTTTCTTGTTCACTCATCTCTGCTGTCTAGGAAATATTTCTGGAAGAACATTTGCTACAGGGGTGATAATAGGGAAAAGGGAGAACCTTCCTTATGATGTGCAAAGATCCTTCAGATTTATGTCAGTCTTAGACTTTTGTTTAAGCATGGTAAGATGGGGGAGGCTTTTGATTTGATGACTCAGTGCAGTTTTACTATGACAAGATGGAGTTAAATGCATTTGGATTTTACATGAAAATCTCTTTTGAAACGTGTCAAGAGAATGTTACCAAATAATCAGTCCATGAAAGGTAAATGATCAGAGCATAGGCAGTGTGGGCTGCCTGACAAATCTCTTAGCACCAAAAAGCTGATTTTTTTTTTTTTTTTTCCCCCAGCAGTGAAATGAGACCTGGGGCAAAAGTTTGTCTCTTTTTGCTGCACTGGCAATTAAGCAATATCCTTGGAGTCTATGAGATAGAGGGAGAAAGGCCACCATCCAGTCTATAGCTTGGTGAAATGCTGAGTTGTGCTTGCCAAACATAAACGTAGAAGAAGAGTTCCCCAGACAGCCCTCTCTAGCCCCTAACCTACATTTTATCATCAATACTGTTTTGGTCCACCAAAGACGTACCTCACTGCTTAATTTACATCTGTTTGTCAGTCACCTCAAACAACTCCAGACATCTAGGTCATCCCTCAACCCTTTTATTCCAATCCTGATTGAATTCTGCACATTTTCTTTTCTGCCCTAGTTCCCATCCTTCCCTACTCTGTGAAATCTTTTACTGTGATCTTTGGAATTCATTATCCAGTATTAGCAAAATCCCCTGTATCCTATTTTCTTCCTGAACTTTCTTCCAATGTTTACTTTAATAGAAACCTGAATCTTCTATGAGGAAATATTTTGCCTCTTAAGAGGTGACTCTCTTAAGATATTGTAGAGAAGGGTAACAGTCTATCTGGGCTGTGTACACCCCCTCCTGTGTCTCTAATGGATTTTTCACATTAGCATGAAAGCATGCAGGTATCCCCCCCCTCAAAAAAAAACCAAAACACAACAAAACAAAACAAAACTCTAAAAATTTCCTCTCCGGTTTTCATCCAGTTTCTATGTAAAATATTTTGAGTGCTGTTTGTGCTATTATTTGTTGTCATTTACTAACTTTTCTTCCATTTCCTCTTGAACTCACTCCAAACATAAAAGTAGGAAGAAGAGATTCTATCTTTTAGGCTCTTACCTCCAGCATTCTACCATAACTGCTCCTGTCAAGATTACCAATGTTCTTTATTAATAAAACTCTATAATTAGGTCTCTGTTCCTCATCTTTCTTGACCTAAAATCGTTATTTGACATAATCATTCTCTTTTCTTTGAAATACTTTTTAAAACTTAATTTCCTCTGACCTATGTCTTATCAGTCTCTATTGCTGGTTTCTTTTCATCTTCCAGATGCACCCAGTTCTACTAACTCTTTGGTGATCTTATCTAGTCTCATAGTTTAAAATACCATCTGTAGGTCATGACACCAGTATTTTCAGTCATGAACCTCTTCCCTGGTATCCAAACTCATTTTTCCAATGGCCCATTAGACATTTCTATTTGGATAGGGTTCTCAACCTTAAATTCCACCCCCTATTTCTAAACTATTCCTTATTGGGTGAATGATAATTGTGTTCTTATGGATGTTATAGCCAAGATCTTGGGGTCATCATGGATCCCTTTCTTTTCCCTCTGTCTCAGTTCAACCCATAAGCAACTATAAAACTGATGATATCAAAATGATTTCTTTACTTCATTTTGAAACAAAATTTCTTAAGAGAGTCATCTATATTTTCTTTCATTCTCTCCTTTTTTTTAAATTGAATTAATATACAACGATATATTAGTTTCAGGTATACAATATAATGATTCAAAAATTTTATGCATTACTCAGTGCTCATCAAGGTAAGTGTATTCTTGATTTCCTTTATCTTTTTACCCTTCTCCACCAACCCCCAACACACCTACTTCTCCTCTGGCAACCATCAGTTTTTTCTTAGTATTTAAGTGTCTGCTTTTTTATCTCCTTTTTTTATGTTTGTTTTGTTTCTTAAATTCCACATATAAGTGAAATCATATAGTCTTTGTATTTCTCTGACTAACTTACTTCACTTAGCATTATACTCTCTACGTCCATCCGTGTTGTTGCAAATAGCAAGATCTCATTCTTTCTTATGGCTTTTTTATTCTATTGTTTATATGTAGCATATCTTCTTTATCCACTCATCTATTAATGGACACTTTGGTTGCTTCCCTATCTTACCTATTATAAATAATGCTGCAGTAAATACAGGCATACATGTATCTTTTCAAATTAGTGTTTTCTTTTCCTTTGGGTAGATAGCTAGTAGTGGAATTTCTCATTCATATGGTGATTCTATTTTTAATTTTTTGAGGAACCTCCATACTGTTTTCCACAGTGGCACCAATGTATTCCAATGTATTCCTACCAACAGTGCACAAAGCTTCATTTTTCTCTACATCATTGCCAACACTTGTTATTGCTTGTTTACTGGATACTAACCATTTTGACAGGTGTATATCTCCCTGTGGTTTTGGTTTGTATTTCCCTGAATGATTAGTGATACTGAACATCTTTCCATGTGACTGTTGGCCATCTGTATATCTTCTTTGGAAAAATGTCTATTCAAGTCCTTTGCCCATTTTATTTATTTATTTTTAAAGATTTTATTTATTTATTTGACAGACAGAGATCACAAGTAGGCAGACAGGCAGGCAGAGAGAGGGGGGGTGATCCCTGCTGAGCAGAGAGCCCGATGTGGCACTTGACCCAGGACCCTGGGATCATGACCTGAACCGAAGGCAGAGGCTTTAACCCACTGAGCCACCCAGGCGCCCCCATTTTATTTATTTATTTATTTAAAGATTTTATTTATTTATTTGACAGACAGAGATCACAAGTAGGCAGGCAGGCAGGCAGAGAGAGAGAGAGCAGAAGAAGCAGGCTCCTCGATGAGCAGAGAGCCCAATGCGGGGCTCGATCGCAGGACCCTGGGATCAAGACCGGAGCCGAAGGCAGAGGCTTTAACTCACTGAGACACCTAGGTGCCCCAAGTCCTTTGCCCATTTTAAAATCAGACTATTTGGGGGTTTTTGGTGTTGAGTTGTTCTTTATATATTTTGGGTATTGACTCCTTACCAGATAAATCATTTACAAATATCTTCTCCCATTTAGTAGATTGTATTTTTGTTTTGTAAATGTTTCTTTCACTGTGCAAAAGCTTTTTATTTTGGTGCAATCCCACTAGTCTAATTTTGCTATTGTTTTCCTTGCCTTTGGAGACATATCTAGAAAAATATTGCTGTGGCTGATGTCAAAAGAAATGACTGCTTATGTTTTCTTTTAGGAATTTTATGATTTCAAATCTCACATTTAGGCCTTTAATCTATTTTGAGTTTATTTTTGTGTATAGTATAAGAAAGTAGTGCTGTTTTAACCTTTTGCATATAGCTGCCCACTTTCTCCAGCACCACTTATTGAAGAGACTGTCTTTTCCCCATTGAATATGCTTGCCTCCTTTGTTGTAGAATAATTGACTATATATGTACGGAATTTATTTTTTGGGTTCTCTATTATGTTTGATTGTTCTATGTGTCTATTTCTGCACCAGTACCATACTGTTTTGCCACAGCTTTGCAGTATATATTGGAATTTAGTAATGTGATACCTCCAGCTTTGCTCTTTTTTTTTTTTCCCTCAAGATTGCTTTGGCTATTCAGGGTCTTGCTACATACAAATTTTAGTATTATTTGTTCTATTTCTGTGAAAAATGCTACTGATATTTTTGATAGTGTTTACCTGAAGTCTGTAGATTGCTTTGGATATATGGACATTTTAACAAAATCTGTTCTTCCAATCCATGAGCAAGAATATCTTTTTATTTGTTTGTGTCATCTTTAATTTCTTTCATCAGTGTTTTATAGTTTTCAATGTATAGGTCTCTCACCTCCTTGGATATCTTTATTTCTACCTATTTTATTAATTTTGATGTAACTATAAAGGGAAATGTTTTCTTAATTTCTTTCTCTGCTACTTCATTACCAACACAGAAATGCAACAGTTTCTGTATATTAATTTTGTGTCCTGTGACTTTATTGAATTAATTTATGGTTCTAGGTTGTTTGTTTATTTGTTTGTGGAGTCTTCAGTGTTTTCTCTATATAATATCATGTCATCTGCAAATAGTGAGTTTTACTTCTGTCTTACCAATTTGGTTGGCTTTTGTTAATTTTTCTTGTCTGACTGCTGTGGCTAGGAATTCCAGTATTGTGATAAATAAAAGTGGTGGAAGTGGACATCCTTATCCTGGTTCCTGATCTTAGAGGAAAGGCTCCCAGTTTTCATTATTAGGTATGATGCTAGTTGTGGGTTTTTCATACATGGGCTTTTTTATGTTGAAGTGTGGTCTTTCTATACCTGCCTGTTGTGTTTTTACCATGAATGGATGGTGTACTTTGTCAAAATCCTTTTCTGCATCTATTGAGATGATCATAGGATTTTTATTCTTTCTCTTGTTAATGTGATATATCCCATTGCTTGATTTGCAAATATTGAACCACCTTACATCCCTGGGATGAATTCCCACTTCATTGTGGTGAATGACCTCTTCTGTCTTGAACCCATTCTGGTGAGACCTTAGTTATTATTTTACTAAAGTTACTGTTGTCAAGGCAACCAATGACCTCTATGCTGCTAAGATTGAAGATTAATTCTCAACCCTCATCATACTTCATATATCAGTAACATTTGACACAGTTAATTATTTCCTCTTCCATGATTAATTTTATTCTTTCATCTTCCAGGATATAACATTGTCTTGGCTTTCTTTTTTAACTAAATGGCTAGTTATCCTCTGTATCCTTTTTTTTTTTTTTTCCCTCTTCTCCACAGTTTCTTACTATTGAAATGCTCCAAGTTCAATTTTCATACTCTTCTCTTCTTTGCATTCATATCCTTGAGACGACATGCAGTCTTATTGTTTTAAATGAAATTTATATGCCAATAAATTTCCAACTTATGTCTTTATTCTAAGCCTCTCAAACTCCATCCTTATATATCCAGTTGCCTATCTGCTATCCTTAGAGGCCCCATCTCCAAATACAGTTACACTGGGGGTTAGATCTTCAACATAAAAACTTTGGACACAATTTGCACACAATTAAGTCCATATCAAGCAGCTTGCAATTTTAAATAGAGTCAGGATAAGTCTTATTAGGAACGCACATTTGAGTCAAGTTTTTAAAAGAGATATGGATTTAGTTATGCCAATATCTAGGGGAAACCATGTCAGATAAAAGGAAAACTAGTACAAAGTTATTAGAAATATTATATGTAGGAACATTAGAAGATCACTGAGTCAGGAGAAAAGTGAACTTTAGGGAGAATGGTAGAAGATGAGTTTGGAGAGAGACTGATAGGACAAAATTATACAGGACTTGGGCGTTCATCCTGAGAGAAATGGAGGGAAACTCACTGGAAGATTGATATTCTGTCTTATCTTTTAATACATTAGTTCCAGCTATGTTGGAAATAGGAAGTAATTAACCCATTTAATGAGGTCATAAGGGTGGGGCTCTCATCTGATAGAATTAATGTCCTTTTAAAAAGAGATACCAGAGCATTCACTTCTTCTTTCTCTGCCACAAGAGGACACAGTGAGAAGGCTACAGCTGCAAGCCAGGAGGAGAGTTCTTACAAGGAATTAAATCCAATTGGCTAGCACCTAGATTTTGGGATCCCCAGCCTCTAGAACTATAAGAAGAATTTCTCTTATTTAAGCCATCAAGTTTACAGTATTTTGTAATGGCAGCCTGAACAGACTAATATACTGTCCCTACCATAATACTTCTGATTCTCCTTATAATATTTTTAAATTTATTTTTTTCATTCACTAACTTCTAAGATACTACATAATTTACTTGTTTATTATGTTCCCTGTTTTTGTTTGTCCTCATCTTTGAGAATACAATATCCATAAGAGTAGGGATTTTTGTTTTGTTTTGTTCCCTCGTATATCCTAGTGCCTAGAATACTACCTGGAAGGTATTTGACAAATTTATATTGAAAGAATGAAAGAGGTGTTCAGATTGCCAGGTGTGATAAAAATAAGTACAGATAATTTCTGTTTTAACCTTAATGAGGTTATTTCAGACTTTACGTTAAAAAAGAAAATATGAAATCTAAAAAATGTCCTTCCTCCCAAGGATATGTATATTTATATCTTCTTAGCAATAACTATAGGTTTTAAAATCTTTCTCCCTCACCCTATAACACCCATCCTTAAATCTAATCCCTCTTTAAAAATAAAAATGAAAATATTCATAAATTCTAAATTCCTTGTTACTATAAAACAATTGTAAAAAGTATATGTTGAGGGGTGCCTGGGTAGCTCAGTCATTAGAGCATCTGCCTTTGGCTCAGGTCATGGTCCCAGGGTCCTGGGATCAAGCCCGGCATCGGGCTCTCTGCTTGGCGGGAAGCCTGCTTCTCCCTCTCCCATGCCCCCTGCCCTTGTTCCCTCTCTCGCTGTCTCTCTCTCTCTCTGTCAAATAAATAAATAAAATCTTAAAAATAAGAGTTTATGTTGAAGGTATTAATATTTTGGATGAAATAATATGCTATATGAAATACATTAAAAATAAACTTTTAAAAAATTTGCATTTGATTTCAAATGCAATATTATGGAAATGAAAGATAGTGGAAAATGTATACTAAAATCGGTATTTTTAAAATCTTACAAGTATCTTTTTATAAGGATATTTTTTCTGGAAGTATGGGGACAAGTTGGTTTCAAAGAAAACATTCTTCAGTGAGAACACACTGTGACTAAAAAATAGTGGATGACTGCATATTGATTCAGGGAGGGAAACCTATTAGAATGCCTTTCCTTGTAGAGGAATTGGATCCTAGAATTTAATTGAACAATTAAATGTAAACTAAAGAAGCCTGTCTTGTTACAAATTTAATCAACCATAGATATATCCACAGATAGGAAACATATCCACAGATAGGAAACATATCCACAGAAAGAATAGTTAAGAAATATGTTTGAATTAAGTAAACAATGACCAATCAATTCTATGATTTTAGGTGATTTTGTTATTCTTAAGCAGACACAATGAAATATTAAGTCAGCTAATAGTATTCAATAATATAAAGAATAAAGTCGTTTCCAAATCAAAAGCAATTTGTTTGAACAGAAAAGGGGTCTACAAGTGAAACTATCTATTTTTTATGGTTCTTTTCATACTTTCTTCAAAATGAATAAATAAGTCAGATTCACAGTCACCTGATTTGAGTCTGAGTTTTGAATTGGCAATATTGATAAGTTAATTCCAGTTATCATCAGATAGAAGGTACAGATGCAACTCATTACTTTATTTGTCAAAAATAAGTTATTCACCATTTTTTTGTATTTATGGTGGTATATAAAGGAATTGTAAGTAATTTTTAAATACTAGTTTATGAACTCCATTAACATTATCAGAGAGTTCAAACCCCAAACCAATTTTTTTCTTTCTAATAGATATTTCTGCATTAGAGCTTGCCTCTTTTGAAATTCATTTAGGTGAAGAACAGCTATGAAAACAAAGGCCCACTGCCCCAGGGGAATTGTGGCTTTAGAGGGACTTCTTTCCTCATCACAGGCATGAAAAAAGTTGTGGTTGGATTTAGCTAGGGGCTAAAACTATTTAAAACTGTTACTTAAGAGCAGGCAAAAGTTGAGTTCTGCTCCTTGGCCTGCTTGCCTACAGGATGGCGTGCTAGACTTTGAGAAACAAGTGACCCCATTAGATGCCATCAAGTACAAGTAAAATTGATCATTTAAAGAAATATATTTCCCAGAAATATATATTTCCTTATAAATATAATAAAGCATAGATTTCTTAATAAGTACCTGCTGAACTGAATTTAAAAAGAACTCTCAACTTAAAAATGTCCCAGCATTCAAATTAAATTAGAAAAATGAGAATACAACTTTATAGTAGGGACTTCTAAGATAAATAAACCCCCAAAATAACACTGAGTCCAAATGCCTAAGCCACACGCACACACACACACTCTCTCTCTCTTTCATTTTTCCTTGTGCCAAAAATTCCTACAGTTGACATATGTGTATATATATGTATATATATACACACACATACATACACATTTATCTTTCTATGTATCAAACAATAAAAGGTAGAAACAGGTGAATCAGGACATGAGAAATCAAGATATAAGAGTAACTAGGAAACTATGGTTGTAATAGGAGGAAGATTAGATGTTCTGTCTGGATTGCCATGCCATGTGCTATGGTAAGAAGGCCAAGAACATGGTCATGGGATGAGTGAGGAAACACATGTATGTACTGCAATGTGCCCACAAGGAAAATGTCCCAAGAATTGTGGGCAGAGTGTCAAGAGTGGGCATAGCTGCAGGCAGGAAAATGGGCTTGGTGAGTGCACAACACCAGATCTAAAAGTCAGTCCATTTCCTGGCTACAAAGCAGGAGGTTTGGGCTGTCACACAAAAGAAAAGATAAAAGCATTGGGGCAGAGGTTGTAAGTATTCTTACATAAGCCTGTTTGTGTGACTTGACTTTGTGATCTTACCAGAATTATCTATTGAACTTAGAGATTCCCCCAATTTCTTGGATCTGCAGGGGTATCACAAGGTTAAAATGGAGCCAGAAGTGAGGCTAACACCCACAATTAATCATTTTACAAATTAATATGTATACACAAATAGGACACTTTAGTGATAATCAAAATAAATTCTATAAATTAATAGGAACCTAATATTTTAAAAAACTAAATTGCATTTTGCATGCAGATGAATATATTTCCTGTTACTCAAATTGTAAAATTTTACACAAAAATAAATTTGTTTAAATTTCATTTATTTAAGCAGCAAAATAGATGATTCCACTTCTATAACATTATGGTTAATGAGGTTCATTATTACTGCACTCAGAAATTTTACTGATTTCATATTTTCCTTCTAAACAAATAAATCAGTTTTATATTTAGATAAAAAATAAAACAAAATCACAAATCCTTAGGATGGACAATTGCTTCTGAAGATTACATTTTATAGATATTACATAGTTTTAAATACCAACATGTTAAATAGGTGTCTAATAGCTATCAAGTAGACATCTTAGAAGTAGACATCAAAATGCTGCATTGTTTTACATAATATAATGTCTTAAATCTTCTTTTTATAAATAAAACAGATGTATGACTATAAATAGGCAGCACAAGGAAGTGGAGTAATGGAAAAATTCTGTACCTGATTATCTTGATGGTTACTTGAGTCTATGCAATAAAATTTCATAAAATTTTATGGAATGACATATTAAAATTGCATATAAAAACTGGTGAAATCTGAATATAGTCTATAAATCAGTTAATATGATTATATCAGTGTCAATTTTCTGATTTGATAATTGTATCACTGTTACATAAAATGTTATAATTAGGGAGAGCTGAGAAATAGGTCCACAGGAAATTTTTGTACTATTTTTGCAACTTCCCATTGAGCCTAAAGTTATTTCAATAAACAAACAAATATAAATGATGTGATCTCTTCTTAGGAATTGCGAGAAGAAAGCAAGATAGCTTTTTTTTTTTTTTTTTTTTTGAGACGGTGTGAGCACATGGTGGGATGTGAAGTAATGAGAGAGAGAATCTTAGGCGGGCTCCACACCCAGCAGGGAGCCACGGGAGGGCTCTATCTCAGACCCTGAGATTATGATCTAAACCTGAAATCAAGAGTGGGGCACTTAACTTACTGAGCCACCCAGACACACAGAAAGAAAAATATCTTTATAAAAAGAGGCAAACAGTGGTTAATATTGTAATAAATAACAAAGTTTCCAGAATCCAAAGTGATCCTACTGAGATTGCTAGCAAATATAGCTCATGACATAGGAAGATGTTCTGGTTGCCTCTGATGTTGCATTAGAGCTTCTTACTTGTTTTTACTGTTTGCCAGCCCAGGGAGAATGGGCTTCGAGCCTGCAGGTTGTAGGAGGAGATTGGGCTGTGGTTGTCAGCCGCTGGGCTCCAGGACAGTGTGGCTGTGCTTTCTGTGATTTCCTCAACAATCACTATCCCTGGTGGGCCTGGGGGACCTATAGGAGAAAGGGAATGAATAAAGTTAGGTACAAGCCATGATGAGGAGCCATAAGAAATTGAATTTCCAATAAAGATCCCATCAAACTATCTAATCATCTTAGTGAAATACATATTTAGTGATGGAAATTGACAGTAGAAAGAGATGGGGTGCAAGGCAGTTTCCATGATTTCTGCTGGTAACTTAATTATAGATTTGATTTTTTTCTAAAACTTTGTGCTTGGAGGCAACTACAAATTAGCATTATATTTTATAGGAAAAGAAAAAAAATAATTAGAAACACACACAAGAATATGAATGTCAATATCAACTATGACTGTTGACATCAACCATAGTTTACAGCGGCAATAATAGAGAGTGATAAACAGTGTTATCAGTTACAAAAAAGATCCCATCATTACTAAAAAGCTCTAGGTTATGGGTTTAATTTTTATGTTCAGAAAAGCTGAACTGTGTACAAATACTGTGATGTGACTATCAAGTATCAACTTTAAGTATCAACTTTAAGAAGGAAATATGAAGAGCTCTGAAATAATGATAGTTCAGGCCAAGGAAGGGTATATTCTAGAAGTGAAGCATGGAAAAATTTTGTGGGGAGCAAAAGAAAGTGTGATTTTGATGATGATGATGATGATGACAATGATGGTTTTTGGTGGGCATGGGAGAGTGGTGAATCAGATATTATTTTCCTTATGCTTATGAAAAATTGGTATAGAATTGGTGATAATCTATGAGAATGTAGACTCTAGCTTTAAAAAAACAACTGTGATCTGATGAAGAAATATACCTTTGTATTATAACCCTTAAAATAGTGATATCTAATAGCAGTCAAAGATATGTAGAGTGTTCACATTTTAGAGGCTGGAAAGCATGTCAATTTTCTTATTAACATTCTTCTATTCTCTAATACAGACCATTCAGGGTGCAAGGATGCTTTTATTTTCAATGAAAACAAACAAAAAACCCTCTTAAGTATTTTAAGTTGTTTCTGAATTAGTCCTACCAGCATCATTCTGGCTTCACTTGACTCCTTAATCCACCTTGATACCGTTGTCATTCACACCATTTGCATCTTTGCTACAAACTGAAACCAAATTTATAAATTCTTAAATCTAAGTGGACTAAGTTAACTACTTTCTCTGGTTCTGGTCCTGGCTTTCTAGTCTAACCTTGCTAAGTCAAATTTGGTGATTGCAGAGTCTGATCATGAGGGGCTGAGCTAGACTGTAAGGAGCTAAGAAATGGTGGAAGACTGGAGAAATGGAGGCAGTTGGTAAAGACCTCTGGGTAGAGAATTTCAACAAGGAAGGAGCAAGGAGATGGAGAAATAATTTTAAAAGCCTCATGAAGCCAATGACATTTTTAGGAAAGGAGAAGTGAACATTTTTATCAATTGAGCCCATTCAGATTAAGGAATTTTTAAATTTGGTTTGACTTATTATCAAAGATGCCAATGGTGTGAATGGCCATGGTGTCAAGGTTGACTAGGGAGTCAAGTAAAACCATGCTGATAGATGAGAATAAAATAAAAGAATCAAGGAAAGTGTGATGGGAAGATATAAGAATGGCAACTTGTGAAGAGAATATTGCAGTTTGTGATTTAAGTGTAAGGTACTTTAAAGTGATAATTTGTGTTTATTTAGAGTGAAATGGGGAATATGATTATTAAAGTTGACAAAGTCAAGGACTTATGGAAGAATATGTTTAATTTGTCATCAGTATGAATGTTTAAAGCATTAAAACAGTGGCTAAGGATAAGGTGAAGTAAATAAACGAGATCCAGGAGCTGAAGAGTATGTCTGTGTTGTTAGACTGTGGTGACACAAATATAAAGAGTAACTATAATGGCAATAACCTAAGTAATGATGAGAATATTAACCATAATAATATTATTAATAGCATATCCTCACTTTACTGTATTAAGGCCCTGTATTTAGTATTTTGCAAACAATAAGTTGTTCATTTATTTCTGTCACTGTGAGGTTGATCTCCCTATTTCATAGAGGATATAATGGAATCTCAGAGATTGGTTAGTCAATAAATAATAAATAAGTTAATAACCTTATTATATGTTAGGTGTTACAGTAGGCAGTAGGTGTCAGAGAATCCATTTTTCTGAGGAGACATTTCTTCCCCAAGTAATTCTGCTAGTGAATGGAACAGCTAAGATTTGAATTTGAATCTGGTTGTAAAGTCTGATTTGTCCAAAGAAGCAAGGAGTAAACAAATCCTTCCTCCTTTCATTATTAAGCTAGAAAGTAGTTTTAATTGAAGGAATGAAAGGGAGAAAATTGTGTGTTAAGGAAAGACACATTTAAATTATGTGGTAGAGATAAAGATGACATTTGAAGAAAGCATTCAGGACTTCGTGGCAGCCTGTGTATAGGTGGACACTATCATTCCCTCCTTGAAAAGTAGAACCTGTTCTTTTATTTCCTTGAATCTGTACTGGCCTGTCACAAGCTGTCCCAAAAGACAATGGTAAAAGTGACACTGCATGACTTTTGAGGGGACATCAAAAGAAGTTTTGCAGTTTTATCCCAGGTTTTTTGAATGCTTATGTGGAAATGCTTATGCTTAGTTAGAAATCTAATTAAACGGAAGCCACCATCTGTAAGAAAGTCCAAGCTATTCATTTGGAGAAGCTTGTGGAGAAAGCTAGATCCAACTTTTTCCTAGCTATCCCAAGCATCCCAGCCTAGGCACCAGACGTGTGAGTGATGGCACTTCAAGTAACTCTAGCTTCAGCCACGAAGGGACTCATGTACATGGGAGATCCCAATTACCTGACTGTGCCTGTCATCTGCTAAAATCATGAGGGCAAATAAGAGATGGATGTTTTAAGCCACTAAGTTTTGGAGCAGCAAAAGATAACTGGAACAAGCTTCAAAATAGTTTGACTTGAAAGTTTGTTCACAGAGAAATTTTTATGGGGAATCTTTAAAATCTAATGAAAAAAAGACTTAAAAGTCTACTAATGTATTCAAATAAGAATAGTTACTAACATAATTCATTTATTTTTAAAATTTATTTATTTATTTATTTTTATTAACATATAATGTAGTATTTGCTTCAGGGGTACAGGTCTGTGAATCCTCAGTCTTACACAATTCACAGCACTCACCATAGCACATAACCTCCCCAATGTCCATAACCCAGCCACCCTATTCCTCCCCTTGCCCCTGCTCCAGCAGCCTTCAGTTTGTCTCCTTCCCTGGTCCCATCTTGTTTCATTTTTTCCCTCCCTTCCCCGCATGAACCCTTGCCCTGCCTTTCAAATTTCTCATATCAGAGAGATCATATGATAGTTGTCCTTCTCTGATTGATTTATTTTGCTTATTAAGCACTTTTATATTGTTCCATTTATTCTGTTCCATTCCATCTCTTCTATTTATTTACTTATTCAAAAAGCATTTACAACCACTTATGTGTGAGACATGATAGGAAATGCAGTGGAAAATAGCTATTTGTTAATTTAAAATAATTTGCCTGAGTATTAATGTTCTAGAAAATGTAAAATTAGTTTTCTTAAAGAGAGACATATTTCTTTTAACAATGGGTAATAATTACTCTAAAATTTTTTTTAAAACTTCAACTAGAACAAAAAATAATTTACAGCATAATTAATGAATATCCAAGTATTCTTCTCTATATGTGGTTATTTTTTCAAGTATAGTCCTTAGAAAAATAATCAGTGAGAGTGAACAAAATTTGTGTATCCTGGACACTGTCTGTGGCTATACAATTATTTATAATTACAAACTACTATAAATAAGTAATTCCAATTATCATGTAATGTTTAAATTATAAAATTTTATGATAAAATATGAGGCAGCCATTAAACTGACTAATATTTAGGATTATTTACCATGTGGAAATGTTCACAATGTAAAAAGTGAAAAAATTAGAATGAAAATTGTATGTAAACATGTATGTATAGTTACTTCCCAAATACATAAAGGAAAAGACCAGAAAGAAATGCATTGACGTATACATGGTGATTGTTATTGCTTGGAAATGAGAATGTAGATGACTTAAATTTTATTCTTTACTTGTTTGGCTTTTCCAATTCTAGACAATAAACATCTAAAAATATTTTTAAAGTTATTATTTTAAAGAAAGCCTCCATAGTTTATGTTTCTACTGTTGTAAGTATGTTCTATTTAACAAACATTTACTGGAGGCCCATTATGCATAAAGTAATGTGCTGAGTGGTGTGAGATAAGTGGGAGAAATGATTTATAGGAGAACAAGATAGGGTTCCAGCTCTAGTTATATTAAAATCTTGTGGCAGAGACAGATCATTTACAAAAAACAAATGCCATGTAATGACAATGGTATGTTCAAGTGTTTGGAATATATTTTTCATCTTATTATAGCTCTTGTTAAATTGGCTATAATTATTTTTCTATAATTTCCACTTGTCTGAATATTCAACATAGTAATTGGCATATATTAGGCACTCAATAAATACTTGTAGAAGGAGAGGTGAAAGAAAGAAGGGATAAGAAGGAAAAAAGAGGGTAAGAAAGGACAGAGGAGTTGTTTTGAATTTGGAATATTGTGTAACAATTAACAAGTAAAAGGATGTTTTAAAATAAAGTAATTATCATATAAGACAAAGTTCCAATACAGTAACTTCTTTTTTTAAATTAAAATACATCTGAAAAAATATATACGTTTAAAAGATTTTTCAGTTAAGTTGAGTAAGATGGCAAAAAAAATTGACAGAATAGCTCCATGAATGAAACAAACAAGTGATTTCATATGATTTAATAAATTATTAAACCCTGTGGACAGATAACTTTTCTACATCCTTATAAATCCAAAGATTTTTATGAATATATTCTTGTAAAAATATTCTGAAAAATTAATGATGTGATTTACCTTTTAAAACATTAAATATAATTTTCAACCATGGTAAAAGTGAAAATGAGATTTATGACTATTATACTGGTATTGGCTTATCAATGCTCATTTATGAAGAAATCTACATTTTTAGACATTACATACTGAATGGTGGCTATAATTATGTTTCTGTCTATATTTAGGAGTGAATTACATTAATATTATATTAATACAAACAATACCTTTGTTCTTAAGGCCTGTTAATGATGGTCATATTTTTGCCATTTTTTGATTTTTTTTTAAATAAGGGAGTAAATTCTCTCTTTAAAGATTATAGCTAATTACATTACATTACACATCTTTGAAAATATATTAATAAGAGATAAATAATAAGAGATAAATATCTCACGGATGACAAATGTGTGATAGGAGCTAGTATCTGAATGTTATACATTTAGCAGAAACTATATTAACTTTATACTTAGCTGTAATGATTCATTATCAGATAGGAAGGAATCTGGAAAGGTCCCCGCCTTACCCCACAACAGTGCTACTAGATAGAGTAACTAAAATAAATACTTTATTTGAAAATAGATAATTTAGAAGAATGGATATAGTCTCTTCATTTCTTCTTGGGAGGACTGCTGAGCAAATGACAAAGCACAAAGGCCCCTGGCAGAAGCCATGCTCTCATGAATTTAATTTACTCTCAATCAAGGACCCTTAGGATTGCTATTAGATTGTTATCAGATCAACTCATTTTGTTGACCTAATGTTCAGTTAGAAAATTTTCTTCTCTTGAGAAGACACTGACTTTTAAAGCTGAAAAGCAAATAAAATATATGTCTCCTTATAACCTCTAAAGCTGTTATTTTTAGGCTGGGGACATGAAACAAGGATCTAAGACTTCATCTGATAGTTAAGCAATGTTACAGAACCTTGGAATTTTTAAATTAACAGCAGTCATCTAATTCAACCACGCTATTTTTCAGATGAGGAAGGAGTAATTGAAATAAGAAAACTCAAAAAAAAAAAAAAAAGACCAAAAGAGTCCTTCACTTTGGGGTGAAAAGTGTTGAAACAGGGTTTGGCTTTTGTTTGACAGCCAATCAAGTGATATTTCCTGTTCAAAGCAAATTATAACAAACTAATGTGGTAATAAATTGGAAATTGTGTACTGACTTCTTGTGAAATCATTACCCATTCTCCTTGTAGACAAGAACTGGTAGAGCCAACCAGTTCTTCTCATGTGATTGTCCAACATTTCTTGAAGAAAAATTCTTTAAAAATCCTCCTAATTACTGTAGCTGACTCCTCATGCCAACTTTTCTGGCCCTTTCCCACCTAGATAGCATCATTTTCCCTGCCTGAATCTGACATCTACTGATTCAACAAAAATCCCTATTTTACATGCTATTTTTTTTTTTTTACATTTTATATAGATTCATATTGCTTTCACTTTATTTGATTTTGGGGACTTTCATGTATTTTTTTTTCATACAGAAATTTTAAGCGAAAAATTAAACTCGGGATTTAAAACATTAAATAAGTTTTTGCCTTACATTGTTTACAACTAAAATAAAAAAATTGATACCAAATATACAATGGTGTCTTAAATTGGTTCTATTTTTAATCCCATAAAATATTGCTTGGGGACAAATGCCTCTTACTTCTCAACACATGTAGGACTATACTGCAGAAAAATACAATTATTCATGGAAACAAGGTCCTGAACGTGCCTTTCTAACCAAGTAAGGATGAGATTTAGCTACTGTCTAAAAGAATATATTAATACAGAGAAATAAACCCAATAACTCAGGCCACAAAGAATAAATTAAAAATTTTTTAAAATATTTATTTATTTATTTTGGTGGGGAAGGGTATAAGGAAAGACTTTCAAGCAGACTCCCCACCGAGCACAAAAGCTGACACAGGCTTGATCTCAGGACCCTGAGATCATGACCTGAACCAAAATCAAGAGTCAGACAATTAACTGACTGAGGCCACCCAGGTGCCCCTGGGACTTTTAAAATTTTTATCATGTAGTTTAAATATATGTAATGAACCATTCAGTACAAAGGACCATTTTGGATAGACCCAATTTAAAAGCCCATATATAAGTAACAACAAAACTTTTCATTAAAAAGTAACAACAAATACTTTTCACAAAACAATTTTCCATTAGTTCAATCCTCTTAATAAAATGGGTTTAGAATATACCTCAACATAACAAAGCCCATAAATTAAAAAAAAACTCACAGCTAACAACATACTCAATGGTGAAAAACTGAAAGATTTAGCTTTAAGATTAGGAACAAGATAAGGAAGTCCAATCTTACCACTTTTATTCAACATGGTATTGGAAGTCCTAGCCATAGCAATCAGACAACAAAAAGAAATAAAATACATTCATGTTCATGAAGAAGTTAAACTGTCACTATTTGTAGATGACATAATACTATTCATAAAACTCTGAAGACTCCACCAAAAAAACTATTAGAAGTAATAAATGAATTCAGTAAAGTAGCAAGATACAAAATTATACCCAGAAATCTGTTGACTTTCTATACACTAATCATGAAGTAGCAGAAAGTGAAAATAAGAAAGCAATCTCATTTACATTGCAAACAAAAGAATAAAATACCTAAGAATAAAGTTAGCCAAGGAGATGAATGAATGATCTGTACTCTGAAAACTATAAAACACTGATGAAAGAAGTTGAAGACAACAAAGACAAATGGAAAGATATACCGTGCTCAGGGATTGAAAGAATTAATATTGTTAAAATGTCCAAATGACTCAAAACAATCTACATATTCGATGTAATATCTATCAAAATACCAATAGCATTTTTCACAGAACTAGAACAAATAATACTAAAATTTGTATAAAACCCCAAAAGACCCCAAATAACAAAAGTAATCTTGAGAAAGAAGAACAAACCTGGAGGTATCACATTCTCAAATTTTGATATGCTACAATGCTATAGTAATCAAAACATTATGGTATTGGCACAAAAACAAATACATAGATCATTGGAAGAGAACAGGGAGTCCAGAAACAAAACCATGTCAGTGTAGCCTATTAATGTATAACAAGAATATACAATATACCAAAAAGGTAGTCTTTTTAACACATGGTACTGGGAAAACTGGACAACTACATGTAAACTGATTAAACTGCTATTCCCTTTCGCAACATATATACTAAAGCTGGAATATTTGAGGGAAGATTAGCATGGCCCCTGTACAAGTCATTTATGCAAATTCTTGAAGTGTTTTATCAAAAAAAAAGAATGAAACTGAGCAACTTTCTTACACTATATACAAAAATAACTGCAAAATGAATTGAAGACCTCAACGTGAGACCTGAAACCATAAAACTCCTAGAAAGTAAGTAACATAGGAAGTAATTTCTTTGACATCAACTAGAATTTCTTTGACATCAACTATAACAACATTTCCAAATATATCTCCCAAGGCAAGGAAAACAAAAACAGACACCAAAATAAAAAACATATAAATTCAACACTTAATAAATAATAATCTGATTAAAAATGGGCAGAGGCCCCTAATAGACATTTTTCCAAATAAGACATAAAATGGCCAACAGACTCATGAAAAGTGTTTGACATCACTAACCATTAGGAAAAGTAAATAAAAATAGAAATCACATTACATCTGTCAGAATGGCTAAAATAAAAAAGATAAGAAAAAAAGTGTTGGTGAGGATGTGGAGAGACAGAAACCCTCTTGCAGTTAGTGGGAATGCAAATTGGTGCAGCCACTTTGGAAAAAAGTATGGAGATTCCTCAAAAAATTAAAAATAGAAATACTATACGATCCAGTAATTCCAGTACTGGGTATTTACTCAAAGAAAAAGATAACACTAATTCAAAAAGGTATATGCACCCTTGTGTTTTTTTGCAGCATTGTTTACAACAGCCAAGATATGGTAGCAACCCAAGTGTTTGCCAATAGATGAATAGATAAAAAATATGTGATACAAACACACACACACACACACGCACACACACACACACAGGAATATTACTCAGACATTAGAAAAGATGAGATCTTGCCATTTGCTACAGCATGGTTGGGCCTAAAATGTATTATGCTGAGTGAAATAAGTCAGACAAGGAAGTCAAGTACCATATGATTTCACTTATAGGTGGAATATAAAAACAAAAACAAATGAATAAAGAAACAAGAAGCAGAATCAGACCTATAAATACTGAGAACTGATGGTTGGAGGAGGAGGTGGGGGCATGGGCAAAATGGGTAAAGGGGAGTGGGAGATACAGACTTCCAGTTATGGAATGAATCAGTAATAGGAATAAAAGTTATAGTACAGGTAATGTAGCCAATGATGTTGTAATAGCATCGTGTGATGACAGACATAGCTATACTTCTGGTGACCACAGCATAACATATAAACTTGTTGAAGCAGTCTGTTGTACACCTATAACTAATATAATATTGTGTTTCAACTGAACTCAGATAAAAAATAACAAAAAATAAATTTGAAAAAGTAATAGTCAATAATGTGAATAGATTTTTTGTAGCACATTACATAGTCATACTGATTAATAACTGGTTTTTAAGGTTTTCATTTTTAGAATAGAATTATGAAGACTTATGGCATGATTGATTTAGAGAACATGATTTTATTGATATTATATTCTTATACAAGAAGTGTCCTGACATACTCTTGACATAATGGGATGGCAATATCCAACCTCATATAGTATCGCATCTAATTTTCTTTATTTTTTCCTTAGATACTTCTTTATTATCATGTTTTTCATGACATCTTGAGAGTTTCCTTAGATTTCTTTAATATTTACTAACGTAAATATTAAAGAATATTACTTTAATAGTAATATTACTTAACTTAATATTACTTAATTACTTAAATTACTTACTTAAATTACTTACTTAAATTACTTAAATTAATTACTTAAAAAAGTAATAACTTAATATTACTTAACTTAACTTTACTTAAGTTAAGTGACCCTTTCCAACTGATCTCAGTCCTATGAGAATAACCAATTCTATCTTTAGTGGGGGTTCATAAGAATGGAAATGAATGATAAACATTTCTAATTATTTTTTAAAAACATTTTTGTTCTCAATTAATTGGTAAAGCTCACCATTTATTCTACCATTATCATAATTACTATTATTGTTATTATCATTATTATCTGTCATCTATGTAATGGGTCCCTCAGTGTGAAATTTTTGTCTCTCCTAATTTTAACCATTTAACACCTATTTAGTCTTCAAATTTCAAATCTCTGCTCGTTTTACTTTTTTATTCAATAGCTACTAAATTTCAATTTCATTTTGAATAAAATGCCTAGGAAATTTTTATGCACCCTATATTTCAAGAAAAAATACTCTAAAGAAAAGAGATTTGGATAAAGAGTCTGAAAAATCTTATTCTAGTCCTGAGTCCTTATGTAAGAGCTCAGTATAAGTTTCTGAAACTTGGGCAAATTTCTGAACCTCATTAAACCTCAATTTCCTTACAATTTATGAAGGGGATGATAATAACAATGTTATCATTATTGTCAGGATTACATAGGCCAATGTAATCAAAAATTACTTTGTAAATAGTTATATACTAGCAGTGGTTGGACCTCTCAATAGCTTGGTAACTTTGACAATGTCACATGATCTCACTATGCTTCATTTTTTACCAATAAAAATCAGAACCTCTGCACTACCTTTGGTTCTACCAAAATATAAAGGATAGATATGAAAATAATTTGAAAAAAATATACTCTTTTTAGCAAATTCAACAAGTAATATCTTCTGGGGAGCTTATAATGTAAAATGGGAAAAAATGCTAAAATGCCTGTTTATCAAGTTGAAGGCTTTATGCTAAATGTTATGTACTTTCTCTCTAATCTTTAAGGCAAATCAGGTATTTAAAAAAAAAAAAAAGGCAAATCAGATATTAACACTCCCTTTCCACAAATGAGAAGACTGAGTCTCAGAGAGTTCAGGAGACTCATTCAAGGTTACACAACACCCCAGTGATGGACCTGGGGTTCAATTCTGATTCTTAATTTCATATGTATCAGAGATTTAACTCTGTCCTATTTATTAGTACTCAACATTACTTCACATAATTCAGTACAGATAGAAAATGTAAATTTCAGAGCATTAAAAATAATTATGAGCAGGAAGCAAACTTTTTTTATTGATTGAAAATGAATTTGGAGGTAGAAACATATGAAAGAAATGAAGTGGACTTTGTGGCTCATTACCTAATATTCACTCCACCTGTTGCAATGTGGTGTAGGGAATTAACCCCCATTCTATGGGTGACCCTGATTAGTTTATGCTTATTCTGGCAATTTTACCTGCTCCTGTCATGACTGGTTCAGGAAGTTAAGTCTAAGCAGTCGGATCATGATAATCTTCTTATGTTGGATGCTGGTTCATGATCTAGACAGGCAAAACTAAATGAAGGGATGGGCACTTCTAGAGATATGCTAGTTCTTTTGCCTGTTGTATGGCAACAGAAAAGCACTTAGCCTATACCATTCTTGGCAGTCAGCCTATGACTACCATGAGCTTTAGGGTAAGGCCAACATTGTAGACAAGAGTGGAGAGATGGAACCAACCTGGGTCTCTGGAAAAAAAAAAAACAAAACAAAAAAACAAAAAACAAACAAACACACACTTGAGCACTGGATTAATCAATTTAAAAATCTGCTTCAGCTTCCTCTCATGAGAACCAATAAATTTCCTTACTGTTTCAGCCAATTTGAGCTAGTTTTTATATTACTTGCAACTGTAAGCATCCTAAGAGACAAAGGATAACTGAAACTCCCTTGGTTTAGGAAGGATTAACACTGGAATAATTCCTTACCTACACAAAGATTGGTTATATTAGCAAAAGTACCCTGAAAAGAGGATCTTCAACATATCTAATTATCAGATATACCCCTTGGAGTTGGAAAAAACAAGTCAACTGGGAAAACTGACAAAACAGCAGGCCAACTAGAAGCAAATAGCCAGATAGGTAAACACATAATGCAATGTTATTATTAAAGTGGTTTAAAAATTTACCTGTAGGGTAATGGAATGAATACTTTTGGTTAGAGACTTGGAGCTTATTAAAGATGTACTATTTTGATCAATGTATTCCTATGACAATAAAGTTCAACAAAGTATGGAAAATCAGGGGCACCTGGGTGGCTCAGTTAGTTAAACAGTTGCCTTTGGGTCAAGACATGATCTCAAAGTCCTGGGATTGAGCCTGACATTGGGCTTCCTGCTCAGTGGAGAGTCTGCTTCTCACTCTCCCTCGGGTTCCCCGGTACTTGTTCGCATGCTCTCTTTCTCTCAAATAAATAAATAAGATCTTTTAAAAAAAGAAAGAAAAATCAAAGAATTTTAGAGCAAAATTGAAAAACCTCATTTTATAAACCCATAATTAAATACTCTGTGTGTTTTTCATTGCTACACTGACTTTAAAAAAAAAAAAAAGAAAGGAAAAAGAAAAGGAGAAGGCTGAAAGGTTTAGAGATGTTACCATGTGAAAACAAAACCAAAAAGCTAAACTTGATAGCTTTGAAAAACGAAGACTGACTGGGTACCATAAGATCTCGTTCTCATACAGCCCTTGTCATTTTCCAAACAAAATGACTTATGAATGTAATTCATATCTCCAGGTCACAGAAAATTCTTTAGATAATGAGGCTGGAAGGATTTTTTTTTCCTTCCTTTCTTTCTTTCTTCTTCTTCTTTTTTTTTTAATGAAGATTCTAAGACGGTTCCTCTGGGCTGGTACTTAAGATGGAACAGATGACTTTATTATTATTATTTGGTGATAAAAGGTAAGTAAACGAATATGCTAAAAGATTGGAAAATTCAAGATATTTTTGAAGAGAGGGAAAGCAGTTTAAGTTTGATCAGAGTATCAGAAGTCTATAAAAGTGGGAAAAAGGAGGTTGATGGAAGACCTTGAATACCAGGACAATGAGTTTGAACTTTGTTATATAAATAGTGGAGGGCCAGTAAATGTTTTTAAATGGGAGATGGACCAGCACATTAGATATTATAGAGGAAGAGTCAAGGATGGGAATGAAACATTATTCTGGAATTTCATGCTTGGATAAATTGCAAGAATAATGTTAGAATAAAGAGAAAATCTGGAGGAAGATCTCAAAAGTTTTCCTGTCAAGTTAAAGCAATTAATTTCAATTGAAATAAATTTTTACAACAACACTGAAGTACAGAGGTAGGAAGATGATAGTTTTGAGTCTGAAGATAGTCAAAAAGATCATGAATAGTTGTGTGATAGGGAATCAATAACAGTCAAACATCAGGAGAGCTAACAATATTGAAAACTTATGTGAAATGAAAAACATGGAACTCAGTCAACATTGTTCAATTAAATTCTTTATGTCCCATGTTTGTTCATAACCAAAAACAGAGGTGACTGAGTTTAAAATTTGGCATGATGAGTAGTATCAAGGAAGTTATGCCCACCTATTGAGTAGGGAGATTTTAGGTAAGAATTGAATTAAGTGTAATTGGTAACCATACAAGTTAATTGGAGTCCATGTGAAATACAGAGGAAGACTCAATAAATATGGTGATGCACCTATTGCAGTAAATTAAAGCTGCTGCCAGAGAGTTCATATCCCGACAAACAGATCAAACTATACATAGCGGAGCTTCCAGGACATGGATTTGGTCCCTACAGTTGCAAATAAGGCAAGAGAATAAGGTGCTGGGCTGTCAGCTGGCTGATGTTTCAAAGGATAGTTCAAAAATTTGTCTCATGGACATAAAATCTTTAATGGACACAGAAGCCTTTTCTTTAGCACTTCTATTTAATTTCTTTCCCATACACTCTGTGTAGCCAGAAGCCAGCATGTAAGTCCTCCTTTGCTATGTGCATTTGATTTTTAATATTTCAATCAACATTTCTTGTGAAAATGTGTGTATGTTGCAAAAAATAGGTGAAATCATGAAAAAATGCTAAGCTATTTATTATAGAGATGGGAGTGCCAAGCTTCAAAGAACTGTTTTGTGAGTACCGTTATAGGAAACTTCTGGAAACCCGACCCCACCATATTATCCCCATATAGTTTTTTCTCATATTTCACAGTGTCTGCCTTATTGACATGTCATATGACATGGCAATATATTTAATATTAAATGCCTATGATTATTGTTTATTCAATTACTACTTCATACACTGTCTATCCTTCTCTATATATCTGATTTTAAAAATGTAATTATTCACTTTGGGAAAAAGAATTAGTCATTTATGCTTACATTTAATAATTTGCTTAACAATATTGAGGAAATATCTACTGTGTGCCAGACCCTGGGGATCAGGATTACTTTCTAGGGAGGAAAAGAAGGCCAATGAACAAATGAATGAGATAATTTCAGGTAGTAATAAATGCTATGAAGAAAATAAAGTAGGGTGAAGATCAGATGGAGGTGAGATAGGAAACATTAGATAAGAAGCTGAAAAATAAATAAGGAGCCAGCCAGCCACATACATATTGTGGGTAAGTTTTCGAGGCAGAGAACATCAGTGGCAACATTCCTAAGTGTTGATGAGTTAAGCAGAATTGTGGAACAGAAAGGATTCAGGTGTGGTGGAAGCAAAGTAGAGAAAGAAGATAGAGGAGGGTGATAATGTGGGAAAGGTCAGTAGGTGCCAGATAACAGAGGGATTTGAGGGCAGTGGTGATGAATTTAGATTTTATCTAAGTGTGATAAGAAGTCACTTTGGATAACACAAGAGAAAAGTCAAAGGAAAGAAGCCACTGAAAACCAGAGAGCAAAAGTGGAAAGGAAGCCCTCAGAGGCTATAGGAAGATAGTGGGGAAAATCTATTTAAATACTTGAAAATGTTAGTGATAAGCATTAATGCTAAAACTACAAAACCTTTGCAATAACATATTGGTAGCAAATGTAAATTGCAGTGATTCAGTAAATCACTTTTCCAACATTGTCTTATTGTACTGGTGTTGCTTAGTTGAAGTTGTCAGTGTAGTTTCAATGACAGTGGTAGTCTCCGAGAATGTTTTGCATACCAATTTCTTGAAATCTTATTGAGAGTATGGTGATTTTTCTACTTATGTTGTAAGGAAAACAAAGCAAGACAAAACAAAATGACACTATCCTTCCCCTACACCAGTCTTATAAAATTGGAATTTCATGAAATTTATCCTGGTAGGTATAATTTGTGAATGTGTGTTTGTCATTGGAACTCTGTCTCCGTTGTGTTAAATGGAGCTAAGTGATTGGTTTAGACCACTGAGTTGTGAGCTAAAATGACCTGTGCCACTTTTGGCTGAAGCATTTAATTACCAATGTGAGACTCTCCATATTACCCTGTTTAAGATGTTTAAAGAACTCTGTGCTTCTTTTTAGAAAAACACAAACACTTCTCAGTCAATTATCACATAAATCAGGTGAAAGGTACATTAGCCGACAATTGCAGGTAGTAAAGCAGGCATAAACATTTAATGTAGTTTTACATGAGTTGAAGTTGTGTACACTGTATATATTCCAATAGAAAAATAATACTGTCCATCCATCGAAGGTGATCTTTCTGAAATGGAAAATAGATATTTGAGGGTCTATTATACAAGTTGCAAGAACAAATAAAAACAATCATCTTCTTTATTAAAAACTTCAAGCAACCCAGATACTATCCTGAAATTAATTTATTAAACTAAGTAAATTCTATGAAAAAATGAGTTAAAGAAACCCTATAGGAATTCTATAAGGGGTGCTAAAATATGCAAAGTGCCATGTTCTGCAAAACTTTATATAAATCCAATATTGGGTTTATTGTGTATGACTTATTATAATTGTGCAATGCAAATTAAGATAAAAAATAAAGCATGGACTTTTAAATCTATTCACTATCACTATTCACTTATGAATAATTTATAGATATCTTTGTGGCTTATGTTCCCAAATATACCATGAAGTGAATTTGGAATTATTATTACCAATGACACATAATGGAGAAATAATGGAGAAAGAATAGTCCTAGGGGTATCTTGATGGCTGCTGCTTTATACTCGGAGGATTTTTTGCTAGACAACTGTAAGAAGACATATACCATTATGCAATGTACCATTAAGAGTTTGGCACAGACTGAAAGATGACTGCTGTCAAATGGTGACAATGAACTTGGTACAATCCTGATACCACCATCTAACTCATTTGGAGAAATGGAGACAGTGGGCTCTTGCAGAGCACTTAAATAGAGCAGTCCTGGAGGTTGGATAATTTGTAGCAGATGTTTCATATAATGGATGGATTACAGGGAGAGTGCCTGTAATACATACTACCTCATCCAGTGGGGTATGATCGATGCTGCTTATTAGCTTGACTTAACATTCTGTGAGCTGAGGTTGCAAGACAAATATATGAGCTTTGATTTACTGATACATACAGATCAGGTGATAAAATGTCTTTGAAACAGTGGTAAGGTATTTCAAATGAAGTTTACTAATAACTGCTCTATTTCTTGAGTTGCCACAAAAGAAATAATTGTATGAACCAATAACCTCCTGAACAAAACGTATAATTTAAAGAGACTTGTTTTATGCCACAGTTTTTTGTGATGAATGAATACTTAAATTAGCCTAATCAGAATGCTGACAAATGAGAAAGCTAATGTATTGGCATGGATAATTAACTTATGTGGTTTAAAAAATATTTCCATTGCTTAAAATTTTGTACTTCTGACATAGAATATTTTAAAATCTAAGACATAATTTTAGGGAAACCTAAAAATCATTCATACTATTTTGTTTCACTTTTTAAGAATCTAAGTATTTATTTTACAAATATTTCCAAATCCTTTAGTGTCCTTGGTGGTTTATTACAGCTTTGCATCCTTTATTTTAATTCTTGCGTTGTTTCATTATCAACTAAACTGAAGGTATGGCAAAATTCTATGTAAACATTCATAGAATAAATATATTTAAAAAATATTGAATACTGTGATTTAAATCGATTTTATAATATGTACTTGGTGCTCATTTTGTGTGATACCAAGTTGGTGACTATTAGATGTGCAGATACCGAAGCTAGTTATTGATACAAAAAAAAAAAAAAAAACTTAGAATGGGCTCATCTACACATCTTTTCTAGAATGAAATATAATGTGTGTATTTAACATTTTAACTTTTTTTTTTAACTCAGTCTTTTTCTTTTGATTCCTTTGTATAACTGTATTTGAAGCCCTGCAGCATTTATTTCACAATTTATATTTCGCAATTTTTTATTGCCTTTTGCTCCAGGATGGAAGCCATCACAATGGAATCTTCAATGCATGTAAATATGTGTTAATATAAACAATCCGCTTCAGGAAAGTGATGCAAGATTTCATTGCTTCAGTTTACTAAATGCACTGAGATGGCCCTGATGGTGTTTCAGTTTATCCTAATAACAACAAACCAGCAGAGAACACAATTATGCCAAATCTATCAACATGCCAATTTGACCCTGAGGAAGGAGAGGCAGTCAAAATGCTCCCAATCACCTTTAGAATGTATTATCAAATTGTAAGCGAACAAGATGAACAAAAATAATCAGAATACTATTGGATATTTTAGTCAATGGATAATAAAATAAGATTGAATTTTGGAGAAATGTATACCATTTCCCTGCCCATATATACCATAAAGAACAATGATTCGTCCCTTAACCTTAAAGATTAGGGAAACAAACATTCTTTCTCTAATTAAAAATATCAACAATAATATCTGCACTAACTGAGAAGCATTCTACCATTTGAAATCTCATTTCATTCTCCTATTAAGTCTTCAAATTAGATATTATATGCCTACTATTGAAATGAAAAATCCAAAAGAGGTAAAATGACTTGCCTATGGTTATTCAGCTAGTGTCAGAGTGAGATTGAAATCTGGGCCTGGGTTATTTTTATAATGCTACACTGTACTGGCTGTGTAAACTTGTTACCATCACAGCAATTTTAAACTACTTGTGTCATTTTTAAATCAGGTTACTGAGATTCAACTAACATTTATTGAGCACCAGCTATAAACTAGGTCTAGTGCTAAGTGCTCTGGTTGCTCAAAGATATTGCTTTTCTAAATGAAATGCAAGCACAGCAGACCTTTCCTTGGTACTTTTTATACACCTTAAGCTTTTGCAATTTTATTTTCTCACTGCAATAAATAACCTTGCAGCTGTCGCTTTTATATCTCAGCTTTTCAATGCCTGCCCACTTTGAATCTTACAGTGGTTATTTTCTATTTTAATAAACTATTTTTATAAAGCTGGAAGCTATCTTTCTCCCTTTCCCCCTGAGTGTTTAGGTACCCAGCAATGATCCAGAAGTTTTGGAAGGTAATGTCTACTTACATACTCAATCAATAACATAAGGTAGAGATCCATGTGTTCATGACTGCCAATCTTTACATATAAGGTGTCAGATTAGATTTTCCTCATACACACTAAGCAATAAAGTTAGACACACTCTAGTTTTGAAAAGTGAAAAAAAAAAAAAAGGAGGAGAGACATTTATAAGAAAGATTTTTTACCAAGAATGATTCAGTTATTTTTTTTTCCTTGGCTTTAACAGACATCATCTGCTATTCAGTTTCTCCCCTCCTCTCTCACCTCAGTTGCTCTAACCCATTAGAGAGCTAATTGCCTTTGTAATTCCAAATTAAGGAGTACTTAGTGAAACAAAGGTATTACCTTTACCAGGTGTTTAGGAGGACAAAGTCTAATCTTCAGTAAAAGTCAGCAAAAGTTTCCTTCAATCAGTGCTGGTCTTCTCTCTGTTCAATATTCATGGATTTTGTGTTGTTCAATGAAGAATCATTCAGAGACCAGGTTACATGTTGTATGATGTTAGACAAAATCAAGAGAATAATTAAGAATTGAGTATTTTGGAACACACATTGAAATAAAACAAGATTTTAAGGTAGGGACTAAAGTGAACTTACCAATTTTCCATTGTTTTGGAGGTGTGACCAGTATTGGGCTGACATTTCACAGATCTTTTGCTTGGAACTTGGGTTCTTGGTGACCACATATGGGTTATGAAAGAAAGGCAATGTAATATATATATACATGGCCTGTGAAACTGTGTATTCTAGGCTTTACATGAAAATAAGTTACTACCTAAAACTGAAAAAAAAAAAAAAAAGCATGCTAAAACAACCTAGGTAACAGTCACGGAAAACAAATGCATTCAAGAAATTTAAAAGGTCATGTGTTAGAAAGGATTGCTGCTTGGTTTAGTCCTATATATATAAAAACTATAAAAAGTAAGTAGGTGATTTTTCCAAACAGTTCAAACAAGTGAACACAGGTAAAATGTACTTCCAACATTTTGCCCAAGTAATACTGGTTAGTGTGTTTTGTGTTGTTTTGTTTTCATGACTTTTGGCATGATTTACCCATGAGTAGGTAAGAAATAACAAATATCAGAGGTTTGAAAGACCAGCAGCAATGATTGAAATGAAGGTCAGGTGCGTTTTAAAGCAGCTGGGAGTTTTGTTCTTCCCTCATAATTGTAGCAATCATAAGAAAGTTTAAAATGAGAGAATAAGAAGTGATCATGTAGAAAGAGGTCTGTTTCTTTAATATTGCTTAGTATTCCTAGTGACATTTTGTCCAGAAGTGATTCTTTTCTACCAAAACTTAACGTGTTTGGATAAGAAGTCCTACAAGATGTCCTGAGAAAATAATTATTAGAATTTGACATCTTATATGATTGGCAAGACATGGAGGTCAGAGGAAGTTCAGGCTTGTCAGTAAGCTTAGTTGTAATTTAGAGCAAAATATGCAAGAAAGTGGTGATCAGTAATGTTGAGGCTCCCAGTCATGTGGTCAAAGATAGAAAACTTTAGAGGATTAGAAAGCATGAGGCCTGCCATTTGAGGCAGGTGAGAGTGAAAAAGAGCTTATTTGCAAAATGCTGTAGATTAACTTCTCTTTCTTACCTTAACAAATGACTTTAACCCAGCTCATGTATGAAGATTCTCTGACTCCTACACAGAACTTGTCACTCCATTCCTTCTGATAGGAATCTTTTCTTTCCCTTCAGTCCTTATTCCTTTCTTCCTCTTTCTCTTCTTTTTTCCCCTTTCTTCCTTCCTTTTTACTTCTTTTCTCCCTCCCCTGCTCTACCCTTTCCTTCTCTTTCTTTCTACCTTCCTTCCACAAATATATTAATATTTGTCAGAAAATGTGTGTCAGGAACTAAGTAGGTCCAGGGAATACAATAATGAATAAAATGAAAACCATCTGACAATTGATGATATTGATGGAAGGCAGAATAGTAATTTAAAATGTTTACTTTGAAATTAGTCTGCTTGGACTATACTCACTATTCCACTTATTAGGGTGACGTCAACAAGTCCTAAACCTCCCCAAGCCTTAGTTTCCTTATTTACAAATTGGAACTAAAAACAGTATTCTTCTCATTGTTTTTATATGATATGCTAAATGAATAAAGTGAAATAATTCATATAGGGACAGTGCCTGGCATATAGGAGGAGCTTAATAAATGCTAGTTGTTTATTATTATTATTATTAATGGAGCTTATAATCAGAGTAAAATGTGCTGCTCATACATCTGACAGTACTCCTTATATTATATTGTAAAAAGACATGTTCTTCCATGTCAGGGACACAAGTTGTTCATGGCTAGCTTGTTCTTAGTATAGTGCCTGCCACTTATTATGTGCTCTATAAATGTATGATGAATCAGTGTTGAATGAATGAATGAAAAGTGAGCAAGGTTAAAGGTAAGCAACCTGTCCAAGTTACAGACCATTTAGAGCTTAGGGGAGGTGAAATGGAATGTCCTACTTCAAAGTCCATGCTTTCCTTTTATACATCATTGCTTGCCTCTTTCCACCTATTGTGATTTGGATATTATACACATCAGGCCATTGAATTTGCCCTTGCCAAAGTCATCAGCTACTTTCAAATTGCTCAACCTAATGGTAGATATTGGTTCTTATTTTACTTGGACTTGACACTGTTGCCTACTTTGTCTTTCCTGAAATTCTCTTTTTTCTTTGTCCTTATGACTTGATTTCCTTGGCTTTCTTCCTAGTAGGTTGCTGTCTCCAGCAGTCAGTTCCCAATCTTTGTATATTCCCCTTCTTTTAAACTTTAGTTTTTCTTGAGATTCTATCTTGAGTGTTTTTCTCTTTTCATTCTTTATATGCTATCTCTGTACTTTCATTTCCATCTGATTGTGCTCAAATGTACCTCTCAACTTCCGTGTTTCTCTCCTGGCTCCATACCCACAAATCTATTTGCGTACAGAGTATTTCTCTTTGGAGAGCCTTATCTTAAATGCTATTGCTTTACTGCCAATCCAGTTTTCTCCTTACCTTCCAGACTACATGAAAATCATGATTATTCTTAAGGGTGGTCACATAATTTATCTAAAGCAGGACAATTTTAAGAGTGAAAGGGTTTCACTAATAATTACTCTGCCACCCCTAGTTTAACTTGGGACTGTCTTGGTCTAACTGGAATGAATGGTCTCCCTGCCATTGATCACTCCATTAAACATCACAACTGGCATTCATTCTTGACTCTTGCTTCTCATTTTTCATAGGCAGTGAACTACCTGTTCTATGAATTCTGTATCCTTATTTTTTGAATATGTACACTCTTTTTTATCTCCATTATCATTGCCTTTTTTCAGACCTTTCTTATTTCTTATGAAGATTACTGCTATAGCTTCCTACTTGGTCTACTAACAACCACTGGTCTCACTCTCCTCTAAAACATCCTCTGTAGTTTTCAGAATGATCTTCTTAAAGTGTATATCTATTCATGTCCCCTTCCTGCTTTGATCCTTTGATAGATGTCCATAAAAGTTAAGCTCTCTACCATGGTATTAGAAGGCATTTATACACAATCCTATCTCACACTTCTCCCTCTTGCATACTAGAACTCTCCTGGCATATAGTAGGCACTCACTAAATAATGAATAAAATCAGCACTTAAATAAAAACCCACACATCAAGAACTTATCTCAGGGACGCCTGGGTGGCTCAGTGGGTTAAGCCTCTACCTTGGGCTCAGGTCATGGTCTCAGGGTCCTGGGATCGAGCCCCACATTGAGCTCTCTGCTCAGCTGGGAGCCTGCCTCCCCCTCTCTCCGCCTGCCTCTCTGCATACTTGTGATCTTTCTCTGTCAAATGAATAAATGAAAGCTTAAAAAAAAAAGAATTTATCTCAATAAGCTTATGTAAATGTGAAGTGATAGTAAATGTCATTTTTATATTAAGATGGATATGTAAGAAAAATAGCTTAGTCTGTGGGACAAAATATATAGTGAAGTGTGATTACCTTACAGTTCGTCACTCAAAAATATGTATAAATAAAATCCAGCTGATCAGAATTTTTCTCAAAATGGAAGTCACAAAATGAAGAGTACACACAGTCTCAAAATGAAGAGTACTTGCTTCAAAACAGCAAAGTGTTCCTACCAAGAAACCTGCAAAAGCCTAAGTCAATTGACAGAAATTATCAGTGCCTAAAGGAAAAGTTGGCTTCTAGCAGTTCTTAGTATTTGTTGAGTGAATAAAATACACAACTTAGTCTCCATCAGTTGGTTGTCTGTATACAATAACAACTTATGTGTTAGTTTTGCTTTAATCATTTCCATCAATCAAGTCAATCAGTCAACTATCTCTTCAATGAACCAGACTAAATGTGGTACACAGAATCCAAACATATGATTAACAACAACAACAACAAAAGTTAATGTCAAACTAGTTAATACCAAAAAATTCTAAGGTAGAAAAATAAGTCATTGGTATAAGTTATTTAGATAATTGTATCCAATACTAGTGATAGTGGTGATCTAAAATTTCCACAGGGATGTAGGATATTTCAATAAGACACTGCATGAATAAGATTAGATTTCCTTTAAGAAGGAAGATATTTTATATATCCATTTTAAAGCTATTTTAATATTACAAAAGCAAACGTATTAACTAAATAAACCTCATCTGCTCTAAAACATAAATTATTTGCAAATTCATTTACTATTACTATTAATTAAGATGAAAATTACACTGAAAGCCTTTTTCATTGTTCTGTGATCCCCAAATGTTGGCAAACTCAGCTTTGCTTTTGTGACTACTGGCTCCTTTTCCTTCCACTAGAAGCTTTTTTTTTTTTTTTAATAGAGATTCTTTTTAGTCTAACACATTACTCTACCATATGAAGGTTTGTGCAATCTCCAAGTACAAGGTAATCGTGTAAAGGTGAGAAGAGAAACTATGCAAACTCTATCTTTCAAAATATACTTCTGTTAAATACTTGCATATTTTAAAGCTTGAAACTTTCAGAAGTGGCCAGATGCTAAAGTAGGCCCGTGCTAAGATAAGCATTTATTTCAGTTTGGAATCTACATGGTTCATAAGGGTAGTTCCATGAGAGACATAAAGATAGAGCACGTTAACACATTAGTAATGTTTAATTCTCAAATCAGATTCTCAAAATAGAAATATGTTCAAGATTTTCACCTAAGCTTGAATTTCCCTTTGTATTGGGAAAGTTATTGTACTTGCATCCTTCCAAGGGCAAAAAGCAGAAGATCCTCAAACTTTCCTCTCTTGCTAGTGAGAATCACTGAAAATTATAGTTTAGACAGTATTTAGTCAAAGGTTCCAAACTGGTTTCCATCAGTAATTGATATCTTTAGGTTAATTTGAAAGCAAAACAAAACAAAATAAAACAAGTAATACTTCACAAGTAGCTAAAATGTAAAGTCTCTGCTGTTGGCCAGATTTAAATCTAGCCAGCAACACCAGATATCACATGATGACAAGTGTTTTTGGTGGAAATTAAAATAGAAATATGAATTAATGATTACTTTAACACAATAAACAAAATCTTCCAAAATGGAGTAGAATAATTAAAAGACATTTCATATAAAAAGCTGATAAAACCCCTGAAGAGGTTCTAATATGTCAGATGAGAAAACAGATTTAGACAACTTTGTTGTAACTGAAAAAAGAAAATATTTTAGTATGCTTTGGTAAAGTCCTTTTTCTTCTTGTAGAGTAATACATAATTTAATAGGTATAGCAGGCTGGCTTCATGGCTCTGCTACCTGCACCGTCACTCAGGGTCCCTAAATTAAAGGGTCTCCATACTTCGATTAAGGCTCTGCTCTCATTGTCTTGAAATTCTTATGAAGTTTTGACCAAGGGGCTCTGAATTTTTAGTTGGCACTGGTTCTCACAAATTATGTAGCTCTGTAGCTATGCCTTTGTTGTCTCCTAGTATTGATTATTTCCCCTAAAAGACTGAAAGTTACCCAGTGAGCTTTACTTTTTTAGTGTTTCTCATGCCATTCCCAAAGATGCCTCTCACACTAGTGGCCATAGGACCACAGAGGACTGAGACTTTGGTGTCTTCATCTTTCCATCCATGTGTCTAGCTCAGAGCTTGATACAGAGAAGTTACCGTGTGAATGAGTGAGTGAATGAATACCAAATTATCAATGTATACCTGTTGACTTATTTAAGTAATAAAACAGTCAAACTTTTAATAGTTTTATATTTGCAGTGAAAAGTGACTAGGTGGGTTGGGAGAGATTATAGGTAAAATATTCGAGGAAAAAAGCTTTCTTCAAAAGAAAAAATAGAATTGAATTGATGGAAAGTTTAAAGCAAATAAAACTGAAAGAGAAGTTGAACACCAAGTTGAAAAGAAGGGGTGAGTGATTAAAAATAGTGAGATCTCTCAATAAGTTAATCCTAAGGTGGAGTCTTTCTTCTCAAATTCAATTTAATAAACATCAGATTCATTCTGTAAATTGTAATGCAGGAAATGAAAATTGTCCAAGTTTTGAGAAAGAAGAGCATATAAGGTATACATTTAGGAGGAGCCAAAGGATTATTGATTATTCTTTGACTATCCCAAGAGTTCTTGAACTGTTTTATATTAATAAACAGAGTAATATGAATATAAAATTTTAATGAAGAAGTGAATTTTTAAACTTTTCTGTCCCTGGGCGGAGTAAATAGAACTCTTGCTCTGATCCCAGTTACTGCTAAATATATTTTATTCTTTAAACCATGATAGTTTCCTGTTCTTATATTGGCTTGGGGAAACATATTTCTAATATTCATTTTTATAAAATAAAATAACAAAAAAACTAACACTCTGTTCTCTGGAGTTTTAATATTGTGTTTGACCAACTCTCATATTGCTTGGGAGTATCAGCTCTTTACAAATCTTGTATCCTCCTGTGTTATCTCTTAATGATCAATCTCCTTTGCCCTAGAAACATAATACAGTTCTACCTATCTGTAAAGAGGTTCCCACAGCATTGTCTAGCCCTACTTTCTGTTTTGTTGCTATATCACACTTGAATAAGTGACTTAAATTGTGCACAGATGTCCAGGTGTGCCTTTAACTTCCCTTTGTATTTCAACAAAACAAGTTATTTTAACATATTCGTTACTTCTGATATGGCTCTCCAAATTATTTGTGGTGCTGCGATAATGCTGGTTCACTGCATATTAAATATAGAAGAGCAAGTGATTTTATGCTTCAGATAATTAAAGGAAAATTCAATTTTTGGAAGATGACAAAAATAGTGGAAAAGAGGTGAATAATAGAACTGACATTCACAAGCAAAATGAAGCAACAGTAGAAACAAGCATTTTGGGGAAATATAGCTTTAAAATAGTGAATGGGTAGAGAAGCAGGAGACATTACTAGTTAGGAACACTCAGATTTTAAGCAGGCAATGATGAGGTCTTAGGGCTACACACCTGAGCTCCAATCTGATGTTCCTAAGAGGCTTGGAGAAAAATTTCAGTGCTTGATAAGATGTACAAAAGTATTTCAAAGACTGTATTTAATGGGAAAGGGGATGATAAAAAAGTAGCTTCTATCAATCTTGAGGAACACAGATTTAATCTCCTAAATCCCCACTAAAATAGAATTATAGGGTTATAGAAACTTATCCCTGGCCACCCAAGAATGTTCCTCATGCTCAACACTGAGCGAAATGAACCGCTGAGACAATCCAATGATGGTATTCTATAGAAAGATGTATGATGGAATTGTCTTTGCTCTTCCCATTTTTATGTGACATATACTTTATGCACTTCAAGGATTCTGGTGCTCTAACTCCATTTAAAATGCTCAACTTTGGTCCTGTGGCCTGTACTATTAGAATTCCCCAAGTTTATAAATCAATGAATGGGAATGGGAGAAAGAACGGCAGGGTAAAACTATTTTGAGTTTTATTTCACAACTCAACATGAGAAACTGCAAAAGTCAAGCATCCAAGTTCCTTAAATTACGAGGAGCTGTTAATATAAATAGTAAAAATAAAAAAGGAAGAACCAAAACCCCTAGTTAAGTTTTTAAATCTGTCTGAGACCAACCAGGCAGAAGAGGCAAGTTATTTTTACTAATTTTAGAGAAGTAAAGCAACTATATAATAAAATATTGGTGACTTGATCAAACTCATTTTGAATGAAAGCTTGAGTTGAATGTTACATGAATATTCAGACAATAGAAACTTGCTTGAAATTTCTTTTAAGTGTAATTTCAACATTTCTGCATTTTTGTCTTCTCCTAGGCATAAAGCCAAAGGCTAAAAGAGCAGAACACAAAAAAGCTGAACCTGAATTATGTTCTAAACTCTGCTGAGCTTAATTTTACTTACAAAGCAGAATGTTGGTTTAAATTTGCTCCTCATAACCCTGTAAAAATA
The DNA here is from genome assembly GCF_963455335.1 of Martes martes. Lineage (NCBI taxonomy): Eukaryota > Metazoa > Chordata > Mammalia > Carnivora > Mustelidae > Martes > Martes martes. The sequence goes on along the minus strand of NC_137898.1, from coordinate 83,481,019 downwards.
CCTAGTTTCTTGTTATCAGCCTCTAAATTGTGTTATCCATTTGGAAAGCTCCAATTTTAGGAGCATCATTCTAAATTACTAGGCAAGTACTACACAATAAGTACACATAATCTAAAACAGACCACAACAAGAGAAGAAAGCAATTTTCCATAAATTTGACTGCAATATGGGGTTTGCAATTCCACGAGCCTTATAAGTTCAAAAGGCATAAAGGAAAAATTTTCACCTAAATGGAATATCATGAGGATGAGCACTTTAAAATGTTGTTGTTTTGTAAAAGGGTAATAGAGATACACATTCTTGATATAAGTTTGGAGAAAAGTTCAAATAACCTTTGGAATGGAACACACACACATCCAAAAATGAACAAAATGCCACTCACTCAGATACACACTTGTATCAAAACAATATTTTACTTGGATCAATAATGGATGCACTACCAAAAATCAATAAACCTTTGATAATACATACCACTAAAACAAAGAGATGATAAAACTTACTGTATGCCTTATGTTTCCTACTTAAGATTTTTTTATATTAATGAATTCTTAAAAATTATGATTGAAAAACACTTCATGTAGATAAAAGACAAATCTAAAATACCAGTTTTTGCTATGGATTGTGAATTTTATTTGCAGAGATCATGCAAAGAGTCTTAGCATACAATACTCACATCACTCAAATGTAATTGTTTAAAATCAAAAAAGGAGAGGCAGTAGGTGAGATTCTGGTAATGTTCTAGCTGTTGTCTTGAATTTAGTTTCATGGTGTATTCACATTTGATTTTTCACTGAGTTATACACATGTACACAAATAATTTGTGGAATTTTCTGTAGGTATATTGTATCTCAAGCTAAAAAAAAAAGAAAGAAGAAAAGAAGAGAAAGGAAGGAAGGGGGAGAGAGGAGGGAAGGAAGGAAGGATGGAAGGGAGGAAAGAAGGAAAGAAAAAAGTGAGGGAAGGAGGAAGGGAGGGAGGGAAGGAGGAAGGAAGGAAGGAAGGAAGGAAGAGAGGGAATAAGGAAAGAGAGAGAGAGAGAGAAAGAATATGCATGCTAGGAGCTGCGTTTCCCATACTGGGGAATAATGTGCTAAAAGAAATTTGTGCTACAGTCATTTACTTAATTCAAATAAGATGTAACTTTATAAGATTGCAGAATTTGGCAGCCCAGTTCATAGTGAAAACCACTTAACTGTCATTTATGCCCAGACTCTGTTTGATATTTTCATACTTAAAAAATCCCTGTCACTGAACAGTTGCAAATGCCATCATATTAGGCATGCAGTTTTCCTGTTTGGGGAAGCAGAATTTAGAAGTTAGTGAAAGAAAAAAAAAAGTGCCTAGGGGTTCCATTAGCTTTGTATTTGAAAAACACATCAACACACAAACAAATTTTATCTCTGTAGTCCAAGTATCTGTGACTCAACTGTTTAAAATTTCTGTTTGGCATTAAGTTGGTGAAACACTAAGTGACCACTTACTACTAAAGGTGTTTTAGACCCTGAAGTTGGATCTATAGGTTTTGTCTGTTACTAAGAAGCAGTTTTCCATGTAATTTTTCAAAGACAAAAGGTTAAGCAAAAATGACATATATTGTAAAATTGAAAGTAAAATGCACAGTCCTGATGTGCTCAAAGTCCATGCATTTAAATTCCTTTGTATGATAATTTATGGTGATCATGTCTTCAGACTGCACTATTAGCATACTCACCCCTAACCAGAAGTTCTGCCTCATCTGACACACTGTCTGCTGTGGTCTGTACCCTGCAGCCATATCTCCCAGCATGCATCAGAAGGATGTTCCTGATCATTAAATCTGCAGAGGATGCTTGCTGAAAGAGGGATGAAGTGCCAGTTTAAAATGTTGCAAATCTGCCTAGTTCAAGGTGGTTTAAGGGGAATTTTGTACATTCAGTCATAGGGCCTATTTTTGTTCTTACAATTTATATGACAACAATACCGAAATCAAACATGCCCTATTTTAAGAAAGACATGGAAGTTATGTTTCCAACAATTGCTAATAAAGAATTTGAACATTTAATATTTTATATAATGATTTAGCAGCTACCATATTTAAGAAATATTTAAATATCCGTAAACATCCTATATTTAAAAGGATAGGAGAAATAATCAGTGAGCCAAAATTATTGCTTTGACATTCTGAGACAGGCCTAAATGGTGGCAAGACAATAGTTTTGAAAGGAATAGCAACTTGTGGAAATTAATTATGAGAAGATAGCACTTAAAAGATTATCTTGTGCAACTTTATTGAATGATTGCTTTTGTAAGGACACTGTAGACAACAGGATGAGAGTGCTTAGGTGAAAGATTGCTGGTCCCAAAGCCATGTGTCTTTACTTAACAAAGATTTATTCCTCCCATAACCACCACCATCAGGGAGTAGGGTCAGCCTGAATTTCTGTTAATCAATGTAGTTATAAAACACAAAGGATGTTCAAAACACTTGGTTCTTGTTGGGAGCAAGATGATTAGAATATAGTTGAAGAACAACTTCAGTTAAAGAGATCAATAAGTACCAGGGAGAATATCTTTTAGATGTATCAGTTCATGGGATTAGTGATGATCATAAACATAAGAATGTTGGGTACAGACTTTCATTACTTAATCTTGGCTTTCATTTACTCTATTGGAAAATACAGATTTTTATGTGTGAATGTGAACATCCAAAGATTTGGAATCCACAACTCATAAGGTATTTTTTCGGATAATGACATAGCAAAACTCCAATATACTCTTCAGTTTTCATGTTGCAATCAAAAACAATTGGCTGGAATGAGCATAGATGTATACAGTTTGAAATGACATTTTCAAAGAACTCAACATTTCTCTTTAACAGTAGTTGAGCATATGAAAGGATGTTTAATGCAAGCCAAAGAGAAGCACTTCAAATTAGAGATCTTTTCTTTTTTGATGGAATAGGTGAATTACCTTAAAAAAAGGTGCATTTGTCTACTTAGAGGGCAATAATATTTATATCTAATAATTAATATCCAATAATTATTTGAGTTTAGTTGCTTGCATTTATTTTGATATAGACCAATGGGTTATACAAAAATCATAAAAATTAGAGGAATTTCTGGAAATTCTTTGGATTCTTTTCACTTTCCTTAGAGTTCATTGGAAAATTTTGTAAAGTCATTGGAAGTTTTGGCCTCTCAAACTATGTGTATTTATTTAAATGAAATGCTTAACCCTGTACTGTTTTAAACCACTTCTTTCTGGTATTTCACTTCTGTTCCCCCCCCCCCCCTTTATATTAGTCTTATGATAGTAACTCGAAGACTATTGAAGTTTTCTCTCATGAAATAATTGTTAAGACGTACTCTGGTTTAGTCATTTACAAGGGAATGTTTCATGGTGAGAATGCATTAAAATGTCATAACAATTATTTCAAAGAATGTGATATTTATCCAGAGAATGTCCTATGCCACTAATTTCCTTAGGATAAGTTGGCACTCTTAAATTTAATTTCTCATCAATTCTGGACTAAGTGTTTACTTCTTTCAAATCTGAAGAGGAAATTTATACTTTAAAACTCTGATTTAATATGGGAAAACAAAAGCAAATTATAAGCATTATAAGCTATAATTCAGTTTCAAATTAACATAACCTAATACTTACAAATCAGCTTTGATATATTTATCACTTTATGTAGTATGGGTCCATCTTAAGTGTGAAAATTTCTTTTTCCCCTTGGATTTCAAAGAAACTCTCCTAATAGGGTACTCAAATTAATCAGGAATCAATAGGCACACTCTGAACCCAGAAAAGGGCCCACGTCTAATGGAAAATTCAAGGAGAGGTCCAGAAAATCAGAAGGGACTTTATTATTTCCAGAAATAATGCTTATGGAAGACTGTGCTTGCTGATTTTTGTTTTGTTGTTTTTTTATTGTCTTGTCTATTTTTCTCATATAACAGACTGACTGGGGTAGTTTAACAGTGGAAAAGATGATTGTAAGTCATTTTTCAGGCTCACATTTTTGAAAAATGTGATAAAAAATGTGATAAATGTTATAAATGATAATTGATAAAAATCACATTCTTAGGATTAAATAATTGATTGTCTTATTTTCCAGAACTTTTTCTTCCCAAATTATTGATTTCTTTTTGTCCTGGATAAAAGTCCTCAAACCTTTGTCCTCTCTGCTGAATTATAGTAAAAGAAAAACTTAATGAGATTAAGATGATTCTTCATTGAAAATCACAAAAAGATCAAGGAATTCAGGAGGGTGAGGTATAGATTATCTTTCCTATGCTGTCCTTTACTTGGTTCCTGCAATTAATAGTGTGCAATACTTTATTAACTGCCTGAAACTCCATCACCATCTATCAGGAATAAAAAATCTGTAGCTCATTGCATTTCTGTCAACGTCAAGACTGTCTGAGGAGTTGAAATAGTCTCATTTTGGTCTCATCCCTTCTCTTTTGGATTATACCTATGTTATATTTTTACAATTCCAAACAGGGGAGATTGAAAGTAAAATGAACGGATTGTGAACACTAAACCTAAATTACCTGTTCAGTAGATTTACTGATCTTTCAAGAGAAGTAATGAGAAGAATTCATGTGGGAACCCATTATACTTAATCTTGGTCCACAGTATGCAGTTCCTGAGAGAAAACCTCCACAATTTAGTGCACTTTTAATGAAATGGTTACTTAACAACAGATGCTTCCTTTCTTAAGCTTAAACCTCCCTTTCACTTTTTCTGTTTTAGGAGTTAGTCTCTCTTTTCTTGTTTTGTTTGACACTTACTTTATATCCTGTCTTTTCTTTGCTGCTTTTTCTGGCTTTATGAATAAATTGTGTTACATGTTGCTTCAAATGAACTTCCCCATAACCAGCACTTAACATAATGCTCCAAGCATTGTGCACCTAGCATGGTGCATGCCACATAGAGGGAGCTCAATAAATATTTGTTGAATGGTTGAATAAAATGAAGACTATTTGTGAAACAGGCTGTTATATTTGTGATGGGTATAGCGCAATGCAAAGACTACTCAAGTCACTATATTGTACACCGGAAACTAGTGTAACATTGTATATTAACTGTACTTCAATAAAAAAAGAATGAAGAAAGAAGCTGTATGTTCACCACCTATGAGAACAGTAACATGGCTAAGTCATTTACATCTCTTGGTCACATAATCTCACTAGAACAGTTGCTAGATTATTTTAATTTTTATTTATGGTTTTGAAATAAAACAGGAACTGTCATCCTTCCACTCAAGTCGAACTCTTTATTGGCTTTCACTTTGACTAAATGTCCTGCTCATCCAACATAAGACTGCTAGTTAAGATCTCCTAAGAAATGGAAGAACATATAACTTTGCTGTTCAAAGTGTTTGCTAGCTCCTGTTACCTTGCGGATAAAGTCTAATCTCCTCACTTCAACACAGAAGGCTCCTCAGAACATGATACTGCCTTCTATGACAGAATCCTGTGCTTCTATAAACTTACTCTAAAATTTTCTCATCAATGGGACTACTTTCCATAATTCTACCTGTTGTTCTGTTGCAGATGTTCTTTATTCTTTCTTTCCCTGAGAAAATACTTTTGGACAGCTCAAATGCCTTCTCCTTGGTAAAGCCTTCCTGGACTTTCTGGACTAGGCTTCATGAGTTCTACCATTGTTAATTATGCTTCAAAAGCATTTTGCTCATGTCTCTGAAATAGCAGCTGACATTCTTGGAAGTCACCCCCAAGGTCTACTATAGACAGTCTCAGAACTGAGCTTGGTGCTAAAGTAGCCAATGATCACTGGGTGAGCTGACGAATGCATGAATGACTTGCTTTCTTCCTTCTCTGTGCCTGACATAACTCCTAACTCCTCCCTCCCTTCTTTTTTGCCTTCAAAGAAGTTAGGATGGGAAATGAGAAAAGATCGTGGAAAAATAAAGTGGGAAAAGGGTACTTAAAGAGTTTATACAGGTTTTAGGAAGACACAGAATTGTGTGAATTCCTACTCTCCCATTTATAATTTTTTTATTAACATATAATGTATTATTTGCCACTTACTAAATTTTTAAGTTGGGGAATTCCTCTATGATGTAGAACTTCTCTCACAGCAGCAATGTGATAATGCAAGTAAAGCCCATAGCCATATTTGGCACATAATAAGTTTTTGATATATGTTATCTGTTAAAGGGAACTATAATTACCCTCTTAGATGAGACAAATATTTAATTGGTATTCACTCCTTCAACAAATGTCTATCAATATTTTCCATAGATATAGTAAGTTTTCTGTATATATATATAATATATATAATATATATAATATATATATAATATATATTTTATATATATAAAATATATATATATATATATAAAATCTCCTCTCTTACTCTCTTATAAGGAAACTACTGCACTCAGAATAAGAAGACCTGAATTCTAGCCTTTAGTTTAGCAACTTCCTGGCCCTACAACTCTGGGAAACTTACTCTATTGGAATAATAACAACTGCACTGTCTCTTTCATGAGGGAAATCAAGTGAAACAAAGTACATACATACATACATGAACTATTGGGAAATGCTTCAAAAGTGTAAAATACTCTTAAAGCATTTTTTTTTCAGCAGGATTTAGCAGATTTCTGTGCACATACTAAGCACTCTGAGAATGTTCAGGGAATGAATCATCTAAACAACAAGATAGCTTAAATTGAGTATCCTTGTAAACAGGGGTCATGCTGAATGGCTCAGTCAGAAGCCTATGGGGATGGCAGTTTCTGTGCCCTCCTTTAAGGTTTATTTAACTTTCTCAAGGGGCTCACATAGGGTATTTCCAGCACTCCTATCCCCTAACAGACATACAAATCTTCTTTACATTTGTAGAGACATACATTCTTCTCTACAAAGCAAAAGTAAAATAGCATATAAATTGTGTGAGATGTGATTTTAAAAATATTTTCTAACATAAAAAAACTAGGTGCCAGGTATGAGACATGGATTATTAGATATTAATAATGTTATTGACATAACTCTTGAATACTTAACAGATTTCCCTGGTACAGTATTTCTTTTTCCCAGAGGATGATTTGTTTCAAGTACCCTATTATGATAAGTTATAAAAAGAAAAATAATATATATGTATATTATTTCCTGTTTTTTTTTTCCTTAAACCTTTATATAATAGGGTTTACATTCATGATGGTATGGATTTTATTATATTTTTAAAGAAAGCTGATATTAAATTGCATGCCTGAAATAGAAAAATTAATTGCTACTAGAGAAAAAATACTAGACAAAATACTATTTGACAAAAATATTTATGTCTAAAATGATGAAATAATCAGTAAATCCAACAATGAAGTGAAGACTGAAAATAGGTAAAAATGGCTCTCATACCAAATGGCTCTCATACCAAATGACTTTGGTATTTAATTTCCAACACACATTCTAATAATTTACTTTTAAGTATTAAGAAAAATGCAGAAACAGCTTTACTTGATGACATAAGTTAAAGATGAACGAGTTGAAACTCTTTGATGAACTCGGAATAGCCAGATACCCAAGCTGGATCACTTAGCATTATAAGCACAAAGTCATGAATTCATGGAATCGGTCCACTATCTTGGTTAAAATGAAGATTAGACGTTAGGAAGCAGCTCAAAGCAAGAATATACAAGACAAGTTACAATTAAATTTTAGTATAACAAATTTAAAAATAAAAATGTCAAGTCATTTATTTCCTCAATGACAAAATTGGGTATATGAAGAATAATGAATGAATGACAAAGTGATATGTGTATCACATTAGTGTTCCTCCTTTCCCAAGTAGACATATAGGGCTGGAGAATGTGATATTTAATATGTCAGTCAATGTCAGACTTAGGTGGTGAGTTTTTTCCCTAATTCTTGAAAAATGTCTTTGATCTGAACATATGTGCATTGACTCTCTTCGCAAGCAGTCAGATAAAAGGGCATTCCTTTATTTATGATTAACATAAATGATCAAGATAAAAGGATCATGCTTTAGACTGTATGTGTACCCCAGCCCCGCCACACCCAATTCACATATTGAAATCTAATCTGCAATATGATGGTATTTGGAGGTGAGGTGTTTGGGTGGTATAGTATGAATGGGAGTAGTGCCATTATAAGAGACCCTAAAGTGTTCTCTTACCCCTTCTATCATGTGAAGACACAGTGAGAGGATGACCATCTGTCACCAGACTGAATCTGTCAGTGCCTTGATTTTGGACTTCCCAGACTCCAGAACTGTGAGAAATAAATTTCTGTTGTGCATAAGCCACCCATTCTATGGTATTCTGTTATAAGTTGCCTTGATAGACTTAAATAAGCCCTAATGCTGATAGAGTCATTTCTATACTAACCTAGCACCTCTAAGTTAAAAGAGGCATGAAATAGACAAAGTCGTATAGGTTATCAGTCTATACTTTCTTTTTTTTTTTTTTCCAGTCTATACTTTCTTGAACTTACTCTTAACTCCTTCCTAACTGTTGCTAAAGTTTATCTTATATACCTGCTAAGAAAATCTGTTATATCCTCCTTTTATTGTTTATGCAATTATCACTGATTAATTCAACAGATATTTATTTTTGTGGGCTACGCTAACCTTTGTTTATATATATATATATATATACATATATATATATATATATATATATATATATATATACTCTGCACTTGAATGTCTAGTTTAATCCAAGTTTGATTGAAAAAAAACATAAGAAGAGAGTGTGGAGTATCTCCTCATATTTGCAGCTAGGTTTGGAATAAATGTGAATGAGAGAAATAAGTATGTTATCTGATAAGTACAATACTCAGAATCCAAAAAAGATATTTTATCTTTCTATGAGCTTCATATAGTAGTAACAATCATCTCATGAATACTGATTTCTAAATTTAGGTTTCTAATAGTAGCTTTCAAACCAGCTGCTTATATCCTCCATGTTATCCTTGGATAACACCCTTACCCTTACCCATCCGACATACCATTGCTAGATCTGTCCTTCTTTAAAACTAATTTTATTTACTATTACAAAATCTTTACTGGCTATCTTTACTTATGGCCTACAAGGTGGCCCAACTTCTTAATGAGTATTTAAGGCTGGACTCAACCTACCTTGTCTCTCACTATAATGGAAAACGTACTCTCTGCATCTTTCCTCAAGTGGTTCCTCAGTAACTGCCAAAGTTTCCATATTCTATCTCCTATGTTAAGGACTTTTTAAAATATTATTATTATTATTATTATTTTTGGAAAGACTTAACTGACCACTAGGACTGATTACTTAATTTATGGGCCCCACTGTAAAGTGAAAACACAGATCCCCTTGTCCAAAAATGATTAAGAATGTCAAAATGGTGTCAGTGAAGCACTACACCAAGCACAAGACCCTTCTCAGTGTGGGGTCCTGTGTATGAACACTCCAAGCCACACTGATATTGCCTGTGGTCTCCTGGAGTACATGCACATATTCTGTGAAATGGTGCTCTTTGGAATAAATACAAAGGAGTAGGCATACATCTCTTTGTAAATTGTAAAATGTCTATATTTTCTCTACCTTAATGTTTGTATCTTTCTTTTTTAAAGTGAATTCTAGGGCCTCCTGGGTGGCTCAATCAGTTGAGTGTTTGGCTTGAATCATGATCTCAGGGTCATGACATTAAGTCCTACATGGGGCTTTTACCGAGCATGGATTCTGCTTGGGATTCTCTCCCTCTCCCCCACCTCTCCTTGCTCATTCTCTCTTTCTCTCTCTCTCTCAAATAAATAAATAAATTAATTAAAATCTTTGAAAAATAAAAAAAATAAAGTAAACCTTTCTCCCAATAGGGGCTCAGATTCACAACCCCGAGAACAAGATTTGCATGCTCTATCTACTAAGATACCCAGGTATCCTTGTATCTTCTTTTTTATTCTATGTTGACTTGGGATTTTTCTCAATGTATGTTGCATTAAGAAAATAGAAATAGAAGATATTACATCTTCTTAAGTCTTGCATTAAAAATACAGTGATGTAAAAAGCTGTTAATAATCAAGATAGAGAATAAATGTTTTTCTTTAAATTACACCATTGTCTAGTAATGGAATAATCTTAACTATCTCTCACTGAGCTTATGCTTCTTAAATTACCTCTCATTGACATTACATCAGGATGATAGAACTAGTCAGGAAACATTTTGTTCATTCATGCACTAATATGTGCTTTGTAAACAACTAGCAATGGCATGACCACTAGGAAAGCTCCAGAATTGTAAAACTTTATAATAGGTATATATTTTATTTTATGAGAGCTCATGGCACATGTACCATTATCAAATTATTCATTCATTCACTTATCATTTGTTAGAGTATCTATTTTGTCTAAATAGGAAATTGCAAATACTTGGCACATTTGAAAGTAATACCCTTCTTTACTCATAGTTAATATGCCTGAGCTTTGACCCAACCTATTCATTCTGTTCAACACAGAGCTTCAGTTGATTGGAGTTGTTACAAGAGATAAAATCTGTCATATCTGAGCTGCACAGGCTACAAGATAAGAGAAAAATTATTCCTTTGAGAAACTCACAATGCAGTGTGAGTGGCAGAAAACTAGCTATAATACAATGTGATATGTTAAAGTAGTAAATAGTATAAAAAATGCTTTGCTGGGTGTCTGGGTGGCTCAGTCAGTTGAGCATCAGACTCTTGATTTTGGTTCAGTTGATGATCTCAGGGTCATGAGATCAAGCCCCTCATCAGGCTCCACACTCAGCAGAGTCTGCTTGTCCCTCTTCCTCTGTTGCTCCACCTGCTTTCTCTCTCAAATAAATAAATAAATAAATAAAATCTTTTAAAAAATCACTGCATAATATACCAATATTAGTATGGAAAGGCAGTTAACAAATCATTGGTTAACCAATTCCTACAACAACCGAGAAAACTGAGAGCTAAAAGGTGTAGGTGACTTGTTCAGGGGCAAGTTAAGTGAGAAGATAGAAGAGCCTTGGGCACCTGACTCTCATCAAGAGTACTTTTATTCTACTATTCTGCCTGTAAAACTAATCCTTATTCTGCTTAGACCTGTAGGCAATTTGATTCAACAGTATTAAAGCAAAATTTGGCAGGCGTGTCAAAATAAAATGGTTTCATTTTATAGTAACAACCATGAAAGTATTAGAAATTAACTTTCCAAATAAACTACAGAAATATTCTGAGAGCTCATTCTTTTATGACTGTCTTTCATCTGCCATATCTAGACATGAAATGTTATATCTCCCTTTAAAATGTCAGAATCATCTTTCTGATAATACATATGACCCATCAACCTCATTTGTTCATGGCCTTTTCACCTTTCTGTGACTATTAATCCAGCATTAGGAGAATCTTCTATATGTGAACCATAAATGACTTTAAAAAAAAAGCCATTGACAGTTTATACTGATGCATCTTTGGTTGAAGGAGAATTGACAACACTTGACTTCAAAGTTCAGAATTTAGACAGATCAATATTTTACTGATACATCAATGTTTCTGTTCTCTTTTTTCTAGTCTCATAATATTCTCGATTTATCCTTTAAGGTCAACACTATTTTGTTATACCATCACATACAGAATAAATTAAGTTTCATTCTGCTACTGATTTTATACTGCAACATAGTCAATATCTGCATGCAAGTCTAGTCCCATTCTGGTTATGGGAAGAGTGATCAGACAGCCATCTGTGGGATTTCTATTCTTTCCCTGAAATCAGCAAACCCCCGGCATAGAGACTATAGTAGTTTTCATCTTACTCATCAGTTAGGACTAGCATTGAACGGATATTGTTATAAAGTCTTAAGGTGTCAGGCATATGGTTGATCACTGTTTCATTATTTTCACACAGAACTTTAGGAATGAGTCTGGAATGAAACCACTTTGTTTGCATCTTTTTGTTTTACTTGGGTCACTTAGATGCAATTAAGTTATCATCCTGGGTCTCTGGCATGATGGGGAAGGCCAGGGAGATTAATACTGCATCTAGAAGACTAAACCAGAAGAGATCTACCTGCTCTAATCTACTGTTTCTGTTTCTGTCCTTTCCCTGTCATTGGTTAATGACCCATTTGGTTATGATCTTAACTATTACTCCTCCTGGGACATGGATTCTACTCCTGCCTTTTGATCCCCAACATCTCTCTACAGTACAATATCTGTGAATAATTGGAATAAAGTTTTAATGCTCCATATATGAATTAAATTTAATGTCTTGAGATTCTCTTCACTTCTGCCCTGTTAGTGTTTATTCTTTCCCATTAATTATTCCTTTTCTCTTTCAGCAAGACATTGCACTAATTGGTGTTTAAAATTTTCACTGAGTCCATGTGAGACCTACTCTATTTTAATATGGTTAACCATAATACTATACTGTAGCAAATCTCTCACAATCTATTTTATACTACACTGGTTTCTATGCTTTGTGGTGACACCTTTTCCATATAATGTTGCTCAAAGAACTCACTAGGCTTAGGACTTAGCCTCTTGTTTACTGTGGTAGATTAAAGATGTTCACATAGATTTTTCTACTTGTTCTGTTGAGAGGTAAATTCTAATTTCATAGTCCCCGAATCTGGCCTGGTATCAGTGACTTTTTGATTTAATAGAATAGGAAGAAATGATGTATTGGAAATTCTGTGGCAATATCGTAAAAAGACTTGCAACTTCTTCCTAGACCCCCTGGAACTTTTTTTTTTTTTTATTCCCCTGGGGAAAACCAGCTATCATTTAAAAAGTCAGACTCTCCTGATGCTGTCATCCTGTTAAAAAAAGGTTAAGCTATTTATGTGGAGAGATTTCATGGAGAAAGAAGTCCAGAAATTCCAAGTTTTAACCATTCTAACCCAGCCACCAGACTTGTGAGAGAAAAAAATAAAATAAAATCATCTTGGGCATTCTAGCCCTGGCAGAACTGGGAATCCATCTAACAGCCAGAATGGAGGCTTAAGGAACGTAGTATATACTGACCCAAGCAGGCCATCTCCAGCCACTTGACCACCCTAGCTGAAGGCTCAGCCATTGTGGAAAAGATTCAAGCCATCCTTGGGTTTCAGGCCATCCTTGCTGTTAAGTAACAGCAAATTCCTGGTATCCTGACCGACAAAATAGTGAGCAGCACAAAATAGTTGTCTGTTTATAACACTAAGTTTTGGAGTGCCTTGTTGTACAACAGTGAATAACATAAAATAATTTTGTACCTATAAGTGGGTGCTGTTGTAACTCAAGTCTAAACATGTGGCATTGACTTTGGGGTTATTTTCAGAGGACATGAAGACAATATTAATGGCAGCTGGGAGGATCTCAAGGAGACTATTGATAAAGACTTGAAAAGCAGTGAGGAAACTATTATAGGACACTGAAGAAAAGATGAACCATCATGCAGTGGTGGAAAAGTTAGGCAATACAGTCATGTGAGATGATATGAACAACACACATTATTCAAAGTGAACAAACTTTGAATTTGCTTAAGGAAATATTTTTAGGAAAAAAAATTAAAAGTACCAACAGGTTTCTTTTAGCTATATAAAGTAAGGTATGAATACAGAAAAATGAACCAAAAAGAGAGAATCACTCATTTTTGAAGCAGAATACTAAGGAAATCTGAAGGAGCCAGGACTATAGATTCAAAAATAAAACACTTCTCATCTCCAGTCTCACCAAATGGTATGGGACTAGCAAAGTAAGAAATGGCCTTGGCAGACATCAATCCAGGGTGCTACAAGAAAAGTATGTCTCAAGGTAAAGATCAAGGTATGTGGGTATAAGACCTTTTGTTTATACTAGAATATTTTTCCACGGTAACCAACCCCCAGTCCAAGACAGGGAAGAACCCAAAGAAACTTGGTGGAGGCCAGGAAAACATTGAGGGGATGACAAATGGAGGCTGGAACAAATGTATTTGAATTATGAACTGGCAGAAAAATTAGCAAAACCATTGCCTGTGGTAATGTGGAAGATACAAAAAAGTTCCTAATGAAATTATGGATTGAATTAAGGTGATTTATAAGGAAAATGAGTATTAAAAGTGTTAACTGACTGACTTCTTTTAGTTACCTGTGATAATGTATAAGATAAGTGACTTGAGCTAAAAAAAGGTCATCCCCAGGGAGAAGTTAGAGGAAATATTTCCAGCCCAGAACTTGCTGGGTTGAAAAATAAGCTTATTTCTCATTTCATATTCTTGAGCTATAAATGGATGGAAAAAAGAAAAGGCCTTTGTATCCACTGAGTAAATATCACCCTAAAAGCCTTTTTAACTATATTTTGATCTTGTGAGTATCAACCATAATTGGAATTCATTCTTTAAAAAATAAAGATGATATTCAATTCACTATACCCAGTATCTATCCCAGTGTCTGGCACATAGAAGCCTCTTCACATATATGGGAAAAATATGGTTTGTTATGGAATGATTGCTATGGAATGTGTTGACAGTTTGAAAGAAAAAATGAGCAAGAAGAGTGGAGAAACTTTAAACCTAAACTTTTTGCAAAAATATAATATTCTAAATGGAGTAATTAATTTTATACAAGAATTTATAAAGATGAATTTGCCAGTTAAATACATAGCTGTTTCAAGTTTTCCTTCAAAATTCAAAATTTTCAGGAATTCATATCCTATTTGTAATATTATTAAGTATTTTAGTAAGTACAATCTTCAATAAGCAGTTGTATTATTTCAACTATTGGCTTCATGAACAACTACTATTCTTTTCCTAGCTTAATTTGATAGTTACTAATGTTTAGGAACAAGATTCTGACTGAAAAATACTTCACTGTAAAAGAAGGCAATCTGTTTAAGCACTGTCCTTCACAGTCATGAAGATTCTTCTCATCAACATCAAAAATACTTAGAATTTAGGGAATTTAAACACATCAGTGTCAGAAAAGACTAACTGTTCAAACTATTGCTTAGACTGTGAGCTACAACAGCAATCTTTCAATGAAGATTCAAACAGAAGAATAGTTCTGTTAAAAGAAAAGGTCAAATTGAGTAAATGTATCAATCAAAAGCCAAGTATGAAAAGTTCAAGGTCAAGGACTCAGTCAAATTCAGCTGACATTTTGAAAGCTAGTCAAGACATTTTATCACAGAAAACTCATTTTTTATAATAAGTATTTGTACTTACTTAACATATAAAAATCAGAGTTTACTCAAAATCTTAAAAATCATCATATTCTCCTACTTATCACTCTTCTTTAGCTATGTTATACAGCTTCTGATATTTCAAGGAATATTTACAAGACTCTTCAAAATTTCACACCTGTGAACTGATAGCAAAACCAATAATCATATATGCATATATATTTTGTTCTAAGATTTCACAATACTAGGGCTTGTATTTTTCATTATATGTGTCTTCGTGTGTGTGTATGTATGTGTGCGTTTATGCTAGTAATAAAAAATAAGACATGTTGATCCCTTTTCAAGAAAAAAGGACATTGTTCCATTTTCTAAGATTATTGTTGCTTTTAGACGAAATTTTATTTAGCTTTAGAGGAAATTTCAATTTTTTGTCAAAGTATTATACATATATAAATATATTCTTAGCCATAGCAAAGAATTCAGATTTGAGATTATTTTTCCATTTTGGAACTCTTTCAGCATAAAGATTTGTCTGATTCTAAGAACATCAGTAGAGTTTGAGGTATCTTCCATTAATCAAGTAGGTATGCAATATTTAAAAGGAAAATGTGATTTTTGGAGCTATCACTATTCCCTCCTGAAAAAATGGTTAATGTGCATTAACATTTTAAAAAATTATTTCACTGTTATTGGATTCTATATCTGGAGACTTTTTTGGATTTTGGTCTTTGAAAATCACAGAACCTCAAAATTAGGTAGATCATTAGGAGTCATTGACTCTAACCTTTTGACTTTGAAGATGAGGACTCAGAGAGGTGACATTACTCATCCAATGTAATACAGCTAAGTAGGGACAAAGCTGGGCCCACATCAAAACTCTTGAAACCCTCTCACCTGATCTACCAATATTTTGCTATATAATGATGTCACTAAGTAGCATAATTTGAAACTCTATCATTACTGTGAAAATTCTGGAAGCATCTATTTAAAATAAAAATAGTTTATTATTTTACCCTGCAATCCATTCCTGGAAATCTATGCCACAGAAAGAAAATTGTTAATGTACATAGATATAGAGTGTTAGAAATGTTTCCTGTATCATTCTTCACATATGTCTCAAAACAGAAAACAAAGTTAATATTTATTAATAGGCAAATGGCTAAGTAAATTGAGGTATACTCTACCGTGGACTATAATATACCTATTAAAAAGAATGAATTAGATATATTTCAAATAGCATGAAGAATTTTCTGCAATTTTGAATAAAAGTAATGGGACACAGAACAAATATTTAAAATATGTTTTAATTTAAAAACTAATAAAAAATTCCTGAATATATATAATTTGTCTAGGATCACAGTAAGACAGAGAAAAATATAAGAAGAAAATATAAGAAGTTAATATTAGGATATTAACAGGCTTAACTAGGTATGCCTTCTCAAGGCATCTGTTAACAGGGTCCTCATATTTTCTTTTCCTCAATGTCAGACTGGTCTAGCACTATGGTTGTATGTTAGCATCTAGAGCTGTGTTATGTTCATCTTCATGTGATCTATTGCTCTCCATATATTCTTTTAAAGTGTCTTTGCAAAGACACTTTGCATATTTTAATCTTAGGGAACCTGCTTCAATATTGTCTTGCTATTATCTGCTCTCCATGTTGCTCAATTCAGCGTAATTGTGTAAGTGCTGGCAGCTACATTCAAACCTCAAAAGCATACTACCTTGCTTTTAACATTAATAAATACTAGTGGGGGGCGTCTGGGTGGCTCGGTTTATTAAGTGGCTGTCTTGGGCTCAGGTCATAGAGATAGCAGAGAGTCTGCTTCTCCCTCTACCTCTGCACCTCCCCCTGTTGTGTGCACTCTCTCTCTCTCAAATAAATAAATAAAATCTTAAAAAAAAATTAGAACTACTGGTGGGTAACATTGATGACATAGTAAATGTAAAACATGCGATGCTCAACGGCTGGTGAAAAATTTCTAGACACATGGAAGATGACATTTTATAACTGTTGTTCAGATCTTCATATTTGGCTAGAGCCAAAAGGGTGTTCCAAGCTGATAGAGTTAATCTTTATTTTTGGCTTGGTCAAGAACATTGTACTGGGGTGCCTGGGTGGCTCAGTGAGTTAAAGCTTCTGCCTTCAGCTCAGGTCATGATCCCAGGGTCCTGGGATCGAGCCTCGCATCGGGCTCTCTGCTCGGCAGGGAGCCTGCTTCCTCCTCTCTCTCTGCCTGCCTTTCCGCCTACTTGTGATCTCTGTCTGTCAAATTTATTTTATTAAATAAATAAAATATTTTAAAAAAAGAACATTGTACTATGTGTCAACCACCTAGAAATATTCAGTTATATTTCTTTAAATTTATTTTGGCTGCAGATGAGATTTTTGTGCAGACCCATACACAGCCAATATTTGAATTGAATTTGAACGAATCTTCTGGTATATTAAGCCATTCAGTTGAATTGACTTTTCAAGTCCCTTTGATTTCATGTATTAAGATTATAATCATTACTAAATAAGAAATTCTTGGAGGATTTCCTGAAGAACTTTGATGGTATTCATGATACTCTTTGGTGTTACCAGCTAAAAATTAACCTCATGAAAAGTTAATTTTCTGCCATTATGTCCACAGATGGAACCTTCACCTTTGAGTAGAACTTCGACAAAACTGTCTAATGTGCATTATATTAATTATAAACTTTGTCAGGTTTTGCATTTCTTAATATACCTTAGTCATCTTTGTTTTTGTCTTCAAACATATTTTCGAAGTTCCCTATTGATATATTTCATATAAAACAATTATTGAATGTATAACTTGAAAATGATACGAAATTGAACTAATTTTTTCACCTTTACTATTTTCCTTGGATTAGTCTACTATCATTGTTTTATAGAATAAGCTCTTCATTTAATTCTAGATAGTGAGCAGTTTTATAAATATTTCCATTCTCTTCAGTAGTTTAAGCTGTAGCAAAATCAGTGATAACAAAAGATTATGATGCCAACCATTCGTTAATGAGAAACAACTGGAAATGTTGGCTGAAACAGCCTATGAATTTATTTTGGGTTTGGAATATTCAGTATGTCCCATACTGTATTTATAATCTTTTCATCATTCATTAATAATATATATGCTTTTGTTCTTATCAAAATATAACTAAAGCACAAAAGTCACTACAACCAATTTTTGAAGAGGTACTTAACATGGATTATTTTAGGATAGATAAAGTAGCATATATTATAAATATCTTCAGAATATGCTATGTTTCTGAAATGCCAATTAATTCATTTTTAATTAAACAACTAATCTTTTTCTGTTAATTTCTTTTTTCTAACTGTTGCTTATTTTCTATTAACAGGTAAAGTGTTAAAATTTCCTAATATTTTAAAAAGTAGAATACAAGGCATATAAAACACAAAAATGACTTTCTATAGCCACATCAAGCACTTTGATCGGCTTAGTTCAATAAAAATGAATCAATTCAGATAGTGACTACATACAGCAGTTGATATAGTTTGTTGGTAGTGACAGCATATGTTATTTTAGTGTTGTGCAAATGATTGTTCCCTAATGCTCATTTTCCCCCTACATAATATCACATATATAATCTAGCTTTTTGTTTCTTCTTAAAAAATGATACCATAGTTGAAGTTAAGGATCACTTGGACCTGATAATTATTAGACTATGTGGTAGACTGTTGCAGTAATGGCCCCAAAGTTTTTCATGCCTTCTTGGATCCACACCCCTAGGCAATCCTCTCCCTTACTCACTGCACCTCACGAAGTGAGTTGCATTTGTCAATAAGACATTAGCAAACCTGGAACCAACCGATGTTTGCAACGTGCATGTGCATTGGAGACTGCTATTTTGGACCCTATAACAACCATGTGGCATAACCTGGGCTAGCCTGCTATAGGGTGGGAGACCACTTAGAGCACAGACGTAACATCCTAGCTGTCTTTCCCCCAGACAACTCCTAGTGGACCTGATAGCTGACTGCAGATGCATATAAAAGCCCGCATGAGGGGACGCCTGGGTGGCTCAGTTGGTTAAGCGGCTGCCTTCGGCTCAGGTCATGATCCCGGCGTCCTGGGATCGAGTCCCGCATCGGGCTCCTTGCTCGGCAGGGAGCCTGCTTCTCCCTCTGCCTCTGCCTGCCTCTCTGTCTGCCTGTGCTCACTCTCTCTGACAAATAAATAAATAAAATCTTTAAAAAAAAAAAAAAAAAAAAAAAAAAGCCCGCATGAGAAGAGGAGAAAAAACATCCAAGCCCCGCACAAATTACTGATCCATAGAATTTGGTCATAAATTGTGTGAAATTCTTTTTTGCAGCAAAAGCTAACAAAACAAAAACTGGAACTGTAATTGAGTGAGACTTTTGTGGATCCTGGGAAGGGGGTTACAACTTGAAGAAATGTAAAAAAAATTGTGGCCAGAGGACAGATGGTAGTAGACTGCAAAAATACCTGCAATACTTTGCAGTTCTTCCCAGCAAGCCTTTGCTTCCTTACTCTTTGGATCTGATATGGCCTTATAATCGAATGTGACGGAGTGATGTTGAACTAGTCCTGAGCCTCAGCCTAAGGGATCGTGATGCTTCTGCTCTCGGACCTTGGAACTGTGAGTCCTCTATGTGAACAACCCTGGGCTAGCCTATTGGATGATAAGAAACACATGGTCCATTTGCCTAGTGGCGAGCTAACCCATTAACGTTAGTGCCTCAAAACTGACTAGCAGGTGACTACAGATGCATGCATGATTCTTGCTGAGACCATGAACTTAGCCCTAACTGCTATTCTATAAAATCATGAGCTAAATAAACAATGGTTTGAAGTCACTAAGTTTTTGAGTGAATTATTTTTCAGCAAAAACTAATACAAACTATGTTTGTTTAATGTTCACCTCTATATGCTTAGGATAACTAGTCCTGAATTACCTTCCCATAGTTACAGGAAACAAAAGGAAATATGTACAAAAAATATTCATTGATACTTAAACTGTGAAATATTCTCTAAAGGCATTTATGTATCAATGTCTAAAATATAAAAATAAACATATCAAAGGATTATTCCAGTCAGAATTTTGGTATGAGACAGCATGTGGCAATCAGGCACCCCCCCCACTCCACCCCCAATCCAGGCAACCCCCAACCCCCCAATAAAAAAGTTAGCTAACAAAAAGTGATTTTTAATGTCTGTTGCCTGATTACTCTTAAAAACAAATAGAAACACCTTATTGAAATGCTTGCATCTGTAACATTAGCTAAACCTATTTTAAACACTTTGCAGTAGACTGTTTAGAATCATTATAGTGTGATGGAAGTGAGCAAAATATGTCACAGGTCTCTTATTTCAAGAAAATCAGTCTTTCAGTTTTCCTTACTACTTACATGATGGATAATGGCAATTAGACTGTGGATTTCAGAAATGCTTGTATAAAATACCATTACCATATTTAATAAGTATTTTAAAACAAATTTATCAGTATGCTTTACTTGTGAGGCTATCAGCAGTTAAAAAAGATAAACGATATTTGATAGTTTCAATTAGGCTTATTAGTAAGAAATCCTTGAACTATTTAGTACAATATTATATCTTCACATGCTAATGGATTCTAAATTATTTTAGCTAATTTTGCTTCAAGATAGTTCTTTTGGTTTTGCAGATGTGTAAGGTATATGACAAAATATTTAGAAATTATCAGTTAGATTATTACATTATCTTACTAGTTGATTAAATAAACTTTAGTATTATCCTTAATAATAAATTCAATTGAACATTAATTAAGTCTTTCTGCCAATGACTTATTTGGTTAAAAATTCAAATTTCCCTTTCATAGTTTACTTCTCTCAACAGTACAAAGTCTCAATACTATAACACTTATCACATTAAATAGTTATTTAAATATCTGTATTGATTAGCATTCTAAAAGAAAGATCACACTTTAATGAACCATGTATTTCCTGCCATAATGTAGTGCTATATATATCTCATGTAACCATTAAGTTTTTGTAAAGTGAGAAACTGTACTAAAATTTTCCATGATATTGGTATATTCTTTTTTTTTTTTTGGTATATTCCTTTTGTTTGTTTGTTTTTGGTATGGTAGTTTAACAAATGAGCAGAGAAATGAGGAAGTCACTATATATGAGCATAAAATTATAGTTGTTTATATAATAACTAATTTATATAATAACTAATTTAACAAATATTTAGCAAATAATCTGCCAGGCATGATACCAAGTGCTCAACAATGGTTAAGAAGATAGATATGATTCCTGTCCTCAAAAATATATAATTTAGTAAATTATATATAATTTAGTAAAGGAATAAATAAAGGAATAAATGTGGATGGAAGCAGAAATTCTTATTATACCCTGTTTTCTTTAATTGTTTTATATTTTTATAATTGCTTCTAGAATAACAAGCAGCCTCCTTTAAAAAATCACATATTGCTTCTCAGGAATTATCTCAATGACCCTGAATATTGAATCTTAACATTGCAGTAGTTAATTTCTTTTTTTACATACTCCATAGAAAGCTTTAAGCAACATGTAAATTTATGTAAAATACATACACTTATGCTAAGAAACATACAGTTTATCCCCGGACTTAATTTGGAAAAATCTGGCACCTTTAATTTTACTAGGAATATGTAACTTGCATTAATTGGAACCAAGAAAAATCATGACCATTTATTTAACTTTAAAAGGTGATATGAGCAGCTTTCTTTAAAGTGAAATTTCTATAGCAATTATTAGATGAGGTTTGCCTTAACTGTAAGATCACCATTCATTATTATGATTTGGTATACAAAACCCCAGTATCTTTC
Organism: Martes martes; assembly: GCF_963455335.1. NCBI lineage: Eukaryota > Metazoa > Chordata > Mammalia > Carnivora > Mustelidae > Martes > Martes martes. The sequence goes on along the minus strand of NC_137898.1, from coordinate 83,459,086 downwards.
TGATTTTCCTCATGCTCAGTCCCTACCTGGAATGTCTTCTCCCCTTTTGCTTCTTCTCCCTGCTTTTCTTTTTTTTCTTTTTTAAAGATTTTATTTATTTATTTGACAGACAGAAATCACAAGTAGGCAGAAAGGCAGGCAGAGAGAGAGGAAGCGAAGCAGGCTCCCTGCCGAGCAGAGAGCCCGACGCGGGGCTCGATCCCAGAATCACGACCTGAGCTGAAGGCAGAGGCTTTAACCCACTGAGCCACCCAGGCGCACCTCTCCCTGCTTTTCTGCAATACTTGTATTCTCCTGTGACTAGTTTAGGCACCCCCTGCTCAGTGGGAAATGTGCTTCTTCCTCTCCCTCTTTCTCCCTGCCCTTGCTCTCTCTCAATCTCTGAAATAAATAAATAAAATCTTAAAAAAAAAAAAAGACCAGGCTCAGGTATTATTTAGTTTGAAAATCTCCTTTGCTTCTACAGGTCGGAGAATGTTTAACTTGGACTGAATTCCCTCAACACACTACTTCCATTGCTCTTGCCACACAGCAGCAGCTTATATGCCTTCTCCTCTGTTAAGACTATTTTCCTCAAAGGGCCTGCTCTATCTCAGTTGTATTCATATACCTCCCATAGTGTGTTTGTTATTGATTACTATAGAACCCTCAGTTCCTGGACAGGTGCCTAGTGTACAGGTGCTTAATAAATCTTTGTGGAACTGAGATAAATTCAGAATTCATCTACTGTACACTGATAAAATACTCTATAGAGCCATTAATTCTTTGTTAAAGATAAAGGTGTTGTGATTTCCAAATTCTCTAAGTTGATCTTTTCCATTTCTTTTATATAAGGGATATCAGATGAAGAAAGGAAGTGAATAATAATAGTCCAATAGCTATCTTCAAAATTTCCTCTTCCTCCTTTTACAAGATAGAAAACATTTTTGAGAGGTTACCTACTGAGTTATTAATTCTAGATTCGTAAAGTTCACTTTTGTATTATAATATGATAAAAATAGTGCATGAAAGAAACTAGAGGATTTTGAAAAGCTAAAAGCTAAACACATCATAATACTTAGGCATGCTTAGAATTTAACACAAAACAGATGCAGAAAGAGAAACTGCCAAATAAAAGTAGAATTTCAAAGATGTCTTGAAAATAATGGCCTCTCAAAAACCAACTCTTTGAAAATCACTTTGAGAAATAATATAGGAGTCAGTCTAAAACACAATTCTTACATATCAATAGTGTTTCAAAATGTAAACTTAACCATGTTTGCTTATAAAATCCTAAACCTTATGTGGTATTAGAGAATAAGGACAGTCTTTTATTTACTAGGGCTTTCAGAAACTAAAAAGAATAATCTTCTTTTATATACTATTCTTACAAGCTGTAAATCCTAATATCAAGGTCTTTATTATATTATGCATTTCATCCCTCTGCAGGTTAAATTATATCCCCTGGATTCATAGATACATATAGGGTACTTTTTAAAAATAACAGAAAACTTATAAAACATATCAGCATTGCCTCAACATGATAACTAGAATCTATTGTGTGTTTCTCTTTTATTATCAACTCCTGTGGTTATTATTAAAAAATTACTTTTAGTAAAATATCTAAAATATTTAAATTTTCTTGTGAAGCAAAATGAATAAAACCATTGAAAATTGATGTTCTTTATAATTTTAATAGAAGTTAGAAACTTTCCTTGGTTAACAATAATAAAAAAAAATTTAGATTTAGAGAATATAGTTGACATCTATTTCTAAGTGACCTACTCTCAATGGTGGGTTTTTAGTTTATCTACTCCTGCCTTTGCTGATTCCCTTAGCAACTCTACAAATATTTATTCTCTAAGATAATTTCTCCCGAAGAACAGTTGTGACCCTTGTACTCTACATTCTTTACCTCATTTTCAGCAGTAAAAGCAATGTAACATAATGCATCTCATAACCATTTTGAGAGAATGTTCAAAAGACTAAAAGAAGTTGATAAAATTAGGTTCATACACTATAAAATGATACAATTACAGCAGCTAGAAGAGTGAGCTTTAATTAATGGGAAAACACACCCACAGAACATCTGAAGAGGCAAGTACAGGAGGATATTTTAAGATGTTTTTCAATTCATTCTCAGCAACTTTTGTAAGCCTTTTTTTTTTTTTAACAATTTGGCGATTTGCTCTTACAGAAAAGAACAGACAATTTTAATGTTTTAATAGTGATAAAATAAGTAAGGTTAAAAATAGGCTGAGTTGCCCAGCTAAAGAGGTAAAACTATAGAAAAGAAACAATCTCTTTATGTCTTCAATTTTCAAAATGACAGAGTGAAGAATTACAGATATTATTCATCATATCTTTGTTTTGAAACATCAAACCATATTTGGAACAGTATTCATGACAATGAAGTTTTAAGCTCAAAGAAGCTCAAATGATAATGGTAGCTGTGTCATAAATGTGCCTGTGTTGCCCCCTCATCTCTCTCCCTTCATGGCCTGAGAGCTTTATATATGTATTACTTGCCTGATTCACAGTGTTGTTGTATGAGTTGAATGAAATAATACATATAAAAGAGGAAGGGTAAAAGTACACTTCATGATGTAGAAGTCAATTTATATATTTTAGCCTGGGTCTTAATTGGATAATGAAACTGCTTTAATTTTATTCTGAAATGATTAACTGAACATTTGAAGAGCCTGGTTGAAGAGTCTGATTTGTAGGCTTGTCTTTAAAAATATACATAACGAACATATTTTTGGCTAAGTGACAGGAGATGGCTCATGATGGTAGTTTACAAATATGAGGAAAAAAACTTGCATATTATAAATGTAACCACATAATTGTAGTATAAACTTGATAGGAGTGAATGATTTTAGATTAATATATGCAAATATCCCAACAATGAGAATAATTGACCCCAAAACTTTAAATCAAATGAAGGATATTTACTATAATTTAACACTAAGTTTACTGAGAAAGTAGAAATTTAAAATATTATATTCCTTTTCTTCTTTTCTGAAAAACAACCACAAATAAAAACAAAACCAATTCCTACATCACACTACATCATAGGGTATCTGGAAAGTACCTTTTGAAAAGTACCTTTGAAAAGAAGTAAATGAAATAATATTTGAAAACTTAGCATGTTGCCATATATCTTATAGGCATTCAGTGGATGAGAGCTATTATAATTATTTTTATTATTACTCATCTCTGTTTCCAGTGCTTTCTCAGTTGGTGGCATTTGCCATATGGATGTCTAAGGTCAGAGTTTCAGAGAAACAGTCTCTGAGATGGAGACTCCATTAAGGAATGAGTTTGGGATCAACATTTGTGGAAAAAATGAAGAAAGCAGAATTGAGCAGGGTGGGTATTTAATTATAATGCATTCATAACAAAGGTTTCAGCTTATCCTTTATAACCATCCCTAGACATTCATCATCCCTATACTTGGGCATGGACTGGAGATTTGGGGCATGACTTGAATCAGATATCTCTTTTTGGCTAAGGACAATTCCCAGAGAGGGGTTCTGGTGAGAAGTAGCAACCACCAATAGTTTCAATGGCTTGGGAAAGGAGTACCTCACTTTTGAAAGGAGAATTTGGGCAATACACCACGGTATCTGCCACAAAGGCCTACAGTATCCTCAGTTAAAATGGACACAGTTAGTTTCCTTCCTAATGCAATTCATTTGAGAAGGCTCACAAATCAATATGAATATGAAAGAGAGCTAAACACAAGAAAACAAGAGGAAGACAGAGATATTTAAAAAAAAATTGTCAAGATTTGAATAGCATCTCTTAAAAAATAAATGAAAGCAAACACCGTGTGCAAAATTGGAGTATTGAGAAAAGAAGAGTATTAGGCTTTGATGATAATTTAGGTGTTCATTTCAGTAACTTGTCTTGAACATTTGATATGCCTGGGAAACTACCTTCTGATGATTTAAAGAGACCTTTATTTACTTACTTATTTTAAGCAGTTTAGTCCATATATACTTTATAAAGATATTTGCTGCCTTATAAAAATAAGTCTTTATTAGATTGGGACAGGGAAGTAGTTCCAGAGTCAAAATCCACTGATTACTCATCCATGTACAGTTGTAAAATAATTGATAGAAATTTAGAGCAATAATGATTCATGATACAATGGAAATTCTGAACTGAAACTCAAAATATTTGGAGTATTTTGTGTGAAAATTTATATTAGAAGTTTGTTATGTATATTTAAAAACTAGTAAGTCTAAGTAATTCATTATTAAAGTGATTTAGAATTAGGTGACAATTTATTTTAATAAACTGAATCAGTGACATAGTTTCAAAAATCTATTGGGGTCTACGAATGGTCATATTTCCAAAGAAACAGTCACTTTACTCCAGATTGAATTCATCCTTTGGTTGGATTAAAAACAAGCAACCCAAAGAGAATGTTGTATTACAGAAATACCATCAAAATTAACACATGCATGGGATGGAAAAATAATTTTGGAGAAAAACAAAAGTTCCAAAAGGAAAACAATTATGGAATCCTAGATAAGTAAGCACTTCTTTTTTTTGTTTTTGTTCTATTTTCTGTTTTTTTGTTTGTTTATTTTTTTCAGGTAAGCACTTAATCTCTGGAAATAGTGAGCTAATAACATATTTAAATTCTGGAGTTTATAATCCAGGAAAGTGAATTCTATTAAGAGGTAAGGAGTGTTTTCTATTTCTCATTCCCCCCTTTCCCAACCTAATAATTTGAAACATCCCAACTGTCTCTGATGAGAATCTCTAGAAAGTATGGTATTTTATCCCCTGAGAGATCACAGAACACAGGCTATTGATTGGATTTTTCCCAGCATAGCCTACACTAAAATTGCCTTTCTCTATCAAGAAGCTTTATTTTTCTTTTCACTCTCTCTCAGAAAAACAATAACAAACAAGTAAACTTGTAGTTCTTCACTAAAAAACACGGGAGAGAAACTAGTAACTTCTCATATCATCCATATGCTATGAAAATGTATCAAAAAGGTAAAACCACTGTCAAAAATGGACCTTTAAATGAAAAAAAAGGCTCTGTATCTTCACTATAATACCACACCCAGAAAATTTGTTTCTGTGGACTATATTCAAATGAACAAAGTGAGTCCTGTAATTTGGATGGCTAAAGCTATCTTTTTATACATGATAATGGTGGAAGCATTACCAGATTCTGCTCCATTTGACCAACTATGAATCAGAGTAAATGGAGGTGGGTAATCAACATGATGTTACTACTCAGCTGTGACCCTGGTGGTATTATGACCCACAGATTACTCAGATGACATCCCCAGGAACTAGGGAAGGGTCTTCCAATAATCAACTATCTTAGAGGTCACCTAGGCAGTCACCTTTCATTCAGTTCCAAATTTGCTCAAGTGAACATTCGATTTTGTGTCAAAAATGAAAAAGCAAGGAAATAAACTATTCTGTTACAACGAGATTTAATTACATTAAAAATCTCTGAAGTAATGCAATAGTTGGCTAAGCTGAGAAAATGCTTTACATCAAATTGTTTTTTCATTCAGCAAAGATTGACTGAGTAGTTATTCTGTGGACATCCATAGTACAAAGTAATAAAAAATAAAAAAAGCATATTTGTTTCCGATTTTAGGGATCCCATAGTTTATCTTGTTTCAAGAAGGTGTAAAATGTTATAGAATAATAGATTTTAATGGCATATTTTGTTCATGTTCATAGGACTACATGAAACATGTACACATACTAAAGAAGGTGGGCATTCTTTTTTTGCTATGGGAACTACAACTACTTTGAAAGAGCAGTGAGTGGGTGGAGGATATTCTTTTAATTTAACATAGACAAACAGGGAGAATGAATGTGGCACATTTTCCTAGAATGGTCTGAAAATTTTAAGGTCTTTGAGAATAATCTCTCTCCTTCTTAGAGACCAAGATTTGATCGGTGATTATTCTGTCCTATTAAAATGACAAAGTGACTTCATTTGTTAGGTTAGGTGAAAGATTAAGAAAGAGGTTATAAAGCAAATATGTGTCAGCCAAAAGTTTGCAGCCGAGAACAGAAAGCTGGTGGCTTACCAGGACATTAGGATTCACAACAACACTGAGATCCAGAAGGCAAGTAATCAGGTGATGAGGAAGGACAAGCCCTTTGTCAGCAGGGAGAAGGTAGGGCTCAGAGTCCAGGAGGACATACTACTTGAAAGTACAAATATTACTACTGAGTAAAATGAACCAAAGAAAATGTGTGCCTTTGACAGTTACTGATCTTCTGCTCTTTCACACATTCCCTGATTAGTTACAAAGACCTCCACGATTTAGACCTGCTAATATGATGATGAAGAAGGTACAGCCAATGCTTGAGAGGTCCTCAGAACTTTGTGCCTTAGCAAACCCTGGCAGTGTGTCTGATGATTTCATTCATTTTTACATTAATATTGACCCATCAGGAAAGAAAATGATACCAGCTGAGCATGTACTGAATGCCATTCTGAGACTTTTACAATACTTAGGAAATAGATGTTAATTCCTAAGAAGGTAAACTAGGAACAGAAGTAACCATGATAGGAAGATTGACATAGGCTAGAACTATTCAGCTAATGTAAAATCCTTACAACAGTAGAGAGTTTGTATTCTGGTCCCTTTTCATGTATCTAATATTCCACAAAAACCATGGATATGAATCAAGTATGTTCCTTAATGGTTTCTATTGTTGGTATACAGACTATCATAGTTACTCCTATCTTTCAATGCTCTGACATTCAGATCTGGTAATGGAGTGGACTACTTCATAGGAGTGAGTTCCTCATCACCAAAAGTGTCCCATCAGACACTAATTTATTGATGGAATATCAATCTAGGACAAACCCTATAATCTCCAATATAATCTCCAATATCCCTCACAGCCCTGAGACACAATATCTTTTCCTATCTTAGGTTGCCTTTCTCTTACTTCTTTTCCTATCCTGATGAACTCTATGTCAGGTACCACCTTCTCCTCAAATAATATTACTTTCATATAATTGTTATGAGGAATTGACAAACTAGTGTGTGTAATATATATATATATATATATATTAGCTGAGTACTTGGCATATAGTAGGTGCTCAATTCATTTACTCGTTTTCTTCCAAAATGATAAAAATTCACATTTATCTGTTTCTTTTATGGCCTCCAAGAATATTCAGCTGTAATAAAAAAATAGCAACTATTTTTATAGTCATATTTTTCTTGCATTACCTAATATTCTACATTATTTTTATATTTCTTAAAGACTAGAAACAAATCATTTTTTTATTTCCCACAGTTTTTGACAATGAATGAACACATATGGTCAATGAATATGTAAAGGTAAGCTTTATAAAAAAGAACAAATAAATAATGCTGTTTAAAAAATCACACTGTATTTAATTTTGTCTCCCTAATTTAGTACCATGTGGCTTGGAAAAGTCTTGTGTTTTAGTTTCCTCATTAAAAAAATGGGGTCAAATATCCCTACTATGCCTTCCTGGTTATATTGTTACAACCAGAGAATTGGGTAAATATGAAGGACCATTCAAATAATGCACTTTTATTTGGTTGCCTATTTAGTTACAACTTAGTATGTTCAGAGAATTCATAATGGAAAGCAGACCATCCTAATTACAGATATTTTTCTGCCAGACTGTCTTTGCATTACCTACTCACTCTGCCTGAGATGCCGTTCATTCTGCTCACCATCTAGCAAAATCCTACCTAACCAAGTCAGGTGCAAATTCCAGCTCCTGCTGGCCACATGCACAAGATTCTCTGGGGACAAAAGTTACAGCAGATCACTAGCTCATCCTGCAGTCTCTCCTTTAAATTGTGCTCTCCTAGAAGAGAAGGTCCTTTACTTTGATCCTCCACAGTAGTTAGCTTGTGAAACTGAATTGAAATTAAAAACTTAAGATAGCGTCACTAATTTGCCACATTTAGTTAATTCATATCATGCCAAAAAAAGTGACTTGGGTGAATTGGATTAAATGTTTATATGTACTAATGGATTGCTTGGACCCTTTTAACAGTGGCTTTAGTAATTTGGATTCACTTCAAATCAGTCAAATTCCTGGATTTGTAAAACATGGAGTAAGTAAAATGGGCAAGGGAAATAGAAAAATTTTCATTATAGATGTTTTAATTAAAATTTCAAAGCAATAGCTATTGCTTTTTTTTAACTGGAAGTGATTATATGTTTATCTACTCACTCTCTTATAATGCAGTCTGAAAGCTGTTTTATTTAAAAGTGTATTGAAACATTGTATACAGATTTTATGATAGCTACACATAAACAGCTTTATCTAAAAAACAATGACTGTGTAAAAAAGACACCAGCACAATTAGCTGAAAAGTAAAGAATTTCATTAAGCTATATATTATCATCTACAAGATGTCATTGGTACTTTTTCCCTCCCAGAGATTTGGTTGTTTCAGTTGACACTTCGCAGTGTTAATGTTAAAAAATATACTGCCTTTTCTTTTCTGAATTACCCCTCTTCAATCACCCACTGCTGGTTGAGGTCCCAGGGCAGTTAATCCAGTCAAAGGCACACTCTTCTTGCTTGCGTCCCTGAATCTGTTTGGTTTTCTTACTCTGCTGTGCTAGCCTAGACCCCTCAGGTCTCTTTAATGGCTCTCCTCAGAAACTCAGAGTAGGCCGTAAAACACCTTCCCTTCTTTTTTTTTTTACATTTAATTTCATTACATTTAATTACATTAATTTCATTCTCTTCACCACCAAATAGCTAATGAACAGTTCATGCATATTCATCATTTACTGAGTACTTTGTATTTCCATTTCAATACCATTACCCAATCACAATTTTTGTTAAGTATCTGAGCTCTGTCCTGTCCCTCCTATTCCCAGAGTCTTCAATTGGCTTCTCAAACAGAAGACAGCCCGCAAGTCCAGAGGCCTTCCCAAACCTCCCTTTTACGTAACACTTTCATTTCTCCTTCTAAAACACATGATTTTAGGGACAGAATGTTTTTTCTTTTTTCCTTCTGCAGCCTCAATGTCATAAAATGGAATTCTCTCCAGTGTACGTCCTTGAAGCCAGACAAGGCCAAATCAGTGTTTGAGGTAATTGAAAGAAAGAGGAAGAATTTCTTTTACACCTTGCAGGTTTGAAGCTTCCAAAAATTTTTAAGTACATATGTATTTCTCTTAATTATTCTAAGTACACTAACTATGATGAATGCTAAATTACCTTAAAGCTAAATACTTTTTCACTTCTCAGTAGGATAATTTGCTTTTTTCTTCTATTCTATAGTTCCTTATCACTTCTGTAATCCAGACCCTAATTTTAATATGGCTTGTAACCATGTGGGTTTGCATGGAGTAAGGAGTCAATTTTGTACTACTTAAGGGCAAGAAAAGCATATGTATAAAGAGGGAAACAGCAGGTACTATTAACTCCCAACCTTATGAAAAAGATAAACAGTAATTATTGCTACAAAGGAATGCTATCAAACCAGAGTAATAATGTTTAAGAGGCAGAAACAAGAATTCATACAGTTTTACTGGGATGATTAATTTCTTTGTTGGTATTTTAAAATAAGGGACATGTTTATATGAAAAAAATATTCATTTTAGACATATTTTTACTTTATACATCTGATCACCCAAAATGAATGTTTACAGACAATTATAAGAAGATGTATTTTGATGATATATTTTTTGTTTTCAAATGTGATATTTTTATACCACATTTTTCTGCTTCTGTTTTATTTGTTCACAATCTTGAAGAAATTGTTAACCCCACGTAAAGGAAAAAGAAAAGTCACAAATCAGAGGAAAATGAATTTAATTTAACATTCTCTAAATATTTTACATATAACATAACCATTAATAATTAAAATTAATTTATTTGGTTAGATCTAAATAATGCAGTTGGTAATTATTTCTTATATATAGTTTCTCCCATTATTTTCAAAGTAAATCAGGATGAAAAGATAAATGTAGAAGAAAATGTTTAATTTTGGTTAAACTGGTGAATCCAACAAAGGTAGCTCATCTTTATTCTTCTACTAATATAAGTTTACCAAATTCTAGAGTGAGAAGGGACCTTAGCAATTTTTGGGTGCAAGTCTTTCACTTTACTTCTCTATGAGTTTAATGCCCAGGAAAGCCAAGTCACCAGCTTTTTGTTACAAAGCCGATTAGGGATTGAGCTGATACTTGACCCATAAAATTCCTACCTTTGGGTCTAGGACTTTTTTCACTGTATCATAGTACCTGTAAAATAAAATTCAATCTAAACTGAATTTTATCTGGTCTTACTACAGCTGTGGATTTTTAGTGCTTCCCAAAGTGTTTAGAGAAGAATGAATGGATATTAATAAGTACAAAGAAGTATTTTAAATTGGATTTGCAGGCATAAATTGCATTTGGATCCATCTCTTTAGCCAGTGTAAAAGGGATATTTAGGCCAAAATATCTGTTACCCCAGTTCCATCATCCTTCTCTCTCTCCCTTTGTTACTATATCACTCTTTTATCTTAAACAAGGGTGTGGAGGAAGCAGGTCTTTTTCACTTCTTTATTGAGAACACTGTGGTGTTCTATACTAAAGGATTTGGTTCAAAAGATCCCCACTTCATTTAGTTGATTGCCACATAGATATTACAAAGAAAGGATATGATAGACAAGAAATGAATATACCTACGAAAGCTTATCTAAGGTTGGTGTGTATTTTTGACTATTGGTTGCATGTTTAAGCTCTGTCTAAGCTCATGTTTAATTTCTCTGAGGAATTAAAGAATCTCCAAAATCACTATTTCTTGAGGAGTAGGACAAGCAGGCTTATTTCATTTATTTATTGAATCATAATTACTGGTAAGACTGCTTAAATAAGACTGCATGTAGCAATATAACATCTAAGAAGTAAAGTGCAAATATTGATAACATTAATCAAGTAAATAAAAGTGGGAAAGAAGCCAGATTTGTATAATGAAGTATTTTCAATTTTTTACTGGGTTTTAAAAAAATACTTTCAATTTGATATAACATAAAATAACAAAGTAATTGTTTGAATCAAACTGTTTTTTTCCTAGATAAGAAAGTTCTACATTTGAGTATAAATTTTTAAAAATTATTAGTACTCAACAAATAAAATGTATTAACTTACGGCCCTGATGCTTTCAAAATGTCCACCTTCTTTCTTGAAATCAATAGGCTGTCCTTTTAGTGTCCAGTAGAAAGTAACATCCAAACTAGCATCGTGAATTGCTTTGCAATTAAGGACAATGCTTTCTCCCACTGTTAACTCTGTTCTTTTAGGAGTAAGTTCTATTCTTGTAGGTTCTACAGAAATAAAAATATATTAATTAACATAATTGACACATAGTATTTCCTTGTATTTTATATATTAAGTAATAGAGAAAAACTTAAACAAGAAATTTATGCAATGCATTTGCTCTAGATACACATCTTTAACTAAACTATTATTAATTGAATATTACCTTTTTTGTGTGCTAGGGCATTTTGCTATACTTATGTATTGAACTGATGATTTAAAAGTTACTATTCCTTTTAAGAAGTAAACTTGTGCAAAAAAAGATAAGAAAATATATAACGATAAGCAGCATTTGGTATTCCCGAAGAGGGAAAATTAGAAAAAAGAAGCAGTAACCTCATTGTCTGCCTTCAAGGATCATTAAGTATAAATAAAATGATTTTTACAATAAAAAATGTTCCATATCTAAGGAAGAAGAATTCAAGTGAGTTAAAAGAAGGTTCAAAATCTTCTTTAAAGGTTATAGGAAGCACCTCCCCTTAAATTACTATTTTAACAGAGGTAAAAATATAATACTGTTATTATGCCAACTTATATTTGCTTTATACTCTACAAAACCCTTTAATAAATAGAAAAAGCCCTGCTACCTGATTATGAAATAATCACTCTTGATAAATTAGGGATCTTTTAGTTGAGATCCAGAACGAATGGCAAATTACTGAAAGGAAATTTTTTTTAAAGATTTTTATTTATTTATTTGACAGACAGAGATCACAAGCAGGCAGAGAAGCAGGCAGGGAGAGAGGAGGAATCAGGCTCCCTGCTGAGCAGAGAGCCCGATGCTGTGCTCGATTCTGGGACCCTGAGATCATGACCTGAGCCGAAGACAGAGGCTTTAACCCACTGAGCCACCCAAGCTCCCGGAAGGGAAAATATTTTTGAGAAAAAATGTGTGTGTTTAATTATTCAATGATTCAATTAAATTTTTTAAAATGGATACCCTTTCATTGTGTTTAGAGCCAATAAAGGTTAATACTGCTGTACATCTAAAGGTTATTTAATCTAGCTATCAAATAATTGAAATATGGTATTTTTAATAAAGTAGGGAGGGGATGGAAATAATTTTGACTTAGTCCTTTTTCCTAATTAGATTTCTGATTGTAGATATCTCAAGAAGACTGACCCAAATGATTAAAAATTAGGTTAATTTTCCTAGTCTAGCTCTGCTTTTGGCAATAGCATAGTCTGATGAAGCATCATTCTTAACCACTCATAAGGTCCTTTAATATGTGACATCCTTCCAAGCAGTCAGAGAGGAAAGTGCAATACCAGAAAAGGAATGTAAATGTTACCATTCTAGAAGTCAGATATTCCGTGTGGCTTCCTAAATTCTGGCTTCATCAGAGAAGACAGATAATCACAGCATACTGATTGTAGTTTAACTTTGTGAGAACTGGAATGTTCTGAGTAATTAAATATTCCATTTAATTTGTGATTAACAGAAATCTTTTTGTTATTATTTTAAAAATGTCTGTGAATCCAACATTGCTTCATTATGACAAAGATTGTTTAGCACATAAGACACAGACTAGCAGATATAGTCAGATTCCCATTATGTATGCTCATAAATGAAGGCATCATTTAAATTATCTTCCTTTCTTCATCTTTTCCTTCCTTCATCCTGTCATCTAATGTTTGCTTCTTTTCTAAAATATCAGAGTACTGGCTGTTTCAATGACATTTTTATTTCTAAAGAAAAAGAAAACTTAATATTTCTATATTTTTATACCCAGGTATGATTCACTATTTAATACATGCCCACAGGGAAAAAGTTGATTGAAGATATAGTTCAGTTGGAAAAATATTTCTTTGCCAACTGATGGGATTTTCTGTCTAACATATGAGATTGTCTTTGTACTAAAGAATGATATGTAGTCTCAAAAAATGTTCTAGGCCAAAAAGAAAAAAAAAAGTTCTAGGCCAAAATCTAGTTCATGTTAGAACTAGAAAACTAATAGAAACATTTAAGTGGCAATATTTATAACACTAAAAAATGACAGTGCTTAAAAATTCCACTGATGCAAACACCAAAGAGCAGGTCAGGTAACCGTTTACCTGATACACACTCTGACACCACAATGTTCATGAACTCCTTCTGCTACTCCTTTCTGCCCCAAACCCCCAGTTGCAGTCATAACAAAGGAATATTACTAATTGATGTTAAAATTAATCTTGATAGAGGAAAAATATTTTTATATTGTTGGAATACTTTTGGATTTTGAGACATCCAGTAAAACTTCAGAAAGCTTTATCTCCTCACATATTTTGTTACTAATATTTTGTTTCTAATATTTCTAATATTTATCTCCTCACATATTTTGTTCTAATGTTAAGTTTTTACCAACAAGGTGTTCTTTTCTTTATGGTCTTCTAAATAATGGAAAGGGACAATTTGGATGTGTTAGTTCCATGTTTGCAGTGTATCTTATCTTATCAATAGGAGCATGCAGACACATACGTGCAAACATATTTTACATGCATGTTATATTTATTCACTTTCTGACAAAGCCGTGAAACTATGCTTATAACACAGTTAGCTACATTTTCTTACCTTTTACAGATACTGAGGCTATGATTTCAGCAGAACCAAAGATGTTTTCTCCTTGGCAAACGTACTTTCCCTCATCAGATTTGGAAGCATTTAGGATCCGTAGACTTCCGTCTGGAAGAATAGCTATTCTGAAAATTATTAAAAAAGGTTTTTTTTTCTTTTACTGTAAATAAGCTAAGTGGTAAAAAATTCTGATGAGTCTGAAACCACCTCCAAGGTAATGATAAATAGGATAAAGGGATCACTGTGAAAATATGCAGTGATAGTAGAAATGTTTTATCCTTCCAGAAATTATGCAATAAACCCACTTAATATCTTCTTATATTTAAAAGGGTTAGGGAGTTACAGGTTATTTTTCTTTTGACCATTTTTGACAGTTAATTTTAAAACTTGTGGGGAAAGGTGACCCTGAATTTGGTTATTAAAACTTTTACTATAATATCACCCAGTGACATTTTAATATGAAGCTTGAGTATTTTACTTCAAACCCAGAGTGACCTCAAAAATCAAATGTAAAAAGAAACAGCATAAAAACATAGAGGAAGACAAGTACAGAACATAAAATTAATTGTACACAGCCAAGAAATGATTTATGGTAGTTTCTCTACAGTGCCACGAGTGCAGCAAGGGTATGAAAATGAGACCTGATACCTGATACCTGGACTGCTCACACTGCGCTTCTTAAACATAAAAACATGATAGTTGAGTTTGCATTTGGGCTTTTCTGAGACCTTTGTTAAAAGTGTACCCTGAGTCATATGAAGGTGAAAAATTAAGGCATTATCAAAAATGTTTAGAAGTTCAGCAAAAATGAGGTTGACATTTGGGATTATCATATTATCCTGTGTATTCATCATCCCAGAAATATATGGATTTCAAAGTTGATTAGTACTTTTGTCTTTTTTCTCCCTTCTATACTCCTGAAATATAACCCATTTTTTTCACCAGTGCATCAACCTCCTCAAGCAACCTGAAACGAAATAGAAGTGGCTTTTATGGTTTTATTTGATTATGCCACCAGAGTTTGGACTGACTTTTAGGAAAGAGGAAGTAACAGGTGTTTGGTAAGAACCAGTGGCCCTACAGAACTTAAAATCCTAAAATCGGATTTCCCTAGTTCTGTAAAGAATAGTTTATTCAATGGTAATATAATAATATTATACTATTTAAGAAAAAAAATACGGGTTAAATGCGTTTAGTCAATATCCTTCATGTTTTTTAAAATATGTATTCAATCTTGCCAGTCACCGAGAACTGAGTTATTGAAAGCACTGAGCCTTTCAACAATTGGATTAGATTCTAGGTTGCTGACTATTGCTTATGAATTTATACTTACATACTGTTATCAATAAAGATGCTAGTTTAAACACATCATACTCTTTTCAATATACATCAGAACTGTTTTACAACTTAGAAGAAGGAAAACAAACTTAGAGGCAAGCCAAACTAGGAATAGAGAATTTGCTTTTGTAGTTTATGTCTAGGAGAGACACTAACTTCAGACATTTGGAAAACACAGTGCCTTTAAAAGTTATAAAATCTATTGAAGATGGCCAATGCAAGATTCTGATGATTAGATAACGCTCATTTTGTATAAAAATGAAATATATTTATTCCATTTAAATTCCAAAGGTACACATACTATAACAGGATATATTTGGAAGTAAAAATTATACTTTTCATAAACAAATGGTAATATCTTATAAGAATTATAAACTTTATTGAAATGTAAATTATTATAATATTTTACTAATATTTTACAAATACCTGTATTTTATTGATTAGCATAAATTCTAATCTAGGAGGTGAGAAATTTGGCTTAGAATTTACTTCATTTAAAAAAATTAATGCATCTTGGGGCGCCTGGGTGGCTCAGTCATTAAGCATCTGCCTTCAGCTCAGGTCATGATCCCAGGGTCCTGGGATCCAGACCTGCAGGGGCTCCCTGCTCGGCGGCAAGCCTTTCTCCCTCTCCCACTGCCCCTGCTTGTATTCCCTCTCTTGCTGTTTCTGTCTCTGTCAAATAAATAAATAAACTATTTTCAATAAATAAATAAATAAATAAATAAATGTATCTTAAGACCCTGGGAGTATTTCAGTTCCTGATTTAAGATAAGTCCTTTCTCACTGACAGGAGGCAATATATTATACTCTCCTTTGAAGATAGTTTATGAACACTGCTGTATTTTAAGCTACCTGGGGAATGAAGAATTTTGAATAGCATGGAGTTTTTTTTATCTGTCAAGTGGCAGTGTCATTTAACCAAAAGTCTACCTCCTGTTCAATAGTAAATTTTACTGGATGAGCTTGTATATATATTTTTTAATGTAGAAAAGATAAAACAGTTGAGACACTGAATGTGATTTACATTATAATGTCTGGTCATTACATGTATAATGACTTAGATAACTGAATATTGATTTAATATTTTCTTGCACTTTCCAAAATTTTGTATATCTTCTCACCTCTTCTATTACCATGTGTCTCCTACATTTTAAATTTTCAAATTTGGGGATTAATTCTGCTGAGAAGTCCTTGAAACTGGAGTAGCATGGTAAGGCAGTGGTTAGGTAAAGGTCTCTTGGGGATATGGAGAAATTTTAGAAATGCAAACCAGCACTCTAACATTCAGTACCAAATCATGCTTTCCATATTTCTATCTCAAAATTTCTCTATGAGGTTCTGCCTAGCCCTGGAGATGTGTTGGTTCTCATTTTGTACCAAATTCCTGGATCTCTGCCTTATTAATCTGCCCAATACCACAGTCTATCTAGGATAGCACTATGTTTACTCTTATCTTGCAAGGATTTATTGCTGACTTCCTGAAGCCATCTTCATCTCCAAATTTCAGAGCCATTCCACTTCCATTTTTGGCTTAAATATCAGATACCCCACAAACAGTTTAGGTTCTTCCAAGTAGACTGCTTCCCTGGAAATACTACCTATTTATCTGCTATCATTTTAGAGATCATGCTGTGACTTCCAAAATATATTTCTTTTTGGTATCATATCATACATAGTGCATATGATATTATAGAATGATTAATCATTACTTGGGTTATATGCTTTAAAGTCAGAGAGAGCTGATTTCAAATCACTGCCATTGACTAATATGTGTGTGATTTTAAGCAGTTTTTCTCTTTCCTTATATACAAAATGTTATAATTACATTTAACTTGTTCTTCAAAACTATTAACTAAATGTAAATTTGTGTACTTTAGTAGTGTTGATAGCCATTAACTGAAAATGTACTCAAAATATAAATAAAAATTTTGAAAAAATTTAAAAGGAAAAAGTAGAGTGTTGTAAACCTCAAGTATCTTGGGGTGTTCAGTTAGTCTTTTCTTGGGGACTAATATCTGAGATGAGAACTGAAGGATGAGAGGAAGTTAACTAGGATTTAAGTGTGGGGAAAGGAGAGGGAACAGCATTTGCAAAGGTATTGAGGTGAGAAGGACCAAAAACTCTTGAAGAACTAAATGGTCAATTATGATGGCAACATATAAAAGGAGGTGGGAAGGTCCCAAGGTGAAACTGGAGAGGTAGATAAGGGCAAGATCATGTAGGATCTAGTGTAGTATGGGAAACATTTGATCTCTATTTTAAAGTAATGGGTAGCTGCCATTTTTAAAAATATTTTATTTATTTATTTGAGAGAGAGAGAGAGAGAGAGTGAGCACATGAGAGGGGAGAAGGTCAGAAAAGCAGACTCCCTGCCGAGCTGGGAGCCCGATGCAGGACTCAATCCCTGGACTCCAGGATCATGACCTGAGCCGAAGGCAGTTGCGTAACCAACTGAGACTCCCAGGCGCCCGAAGCTGCCATTTTTTAAAAAATAACTTTATTGAGGTATGTAGGCGTATAATAAGCTCACTTATTTAAAGTAGATGCTTTGAAAGATTTTCACAAGTGGATGCAGACACAAAACAATGACCACAATCAAGATAGTCAACACATATACCACCCCAAAGTATCTCTGTGTTCCTTTGTATTCTGTCTCTCTAACCTCTTCTTATCATACCCCTATCACCAGGCAATTACTGATCTGCTTTCTGTACCTATGGTAAGTTTGAGGTTTTACATAATTTTATATAAACAAAACCATAATATTATATACACCTTTTTGTTTATGTCTCACAGATTAATTCAGTTAAGAGAAAGCTGAGATTTATCTGTGTAGTTGTGATTACCAATAATCCAATCCTTTTTTACTGCTGAATAGAATTCCATTGTGTGTATATACCACTACTTGTTTATCCATTCATCTTCTGTGGATGTTTGGGTTATTTTCTGCTTAGATCTATTACAAATAGAGCTGCTATTAACATTTGTGTAACAACTATTTTATAGTTTGCTTTTATTTCTTTTAGATAAGTATTTAGGACAAATTACTGGATCATAGGCTTTATGTTTATTTTTTATTTTTATTTTTTAGAAGATTTTTATTTATTTATTTGAGAGAGAAAGGGAGAGAGACAGAGAGAGAGAGAGAAAACCAGCGGGAGAGAAACAGGAAGGAGGAGGCTCCCCACTGAGCAGGGAACACAATGCAGGGCTCAATCCCAGGACCCTGGGATCATGATCTGAGCTGAAGGCAGATGCTTAACCAATAAGTCACCCAATATCCCTATGTTTATGTTTAATGTTTAACTTTTTTAAGGGAAATGCTGTACTGTTTCTAAGCAGTCATACTACACTTTACATTCCCAGGAGCATTGTCTGAGAATTCCTGCAGCACTTGAAATGATCAGTCTTTTTAATTTTAGCTATTATAATTATTAGGTAGTAGAATCTCATTGCGGTTTTTAGTTGTATTTTCTTAATGACTAATTATGTTGAGCACCTTTCAAGTGCTTATTTCCCATCTATATATTTTCTTTGGTGAAGTGATCAAATATTTTGCCAACTTTTTTTTTTTTAAAGATTTTATTTATTTGACAGACACAGATCTTAAGTAGATACACAGACACAGATCTTAAGTAGGCGGAGAGGCAGATAGAGAGAGAGGAGGAAGGTTCCCTGCTGAGCAGAGAGCCCAATGCGGGCCTCCATCCCAGGACTCTGGGATCATGACCTGAACCGAAGGCAGAGGCTTTAACCCATTGAGCCACCCAGGCGCCCTATTTTGCCAACTTTTTAATGAAACTGCCTTCTTATTCATGTTTGACAGTTTTTTTTTTTTTTAATATTCTAGCTACAACTCTTTTTTCAAGTGGAAAAACTGCAAATATTTTCTACCAGTTTAGGCATGTCTTAACATTTTTCAACAGCGGAAGATCTTAAAGTTGAAAAAGATTAATGTATCAATTTTATTTTATGCTTTGTGTTTTTGTGGTTGCATTTGGAAAGTTTACCTAACCTAAAGTCACAAAAATGTTTTATTTTCCTCTAGAAATGTTATAGCTTTAGGTTTTATGTTTATGTCTATGATTCATTTTAAGTTAGTTTTTCTTTATGCTGTGAGGTATGAATCTAACTTTTTTCCTGGTTATTTTACTTTATCATTTTTTAAAATTTAATTTTATTTTAATTCCAGTGTAGTTAACATATAGTGTTATATTAGTTTTAGGTGTACAATGTAATGATTCAACAATTCTCTACATCACCCAGTGTTCATCACAACTAGTGCAGTCCTTAATCCCCATCATCTATTTTACTACTCCCTCCACTCACCTCCCCTCTGGTAACCAACAGTAGTTGCAATAGTTAGGAGTCTGTTTCTTGGCTTTTCTTCTCTCTCTTTTGCTTTGCCTTGTTTTACCTTGGCCATTTGTTTTCTTTCTTAAATTCCACGTATGAGTGAAACCATATCATATTTGTCTTTCTCTGACTGGATTATTTTGCTTAGCATTATGCTCTCTAACTCCATCCATGTCTTTGCAAATGGAAAAATTTTATTCTTTTTTGTGGCTGAATAATATTCCAGCATCTATATCATCTATATCTATATGTATATCTATATCTAACATCTATATCTATCTATGCATGCCACTTCTTCATCCATTCATCAATCAATGGACACAGGTTGCTTCCATAATTTGGCTATTATTAATGATGCTGCTATAATCATAGGGGGTGCAAGTATCCCTTTGAATTATTATTTTTGTATTCTTTGGGTAAATGCCCAGGAGTCTGATTGGATTATAGGGTAGATCTATTTTTAACTTTTTGAGGAATCTCTATACTATTTTCCAGAGTGGCTGTACCAGTTTGCATCCCCACCAACAGTTGATAAGATTTCCTTTTCCTCCACATCTTCACCAACACCTGTTGTTTCTTGTGTTTTTGATTGTATCCATTCTGACTGGTGTGAGGGGATATCTCATTATAGTTTTGATTTGCATTTCCCTGATAAGGAGTGATGTTGGGCATCTTTTCATGTGTCTGTTGGCCATCTGTATGTCTTCTTTGGAGAAATGTCTGTTCATGTCTTCTGCCCATTTGTAATTGGATTATTTGTTTTTTGGGGGTTGAGTTGCAACAGTTTTTTATATATTTTGGATAACAACCCTTTATTGGATATGTCATTTGCAAATATCTTCTGCCTTTTAGTTTTGTTAGTTCTTTCCTTCCTTGTGTAGAAGCTTCTTATTTTGATGTAGTCCCAATAGTGTATTTTTTTTCCTTTTATAATTCTTTCTTCAGGAGACATACCTAGAAAAATGTTGCTACAATTAGGGCCAGAGAATTTACTGCCTGTGCAAAATTTTTATGGTTTCATTTAAGTCTTTAATCCATTTTGAGTTTATTGTTGTGTATGATGAAAGAAAGTGGTTTGGGTTCATTATTTTGCATGTAGCTGTCCAATTTTCCCAACACTGTTTGTTTAAGAGACTGTCTTTTTCCCATTGGATATTTTTCTTGCTTTGTTGAAGGTTAATTGACCATATAAATGTGGATTCATTTCTGGGTTTTCTATTCTGTTGCAATGATCTATGTGTCTATTTTTGTGCCAGTACTATACTGTTTTGATCACTATGGCTTTGTAATATAACTTGAGGTCTGACATTGATTTGTTCGTTTTGTTTTTAATTAACTGTTTTATGTATTTAAGTGCTTCCATGTTGGGTGCATAAATATTTATAATTGTTATATCTTCTTATTCAATTGTCCCATTTGTTATTATGTAGGGTCCTTCTTTGTCTCTTGTTACACACTTTGTTTTCAAATCTATTTTAATATAAGTATTGCTACTCTAGCTTTCTTTTAACATCCATTTTCATTATAGATGTTTCTTCATCTCTTCAATCTGTAAGTGTCAATCTGCAAGTGTCTTTAGGTCTAAAATGAGTCTCTTGTAGGCAGCATACAGATGGACCTTGTTTTTTCATCCATGTTATTTGATTGTAGCATCTAGTCTATTTATGTTCAAAATTATTGGTTGATATGTATATATTGTCATTTTGTTACTAGTTTTGTGGTTGTTTTTGTAGTTTTCTTTGATCCTTTCTTCTATTCTTCTCTGTCATGGTTTTCTTTAGTGATATATTTGAATTTTTTCTCTTTATTCTTTGCATATCTATTAATGGTTTTTTATTTGCAATTACTGTTAGGTCTGTATATAACATCATCTGCATCTAGTCTATATTAAGTTGATGGTCTCTAAAGTTTAAGGCCATTCTTTACTCCTCTCTTCCCTGCATTTTAAGTATTATGGTGTCATATTTTACGTCTTTTTATTTTGTGAGTTCCTTGACTTTTTTTTTTTCTTCACAAAGACATTCATTTTTTTTGATGCTTTTTTGTCTCATATTTCCATATTGTCAGTTTTGGTCTTCATTCTCAAAGAGTCCTTTTTAATATCTTTTGCAGGGCTTGTTTGGTGGCATAAATTCCTTTAGTTTTTGTTTGTTTGGGAAGCTCTTTATCTCTTCTTCTATTCTGAATGATATCCTCGTTGGATAGAGTAATCTTGGCTTCAGTTTTTTCCATTCAGCACTTTGAATATATCATGCCACATTTTTCTTTTTTTAAAAATTTTTTTTAAATTTTTATTTATTTATTTGACAGAGAGAAAGATCACAAGTAGGCAGAGAGGCAGGCAGAGAGAGAGGAGGAAGCAGGCTCCCCGCTGAGCAGAGAGCCCGATGCAGGGCTCGATCCCAGGACCCTGGGATCATGACCTGAGCTGAAGACAGAGGCTTTAACCCACTGAGCCACCCAGGTGCCCAAACAACTTTCGCTGTGCAACACTCTTCATGCCACGTTTTTCTGGTTGACAAAGTTTCTGCTGAAAAATCCACTGATACTTTCTGAGGTTTCCTTTATAGGAAACTTTCATTTTTCTGTTTTTAATTTTTTTTTCCTTTATCACTACATTTGGCATTTTTAATTTTTTTTTCTTCTTTACTTTTTTTCCATTTCACTTACAGTGGGTCTTGGTGTAGATCTGTTTTTGTTGATTTGGGGGGGTGGTTTTCTATACCTGCTGGATATGGATCTCTCATCTGTTCAGCTTGATTGCCTTATACTGCTCTATCCTCCAGGTCACTGATATATTCTTTGGCTTCCTGTTACTTATTGTTCATTCCATCTGTTATATTTTAAATTTCATTTATTGAGTTCTTCATCTTTGATATGTCATTTTTAAAAATCTCTTTGTTAAGTGTCTCACTGATTTACTCCATTCTTTTCTCATGTTCAGTGAGTATTTTTATGATCATTACTTTATATCTTCTATCAGGCATATTATTTATTTCTGTTTTGCTCAGGTCTCCTGCTGTGATTTGTCATGTTTTTTCATTTGGGACAAATTCCTCTGTCTCCTCAATTCATCTACCTCTGTATCTGTTTGTGCATGTTAGGGAAGTCAGCTCTATCCTCTGCAGAGGTCCTGGAGTGCCCTGCAGTAAACTGTTCCTTCTTCACTAGAACCTGCCACTTACAGGAGTCTCTTATGTGTGCTGCCTGTAACCTGCTATTGTGTTTGTGTAGCATTCACTGTTGTGGACTGTGCTTGCTCTCTGTGGTGTTAGTGAGACCTAGGCAGACTGACTCTGAGGGGGCATGATCCTTGGAGGGCTTGGGGTCAGGGTGACAACGTTAGCAACTTTTGTACAAGTCACTAGTCTTAGACCAGATTCCCTGAAGTGGGATGGAGGCCACAGTTACAATGTGCACGAGTGGCATCCATCAGGTAATAAGATGCATGGCTGAGGTAGTGGCAAGGAGGGCCTGGCAACTGGGTGTGACACACAGTGTCTATGCATGAAGAGAGGCTGCTCCCAGAGTGGGGAGGTCGCTGGGCGTGGCATACTGTGTCAGCAAAATTTGCATTAAGCTGCTAATCCTAGGCTTATTGCCCAAAGTACATCAGCAGTTGGGAGTGCAGCACATAGCAAAAGCTGTTGCCAGGGCATTTGGTGTCCGTGCCCCATGGCTGGGTGCATTTATACTGTGTTTGTGTGTGTGGTGCCTGGTCAGGGCACATGAGGAATTAGCAAAATTTGCACTGAGACACTAGTCCTAGGCTAGATATCCTGAAGTTCAGTGGCCATATGGTGCATGAAACCAGGAGGCAGCGGCTGAGCAGAGCATATGAAGTGCTAACAAAATTTGAGTTGAGCCCAGATACTTGGCCAGCAGGCTTAAACAGAGCAAGTCCACAGGAGAACTCATAGGCAGGGCTCACAGCTAGCAGGTTAGGTAGCAAGTGTCTTTGTAGTTCCACCTTCTGCAGGTGGCTCTGTGTTTATGGTGGGGGGCAAGGGAGGAAAATGGTGGCTACCAACCCCTTTGTTCCCAAAGAAGTCACCCAACATGCTCTATAATTAGTATAAACAAATCTTTTTCCCATTGTGCAAGCTGCCACGTCTATGTTGCTCTACTTGGACTGTTGTCTCTTTAAGGGCATGGACCCTGTTATTATCACTCCCCCTCATGGCTCCCCCAATGCTGAGCCAGCTGACTTCTAATGCTCCAGGTTCCAAGTCCCTCTGGTTATACAAACTCATGGAATTCAGCCCCACTCTCTTTCAAGACCACACATTATGAGGATTCTTTTTCCCTGTATGGGCTCTCTGGTGTTTTCCTTTCTTCACAACTGGAGCTCCCTCCCTCCTGTGGAGGGAAATGGTGGCTCCCAGCCACCATTTCTGCCCTTCCTGACTTCTCAGATATGACTTCTCTTCTACATTTTGTTGTGAAGTTTTTTCTGCCACTCTCTGGATTTTTCTCTGGGTTATTGACTCATATGTGAGTGATATATAATTATAAATGTGGGATGGGTGAGCTTTGGGTCTTCCTACTACATACCATCTTGCATCCCTTCCATTGATATGACTCTAACTTATTATTATTTTTTATTGTTGAATTTTGTCTTTGTTTTTGTCTCAGGATGTCCATTGTCCCAGCATCATTTCTGAAAAAGATAATGTTTCACAATTGAATTGTTTTTTATTTTTGTCAAAAATCAAGTGAGTATTTTTGTGTAGGTCTATTTTTGGTTGCCATATTCTGTTCTATTGATCTATATTCTATTTCTCTAACAAATGAAATTATCTTAATTACTGTATCTATATAGTAGTATGTAATATGAGGAAGAATAACGCCCCTCACTTCATTCTTCTTTGTTAAGATAGTTTTGTTAAAAATTTTACATCTATGTTCTTAAGAGACACTGGCCTGTAATTTTCTTTTCTTTTCTTTTTTTTTTTTTTTTTTTGCCTGGTTTTATTTTCAGAGTAATACTGGTTTCATAGAATGAGTCAGGAAATATTCCCCCTCTCCAAATCTCTAAAAGATTGTATAGAGTTATTATTTTCTTCTTAAATATTTGGTAGAATTCTTCAGTAAAGCCATCTGATCTTGGTGTTTTCTTTGTGGGAAGACTTTAAGCTACAAATTTAACTTTTAAAATAGATATAAGGCATTCAGATTATCTACTTCTTAAATGAGCTCAGAAAAGATTTTTAAGCTGGGTAGTGTATTTGCAAAAAACAAGTTTCATTTATTACTTGTACAAATGCAAAGGATTTTTTTTTTTTGCTTATTATATTTCTGTTCTGCTTAACCATAATAAATTATTTAGTCCGATATGGTTATAATCTAGTAACAGGTTCTAGTACATCATCAACTCTTTTGTATAAATTCAGGCAAATTCAGGTCTTACTATTGGACACTATAAAATTCAATAGTTCATTCAAAAGTGGTGCATGTCTTCTCATCGATTTTTCTTATTTTCTTATTTTAGTTCTACTTCTATTTGGTTGCACTATATGAAATTTCCAATAGTTGGTTATTTTCGTCCTGGAAAAATGGCAGTCTCACTTGGTTCAGCCTAATGGTTATATGACTTTAGTGCACCAGTATTCTTGAAGTACTACTGAAGAAGGAAAATTCTGCTTTGTCAGGAGTGACTTGCACATATGTGGTCTCCACTATCTGTGATTACTTTCTTCCTCAACTGGCCAATTATCTGGTGCTCATGATTCAATTGCTCCACCCTTGGTAACTGGCTCTCTCAACTAACAAATGACATTGGATCTTCTGGATGCCATCCATCAAAAATCAACTGCAGTATTCTTTAATATGTCACCTTTCTTCGGGAATCTAGGCTGAAGTGGTTACCCAGTTACCAAGATAGAAAAAATGGAATATGCCAAACTATACTAAGATTTTTATAGTTACTACATGGAAGTGGCACACAACACTTCTACTGACATTTCATTCACCAAAGCAAGGCACTTGGCCTCAAATGCTTCAAAATAGCAGGGGAGCACATTCTTACCATGTGTCTGGAAGAAAAACTAGAAATATCTGGTCAACAGCATTAGTGATTACTGTCTTTCTTGTGCTATGCAAAACATGACAGACAATGTAAAAGAAATTTTAAGGCACAAAAGCTGTCCATAATGTTCAAACAATTTAATTATTCACAAGGACTACAGAACAATGAAATTATGTGTCTGCCTGGAGTTCTTGTGAAGCTCAGAAGAGGAGAGAACCAATAAAAGCTGGAAGAGTTGTTACAAGTGGAAAGCTTTATATAGATCTTAAAAAGTAGATATGTAGAAAGAAGTAGAAAAATATTTTTAGAAAAAAGGAACAAAATGAGCAAAGGAGGAAAAAATCAGAAATCAGTATGCTATGTTTATAAAATAGAGAAGAGATGAAACAAACTAGAATAGCATTTTTACTTTTAGAAAAAAATTGCTAATAGGGTTTGAAGAAGCATGATGGCAATTGTGATGCTGGCAGCCATTAATCATTGATAAAATGAAGAAGTGCAGTGTCTTTGTGGTAAAAAAGAGAGAGTGGGGCTGAGGGTTTTGGTGCAGTACATAGTGAAAGGACTCATGATCCAGAAAAAGTGGGTTCATGGAAGCTGACATAAATAGTGCTACTTTTTTGGGGGGAGGGGGGGCTCTACCAGGTACTCTGAACAGAACACACTCTCCTTTGAAATGAAACACCCTACAGATTTTTTTATACCGACCATAGAGTGGAAATGTGTCTATACATCAGGTCAAAGGAGGAAACTCAGACCAGAAAGAGAACAGCTATGCAGAGACTTTTCTCACCTCAGAGAAAACCAAGAGCCTTAGGTAGAGGTGATCTGGATTGAGTGTGCAGGTCATCTTTACACAATAGGACCTTCTGCAGTAT
Source organism: Martes martes (assembly GCF_963455335.1). Classification (NCBI taxonomy): domain Eukaryota; kingdom Metazoa; phylum Chordata; class Mammalia; order Carnivora; family Mustelidae; genus Martes; species Martes martes. The sequence continues at coordinate 83,432,634 of NC_137898.1, read as the reverse complement.
CTCCCACAGAGCACAGATATACAAGATTTAACACTGAAGGAACTTAAAACTCTACCTACCTCAGTTCCCTGTGTTGGTGAGAGAAATAGCTATCCTCATAATAGGAAAAATATATACAGTTATGATTAAAGGAGATAAGAACTAAATGGAAACACACTTTTCTGAAGAAAGTGATCTAAGCTGAGAACTGAAAGAGTGATAGGAAATAGTCCACTGAATGTCTGGAAGCTGAGGAAAGAGTGCAAAGTGCCTTGTGTTCATCAACTGCTTATTGAATAGTTTCTGTATTGCAGGCATTCTGGAAGCCATCTGGGATATGATGATAGATAAGTCCTGGTTCCTACCCTTAGGAGCCACAGAAAATAGAGGAAACATTAGACAAATAAACAGAAAATTAACATTTAGTGTAGTAAGTTCTGGAAAGGAATAAGTTCAAGGAACTCTTTGGAGTACACAGGAGGGACAGCTTACCAGGCTGCAGGTTGTGACCATGGTTAAGGTTGTGATCATGTCAGAGGAGGTGGCAACTCAATGGAAGGCTGAAAATTAGGATGTCCTACTCTGTTTTGGGGCTTAGGTAAAATGACCTATTGATAAGATTTTTTTTCCCAATTGCTCTTCTGAATTTTAGTATTTCACTTGCTTTTATTCAAATTGCACATTACCTCTGGATTTAACGTCCTAAATCACAGACCTAACAATACTTTTGCCAAAACTTTTTATGGCTCCCCATGGTCTTCAAAATAATGTACTTACTCCTTAGTAAAACAGTCCCAAGTCTTCAATGGTCATAACTTCTGTCATCCCCAGATTATAGGGGGATGTTCTTTGTAAATCGTGAAACTGTCTTGTAATATATTCTCAATATATGTATTTTATTTTATTTACAATTATGTACACATCATACACACAAAGACAGAGTACTATACTAATATACTAAATACATTGTAAACAAGCAAGTTAGAAATTACAATTGTAAATAGAACCAGATACTTTATGCTATTTTCTCCTTTCCTTCCTCTTGCCCCTTAATGGACATTCTATACATTCTCATTGTTCAAATCTCTATTTGGAGATCACTGCTCTAGTCATATGAGACCATACACTATTCAATGGTCAGACTCTTAACTATTTATCACTGCTCAAATATTTTTTTAGCTGAACTCCTCCTTAATTCTCTTTAGTTAGAATTATTTCTTCCTGTTTTTTTTTGTTGTTGTTGTTTCTTCAGAAACTCATTAGAACATTTGTCATATTTTGCCTTAGTATCTAACAGCTAGGGTGTTTTATCCATTGAGCATATAGTCTCAGCATTTTTAAGGGTCTGCATAAAGATTTGAGACACGAAAAAAAAGTCATTGGCTCAAACAATCAAAAATAACTACAGTGTTGAAAATAATACAAAGTAATATTGCAGCAGTCAACTTAAATGTATTTCTACCATTTTTATATTTAAAAAGTAACCAGTAAGACCATATAATAAAAAATTTACTATTATATTAACATTTTCAATGATAAAGTTATAAAATTATTTAAAATACTTTATAGCAAAAAGTACAGTTTTATGGGATATAGATACATTTTATTACTCTACATAAAGTCTAGAATGGGATCTTTAAAAAATAAGAGAGCTTAGGACCTGTGAAGGTCTTGAAAAGATTCTACTAATGATAAACATTTAGTGATCACTTTGTTTATGTCAGGCATCGTACCAATATTCCACACTATTTCACAAAATGCTTCTAACCATTATGTGAACTGACCACTGTTAGTCTCATTTACTGATGAGAAAATGCATCATCATTTATTGGTTTGTCATCATTTCTTATTTTATTCAAGGTTAATCAGCAAGTGGCACAGCCCTGATTTCCAACCATCTCTTTGATTTGTTTTTGTCGCCTGTCAGTACCTTCATCACTAATTTGTAACCTCCTTCACTTATTGTCTTCATAAACTCCACATTTGCTGGTACTCAACAAATGGGGACTGGATTAAACCAAATATACCTTAGCCAATTTAATTTGTAGATGAAGAACTTGAGGACAAAGTAGTTCAAATCATTTTTTTTTTCTTTTTACTTCCTTTAATTTGGCTACTAGCCATTTTATTTAATTAATTAATTTATTTTAATAAACATATAATGTATTTTAATCCCCAGGGGTACAGGTCTGTGAATCGCCAGGTTTACACATTTCACAGCACTCATCATAGCCCATACCCTCCCCAATGTCCATTTCCCCACCACCCTCTCCTGTCCCCCCTCCCCCCAGTAACACTCAGTCTGTTTTTTGAGATTTAGTCTTTTATGGTTTGTCTCCCTCCCAATCCCATCTTTTCATTTTTTCTTTTCCTATCTCCCCCCAATCCCCCCACATTGCATCTCCACTTCATCATATCAAAGAGATCATATGATAGTTGTCTTTCTCCAATTGACTTATTTCGCTAAGCATAATACCCTCTAGTTCCATCCATGTCGTCGCAAATGGCAAGATTTCATTTTTTTGATGGCTGCATGGTATCCCATTGTGTATATATACCACCTCTTCTTTATCCATTCATCTGTTGATGGACATCTAGGTTCTTTCCACAGTTTGGCTATTGTGGACATTGCTGCTATAAACATTCGGGTGCACGTGCCCCTTCAGAGCACCACGCTTGTATCTTTAGGATATATACCCAGTAGTGCAATTGCTGGGTCATAGGGTAGCTCTATTTTCAACTTTTTGAGGAACCTCCATGTTGTTTTCCAGAGTGGTTGCACCAGCTTGCATTCCCACCAACAGTGTAGGAGGGTTCCCCTTTCTCTGCATCCTCGCCAGCATCTGTCATTTCCTGACTTGTTAATTTTAGCCATTCTGACTGATGTGAGGTGGTATCTCATTGTGGTTTTGATTTGTATTTCCCTGATGCTGAGTGATGTGGAGCACTTTTTCATGTGTCTGTTGGCCATCTGGATGTCTTCTTTGCAGAAATGTCTGTTCATGTCCTCTGCCCATTTCTTGACTGGATTTCTTGACTGGGTATTGAGTTTGATAAGTTCTTTATAGATTTTGGATACTAGCCCTTTATCTGATATGTCGTTTGCAAATATCTTCTCCCATTCTGTCAGTTGTCTTTTGGTTTTGTTAACTGTTTCCTTTGCTGTGCAAAATCTTTTGATCTTGATGAAATCCAAATAGTTCATTTTTGCCCTTGCTTCTGTTGCCTTTGGCGATGTTCCCAGGAAGAAGTTGCTGCGGTTGAGGTCAAAGAGGTTGCTGCCTGCGTTCTCCTCAAGGATTTTGATGGATTCCTTTCTCACATTGAAGTCCTTCACCCATTTTGAGTGTAGTGTAAGGAAAAGGTCCAATTTCATTTTTCTGCATGTGGCTGTCCAATTTTCCCAGCACCATTTGATGAAGAGGCTATCTTTTTTCCATTGGACATTCTTTCCTGCTTTGTCGAAGATTAGTTGACCATAGAGTTGAGGGTCTATTTCTGGGCTCTCTATTCTGTTCCATTGATCTATATGTCTGTTTTTGTGCCAGTACCATACTGTCTTGATGATGACAGCTTTGTAATAGAGCTTGAAGTCTGGAATTGTGATGCCACCGACTTTGGCTTTCTTTTTCAATATTCCTTTGGCTATTCGAGGTCTTTTCCGGTTCCATATGAATTTTAGGATTATTTGTTCTATTTCTTTAAAAAAAATGGATGGGATTTTGATAGGGATTGCATTAAATGTGTAGATTGCTTTTGGTAGAATAGACATTTTCACAATATTTGTTCTTCCAATCCATGAGCATGGAATATTTTTCCATTTCTTTGTGTCTTCCTCAATTTCTTTCATGAGTACTTTATAGTTTTCTGAGTATAGATTCTTTGCCTCTTTGGTTAAGTTTATTCCTAGGTATCTTATGGTTTTGGGTACGATTGTAAATGGGACTGACTCCTCAATTTCTCTTTCTTCTGTCTTGTTGTTAGTGTAAAGAAATGTGACTGATTTCTGTGCATTGACTTTATATCCTGACACTTTACTGAATTCCTGTACAAGTTCTAGCAGTTTTGGAGTGGAGTCTTTTGGGTTTTCCACATATACTATCATATCATCTGCAAAGAGTGATAGTTTGACTTCTTCTTTGCCAATTTGGATGCCTTTAATTTCTTTTTGTTGTCTGATTGCTGAGGCTAGGACTTCTAGTACTATGTTGAACAGCAGTGGTGATAACGGACATCCTTGCTGTGTTCCTGACCTTAGCGGAAAAGCTTTCAGTTTTTCTCCATTGAGAATGATATTTGCAGTGGGTTTTTCATAGATGGCTTTGATAATATTGAGGTATGTGCCCTCTATCCCTACACTTTGAAGAGTTTTAATCAGGAAGGGATGCTGCACTTTGTCAAATGCTTTTTCAGCATCTATTGAGAGTATCATATGGTTCTTATTCTTTCTTTTATTAATGTATTGTATCACATTGATGGATTTGCGGATGTTGAACCAACCTTGCAGCCCTGGAATAAATCCCACTTGGTCGTGGTGAATAATCCTTTTAATGCACTGTTGGATCCTATTGGCCAGTATTTTGGTGAGAATTTTCGTATCTGTGTTCATCAAGGACATTGGTCTGTAATTCTCTTTTTTGATGGGATCCTTGTCTGGTTTTGGGATCAAGGTGATGCTGGCCTCATACAATGAGTTTGGAAGTTTTCCTTCCATTTCTATTTTTTGGAACAGTTTCAGGAGAATAGGAATTAATTCTTCTTTAAGTGTTCAGTAGAATTCCCCTGGGAAGCTGTCTGGTCCTGGACTTTTGTTTGTTTGGAGATTTTTGATGACTGTTTCAATCTCCTTACTGGTTATGGGTCTGTTCAGGTTATCTATTTCTTCCTGGTTCAGTTGTGGTAGTTTATATGTCTCTAGAAATGTATCCATTTCTTCCAGGTTGTCAAATTTGTTGGCATAGAGTTGCTCGTAGTATGTTCTTATAATTGTTTGTATTTCTTTGGTGTTGGTTGTGATCTCTCCTCTTTCATTCATGATTTTATTTATTTGGGTCCTTTCTCTTTTCTTTTTGATAAGTCTGGCCAGGGGTTTGTCAATCTCATTAATTCTTTCAAAGAACCAGCTCCTAGTTTCGTTGATATGTTCTATTGTTTTTTTAGTTTCTATTTCATTGATTTCTGCTCTGATCTTTATGATTTCTCTTCTCCTGCTGGGTTTAGGCTTTCTTTGTTGTTCTTTCTCCAGCTCCTTTAGGTGTAGGGTTAGGTTGTGTATTTGAGACCTTTCTTGTTTCTTGAGAAAGGCTTGTACCACTATATATTTCTTCTCAGGACTGCCTTTGTTGTGTCCCACAGATTTTGAACCGTTGTGTTTTCATTATCATTTGTTTCCATGAATTTTTTCAACTCTTCTTTAATTTCCTGGTTGACCCATTCATTTTTTAGAAGGACGCTGTTTAGTCTCCATGTCTTTGTGTTCTTTCCAAATTTCCTCTTGTGATTGAGTTCTAGCTTCAGAGCATTGTGGTCTGTAAATATGCAGTGAATGATCCCAATCTTTTGATACTGGTTGAGACCTGATTTATGACCCAAGATGTGGTCTATTCTTGAGAATGTTCCATGTGCACTAGAGAAGAATGTATATTCTGCTGCTTTGGGATGGAATGTTCTGAATATATCTGTGATGTCCATCTGGTCCAGTGCGTCATTTAAGGCCTTTATTTCCTTGTTGAGCTTTTGCTTAGATGATCTGTCCATTTCAGTGAGGGGAGTGTTAAGGTCCCCTGCTATTATTGTATTATTGTTGATGTATTTCTTTGATTTTGTTATGAATTGGTTTATATAGTTGGCTGCTCCCATGTTATGGGCATAGATATTTAAGATTGTTAGGTCTTCTTGTTGGACAGACCCTTTGAGTATGATATAGTGTCCTTCCTCATCTCTTATTATAGTCTTTGGCTTAAAATCTAATTGATCTGATAGAAGGATTGCCACCCCAGCTTTCTTCTGATGTCCATTAGCATGGTACATTGTTTTCCACCCCCTCACTTTAAATCTTGAGGTGTCTTCAGGTCTAAAATGAGTTTCTTGTAGGCAGCATATTGATGGGTTTTGTTTTTTTATCCATTCTGATACCTGTGTCTTTTGATTGGGGCATTTAGCCCATTAACATTCAGGGTAACTATTGAGAGATATGAATTTAGTGCCATTGTATTGCCTGTAAGGTGACTGTTACTGTATATTGTCTCTGTTTCTCTCTTTGCTTAGAGGACCCCTTTCTGTATATTGTCTCTGTTTCTCTCTTTGCTTAGAGGACCCCTTTCAATATTTCCTGTAGAGCTGGTTTGGTGTTTGCAAATTCTTTCAGCTTTTGTTTGTCCTGGAAGCTCTTTATCTCTCCTTCTATTTTCAATGATAGCCTAGCCGGATATAGTATTCTTGGCTGCATGTTTTTCTCGTTTAGTGCTCTGAATATATCATGCCAGTTCTTTCTGGCCTGCCAGGTCTCTGTGGATAGGTCCGCTGCCAATCTAATGTTTTTAACCTTGTATGTTACAGACTTCTTTTCCCGGGCTGCTTTCAGGATTTTCTGTTTGTCGCTAAGACTTGTAAATTTTACTATCAGGTGACGAGGTGTGGACCTATTTTTGTTGATTTTGAGGGGCGTTCTTAGCATCTCCTGGATTTTGATGTTTGTTCCCTTTGCCATATTAGGGAAATTCTCTCCAATAATTGTCTCCAATATACCTTCTGCTCCCCTCTCTCTATCTTCTTCTTCTGGAATCCCAAGTATTCTAAGGTTGTGTCATCTTTTGGTGTCGCTTATCTCTCGAATTCTCTCCTCGTGGTCCAGTATTTGTTTGTCTCTCTTTTGCTCAGCTTCTTTATTCTCTGTCATTTGGTCTTCTATGTCACTAATTCTTTCTTCTGCCTCATTTATCCTAGCAGTAAGAGCTTCCATTTTTTTTTAAGATTTTATTTATTTATTTGACAGAGATCACAAGTAGGCAGAGAGGCAGGCAGAGAGAGGGGAAGGGAAGCAGGCTCCCCGCTGAGCAGAGAGCCCGATGCGGGGCTCGATCCCAGGACCCTGAGATCATGACCTGAGCCGAAGGCAGAGGCTTTAACCCACTGAGCCACCCAGGCGACCCAAGAGCTTCCATTTTTGATTGCACCTCATGAATAGCTTTTTTGATTTCAACTTGGTTAGATTTTAGTTCTTTTATTTCTCCAGAAAGGGCTTTTATCTCTCCAGAGAGGGTTTCTCTAATATCTTCTATGCCTTTTTGAGCCCGGCTGGAACCTTGAGAATCGTCATTCTGAACTCTAGATCTGTCATATTACCAATGTCTGTATTGATTATCTCCCCAGCCTTCGGTACTGCCTCTTGTTCTTTTTTTTGTGGTGAGTTTTTCCGCCTTGTCATTTTGTCCAGATAAGATTTGCTTTCTCCTCCTCTAGAATTCCGCTGTTCTTGGTGAGTGAAGTTGGTCTTGGCTGGGTTTCTTGTTGATCTTCTGGGGGAGGGGCCTGTTGTAGTGATTCTCAAGTGTCTTTGCCGCAGGCGGAATTGCACCGCCTTTGCCAGGGGCCAGGCTAAGTAATCCGCTCGGGTTTGCTTTTGGGAGCTTTTGTTCCCTGAGCGCTTTCCGTAGAGTTCTGGAGGACGGGAATGAAGATGGCGGCCTCCCAATCTCCGGCCCGGAGGTGCCGAGAGCTTGGGTTCCTGCTCCTCAGTGTGCCCTCAGAGAAAAGCGCCCAACTGCCCCACCTCCCTGGCCTGCAGTTGCGCCTGGGGGAAAGCAGTCAATTTCTGGCACTTGGAGAAAAGCACCCGGTCACTTCCATCTCCGTGGCCTCCGGCCGAGCTCTGAGCCCACACAGCCTGTGACTGCACAAGGTAACCCTGGGCTGAGAGCTCAGTCCTCGGCTTTGTCACTGTAGCCAGCTTCCCCACTCTAATACGTGTGAGGTCTGCGGCACTCAGACACCCCTGGCCTTCTGTGACCCCGCGGGACCTGGGGTTACACTGACCCCGTGTGGGCTTTCCCCCGGTTTAGCCTCTGGAGCAATGTCCCTCCATGGAGCAGACTTTTAAACATCCCGATTTTGTGCTCTGTTGCTCTGCCGCTTGCCAGGAGCCGGCCCCTCCCCCCACGGTCTATCTTCCCGTCGCTTTGGATTCACTTCTCCGCAGGTCCCACCTTTCAGAAAGTGATCGATTTTCTGCTTCTAGAATTGTTGCTCTTCTTCTCTTCGATTTCCTGTTGGATTTGTAGGTGTTCACAATGGTTAGATAAGCTATCTAGCTGGTCTCCTGCTACCTGATGTCGTCTCAGCCTGCTACTTCTCCGCCATCTTGACTCCTCCCCCTCATTTTTTTTTTTTTAAGTAAATTTCCGGGGCACCTTGGTGGCTCAGATGGTTGAGCATCTGCCTTCAGCTCAGGTCATGATCCCAGGGTCCTGGGATTGAACCCTACATGGGGCTCCCTGCTTGGCAGGAAGCTGCTTCTCTCTCTCCCTCTACTGCTCTCCCTGCTTGTTGTCTCTCTCTCTATTTCTGTCAAATAAATAAATAAAATATTAAATAAATAAATAAATTTCCAAAAGAAAAGAAATTTCACAGTTTGTTTTGATAACATTTATTAAACTCTTATTATTTGCCATACCCTATACAAAGCTCTTTTAAAACATTACCTTCTTTTAACTCTTAGAAAGACCCCAAAATATTGTTCCACTTATTTGATAAGGGAAAAGGAAGAGAATAACGCAAAAAGGACTGAAATAAATACCAGGATTTTAGACTAGGCCCTGCTGGATTCCAAAATTTGTAGTGCACTTTCAGCTAACCAGATATTAACCCAATGTAAACATCAAAAGAAGGTTTTGCATAAAATTACACTCTTAGTGGAAGCTCTGACCTAAAATAAAAGCTGACAGAGGTGGAATTCAAGGATAACAAGACACATGTTTTCTATAGATGATGGAAATGGGAGAAACTCATATTCCTTAACTTGATCCATAAGATTTTTGAAAAGCTAAGAGCAACACACTCAGGGAACTCTGGGCTGTCACGATGCTCTACTCTTTAGATGCAATTTAGCTGAAAGGAAGAAGTGAGGTGACCCAGAAGCACATGTATGACAGCTTTTAGAAAGCGAGAGAGAAAGCTTAAGCGTAGAAGTTACTTTAATTAATGGGCCTCATCCCTAGCTCTGAGCATCTCTATAAGCAACCTAAAGAAATTCCAGAACCTTTTGTACCAAGACACCAAATAATTTCAGAACCTCCAGGCTCTGAAAAAAAACAGTGAGAAGGAGACAATTTTTCTGTCAGAACTGGTATCAGAAGTGCTTGCCATTAAAACAAAACAAAACAACCCAGGCACACACTTATATTGCCTTCTTTTTGAAGGACATCTCTACAAGGATTTGTCATGGACACAGTAAAATACCATATTCAGAAATATACTCAAATCTTTTTCCTCAGATTGGCTTCTTACTCCAATGTTTTCTATTTTACATGAGTCTCTGAAAATTCTGAGTGTGTGTGTACCTATTTTCGTGGACAATGTGTAACTTTCCTCAGATTCTCATGGGAGTCTGCGATGAAAATAAGCTTAAGAACCACCATGAAATTATTTTATAGATGAGGTAGCTCATGGCATAATTTAGACTATTAACTCAGAAATTATCAATTACTTTTCTTTTTCTCTCATAACAAATTGGTCAAGCTGGATCTATTGCACATTTTAAATATCTCTTAAATCCATTCCCTTGGTTTTTGGCTTACTGGAAACTCTACTGTGGGTAACAAACACAAAGTGGCTTTATTTTTTCAAATCATTGCCTTTAACTATTTTCTGTCAAATATATTATCCTACTTCCTTTAGACATCCAAGAAGGTCCCATAGCTTTTAGATAATTTTCTGTTGTTACAAAGATAAAATTTATCTCTAATTTCCTGATCTTTTCCTTCCTACCTTAGCACTAACAAGTGACTTAGACTCAAGGCCCAGCAGCTGCTAGCAGAATGGAGAATCATTTCTTTTTACATTTTTCTTTTTCTTTTCCCAGTTCTTTTTCCCCTATACATGTTAGAGTAGGGAGCAAAGGCTGGAAAGGGACCTAGTGTCTTGTGCTTATCCAACTTACTTATTCCCTGCCAGACTCAATCCTCTGCTTCCTCTCCCTGCTCCCTCTCCACCACCCAGCTCAGTGCAATACTCCCATCCTTGGTGGGATCCCTTGCCTGGTACTGTTGCTGCAGCTCTTTGTTCTCTACCCCAGGGTGGGTGCCCTCCACTCCCTTTTCTCTGGTGGTTCTTGCCTGTTGCCATCCCAATCTTATTTTTATGGTTGAATTGATTTCAAAACACAATGAAACTGTAAACTTTGTGTGTCCTAATTCTCACTGGGAATTCTGCATTCTCAGCCCCAATGGTCTGGTGTGTGACAATCTAGAACATAGCCCCCTCTGGCACAAGATGCCAACTTGTTCAAACCTAGAGTTGTGGGTGCCTCTCTAACTGTGCAGGTACTGCCAGCCCCAAATAGCATTGGTATGCAGCCCTAGACCTTTGCCCGTCCCCCTCCAACCCCTATGTCCTTCCCTCTTTTCCTCTTTTTATGTTGAAGAGATCACTCTATTTAATTGAGTAGTAAGCAAAACAAAATAAAACAAAACAACTACTGTCCCTTACTGGGACATAGCTGTCAATCTGGGTAAAGCTGCTATCCACTGAGCCATTATTGAAGTAGACTTCCAAAGACTGGCTCTTGTGAACACATCAAAGAGTCTTTGGGGTCTCCCAGTGCAGAGTTTCCTGATGTAACCACTTCCTCAGATACTGCCTCTTCCAACTTTCTGTCAGCTCCCACCTCTGGCATTTTAGTCATACAACCCAGAAAGCGTACGCTTGTCAACTTCCTCCAAAGTCCAACTAATCCTTAAGAATCCTGTGTATGCTTGCCTTTCTAAATCATGGGAATGTAGGTTTCTTTCTTGCTAGTTACTTTTCTGTCATTTCTGTCCAGTTATCTTCTCCCCCATTCAAACAGGGCCAGGAACCAATCAGCAAGTCTGTTGCCTAAGAAAGTGTTAATCAAGAACAAGATACCAGTTTTATAATTTCTCTGAATGAGTCTTTGGAGTCTTCCTGTCACTTGAATTTGGAGGTGAGAAGGGTGAGAAAAGCCTAGCAGTACCCACTCAGGAAACGACTACAAAGAATGTCTTTCCCTGTGTATAATATCCTCATATATACAGAGGTAGGAAGTGGAGAGTGGGTGGATGGTAACATGATGCTGGGAAGCTATTTGTATAACAGAACTGATTCAGCTACTTAGGTTCTGGAGGAGCTATCTGGTTCCCAAATTTCTAGGAGTCTCTTCAGGATACTGGGTGCCTAATGTGGCTTTGTTCTCACCTTTGGGCCCAGGCTTAATATATCATTACCATTTTCTCTTACTATAACAATCTTTGAACCTCTCCCCAGAGTTCATCTGTATTACTGAAATTCTGCTCCCTCTGCGATCAGTATCAGGCCATTTCCTACATTGGAATCCCACTGCTTCACATGTGTCACATGATAATGCTACCAACTGACTTAATGCCCATTCATGTTTTCACACTGCGTTCAGGGTAAAATCAAAACTCCCTAGCTAATAAATGACATTCTTTATAATCTTAATCTCTCTCTGCCTTTCTAATCTCATCTCAGACTTCTAGCTGCTTTCTCACATCTACACCCAATCTAACTTACATTCATAATGAAATACTTCATTCTCTGAAGAGTTTATGTTTAGGTCCTTGCAAATTGTTTTCCTCCACCTGCATGAGACTTTTCCTGTTTCCCAGTCTCCTATCTGTCTGGTAAGTTACTTATCATTCTCTAACTTTTTCTTTTTGTTATTGCTCAGATCCCACTGGCATGATGTTCCCTGCCCCTCACTATTTTCCTACCCATACATCATGCTTCCCATAGTCTTCTTAGACCTCTAGTACATTTCTCAGTATCCCAGATCTCAGCATATTATGTTATAAATGTTTTCACTAGAGGAAGCAACTAAGTATCATAATAACACAATAAGTCAACAAATGATTAAATAGTGCTCAAATTCCTCATCACAATATACGATTAATGACAACATTTTAGAGTAAATTATCAGACCACATTTTTTCATGAAGGTCCATGATGACAGCTACAGCTATTTAACCATAGTAGAGAGGCAGAGTAAAATTGTAGAAGACATAGTAGAAAGAATTTTGAGTTAATTTAATTTGATAGTATTGAAATTCTGGTCTTTATTATCCCTCTTAAAATATTTTTCATTATTTTCACTGGTTTAAAGTAACATTTCATGATGCTATCATGTGTCTATTAGCATTAATATATCAGTTTTTCCTTATTAACAGTACAAAGTTAGTAAAAATTTAATGGATGTTCTTCCTTTGAACCATATTTTGAAAAGTACTATTTACTTGCCAGATATAAACTTGTATATATTTATAACATTTTCTTTCTATTTTATATTAAAGTTATTTCTTCCTTATAGGCTCTTGAATAGCTTGATAAAAACCCATGTCAACTATATCCATTTCTTCATTTTCCCTTGGAAGCATTTGACTTAGCACTAATGAGAAATTGATTTTATAAAAAGAGAGAAATTAAAACCAAACACAATGAATTAGGTAAATGCTTTTGGAGTGACTGTGCACTGGATTCTAAACTTTTCCAGTGAGATGTTTCTAAAACTGAAAAATGCTATGGAATTGGAACAGGCCCAGAGAATTTTTTAAGTAAAAAACATAGTTGAAACAACAACAACATAGTTGAGGTGGCATTGAATCGTTTACCCTCTAGCTTTTCACAGTGCTCTGAACTGAATAATCTGTCATTTCACATTAACTTGGACATGAAATCTGTCAGTATTTCTTAATGCAGACTAAAAAGGAAAAGGACAGGTATTTATAAAGAACTGAAATCTTTATTTGCTCTTTGAATTTGTGTGAGTTTTTGGATTTTCTTTTCAATCTGATGCATGTATAAATATTAAAATTTCATGGGAACTGGGGATAAATTATTGTTCTTCCAAAACCTCTAAGGTCATAGAGGGCAAAATTATGAATTTTCAGTATCCCCACCTGGGATAGCTTTTAGTCCATTTTAAATTATCCTGACCTAATTAGAAAGCTTGACTGTGGCTAAGCTCGTTAATACTAAAATAATGCATTTTATTATTTTTTTCTATTAGTTCTCTCTTGTAGAGCAACTCTCCCGCTCTTTAGTTCAAGTTACTTTCTAAGTGGAGTCAAATCAACATCAGTTAATTGATTTTTATGATGGCAATGCAGGGTAACTTAGTGTGTTGTCAGTACAAAACCCCACTTTTAATCTCACTTGTTAATTGGCCTTTATTTTAACTCTATGATTCCTTTCTTTAATGTATAAAATGAACAGTGTGGATTTGATTTCTAAGATACTTTTTACTTATTTACCCATAACTCTGAGGTTTTTTCCTGGTCTCAGGCTACATTCCATGATTTTTTTTTCCCCTATCTTACAGTGAACCCAGAGAATCTGTCTGCATTCTTTTTTCCGGAAGCTGCCTTGCAGTTTCTTTCTTGTCAAGATCTGTCTCAGAATAAGAAAGGTTCCAGTTTCCAACTTCTAATTTGCACCCAGTCATAGACATGCAGGTCACTATCCTTTTCTGGGGATGACATACAATTATACAAAATATTGCTCAGTGCCCTTTTAATACTCACTGATCCTTTTTTCACCTATGTCAAACAACCTGGCTACTAACAAGGCTCAAGAGCTAATTTGGGTGGTAAGAATAACTCTAAATATTGGAGGAATTGTAAGTCAGTACTGACTAGCAAATAGAAATAAATAAAAAGTAAGTTAAATTTTCAGCTGAGTTCAGTTGAGTTTGGAGTATAAGCAGTGCCACAAGTTGGAGAAATGTGAACCTATTATCAGAGTAGTCCAATCAGAAAAAGTATGTTATCCCACCATCTTGATTTTTTAGGTCTAAATACAATGTAACCACATCATTTGTGCATTTGGTTTCTTTTAATCAAAATGTATATGTTGCAAAAAAAAAAGTACATACAGTTTTTTTTTTTTTTAATTTTTATTTTAGACAAATGCTCTGCCCCTTATAGCCTCAGTGACATTGGCCAAACAATTTAATGAGGGATAATAATAGTTATCTGGTAGTAGTAAGAATTAAAAATGCATAAAATGCCTTTCACTGTGTTGTGGGTAATAGAAAGCATTCAGCTGGTATTTGTTATTTAACATTAAAAATAATAATAACTATCATTTGTGGAATGCCTACTCTGTGCTAGGCACTGTGCTATGTTCTTTTGCCTAGGATAGTGGGGGAAGTCTTTTTATACAGTGACATTAAGCTAAGATCTAAGTGATGAGAGAAGAACAGTTGCATAGAATCTGGGAGAAGAATATTCTTGGCAGAGGGAATAATAGACTCAAAGGCCCTGACACTAGAACGAATTGGGGCCTAGAGACAGAGCGTGAATGGATTATACTGGGTAAATGTAACTGGTATTTATATTATTAGGAACATCTAAGTAGATTAGTTTGACAGTATAAATACTATGGAAAAAATTTTTGTTTTTTTTTCCTTTAGTGAGAATAATCCGAATTGTTAATACAGATCTAATTACTTAAATTACTTTAGCTGAGAGTAAAATTGAGACCACTCATATTTTTAAAAATATTAATGTTTGGGGTGCCTGAGTGGCTCAGTCGGTTAAGTGTTCAGCTCTTGGTTTCTGCTCAGGTCATGATCTCATGGGTCTTAGGATCAAGCCCTGTGCCAGGCTCTGTACTCAGTGGGAAGTGTGCTTGAAAGATTTTCTCCCTCTGCCCCTCCCCACCTCAAAATAAATAAATAAAGTAATAATGTTTTAATGCTTACTTTAAGAAAAGTAATAGTGTTTATTTGGTATCAAAATTAGTGGAAAAATGTAAATAAAGTTTTTAAATTTTCATAGTCTTGGTCCAGTGTTTTAGTTGAAGGATGACCATGTAAGAATATATCAATTTCTTTGGCATCTTTAAACAAGGCAGTTCACTTTTCCTTGCTATTTTTAGGACACTCTTGGCACCTCAGGACTCAGAGAAAGTTCTGGTACCAATTGGATTTCATAGCCTTATACCAACAAGTGCCTTTCTTTCCCTGAAGTATTCGTTGAACATTTACCATGTGTCAGCGATTGTTTCATGCTTTGTTCTCCACAAAGGAATAAAATATTTTTTCCAATATAAAGTTCTCAAAAGATGTCTTTCTGTTATTTGAATGCAAAAATGCAGCACACTAATGTCAGCCACAAGGCTTTGGTTCTGGAGTACTCTCTCACTCCACTGTTGTTACCTTCCATTTGGCTAGTTAGCTCATACCAATTCTTCAGTTTAAATGTTACCTCCTCTGAGAAGTACCCCTGACTGCCCCAGCCCTTGTCTAGGTCTGTTTCTTTTGTTATACACATGCACAAGATCAGATGTCTATTCTTTGGAAAGAAAAGTACATTCCTTAACCCAATTTGATTACTGTGATATTTATTTTAGGTTTCTTTCCTCATTACAATATAAGCTCCATAAGGCAATTCTGAATTTATTTATACTCATTGTTTTATTAATCATTTAAACCTGTACATATTAACATGGAGACTGGCTCAAATCAAATGCCACCAAAAGTATTGAGTGAATAAATGCATGGATGAATGCATTTTGCTTTGCTTTAAATATATTGTATTAGTCACTTTAATTTTTGTATTTGCTACTATTAAAATGAAGCTTAAGAAATACTGAAAAGTTAAAGGCTTGTTTGTAAATAGCATCTGTGTCTTACACATATGTAGGATATGTCTTTTATCATAATCTGAGAGCACAATAAAGGAAGATTAAGTATATTATCAACTTAATGTTATTTTCTCTCGATTCATTTTCATGAATACTTTGGTATACTATTTTGATTGGGATTTAGAGGAAGGGGTTGGAAATTGGGGCAGGCAATGACACTTTATTTATTTTTAAGATTTTATTTATTTATTTGACAAAGATCACAAGTAAGCAGAGAGGCAGGCAGAGAGAGAGGAAGGGAAGCAGGCTCTCTGCTGAGCAGAGAGCCCCATGTGGGACTCAATCCCAAGATCCTGGGATCATGACCTGAGCTGAAGGCAGCCACTTAACCAACTGAGCTACTCAGCCGCCCCTCTAAGTCATCTTCTGCCCCATTGTTTGTGTGCCAAGAAGTAAGTCATTTCACTTAGAGGTAATTTCTTTAACCTATTAAGTGAGGGAATTAATCTAGGTGGCTTCTAATATCTCTTTCAGTTCTGAGCATAATGTAATTAAAAACTAAGAAAACTCATTCAGAAAACCCAGGGAGAAAGATCTTTGTTTTTAATTCAGTTATTTGACCAAATATGGAATCTATTCTGTAAGCAAATTTTAAAGATACTATTAGGCAAATGCACACAAATTTAGGTCATTCACAAAAAGCTATAACCTACTCCTCTTTACTCCCTGTTCTGTATTAGATATAGTGACAAACTCAACTAAAAGGAAGAAGGACAAAGCTATTTTTCACTCATTCTAAATAATCCTTTTATTTTGGCTTGATGCTTATTTAGGAGAGCACGGGTTAACTAAAAAAAAAAAATGTTCTTAATATAGTTTTCAAGGGTCAATGGGTAGTAGCCTAAGTTATAATCAGCTCTAAATACAGTCAAGATGAACAACACATACTTTGAGCAATGTGAAATGAGCAGCGGAATTATTTCCATACTATCCTAAAGCACAAAGTGCCTTTTAGAGGATTATGCATCTTTAAATTGAGGATTGGTAATTAGATGTTTACTTGGAACATTTTCATATGCTTGGGGCAGCAATCATCTACTAAAATATTGTTATTATAAAGTTTATAATAACATCTGGTCAGATGAAACCTGATTCCCTAATAAGTTTCATAGTCTTCAGCAGTGTTGCTTCAAATATTACGTCTCAGTGATTCCTTATTTAAAAAAAAAAAGTTTTAATATCTTACTCAAAAAAAATTATGTTACAAATTTTTTCTTCCTTTCTTATATACCATTTTGTAGTGGGGGAATTAATAAAGTCAGAAGTGCTATTTTTGATTTGTTAGGACTGATAATATAAACCTGAATCATCAAGCAGCTATTAACAGTTTATTTATCTATTTATTTATTTAAATTTTATTTTTTCAATGTTCCAAGATTCATTGTTTATGCACCATACCCAGTGCTCCATGCAATATGTGCCCTCCTTAATACCCACCACCAGGCTCACCCATACCCCCATCCCCTCCTCTCCAAAACCTTTAGTTTGTTTATCAAAGTTTAGCAGATAAATTAGAACAAAGATTTGAGAGTTAGTGATGGCCACAGTAATGAGTCAAGGAGATACAGATGCTTTAATGAAGCAGTATATTATACTGAAACAGACTTTTAAGCAAAGGCCCAGGAGCCAGATATATCTGGGTTCAGGTCCTCCTGTAACCTGGGTTCAAGTTACTTCCTACCCTGTGATGCAGACAAGTTCCTTAACTTCTCTGAGCCTCTGTTTTGTGAGTGTATCAGTCTCATGTATCTCAAACAGTTGTGAGGGAAGGCACAGTAATTAGCACTGTGTCTGACACCCAATAAACATTCAGCAAATGTTGGCTATCATATCTAAAATATTATAGAATCTTAACATTGCATGCCACCCTATTCTCACAGCAGGAGTTAGATTTATTGCTTATCTGATAGAAGATCATTCGACTTTAATAATTAACTACTTTAAGGACAAAGAACTCACTATTTTGAAAGTAATCCTTTTAATTGTTAAATAGCTTTGTTGGAACTTTTAAAATAAGTCTAAATTGAACTTCCAATTAGTTAATAATGTTTTCATATATCTATTTCTTTATAGTTCGTAAACATTATCTCATTACCTATAACAACCCTATGAAGGAAGTATGGTCCATTCATTTACTCATTCATTCATTCATTCATTCACTCCCTAAATATTTATTGAATACCTCCTATGTTCCAGGCATCTATCTAGGTGCCAGGGAATAATGGCTTCATAATGGAGGGCCCAGTCATAGGAAGCTGATACCCACTTTAACAGAGGAGAGGCAGAAATGGCACCAAGATCTTTAGACTCATACTTCAATGTACTACTGACAAATTATTTCTAATGTGAATTATTTCTGGTAGGTGAGAATCTGAGTCTCAGATTCCTTCAGAATGTCTCTTACAATGTCTATCTTTTTTTTTTTTTAATTAATAAACCTTATCCTTAAGAGAAGTTTCAGGTTCACAGAAAAAGAGAGTGGAAAGTACAAAGGGCTCTCAAATACACCCTGTCTCAACAAACACATCCCCTTCTCCACTATCAAAATTCCCCACCAGAAAGGTACATTTGTAACCAACATTGACACTTCACTACCATCCAAAGTCCATGGTGTATATTAGGGTTCCCTCTGGGTGTTGTACATTTATGGTTTTGACAATTGTATAATTATAGGTATCCACCATTGTATAGTGTACAGATTAGTTTCACTGACATAAAAATCTCCTGTGCTCTGCCTATTCATCCCTCCCCGTTCCCTAAATTCTAGCAACAACTATACTTTTTTTAATATCTCTGTAATTTTGCCTCTTCCAGATTGTCATGTAGTTGGAATCCCACAGTATGTGGCTTTTTTCATTTGGCTCTCATTGCCTCCTTAAATTTCTTCTGTTCTTGCTTTCACCAACCTAACATGAGTGCAGAGAAGGTCAGTGGGAGAAGCAGGCTCCCTGAGGAGCTGGAAGCCCAATGCAGAACTCAATCCCAGTACTCCAGGATTATGACCTGAGCAGAAGGCCATTGCTTGACAAACTGAACCACCCAGGCGCCAGTAAGTTCTATGCTCTTGACACTATTACCAATTAGTTTTATGATACATTTCTACAAAAATCCTATTGATTTGATTTCTTAATGATCCAATTTTATTTTTATCAACAGTATTATTATTTCCTTCTAAGTACTTTCATGACTGAAACAAATCTGTAGTGTTTATGTAAAATATATAATGTATATAACTAGATAGAAAATAAGACAGGGAAATTGAGATTTCTGATATTTATTTGGGACCTTGCTCTTCTGTACTTCATCTAGTTATAAGTAAAGTATAGATTTTTCCATTTAATATGATATTTATTCAAGAACCAAATATGCTCGGAGGACTGGAATACAAAATAAGGAAGATATAGCTACCACTTTAAAAAAGACTGTATTTTAATTTAGAGCAAATAACAGCAAATAATAAATATAGCAAATAATGATCTAAAGACAAAATAAGAGTCAAAGGACCGAGAAATACAGAATCATATTAAAAATATGCATTCTTGGGGCACCTGAGTATCTCAGTCAGTTAAACCATCCGACTCTTGATTTCAGCTCAGGTCACAAGATCTTAGAGTTATGGGATCAAGCCCAGTGTCCTGTACCATGCACAGTGGGGAGTCTGCTTGAGATTCTCTCTCCCCATCTCCTTCTACCCCTCCCTTGCTCTCTAACTCTCTCTCTAAAATAAATAAAATCAGGGCACCTGTGTGGCTCAGTCTTTAAGCTTCTGCCTTTAGCTCAGGTCATGATCCCAGGGTCCTGGGTTCAAGCCCCACATCAGGCTCTCTGTTTGGTGGGAACCTTCCTTCTCCCTCTCCCACTCCCCCTGCTTGTGTTCCCTCTCTTGCTGTGTCTGTCAAATAAATAAACAAAATCTTTAAAAAAATAAAATAAAATCTTTTAAAAAATACATTATCAATTAGATACTTTGTCCTATCCTTCTACTCATTCTGTTGATATCAGAAGTAGATTTTTAGCTTTGATTGTGTATGTCATTAGTGCCAAGTTTTGGAAAGAGAAAACTCACAAACTTAATCTCTCAAGCTTGTGATAAAAACTGAATAAGGATCTATGCATATTCACAGAAATGAGCACTGCAATCTATAAGGGTAGGTAAATAGAAAGAGAGTATTTCTAGCCCTAGGATCTTCCAAACTTAGTCTTGGGGCTAGGAGTGTGGACTTGAGTTAGATAGCACTTTGACCTTGAGTAACTCATCCAATTTCTTTTAGTCTCAGCTGTTTTATCAGTATAAACAATAATAATAATAATAATAATAATAACAACTCTCCTTTTATTTTGGGTAATAAGTGACATAAAGCATAGGAATTGCTAGTTGCAGTGTTTGGTACATAATAAGAAGTAGTAATTATTATGGCTGTTTTCACTTGGAAAATTTCCTTTGGGAAACTGGAAGGTCCTAGGAAGGCAAACTATTCCAAATAGAGACTAAATCAGAGAAAGTGAGATAATCACTGACCTGGAGGGGAGATTCTGTGGCTAGAGAGTAAATAAATTAACTTGGATGAAGAAACAAAGCGAGGAGAAATAAGAAGTGTGGTTGGTGTAGGCAGTAGGCTAGGAGATTGATTTCAGGATTTCTAGTATTTAAAGTAAATTCTAAGGCAATAACACAGGAAGGAGTACACTGCATTTGTTGAATTTAGGGCAATAGTTGCTTGATAAGCATTGATAGTAATGATGTCCAGGGAAATATTTTCATATCTGTTTATATTTTTAACTATCTAGATCATCTTTATTGTTAATGTATTGTTTTGATATATAAAACAATCATTTAAATCATTAACATTGCAATGAGAGTGCACCAGGCTGAGTTGGCACAATATAAAAAATATAAAAATTTCAAGTATGTAAACAATGTAAACAATTACAAATGTAACAAATTAGGTAATCTTCATGATGAGACTTGGTTTATATTCCAGTTTTTTATTTTTACTAGCTATTGTTTCTCAATTTTAAGATTCTTTAAGTTAATTTTAACAAAGGGTCTGTCTATTAAACTCTAAGCTTAAAATCTATTTTTTGTTTTGTTTCAACTTGTCAAAATATCAAAACTTGGTACAGAAATTTTGTAAGATAATTTTTGCCAAATGATGTACAAATAATTTTGTTTTAAAACCTCCCACACTAGCATATATCTAAGACTGTTGGAAGCATGGAGGCAATAATGAACGATTGTCTTATTTACACTCTCTTGGCTGTTTTGAGTGAGAATAAAACCTCATCTACCATTCTAAAAGAAATTGAGTTATCTGGTAAAATAACTTGCAGAGCAGGTTAAATACCATCTATCTTTCTCTTATGATGAAAGGTGAAATATTACATAGCAACTAGAGAAAAAAGGCAATTTCCAAGAAGCATGCATTATATTCAAAGATCTTATTACTATTAATACTAAGGGTGAAAAGGCACTTGTTTCATTAGCAAACAATAAATGCTGAACCACTCAGTTGTCTCATTTGTTTCTGTCACTTTTCTGATGTTTCTGATTGTGATTGCCCTTCTTAAGGGTTGATGCTAAACCCAAGTTTCTCTCTGTCTCTGTCCCTACCTCTGCCTCTCTCTCCTGTCTCCTCTAGATGAAACTAAATTTCTCCTGGAAGTCTTAAACTATTATCTTTCTTAATCTCTAGGAATATTCATGTTGTGATAAAGTGAGTACATCACAAAGTACTTACAAAGCACTGCCTACAGTAATAGTGCCCCTGTGAACTGCCATCACTCCAGTTTATATCTATTTGAGATATCTTTTGAACCCAAGAAATACTACAAATATTGAGCAAATTCAGTGGAATAAGCAATAACTGGTATGTGCTATAGGGTCCATCCATTATCTCCCCCCCCCCCACTAGGATCTGCAAAAACACCAATTTCTTTTTAACCTATTAACTTTAGAAAAAAAAAAATCTAATGACCTTTGTCACAGAGATTCCTTCTGCAATAACAACAACAACCAATACAAACAAACAAACAAACAAACAATTTAAAGGGAAAAAAACTAAATGGCAGAAACGTAAAAAACCATACTTATATGGGTAGTCTACAACCTAGGCGATAGCAGTAGTGGAGTGCTTTTGGTGGAAGGTAGACTTTTTAAAGAACAAGTCAAAATTTAGTTATATCATGTCAAAGAGAAAGGTGCATAAACCGTTTGTATATACCTTTAAAAAATTATGAAATCAGTGCTTATGTAACCATTATGTTGGTCAGAGTTAGAGTATTGCCAGAACTTCCAAAACTCTACTGCATGGCCCACCATGGTCACAATTCTTACCCATTATTCTGATTTTGTTGATGGATCATTCTCTAGCTTTTCTTTTACTTTTAACATTTATATATGAATTTCTCAACAATATGATTTAATTTTGCCCATTTTTGAATTTTTAGAATTATGTTATATACTCTTGTGCCTTGCACTTTTCATTCATCCTTGTTTATGAGATTCATCTATAGTGTAGGTTGTAGCTGTATTTCATTAATTTATATTGTTGAATAATGTTCTATCATCTCAATATACCATAATTTATCACTTTATTGTTGATGGCATTTGGGTCATTGTCAGCTTTTGCTATTACCAACAATGCAGCAATGGACATTGCTGTGTGCATCTCTTGATGTACATGTGTAAGAGCTTAGCTAGGTATTTTACATAGTAGAATAGTGAAATTCTTGGGTATGCACATCTTTACTGTATAACACCAAATTGCTCCTAGAGTGGTTATGAAAATATACAATCTTTCCAGTAGGTTTATGATTTCCCTTTGCTCCATTATATCTTGTTATTATCAGATTATTAATTTTTCCCAAATCTGGAGGATTTGTAAGGATACCACACTATTTTTTTAAATTTGCATTTCCTTGTTACCTAATTGAGTTGAACACTTTTTCCCATTGCAGTGCCTCTATTGTGAAAAGTCGGTTTAAGACTTTTGTAATTTTTTTTACTGGTTTTATTTTGTTTTGCTTTTTTGATCATGAATCTGAATATTAGATCTTTTAAAAATATTTTTTAATTTTTTTTTTAAAGTAATCTCTACACCCAATGTGGAGACTGAACTCACAACCCCAAAATCAAGTGTCACACATTCTTCTGACTGAGGCAGCCAGAGGCCCCTAGATAATTTTTACTTATGAGATTGAAATATCTTGACCCACTCCAGGGTTTGTCTTGACACTCTCTTTAAGGTTTATTTTGATTAACAAAATTTCATAATTTTAATACAAAATTCCAAAAATCAATCTTCTTCAATGGTTCTTTTCCCCTTTTATCTTATTTTTAAAGAAATACTTTCCTATTCTGAAGTCATGAAGATATTCTCCTATATTATCTTTTATTTTATTTTTTTTATTTTTTAAAGTTTTTATTTAAGTTCCAGTTAACATACAATGTAATACTAGTTTCAGGTGTACAATATTCAACACTTCTATACAATACCCAGTGTTCATCACAAGTGCACTCTTTAATCCCCATCACTAATTTCATCCACCTCTACCCAACCTCCCCCTCCCTTCTGGTAACCATCAGTTTCTTCCTATAGTTAAGATTCTGTTTCTTGGTTTGCCTCCTATATTGTCTTCTAAAATTTTATGTATTTAGGGCTTCAATCCACCTGAATATATATATTTTTTGAATATTATGTGAAGTAGGGATTATTTTTTCCCACATATATATATATATTTTAATTTTCCACTGATTTCCAATGTCACCTCTGCCTTAAGTATCCATAAATATGTGCATCTGTTTTTGGTCTCTCTATTCTGTCCCATTTGTCTATAAACCAATTTATTTTTATTTTATTTTTTTATTATGTTACGTTAGTCACTATACAGTACTCGTATTGCACGGAGCACAGGTGTTATACGTAAACAATGAATCTGGGAACACTACATGAAAAACTCAGGATGTACTGTCTAAGCCAATTTATGTCCGGATTTCATTATCTAAATTCTATAACCTTGTAAGAATAAGACTATATTATATTAACATCATATTAACATCATACAAGGCAAGTTTTCCACCTTCTTGTTTTTCATGTAAATATTTACAACTCTTGATTTTTTATACTTTCATATAATTTCTGTAATTTGCTTGTCAAGTTCCACAAAAGCAAAAGCAAAAATCCATGACTGGATTTTTATATTAAATCATTAATTTAAAACATTAAAACATTGCTGCAATATTGATTGGAATTGTTATCTTTATAAAATACAGTTTTTTAATTTGTGAACACGGTATATGTTACATTTATTTGGAATTTCTTTAATGCCTCTGAAAAAAATTATTATTTCCTTCAATAAAATCTTGCCCATTTTGATTAGATCTATTTCGGGTCAGAATTTTTAAAAAAAATATGATGGGTGCCTGGGTGGCTTAGTTGATTTAGCATCCGCCTCCGACTCAGGACATGATCCCATGGTCCTGGAATGGAGCCCCACGTAGGACTCGCTGCTCAGCGAGAAGCCTGCTTCTCTCTCTCCCCCACTGCTCATGTTCTCTTGCTATCTCTCCATCAAATTAATAAAAAAACTTTAGAAAATTCTTTAACATGAAATAGTATCTCTTTAAAACATTTTTATTTTGCAACAATTTACTTTTATTATTATACAGAACTACAACCAAGCTAAATTCTCATTTCTAGAAATTTATCCACATAATTTTGATTTCAGTATCTGCAATTACATAATACATAAATAATGAGTTTTATTTTTTCCCTCAGTCTATCTTGATAGTTTATTATACACTAGCAATATATCATTATGGAGAACTTACTGTTTTTTATTCTACTTTAACTAATACACATATTAGGGAACATGTGATAACATTTATTTAACAAGCATACTAAAATTCCTATGTTTAGAATATAATCAAATTATTAAGTAGTACTTACTTCAGGGGCAGATAAACATTTCAATTTTAAGTAGACATGTGCCTGACAGATGTGGAGCCTACATGCACTAGAATACTTCATTGCATGCAACTCTTTTCCATATTTGAGCAAAAACTGTCATAAAATATAATTTATATGTTGTTATAAAATTATTGGTTACCTTCTTTAAAATATTTAAATATTTTGAAGCTAGAAAATATAATCATCACTGACACCAGATAAAATATGTTGGCATGGCTTCTCCTCAGCAAAGACTTTTACTCTTACCAAAACTGTGTATCCATTTTCCAAGTGGATGTGTTTATTGGCCAAGGAAAAAACGCTAGTGTTCATGCCATTTGATCAGTAAAATCATGTTGCTTTTATAATTATCATAGAGTTCAGAAATCTTTATCATGTCTTTAGATAATGAATATAATGTGAATGAAACCAATTAAATCTCATTTATTATTTGTCATACAGTTTGGCAAATTTTGGGATAAGATCACAAATAGCAGTATTTCTTTATAATTGACTAAATAAATGGCATTTTGAAAATTTAAAATGAATAGATTATCATCAAAGATGTTGTATGACCTTGTGTTTAAAAATAAATACTTTTTAAAGTACTTGTAGTCCAGGAAAACAATATCCAAGAAGTCTTAAGTAATATTTAATTTAGTCTGAAATTCTGAATGAATGGTTTTTAACTGATTGTGCAAATTTGCTATCTAATAATTTTAATGCTGCAATCCTGTGACAACAGAAACTGGCAACATTCTAAATATCATGTAAATGATTTTGCTGATTAGAGTTCAATTATCTGAAATTCTAGTTGGATTCTAATTTTAGAATGCTTGTTCAGTTACTGTGATTCCTAATTGTTTCTTATAAATCAGGTGGAATGGAAAATTACATTTTTATTACTTCTTTTTATGTTTATTTTTATGAGAATTTTTTGTGGCTAACACATTAAAAATTTAATACCATGGATAGAAACAATCCATGTCTTCATGATACCAATCTTGTTCTTTGGGAAGGGCATGAACACCCAGGATGATGTAATAAATTTTTAGTCTCTGACCTTTGAAAAATTACTTAATCTTTTTGAATTTTAGTTTCCTCAGCTGTAAAATAGGAATGTTACAAACTACTTTAAAGGGTTTTATATTATAGAGGTGTCTGGGTGGCTCAGTTAGCTGACCCTTGATTTCGGCTCAAGTCATGATCTCAGGGTTCTGAGGTAGAGCCCTGTATTAGGCTCTGAGCTGGGCATGGAGCCTACTTAAGATTTTCTCTCCCCCTCCCTCCCACTGTGTGTCCTCTCTCAATAAATAATAAATAATAAATAATAAAGGGTTTATATTATAAATGGATGTTACTTGTATAGAGTAGTAATTCAAAAATAGTCATTGATTAATAATAAAAACAAGTAATTGGTTAAAAATAACAACAATAATAAAAAGTGCAAAAACTTATGACAGCTATTTATAGTACTGAAGATACTCAGATACATTTAGGGAAAGGGACTAAAAATGCAGTTTTCACTAAAGAAAAATCACAGGGAATGATGAATCAATTGTTTTCAGTCAATAGATTATTATTGATTATATACTAGGTACCTTCCATCAGTGCTCCGTCAGCCTAATTGGATCACCCTGCTTCCAGAGCATACTGAAATTATGTTCACTTTTTCTGTGCCTAGAGATAAAAGTTTTTATTTGGTGTGTGTGTGTGTGTGTGTGTGTGTGTGTTTATGTGTGTGTGTGTGTTTACTTGTTTTGTTTTTTGGCAGTAAATGAATTTAAAAATGTTTGAAACAGGTTGTCAGGAGACCTGAATTCCAGGTCTGCCTCTACCAGTAATTAACCTTCCAGCTTTAAACAGATCACCTTAAGGCATCTGTATCTCTGCTTACTAATAATGCTACCTTGTTAAAGTCACAGAATACAAGGATCATTATTGCAAGAACAATACCTTAAAAAAAAAAATCATCAGCTGAAAAGAAACCTTTGGGGTTAAGGAGGAAAAGGAGACAAATGAGAAACTATAGGAGTCACAACAATTCAGGCAGGCAGCCAAGTCACAGCCAGGGTAAAGGGTGGTAGAAGCCTGATTGGTGAATTCACTTAGAGGGTCAAGGCTAAATATCACTCATTTCCTCCAGGAATAAAATAATGGCTAAAGAAGATGTGGTTAGAAGGGTTAAGAGTGTCAGAAAAAAACAGCAGATAGGATCAAGAGAGAATTCTGACTGAAACATATTATTAAACAGAGCTGAGCCCACAGAACTGGTTTTAACCATCTGCCGAGAGCTTTTCACATAGGAATAAAGACATATTACACCCGGGAAGCTAGGACACCCAAACCTATTATAATGTGGTGGAAGATATTTCAAAATACTTTAGACTTTAGGCATACAAAAATAAATAAATAAATAAGTTGCAATCAATCTTTTCTGGAAAATATATACCCATTGCTTTGAGTTGATGAAAATATTTCTTTCCTGATTACTCAATCTATTTAATAAAATCTAGGAAGCAGACATAGCTGGAACAGACTTAAGAAAGAATGTGAAGAAACTAAGTTGGTAATATCTGCTTTAATCAATGTAGGGAAACCACTGAGAATTGTACAAAATATTTGTACCAGGTAGCTTGCCTTATCAGGATAAATCAAGATAAACAGCGTTCTCCCAAGAGGGTACTCACTAGAAGGTTTGCACCTTGGGATCAGAAATCTCCACTACAATAATCATCTAGGGGCTTTCATTTCCATAAAATTCCAATTACAAGTAAACAACCCTAGGAGCCCCATTTATCCTTCCAGCTCAATCCCTCTAAAATTCCTACACTCTTTCAACTGCGTAGATTATCTACAATGTTTTGATCCTCCTACCTTCTACTTCTCACATACCTCCCCTTTCCAGTTTAGATAGATATATGACCATTCATTACAATCATGTTTTTATGAACACAGCCCTGTCCCCGTTTTCATTTTATCACAAGCAGGAAGAGTGAGAGAGGAAGCAGGATCCCCACTGAGCAGGGAGCCCAGTGTTGGCCTCAATCCTAGGACCCTGAGATTATGACCTGAGCTGAAGGCAGATGCTTAATGGACTGAGCCACCCAAGCACCCCAAAATTGTGGAATTTTTGAAATACTTATCAATTGCCTGAGATTTTTTTTTTTTATATTGGTGGACCTATAAAATAGTTCTATTGAAAGACACCTTCAAAAATAAAATTCTTTTGGCACCTGGGTGGCTCATTAGGTTAAACTCCTGCCTTCAGCTCATGTCTTGATTCAAGGGTCCTGGGATCGAGCCCTGCATTAAGGAGCCTGCTTCTCCCTCTCCCTCTGCTGCTCTCCCTGCTTGTGCTCTCTCTCTCTGTCAAATAAATAAATAAATAAAATCTTCTAAAAAGATAAAAATTCTTTCAAAAATCAATCAGAGCATATGGCTATATATATAAAGACAAAATCTAATTTAATTAATTGATCTTAGTATTGATTTTATGGAATTTAAAAATAATATAAGCAGAAAGAACATTCAATGGGGAAAAGCCAATCCTTTTAATAAATGGTGTTGATAAAACTGGACAGCTAAATGTAAAAGAATAAAATTGGACTTTTTCTTATACTGTACACAAAAGCAAACTCAAAATGGATTAAAGGTTTAAATGTAAGACTGGAAAGAAATCCTAGAAGAAAACTTAGGCAGCAAGCTCTTGGACATCAGTCTGTGCACTGTTTTTTTAAATCTATCTCCTCAGGCAAAGACAAAAGCAGAAAAACCCCACAAACAAATGTTTGGAACTGTATCAAAGTAAAAAGCTTTTGCATAGCAAAGGAAACCATCAACAAAATAAAAAGCCAAACTATTGAATGGGAAAAGGTATTTGCAAGTGATAAAACTGATAAGGGCTTCATGTCCAAAATATATAAAGAACTCACACAAGTTGGTATAAAAAAAAATCAAATTAAAAAATGGGCAGAGGTCCTAAATAGACATTTTTCCAAAGAAAACATACAGATGACTAACAGGTAGATGAAAAGTTTCTCAACATCAATGATCTTTAGGGAAATGCAAATCAAAATCATAAATGAGTCTCTTCAACAAAGAGTTCTGGGAAAACTGGACAGTTACATACAAAAGAATAAAATTGGATCACTTTCTTAGCCATACACAAAATTAAACTCAAAATAAATTAAAGATTTCAATGTGAGACTTGAAGCCTCAAAACTACAAGGAAGCATCAGTAGTAATTTCTTTGACATCAACCATAGAAACAATTTTTTTAAAGCGTTTGACAAAGTGCAGCATCCCTTCCTGATTAAAACTCTTCAAAGTGTAGGGATAGAAGGCACATACCTCAATATTATCAAAGCCATCTATGAAAAACCCACCGCAAATATCATTCTCAATGGAGAAAAACTGAAAGCTTTTCCGCTAAGGTCAGGAACACGGCAGGGATGTCCGTTATCACCACTGCTGTTCAATATAGTACTAGAAGTCCTAGCCTCAGCAAACAGACAACAAAAAGAAATTAAAGGCATCCAAATTGGCAAAGAAGAAGTCAAACTATCACTCTTTGCAGATGATATGATAGTATATGTGGAAAACCCAAAAGACTCCACTCCAAAACTGCTAGAACTTATACAGGAATTCAGTAAAGTGTCAGGATATAAAGTCAATGCACAGAAATCAGTCACATTTCTTTACACTAACAACAAGACAGAAGAAAGAGAAATTGAGGAGTCAGTCCCATTTACAATCGTACCCAAAACCATAAGATACCTAGGAATAAACTTAACCAAAGAGGCAAAGAATCTATACTCAGAAAACTATAAAGTACTCATGAAAGAAATTGAGGAAGACACAAAGAAATGGAAAAATATTCCATGCTCATGGATTGGAAGAACAAATATTGTGAAAATGTCTATTCTACCAAAAGCAATCTACACATTTAATGCAATCCCTATCAAAATCCCATCCATTTTTTTTAAAGAAATAGAACAAATAATCCTAAAATTCATATGGAACCGGAAAAGACCTCGAATAGCCAAA
The DNA here is from genome assembly GCF_963455335.1 of Martes martes. Lineage (NCBI taxonomy): Eukaryota > Metazoa > Chordata > Mammalia > Carnivora > Mustelidae > Martes > Martes martes. The sequence goes on along the minus strand of NC_137898.1, from coordinate 83,402,761 downwards.
GGAATATTGAAAAAGAAAGCCAAAGTCGGTGGCATCACAATTCCAGACTTCAAGCTCTATTACAAAGCTGTCATCATCAAGACAGTATGGTACTGGCACAAAAACAGACATATAGATCAATGGAACAGAATAGAGAGCCCAGAAATAGACCCTCAACTCTATGGTCAACTAATCTTCGACAAAGCAGGAAAGAATATCCAATGGAAAAAAGACAGCCTCTTCAACAAATGGTGCTGGGAAAATTGGACAGCCACATGCAGAAAAATGAAATTGGGCTATTTCCTTACACCACACACGAAAATAGACTCAAAATGGATGAAGGACCTCAATGTGCGAAAGGAATCTATCAAAATCCTTGAGGAGAATGCGGGCAGCAACCTCTTTGACCTCCACCGCAGCAACTTCTTCCTAGGAACATTGCCAAAGGCAACAGAAGCAAGGGCAAAAATGAACTATTGGGATTTTATCAAGATCAAAAGCTTTTGCACAGCAAAGGAAACAGTTAACAAAACCAAAAGACAACTGACAGAATGGGAGAAGATATTTGCAAACGACATATCAGATAAAGGGCTAGTATCCAAAATCTATAAAGAACTTATCAAACTCAATACCCAAAGAACAAATAATCCAGTCAAGAAATGGGCAGAGGACATGAACAGACATTTCTGCAAAGAAGACATCCAGATGGCCAACAGACACATGAAAAAATGCTCCACATCACTCGGCATCAGGGAAATACAAATCAAAAACACAATGAGATACCACCTCACAACAGTCAGAATGGCTAAAATTAACAAGTCAAGAAATAACAGAAGCTGGCGAGGATGCGGAGAGAGGGGAACCCTCCTACATTGCTGGTGGGAATGCAAGCTGGTACAACCACTCTGGAAAACAGTGTGGAGGTTCCTCAAAAAACTGAAAATAGAGCTACCCTACGACCCAGCAATTTCACTACTGGGTATATATCCTAAAGATACAAACGTGGTGCTCCGAAGGGGCACATGCACCCGAATGTTTATAGCAGCAATGTCCACAATAGCCAAACTGTGGGAAGAGCCTAGATATCCATCAACAGATGAATGGATAAAGAAGAAGTGGTATATATACACAATGGAATACTATGCAGCCATCAAAAGACATGAAATCTTGCCATTTGCGACGACGTGGATGGAACTAGAGGGTATCATGCTTAGCAAAATAAGTCAATTGGAGAAAGACAACTATCATATGATCTCTTTGATATGGGGAAGTGGAGATGCAAGGCGGGGGGGTTTGGGGGGAGGTAGGAAAAGAAAAAATGAAAAGATGGGATTGGGAGGGAGACAAACCATTAAAGACTCAATCTCAAGAAACAGACTGAGGGTTGTGGGGGCGAGGGGGGACGGGAGAGGGTGGTGGGGAAATGGACATTGGGGAGGGTATGGGCTATGATGAGTGCTGTGAAATGTGTAAACCTGACGATTCACAGACCTGTACCCCTGGGGATAAAAATACATGATATGTTTATTAAAATAAAAAAATTAAAAAAAAAAACACTTTTTTTAGATCTGTCTCTTCCGTCAAGGGACACAAAAGCAAAATTAAACTATTAGGACTATACTAAAATAAAAAGCTTTTGCACAGTGGAGGAAACCACCAACAAAGTAAAAGGACAACCTACTAAATGGAAGAAGATATTTGCAATTTTTATGTCTGATAAGGGGTTAATATCCAAAATATATAAATAATACAACTCAACACCAAAAAACCCCAAACAAACCCCTAATAATCTGATTAAAAGGGGCAGAAGACCTGAATAGACATTTTTCCAAAGAACACATACAGGTGGCCAACAGACACATGAAAAATATCCTCAACATAATTGATCTTCAGGGAAATACAAATCAAAGCTGCAATGAGGTATCACTCCACTCATGTCAGAATGGCTAAAATCAACAACAGGGATGGAAAGGATGTGGAGAAAGGGGAACCCTCCTGCACTGTTGGTGGAAATGCAAACAGGTGCAGCTGCTCTGGAAAACAGTATGGAGGTTCCTTAAAAAGTTAAAAAAAGAACTACCCTATGATCCAGCAGTTGCACTACTGAGTATTTAAAAAATAATTCAAAAATCAGTAATTCAAATGGATACATGCACCCTGATGTTTATAGCAGCATTATCTATAATAGCCAAATTATGGACCTAGCCCAATTGTCCAACAACTGATGAATGGATAAAGAAGATGGGATGTATGTGCATATATATGTCTACGCACACACACACACACACACACACACACACACACACACACACCGGAATATCACTCAGCCTAAAACAGAATAAAATCCTGGCATTTGCAATGACATGGATGGAGATAGACAGTATAATCTTAAGCAGAGTAAGTCAGGCAGAGAAAAACAAACACCATATGATCTTATTTATGTGTAGAATTTAAGAAAAAAAAAAAAGGAGCAGAGGGAACAAAAGAGGGAGAGGCAAATCAAGAAACAGACTTTTAACTACAAAAAAAAAAAAAGATATCAGAGGGGAGGTGGATGGGGGATGGATTAAATAGGTGATGGGATTAAGGAGAGTACTTGTGATGAGCACTGGGTATTCTATGGAAGTGTTGAATCACTATATTGTACACCTGAAATTAATATTGTCTTGTATGTTAACTAACTGGAATTTAAATAAAAACTTAAAAAAAAGATGGCCAGCACCTGACTAACCACTCTTCCTAGGCTGACTAGCTCCCAGGCTGTGCTGGGTGAGTATCTCTTTGAAAGGTTAACCTTTAAATATGATTAGGAGACTTTAAAACTCAGCAGCTTTGGGGGGCCCCTCTCACATCCCCCTGGGTGTCAGGGCTTTTGCCAGAGTCTTTCCCTGTAGCAACTAGACAGCTTTTTATCCACCCTGGAGCCCTCCCATGTAGTTGACCAAACGGAAATAAAGTCTTTTGCGGGGGGCGGGGGGGAAGGCATGAGTATATGGATAAGGTATTGTTAAACATAACATAACATAACATAACATAACATAACATAACATAACATAACATAACATCATTTTATTGATACGATGTATTACACTTAATAATTTGTGTTGAACTGTCTTTGCATCCTACAGATAAATCATACATGGTGGCCATGGTATACAATTCTTTTTTTGTTTGTTTGTTCATTTGAGAGAAAAAGAGAGAGAAAGAGAGAGCACAGGAGTAGGGAGAGGGGAAAGAAGCAAAGGGACACACAGAGAGAGAATCCTAAACCCACCTGGGGCTTGATCTCATGACCCTGATGTCATGACCTGGGCTGAAATCAAGAGTCTGAAGCCCAACCAACCGAGCCATGCAGGCCCCCCAGTGTATGTGTTTACACTTTTTATTTTTTATTTTTTTTAAAGATTTTATTTATTTGTTTGACAGAGAGAGACAGAGCGATAGAGGGAATACAAGCAGGGGGGTTGGAGAGGGAGAAGCAGGCTTCTGGCCAAGCAGGGAACCTGATACAGGCTTAATCCCAGGACCCTGGGATCACAACCTGAGCCAGAGGCAGACACTTAAAGACTGAGCCATCCAGTTGCCCCTTGTTTACACTTTTTAACTGTGTTCTTTTCTAAAATGTGTTTTAATGTATTCTTGAGTTTGATTTGCTAATTTTTGTTGAGAATTTTTGCATCTATATTCATCAGCGATATTGATCTATAGTTTTCCAGTGGTAACCTTACCTGGTTTTGGTATCAAAGTAATGCTGGTCTTGTAAAATGCATTTGGAATAGTTACATCCTCTTCAATATTTTGGAAGAGTTAAGGAGGATTAATGTTAATTCTACTTTATATGTTTCTTGGAATTCTCCAGTGAAGCTATCAGATCCTGGAGTTTCCTCTTCTTTTTTTTTTTTTTAATTTTATTTATTTATTTTTCTTATTACTGGTTGAATCTTTTCACCTATTATTGGTCTGTTCAGATTTTCTACTTCTTCCTGATTCAGTCTTTTTAGGTTGTATGTTTCTAGAAATGTATCCATTTCTTCTAGTTTATGTAATTTTTGGTGTATGCTTGTTTCTGATAGTCTTATGATTCAGCTGTAATCTGCTGTATCACTTGTAATGTATGCCCTTTTATTTCTAACTTTATTTATTTGAGTCTGCTTTCTTATTTTCTTAGTTTAGCTGAAGGTAAATTTTGTCAATTTTGTTTATCTTTTTTAAGAACCAGGTCTTAGGGGGCACCTGGGTGGCTCAGTGGGTTAAGCCTCTGCCTTTGGCTCAGGTGGTGGTCTCAGGATTCTAGGATTGAGCCCTGCGTCAGGCTCTCTGCTCATCGGGGAGCCTGCTTCCCCTCCCTCTCTGCCTGCCTCTCTGTCTACTTGTGATCTCTCTCTCTCTCTCAGTCAAATAAATTAATAAAATATTTTAAAAAAACAACAACAGATCTTAGTTTTGTTCATCCTTTCTATAGGTTTTTTTGGTCTCTGATTTATTTCTGTCCTGATCCTTATTTCCTTCCTTCTAAGTTTGGGTTTAATTTGTCCTTTTTTTTTCTACTTTAAGGAGGTGTAAAGTTAGGTTGTTTATTTGAGATTTTTTTAATTTTTAAATTTCTTAATATATATGTTTATTACTATAAAAATTTCTCTCAGAACTGCTTTTGCAGCATTCTACAATATCAATATGTAATGCTTTTATTTGCATTTATTTCAAGATCTTTTTTTTTTCCATTTCTCTTTTGATTTCTTCTCTGACCCAATGATTGATTAGAAATTTGTTATGTTTCTACATATTTGTAGATGTTCTCACTTTCTTCTTTTGTTGATTTCTAGTTTTATACCATGTTGGTCACTAAAGATGATTGGTATGATTTTAATCTTTTTTTGGGGGGGGGGAGAAGGAGAAAGAGAATCTTAAGCAGGCTCCACACCCAGTGCTGAGCCAAACACAGGGCTGGATCTCATGACCCTGAGATCATGACCTGAGGTGAAATCAAGAGTCGTACCCTGAACTCTCTGGATGATCTATCCATTGCTGATAGTAGGATATTGAAGACCTTACAATTATTGTATTATGATCTATTTCTCCTTTATATATTTTAGTGCTCAGGTATTGGGAGCATATACATATTTATGATTTTTATGTCTTTGTGATGTACTGACCCCTTTATCGTTATAAAGTGGCATTCATTGTCTCTTATTACCCTTTTTTGGCTAAAAGTCTATTTTATCTGATATAAGTATGGCTATGTCCACCTTCTTTTCATTTCCATTTGTTGGAATATCATCTTCTATTCTTTCACTTTGACCCCATATATGTCTTTAACTCTTTAGAGTTGAAATGATTCTTGTGTAGACAGCATATAGTTGGGTTTTGTTTTTGTTTGTTTGTTCTTAATTCATTCAGCCACTCTGTGCCTTTTAAATGGTGAGTTCAATCCATTTATATTTAAGGTGATTATTGATGTATAAGGATTTACTATTGTCATTTGTCTTCTGGTTATGTTGTTTCCCCATTATTTATTTTCCCTTTTGTTTCTGTCTACCTTACAAAGTTGGTGGTTTTCCATAGTGATTTGCTCAGTCTCCCCCCCTTTTTTTTGTTCCATATCTCTGCTCTAGATTTTTGCTTTATGGTTACCATGAGATATACATAAAACATCTAATAGAGAAAATTGTTGATAGCAGTTTATTTTCATTTCCTATAAAGGTTCCATCCTTTTACTCTTTCCTTTTATATTTTTTAATGTCACAAATTATCCCTTTTTATGCTGTGATGTAACTAAGTTGTGGTGGCTATAATTATTTAATGCTCCTTTCCTTTAAGCTATAGCTAAGGATTTAATATACAATTCTAAAACCATATTCTAATTCTGATGACTATTTATCACATGTGCTGTACCTAGAGAGATCTGAAGAGAGACTTCAGTGACTAGGGGTAGGGAAAGAAAAGGCAAGTAAGCAGAAAAAAAAGAACTGCAGCAAAACGTCTTTTGCTATCTGTTCCAGGAGGTGAGACTACAGTCCATGTGAACTCCCCCCTCAACCCCCAATGAGAGGATTCTATCCTCAGGCTATGTGGCCAGGTAGACCCCCACTCACTGCCTTTACCTTTTACCTCCTCTGTCGGAAAGGGTATGCTGGCTTACTGTCAGCTGGCCTCTGCCTTCTTTGCCATCACTGCCTCTGCCACTACTTATTCCACTGCCACTGTGCATGCTCTGCCACCCCATTTCTGTTCCTATACACCCATTTTCTGGTGCACAGATGGGTATCCTGGTATGCTGTGCAGAGATGCTTTTTTTTTTTTTTCCATTATGGATTTCTCATTAGTTGTAAATCAAAGAGGAGAGAAAAAAGGAATGTCTCATGCCACCATGATGCTGATGTCACTCTGAGGAGACTTATAAGGCATGATAATATTTACATTGTAAATACAGTACTAGTCTAGCAGAGATATCATTTAAGATGTTACTGAAGTAGCCTAGGCAGAAGATGAGGAAAATCTAGGTTATAGGCAATGGAGAGAATGGAGACCATATCTTACATTTTATTTTGCACATTGTTTGGTGTAGTGCCTTGTATAGAGATGACATTTGATAAATTTCTATTAATATATTTTCATATATAGTCCATGATATATATAACTAAACTTGCCTTTTATTTATATTCTTTCATATTAGCTTAAAGGAAAAACATATTAAGAATAAATGAATGTATCATGAATGGCCAGATGATTTTTCTAACTATATCACAGTATTTTCAGCATTGAATATGATCTACTTACTGATAGTTATTATACAACCTGTGACATGTTTATTTAGAACTGCAAAATTTGCTACAGATGGACATAAATCTTATTTCATTTGTCACTGACAACTTTAGACCAAGACTAAAGAATAAATCTTCAAATGATGAAAGAATGTTTTCTAATAGAAGTTAGCAGACGGTTTCTATAATTATAGTTTTAACCCTCCTCATATAATAGATAACATAAATGTAATTTAAAATTGTGTGTGTGTATATTCCCACTCAAAAAATTTAGCAAATAATGGATATTCATTAAACTGTATGTAGAAGAAAATAAACATCTTATATAATTTCCCATGAAGCTATAGTCACTATCTTTTGTTTTTCCTTACAGTATTTAATAAAATGTATTTACATGAGAAAAATTATAATAGAGTCACCATTAGCCAGGCCTCAAATTCAATAAATTTAAGCATTATTGATAGCTATTTCTTTCACAAAGAATGCAAAATCCTTTTGTGGCCTATAATATCCTTTTTTTTTCTATCTGAATTGCTATACTTATTATGTTTACAAAGAAGCTAAATGAAACTCCTTTTTACTTAAAGATTAGATTTTATCCTGCTTGTGATAGAATATCCCATGTATTAAAATAAAACTCTTCTACTCCACAGTGTCTGATTCTGATAGTGGCAAATAATTTAATAAACAAATCATGACTGTTAGAGAAAGGCTATTAGTGGAGTAATCTGGGAACAATCACAGAACTGTTATACAGACCAAAAGCCCTGAAAGCTTCTTATGGTTTGTGATCAGGCTAGATTTAGTCCCATTGTCTCTTGAGTGCATCTCCTGAGAAAACCTACCCCTGTTTGCTTAGAACAGCAGGATTCTTGAGACCCAAGTCCCAAGAGTTCCTGGAATTTCAGACCATATAATCAAAAGCAAGTCAATATACTTTTCTGTCTCTGTTTCATCAGTAAGATGATAGTAATGGCTCAGAGACTTGAAAGAAAGACAATGATGGCAAAGCATTTTGCAAATACAAGTTCTTAGTTGACTGGTCATTAAGGAAACCTATTAGGCAATGATGACTCCTTAGAGACTCCTGTCAACCCATGCCTTTCATCTAAATACAAACCTTCACACATATTGCTTACCAGTCACACAAATACCTCCCAGGATAAAAGTCCCTCTTCAGAAGCTTACATCTATCAGCATTTGCTGAGCCAAGAGATTAGTAGTCAATGAAAAAAATTCACCAGAGGTTTGAAAATGCCATTCCAGTGCATGCCAAAAACATGACTTCAGTAAGAACATATGTGACTGATGACTGGTGACAGAAACTAGCCTCACATTTCCCTGAATGGTAACAATGACAATAGCTAATATGCCATATTATTTGTTAAGTGCTTTATAGGCATAATTTCATTTACTCTTCATAGGAATGTCTCATCAAAATCACGATCACACAGATAGGTCAGAAGACTAACTAAATGTTGGTAACAAAATGGAACTTTAAAATGATGTTTCAAATGGAAGACCTCCAATTCATTATTTGATATTGACAACATAATCCTGACACCCAAACTTGACAAAAAGAGCAAGAAAGGAGAAGGTATGTATCAGTTTTAGTTAGTTAGATAAATGATAGATAGATAGACATAGATAAAGTACATATATACATAGATATAGACAGAAGTTACCAGAAAATTGAGTTCTGTAGAATAATTAAGTTTTTAAACATCAGATCGAAGTGAAGTGTTTCATTATGAATACAAAACAAGGTAACTTTATAATTTTTCACTTCCATAGGCTAAAATAGGGAAAAAAATATATAATCACCTCAGATCAGCATTTCCCAATTAGTATTTTGTGAATTACATCTAGATTGTTAATAAGCATTCCAAGAAAGGAGTCTCTGGAACTAAATAAGCATTAGAAATCCATACTATGCCTCCCTTTTGAGAGACATAGAGCAAATACATAAAGTGTCCCAAGGAGTTCTGATATAAAAAGTTAGTTTAATGGTTTAACCTGGTGTTTTTAAACTTGTTTAACTAGAAAATTCATTTTTATCAGAACATATAGTAATATTCTGAGGAATGGGTTTATGTAACACTGATCTAAGCAGATGCTAAAATGGTATTTAATAAAATTTTTTATTTATTCATGATCAAACATGAATTGACCATTTAGAAATATGTGTGGTATTTAAGCTTTAAGAAAAAATTACTTATAATCATTGGAGAGAATAATGCATAGAAAGGTAGATACCAAGATAGACCAGAAATATAAGTACAGAAATGTGAATAAGTTTGATAATAGAAACCGTTAGAGGTTTACAGGTTGAGATCATGCCTTGCTGGGGAAAAAATTCTAGAATCATATCATTTGATTTTTTCCTTACTGATGTCCCTTCCTAGCACCGTTCTGGCTTCACTGAAACTTTATCCCTTGAAAGCTCTGACTCACATATGGACAAACATGACTTCCCCTAAATCTTTTTGACCCAGTAGAAATAGGCTCATATTAAAAAAAAATACAGATATTTAAAAGGCAAAAAGGAAATACATTAAAAGAATGGATACCAGATCTCTGGCAATCTGGTGAAGAATACAACTTGAATTTGATATTAATTGACATCACCATCTTCTTCTCTTAGAATTGGAGAGGGCTTGTTCTAGGAACTAGTTCATCTGCACATTGTCATTCTGTCCAAGCATGACTGAAGACCTAGACAGATGGAATATTTAATTTCTAATCCAGGAGAAAATGAGACCTATTCTCTTTCCTTGAAAAACTAGATATTACCCTGTGAGTTCCCTTTTCCTGTTTAGTTCATATTTGTCAGGGGCAAAAGTTGGCTGGAAGGAAGACCCAGTCTTTAACTCAGAGATTGGTGTTCAGAATTTTCAAGCTTCAAAAAGCTCTAATCATCAGAATACTCTTCAGAAATATTTAACACTCAGAAAATGAGGAGGAGAAGGATGGTGTTTTTTTGTTTGTTTGTTTGTTTGTTTGTTTTACAAATGTTGCCAAGGAAATATGCCTCAGTGTTAGACTCATTTTCAAACATAACTAGGGAAACACAGAACTAAGGTAGAATCATTCGCACTTAACACTGCAGTATACAAATATAATTTTCAGTTTGCCATAACACATAAAGTATATAACAATTATTTAAATAACACTGTAAGGTTGTCAGTGTTACATACTATTTTATTCACTTTATAATAAGTGTTGACTTAGAAGAAACTCTGGACCAGGCATTTTGATAAGCACTGGGGATACAAGATTGATAGATGTTGTTTGTTCTCAAGGTGTTTCAATTTGAAATGACAGGAACAGAATTAGGGCAAATACTTTAATGGCTAGATAGAGGTAACTATTCTACTTCTCTGGCACTGTCAGTTTCTTCTCTCCTCTGTACCAATGTTCTTGGACTCTAACTGATCTCAGGTCTTCACCCCACTAGGCATATCTTAGACATTTTCATTACTAAAAAAATTGAAACACTTTCATAATTCCTACTGCAAATATCTTATTCTTCAACCTCAACTCCACCCTTTCAGTTTACCCTCTTCTTCACCCTGACTCCAACAACACTTCAATCTCATCTGGACCAACAATGCATGAATTTGACCACTTGCCTTATATGTTCATTGACTGGTATGGTATTGCTCAAGCAATTCTCTTCTATCTCTGTGTAACCATCAGTTTTTTTTCCCTCCTTATGTAAAACTCCTTGGGGAAAAAAAAATCTATTATTTGCTTCCTCTAAAAATTCTCCCCTCATTTCTTCTTGAAAACATTTCAATTAGACTTTTGCCCTTGACACTTACTATAACTATTCCTGTCAAGGTTGCAATTGAATTATATATTACTAAAATTTTATGGTCATATCTCTGTCCTCATCTTACTTGACCCACCAACATCACTGACACAAGGGATCACTTTCTTTTCTTTAAAATACTTCTTTTCTTTTCTTGATTTCTGTTTTGTTTTTTGTTTTGTTTTGTTTTGTTTTCCTCCTACCTAAGTGGCTTGCCTAATCAGTTTCTTTTTTTTTTTAACTCTTTCTTTCCAAGACCTCCAATTTTTGATGTGTTGTTCTTCTACGAACTCTTTCCCACTAATAATTACTCTATAATGACTTAATCAAGTCTCATGCCTTTAAGTTTAATCTATATGTTGATGGCTCCAAATCCCTCTGGCCTTAGACTTCATCTCTGTTCCTATCTCCTATACTGGAAGACACACACACACACACAGATACACTTTGTAAAGTGTTCTCACTTAAATTCCCCAAGCTTCCAATCTTGTTTTTCCTACAGTTTTCCCATTTGGTAGAAGCCAATTCCATTCTTCTAGTTCTTCCAGTTCTTTAGATCAAAATCCTTACCTTCACCCTATAGTACTTTTTAAATTTCACACTCCAATTCAGATAAATCAGAAAGTCCTATCATTTCTATCTTTAAAATATGTCCAGAATCATACTGCTCTTCATTGACTACTGCCAAACACTTTGTTCCAAGCCACACTTTTGTTTGCCTAAATTTATAAAATATCATCTAAACTGTCTCACTGCTTCTACCACCACACTCTACAGCTTATTCTTTACATAGTCATAATGATCCTTTGGAAAAAAAGTCAGATCATGCTCCTCTCCTCAACTTCCCCCAAGGATTCTAATCTCAAGCATAGTGACAACCAAAGTACTTCAGTGACTTTTAAGACCCTTCATATTCTGGTCTCTTATTATCTCTATAACCATAAATTCTATCATACTTCCTTTCGCTCACTCAACATTAGCCACATTAATCTCTTGGTTGTTTCTCAAATGAACAGACCTTTTTTGATCACATTATATGAATCAGAAACACTTACCCTCTTTTCTGGCACTCTATCCCATTCATCCTGCTTTATTTTCTCTTCATTGTACTTAACACAATCTGCTGAATTATACCTTAAATTTTTTTGTCTGGATTCTTACAATAAAATATAAATTATTTGATGCAGGAACTTTGCTTTGTTCACTGCTGAGTCTCTAACACCAAGAAATGTGCCTGTCTGATAGTACTTCATAAATATTTACTGAATAAGTGAATAATAACTCAAAAATGTGAATTATCAGCACCATTCTTTTTCCTTACTGCCAGACTTACATATCCAATTGCCACAGGATTTTTACAGATGGATATTCCAAAAGCACTATAAATGAAATCCCTTCCTAGTCTGCTCATTTTCTTATCTTTCTTATTTTATTCTCTATCCTATTTCTATCTTAGTTAATGGTACCCCAAACCAATCTAAACCTGGATGACTCTCTCTTCTTCAATCTCACTTTACATTATCCAGTTTATCAATCAAGTTCTGTTAATTCTACTGCTTCAATATCTCACAAGCCAGTCTTTTATTTCTCAAGTTCACTGCTGGTGTCAATGTATAGGGACCCATTATTTTTCACTTAGATATTTATAGTACCCCTTTAACTGGAATCTGTTATTTCTTCCTAACTCTTCCAAATCCATCCTTCATATTGTTAGCAGAATGACTATTACAAATACAGATACTGCTTTGTTATCTTAACTCCAATATCACGCTATGCATACTTTCTTTAAAGTAATTCTCATGGTATATTTCAATTAATCATTTCCAGATTGCATTTTCCCATCAAGCTGATAATGTACAGTAATTCATCAGTGAAATCAAAGCTAATAGTGATAAAATGACTTGCCTAAGTTCCCATTAAGCAACTAGATTTCAGGTTTGTGATTTTTACTCCAGGATACTCCATTTTATATAAATATACTTTCCCATGACTAAAATTTTATTTAAGTAACATGGAATGGATAAGTTGATTAGTTATTTAAGCAGAAAAAAGTCTTCATCTTTTAATATAATCATCTCTATATTTCAGATTACAATTATGTAATTGTGTTTTTCTCCATGAGAATTCCAGTACTTAGAATTGACATATTGTTAGTGTTCAATAAATATATTTTTAAATGAATGAATAAATGAGTTAATAGTTTCTGAAATGTTTCCAGTTTGAGATAAAATTCGCATTGAAACTCTGTGAATTTACTGGTTCACATTAGGAATTTCACATTATAAGTCTCTCATATAGGCAAAGCAGATTGAATATTCAATTGGATATTTAATTTTTATTTTATATAACTTCTCTATTATACAAATGTGTTGACATAGTGCTTTACATATAAAAGCAAAATGGAGAATAGGGAAAACTTTTAGTCAAATATAAAGTTCTCCCACTCCAAATCTTTTATGTACCATATATTTCTAAGTCATTACTATATATATATATACACACATATATAAAACATACATATATGTAACATATATACACACACATTAATTTACATATGTTTAAGTAAATGTATATGTTTTAGTAAATAATGTTAATTTGATCAAAATATTTGGATTCATTTATAATTTTTTCACATTTCCTTAAAGGTAAGGACATGGAGAGCCATAAGCGTGGGCTTTTCTTGATATGCAACAGAAATAAGAATGGAAAAGTGAAAAAATACATTGTTTTTCTCTTTTTTTCCTAATTGTTTATTTTCTTGTGTGTTGCCCTATTTTTTTTAAGTTTGGGAAACCAGGCACATGTTTATTTTCATGCCCTTTATAACTGAAAGATATCCACCTAAGTCTCTGCTGGTTTAAAAAATGCGTATTTTTTTGCCTAAATAAGTGATCATCCTATTATCTTTGTTTGGAAGGATCTACCTGTGACATTCCAGGCAGTAAAAAGTATTAATTTATATGATAATTTTAATATAATTTATCATCAGATTGATTAATGATAATCACAAACATAACTGAAAAAATTAAAAGATGACTGCACTCTAAAATAGTTGTTTTTCCTCCAAAATAAAGATATAAATTTTAATAGAAGTAGAGTTCATTTTATTTTTTTCAAAGTAAATTAGTAGAAAAGCAAAAGAAGTGGGGTAAATTAGACTTTTAGCAAGCTCTACGTCCAAATACAGATGAATACGTCATCTTTAAAAATATGGGAAAATGCTACAGAAAGAGTGATATATGAAGAAATTTTATTTCCATTTATATTAAATAGAAGAATTGAAATGCCATGTCTTGAATACCATATTCAAGGGCAAGCTATCTCAAGTTCTCAAGGCCAGTAATATAATGGCTATTATTTTCAACCTTTACTTTGACAATCCTGAGTTTAATCTCATCTTAATTAAGCTATGGATGATTTAGTCACATCTGTCGTTCTAATTCAACAAAACACTATTTTAAAGTTAAAACAATGCTGAATTATCTGTAGGTCGAGGGTATTTTTTTATATGCCCTGAACAGAGCACTGAAATTCTAGATAATGGTGACAAATAATGTCACGCACCAGTATTCAACAAATTATGAGCAGGGATGAGGCCTGACCTGACTTAGGAAACAGCAGAGATATATCGAACAAAGTGGATGATGAACTATTATTTAGAACCAGCCTATAAATTCTGATTGAAACCAAATGGAAACAAGCAATTATAAACTCAAATGAGATGAAAAAAATATGAAATAATACCAGCAACTGCAAGTGTGACCACAGCCATATTTATTAGTCAGAAAAGAGCCCAGTGAAGTTGTAACAAATGTTAGAAAGCAATTGGAAAGATAATATTCACGGGCGATTTTATTCCTTCTTGAAGATGAGCCATGTTTGCTTGTGTTGGGCAAATAGTAGATGTTTAATAAGTATATTACTTGGTAAAAATGATTAGCAATAAAAGGTAATTAGAAAAATGATCAGTCCTAGTCCTCACAACTTTTTGGTAAGAAGCACATTTGTTTTATCCGGGAGATCTAAATACGATTCTATTTTACCTCTTATATCCAGCATAACACAGAACTTATGTTCAACATAGGAACATAAACATTCCTCATACAACTTGAACCATGTTGTCTCTTTTTGTTTTTTGTATCCCTAGAGAAAATATAGTAACTAATTTTTACAATAAATGTAAAAACTGAATCAATTAACTAATTAAACTGGTACATATTGAGAATTTTCTATGTACCAGACGCTGTATAAGTACTATGAAGGGATGAATAGGTTAGAAGAGAAACATAAACAAATAATTGCATTAGTTTCATACTTGAAAAGTGTGTAAGACAATGCAATACACTTGAAATACAGTGCAGGAAGGCAACTTTCTTTGCTTGTGTTGTGTGGATAGACTCAAGGCCATGGGAAAGGTTTTTGGGGGAATGATCATTTAAGCAGGATCTTGAAGTCAAAGTCAGGCAAACCGGCATGTGTTAGGAAGGGCATGCCTGGCTCATAGATGATCACACTGTGCAGGTTTGTTGTATACACATTTTCTGAGTTGCTTCAATGTACTAAACATGGGTGGTGTGTTAAAGATACAAAGATGAATAAATTCCTGACCTGGAGGAATTTCTAGTGCAAGGAAGTCAACTGACTGATAAAGAGAAACTTTTAATAAAATAACAAAACTACAATTTGTCATTTAGTACACATTAACTGTATACCAGGCATAGGCACTTTATATTCATCACCTCATTTAAACCCCACCACCCATTTCATAATTTGTGAAACTGAGGCTTGAAAAAGTTAATTTGCTCAAGGACAAATAGCCAATAAGATGCGAGGCTGAACTTTATCAGGAAATAGCATCGTTCAAAGGGAACACAGAAGAAAAATGGATTCTCTAAACAGATTATGAAGGGTTTATAACCTGCCTTCCAAGTTAATATTTCACTTATTTTGGTAAAAACAGAGTTTAAAGAAAAAGTCATGCTCGATAAGTTCATTTTTATATATAATTGAATTGCTGGTAGCAGTTATGAGACCTTCTCTATCAACTGTGAAAAGACAATTCACCTTTTTGTTGATATATTTAGGAAGCTTAAAAATACCTATTATTTGTATATTGCATAGCTTTTATCACATTGTTCTATTTAGGTTTTCTGATTTCCATCCTCACAATCTTTTTTCTGACATTTCACCTACTGAACCAGTTTTTGCTTTCGCTAGTATTCCCATCTATGAATCCATCTTTGATATCATTAAAAAATAATGGAAATCAAATGACATTACAAATTGAATTTAAGGGAGAACCATCTTTTAAATTAGATACAAAATTGTATTGTTCAATTTTTAACTCCAGTTACCAGCAAATAGCTGATTACATGCCCTTCGTAACTTTCCAATGGAACTAATATCAATAAAAAAAAAGCCAAATCATCTCTCCTCTTCCAGATTACATGGTAAAGGGGGTCAAGCTCATTGTGTCTGAGAACACAGAGTAGCTTAATAAATATGTACTGAGGGAATCAATAAAGGATAGGCATTGTGATCACATTTCTAACTTTACACAGTTCTTGGTGAATTACATCAGGGTCAAATTATCTATCCTGGATCCAATAGGTCCTTATAAATACATTCCCTATGCAAAAGTATGATTATATTTTCTTTGTAACTCTCTGTGTTGCTAGAGATAAATATGAAGTCTGGAGTTTTTAACTTTTCCTTGTCATTCTGTGAGCAGGATCTCTATGAAAAACTATATTTTTAAGAGAAAAAAAATTAACTATGCTAGGCTGAATCTGACAGCAAACCAAAGTGAATCCCATTAGCCAGCTGGACTTCCTAAATGGAACAGTTAATCCTCTGATATTGGCAATTCTTTCCATATCTGTTGGTGACAGTACATTTTTAGCAGGGAATATCTAAAAGCAGACAGCTCATATGAAGGGGTGACAGAGGTTGAACTGACCATTAACTGAGTACTTAACTTGCTATTCATCATTAAATTTATTGCCAGCAACTGAAAATAAACCTCAGTGTGTATAATTTATTTTAATCTATGTAGCCACCTTTGAGAAAATACTGGGGTATTTCCAAGTATCTTCCATTTATGTTTTCCATTTTGTAACATAGTTAAAATTAATAATAAAATACACTTCTATTATTTTATAAGAGTGATTAAGTAACTTACAGCACGTGATTAAAGTCTATAATAACCCTGTAGAGAAATTATTGCTAAAAACATGAGTTACTTCTGTATTTGCAAAACATAAATCAAAAATTTTGCTCCACATTGAAAGTAAAAACTGAGGTATTCATAAATATTAAGTTTATCAAGGCAGGTGGGTTTTTTCAAGGATAGCACTTTAAAAAAAAAACATGGGGGGCGCCTGGGTGGCTCGGTGGGTTAGAGCCTCTGCCTTCGGCTCGGGTCGTGGTCCCGGGGTCCTGGGATCGAGCCCCGCGTCGGGCTCTCTGCTCAGCGGGGAGCCTGCTTGCCTTCCTCTCTCTCTGCCTGCCTCTCTGCCTGCTTGTGATCTCTGTCTGTCAAATAAATGGGTAAAATCTTAAAAAAAAAACATGGTCCAGTTTTAGAAACTGAAGTTTTGGTGCATTAACAATAGTGCATCACTTGACTTCAGTTTTAAAAAGTGCATATGAAACATTTGGGGATTTTATTGCTTAGCTACTCAAAATTTAAGCATAACGCTGCATGGTATTCTTAAAAAAAATGTATGTGTGCGTGTGTGTGTATAATGTCTTCACAAGCAAGTTTATTATAAGAATGTGCATAATAGAACAATCCATGGAATCTTTATGCAAAAATAAACTATGAATGCCAAAAAATATATACATAATATATAATATAATAATATATATGTATATAACTCTAGAATTTCAGAGTAAATATTAAATAGGCAAGAGCAATTCATTCTATTTCTTCAACTGTTATTACAGTTTTCCCCAGTATTAATGAAACCCCCATCACTATCAGCACCTACCACATCCTGTGCTTTGATAAGTGCCAGGTAGGCTCTGTATGAGGTGTGCTATGTCTATTATCACTTTTTATTTAATTTTCACAATAATTCTATTAAGTGGGTATCTTAGTCCATTTGGGCTGCTATAACGAAATACTCTACCCTGAGCGGCTTATAAATAGTAGAAATTTGTTGCTTACAGTTCTGGAGGCTGGAAGTCCAAGATCAGGGTGCAATCATGATCAGGTGCTAGTGAGGGCTGTCTTCCAGGTGCAGACTATTGACTTTTTATCCTCACAGGGCAGAAGGGGCGAGTTAGCCTTTTATAATGTACTAATCCTATGCGTGAGGGCTCCACTTCATTACCTAATCACTTCCCAAAAGCATTACCTCCTAATACCATGACTTGGGGAATTATGTTTTCAAAATATGAATTTTGGAGGTATACAAACATTCAGGCCATAGCAATGTGTGCTATTTTTAAAGGTGAGTAAACATGTTCAGGAGTTAGGTAAATAGTTCATGGTTACAGAGTTTTTAGAAAGTTGAGTCTGCATTGATCTTGACTCTCAAAGAGCTCTCAGTCTAATGAGTGAAGCTATTTAGTGATGTCATATATATATATACATATATATATATATATATATATATATATATACACCCCACATCTTATTTACCCATTCATCTATTGATGGACACTTAGGTTGCTTCATAATTTGACTATTATAAATTATGGTGCTATAAACATAGGAATGCATGTCCTTCTCAATTAGTGTTTTTTTATTCTTTGGGTAAACACCCAGTAGTATGATTACTGGATTGTAGTTCTATCTTTAATTTTTTGAGGAAATTCCATACTGTTTTTTTTAGAATGGCTTCACTAACTTGCATTTCCACCAACAACTGCACAAAGGTTCCTTTATATTCACATCCTTGCCAATAGCTACTGTTTCTTGTGTTTTTTTAAGCCATTCTGTCTGGTGTGAGGTGATACCTCAATTTAGTTTTGATATCCATTTCCTTGATGAGTGATGTTGGCCAACTTTTCATGTCTGTTGGCCAACTGTAGGTATTTTTTAAATTAACATATAATGCATTATCTGTTTCAGGGGTACAGGTCTGTGATTCATCAGTTTTACACAATTCACAGCACTCACCATAGCACATACCCTCCCCATACCCAGCCACCCCATCCTTCCCATCCCTCCCCTCTAGCAACTCTCAGTTTGTTTCCTGAGATTAAGAGTCTCTAATGATTTGTCTCCCTCTCTGGTTTCATCTTGTTTCATTTCCCCTCCCTTCCCCTATGATCCTCTGTCTTGTTTCTCAAATTCCTCATATCAGTGAGATCTTATGGTAATTGTTTTTTGTATGTTTTCTTTAGAGAAATGTCTGTTCATGTCTTTTGCCCATTTTTTAATTGGATTATTTGTTTTTGGGTGTTGCATTGCATAATTGCTTTATATATTTTGGAGACTAACCTTTTATCATTTATGCCACTTGCAAATATCTTCTCCCATTCAATAGGTTGATTTTTGGTGTTGCTGATTTTTCTCCCCTTCCATGCAAGAAATTTTTATTTTGATGTAGTCCCAATAGTGTATTTTTGCCTCTATTTCCCTTTCTTCAGGAGGCATATCTAGAAAAATGTTGCCACAAACAGCACCAGAGAAATTACTACTTGTGCTCTCTTCTAGGATTTTTATGATTTCAGGTCTCACACTTAGGTCTTTAATACATTTTGGGTTTATTGTTGTGCATTGTGAAAGAAAGTGGTCTAGTTTCATTCTTTCACATGTCCAGTTGTACCAACACCACTTGTTGAAGATATTGTTTTTTTCCCATTGGATATTCTTTTATGTTTTGTTGAATACTAATTGATCGTATAAATATGGATTTATTTCTGGGTTTTCTATTCTGTCCCATTGATTCCAATGTGTCTATTTTGTACCAGTACCATACTGTTTTGATTACTATAGCTTTAGAATATGACTTGAGGTCTGGAATTAGGATATCTCCAGCTTTGCTTTGCTTTCTCAAGATTGCTTTGAGTATTTGGGGTCCTTTGTGGTTCCATATAAATTTTAGGATTGTTTTTTTCTAGTTCTGTGAAAAACACTATTGATATTTTGATAGAGATTGCATTAAACATGTAGATTGCTTTGGGTAGTATAAACATTATAATAATAATTGTTCTTCCAAACCAAGAGAATAGAATGACCATTTCTTTGTGTTTTCCTAAATTTCTTTCATCAGTGTTTTGTATTTTTTCAGAGTATAGGTCTTTCATTTCTTTGGTTATGTTTATTCCTAGATATTTTATTGTTTTTGATGCAACTGTAAATGGGAGTGCTTTCTTAATTTCACTTTCTGCTGTTTCATTATTAGTGTACAGGGATGCAATAGATTTCTGTACCTTGATTTTGTATTCTGCAACTTTATTGAATCCATTTATCAGTTCTAGTAGATGCTGGAGGTATCTTTAGGGTTTTCTATGTAGAGTATCACATAATCTGCAATAGTGGAAGTTTTACTTCTTCCATACCAATTTCTTATGTTGTCTTTTACTTTTATTTCTTTGTGTTGTCTAGCTGGTGAGGCTAGGATTTCCAGTACTATGTTGAATCATTGTGGTGGGGGTCGACATCTTTGTCTTGTGCTCAAACTTAGAGGGAAAGCTCTCAGTTTTCCCCATTGAGGATGATATCAGCTATGGATTTTTCATATACGATTTTATCATGTTGATCTATGTTCCCTCTAAATTGTTGAGGATTTTTATCATGAATGGATGCTGTGCTTCTTGCATCTGTTAAAATGATCATATATTTCCTATACTTTCTTTAATTAATGTGGTGTATCCTGTTTGATTTGTGAATATTGAACCACCCTTGTAACCCAGCAATAAATCTCACTTGATTGTGGTCAATGATTCTTTTAATGCATTGTTGGATTCTATTTGCTAGTATTTTGTCGAGGAATTTTGCATCTATGTTATTCAAAGATATTGGTCTATAGTTCTCTCTCACTCTCTTTTGTGGTCTTATTTGGCTTTGGTATCATGCTAATACTGGTCTTTTTGAGTGAATTTGGAAGTTTTCTTTCCTCTTCTAATTTTTCAAATAGTTGGAGAGAAATAAGTATTAATTCTTCTTTAAATGTTTGATTGAATTCTCCTATGAAGCCGTCTAGTCCTGGACTTTTGTTTTTTTGGATTTTTTTTTTTTTTAAATTTCAGATTCAATCTCCTTGCTGATAATTGGCCTGTTCAAATTTTCTATTTCTTCCTGCTTTAATTTTGGTAGGTAATATGTTTCTTGGAATTTATCCACTTCTTCTAAATTATCCAATTCATTGGCATCTAGGTTTCCATAATATTCTGCTATAATTGTTTGTATTTCTGTGGTGGTGGTTGTTATTTATCCTCCTCTTTCATTAGTGATTTTGTTTACGTGGGTCCCCTCTTTCTCCTTTCCTTTTCTTTTTTTGAATGAGTCTTGCTAGAGGTTTATCAACTTTTTTGATCTTTTCAAAGTAGCAGCTCCTTGTATCATTTATCTCTTCTATTGATTTTTAGTTTGTATATAATTTATTTATTTTCAAATTTTTATTATTTCCTTCCTTTTGCTGTGTTTGGGTTTTATTTGTTCTTTTTCTAGTTCCTTTAGATATGAGATTAGGTTCTGTATTTGAGATCATTCTTGCTTCTTAAGGTAGGCCTGTGATGGTATAAATGTCTCTCAGAACTACTTTTCCTGAATGCCAAAGATTCTGGATGATTGTGTTTTCATTTTCATTTATTTCCATGTAATTTTTGATTTCTCATTTCATTTCTTGGTTGACCCATTTATTAGTAACATATTATTTAAACTCTATGTATTTGTGGTTTTTCTAGATTTTTTCTTGTGGTTGATTTCTGGTTTCATAGTGTTATGGTCTGAAAAGATGTCTGGTATGACCTCATCTGTTTTTTTAATTTGTTGAAATTTATTTTGGAGTCTAACATATGATCTACTCTGGAGAACATTCCATGTGCACTTGAAAAGAATGTGTATGCTGCTGTTTTAGGATGGAATGTTCTGAATATGTTTGTTAAAACCATCTGGTCCAGTATGTCATTAAAGCAATAATTTCCTTGTTGATTTCTCTGTTTAGATGCTCTGTCCATAGATTTAAATGGGGTATTACAGTTCCTTACTATTAATGTATTATTATCAATTATTTCCCTCATGTTTGTTATTAACTGTTTTATGTAGTTGGGTGCTCCCATATTGAGTGCATAAATATTTACAATTGGTATATCGTCTTATTGGATTCTCCCTTTTATTATTATATGGTGTCATTTGTCTTGTTACAGTCTATGTTTTAAAGCTCATTTTGTCTGGTATAAGTATTGGTGTCCTGGCTTTCTTTTGACAACCATTTGCATGAGAGATGTTTCTCTGTCCCTTTACTTTCAATCTGCAGGTGTCTTTAGATCTAAAATGAGTCTCTGTAGGCAGCATATTGATGGGTCTTGTTTCTTAATCCACTCTGTCATTCTATGTCTTTTGATTGGAGGATTTAGTCCATTTGTATTGAAAGTAATTATTGACTGATATGTATTTCTTGCCATTTTCTTACTTGTTCTGTGGTTATTTCCATAGATTTTCTCTGATTGTTTCTTCTTTTGCTCTCTTTCATGGTTTGTTGGCTTTCTTTACTTGGATTCCTTTCTCCTTATCTTTGTAGATCTATTACTGGCTTTTGATTTGTAGTTACCATTAGATTTCTATACAACATTTGCATATGGCAGTCTATGTTAAGTTGATGGTTGCTTAAGTTTAAACACATTCTTTACTCCTCTCCACATTTTAAGTATATGTTGTCATATTTTATTTCCATTTATTTTGTGACTCCCTTAACTGATTTTTACAGAAATATTCATTTTTAGTGCTTTTCTGTTTTTTACTTTTTCATACTATTATTCATAGTCTCCTTTTCACTCCTCAAAGAATTCCCTTTAATATTTCTTGTAGGGTTTTTGTTTTTGTTTTTCTGAGAAACTCCTCGCCCTTCCTTTTATTTTGAATGATAGCCTTGGATATAGTATTGGATATTGGATATAGTATTCTCGGCTGCAGATTTTTCCCTTTCAGTGCTTTGAATATATCATGCCACTCTTCTGGCTGACAAAATTCCTGTTGATAGCATTATGGGCTTTCCCTTTTAAAAATTTTTTTCATTAGCACTACTTTTTGCCATTTCAATTTCTATGTGTCTCCATGTGGACCTCCTTGAGGTGGATTTTTTTTGGGGGGGGGGGTAAAGTGTATCTGTGCCTCCTGGATCTGGATATCTTTTCATATCCCAGTTTAGGGAATTTTCCTGCTATTATTTCTTCAAATAAATTTTCTGCCCCCTTTCTCTCTCTTCTTCTGAGATCCTTATAATGTGAATATTATTATGCTTGATGTAGTCACTGAGTTCTCTAAGACTATTCATAATTTGCACAATTTTCTTTCCTTTTCTTTGCTCAGTTTTTTACTTTCCATTACTCTTCCAGTTTGTTAATTTGTTCCTCTATTTCATTTAACCTGCTATTTATTCCATCAAGTGTATTTTAATTTCAATTTTTGTGTTCTTGATCTCTGATTGGTTCTTTTTTATTTCTCTGTTAAGGGCCTCACTGATGTACTCCATTCTTTTCTGGAGTCCAGTGAGTATCTATATTATCATTATTTTAAATTCTCTGAGAGGTGTATTACTTATATTCATTTCGCTTTGGTCTCTTGGTGTGGTTTGGTCTTTTTCTTTAATTTGGAATATACTTCTCTCTCTTCTCATTTTGTTTGACTTTCTGTGGCTATTTCAGTGTTAGGAAAATCAACCATTTCTCTTGTTCTTAATGATAATAGCCTTATGAAGAAAAGGTCCTGTTTTTCAGTGTAGTGCCCTCTGTTTCCCAGGGCTGCAGCTTCAGGAAGTGTCTCCTATGCATGTTGCATGTGCTCTGCTGTCAAATCCTGGCTTCTTTTTCCTTTAATCCAGTTGTCTGCATAGTTTCTCTTTGCCTATTATGGGCAGTATTGGGTCCACAGCAGGGTGGGGGCACATTTTAACAAGGTGTGCTGTGTCCTGCTTGCAAAACAAGACCTGTCCCTACCACCTTTGGATTTGGGGTCCTGCAAAACGCAAAGGCCAGGAGATGTGGTGTTGGCAGGGTTTGTGCTGGTCTTCTAGGGGAAGGAGGCTGCAGTAAAGGAACTAAGGTAAGAGTGACTGAGAAGGGTGGACACACTGATGTGTGGAGGGTAGGACTTGGTACAAGGAAGTTAGGTAGCAGGTGTCAGTGTTGCATTGGTTTCTGCATTGGTTCAGGCAGGGGAGGAAAATGGTACCTGCTAACTCCTTTGTTACTGGAGGGGGTCTCCTTGTGATCCCTGTCTCTCTAGGAGATGCTCTGTGATAAGCAAATCACTGTTCCTCCTGTTTGGCTCCAAGATTTTTCAGACTATTGGTATTATGCTGTATCTGCATTGGCTGTTTGTTGTGCTGTCTCTGTAAGGGTGGAGACTATGCTTTTTATCATCCTCCCAGCTCTTCCAGAGCTGACCCTGCCAATTTTTAAAATTCAGGCTTTATGTTCTGCTAGTTGTAAGAATTCATGAAATTCAGCTCCTCTTGCTTTCAAAGGCATATGTTATGGTCATTTGTTCACCCTGTTCATGGGCTCCCCAGCATGAAAGTCTGTTTTTTGCTCTTCTCTAACCATTGGGTCCCTCCCTACTATGAAAGGCCACATTTCTCTTTGTTCCCAGACCACATCATAGCCCTTTTTACCTTCTTCAATATAGCCTCTTCTCTACCTTTAGTTGTGTAGTTTGTTCTCCAGTCTCCAGGTTTTCTGGGTTATTTATTCCAGTGTTAGTGTTAACTAGTTGTACCTGTGGGATGAAGTGAGCTTAGGGTCCTCTTACTCCATTTTCCAGCTGACTTCATTGTCTTTCTTTTTAACATGTTTTGTTCACCCATCTAATTTCTTTAATCATTCTTTCTCGGTTTCATTTTTGAGCTTTTGACTTTGTTGCCTTCTCATATTGACACTTTTGAGACATTATTCTCTATCTGCCTGCCTCAGCTACTTTCTATATGCCAGGGTGCAGCCCCCTCTTTGTCTTGGTTGCCCAATGTGGGGATTCATAATGCCTGGCTAGCTAAGATAAGATAAACACAATCCTCCTTGGGAGACGCTAGTTGAAAAGCAAAGAAGTGGTGACCAGAAAATTGGGCCTCATTTTAGGTTTCTGGGCTGAAAATAGCCAGATCCTAATCGTGGTTCAACACTTTTCCCCAGGGAACAGATGCTTAACTTAGGTTAGACATAAATCCTTAATAGTCACTTACTCCCTGCCTGCAAGTCATGAACATAGATAGTTCTAATCACACAATGCCAATAAATGTCACTGCTCTTGTTATTGAAACTTCACATTCCTTTCCAATCTTGATTCTTTGGTAACATGCATAATAAAAATGGAGGTAGAGTTTGGCTTGGGGCCTTTTTCACTAGAGTGTAGGGTCTCCTACTTAAGTGTCTGGAGTAATCTTCATTAGTCATCTCAGGGTTTGCTGGCCAAACAATAGCCCAGTAACATAGTCATTTGGGTAATTCACAGATATTTTATCCTTAACATGTCTAAAACTTAACCATTGATCTTCCTCATCCCAGAGTCATTCTTTCTCCCATATACATATCTCAGCAAAGGGAGCACTCTCTATTGAATTGCTCAATCCCTAACACTTCACGTCCAATCTGTATCAAGCCATGTTGTGTTTACCTCTAAGGTAAACCTCAAATCCTTCTTTTATTTCTCCTCTGCTAGCTCCCTAGTACACAACATTAGCTTTAGTTTCCTGAAACACTGATGTAGCCTTTTAATTAGTGATTCGGTATTCACTCTTGCTTCATCCCAACTCATTCCACACAGCCTGAGTAAAATTCCTGAACTCTACATAAGGTCAGGAGACTCCTGTGCTTAATTCTTTAACTATTGGCATTAGGATAAAATAAAAGTTATTTAACATTACATTTGAATTTGAGTGTGTCCCCACCCCCTTAGGTTGTCCTGTTCTCAGTTCAGAGAAAAAGAAGAAGAGGAGATGGGGAAGGAGAAGGAGAAGGAGAAGAAGAAGAGGAGGAGGAAGAGGAAGAAGGAGGAGGAGGAGGAGGAGAAAAGAAGAAAAAGAAGGCGGCGGCAGCGGCAAAGATGTGGAGGGAAGGAGGACTAGGAGGTGGTGGAGGAGGAAGAAAGGTTACTTACTTACTCATTTATGTGTGTCTTTTATCTTTTCCCCTGGTTTGTACCAATGGGACTACATCTGTAAAAATTAGAATATCTTTTCAATTCATGATTTCCATTCTGAATTCTTATTTTGGAAAGCTGTACTAACCAGTTGTATTAATATTAAATATAGAATATGTAGAATATATAAATATTTATAAATTCTATAATATATGTATTTAAATTTCAGAGTGGGAACTTAAGATTTTCTTTTTATGTCATAATTAAAGATTTCATATGTGATTATAAGAAGAGTATGGATCTGAATTGTGGTATTATCTTCAGTAATATGATAATCTTCTGTGATTTGCAGCTTCATGGTCTTTAACTATTTATTTTTGGGTAAGTCTTTTTCACTGATAAATTTTAAACTCTTACAGAGGGATCAAAAGAACTTCTGTAGCTCCCAAGAAAAATCAGGAAATATTCAGGCTCAGAGAGCTATATATTTATGTCACTCTTTGGAAGAACTGATGAAAATGGGCCTTAGTAACACTACTGAGTAACTGTAGTTTTATCTGTAATTACAATCTCTTTTTTCAATCTTCAAAGGAATTTTGATTTGATGAATGCCTGTGTGTAAGTATAAAATTGGAAGCATTGAAAAATAGTCATAGAATGGCAAATGAGTCTCATGTACCGGGACTTTCACTGGTCCCTTGGTCAGGATTAAGAAAAATCTGCATTGAAAATAAATCTTGCAAGTTTTTGTCAAATTTCTAGCTGTGAATAGAAAAGAGGCCACCCCACAAAGGTTTAGCCACTTTATAAGGGCATGACTCTCCATTAACATATTTTATATCTCCATCCATCCACGTACCCATTCATACATGCATACACTTATTAACTATTTGCTCATTCACAGGTATTTTCTGAGAACCTATTCTGAACCAAGAATTGTGCTTATAACTGTGCTTAACTATGTTACTAATACAAGGAAGACATATTCTCTTGCCTCAGATTCCCTGGTGCTCATAGCCTACTAGGGAAAATGTAAGTCTTAAATTATTTGTCAAATATTCATTAATTCAAACTGTAATAAGTGATACAGTGAATAATTAAACATTCTTATTGAAAGTGCACAATGAAAGGGCAGTGCCAACCTGGATGTAAATTCGGAGAATTTTCCCTCGGGCAAGTAATGTTTTACATGAGACCTGGTACCCAAATGGTGTTAACTAAGTAAATCCAGGTGGAATAGGAGTGGTGGTGGAAAGAAAGTGTTCCAGGAAGAGGAGAAAGCACATAAAACATCTCTCCAAGCCAGGAAGAAACATACTGCCATTACAGTTTTCTTGCCTTTCCAAGCTTCTAGAGGTTACCCATATTGTTTGGCCTCAGCCTCCCTTCCTCTATTTTGAATGCCAGCAAAGTCGTATTTCTCTGTGCCTTCTTTCTGAAGTCACAGCAGCCTCCAACTCTCCTATTCTGACTCTCTTTTCTACATTTAAAAAAAAAAAATATTTATTTATTTATTTGACAGACAGAGATCACAAGTAGGCAGAGAGGCAGACAGAACGAGAAGAGGAAGCAGCTCCCTGCTGAGCAGAGAGCCTGATGCAGGGCTGGATCCCAGGACCCTGGGATCATGACCCAAGCCGAAAGCAAAGGCTTTAACCCACTGAGCCATCCAGACACCCCTCTCTTCTACTTTTAAGGACATGTAATTACACTGGGCCCCACAGATATAATCCAAGAAAATTTTCCCTAATATAAATTCATCCAAATAGCAGTCTTATTCCCAGCTTCAACCTTTTGCCATGTGAGGTAGCATAGACACGGATTCCAGGGATTAGGGCCTGGTTATCTTTGGAGGGCCATTTTCTTGCTTAACAGCAATCAGGAAAAATCTCTATTGCATCAATTATATATATGAAGAGATGATAATTGATGCAATAGAGATCACAAGCAGTAAAGACATATAAGAAGAAAACCTCAGACTGAGTGTGGCCATTATTCCGATCCTAATAAAGTCTGTGAACCAATAAGATTCATCTAGCTTTCCACTTTCTTGACTCTAGGTAAAAATTCAGCTGAAATATTTTAGGAAAATGGTTATCCATCTTGATCTTAATCACTTCCAGGGAGTTTTTCCAAGGAGTGAAACTTCTGCCATAACTAACACAGATTTGTCCACCCTACAATCATATGACTAACATTTCATGTACTGATGGCAACTTTATCTTCCAAAAAATGAAGTTTGACAACCACTGGTTTACAGTATAAGAGCTAATTTTATTAGCATGTGAAGAACTTTGACTTATAAACTGTATTCAAGTGAGCAGCTTATTGGAACAGCATCATTTCTTGACCCTGACACATTCTGAGTCTGGTCCTACAGACATGGGTTTCTTTTCATGATCTCATCCTGTTTTGATCACATTCTTAACTATATAACTATTTCTTTCAGGACTATTGGAGAGTGAGGATTACAGGTCCTTTCTGGCTAGTATTATAAGAACTATTGTTGCATTCAGACTATAAACCACAATGTAATATATTGTACTAATAAACCCCCCAAAACTGCTTTTCCTCCCAGGTTTCAGAGCCAGTAGACTTTCTGAACTGGCTCTTATTAGATATTTCTTTAAAAAATATTCTGGTACTCTACCATTGCCTCTTATCTTTATCACTTTTATATCTTTTAATTTCATGCTGTTTATCTTTATCTGTTTTCTGACTTCTCTGGCAGGTTCCATAATAATTTTCTTGACACATATTTATAAGCTCTTGAATTTGGTTTATGTAAAATGGCTCTTAGTTATAGTAAAAAAAGTGGGTATTTTGAATATAATTGAAAAGGGGACTGTTAATTCTACCTTTACCAATTTTTAGATGCCCAAGTTTCAAGAGCATGGGCTTTGTAGTCAGAAAATCTGGGCTCAGTGCATCTGGTTGGTTCAGTCAGTTAAGCATCTGACTCTTGGTTTTAACTCAGGTCATGATCTCAGGGTCATATGGAGCCCCACAAAGGCATCTGAGCACAGCATGGAGTCTGCTTGAGATTCTTTCCCCCTTCCTCTCCCTCGCTCTCTACTTCTCCCCCCACTCTCTCTAAAATCAATCAATCAGTCAATCAATCTAAAAAAAGGAAGAGAAAATCTGGGCTCAAATCCTGTCTATCATTTGTTTCATGTATGATCTTAAACAAGCTCTTTTAATTGTTTTGGACATTAGGTTTTCTCTCTTCAATATGGGGACAATTATAACACTGATCTCAGAAGTTTTCTGAGAATATTTTTTTTTAAGATTTTTTTTTTAAATTTATTTGACAGAGAGAGAGAGAGAGATCACAAGTAGGCAGAGAGGCAGGCAGAGAGAGGAGGAAGCAGGCTCCCTGCCGAGCAGAGAGCCTGATGTGGGGCTCGATCCCAGGACCCTGGGATCATGACCTGAGCTGAAGGCAGAGGCTTTAACCCACTGAGCCACCCAGGTGCCCCTTTCTGAGAGTATTAACAAGATACTGTACATAAAGTACTTAGCATAGTACCTGGTACATAGTAAGCACTCAATAAATATTGGTTATTATTATAAAGAGGGGAATGGATTTTTGGTTTATGTCTTAGTCCATTCGGGCTGCTATAACAAAATACCACAGACTGTGTGACTTGTAAACAGCAGAAATTTATTTCTCACAGTTCTGGCAGCTGGAAGACCAAGATCAGGGTGCCAACCTTTTTGGATGAAAGCCCTCTTCTGGTCTACAGAATTCCTATTATGCCCTCATATTGGCAGAAAGAGGACTTGAGAGCTCTCTGGGGCTCTTTCAAGGAACTAATGAAGGCTCTTCCCTCACCTAATCACCTTTCAGAAGCCCCAGCCCTTAGATATCAGGTTTTCAAAATTATGAACTTTGGGGGATACACAAATATTCATACCACAACAGTATATATACCTATTCTGCTGTGTCCTAAAGACATTATTCTTAATTATTTAATAGTTCTTCACTGCTGATTTGAATTAAGCTAGTGATAACATAGTGATTTCCAGACATAAATCTTTTTCTGTCATATATCATTGTAACAAACAATATAAACACTCCCTTAATGCTAGTGAGTGCTAAAAAATATTAACTCAATTTTACTTAGAGATACTTTTCTTTTTTTTTTTTCTGAAAAAAATTTTTTTAAGATTTTATTTGTTTATTTGTTTATTTGACAGAGATAGAGATCACAAGTAGGCAGAGAGGCAGGCAGAAGGAGAAGCAGGCTCCCCACTGAGCAGAAAGCCCAATGTGGGACTCAATCTCAGGACCCTGAGACCATGACCTGAGCCTAAGGCAGAGGCCTTAACCCACTGAGCCACCCAGGCGCCCCTAGAGATACTTTTCTAATCAGTTAAGAATCCAATGAACCTCTTTAATTGCATTTAATTTCAATCACTTATGGTTATTAACTTTGAGTTTTAATACCCTTTAATACCCTTAAATATGTTTTTCTCTGTCTGACATCTTTCCTGGCCCTCAAAGCACCTTGAGTCACATAATTTATTTTGATTATCCATTCTGGTTTAGAGTACAAAAATTATTTCCATTTACCTTAGGAATTTGGCTGACTAATAGAAAAATAAAAATTTAGAAAAGAATTTTTAAATTAACAATGATGATTAATTTCAATATTTAAATGAACTAGTGGCACTTTAATCATTTAAATGACATCCAAGATGTTTGACATTAAAGTGTTTTATATTACATTATATTTGTTATTAGCATCACAAGTCACTATATTCATATTTATTTCACCTAAGAGGTTAAGATGTATTATTTATGAATTTGATTCTTCTTTCTGCATGAAATATTAAGGCTAGAGATATATATAGATATAAAGAGGAGTGCGGATTTTCATCCTACAGTAATAGAAAAACCTAGTGGCAAAACATTTCATGTTTAAAGGGTAAAAATTATGATGAACTGATTTATTTATACTATTTCACAAACTCTAAAACCTGATAGTTATTTTCATCAAACTTCTGAAATATGAGACAAAAATGAGTACTTTCTCAGGCAAAAACAACCCAGGGCAAGAGTTGGACATATTACTTTTAGTTTTCAACTATGCTAGAAGCTAGGGTTGGATCTTGTAAAAGATATTCATGAATACCACAGTAAACCTTGGCTATCCAGGAGTATATTAACTAGTTGTGTATTGAGTAATAAATAAGAGCACATTAGCTTTAAAAAATGACCAAGTAGAAAAAAAAATGACCAAGTAGAGAAAAACATGTACTTTTCAGAAAGAGAAAGTGTCTATTGACAATATGCACATAAAAATTCAGATACTACATGTACTTTATCTGTACTGTATATAGTACTATATATACTACAGTGTGGGGTACCTCCCTCCTTTGAACTTTCAGATTTGCTCAGTGAAATAACACTCTGTCCTTATTCAACAATCCTTTGACACAGAATACTCAACACTAGGGAGGTGGGCAAAGGGAAAGCAAAAAACCCACAAGTTATGACTATATCTCTTCCTAACTCATTCCTTGTCTAACATCGGGGTTGGTTGTGGTGGGAAAAAGAGCTCCTGGAGCGACAGTAGTCTCTTTTAAGCAAATACCATATTTTGTGATAAGATGTTCAGGGTAGGATGGATGGGAGGAAATTTTCCATTTCAGAAATATTAAAATAAAGTTGCTATAAGCATCAAAAACATTTAGGGATATGCTTCTTTTTTTTTTTTTAATTTATTTAATTTATTTATTTATTTATTTTTTTTAAGATTTTATTTATTTATTTGACAGAGAGAGAAAGCACAAGTAGGCAGACAAGCAGGCAGAGAGAGGGGGGAAGCAGGCTCCCTGCTGAGCAGAGAGCCTGATGTGGGGCTCGATCCCAGGACGCTGAGATCATGACCTGAGCCGAAGGCAGAGGCTTAACCCACTGAGCCACCCAGGCGCCCCTAGAGATATGCTTCTGGTAAGCTATTTATGTGATGTTTTGGTCCTTAAACTATTACCTTGGTTTCAAGTTTATATTTTTGAAAAATGCATTTATTTCTCTCCCACTCCGTATCCAAACCAATAGCAAATCAGTCCAATCTACAAAACCTGTAAAATAAACATTTGCTTTTACATTTTGAGTGTCCTTAAGTTCAGATGTTTCTCTTCCCCCAACTCTATGGTTTATAATCATAGGTATTGAAAAGCCAGATTGACCCCTGGATTAAATGGATTATGATTTTTCTGAGGAATCATGTACCACTTCCCCCTTCTCTTGACTATATTGATGTGACCTGAACTCCTTTGGATTGATTAAAATCTTCTGAAACATGAAATTGGAGGAAGAAAAGAGTCATTATTTAAGTAGACTATTGACACTTTGATCAGCTTAAATGGAATCAAATGAACCAACTGATATTTTCTTACACTTATCATGGTGGTATCAATTTGATCAACTTCCCTGCAGAGCGTCTTGTCAATATGTATAAAAGTCTTCAATCACATACATATTGTTTGATGCAGAAGCTTTGATTCTAGGGGAGTAATTGAACATACAAGGCAAAGTTGTGTGCTTAAGCATTTCCATCTTAAAATGGCCTAGATAGTGAAAAATGAAAAATAATGCATATTTTAAAGAGGACTGATTAAATAAGTAAAAAAATACAGGCATGACAGAAAATATTATGCAGTCATTAAGATTTTGCTGTGGTTACATAAATCAATATGGAAAATGACCGTTAATGTATAAAACATACAAAACTGAAATAGAATATGCTCCAGTTGTAAATATATCAATATTCATATCTTTAAATAAAAGTGCTTTCATTTTGTAAAAAAAAAAAAAGTGTCAAAGTATTAATTAACACTAATATGCAGAATTCTTTAAAAATTTTATTTGTCTAATTCATGGCAGTTTAATGATGGCTATACTTATGTAATCTTCAGGCATAAACACTTTGAAGGTATGGAGGAAATTTATCTAACTTGACCTAGAGATAAAATTTGGAAATAAATAAATTTCATTTTTTATCTCTTCTCAAGTCTTTGTCTTCTCTAACTTCATATTTTTTTCTTTTCATATTGTAAAATTAGTTCTCACAGAAAGAATTTTGCTAGGGTGCCTGGGTGGCTCAGTGGATTAAGCCTCTGTCTTCGGCTCAGGTCATGCTCTCAGGGTCCTGGTATCCAGCCCTGCTCTCTGCTCAGCAGGAAGTCTGCTTCCCCCTCCCCCTCTGCCTGCCTCTCTACTTGTGATCTCTCTCTCTCTGTCAAATGAGTAAATAAAATCTTAAAAAAAAAAAAAACAAACTACTTCGCTCTTACATATTTTTCCACATGTTCTTCTAAAATTGTTTATTATGTAGACACTGCCTCAGAATCAGAATGAGGCTTTTCTCTTATTTTATTCACTCCAAAATTGCTTTTTTTTTTTTTGAAATACAAAAGTAAAAAATACTCTAAAAAATTATTCCTTTAGGAAGTATTTTTGAGCATTCAATCTTGTTCCATTTAGTAAGAACTGTTTTGTTGTCTGGTTACTGGTGAAGAGAAGTTGTACTTTTCCAGTAGTAATTTACATGTAAATGGCAATCACCAAATAGCAACAAGAGTGTAACAATAATCTTGCAGCTGTTTCCATATTATTTGCTCCTTAGGGACCCCCAAGCAGAAATGTAAATGAAAAATCCTGGATAAATCAATCCTCTTTTTTTTTTTTTTATTTCTATAGTAATATGTGTTTCTAACAACCTGTTTTCAGCTGAGAAAAGAGCAATACTGCATTTATGCTACTAGACAGTTCCAAACCAAACCATGTAACAGTTTAGAGGATGTTCCTGTGCCTCTTGTTTTTCATAAAAGAATACACTGTTACTTGGTGAGGGAACTTGAGAGAATATAATGGAAACTTATTTTTTTTTAAACTAGCCCTTTTGAAAGGAAACTAAAAGCTTGCACATTGATATGGTTAATGTAGAACATTTCTATGGTTTATGAAATAGAAATTTAAAGGGCTAGCCAGAGGAACACCTGGGTGGCTCAGTCGTTTAAGTGCCTGCCTTTGGCTCAGGTCATGATCCCAGGTCCTGGGATCAAACCCCTCTTTGGGCTCCTTACTCAGTGAGAAGCCTGCTTCTCCCTCTGCCTGCCGGTCCCCGTGCTTGTGCCCACTCTCTATCTAGCAAATAAATAAATAATAAAATCTTTACAAAAAATAAATAAATAAAAATAAAATACTAGCCAGAGTTTTTCAACTTCTTCCTAGGCAAACGATGTAATTACTAAAAATATAAATAGTTAATATGTGGATAATATTTAGTTTAGTTATTAGTTATTAAAAACTATTTCCATGTGCATTTTACAATTTTAAAATAGAAGTTCTTAACAATTATATATAAGAGACATTTAAAGACAAGATAGATATTCTTGAAGAAAGAAGCACATTCTACCCATTAAAATGATGTATTGTATTCCAAAGCTTTTGATTATGGTCAATTCTGTCATCCTTTGAATAGTCAGGTAATTTTGCAAACTATAAAATATGACACTAATATAAAATCAGTTTCCAAGTGAAAAAAGATGCATTAGTTAAAATTCAAAGCAATTACAAATCCCCATTAACTTAGCACAGCTGAAGAGAATAGATAAGTCTAAAATGCTGCCTGGTTTCAAATCAATTCCCTGTTACTGAATAGTTTGTACCCAGTAATTTATTATTGACTCAGAGTCATTTGCATTTTATATCAAAAGCATTTCCATATGTCCATCATCAAATAATAATAGATAGGCATGGTTAGAAGATATTATAGCCTAAATAAGCAGTGCTGTCTTTACATCTGCTTTTATAGCTTTTCCCATCCTTGCTTTGTATTGATCATAAGAAATTCAGAATCATAGTGGAGGTCAGCAACTTTCATTCTGCTATAGTGAGTAGCAGTCTAGTCTAATGGTAATGAGAGAACTACCTGTAATCCTGTAAAAGCTTACATGCAGAGATATTATTATATAAATAAATTTAAAGCAGTTAATTTGAAAAGCACATGGCACATGATATCTTCAAAAGTAATATGAAATTTAAGGGTAGCTACCATATTACTTTATATCATAGCTCTGATCAGTTAGATATTATCTTCAATTTTGACAAACCTCTATAAAGTATTATTATGCCCATTACATGGATGGATAAAAAAAAATTCCTGAGGTTCAACTAATTAGGTAAATTTTTCTAGTTCATACTGAATCCACAATGTTTTTTTTTGTTACACAGTCCATGTCAGTATCACAGAGACAGTGACACCAATAAGCCTCCTTGAGCCCTTGAACTCAGGACTGACTCCCCGAACTCAGGACTGATGTCCTGAGCTCAGGAAACTCTTAGAAGCTTCTGCCTGTCAAGTTTATCTATTAGAAATCAAATAATGAATTGCTCGAACAGAAAAAGAAACATTTGAAGACGAAGCCTCTGTAGATGAATCAGAAAGTGCCTGAGAGTTATCTCAGCTTCTTTATCATGTTAAAATGCCTCTCTGAATATTCATCCTAAGTCCTAATAAAAAGAGACTACTTACCACTGTTCTTGGAATCCTGGCTTTGGAAATTATTCCCCGTCATCTCTTTATTTGTACAAATAATGATGCCCTTGTGAGGCAAGTCCACCTGCTGTAGTCTCAGTCTGTAGCTCACTGAGGAGCAGACCCACTTTAGTCCAATAATGAGAGTCAGGTTCTCAAATGTAGTTTAATGAACCCACAACCTGAGATATATTATATATTAATGTTTGAGTGGAGAGGCACTCTATTCAATCAACCCATTCACTCACTTCTCCAATTGAATAATATTCACTTTTTGAATAATTAATAGATGTGTTAAGTATAGATGCACTATAACAGTGTGTTGCAATAGAATACCATTCTTTTTTTTTTTTTTTAAAGATTTTATGTCTTTATTTGACAGACATAGATCACAAGTAGGCAGAGAGGCAGGCAGATAGAGAGAGGGGAGGAAGCAGGCTCCCTGCTGAGCAGAGAGCCCGATGCGGGGCTCGATCCCAGGACCCCGGGATCATGACCCGAGCCGAAGGCAGAGGCTTTAACCCACTGAGCCACCCAGGCGCCCCAATAGAATACCATTCTTAACAAAAATGTCCTGCAAAAGTTAGTGAACTGTTTTTTCAGTAATAATATTAAACTCTGTGTATTCATAGTAATCAAATTGGCAGCAATTATACTTGGGCACAAAGATATTTTTCAGATGATAGAAAAGATTTTACTAGAGTGAGATATTGGGGGAAGAGATTAATATTTGTTGAGTATACTATGTGCTAGATGTTTTAGACATATTATTTCATGTAATCCTGTCAGAAACATTGTTTTGCAATAAATAGCATTAGGTCAGAGAACTTTGTAGGTTTTGTATTCAATATTTTTCTTCTCAAAGAAGAACTCTATGATATAAATAAGACTGGAATCAACACTTGACAGTTATTAATAATAAATAGCATTATTTATTTCCTTCATTTTGCAGGGCAAGTAATGGAAGCTCAAGATAGTTGCTTATTCAAGGTCACAAAGCAAATTTTGGCTCAAAAGGGATCAAGACCTATAGAAGCCAGGTCCTGGATGCTCACCCCCAAAATGCCTGAGACACTGGTGCATAGTAATTCAAATAAGAATAGTATGTTCTTGTCTAAAATCTCTCCAGAAGAAAACAAGACAGTAGTTTCTCTGCCAAGAGAAAACAAGCATATGTTTATCTCAGAACCCTCTCACTTTTTTTTCCCTGAGTACAAGCCCAACCAGGCAAGTACTGTTGTGATTGTGTGACTTTGATGGACACACTTATTGGCTGGAAAAAAGTCAAGGAAACTGAGAATTTCCTCACCTGCCACCTATGATGTGCTTTCAAGGCAGGAAATTAAATTTGTTCTGTTATCACCAAAGAGTTTCTTGGAGGCTGTTATCCAGTATTTCATTTGTTTTGCTATATGCCAACACTTTCTCTTTAAATTTACCTTTGCTCTTACATTTCACTTTCTATTAACCATTTAGACTTGTGCAATTTAGAAGTGTGCAAAATCCACATGTAAAATAATGTAGGACTTGGCTTCTAAAGATGAGATTCATCAAGAATAATGAATAATAAAAATATATTTTTTTGCTATTATGAAGATAAAAATAAACTTGTAATAGGCAATTATACTTTCTACTTGACTCCCAGAGGTTATTTTTGTCCATGCCCAGAAAAGTTTATTCTTTCTCTTCTCAGGTAACCAAGTTCATATAAACATAAATAAATATAAATATAAATATAAATATAAATATAAATATAAATAAATATATTTAATTCACTCTGATATTTAAACTAGTAATGAGTGACCTGAATATTTATTTATGTTTGCACTCTTCCAAGTCTAATTTATAACCATAAAACTTATTTTTTTATTTGATAGAAAATCTCTCATATTTCAAGGGGTGTTTTACCTATCATAAGTATAGGAGCAACTTGTTTTCATTTAAATGATTCATTGATAACTTGTTTCTTTCCCAGGAAGGTAAAATGTAGAATGTGTTTTTTCTTTTACATAAAACTGGGTATGTGGGTGGCTCAGTGGGTTGGGCCTCTGCCTTCCGCTCAGGTCATGGTCTTGGGGTCCTGGGATGGAGCCCCACATTGGGCTCTCTGCTCAGCGGGGAGCCTGCTTCCCCCTCTCTCTCTGCCTGCCTCTGCCTACTTGTGATCGTGCTGTCAGATAAATAAATAAAAATTAAAAAAAAAAAAAAACTATTGCCAGTTAAATGAAATATGGATGAGTTCTGCTGACACATCAGTGAGAGGGACTGTTTCCTCTACTTGCTGGTACTGATGGGTCTCACATGTGACTTTTTGATATAAGAACAATGCATGCCTGGAGTCCAAGGTTGGGCCAGATGCCAAGAGGTTTTATTGTTATATTGACTGAAGGACTATCTTAGGGCACTAGAAGAATGGAAGATCAGGCAGAGATTGTTTTTTTTCAAAAGTGGTAATGGTTTCAGACAGATCCATCCAACATATTCTCTCTTTTATCTCTCTTGTGGCCATTGCCCTGAATTTTTCATATGAATGGCTTAAAGTAATAGGTGAATGTAGAATGTGGAACCAGATTTTTCTCCAAGCAAATCTCATTGGTCCACATATGAACAGATTTCTCGTCTTCCGTATTTCAAAAAGAAAAAAAAAAAAACTTTATAATATCATTTTAAAACAATTTCCAATTTTCCATTTAAACAATAGTTTTAAATCATGTATAAAGAAAGAGGAACAATCTCTCAAGTTTCACTAAAATTATATGATTTAAAAATCATATTAGAATTTTAAAATATTGGTCTTTTACCAAAACATTATTGATATAAAGGTGGCTGTTTACAGGTTCTTGGCATTTGGGAGAAAAGAAGCAAGACAGCATTCTACTTCTCTGGCCCCAGCGTTTTTGTTTGTTGGTTGGTTGGTTGATGTTGTTAAATCTGCTGGACATCACCATTTGTTAGATCTGCCACAGCGGTTCAGAAATAGTATGTCTCAAAATGTACATCTCAATTTCCCCCAAAATAGTACTGCCTCTCCAGGCTTCTGATTTCTTGTTATCATAGCCTGGTGCATATTAGCCATGATAAATAAATTGATGTAAGAATACTAGAAATATTCATTTATTATTATAAATATATATTTATGATTATAATATGCATATAGTTGCAGATGCCTTTGCACATATAGAAGTCAATAAAAGTTTTCTGTCACTGTGATATGAGCAAAATATGAATAATATCTCACTCCTTAATTTTCCCTAACACTTGATTGGGATAAAAAGACAAGACAGCCTATAATTGCTGTATAGGAAAAGAACAACAGTAATCAAAGCCATTTTACTAATAAAGTGACCTGAACTTCAACTGGAGTTTTCAAGATGAGGACAGGTTTATGTCACATTAATCAGAGTTTTCTTACTCTAAATCTATAGTAGTCTACAATATTCACTTGGTCCTACTTTGAGATTTGACTGCTGGAAAAGTAAAGAAGAACTGACTGTGTGGGAGGCTGATGATGTAAATGCCATCCAATAACAGAGACACAATATCCATGGAGCTCCTCCAGCCAATAAGAATGGTGGGTGGGTGTGTGGGTGTTCTTGGAAGGTGGGAGAGAAAGATGGTAGGTCCTCATCTGTTTTCGTTTGTAAAATCATGATAACATGAACATCTACTTCATAGAGAGTTTGTAAGGATTAAGTGAATTAATTTATAAACCAGTAAATACAGTGCATCACACAGCAAATTTTTATTATCTATTTGGTGAATGAATGAGATGACATATGAACTTAGTCTTGAAAGATGAAAAAGAATTTGCTAAATGGAGAAAGAGGTATGGTCCTCTAAATAGTTGAAACAGAAAATTTTTCAAGGGCTGATAGATAAATTCTGGGCAGAAGGAAGGAACTACTATAAGAAGGGATTGGAAAGTACATTTAGTCTCAAGTATGAAAAAGTTTTTACAAATCACGCTAAGCAGTTATAAAAAATGGGCAATGAGGGAGCATTGCAGTGCATTTAATTTTTCAAAGTATCCTTAAGTGGAAATGTTAGTAAGTTACCTGTTATAAGGCCGTTCTTGGTCCCCCTTCAATTGTATTGTTTTGCATTCGGCCTAAAATTATGTCAAAACTATAAATTTGAAATTTTTATATTTACTTGTCTTTAGACTTAATTGTGCCCTTTTATTTGATCAATCTCAAAATGAATCAAATGGTTTCAAGAAAGATATGCACCACCTGTTTTTCATTTTCATGAGGGAAAAAAATGTAATTGCCAAAGTTTCATAACACCATACAAAGAAGTTAATTGCAACAAGTATCCTACCTTATCTCTAACGAGATAGCAAAAATTTTCATTTCTAACACTGGGTTAATTTAGAAGAAACTAAGACAATGCAGTAATGCTTGCTGCATTGGTGTATAGTAATTATGAACCATCAATTTTGTTTTGAAATAGAATTTTTCTACTATTCATGAATGAATATGTCTAGTATTCTTACATCAGTTTATTTATCATGGATAATATGCACCAGGCTGTGGTAACAAGAACACTCTAAATCTCAGTAACTAAAAACCACAAAAAGCCTTTTCCCTCTTACTTCTGAACATGTTGATTGAGGGTCCCTTTGAGGCTCTGTTCTTCATGGTTTTCAAACTCGTTACCTAGGCTATAGGAGTCGCTCCTGTCTATTTTGGTAGCAGAGAGGATGAGAACAAGGGAAAGCAGTCTCTGCCTATTAGAACTTCTCCCAAGAAGTGACACAAGCACCTTCTACCCACCTACATTTCATTGGCCAAAGCAGGTCACATGGCCATACTTGCTTTTGAAGCATGGAGCATGGTCCCACCATGTGCTGAGCATAGAGTCAGAATATTTATGAACAATGAATGCTACAAAAAGGAAATGCAGCATTTTGGGAACTATTTCTCCATACAACTTTGTATAAAATGTATACATATTATATAAATGTATATCTTTGTATAAAACATGAGATAAGATAAGGAACTAAATTCCTAAACAAAAGGTGCTGCAGGAAAGAGAATACAGCAAAATAACACTGCAGGAGGTAAAGAGAAATATCATTATTGTCTTTCTGTTAGTAAGATGCTGGATAATAGAAGGAGGTTGGGCTGTTAAACTATGAACCACATTTCTCATTCTGAAGGCTACTTCAGGGACATAGATCTCTTTGCTATGCCTCTGGATCACAAAGATAACTTGGCTATCTGATACACGCCTTTCATCCTGTCTTTACAAAATGTTGCCTCATCAGTCTCTTTCATTCAGTTTTTCTGTCCTTGTAGTTTTATCAGTTTCTAAAGTGAATTGCTAACTGGATAATTTAACTGAAACTGCAAATGACACCTGTTTTTAAACAGTGTCTATATGGTCCAACAAAAGTCAGGTAAATGGGAAAAAGGAAAAAAAAAAAAGGTCTAACCTTTCCCCTTTCCACTTTTCAGATATTATGACCTTGGGTGTCATTTATAACCAGTCTTGATATTGAAAGTTTTCACATTTAAATCTAATGTATTTCTCTCTCTCTCCCTTGACACACCTACGTGACCACGTTCTGTTACGGCGAAATTTAAGGTTACAAATTTAAGTTGCCATTACATTCTTCACACTGACGCTTTGAGAAGAGTTATATTCTAGTGAAGGATATGGCTTGAGATTCCCCTTTTAATTCAACACTTAATGGGCTGCTGCACTTCCAGGACCATATGCACAAATGTTGAAAGATAATAAAATGGCATTGTTGATGCTACCAGAAACTAAGCATTTTTAGATAATACATCCCAGGCTGAAGCCACATCAATCCCATATTTCACTCTCACCATGGTAAATGGTTGCCCTGACCCTGTGTCTTCTATCAATCTTTGATTCTGAAGATGCAATCAGGATAATCAGATTTGTCATTGGACATTTAATTAAATGCAGAGCCTTCAAGGTCTATTTATAAACAAATATGTCATTTTTTCCTGTAGAAAACTACAGAGTCTATTATGGATTACAAATTAGATTGAGAGTACTTTGTTGTACATTATATGTTTTACAAATGCATTGTTCTGTGTTTTTCTTTCTCTAATGCATTTTATAATATCTAGTGAGAAAACTCATATCTAAGCTGACATTTTCATTACAAACTAAAATACATTTTGCTTTTTAAAAATTTAGAAAATATTTTAAGCATTATCAGGAAAAATAGCAATCCTATATCATTGAAAAATATCAATTTGGATAGAATTCCTTATAATTGCACTTAAAATATTATACTTATCTTCAGAGGTGTTCATGTTTAGAAGCAGTTGCTTGAGTGGGTTCCAGGAGTGTGTACTTCAGGAATGCCCCCAAATACCATCATGTAGTGATCTAGTCTCTTCTTTGGGTATCTTTAAAAATCAAATAATCTTAGCATTATATGTGACTTAATTTTATAGTCTTTTCTTTAATGATGACAGAAGACTATAGTGGCATAAAAGTACTGGATGTTGAAGACAAGAATTTGCTCAAAGTTGTTGAAATATCATTGCAAAAGGGGAAGAAGTCTTTCTCCGTAATGATTTTTCATTTATTCCAGGGCCAGCTGTGACTATGATAAATTTGTGAAAAAAAAAACATAGAACCAATATGCTACCAAATGACTCTCATCCTCCACAGTTCAATGGATCATCAATTTAAAAAAAATATTGTACTTGAATGTGTGTTGCATACAATGATGAGAAAAAGTACGTTGTCTGCACTCTTATGGTATTTATGTTTTGGTAGCGGGGTTGTTCACTTTTCATATAAGGTAATATAAATATTAATCAAATGGTAATAAATGCTACAAAAGAAAAATACAATGTGTTATAAGAATATGTAAAACTGGAGTCAAGGAGAGCATTTATGAGAGCATATATAGGACTCAGAAATTGTTTCAAACTTTCACTTTGTACCATGGCTGCCCATCTTTTCACAGGTTCTTGACATAACCGAGAGAAATACTGCATATGTAGAGTTGAAATAATACATGGATTTATTAGTTCATTGGGGCTTTGTGATAAAAATATGTATCTCTCATATTTGCCCCTTTCTTTTCATTCTTCCTTCTACTTGCCCATCACACATTTGATATTGCATCAGCTCCTACCCCTGATCTCTTTCCATTTCTGTTTATCCCATACATGGCTATCCAGTGATGTCTTAATAAAACATTGTTTTATTAATGTTTTATATTAATAAAACATTGCTAATGTTTTATTAATAAACATTAATTTAGGGGTGCCTGGGCGGCTCAGTGGGTTAAGCCTCTGCCTTTGGCTCAGGTCATGATCTCAGGGTCCTGGGATCAAGCCCCGCGTCGGGCTCTCTGCTGGGCAGAGAGCCTGCTTCCCCCTCTCTCTTTGCCTGACTCTCTGCCTACTTGTGATCTCTCTCTCTCTCTGTCAAATAAGTAAATAAAATCTTTAAAAAAATAAACATTAATTTATTAATAAAATGTTAATGAATGAATATGTGTTTTATGTATTATGTATTATGTGTTTATGTATTATTATGTATTATTATGTATATGTGTTTTATGTATTATGTATTATTTACATAAATAATACATAATACATAAATAATATATGTATTATTTACATAAGTGAATATGTGTTTTATGTATTATTTTGCTACATAACACTAATCCCTTTGATTTCTATACAAGCTCATCAATATTTGTTAGATAATGTTGAAAAACCTATGACATCTCCCTATTCTTTGTAAGATCGAATGTAGACTCAGTCTTTTTGCAATGTAGTCTCAAAATCTTTCCTAATCTTTCTATCCCTTTATTCCTATACAAGTTTTCCATTGTAGTCAAACAAATCTGCTCAGAATGCCCTTCACGAAAT
This sequence comes from Martes martes, assembly GCF_963455335.1. Classification (NCBI taxonomy): domain Eukaryota; kingdom Metazoa; phylum Chordata; class Mammalia; order Carnivora; family Mustelidae; genus Martes; species Martes martes. The sequence goes on along the minus strand of NC_137898.1, from coordinate 83,359,532 downwards.
TTATTTAGGTCTTTTCCTTGCAAGGAAAGGTCCTCCACTGTTCTCTGTTTAGATAAATCTTACTCAGCTTTCCAGGTTTCACCCAAAACAAACTTTGATTCCTATAAGCTACATAATGTTACCTTTTTGGAAGAGTTTGATATTAAAAGTACATATACACACATATACACATGTATATGTATGCATATGTACATATGCTTGGATGTCAAAATATGTTACATATAACATATAGATGGACTATTAATATCATTAATAAATATATAGAAGAGCTTTTTAGGTCATTGAAAATGAAGATTTTCTTTTACTTTTATAAATCCATAGCTTTATACGTAAGTTTTTCACAAGAATTTGTTAATTGATGAATTTATGGTAATAGAGAGAAAAGGTACAATTATCAACTATATGATGATAGAATCATATTTCAACCTATCTGTATAAGAAAGTGTTTTATTTGTTTTAGCCTTCAATTCAGACCTCGAAATTGGTTGTCAGTGTGGTTTTCAAACATTTATTTCTATTGTATTTCGGCCTGATTTTAGCAACCACTGAGATAGTTGCAGCATCTGGAGCAAGCTTTTTACTCTATAACCTAGTGCAACTATGGGATTTGTTGGAACTGTCATAATTAGTATATTTTAATATTGTTTATACCATGACATTTTTTCATTAAGTCTACTGACCTCATGCTAAGAAAGAAATTATTTTTAATAAATAAGAGTTTATTTACTGGTTGTCAGAAACTCTTATATTTTACACAAGGGAACTTTATTTTTCTCAAAATCTGCAGGATATCTAGTATGAAGGAAATAAAACTTTAATTTACTGACAAGTGTGTAAGCAATGTAGGAATGAGGGAAAAGTGGTCTTGGGGATACTTTTATTAGTCTAAGTTTATTATTAGCCTACTTTATTAATGTGTTAGCTATGTTCAGAAAATAATGAATCTGAATCCACTAAATCTGCTTTCCAAATCTACCAAATCTGGATGAATTTATTTATTTTTGCACTTTCAGACTTAGGCATAAATAAATATGACAGTAGTTAATATGTCTTCAAACTGCCAAAACAATTAAATTACTTTCAGAGTTGACTGACCTCCAGAGGTGGTCAGAGAACCCCTTCAAAGTAAAATGTTTTGTAGAATATTTCAGGTGACTCTGACAATAGTAGGCTATTTGCTTTCACATTGTCCAGGAGGGTATACTATTTTATATTAATACCATAACATCCTTATCATGTTCTCTGTTATAGAGAGAAGGCCATTAATTATCTCTCTTAGTCCCCAGAACCAGATGATTTAAGGTAATTTCAAAGGCAAATAGACAAATTCTTATTGTCAAATCTGGAGAGTCTTATCATCTCCCAAACAAATACATTTATTTTTACATTTTCAAAGCAGTGACAGAGCTTATGTTTACTGTGTTCTATGATGATTTCACCAACATAATGTACAATTTAAAATAAAGGTTTACTTTATAAAGGAAATCTAGCATATATGCCATGGTTTTAATACTGAAGAGTTTTCTTCATCTCCCTTTTTTCCTCCTCTTCCTCCACTTCCTCCTCCTCCTTCTCCGTCTCCTCCTTCTTCTTCTTCTTTTTAACCTCTCCTCCCTATTCTCCCCCAGATGTCCCCACCCTAAGGAAAAGGAGTCTTTGGTAAAGTTTTAGAAAGAGACAAAATTTTACATCGCACAGTCTAGCTATCTTTTGCAAACCCGTGTTCTTTTTTCCCTTGATACCAATTACATTATGGCTAAGAACACATTTTATATAGCACTGTGTCACTTGTGGCTCATATTTTCTGATTTCCTGGTAGTTAGGTGCTGCTAGTGGCCTGTGAGTAGATTTGACAGCTGCCATTAAAGGTGCGGCCCTATTCAAACTTGCCATGTCATTTCCTTATTTATTTATTTATTTATTTATTTATTTATTTTTGTAGCTTGATGCAAAGATGGTAAAAGATGGTAGTGGCATAGCTTACAAAGGGGCCTGAGTCCCTGAGTGTCACCATTTGCAGGAGAAACACCTTCTTATCAGCAGTTTGAATATTATATGAGCTGAAATTATGTTTATTTATAGTAAGCCTTGTGATCTGAGGGCTAACCTCTTACGCAGCTCGTGTTCTATTAAGTAATATACTCTGCTAGCATACTCGAGTACCAGCATTCTGCTATAAAAGGTGGGCAAAATTGTTTGACAGAGATTTTTTTCCCTCTGAAGAATTTGCATGTTTTAAAGATTTGTCTTTAAGCATAAAGATTTACTGTTTTATGGATCCTTGGACACTTCCTGGAAACATGAAGGCCTGGCTGTGTGGATTTTTGTCCTGAACTGGAGCCAGTTGAGGGGCTAAGTTCTGGTGGGTGAGTACAATGGAGTGGAGGAAAAAGAAGGAGGCTCCAAAAAGTGGGGCTACTGAAAAGCAAAGAAAATCAACAAAATAAAAAAGCAGCTTACTAAATGGAAGAAAATATTTGCAAATCATGTATCTGATAAGCAGTTAATATATAAAATATATAAAGAACTCACAGAACTCAATAGCAAAAACCAAGCAATCTGATTAAAAAAATAAGCAAAGGCTGTCCCTGTCCCATTCGATATTATTCTCTGTTTTGTCAAAGATTAGTTGACCAGAGAGTTGAGGGTCCATTTCTGGATTCTCTATTCTGTTCCATTGATCTATGTGTCTGTTTCTGTACCAGTACCATACCGTCTTGATGATTACAGCTTTGTAATAGAGCTTGAAGTCCAGCATTGTGATGGCCCCAGATTTGGTTTTCTTTTTCAACATTCTTCTGGCTATTTGGTGTCTTTTCTGGTTCCATACAAATTTTAGGATTATTTGTTCCAGCTCTGTGAAAAATGTAATGATGTACTATATATTGGCTAATTGAATTTAAATAAAGAAAATAGGCAGAGGATCTGAATAGACATTTTTCCAAAGAAGACATCCAAATGGCTGACAGGTATGTGAAAAGAGGCTCAACATTTCTAATCCTCAGGTAAATCCAAATCAAGACTAAAGTGGGATATCACCTCATATCTGTTAGAATGGTTATTATCCAAAAGGACAAGAAATGTCAAGTGTTGGCATGGATGTACAGAAAAGGGAACACTTGTGCACTGTTGGTGGGAATGTCAATTAGAATATGGAAAACAGTATAGAGGGTCCTCAGAAACTTAATACCATATGATCTAGCAATTCCACTTCTGGGTATTTATCTGAAGAAAACACACACATACACACACACACACACACACACACACACACACTGGAATGCTGTTAAGCCAGCATTGGGGTGAAATTGGGGTGCCTGGGTGTCTCAGTCATTAGGTGTCTGCATTGGGCTAAAGTCCCAGGGTCCTATGATAGAGCCCCATGTTGGACTCCCTGATCAGTGGGAATCCTGCTTCTCCTCTCCCAGTCCCCCTGCTTGTGTTCCTTCTCTCACTGTCTCTTTATCTGTAAAATAAATAAATAAAATCTTTAAAAAAAAGAATGAAATCTTGTTATTTGTGACAACATGGACGGGACTTGAGGGCATTATCCTAAGTGAAACAAGTCAGACAGAGAAAGCCAAATATGTAATGTTCTTACTTATATGTGGAATTTAAAAACAGACCAAACTAATAGAGAACAGATCGGTGCTAGGCAGAGGCAGAACTGCAAGGAAGGCAAAATGGGTGAAGGGGGTCAAAAAGTACAAACTTTAAGGTATAAAATAAATAAGTCATGGGGATTTAATGTGCAGAGTGGTGACTATAGCTAATAATACTGTATTTCATAATTTAAGGTTGCTAAGAGAGTAAATCTTAAAGGTCCTTTTTACCAGAAAAAAAAAATTTGTAACTATGTATGGTGGATGGATGTTATGGTGATCATATTGCTGTGTATACAAATATTGAATCATTATATCGTACAGCTGAAACTAAGATAATGTTATATGTCAACCTCAGTAAAAATTTAAAAACAGATAATAGAAAGAAAAGAAGAAGGAAGGAAGCCAAGTAAAGAATAAGTTCCTGAACAGTCATCAAAGGCAGCTTCAGAAAAACAGGTACTTCAGTAGGACAAGTATTAAGTTTGCAGTCATTTTATAGTATGGCTTTTTTCTTTCTGGTTAATGTTTGTGAGCATATTTGAGGAGATGTATATGCTAATGTGACACTTTGAGCTCTGTGGCTATGGGGTATACAGGTTTTCCAGAAGCAGAAGACAGACATCTAAAGGATTCTTTGATTTGCTGTAAATGTCACAGAGGTCAACATTTGCCTCTTTCTTGCAAACAAAGCACTGTGTCTCTTGCCACACTGGTGCAATATTTTCTCTACTTACAGTTTCAGTTCATGCATCTCTCTTAGAAGTACCTGCTAAAATCTGGGTATTCTGCTGCCTGGAGTGTTCTTCATGACAAGGCTGTGACAGAAGTAGTAGGAGTTTGAGGTCAAATAACCCCTGAGTTGTAATTCTCTCTCTCCCTTAGCAGCAGTCTAACCCTGAGGAAGTTTAAGAAACTCTTTTCACTTAAGTAATTCTTTTAGATAAAGTAACTCCTAGTTAGTGTTAGTTTCCTCAGTTGCAAAGTATTGTAAAAATCTGCTTCTCTGGTTGTGACGAAGATAATCTGCTTGAATTAGTGCAAGATACAAAGACATGCTATATCAAGGCTAATTCTCCACTGATTGCCTTCAATACTGGAATTTTGCAACATGCACCCTTCTCTGTTTCTTACTGCTATGTCAAGTACTGTCTTTTTAGTTCATGTGAAATATAACATGAAGATTCTAGGTGCAAGTATGGTGAAAAACATTTTCATATGGCAAAAAATGCTTGAGGAACGATGATATGTTTATAGGATACCAGACATCTCTTAATTAGAAAGACAGTAATACTACCAGATTCAGGTACAAAACTGGTAGAGAAGTAAAATGTAATAATGGAAGAATCAAACCATCCAGATAGATACTATGACCTGCCCATTCTTTTCAAAGGAAGAGAAATACCCAAAGCTGTTTTCTATTTGTCTACCTATCTAATCTATTCAATTTGTCCAATCCCACCTAATCTATGTATCTAGAGGCAACTGAATCTTCACCTAAGGACCACTCCCCTTAATAATGTGCTATCTTTAAAAAAACAAACAAAAAAGCACACCAAAAAACCCAAAAAACAAAGAAAAAGGCAACCTTTGCTGTGTTTTCCTTCATATGTACATGAAATTTTATATATAGTCTTCTCTTTGGCTTCTTTAATATAACCTTGCATTATGAAGAAATTTCTATGAGGCCAGGCAAGTAATGTTTAAAAAAAAGAAAAGAAAGAAAGAAAGAAAGAAATCCCAGGCTTGTGTTTGAGACAATAGGGAGTGGCAAAGTTTTTGAGAGAGTGGGATTTCATTACCTATTGAAAGAAAAAGCACTACTTAGATCTGCCACTTGTGGCCATGCTGGATCTTATGTTCTTCAAGAGAAACTGGAAATACTGAAATTTATGCACAAATTTACTGATTTAAATGTTATTTGTTTTTCTTTTTTCTTTTTTTAATATTTAATTTATTTTGTTCAGTGTTCCAAAATTCATTGTTTATGCATCATGCCCAGTGCTCCATGCAATACGTGCCCTCCTTAATACCCACCACCAGGCTCACCAAATTGTGAAGAATAAACGAAATGTGTCTGAGAATCAAATATATCCTTAAATTGCCAGTTAACAGTCTCTGCCTTAAATGTACTTCACAAACATGTTTAATGGCTGAATAATCACATATGTTTATTTATCATCTCTCTATCCTTGTAAATCTAGTTGTTCCTTTTTTTTTTTTTTTTTCTACAATACATAATGCTTTGGGACACCTGGGTGGCTCAGTCAGTTAAACCTCGAACTCTTGATCTCAGCTCAGGTCTTGATCCCAGGGTTGTGAGCTCAAGCCCCACATTGGGCTTTGCATGGGGCATGGAGACTACTTTAACAATAATAATAATAATATTACTTCAATAAACATTCTTGAAAAAATGCTGGTGTGTGTTTTCAGGGATAAAGTCATAGAAGTAAAAGTGTTGGGGCACATATTTCCAATTCCAGAATGCTTTAACAATGTAATTTCCCACTAACAAAACTAGGGGGTCTTTCTCAATGCCATTCTGACCAGCAACTAAGTATTAACATCTCAAAAACTCTTTGCTAATTTGATAGATTTAAATTGATACTTACTTTTCTTGAATACTAGTGAGAATGAAAATTGTTTTTAATGTGTCTTCATGATTTTTAATTTCTTTTCTTTTGAATTACCTATTCGTAAGCTTCACTTTCTTTTCTTCCAAACTTTGGTGATTTCTTTTTTAATTTGTTTAAACTTCTACATATTTAGGGTAGATATTTTCAAAAGTTTTTAACATTAGCCATCAAAATGAAGTTGAAATGCCTTCGCATGACATTCAGATATCCCCAAATTAGGTTCCTGTCCATTTCTCAAGCCTCAGATCTCCTTACCCCAAACTTGCCCCATCACAGCTTTCCTCAAGCTTCTTTGCCTTCACAACTTGTGTTTCAGTTTTTGCCTGAAATGCAGCCTCTCCTTTGTCTGTCTGATGAATTCCTACTCAAACAAGACTATACAATGCTCTCAAAAGTGCACATGTTTTCAGGCAACCTAACACTGAATTTGAGTTTTGCCACCAACTAGTCTTACCACTTAGTTCTAGTTATACAACCTTATCTCAGATTTCATATCTGTAAAATAGGTATAACCATTCCTAATATTCCTCAGTGAAGTCAAGATTAAATTAGATGATAATGTGAAGTGTCTAGTACAGCACTTGGTTTCTACTGAGTACTCAGGAAAAGATATTACAGGTTACTATTTGTTCTGGAACTTCCTGCTCCTTTATCTGACTATATCATGATGCCTGAGACCTATTCATTTAAAACATGGCATTGTCTATCTAGTCTCTCATAATTTTGTTTGTCTTATTTTAATGTAATATTTGAGAAGCAGATAATTTGATGATTTCCAGTTCTACTTGACAAAATGAAATATAAAATAAATTATGTGATTTGGTATAGTTTCAAGTTTCCATTTACTTCATAATTTCAATCTTTATACTCCTCTACTATTTGTTGAAGATCTCTGTAACCTCTTGCAGGTATGCTGGAGAAAATCCTTATTAGCCTATGAAAGTTGCTAAGTGTGAGTCCAGGATTCCTCATGACTTCCTTTCTAGTAGAAATTTCCCTAAAACTGAAAATGGTGATCTAATAACAGCTTCCAGGTTCCTTGTAGCATCTGAAATCTCTCCTAGGGAGAATGTAACTAGTTAAAATAGACTCTACCCTTCAATACTTCACTGACTGGAGCAAAGTTGGATTTACGGGATTATGGCTCTCTTCCCAAAGGTGAGTCAGTTCACAGATGAAACATGCAGTGCCAAGTGTGTAATAGTTTTATTAAAAATGAGATTTCAAGGTAAAAGGAAATAGATACATCAAATTTCACTTCATCGAGGCAAGGTTAGAGAGGTGTAAATACTTGGAATCCTTTTTTTTTTCTTGTCTTAACAAGAAAAATGTAGTAAGTATTCAAATTCCCATTACAAGGTTGTCAGAGCAAAATTAGTACATGATGCACTCCAAGACACGGATTGTTCAGAATTTACTGATGCATGAAATCACAATTAGGCAAAATGCTGGAATCAGGAGGAAAGCTGGCAAGGACTCATTTGCAACTACTAAAGTGTCAATAAAAATACTACTATATTTTAACAGAACTTTCTATTAAGTTGAAGTAAAGTCTGAAGGGTGATAAGAATGTATCCATGCTAATTACTTTTTATTTATTGATTCTAAGCATTTATGAACATTTAAAAATAGTTTACACTGAAAAAATACAGATCAAAATATTATATAGTGTATTTGTTAAATTACATTTTGAAGGCATTTGACTCACTGACTTTATCTTCTAATTCCTTTTTTTAAACTTTGTTTTTTCAGTGTTTCAAGATTCGTTGTTTATGCATCACACCCAGTGCTCCATGCAATATGTGTCCTCCTTAATACTCACCACCAGGCTCACCCAAACCCCCACCCCCACCGCCTTCAAAACCCTTAGTTTGTTTCTCAGAGTCCACAGTCTCTTATTGTTCATCTCCCCCTCCGATTTCCCCCAAGTCCCTTCTCCTCACCTTCTCCCAATATCATCTGTGTTATTCCTTATGCTCCACAAGTAAGTGAAACCATATGATAAGATAAAAATGTAGTGAAAAGAAGGGCCATCTGTACTCCAATGTTCATAGCAGCGATGACCACAGTTGCCAAGCTGTGGAAAGAGCCAAGATGCCCTTCAACAGATGAATGGATAAAGAAGATATGGTCCATATATACAATGGAATATTATGCCTCCATCTTCTAATTCATTTAATGAGGAGTTAGAGCTCGAAGTCCAAGTACACTTTTTTTTCCTTTTTCTTTTCTTTCTTTCTTTTTTTTTTCTTTTCTTTTTTTTTTTTTTTTTTAGAGGTAAGAGGACAGCTATCTAGAAAGGTGAAGCAAATTAATTGTCATGGAGGTTGTAGGAGAAATTCATATATTAGGTGACAGTAAAATGACTTCAAGAGTCTATTGTTCTATGCTTTGTCCAAAAATCACACACCTGGAGATATAATCCATGTCTCTTAATTAATCACATATGTCTAGTGCTAATGTTGAAATTTCTGGTAATACAGAAGGGAGAAAAATCATATACCATGACCAAGGATCACTAACACTAATTAAAAATCTTTCTTTTCCTGAGTAAACCTTTTTATTTCCTAAAATAAATAAAATATGTAATAACAACACACATTTTAGTAATATGTTTTACTAAAATTGTTCTTTTAAAAATTTCCTATTGATCTGAATCTTGATAAATTTTGAGTTATTACTTTCTTGAGTTTTAACCTCTTTACTACATTTATAACTGTTTTCTCTTTTCTTCTTGAAACTTTTTTTTTTTTAAATCTCTGGAAAACTACATTTTTAGGACTTTTACCCACATCTCTTATTCTACATCCTGTGTCTTATTTCTTTCTTTTTTTTATTTTATTTTATTTTTTATTTCATAAAGAGAGAGCACAAGCAGGGAGATCTGCAAGCAGAGGGTGAGGGAGAAACAGGCTCTCCACTCAGCAGGGGGCCCAATGTGAGGCTCAATTCCAGGACCCTGGGATCATGACCTGAGCCAAAGGCAGACACTTAACTGACTGAGACACCCAGGCACCCCTCTGTTTTGTTTCTTTTTCTTCATCTTCCCTTCTTCCCCCCAACGGAGGTTTTTCTCCAAACTCTTCTCTACACTTTATAGTCTATGTGTTTTCATCGTGTATGGGTCAACTATTTTCAAGTTTGTGCCTTTTACCAGAAGTTCTATTTTGAGTCACTATTTGGTGACGAGATATTTTAAGACAGAGTTCTTGCTCCTAACCTATCTCCAGCATATCCCAAATCATTCATCATATTTTCCAAAAATCACTGCTTCCAATTGTGCTCTCTCTGTAGAGAAGAGAATTCATCCATTTGATTCACTCACACTTTCATTATTGTTAGTAGTATATAGCTGGCAGTATATGAGTAACAGTCATTGTATTTTGTCTTAATTATTAAAAAGAGAGAGAGAGATAATGATGGCCTTTTTAAGGAGAAAGGGCTTGGAGAAAGCAAGGAGAATTTGGATCTTGAAGGATAAGTAGAATTGGTCAAGAGATATGGGTAAAGATCAAGTAGAAGAAGCCACATGAGCAAAGACAATTTAAGTCCAAAGGGATATAATAAATTCAGTGAACATAAGAAATTCTGAGTCTTTGAGGCATAAATGATATGGTTTGGTGGTTAAAGACAAGCCTAGAAACGTGGATTTTTCCTTACTTCAGAAATATAATTCACTTTAATCTTGTATGCCTTCTTGGGCATGTGTCTTCCTTCTCATTCTCATTGCCAGAAAGAATGTTTAACAGTGTTTAACAGTGAAAGATCCCAAGCTGTTTCTCTGTCATTGGTGTTTTCTATTAATATTAATATTTACATATGATATTTTACATGCTCCTCTTTTATGCATATATATCAATATGACAGACTTATATCTCTCAGCTTTGTTTAATCAGATCTATTCAAACCTACCTGTCTTTATCCTATAGTCTACTCATGTACAGGTCCACACTGTTACAGGAGCACCCTATGTTATTCCATTTCATGCATTAGATTATTTTATTTCCCTTATCTTAAAGGTGTTCTCCTCTTCCTCTGCTAAGCCAGGTCAAACTTCTCATTCCAGGAATGACTGAAGTCTCACATCTTACATGACATCTTTTTATAGATGTCTTGTCAGTGTTGATATAAGCAAAGTGGGGAATCCAGTTTACTCATTATTTAGATTCTCTTCCTCTAAGGAGTTTCTCTTAATGTAAGTTACAAATTTAGGTAAAGCAAATTAGAGAGATTAGCAAACCAGTAGCTGGACTTTTCCTCTTCTCACCTGCCAAGTTTTGGGAAAGACACATGCTGTTCTAAATATGCAAAAGTGATTCCAGAAGCCAAGAGAAGGTCTGAAATATTATTTTTCTTTATATAATGTTTTCCTGAGAAACTGTATTTGGCTTAACTCATTGATTTGATTAACTAGTTCATGAAATGAACAAAAAATGTTTGGGTATTCACCATAAGCCAGGTATGGCAAAAGCAAATAGTCTACAGATTCTGGCCTCAAAGAATTTATAGAATAGTGAAGGACAAGATGTATAATTAAACATTTGCTGATAACATAAAAAGATAGGGTTATGGTAAAAGTGTGCAGAGCATCAACAAAAGTGGGAGGGGCTCGGTCAAAGAAAGCTTTCCAGAGTGATGAGTTCCAAAAAAAGTCCTGTTATGTGCTCAGTATGGACACCACGGAGACTGTAAGCCAGAATTGGTATTGCCAAGTGCAAACACAAAAACGCAAGACCTCAAACAAAAGCACTTTAGATCCCCATGCAGACTTTGCATTGGACTGGATTAGAAACAATATTAATGTAATTATTTTCCTAGTTTCCTAGCCAATTAAAAATCAACAAATTAGAAGGGGAAGTTGTGTTGCTTGAGGCAGGAATTATACTGAGATAAAAGATAAAAAATGTATAAAATAGATAGCTGGAACTGAAAAAAAAAAAAAACCCAAATAAGGCCTTTTAAGTGACAAAAGAGAAAATTCTCACATTGCAGCATGCCCCAATAAATAGTTTGTTCATTCATTTACTCAACAAAAAACGACAACAAAAGACATTATTGAACGCCTAATGGATGTGGAGGATTATGGTAAATAAAAGAGACAAAAGGTAAAAAAACATAATGGAGTAAAATAAACAGTTAATGTTTAGAAACAGTGTGATAAGTACAGGGAACAAAATATGGGCCAGGTATCTTGGGAATGCAGAGGAGGTAGTGGTTATTTCTGCAGGTGGGGAGATACCACAGAGAAGGTAATTGGGAATTGTAAGTTTAATGATTTTAGCACAGAGAACAAAGTGGAAGCCATTCTAGACAGAGAGGTAGAGTAAGTACAAACCAGAAAGAATAAATATTCAGAAACAGTAAAATAAAGGGAATATTTAAAGAATGGTAATGTGGGCTTGTGTAGTTATCAGGTTGTGATGTGTACTGTTTTGTAAGATGCTTTAAACCCTTTTGGAACAAGGCAGGATATGAATTAATAAAACAAACTAATTAAACATAAGCAAGTATACTAGAGGAGGAGGCAGGTAAGAGGGTAGGCTGATCTTATACTAGCAGCTAACAGTCATATTGATCATTATTAAGGCCAATTTCAGTGTGCTGAAAAGAATACCCAACTAGGAATCTGGAAATCCTAGTCTTTCTCTAGGGTATCCAATCATCTCAGTTTGTCTGGGATACGTGTGAGATTTTCAGTTCTTTTTTGGGGGGCTGGGGGTGGATTTTCAGTCCTATAGCTGGAATAGTCCCGGACAAAATAGGATGGTTGGCCACCTAAACTCTGCCATCAAGTTGTCATAGTCACTTGACCTCTCTAGGCTTCACTATTTTTGTTTATTTGCTTGTTTTAGCTATAATCAAAGTAATGAAAATAAATTTTCTATAGAAACTATTCCAGGTCTATGATAAATTATTTACAAAACTGGTTGGAAATATTTCCCACTTTTTATCCATTCCCTCTTACAATGTGACTGCACTTCCTCCTACTTACTATTTCCAGTTCTGAATCTGGGCTAGTGCGAAGATTTGCTTTGACCAATAGAAAGCGGCAGAAGTGATGCTGAGCTTCTTCTGAAGCTAGACTTTAAGAAACCTGCAAGATTTCTGTTCATTCTCTTGGAATACTTCCCACTACCAAGTGACAAGTTTGGCTAATCTGCTAGAAAATGACGGAATATGTGGGCCAAATACAAGTTAGCCCACTTGTGCTGAACAGATAAGACAGATATGATGAGAGATGTATAAAAAACTAAGATCAAGAAACTTTCAGATACAGCTGATTGCAGAAAAATGATGGACCCCAGTTAAATATGACTTCATTTAGAGATAATTTGTTACACAACAATAGACAGGTCTGAAAAGGAATTTCTAAAATCAAGGTAAAGGGCGTGCCAAGGTCCACTAATAAAATCTCCAGATACTAATGGATGGTATTCCAGCAAGGATAACTGTAGGGACAAGGATTGGGACAAATTTTTCTTATTTTATAGCATGACTCTAAAACACAAAGAAACAAACACAACACAATACAAAATGCAGTCGAGGATATGGGAATCCTAATCAGAAGATGCCTCCCTTACCGAAATATCATATCCTTGGGATCCTAATGTTACTATGTTTTGTAAGTATACTGCAAGTCAGGGGTAATGATAGAAATTTATAACTATATAAAACAAGTAATCACTAAGCCTGATGTCATCTTTGAATATAATAAAAAATGAATAATATTGTATTCACTTCATAGTCTGATGACACATAATCTCTTTGCTTATAATAGCCATAATTCATGCTGAGATGTCCCTGGGTAATTGGACACAAGCTTTAAAATCCTGCAGTAGTCTGTCTATACTTAAATAAATATTAATGGAAATGGACCAGAAAAAAATATGCAGCCCACTTACAGAAGATGACTTTTAGCTCATAGAGCTAACCTATCAACTAGCTCATCTTATAGAATGTTGGTAATTGTGACAATGGGATAAATGAACTATTTTTCTTAATGCTCCCCAATTAAATTTCTTTTGCAGTACTCTTCTGTGTCCTTTGATAGTCACTTACAATTTAAATTGACCTGCTATTGAAGGAAAATACATGAGGATAACTGAGAGTGTAATTTTGCCTCCAATATAGAATGTACATTCTGTATCATTACATGAAAAATGAATAGTTATTTTAACAACATCTTGTGACAATGCATGAATCTATCAGTTCCTAAAAATTTAAGTAACACTACATTTATTATTTTAAAGAAGATTTTATCTCAACATTTCTAAATAATTTCCAAATGTATGTTAAATCTAGACATCTTTCATTCCCTACACTCTTCCTTTTGATTTCTGTAGTATCAAAATTTGATTTATCTTATCACATTATTCATTTGCCTGTCATTCAAACTTTTTATGAATTCTTCTCCTCTCAGTCAATTGCCAGGAATAATTTCTTTTATACTGTGTTTTTTTTTTTCATTTTTACTAACATTCCTCTCCATAGGCATAATAATATTCTGCATCCAGAAAACCTCTTCCTTTTAATTCTGACCTTCCTTATTCTCATGGAAAATAAACCTAATTCTCATTATATAAGGGTACTATGGGATTCTGAGAAAGGCACTTGGCTGAAATATAGGAAATGCAGAACCATGAATTTGGGAAAACCATTTTACTTCGCTGAACCTTATTTTTATTACCTGTAAAATGAGGAAGTTGGATTGAATGATATCTAAGATTCCTTCCACTTGAAAAACACTTGAAAAACATCTGCTTCTTCAGTATTATGGAAGGGACTGAATTAGAATTATACAGGTATTTCCTTATCAAGTTACTTAGGAAAAAGTGAATTTCTATATCTCAATGGTGAAGGGAAAACAATCTACCAAGTATTTTTTTTTTCCAGTTAAAGTTTTTGACCCCCATTTCCTTAAAGAATGCAGCATGGTATTGAAAAATGAATGAGGGGAAGAGCAAAGTCTTGGGGAGAGCTGGGTTTCTGGGGAGCTTGGGTAGTAGAGAAAGAGCATTCTGGACATTCTGTTCTTCCCTCACCACTATGTTTACTTTAGCAGGTTGAAGAAGCTTTTCTTATCAATTGCACCCAAATACGCAGGGAACTTAAATGTATTTCCTCTTTTCTCTAACCATGTGGTTTGGTTACATGGCAAGTTGTGAGGAATTATTGCCCTGGGAGGTTAGCAGAGGTTTTAGAGCAGAATAATATATGATAGAAAATGATGTTCTAGGTATATTTTTTTTTAATTAAAATTAATTAAAATACTTGGTAGGCTATGTACCTTACATTTTAGTATAGGTGAACTTGGAAACTAGATTTAAGCTAATAGGCTTAGATAGTTCAAGAATGATGTTGTGGTCAGGTCTGATAGGTTTTGGGAACCAATAAGACCTAGAAAGAAGACTATTATTTTAAGTCTGTGGATAAAAGAAGAATGGTGGCAAGAGTGACAGAGCTCCAGGTTTGGAGGGAGATCGTATCTCAAGGGATGATGTGTGGGAGATGTCTACATATTAGGCCATGGCAAAAACTACAAGTGAAAAAGATCATCCTAGAACGTAGTTGTATATCAGTCAATGTGTGAATAAAGGGTATTGAATATAGCCATGTGCTATATTAAACATAATGAAAGCATAATCTCTTTTAATTCTTACAAAAACTGTGAATTATGTATATATATATAATATATATATATATTTATATATAAAATTATCTTCTCCTTATAAATGTAGAAAATTTGATAACTTGCATGGGACCACACAGCAAACACATAGCCTAATAACTGTATTGGCTACATAATTTGTGAAGTGTAGTGCAAAACAAAAACATGGGGCCTTTCAAAGAATTATTATAAATTTCAATTTTGTGACAGCAAAATGCTTAAGGCAAGCACAGAACCTTCCTAAGCATGTTGTTCTATGCAATTGCACAAGTGGAATGCCCATGAAGCCAGCTGCTGATCAATTAATCCCAGGCCTGTTGGAGCTCATTTCTGCTACTCTTAACCTCTATTACATATTCTGCTTCCTACTGAATGGGGAGAAAAACCCTTTTGATAGAAGTTAAAAATAGTTATTATGAATGGAAATAAAGATGTTGACAACAACCCCTTGCTAAATATATATATATATACACACACACACATATATATATGTGTATATATATGTATATATATATGACAAATATCTGATGAAATGTTTCAATGGCCTGTTTTGAACCTAAATTTGAAACTAAATTATTGACTGGGTATATGTGTGCTGAAAAAGCACCATCATGCTTGTAAAACCACTTCAAACATCATCTTGCCCTATAATTTTCAAATAGAGCCTCTTAGTTAAGATTATTTTTTAAAAAAGGACAAATATTAAATTAACTATTTGGAATGAAACCATGCACATCACAGATGTATTTGCACATGTAGCATAAACATCAACTGTGATGTGCATGATGTCGTCTTTAGTCACGCAATTCTAGACAGCAGGAACTAAATGCAGGCGTGCACTACATGGTTCCAAACACATTATTAATTCTTAATAAACAAAGAACAATTATAGCAAGATTTCTAGACTCTTGCACCCAAAAACACTTTCTAGGTTTTCTAGGTTTTTGTTGGAGACTCAGTGTAAACTAAGGCACTTTATAATTTCAGAAAGAAACATTTAATAGTATACATCCATTCTCTATATAGGAATCTTCTTTTTAGTTTATACTTTCTTGGTTTAGTGGTTCTTCGTGGAATACCCTCATCTAATAAGCAAACTGGAGAAATCATGCTATAATACAATATTGCTAAAATATTCAGATCATTGAAGTGAAACTGTTTTTTATTTGCTTACCTTAAGTAATTTTCAAAAATATTTGCCAAAAGGGATTTAAAAAATATTGGTTTCCAAATATAAGTCTTGACTTATACTAATGTATCTATATATGCAAAGTGAGCAATAAATTCTCATAAAAAGTATGTTTTCAAACAAATATGAAGTCAAATGATTTTTTTCTTGCCCTTTTTCCCTTTCTTCTTCCCTCCTTCTCTTCCTTCTTTCCTTTCTTCTTCTCTCTCTGTCTCTGTCTCTTTCTTTGGTGTGGGTCATAGAGAAGCTAGAGGTGAGGGATACCACTTAGAAGACAAATGTGTTGGAACCTGGGACACCACATCACTGTTTCCTCTTCCCAGCATACCACAAGCCTTTATTCCAGTGATTAGAAGAGTAACTTTATGATTTAAACATTTCATAAAACTTAAATTTAAGTTTTAAAGTGTTTAGAAATAGATTGTCTCTTCAAAAATCAAAGATGGTGGAAAAACTAACAAATATTTGAAAATGTCCCTTTAGGTTACATAATTATTTATATAGCAGTTGTGGGAGGGACAGATAGATTGGATTAAGCTCAATGTGATTCAGAGTGGAGTGTGATCCAGCTGGGATCAGGAGGAGAAGCAAGAAGTTATACAATGAGATGTGTAAATGGAAAAAGGAGACTTTCTAGTCAAGGTGGAAACATACTAAAGTGAGATCCGTGGACCAAAGCTGATAGTTTCTGGGTCTGCCTGATTTAGGACGACTGTCAATTTCAGTCTCTAGGAGGCCTGGCTCCTCAACTTGTTTTGTTCTCGTTTTTGCTTTTCTTTTTCCTTGAGAGATGCCTGCCTCCGTTATTGCCATGTGTAACCATACAACTAGCCTCTATTATTGGGAAAGCCTGAAATGTCTGGTTTTATGGTAAACAAAATGACTTGATACAAATTATGAATAAATTTCAGAACTGGAGTTAATTGATACATAGTAGGAGATGTTCCAATTCACCCTGTTTGAGGGGAAATGCTAATCCTGAACAACGGTTTCTTAAACCTGCCTGCTCTTGAAAATCATCTGTGTACTAATAAAAATTTTAGATAACAGGGACCCATCTCTGTTCTGCTGCATCAGAATTTCTAGAGAAAGTACTGTTTTTCTATATGCCTAATAAGATCCATGAATAATGACCACTTTGGGAAAATTGATGAGTAATGAACATGAGACCATTATTGTGTCAAACTCAAATTGTGGTAGCACATTCTGTAGAAAAATCAGAAAACACAGACATGCTTTTTATTATTTTTACTTTATTAAATGCATCAACTAAGAAAGGAGGGCATTTATTTATTTATTTTTTTTTTTTTTAAAAGATTTTATTTATTTATTTGATGGACAGAGATTACAAGTAGTCAGAGAGGGAGGCAGGGAGAGAGGAGGAAGCAGGCTCCCCGCTGAGCAGAGAGCCCGATGCGGGGCTCGATCCCAGGACCCTGAGATCATGACCCGAGCCGAATGCAGAGGCTTTAACCCACTGAGCCACCCAGGCGCCCCAAGAAAGGAGGGCATTTAAAGGCTTGCATCTTTCACAAGTAATCAACAAATATAAGCTGTAGCCTGAAGTATACCTCAGAGAAGGTAGGACAGCCAGTAGCTAGACTAGGTCTGTGAAGTCTAAACTAGGGGAGGGAAAGCGGCATTCCTGTTTCCCTATGAATCACCACAGGCTTTGGGTAAACTGTAGTTTGTATGTATGGCTTTATCGGGGACTCAATACAATGATGGTCATTGGGTGGGAAGGAGGCAGATACTGTATATCAAAGCTGAAGAGGCCCCTATACATTATAAATGACCTCTGCAATGAGGCAGGAAGATAGGAATTACCTTTTTTTCTTCAAAGATAACTGTGTACCCCAAGAACTCTGCATGGTGGAAGAAACCAGGGTGAGTGGGGGTCCATAGAAAACCATAAAAAATCTCATTTACAACCTACATGTTAAGGAGTACATTTTGTTTTAATTTCATTTTAAACATCAAGGCTCCTAACCAACTTTGAGAGAAAGGGATTTGGAAATCACTGCATTAAAATGTGATGCACAGGTGCACGTGTACATACTGGCCCCCCTCTGTCACCTCCTCCCAGAATACACATATACACACAGAGGACAACCACATAAAATTTTAAGTGCTGATCTCAGTATGGGGGAAGAACACAGTCCTACTGCACACACATGATTTATACAGATGTAACAGCACTAATGTGGTATGCCACCCTCTAAATTTTTAAAACAATTTTATAATAGTGTTTAAAACCAGACAGGGACAGTTTAGAGAGCAAAGCTATATCAAAGGGTTTAGTTAAAATGATTTACTTGTGGGTTTTAAACAGCATTAAGTGGTTTGTGAAAAGTGTTCTGATTTGTGCTTAATATGGATGGTGCTTAAAAGTCTGGGCACCGGAAAGGTACACCCCTAGAGACACATTCACCAGGAAAATGCAGGCCTTAAAATACAGCTGGGTGTTTGCTTCCAAGACTGCTTTTCTGAGTATTAGCATTTAAACCACCCACAGAGGCTTTGCAGATGCTTCACTGGGTAAATGAGGTAGAGATGAGGAAGCTCACACCTCATGGCTGCTACTTTTAATTTAGTGACAGACATGCAAACTGGGTTGACCAGAGAATCCGATTTTAAAGGAGCACGAAATAAGCTATCTTGGAAATCCAAGATAGTTAATTTTCTTAAATTAAATAAACAAAGGGAATTGATCTTACTTCTTCTTAGGACTTTTGATTCAATCTTATGCTATTTTAATCATGTAAGAGAGAAGCCTCAGATCTTTATGTGAATAATACTAAAGTAGTCTTAATACTATTACTTCCTTTATTACAATACCTTTCTTTAAAGAAAGCCAGAGTAGTATATGATGCTTTCTCCTCTAATCCTCAAAATATCCTTAAAAAATTAGTTTGAACTATTACCATTGTTTCTCACGTTTGGGAGGCTGAGTTATGGGGACATAAAAAGTGAAAGAGTGGCAGAGGATTTGGGCACATGTGTTGTTCCAACAAATTCCTCTGTAAGTATTTATTAGTTTCTATAATGTACAGAGTACCATACTAAGCTCTGGGGTGGCTGAATAAGACAACCAAGGTCCCTGCCTCACAGAGATTGTCTTCTAGGGAAAGAGACAAATAATGAAGAGTAAAAAACAAACAAGATCATATCAGAGTGTGATAAGAACATAAGATAAAGTGATGTGAGAAGGATATTTAGGATGGGGATTCTATTACTGGAAAGTCAGAAATGCCTCTGAGAAGGTAATATTTGACCCAAGACCTAGATATTTAGAAGGAGACAATAGAGCTATGCTCTGGAAAAACAGTGTTTGAAACTAGGAAATAAGAAGTAGATCGCCCTGAGACAGGGATGAGTCTACTATGTACACATCCTACAAAGTAGAATGGTCGAGATGGACCTTCATGAGTAGGACTAATAAGATGAGATGAGTAATGAGGAGAAAAAAGAAGGCAGCAGCACCTTATATAGGATCTCATGGTCATGGTTTGAAGTTTTAATTTTATTCTAAGTAAAAGAGGGAGCCATTGGAAAAGTTCAAAAAGTAAACTGGCATGATTCAAGTTGTGTTTTAAATGAAAACTCTGGTTGCTAGATAGAGAATACTATATGGGGATAAGGCCAGATAAACAGAGGCCAGTTTGGAGGTTATTGGTGAGGAGAAACTGGATAATATAGTATGGATTATATGGGTAGCTGGGGAAATATAACTACTTACTTTGAACAGTTCAAAAGATTTTACTTCTGTGGTATAAAATGACTAATGATCGGCTATGCACAAAATACACATAAATAAGAGATGATAAATTAAGGACAAAATAAATAAGTCAGATTTTACCTTTTTTAAAAATGAGACTCATAGACAAAGTAAGCAAGGATCTACCCTCACTCAGCAGTTGAGTATAATGCTTGGCCTACTTTAACGTAAGCACTATTGCTTATTAATGGTATTGATGGGAAAGCAGATGGTTGCTATTTGCTGAGCATCTCCCATGTGCTAGACACTAGTTTAGACAAAATCTTATGTGCAAAATATTATATGCAAAATCTTAGTGTCTCACAAAAATCCTCTGAGTTGGTTATCACTGGGAAATTGAGGTTCAGAAAGATAGGCAAGCTTCGTACATGAGAGACAGTATTGTTTGTTTAAGAGCATAAACTATGGCTGGCTTTCCAAGATGTGAAGCCTGTCACCACCCTCTACTCTCTGACTGTGGTCAAATTATTTCACATTTCCATAGTTCGATTTCTTCTTTTGTGAAATCACAGTTACTCAAAAACCAAACTTGTGGGAGTAAATGAGCTAATATGTGTAATTCAGACATTTCTGGCCTGCTGTAAACCTGTAAAATATGGTATTGATTGTTATTATTGCTCAAATCACACAGCTAGTAAACACTGATGTTCACTTCTATTTCAGTTTTTTAAAAATTTTCAATAATGATATCGACAAATAATGAATATAAACAAATTGGGGCCCAACCAACATCTTACAAATAAACAAAAGTAAACTTTTCAAGTTTGTTTACCTACCATAACTATCATGAAATGGAAAGCCCAAAATTTCCTAAATATTATTTCAATTTTCTTAGTTTTCCTTTTTTTGTCAATTTAAAAATATATGTCAACCAGTATCTTATAATAGATTTAAAAGAAAACCCTCAAAACATACACATATGAAATGATCCTTCCAACAGAAAAACCAGAAATACAGAACACAAAATTATAGATAAACCATAAACATTCTACATATCTTTCTAGAAAATCACAAACAATACCATAATCAGATCTCAAACATTCTCACACTGTCTGCCCTTATTGCATTTCTATTCACTTGTATGCACATGAACTCACACATCCCACAATACATTGAAAACACCTTTAAAAGAAATAACATTTAAGAAGTCTTTTAGAGGCCAAGGGCAGGCCACCCTAAAATGTGCCATTTTAGCATATTAATTATTTTAAATAAAAGTTGCTGGAGAAACAGCTGTTTCAAGAACATTGAGATTCTCCTCTGTCCCCCTGAAAGCAGAAAATAAATCTCCCATATGAAAAATATGCTCTTTATATTAAGAAGTAAAAAGACATCCTTATCATCAGAGACAGGAACTTGAAAGCTGAGAAAGCTGTAAAAACAGACATTATTATTTTCTAATCTACTACCTTAGCCTAAATTCTGCTTAGAATTCCTTACTAATTAAGACTCTCAAACATCTGTTTTCTTTATCCTGTCAATTCCCCCAAATTTATTGCATCTTTTTCTAAAATATATAAAAATTGTCTGCCTTGGTTATTTCTTTAGGTCTCAATTTCATTATTGGTCCACTGTGTGCACATAATAAAACTTTGTTTTTTTCCTCCCATTAACCTGTGTTATGTAAGTTTAATTCTTAGTCCAGCTGGAAGGCCTAGAAAGCTAGAGGAAGAACTTTTCCCTCCTTACATTACCAAGTTATATGTCTTGGCACACAATGAGTGTTTATTATTATTATTATTATCATCCATCATTATTATTAGTCATCTCAATCCAATGACACTGCCTGTATGCACAATGATGGAGAGTGCAAAAAGTCTCTGAAATGTTTTGAGACAATCCCAAGTGCCAGCCAATTGTCTCTGCAATTGCTTTGTATGGAATTTAAGGAAGGATGTTCTTCTGGCCATCAGAAAAGAATATGAGGCCTTAAATGTAATATAATTTAGGAAAAGTTATTCATGAATATATTCAACTGTATAATTTAACTAAATATAGATTTTTAAATTAGAACATTACCAATCCCAGAAGTATGCTATTTGTCCCTCCCCCAACAATTCCAATGCCTTCTACTCAGAAGTAACTTCCTTGATGCCACTGTCAATTTCTGACTCTTTATCTTGGTGTATAGAAATGCAAATTTATTTTTGTTCTGTATTTAGAAACTTATTTAAGGTCTCTAAACAATGCAAATAGCTTTTCTATAGATTATTTTGAAATTTCTATGCATACGATTAGATACTTTACCAATAATAAAACTTTTGTTTTTACTTCCCAATTCTCATACATTTTCTTGTCTTCCTGAGCTGGCAGGGGACTGTTATAGCAGGAATTCTTGTCTATTTTCCACTCTCAAATGGAATGTTTCTAATATTTTGCTATTCTGTTTGTCTATCTATTTATCTATCATCTATCTATCTATCTATCTATCTATCATCTATTATCATCTATCCATTTAAAGATACCTTTAGAGGCTTAGGAAGTTCCTTTTATCCTCTTTAGATACTAGGAGATTTTTTTTTTAAATCATAAATAAATGTTGTATTTGATCAAATGTTTTTTCTAGTCTATTGAAATAACCTTATCATTTTTCTTGTTTACTCTTTAATGTGGTAAATTACATTAATTATTTTTCCCATGTTAAACCAAATTGCTTTCCTATGTGAAGCTCAACTTGTTTACATAGTATCTTTTTCTAGATGCTGCTGTTTTCTATTTGCAAATATTTCATTTAGAACTCTTATATCTGTGTTCATGAGAGTGATTAGTTTTTATATTTACTTCTCATACTCACACTTTGAAATACAGTTTTTATATTTACTTCTTATACTCACACTTGGAAATAGCTGTAAGATTCGAATTATTTATTCTTTGGTAGAACTTTCTTTTCTTTTTTTTTTTTTTTAAAGATTTTATTTATTTATTTGACAGAGAGAGGTCACAAGTAGGCAGAGAGGCAGGCAGAGAGAGAGAGAGGGAAGCAGGCTCCCCGCTGAACAGAGAGCCCGATGCGGGACTTGATCCCAGGACCTTGAGATCATGACCCGAGCCGAAGGCAGCGGCTTAACCCACTGAGCCACCCAGGCGCCCCTATTCTTTGGTAGAACTTTCCAATAAAAGTGTCTAGGTCTGCAGGATTTTGGCTGTGTGCATGTAAATGTTTTTTAACTATTAATATAAAAGTAGACTACTTAGATTTTCCAATTCTTTTGAATCAGCTTGGGAAATTATGTTTTATTTATCCATTTTATATAAATATTCAACTTTGTTGACATTCAATTATTCCTCACAATTTTTCATTACCTTTTCAATTTGTAGAATCTGTGCTTATGTTTCCATTTTTTTCTCTTATTTTATTTATATTTTTAATATCTTCCCTCATTTTCTAGATCACTAGAAACATGGGACTTTTTTTAGCTTTTTTGAAAGGACCAATATTTGGCTTTATCAGTCATCTAATTGTGCTTGATATTTATTTGGGTGTAATTTAATTAATTTTGCTTTTATCATTTTCTTGTTTACTCTGTTCATGTTGCTTTCCTAATTTCTTAAGATAGATGTTTAGTTCTTTAATTTCAGTTTTTTTTTTTTTTTTTACTTTTCAAATATAAGTACATAAAACCATAAATTTTCCTCTAAGTTCTGGAATACAAGGGGGATATGTTAAATTATCTCTGATAGTAGATTCACATATTTTTTCTTATAGACTGTTCATTTTTATTTTCATGTTTTGAGGCAATGTTATGAAATAGCTACAGATTTAAAATTGTTACGTTTATTTGATCACTCTAAGTATGCTTATATAGTAACCATCTTTATGCTTCTTTTGTAGTCTGTTTTTCTGATACTGATACAGCTAAATAAGTTTTTTTGAATGTTCGTGTTTAACTGATAAATCTTTAACATCAGACTTTCCTATTATGCTTTAAACATATGACTGTTGGATTTTTATTTTAGCTCAATATTAATACTATTGTCTTAATGATTAAGGATACTTTTACTAAATTATTTCATGTTTTTGGTTTGTGCCTCAAATGAAACATAAAATAATTTAGTAAAAGTATTCTTTTTTTTTAATTTTATTTATTTGTTTGACAGACAGATTACAAGTAGGCAGAGGGGCAGGCAGAGAGAGAGAGAGGAGGCAGGCTCCCCACTGAGCAGGTAGCCCGATACGGGGCTTGATCCCAGGACCCTGGGACCATGACCTGAGCCGAAGGCAGAGGCTTTAATCCACTGAGCCACCCAGGTGCCCCAGTAAAAGTATTCTTAAAATTAAGACATTAGTATAAATATTAGCATAAAATTAGTTTATATATATTAGTTTATTATTATATTATATATGTATATTATATATGTATTATATGTATATTATATATATTATTATTTATTATATATTAGTGTATGTGTATGTATGTATGTGTGTGTGTATATATATACATGTGTGTGTGTGTATATATATATATATATATATATATATATATATCATGCTACTGTTTTCAAGCCTTTGACTTTTTTCCCCCAGGCTTTGAGATTTAAAATATTACTGTTTTATATGACAACTTCTGTTTACCTTTACATACATTTTAATACATATTAATACTTCCACTGGTTTTCATTCATTGTTGTACCTCAAGTGCCTGGGATTATATTCATGTTTAGTCTTACACTGAACAATGTGGTATAAATTAGGGCTGCTGGCCCTTGATTACAGCACCTAAATGGAAGATTTCCCCTCTAATAATTGTTCTTATGGTTTTCTGAGTGGATTGATGATATAATCAATCTTATGAGTCTTCTGAGTGGATTGATTATATAATGTTTAATTTTTTTGCTGCAGTGGTATATATGTGTATATATATATATTTGCCATTTTGGGGCCTAACCTTTTAAGAGGCATGCCTCGAGCTTTGTCTTTTTCCTTCTCAGCCTATCAATATGAGAAACCAATGCTTAATGTCAGCAAATGCCCTAGAGGCGAAAATCAGCTTCCAAGCATGGCTTCATCACTGGAATAAGCTCAAATCTTGGCTTTAACATTTTTCCTGACTTTCTTGCCAGCTCATTGAGAAAATCAAGACATTCAAATAATATTTATTTATATATTTATATTTAAGTCATCACTTTATTTCTTTTAGGAAGATTGGTGCAGTTTTCTGTTATATTGAACTTAAACATAACTTTTAATATTATATAATAAAAGTGGATGCCCCAAAACAGATGTGAATTGAATCCTTCAAAGTCTACCTTTTGGCTACTAAATTAAACACAAATTCAGTCTGGCTTTCCAATTCTCCTCAGTTTGTCCTCAGCTATTCAATCTTTCCAGCTAATAGTACTTACTTTTTAAAAAAGTGTCCTGTATTCATGACTGTTTTTGCAAATTCTGAACTGTCTAAAATACATTCTATCTCTGGGGCACCTGAATAGCTCAGACGGTTAAGTGTCTGACTCTTTTTTCATATAGGGTCATGATCTCGGGGTTGTGAAGATTAAGCTCCCCAACAGGCTCCGCACTCAGTGGAGAGTCTGCTTGAGGATTTTCTCTTTTTCCCTCTGTCCCTCACTACCTTGCTCTCACGCACACTCTCTCTTTCTCTTTCTCAAAGAAAAATTAATGAATCTTAAAAAATAAATAAATAAAACACATTGCACCTCTACATGTCAAAATCCTATTCAAGGACCATTTCAAATGACAGTTCATCCAAGTTTCCTCTCATCTTCCACCAATATTTTATTTTCTTTTTTCATAACTCTCAAGGTTTTTTTGTACAGTGGAATAGACCAAGAACTGATTTGAATCCAAAGAGAATTAGGATCCCTTTCTGATTCTCCAACTTCCTATGTGTGTGACCTTAGGCAATCTCTTTATGACTCAATTACTTTATTTAAAACAGGAATGATTATATCTTCCTTACAATATTACCTTACTGTGAGGATTGAAATAAAGCAATGCATATATAAAATAGTCAGTTCTCAATAAGTGGTAGTTATTTTATCATTATCTTAAATATCCTGTTAATAATACCTAAATAATATGTTAAGTACCCTGTGTTAGTAAGCCTATGTTACTATTACCTTAAATATCTTGTGTTATAGTTACCTATGCTTTAGTTTTATTGCCTATTAGGCAGTTGCCTCATTCGGAATGGAATGGAAATCTCTCTTACTTGTCTTGGAATGAATGACATAGTGTCTAACATTCAATATATTTTGAAATAAATTTTGTTTACGCTGAAATAAACTGAATTGAATAGAAGAGTATCTAGATGGTATGGTATTAGGGAAAAGAGAAGTGAAGCTACCATTTACAATTAGAAAGAAAAACGAAACCAAATTGGTACTCTGAAACTTCCAGATCCAACTAAAAACACAGATGTCATCTTATATTTATATATCTATTTATATATCTATTTATCTATGTATTTATTGATTTATCAATTCATAAATAATTCTGTTATTCAAGTAAAGCAAAGTAAGCATGCTAACAATAAAATTTATTTAGGTTATTTTTATGAAAATGATCTGCAGGTTGTTTTTCATTGTCATCAAGGTTGTCATTCTAATTCCCATTATGAATCAATCATAGTTAAATTAGATCTTGATTTATGCAAAAACTGAAAATAAGTGACTATGTAACTCTCAGAGGAAGCTAAAAATCTCCATTATAAAATACTTTCTTCTAAACATTCTCAGAATCTTCTTTTTCACTATTTTATATTCAATGAAGAGTCACTTGGGGAGGTAGTAGGATCAGTCAGTAGCATGTACATAGATGCTTGAATTCCCAAGTATTTTGGATGTTGTTTGTATTAAGGACAAATTAAGCTGAAAGTTGTAGTCTGGGGGGCTTTTGGAAAAGAAAAGCTTTTAAGCAATTAATGGATTGTTCAAGTTGTGCCTATGTGGAGAGCATAACCAGGCAACTTGTGCAGCAATTTATAGTAACTGCGGTAAATGAACCATAGTTAGAAGTAGAATTTATGAACTGTTTGCTAAATTGGTAATTAGCTCGCAATCTAATCCTACAAACTGGAGGTGTTCATAGCAAAACAGAGCCGGGATTATCTTGTTGGCATTTACAGTTTAAATTAACTGACTTTCTCAGTGTTACCTCAATTGTGAGTTAAGGCCTGTTTTGTTATATTTAACATTTTTTTTTTTTAA
Source organism: Martes martes (assembly GCF_963455335.1). Lineage (NCBI taxonomy): Eukaryota > Metazoa > Chordata > Mammalia > Carnivora > Mustelidae > Martes > Martes martes. Next base: position 83,332,492 of record NC_137898.1, on the reverse strand, counting down.
GTGGAAACAAGAAAAACTGGCGGTAAGATCAGGAAAAAAAAGGCTGAAGATCTTTGAAAAGGAACTTTTGAAACCTTAATTTTGAGAAATATTGGTAACAATTTGAGGCGTTCTTATATGCTTGTCTTCTGTGTTCAAATGAATGTCATTAATTTGAAGACTTGAGACCAAATATTATACTATCTAAACATACTGTTGAAGGTATAATAATTTGAAAAATGTGAGAATTCTTTTGTCTTTTCATTCCCATTCAACTATTTGGCATGGTGTGAGCACATTTTTTTCTCAGTAAATTTGAATTATTTGGGGTTATTTACTGTTTGAGGGAGACCAAGTTAAGAAACACTGAACACCTCTCAAAACAGTGTGGATCTACAATGGAAAAAAGTGTAAAAGCACAGAGCAGAAGTATTACAATAATGCCACCTTAGAATTATTTCATCTATAACATTAGATCAATTGATCAATGTCATTAAAAAAAGGACAATAAATATTTCTTATAATTGGACTGCCAATCAATATCAGTGTGGTCTAGTTTATCACAAAGTAAAATGTAGAAAGAGAAAAATAAAGATAATATGAAATTTTGGCCACACCATGTGTTAGTTTTTAGTTGGGTACCATGTCTTTTATTAGAAGTAAAGTTAAATTTAAATTAGGTTATTCATTTGGAGGATTTTCTGGACTTTTGTAAGGAGTGTGTGTGTGTGTGTGTGTATGTGTGAAACAACTTATGAAGTTAATCATGCAGCTTTTGAGTATAGACAGGGAAGCTGAATCCTTTTCACACTAAGAAGGAATTTCATCACCATTGTCCATGTAGACTGAAATGCAGCATCATTGCTAAACAATTTGATTGTTAGGATCATCACAGAATTATTGACTAGCAGCAAGCTTGGTTTTAAGCTTCTTTGTGATGGATGATTTTGAACAAGTCACTTTATCCATTTGAGTTAAAACATTTTATTTATTTAAGAAATAGAGAGAGGGAGAGAGACAGCAGAAGCAAGGTGAGGGGCAGAGGGAGAAGCAGACTTCCCGCTGAGCAGGGAGCCAACTTGGACCCAATCCTAGGACCCTAGGATCATGACCTAATAAGCCAAAGGCAGATGCCCAACAGACTGAGCCACCCAGTCACCCCATCCCTTTGAGTTTAAATTTCAAAATATGTATGCCAGAGATGACAACATCTAAATAAGAGGACTGTGAACTGGCACATATGGAAACTAGAAGTTGACTTAATTCATTTATCTAACTTCCTAGTAACTACAGCTTCTTGGTAATTTTATCAGCTTGAGCATTTCTAAAGCTGAGAAAGTATAAGAAGAGTCTTTTCCTTTGAGTTAGTATTTCAAATGTTGTTGAGTTTGACCAGCAAGCTACAAGGAAGGGAGAAGAGGAAGGTGGGGGGGGGGTAGTTTGAGTTAAGATTATCGGGTAGGAAAATGAAAAACCTGTTCTGGGGAATGGTGAGTATCTATGTAGTTTGAAGCTACAATATTTAGGATTTTTTTGGGAGGGGGCAGCAGAAATGGGTAGAGAACAAACACACACAGAGAGAAAGATAGTTGAACAGGTGGGTAAAGATGCTGAACTCCATGTTAGTAGTACCTTGTATATTTTATTCATAACTCCATTGCTGACATTGAGCATTATAACATATATGCCCTTAAAATATTAGGTAGAATCATATGAAATTCTTGCTATTCACTCATTTTTAACAGACAAAAAAAGGGAACATATTCATATAGTTCAATCTTATATTTGTTAGATGGATTAATGAATAAATGTGGAAAAATACAGAGAACTTCAAATATACTCATGAATTATGGTTGTATTCAATACAAGATTCAGATCAGTAGTTTCAACAGGAGGATGACACAGTCAAAGGTGTGCTTTGGAAAGTTTCTTCTAGCTAAATGGAAAGTCATGGTTTTTATGGGGGGGTGGGGAGAAATGAAAAGCACAATTTAGAATGTTTGCTAATTGAGATATTTTAAGAGCCTAAAATTCAGCATTGTCAAGAAAACAAAGAAAGAAAGAAAGAAGAGAGAAAGAGTGGAATGATTACTATATACTTATTAGTTTGAAAATCTAATTTTCTGTCCAGTGAAGGTTTGTTCAATTGGTCTGTTGATTGAAAGGATGTTAGAATAAGAGAAGGATCTATTCAAATGCAATTAAAACTGAATCTCTAGGGCAAATTACATCAATTCTCCTGTAATAAACCTCTAAAAGACTAGGCCAAGCAGTTTGAATTGTTTTCAAATCCAAGTAGTTTCTCTCTTTGAAGATAGAAAAAAATGCAGCAGAATGCCTTAGTACTTTTATCTTCATATGTTCAGATAAAATTAAGCTTTTTGAATTATATGATTAGAAATATATGTGGTTTTATCTTTTTTTTTTTTTAAGATTTTGTTTATTTGACAGAGAGAGAGAGAGAGATAACAAGTAGGCAGAGAGGCAGGCAGGGAGAGAGGAGGAAGCAGGGTCCCAGCTAAGCAGAGAGCCCGATGCGGGCTTGATCCCAGGACCCTGAGATCATGACCCACTGATCAGCAGAGGCCCAACCCTCTGAGCCACCCAGGCGCCCCTATGTGGTTTTATCTTAAGAAAGTTTCTTCTACAAATTTTTAATGTTACCTTAACTTTCCTTACTGATTAGCTCAGTATAAAAATAATTATATACAATTTGTATTGTATATACAACTGTATATGTACAATTGTATATAATAATTACATAAAAGTTGTAAAATACAGAAAAGCACAAAAGTAAAATTATACATAACCCATCTTTTACAGAAAACCTATGAACAATTTATATTTATAGTCTCTATGCTTTATACTCTTTTGTGTTTCCATGTTTACAGGCCTGCTTTTATCTGTTGGAAATGTTCTTGGTTTTCCATATGTCTCTTTGTTATTTCTCTCAATGCCCCAGAGTCTCTTCCTCAAACGTTAATTTTGACACCAGTCAGTTAAACAAACCCATGTCAAATGTTCAGAGGTTACTAGGGCTCTAATGCAATTCAAGTAGACTAAGTCAATATGTTGTTTCTCATCTTTTTACATCTTATGTAGAGGTATTGTGACTCCTGGAAAACTGAAAAGACTGTGTATTTCTTTTTTGGCTAGAAGCAGCACATAGAATTATATGATTTCCAGAATCCATTGATTTCAATATCCTCCAACCATATCAACATTCTTAATATATATCACTACTTATTGACATCATTGTTTATAAATCCCTTAAATCCTAAGATTTACGTCTTCTCTCATCCCATTGCTGGATTCATAATCTCCAAGTTTATTTTGAATTTAATGTTGATAGGGTGGAATATGGAGAGTAATATTTTGCCACCTTAAAGAATGGTTTCCATGTAAGGCAGGGTTTTAAGCCAAACTTTGTAGTGAGTCTCCATTAATGAACTTAGTAGATATGGAAATAAAGTAGAGGTTAGTGAAAGATTCCCTCTACTAACTCTTATGTTGATTTTGCTGAGTTTCAGCCATCTAGGTTTGAACAAGCTATTGATCATTTCTTAATTTAGCCCATTTTTATCTGAAGGGGTAATTCTCATTAGAGGCCAAGAATTTGTTTATCTATATTCATAATTTCTAACGCTGCTATGACTGAACCTTTTTCTCCTTTTGTGTTTTTACTAGTATTTTAAAGGGAAGGTGGTGAAGGTTAATGAGGCAGAACCTTCTGCCATTAGTTTTCATTGAAACCAGAGAGTCAATATCTTAACTTCATCACAATGAATGTGAGGTCATTTTCTTCTTTCCTGTCATCTCCTTAAACTTAGTGGAGCTATGGAGCAGCAAGTCACCATCCTGAGTGTTAACACATTGTATATTGTAAGCAGTTCATAGATATTAAATCTTATGTGGTCATTTAACAACCTTCTCTTTCTTTAGGTAAATAATATCATTTTGACCATTTTATTTCCTTTGAAACCATAGATTTTAATTTACAAAGGAAGTGAAGTGATATATTCTTGATATATGAATGTTCATATTCTCTCATTATACAATTTCTTAGGCACCAAAAACCCCCAAGATACCTAGGGTCTACATTGTTTTATGTTCTTAATATGCAAAAGACATTGTCACAGAGGAAACAACAAAACAGCTTGTTCATTAGGAAACACAGCATGTAGGTGGAAACAAAGGGACAAAAAAAAGACCCTAATTATCTCCATGAATTCCTCTTCTTCCTTAGAAAAAGAAGACCCTATTTCCCCCTCAGTAACAGTGTCCTTTAGGGCTTGTACTACAAGTATATTTTTCCATATATCTGTGAGTCAGTATGTAAGCCTGATCATTTTTGCCTAATAAACACAACATGAATTCCCACCAGAAGTCAACTAATGGGTACTTCAAGTGCAATTTTCTGTGTGTGTTAAATGAGTAAGTTGAAAACTTCACTGTTCTGAAGCTCCTTTGGTGTGCAGGGAAGTATTACAAAGGACATTTTTAGACAGTCCCATAAAAGAAAAATTATACTCTAATACTTGTCCTCCATAGGATAATTTTTATTTTTTTGGATGCAGGATTTCTTTAGCACCCATTGGAATTATAGTCCTTTGGCTAGAAATGAAAACTGGTACTTAAACAAATGAGTTTGATATTTCAATAATTGTAAATAATTTTTAAATATGTATGGCATATTCCATGACCTTCAATAATTATTTATATATATATGCAGATGGAAAGGAAACAAAACAAAACAAAAAATTGTCTACCAAAGAGTATGCATTCTTCATATTGGCTAAGATTGTCTTTGTCCTCAAAAAGTACAGGAAATTAACATGTAATAATGAAGGCTTAATATTTGTGCACTGCTGGAGTGCTTCTGGGTGATTATATTTTAACAAAAGTTAATGGCCAAGTAACAGAAATAATGAGCTGAAGTGAAAATCCAATATGAGTTTGATAAGCAGAACATTTTGAATGAAAGTATACTAGAGGAAAAAATCTCCGTGGAACATTTCACGTCTTAGTACTCCTGGAGCTCATTAGTTTAGATTGAAAATGGACATGATTGATAAAGAAATCTAAAGGAATGTGTGCCAGTGATCTTTAAAAGTGGTGGGGCAAAACCTGGAGTTTCCTTACAAGAAAATGGAAACCACCCCCCACCAAAAAAAGGAAAGAAAGAGCAAAAAAAAAATTCTTTAAAAACCTTCTCTGTTTCCATTAACTCTCTACATATATTCACCTATTTGTACATGGCCTATAATGTTGATGATGGAACAAATAAATGCTCATTCTGCTATCAGAAACTATCTGAGAGATACTGAACTAGGAGTAGGTAAGGCTGATGAGAATGGTCATGCCAGAATGATAAGTGTAGATTTGCAGTTCTGATGAACAAAGAATGTCACTTTAGAGAAATAGATTAATGAATAACATATTTATCACAGGAAGAACCAAAATACTCCTTTAATTCCAGATAATAACTTAAATCTTTAGAATCCATTCCTGTAACTACTGGAGAAAGAGAAACAGAAATATATGTCAGTATTCAAAGAATCAAAAGTTCAAATGACACTATCATCATCACCACCATCACTACAATCAGCAGCAACAGCATCAATATCATCACAAATAACATTCATGGAGCATTTATTATACCAGCCATGGTATTTTATAAAATTTCTTTCAATTTCCACAACCCAATGTGTTACACTTTTGAATTCTGGTTTTTAAGTAAGGAAATAAATTAATTTTATAAGGAAACTTCATAGTCGTCAAAATAAGCAGGGCAACTAAGTCTTGTTTTATACATTGGGTTATACTGTTATCCACAATGTTAAAAGTACTTCATAAATTAAAACTGTATGGACTTGTTAGCAGTCATCCTCATTATCAATAATAATATGGTTTACTTTTTGAGCAGCAGTTCCTATTGAACATTCTGTGATATAAATAAGAAATAACTACACAGAACTCAAATTCTAATATAACATATAATTTAGGTGCATCATTTAGGGTCAAATGAATGAGATATTTTGTAATATATAAGTAGGTAACTTCTTTGTTAATCAGATTTCTTCTAAAAGTCATATTGTGGTCTAGTTATTACTGAACTTTAAATTTTTAGATAATGATTTATATATATTTTTAGTAGAACAGATAAATAAAAAAAAAAGACCATCTCCTTCCAAAACAAACAAAAACAAAACAAAACTTGAAATATTCAATCAAAATTTGGAAGAAAAAGAGATGTCAATATGTCCTTTGGCATTCTGTTGATAAAACAAATGATTAACTATTAATCTTCAGTTGTTATAACATTGCATTTACACTTTAGAGTTAAATTGCAGTTAGCCATAGGTTCAAATTCTTTTTTTTTTATAATTTGAGTTTCTGACATGTTTTCAAACAATTAAGTGAAATTAAGTGATATTTTTCTGCAATTAACATCTTGCATTGCATTTTTATTTTCATGCTCTGGACAGAATTTTATGCTTTTTAAAGTGCTGTATTTTTCACATTTGAATGTTTCTTTTATAATACATTATTATTTTTGCTACTTTCCTCCAATAGAATACTAGTTTCTATATGCCTGCATAGGAAATTGCCATTTGCTGTTTTAATCTTTAATTTGAAATGAATCCAAAATAACTGTGAACATTGTGAACGAAAGACAAGTCTAATTCATTTAACATTTTTTCCAAATATTATAGGTTGGATGAGTAGGGAACCTATTTGATGTAGATCACATGAATATTAAATATACTTGTATTCCAAGAAAATAAACCATGATTTGAACCTGTATTCCTAATGTGCAATATATGTGACATAAAATTTTCAAAACCTTAACAGTTTTCTAATACCTCCCTTTCCACTTAACTTTATATTCACAACTCTTATTAGGTGGTGTGCTTTATAACTGAGAGAAGTGAACTAAAAATTTTAATAAGAAAATAAGGTGTTATATGTAATTGGCATTTTATTTTAAAGAATGTTTAATGTGTACATTTGAGATTTTTATTTTCAAGTTTCCATTCATATTTTTAGAAAAAATATGTAGATATTTTTCAAATATCTACATATGTCTTCTTACACTGCTTCATGTAAAGTCTTTCTGTTGTTATTTAAATATTAGCCTTTTATTTTAATACTTGAATGTTTAATATTTTTATATCTAAATAGATTGTATTCTTCATGAAACCTGGGACTACACAATAAAGTAACAAATTGTACATTAGTAAAAACAGTATTTTGCAAGTGTGCCTGACAATTTTAAATATAAAAATATTTCTGGAGTTATTAAATTAAACCAATTTACAAACATAAACAGATAGATCAGAGTTTACAAACATAAACATACAGATCAGAGTAGGCAAAATGCTGATTAAATGTGGCCCAGTCTTGCTTTTAATTGAATAAATAAAAATACAAGTGTTTCACATTTTAGCCTCCTTCCTGAATGGTACTTTGACCAGAAGTATTTGAGACTTGTAAAATTGAGTGATCTGAGTTTGAAGCCAGTGTATTTGTTTCACTAGCTTAAGGAGATAGAAGTAAGGAGAAAAGGAATCAAGAAAACTGGAAAATTTATAAACTGTTTTTCAACTTATGGGGAGAAAAAAGTTTAGTATGTTTATATTTGTTGCAACAGAAAATTCATAATTTTGTTCCTCTCTCAATACATTTGCCTTGACAAATGTGATGCCACCTACTTTTTAAGACTCATGTGATGTCTATGAATTCTTGCTGAGGAACATTCTATGGTGAACTGAAATAAATAGGACAAGACTCACATACTACCTACAAACAACACAAAGTAATGCATTTCAGATGTAGTGGCTTACACCAATATGCCAAATACACTTTGATGATATAAAAATTTTTAGTGCATTAAGATAAAATGATAAACCATTTAAATTCTTTGATCTTATTATACAAAAATATTTTATTCTCATTTAATAAGGGTTGTGTCAGGTATTTTTTTTTTTTTAATTTCTATGAGCAACAATACCAAAAGAATTCAATTCCACTCTAAGCAATTTAACCAAATGCAATTCAACCATTGATCTCACAGTTTGTCATTTTGCCCTGCTGCCTTTCTCAAGTAACAAAGATAAATTCTCTTTCAAAACAAGAAACCCTGGGGCACCAGGGTGGCTCAGTGGGTTAAGCCTCTGCCTTCAGCTCTGGACATGATCTCAGGGTCCTGGGATGGAGCCCAGCATTGGGCTCTCTACTTAGCAGGGAGCCTGCTTCCTACAGCAACACCCCCCCCCCACCCCGCCTGCCTCTCTGCCTACTTGTGATCTCTCTCTCTCTATGTCAAATAAATGGATAAAATCTTAAAAACCAAACCAAACCAAAACAAAACCAAACAAAACCCCCAAAATACCCAATATAACCCATTTCAAACCCAGATGATCACCCTTTCCAGGCATCATACATCCTTAGGACTGAACTAAACCCAATCAGTCTGTCAATTATCTCATCGGAGACAGGCAGATTAAATCAGTGTTTTTCAGATTAGAATGGGAAAAAAAATGCATTTCTAAAGAAAATTTTCAAATATTTCAAAATATTCCAAAATTACCTACAGAATTATTCAAATAGAACCCTAATACTGACATAAATTAACTTTTACTATATTATTACTTAGATCCAGGCAGACATAAAATAAGGCATAAACTCCTTATCCTTATAGATCAAATGAAGAGAAACTTTAAATGACCTATGCAACCTTATTTAAACATAATAAAGGATATTATTTTGTCAAAGCTGAATCACCATTTGTAACACCAACATGTTAATGATTAGTATAGCATGGGCTTATGATCTTGGCATACATAGTCCTATGATGATTTGATTTCTTCATAATTTTCCCCCATTTGTATTCCTGTGATGTCCTTTGGCTTTGATTACTAAAAACAAATCTTTACACAATAAACATTCATCTGCACATTTCTCATTTGCCTATGGCAACTGAAATAATCCTATATTATTTTGCCTCAATAAGATTGAAAAAAAGAGGGCAAACCTAGACACAAGTCTCACTTGACAGTACTCCCCATAAGTAATTATCTGAAAGATCCATCCTCATATCATTTAAAAATATTAACCTTAAAATAATGACACAACCTCTAAAAATTATTATATATGACTTGTGAGTCTTTAAATCTGCAGACTCAAAATGAAATCCAAAATAACTAGCTTAAGGAACATGTTTGCTTTCTTTATAACCTGATGAAATTGTCTTTGGTGCTAAAACATCATGTAGGCAAAGGCATCTGACCCTATTGAAACAAAACTTTTGGTTCTTTTCAATCATTATGTAGAAAAATCATATTTTAATCTGTTAATGAAATATGGTTCAAATTATTGCAAAAGTCTTTCTTGTATAGTCTTTATCATCTGCAACTTCAAAAAAGACTGATGTTAAAAATTTGAATTATGAAATAAACCTCTAACCTTTTATTCTCTCTCACTGCTTTGTCTCCCTTCTTCCAAGAGATGGTTGGTTTTGGAGAGCCTTGAGGTTTGCACTCTATGATGACTTCTTGGCCTTTGGTAACAATTATTGTTTTCTTCAGTTGATTCAATGCAAAAGTAGGAGCCGAAGCTATGATAAAGAAAATGTTAATTCTACCAGAAGCAATGGCAATAACCTCTAATGGATGATTCATCACGATATTGCAACTCTTCTGGGATACATTTCTTTTTTTTTTTCTGGGATACATTTCTTTCTTTTTTTTTTTTTTTTTTTAAAGATTTTATTTATTTATTTGACAGACAGATCACAAGTAGGCAGAGAGGCCTGCAGAGAGAGAAGGGAGGAAGCAGGCTCCCTGCTGAACAGAGAGACCGATGCGGGCTCGATCCCAAGACGCCGGGATCATGACCCAAGCCAAAGGCAGCGGCTTTAACCCACTGAGCCACCCAGGCACCCCTCTGGGATACATTTCTAATAAAATTGTAGGATACCTACACATATAAAGGGCATTAACTCAAAATTTAAACTTATAATTAATTAATATCTTATTGGCTGCTCTTTCTATTAGCAGATAATGGTTTCATATAATGTGGGGTCCATAGACAATGGCTGTTTCAAAAGATAACATGATTTAATTATGATTATCAGTTTTAATCATGAAAGACATTATAATGATCACCTTGAGCAAGAGAAGAAGGGGCTGGCCAAGAAAGTCTATCTGGGACTTTCTTTGGAAATATGGGGATTACATGTGGAGAAGTTGATCCTGTGTCATCCATTTCCTATCTATGAGTCTTAATACATATTTTACTTTAATGTTATACAAAATTAAATGTAGTTTTTACAAAAACACATTTAAAATTGAATTATTTAAATTTCAATTAAAAATGTAATTCATTGTTTGCAGTTACTCAACAAGGTCTGATCATTCATTAATATTAATATTGTTTTCACTAGATTTTCATGAAAATACTTTTGATTAAATTTCTCCAAGTAATTCTAGTGGGCAGCTATAGGTTGGGGATACTGGACTAAAAGAACATCTGACACAGAGACCAACACACACACACATAAAGACTCTTTTTAATCTAAAAGAGAACCTGAAAGATATGTCTAAGAGTCTACTGTATCTGAGACATTTATTTAAACCAATTTGACAACTTCATGGATATTTCATAATTATTTTATGTCCATTATACAGCAGTATAATGCATGGCACAACAGCATTAAAAGCTATGTATATAACAAGAAAGATATGTATATAATTGAGATGGGTTAAGAATTGAAAGAAAAGTGAAGGAACTTTATGTGACTGCAGGTAATGATTTTGTTTGCTTACTAGGAACAGAACTTGTAAGAGGTAATTTTGAAAATATCTCTAGTGAATGAGAAAGAGACATATTTGGGAATTTCTGGGTAAACTATTAACTAGTTGAAGGCTGAATTAGCTTTCTTTTTTAAAGATTTAGTTTATTTATTTATTTGAGAAAGAGCACATGCTGGGGAAAGGAGGGGGCCAGACTCTGCACTGAGTTGGGGAGTCTGAAAGGGGCTTGATCCCAGGACCCTGAAATAATGACCTGAGTTGAAGTCAGATGCTTAACCTACTGAGCCACCTGCTGAGTCACCCCGAATTGACTTTTTAACTCAGAAATATTGGAGCATGAACTGAGAAGAAAGTACATTCACATTTGATTAGTTAGGCTGTAGGAGATGGAAATTTGGACTCCTGTATCTATTTTAGGTGGGTTTATTATAATGCAGAGAAATTTTAAGAGCAAATATTCATAATTCAATAAGTTGACTTACAGTGTGCTACATTTAGCTGATATGTAATTGATAAGTTCCCAGATTCCTGAGATCTTAGGTATTTCTGTTAATAATTGCTTTGGGAATTTTAGTGCAGAGCAAGTAGTGGGCTCCTGTTCACTTTGGGTGACATGAGTTATGAACACTTAAGTCTCTCTCTTTGTATTACAAACTTCCCAGACCCACGTTTAGGAAACTAGAATGCTAAAAAGTAAAATCCATTCAGTGACCCAAACATTCTCAGTTTGGAAAGCCTATTCTATTGGATGGAATCATTGGCTTAAATAGTAAGTACTTAAATAGTACTTAAATAGTAAGATGCTAGTGTCCTACCAAGGGTGTAATCCTCTGAGACACCTGCATGTGGTCTCAGAAAGACCTTCCTTTTCACGTACGGGTGATAATGGTTGCTACCCCATGATGAGAGGGTGCTTTACCTTGGAGTGTTGTCTTGTCTATGGTTAGCTGTATGGGTAAATAGTAAGCATTTCTTTTCAAATCATAAAATAGGTTTTTACAATCACATTGTAAAACTTCAGTATAGGAAGAATTAGAGCATGAAAAGAAGCTACACATTTTTCCCATTTATTTACTTAGAAATTGTATACCTAGAATCTTCAGCTCAGCACTTGCATAAATGGCTCCATATTTATTTTCGGCCAAACACTGATACATTCCAGCATCCGACTGATTCACATTGTGGATCACCAATAATCCATTAACCATCTCAATCCTATTCTGTAATAAAATTAAAAAAATAGATATAAAAAGTGAATAAATCACACAGATTTTGGAGTTCTTTTTTTTCTAGACCAAGGGGAAAAAGCCTCCAATGAATCCAGTTGAGCATTACTTGACAATTTAGCAATACAAATTAACTGTTCATTATTTTATGATAAAAAGTCTTTTGTAAATTATAACTATTTCTTGGCCAGAAAAGATACTATAACTGTATTTTCCTGTAGTTATTCTTATGAGTTTTAGTTTTGTTTTTATACTGAGCAGCTTTTGTTTGGTATACTAGTACAGCTCGTGAAGTATAATCAGCAGATGAAGATTTTATTTGACTTCATTCTACAGAAGGAGAAGGGGTTCACATGTGGCCTTTGGTGACAATTGTGACTGTAGGCAAGTAGGACAAAGTTAAAAATAGCCCAAATCAAAACAAGAATCCTTTTACAATGTTAATCTAGTCAGGGATTTGCCTTTTTCTCACTTCCCAACAAATTCAGGAAAGAAATTGCTCTGCAACTGGAGTCTGTATAAAATTATCAGTCAAAAAATATTAACTCCAGTGCTCGCTTCGGCAGCACATATACTAAAAAAAAAAAAAAAAAATATTAACTCCATCATCAGATAAAATATAATGCAGAAGTCAAAAAACTGAGCATGTGCAAATTGAGGTCAAGCGAGGCCAAGAGCACATTTCAAAAATGAATTTGAAATTTAAAATGTTGTTAAACAACCAGGTGTCTTGTCTACTTAATGCCAAGCAAATCACTCTTTTAATTTTAGTGAGCAGTGCTTTACGTATCAAAATAGATGCAAAGTAATTTTACATAATTTTCAAAATAAACCTATTCACTTTGCAGAAGTATTATCTGCCAGTGGGATTTACTTTACTTGGATGCTGAAAGTAAAAAATATGACCAGTGTATTCCTTTCTCAAGGTTTATCTGGTATCCTTAGAAAATTAGAAAGAGACAGTGAATCAATGTCTCAGGATTCTCATATCCTCTTTTCTTTAATAGCTCTGTAGTTCTTTGTATTTCTGTCTTTCTTTAGTGTAATTGTGTTTTCTTTGGGCCTAACTGGTTTTAGAATAATGGAATGTTGGAGCTGGATGGGACTGTGGGAATGATCTGATACAATCTCTTCATTAACAAAGGGGCAAACTGAACCCCAAAGAAGTAAATGACAGAAAAGAGGCCTTTGGGTAGTGGCAGGATCTGGGCAGAACATATATATATATATAGAATGTCAACTTTATATACCACCCTTCCATTTTGGCCATACCTAGTAAACTATTCTCCCTTTGCCCTCCTTTCTGCAAAGGCCACAATAAGGGAGTTAGCTAAAATTGTTACTATTATTTTAAAAGATAGTAATTGATTTTAAAAAAATGCAGTAGATTTACTAAAAAGATATTTAAGTCTTTTAAATCCTGCTAAGTAGGATGTCACAGAAAAAACTTGTCCAGGATACAGAAGACTAGGATTCTATTATGGTCTCATTTCTCACTAAATATGTGACCTTGGGCAAGTCACTTTACTTCTGGGCCTTAACTCCACCATTTGTAGGGGGACAGCAACAAGATAGATGATATCTAAAATTCAGTTAGAAATAGCAACAAATCTATGATAATAATTGATATTTTCCTGTGAATTTATAGGATTGAATAAATTTAAAGAAACAATGTATTACTTAAGAAAGTCATGAGATAATTTAAAAAATTTATTTTACATCTGTTATAGTTCTCGTTTCAAATACATTAGAAGGCACAAATAAGAAATGACTTTCCATAAGACGAAAAGAGGGTAGTTTATCCTGTGTGAAATCCTGTTAAATTACACAAGAAAAGGCTAACATTTACCAATAGTACCTGAGACAAGAGGGGCACTCCATTCTTCAGCCAACGGTATGTGGGTCGGGGTTTTCCAGTAGCCTTGCATTCCCATCGAAGAGGGCTCCCACTGTCCAGCTGAGTGTCATTCAGTTTTTCCACCCAGTGTGGATAAGCTATAAGAATTTAAGCATTAAAGAAAGATGATTTCATTTCTCAAATACATTACCAAATTCAAATTCATATGGAAGTATTCCTTGCATTTAAAATATTATTAGTTCTCATAATTGCAGGTATTTGAAAGAAGCACAATATTGCACTTCACACCGAACTCTATGTGAAAAGATATAGCAATGACAATATTGTGACAATTAAAAACACTTTTGTAAGCTAGATCCACTGAATCTTACTGTTTTACAAGTTACTGCTGTGCCTGCAGTATTTCCAAGGTATCAGACCTTGTTCAGTAGGAAATCAGGTACTTAGAGACATAATTTTTTCTAGGTATTAGGGCAGCATTAGCACAAACTGAAATAATACAACATGTCTATTTGCTGAATAACTGCTTTGCTTTTTTATTTTTGTTTTTCTTAAAAGAACCTGAATGGAATAGGAAAAATAATTTGTAAATTCAAATTCACTTGGAGTAAAATTTTTCTGTATTTACTAGTATTCTTCAAAAATTTTTAAAAATATTTTCAAAGTTACAAGCAAAAAATTACTCTATCAAGAAATAATGTAATTTTTTAAAAAATTTTAAGATACAGAATGTCTTTATTGACTAATTTTTAAAATAAAAATGCTGAAAACCAAGTGACTATTTGTCCACAAACACTCGTTTTGAAACAACTAAAACAATAACTATGAAAAAATATTGAACTGAATGGACTTTTTCTCTTTAGCAACTTTTTTGGCATAAACCAATAACATTTTACTTTGTGATGTGAGGACTTTGATCATTGATTCATTCACCTCATGCTATTTTGTCCTTTCTTAGTCTTAGAGGTTGTTAAGGATATAGGAGCATCTATCTTACTTTTTTTTTTTTTTTTTAAGGAGTTTATACTGTGGTAGAGGAAATCTAAAGTCAGTGTCACAGAATATAATAGCACAAGAAAGGAAAGAAGACGCACTAAAGGAAACTGCACATGAATAATAGTTGGTCTGGGGGGCAACAGTTGTCCAAAAACTAACCAGTTTAGAAGGGAGGAGAAGGAGCAAGAGAAAAAGAACTCTAATTTATTAAATTCTCGTCTTAGGAACTGAGCTACATTATTGATTAATCCCTGTAACATAGATCCTGAAAACAAACATACTTAAATTTATGAATCAGGAAACTTTGGTTCAGAGAAGTTAAAAAAATGTACCCAAGGTCAAACAGTTAATAAGGGATAGTAACCACTTTCAAAATCAGATATTTCTGACTTCAGAAAGCATATAATTCTTTCAGTCCGTTCCAGCAGATTAAAAAATGAATTGGGAGCATTTATTGCATTCATAATGTGTTTTGCCTTCTACCGGTCTCTAAATGGGAATTTTGTTTTCAGTAGCTCATTTGTCTTTTAGGCAATATAGTCTGGTCTTTAAAGACCCTTACTTTGGCATAGTCAGAATTTGTAGGCCTTTGAACAACTCTGTGATTCAACTTCAAGTCTAGGAGCTGTCATGCAAAAATCTAACCAGGGAGAGTTTCAAATATTAATACTGACTTTTGTGGCTGGTTTCTAAAATCATTTCTTTTATAATTATCTGTCATAATATGCTAAAAATACTGATAAGAATGGTAAGATACAAAAGCAATATTAAACCCTACTTTCTCATTAGGACTTTCTGTGTACTTTCCTACTCTACTTTGCCAGTTTATTTCATACTACTCATGACCCTTGTAATCCAAGTATACAGATGTGCTGTCTCCCAAGCACACCCTGTAACTTCATCAAATTTTTAAATCCATATGGAATGTTCTCCTTCTCTTTTCTTTTTTAGTTCTACTAATAATGCAAAGTTTAGTCTAAATTACATAGAGTTTATTAACTCTAAACTCAAAAGGGAGTCGTCTGAACCTTCTTTGGGTATGTTTAGTTCTTAGTCACCTGGAAAAGAATCACCATAGAGCTTGTTACTCCTGTTGCTAACTTAAACAGCTATTGGGTTTTTTACTTGTTTATGGTTTGGCACCCCATCTAGATAGCAAGATCATCAAAAGCAAAGTTGACATGACATATACACTTATTTTAGACATAACTGACCTACATATAAAATTAATTATAGGATATTGGTTAGTTATACATGCATATTTTTATGTTTTTATTTTAGGTTAGTTATATTTGCTATGTCTCCTTGTGTACTATAATAGGAGTTAAAAAGAAATTGAAAAGAGAACTAAAAAAGTTACTCAAATGAAAAATTAAGAGAGAAATAATTATTGAAATAAAAATATATTGTATCATCTAGGAAATAAAAAAAATTAGAAATTAAATCAACATTTCTTCAAACATATTTGGATTACTCTATAAAACTAGCCTAATTTAGAGTCCTGATTCCAAAATGAATTTGTCATAGGAACCAACAATTGATAAATGAAACTAAAAAGAAATAATTCTGCTTCCTTTCATCAACTATTTATTGGACACCACTATTGGTGCAATGCTTAACACTGAGGATAACAATATGTTACAATGTGTGTTTGCTGTCAGCTCAAAATCTACTAGACGAGACAGACATTCAATTAAAATACTCAAATTCACTCTACCAGCAATTCTACAAATAAAAATGGCCTTTTACACTGCCCCTAGAATTAAACACACACTCAAAACACTAGTAACTTCTTGATCTATCTTTTGTTAGGCCACCTTTTTTAGGGGGTAAAAGAATGGGACTTTAAACACCTAAACACCATTACACTCTCACCAGATGCATTGCATAATGACAATAATTTATGTAATACATTTGAGCTTCAGATCAGTCTCCAGGTTACATTTTCAAAAACACTAAGCAGATGTGCATAAAGAAACTCTTGCTTATTATCTCTTGTCATTAGAAAATCTCAAAACCCCTATTGATAAAAGCTAATTGTAATTGGTCTCCTTCATTACTCCTGTACTTTTAAGTGTTGAAGATCATGAATGTATTACTTTAATGAATATCATCTGTAAGCCATAAATGATAATTCCTATTTCAGTGGGCTACTATGATGATATACTGGTTATAAATATTGGTTACTTTACTTCCTCAATCTATTGCTCATGCATTAACATGAACTTCATTTTCTATCAACTGCAAATATACGTCATAACAACAAAATTCAAGGTGAGATACATTCTCCAAAGAAATAGGACTGAAAACATTTTCTTCATGTATACAAGTTTCAATCCATAATATGCAATTTTGTATTATCTTCTATGGTAAATATTTAGTGTATTTTAGTGGCTAAATTTTTTTTTAAGATTTTATTTATTTATTTGAGAGAGAGAGAGAGAAATAGAACAAGCAGTGGGGAGAGGCAGAGGAACAAGAACATTCCCTGCTGACTGTAGAGGAACCCAACATGGGGCTCAATCCCAGGACCTGAGATAATGATCTGAGCCAAAGTCAGACACTTAACCAACTGAGCCACTCAGGTGCCCCAGTAGGTAAAATACTTTTAAAATCATGCTTAATATAGAAAAACACAGCTCCAGAGAAAAGAAAAACAGAGAATGAGAACTAATGGTGAGGATTTTTATTTTTCTCTAATATTAATAAAAGATGAGTAAACAGGAATTAACTACTCTCCATCCATTCTTATCTCATACCTTAGCTCAGCTCCTCAATATTTTCCTGAGAGGTAGTATCTTTAGTTGGAGGTCAAATGCTGATATCATTGCCAGTTCTAAGTTGGAATCTGGTTTTACAGCTTATTATTATTAGAACATAGAGTAATAAGCTCCATAACCTTTCTAGGCCTTGGTTTCCCCACCTGTCAAGCAGGAATACTAATTTCTAAGACTTATTGTAAGTTAGTGCATGTAAAGTACCTAGTAGCTGCAATAGTGTACAAAACAAGTTCCTGGCAACTATTTGTTCCCTTCATTAGTCCCTTAATCTCCCCTCACTTTCATTTCTTTGTTTATTTTTCATGGTACAAAAGTATTTAATATGCACATCAGTACAGAAACACACAGAGCCTATAGCTCATCCTTTAGAACTATAAGAGCCAAGTGAAAAGTCAATACAGAGACTTATTTTTACATATATGTGTGTAATACATAATATATTGCACATAAGCATATTGTATTATATGTATTATGATATATATTATAATATATATTACATATATGTGTGTATACATACACACATAAATATATTACACATTAAAAATTGAACTATTACATTTTTTCTTCTTTTTAGATTTGTGACATCCATGTTTTCTGGTCGGTAATGTTCTATCAAACATGGTACTAAATCAAAGCAGACAGATGAATAGTAAAACTTTGTTCTTTCCTACTAGTGCTGAGCTAGACCAGTGGAACACCATCTGACAGGATGAAGAAACTGTAGAGCCTCTATCCCCCCCAGAAAACCTAATGAACTGATTTATACAGAAAAGGTTTTAACAAACCTTTGGAAACACAACATACTATGAGATAGGAATAGCTTTTATCCTGGACCATGCTTTTAGTACAGCATATGTGTAAATTCATGTGTCCCAGTAAAAGAGAAATAGCAACATAGAAAGCATTTTTGTTTTCATAGTACTGACAGCTAAAAAGCACAGAGAACATAATTCTCTGATCTTTGGTGAGTAATCCTGGAATTCTGAGAGTATATCTGCTAGGTTTGCCTGATTATTCACCGATAAAAATATTTTCTCCAAAAATTCTTTTTTTTTTTTTTTAATTATTGAGAGAGCATGGGTGAGGAGGGGCTGAGGGAGAAGGAGAGAATCTTAAGCAGGCTCCATGTTCAGCATGGAGTCAAAAACGGGGGTTGATCTCACTCCTGAGACAATAACCTAAACCAAAACCAAGAATTGGATGCTTAATGAAATGGGCCACGCAGGTGCCCTCCAAAAATTCTTAAAAGAGAATTATAGAAACAGTGGGACTACCTCAAGACCAGCAGAATACAGTAATTCAAGAACTACAAACGTAAGACTAGGAATTGATTTTCATGTGTAGCTTTAAGTAAAGGACAGCAATCAGTTGATTGCTAAAGCCAAGACTAGCTGTGATAGAAGATGCTTCAGAAGTCTCAAGAGGGGCAGCTGGCTTGAGTAACACCCTTGACAAATCTCGCAAATAGTCGAAAACACCTTTGAGACTGCAAGACTGAAACTAAAAGCTGTTAGAGCACAAAAAGCCAGATGGGACATGCGGAGCCTGCTGGGCCAAAGACCATTGGAAATGGTGGGTTCTTCCAAATGCTGATATACCAACATTGTACACTGGGAAAGGGGCTCTGGGTAGAATGCTGGACCTAGGGTTGTTCCAGAGGATCTTGACTCAAAAGAGGCTTCTGAGAAAGGCATCTACTCAAGGAGGAGGACTAGGATTACTGAACACAAGAAAGTGCTTCAGGAGAATCAGGTCTCAGGGAGAGTCAGGTGATTGTCTTTTGACCCATCAATACTTAACATTAATAAAGAATTGCAGAATAAAGACAGTCTTTCCAATATGTAATTCTTCCACTTTAGCCAAAACCTCTCCCAGTCTACTGAGCAACACTGAGAAAGATATCATTGCCTGCAGGTTGACTTAGGGTTGTGAATCTTTCTGGGAAACTGTTTTAGAAGATGATTTACACAACAAAGCCACCATCAAACAGTTGCTTAAATCCAATCCCCTTCCTTCTTTTAAGGCCCTGTAGTCCTCACCTTGATCCCCAAACCAGACAAGGATCCCATCAAAAAAGAGAATTACAGACCAATATCCTTGATGAACACAGATGCAAAAATTCTCACCAAAATACTGGCCAATAGGATCCAACAGTGCATTAAAAGGATTATTCACCACGACCAAGTGGGATTTATTCCAGGGCTGCAAGGTTGGTTCAACATCCGCAAATCCATCAATGTGATACAATACATTAATAAAAGAAAGAATAAGAACCATATGATACTCTCAATAGATGCTGAAAAAGCATTTGACAAAGTGCAGCATCCCTTCCTGATTAAAACTCTTCAAAGTGTAGGGATAGAGGGCACATACCTCAATATTATCAAAGCCATCTATGAAAAACCCACCGCAAATATTCTCAATGGAGAAAAACTGAAAGCTTTTCCGCTAAGGTCAGGAACACGGCAAGGATGTCCGTGATCACCACTGCTGTTCAACATAGTACTAGAAGTCCTAGCCTCAGCAATCAGACAACAAAAAGAAATTAAAGGCATCCAAATCAGCAAAGAAGAAGTCAAACTATCACTCTGCAGATGATATGGTACTATATGTGGAAAACCCAAAAGGCTCCATTCCAAAACTGCTAGAACTTGTACAGGAATTCAGCAAAGTGTCAGGATACAAAATCAATGCACAGAAATCAGTTGCATTTCTTTACACCAACAATAAGAGAGAAGAAAGAGAAATTAAGGAGTCCATCCCATTTACAATTGCACCCAAAACCATAAGATACCTAGGAATAAACCTAACCAGAGAGGCAAAGAATCTATACTCAGAAAACTATAAAATACTCATGAAAGAAATTGAGGAAGACACAAAGAAATGGAAAAATGTTCCATGCTCCTGGATTGGAAGAACGAATATTGTGAAAATGTCTATGCTACCTAAAGCAATCTACACGTTTAATGCAATCCCTATCAAAATCCCACCCATTTTTTTCAAATAAATGGAACAAATAATCCTAAAATTTATATGGAACCAGAAAAGATCTTGAATAGCCAAAGGAATATTGAAAAAGAAAGCCAGAGTTGGTGGCATCACAATTCCAGACTTCAAGCTCTATTACAAAGCTGTCATCATCAAGACAGTATGGTACTAGCACAAAAACAGACACATAGATCAATGGAACAGAATAGAGAGTCCAGAAATAGACCCTCAACTCTATGGTCAACAATCTTCGACAAAGTAGGAAGGAATGTCCAATGGAAAAGAGACAGCCTCTTTAACAAATGGTGATGGGAAAATTGGACAGCCACATACAGAAAAATGAAATTGGACCTTTTCCTTACAACACACATGAAAATAGACTCAAAATGGATAAAGGACCTCAATGTGAGAAAGGAATCCATCAAAATCCTTGAGAACACAGGCAGCAACCTCTTCGACCTCAGCCACAGCAACTTCTTCCTAGGAACATCGCAAAGGCAAGGGAAGCAAGGGCAAAAATGAACTATTGGGACTTCATCAAGATCAAAAGATTTTGCATAGCAGAGGAAACAGTTAACAAAACCAAATGACAACTGACAGAATGGGAGAAGATATTTGCAAACGACATATCAGATAAAGGGCTAGCATCCAAAATCTATAAAGAGCTTATCAAACTCAACACCCAAAGAACAAATAATCCAATCAAGAAATGGGCAGAGGACATGAACAGACATTTCTGCAAAGAAGACATCCAGATGACCAACAGACACATGAAAAAGTATTCCACATCACTGGGAATCAGGGAAATACAAATCAAAACCACAATGAGATACCACCTCACATCAGTCAGAATGGCTAAAATTAACAAGTCAGGAAATGACAGATGCTGGCGAGGATGCAGAAAAAGGGGAACCCTCCTACACTGTTGGTGGGAATGCAAACTGGTGCAACCACTCTGGAAAACAGCATGGAGGTTCCTCAAAAAGTTGAAAATAGAGCTACCCTATGACCCAGCAATTGCACTACTGGGTATTTACCCTAAAGATACAAACATAGTGATTCGAAGGGGTATGTGCACCCGAACGTTTATAGCAGGAATGTTCACAATAGCCAAACTATGGAAAGAACCTAGATGTCCATCAACAGATGAATAGATAAAGAAGGTGTGGTGTATATATACAATGGAATACTATGCAGCCATCAAAAGAAATGAAATCTTGCCATTTGCGATGACGTGGATGGAACTAGAGGGTATTATGCTTAGCGAAATAAGTCAATTGGAGAAAGACAACTATCATATGATCTCCCTGATATGAGGAAGTGGAGATGCAACATGAGGGGTTTGGGGGTTAGGGAAAGAATAAATGAAACAAGATGGGATCATGAGGGAGACAAACCATAAGAGACTCTTAATGTTACAAAACAAACTGAGAGTGGCGGAGGAGGGGGAGTAGGGAGAGGGTGGTGGTGTTATGGACATTGGGGAGAGTATGTGATATGGTGATTGCTGTGAAGTGTGTAAACCTGGCGATTAACAGACCTGTACCACTGGGGCTAATAATACATTATATGTTTATTAAAAAAAAAATGCCCTGTAGTCCTGAAACTTTGTTTAAAAGCCAGAAAATCCGTAAGTGTGAGCAGCATGCAATGTACATCAGCCACTTCATCTTTATGGTGCTGTAAACTTGTGAAAGCTGCCATGTTAAATCCAAGAATCTGCTCCGATAGCTCTTCTTCAAAATACTTTCCTACCAAAGAGATAGATTCATTAAAAATAGGCATATAGGTGATTTTATTCTTTCCTCTCTTCAAACTCCTGGTAGTATGAGACTGTGAAATCTGAAACAATTGGAACTCGTCTATCATCCATGATAATGTCCTCTAAATATCCAACCACAGCATCACATGCTGGGTCAGAGGCTGAAGACGACAATGTGAAGTTCTCATCCTCTAAAGGGTCCCTCACTGCCATGGCCTCTGCATTCACATTCATGCACAGGGCAAGCAGGTCTGTCTGCCTCCTACTGCACCCATGGCCCAACCTCCTCGGTGCTCCGTAGACACCAGATGGCCCAGCAGGGTAGCACCTGCCCAGGCTGGAGGCCTCAGGCCCCCTGCAGGGAGCCACAGGTTCCCTGGGCCCCACATCTGTGCGTGTGTTGCTGGTTACCTGACTGGCATCTGTTCTTCACAGTGTACCTTGAAGAATGGTGTGTATATCTAAGCATTAATCCTTATAGTAGCATAGAGTTATAAAAATTATCCACTGTGTGCTGGGCATAATGCTTAATGATGGGAAAAATAGGAAAAATAACAAACCAAACAAAAATAGTCTTTGTCTTGGAAAAGCTTATAATCAAATTGCAGACATTGGCAGGCATTAAAATTTGTGAGGGCACTCTCCAGAGATTTTACAAAAATAAGGAAATCTATAACACTACACTGCAATGAAAATAAAACTGTGTTCTTTATTGGATATTTAGTACAATGCAATGTAATTTTCCCTTAAACGTCTTGGTTACAGGTATATATTAATACCGATATATTTCTAGTCTAAATTGTCAATACAAACATTTCAATGATCATAGTGACAGTGTCCTTACCTACAGGGTGACAAATTACTAGTTGATGGAGCACCTGATATATATTTAAACTCATAGATCACACATTTTTATATAATATTTTTCTGTATACAAAGTACCTCCTGTTGAGCTCTCCTTATATATAAAATTGTTTAAAATTGTTTGAACTTCCTTCCTTCCTTCTTTCCTTTTTCCCTCCTTACTTCCTTCTTCCTTTGTTTTCTCATTATTTTCATTTTAATTGAGAACTTTAACAAGGAACATTCAATTTACATTGGAAATATAAAGACTAAAATTTTTGTGTGACTAGTTAAAATGAAGTATTTGATTAATCATCAGAAACTAGAAGGGACAGAAATAATCAAAGAAATTATTTCACCTATAAAACTACCATAGAGGGGTGCCTAGTGGTTCAGGTGGTTAATTGTCTGCCTTCAGCTTAGGTCATCATCCAGGATTCCTGGGATCCAGCCCTGCATCTGGCTCCTTGCTCAAGGGAGAGCCTGCTTCTCCTTCTGCCTCTCCCTCTGCTGCTCCCCCAGCTTTGTGCTCTTTCACTCTCACTCTCTCTCAGGTAAATAAATAAATAAAACCTTAAAAAAATAAAATAGAAATATAATATATTTTATTTTATTTTATTATTATTTTTTTTAAGATTTTATTTATTTGACAGAGATCACAAGTGGGCAGAGAGGCAGGCAGAGAGGGGGGGGGAAGCAGGCTCCCCACCCAGCAGAGATCCTGATGTGGTGCTCGATCGCAGGACCCTGAGATCATGACCCGAACTGAAGGCAGAGGCCTTAACCCACTGAGCCACCCAGGCACCCTGGACTATAATATATTTTAAACAAAAGACTATTTAATAGAATAAATATGCAGTTTTTCTAAATTTCAAGAGCTTGTTGTAACTGTCCCAGTGGTACCAACATTAACTGGGACTATCAGGCAAAACAGGAGCAGAGTAGAAAACCACCCTAAATATGGGCTACAGTGAAAGGCCAAATTCTTCCAGATACCTTCCCAAACTGTCAGAAATATGTACCGGAGTAGCAAGCTGGTCCGGTTTCTTTTTCTAGTCTATAATCTTGATTATTTTCTATCCAAAATGGTGCATGCTTTGGGCAGGTTTGTCCTTACCTGATTGGCCTACAGTGTACATCAAATTGTGTATGACAAGGAAAGCCATACCTTATTTCTAAGTAGCATACTCTCTTAAAGTAAACCAGTAATATTGAGTGAAATCATTATTTTTTCAATTTCCTGGAAATAATCATTGCTGCTATGAATCAAGTAGCTGGAGTGGTGAGGGGTACAAGTAGAGTAGGGCCATATAGAAACTTCTGTCTCAAACTGTGAATCTAATTATAATTTAGGTGTGGGCCATTTTTCACCACACAGAAAGATTTGGAATTTCCCGGACTAACAGGCACTCCTTGCACTTTTTTTTTTTTTAAGATTTTATTTATTAATTTGACACAGAGAGAGAGATCACAAGTAGGCAGAGCAGCAGGCAGAGAGAAAGGGGGAAGCAGTCTCCCGGCTGAGCAGAGAGCCTGATGCGGGGCTCGATTCCAGGACCCTGAGATCACGACCTGAGCCGAAGGCAGAGGCTTAACCCACTGAGCCACCCAGGCGCCCCACTCCTTGCATTTTTTGTGTTCTGAGTGGTAATGTTCTGGTTGAACACCTTTCAGTATCAGATTTTTATCTGTAGAGATAAACTAGTATCACTTCAGACTCTTGAGGATAAACTGATATTATATGAATGTTACTGATATGATTCAAATCAGATCAAACTGATGTTATCTGTATGTTAATTATTGTTCACTGGGGTACAGAAGCAACATTTTTTTCATATGGCTAGAGAATTTACTTAATTATGTAATAAGAAATCATGAACAGTTTGCTTTGTGAATTTCATCAAACTACCATACCCATGGCCTAATAATAAACAAACCAGTGCTAGTGTTTCAATCTTGCAAACTTCTAAATGACTCTGTTTCTTTTCCAAGATGCTTTTCCCTCTTTAGCTTTTAAAGAACAGCTTAAATCCTTTGGAAAGCTTTCCCTGAATCAGCCCATTAGAATGCAGTAGACTGGGGCACCTGGGTGGCTCAGTGGGTTAAAGCCTCTGCCTTCGGCTCAGGTCATGATCCTAGGGTCTTGGGATTGAGCCCTGCATCAGGCTCTCTGCTCAGCAGGGAGCCTGCTTCCCTTTCTCTCTCTGCTTGCCTCTCTGCCTACCTGTGATCTCTGTCTGTCAAATAAATAAATAAAATCTTAAAAAAAAAAAAAAAAGAATGCAGTAGACTCTGCTCCTTTGCACTTGTCTTTATCGCAGCAAACAGCATGCTCTTCTCTAATGTGGGGTTTGTTTTTCATCTAATCCAATGAACCACAAGTTCCTTGAAAGCGCTGCAGCTAGGATGTAGAG
Source organism: Martes martes (assembly GCF_963455335.1). Classification (NCBI taxonomy): domain Eukaryota; kingdom Metazoa; phylum Chordata; class Mammalia; order Carnivora; family Mustelidae; genus Martes; species Martes martes. The sequence goes on along the minus strand of NC_137898.1, from coordinate 83,306,829 downwards.
CAATAATATACACTTAATAAACATTAATTGAATAAATGAATTTATGAAATGTGCATGGTAGATTCAATAAGGTTGGACTGCTGAAATCCTAAAGGAGATATTAGAGATAAGGGAAGAAAAGTCACATTGAATTCAGATATTAATATTTTAAGCTATTCTTTAAAAGTTCTTTTGAAGGACATTAGGCTTTTAGGAGAACTGATCTTGAGATGCAATGACAGTTGTAGTTGCTTGGTGGATTCAGCCAAATAGTAAGTTGGATAATTTCATCTTGAAAGCATCTGAATTTTCTTATAACAATGTTCTGCATTATAGTATTCCTCTTTTTTTTTTTTTACTGTCCTCATTTAGGAAATAAGAATACTATCACTTGCTCATTATGCATAATACATACTATAAAAGCAAATATGAAAAGTGGATACAATTTATGACCCTTTGAAGTAAAGATGAGATTGTAGATATTTTTGAAGTAGATTCTCCCAGTTCTTGCACACAACCTGGTTGGCTCTTTGGCATTTTGGACAACATAAGTGGTTATAGGCTGTAGAGGCTATTTATCTTTTAAATGTATTAATTTAAGCCAGGGATCAGCAAAGATTTTTTGTAAGGGACCAGATAGCAAATATTCTAGGCTTTGCAAATCATCTACTTAATTCTGTCTCAACTACTTTATTCTGCCACAAAAGTGCAAAAACTGACATAGACAATATGTAAACAAATGGGTGTGGCTGCATTCCAATAAAATTTTATTTACAAAAAAGTGATTGCTGAGCAGGATTTGGTTCATGGGCAATAGATTATAATTCCTGACTCAGTCCAAGGGTAAGAATAAATAAACGAAGGTTACAAGATTTTTAAGTTATCAAAGAATGGCTTTGGTGCCAGGAAAACATCTTATTTTTAAGTATATCAACTTTCTATACAAAGAACTTGATAATTCCCCACTCCTTTTTAATTTAAAGTATTTCTGTGTATAGAGTAATTTTACATGATATTTGCCATGCAAAAGAAGTATGATTATAAATTATTACTTGGGTTTTTTTGGTACTACCTAACAAAGAATATTCAGTTCAAATTAATTTGCATTTTCAGTTTGACTCTTGAGACGAGAGCAACATGCTTTGCTGAGAGCACTTACTGTATACTTGTAACTGTCCACGAAAGGAGTTTTTTCCACGTGAGTTTTCAGCTCTGCACTCATATAGGCCTGCGTCATCCAGCTGCACGTTGGGTATTTCCAGGACTGCCTGAGATTTCCGCAGACGTGCCTTACTAGGAATATAACCATTAACCTTCATCCATGTGATTGTTGGAACTGGGCTACAATAAGGAGCAAAAATGCCGTTAATACACTTTCCATTATTAGGAACATAGATTCTATTATCTGGTAACTTAAGCACTTAATAAGTTGAGTGCAATAAAGTGTAATCACAATTAAGGACCATGTGTTGGTTGATGTACTTCACTTTCCATGTGTATTGTCTGGGAAGTAGTTATATTTGAAGAAGAAGATAGTTTCCTCTTCTTTCATATTTCAGTAAAGCAATTCAGAGGCAATATTTTATACATTTTAGTACTCATACTTTATTTTTAAAAAAATTAAATTGAATGGTAAAGTAATTTGATGAAATTACAAAAGTAATGCATGATTATTCGAAGACATTAAACAAAAGACTCATGAACTAAATGAACTAAGAACTCTTTTACACCCCTCTCCACAAATATCTTCTTTTTGCAACAACAAATACAGTTTGCATGTAATCTCCCACCTTGTCTTTATGATGCATATATGTAACACATATGATTAGTTATTTTTGGTTTTGTTTAAAGAAATAAGTTGTGTACTTGATATTTTATAGCTAAAAAATCAAATTCAAGATCAACTCCTGACTTATTCTAGTTAATAGATGCATATTATTCCTTATATACATGTATCAGACTTTAATGAGCCATCCTCTATAGTTAGGCATTAAGTGTAGTCCCAGTTTTTTTTTTTCTTTCCTTTTTTTTTTGCCACTAAAAAACAATATTGCTATAAACAACCTTGCACATATATCACATACTATTGCTTTTATTTGCTGCAGCAGACATTCACAAAAGTAGAATTGATGGATCAAAGGGTGTGCACATTTTTCATTTTAATAAGTACTGCCAGATTGTTTCTCAATAATATAGTAGCAGTTCCCATATCTATCAGTAATATATGAGACTGTTTCTCCATATCCTTGCAGCCATTTTATGTGATCAATCTATTTAATTTTTGTCAGTATCAAAAATTAAAAAATGACATTTTGTTGCTACTTTAATATTTCTCTGAACTCAAGATTGAAATTTTTTTAGACTTTTTTTGGCTATTTGCATATGCTTTTCTGTGAATTGTTTGCTTATGTTATTTTCCTATTTTTTCTTTCATTTTTCTATTTGCCTATTTGTATTTTTAAAATTTATTTCTTAGAGTTCTTTGTGTATTAGAGCCACTAAGACTTTGTTTCTCAGAAAAATTCTCTCTCAGTGTATTGTTAGTCTATGATGACATCTCTAATACACTTTTATGAACATTTTTGGGAGAAACAAACATCTATAGTTTCCTTCATAATCTCTATTTTTTGTTTAAAAAAAGTATCTGTAAATCTGCTTACGTCCTTATTGTCTGCATTGTTTCTGGCTGTATATTGTGTGTGTGTGTGTGTGTTTTTTTTCCTTTTGAATACTTTGGTCTTTAATCCACCTGGATTATATTCATGTTTTTGGTGTTAGAGAATATAACTAATTATTTTAGTACCATTAAAGTCAAAACCCTTTCTCTATAATATCTGATATCTTGTCTTTGTCACATAATTGATTTCACATACTTGAATTTGTTTCAGGCTTCTCAGTTCTGTCCCACTGATTTATTTATTACTATCTATATTTAATGCACTTTACGGTTTGGCTTTTCAGTTTGATTTCTCACTACTTCCTTCCATATCTCCTGACCCAGAAACATATCTCTGTGTGTTTCCAATTATATCTGTTAAAATCCTACTAATCTTTTGAGACCCATCTTAGATGCCTCCTCTTCAGCAAAGTCTTTCCTTATTTGTGTAGTCTATAGGGATTTTTTTTTAAAATATAAGTCCTTTTTTCCTTTTTTTAAACTCACAGCTCTTATAACATTCTACCATAGATTATAATTACTAAGTCTAACATTTTTTACACTAATTTTTCTTATAGAAGGCATAGCAGTGTTTACTATTATGAACAATGCCATGATAAACACCTGTGTATTTTGAACCCCTTTTTGATTTGTTCCTTAGGAATAAGGCATAGAATTGAAATTTCTGAATTAGAGTTGACAATTTTTCTTATTTATTTAGGTAGATACATATACCCAACATTCAAGAGGATTGAAACTTGAAGTTTGGAATAACCTAACATTGGCATAGCATAGCATTCTTTTAATATGTATGAGAATTAATTTGTGATCTTTTTAAGTTAGGATTTTTGCATCTATATTCAAAGGTGAGATTATTTTCTGCTTATTAGGTTTACTTATTTGTATGTGTGCTTCCTTCTTGTTGGTGAGTGAGTTGTTGGTTTGCTTACAAGACAGTTTTGGTTTTTTTTTTAAGATTTTATTTATTTATTTGACTGAGAGAGAGGTCACAAGTAGGCAGAGAGACAGGCAGAGAGAGAGGGGGAAGAAGGCTCCTTGCTGAGCAGACCCTGAGATCAGGACCTGAGCTGAAGACAGAGGCTTAACCATTCAGGCACCCACTTACAAGATTTTGACAGATTTGGTTTTAGTTTTGACAGATTTGGTATCATAATGAAAGATGATATCTTAGTGAACATGCCAGAATAGTACCCTCTTTCTGATAGATTAAGTAGTAGAGAAATGATATGTTCCTTAGGACCTTGATAGGATTTTCAAAAAAAAAAAAAAAAAGTCACTTGGGTCTGCCATCGTTAGTGAAGTTAGTTTTTCAATAATATTTTTAGTTCCTTCCAGTTTTCCTTAATTGTGTTGTGTTCTGCTTGTGCCTATCTTGCCAACTCATGTTTTCTTAGAAAATCAAGTATTCCATCCCTAATGTCAACGTTTTAGCAATAAGTTGCTTAAATAATTGTTTAAATTTATTAAAAATTCCTTAATCATGAGTGGTTGCTATTGCAGTACTAGGTAAGTGTGGGTTCTCTGGCTAGACTTCCTGGGGATAAAATGTTCTGCAAACATATGTTATTTAACATCTTACTTTTTTCCCTTAAATGTACAATATGGGGGAAATAATATGACCTATTTCAGAGAGTAGTTGTGAACATTAATTATTTAAATTACTTCGGGCAGAGCAAGCAGGCAAAAACAATTTGCAATAATATGACGGGAATGTTTGTATTCCCTTTATAATTTCAGTGTTTATGTTTTCTCCCCAACCCCCAACCCTCCCAGATTTTTAAGTTTCCCATGTTTAAGAACATGGAATTTGGGGAATGCAATTTAGGTTAAATACATTTGAAACACAAAGATACTATGCAATCTTAGGAAAGTTATCTAAGTTAATGAATCTGATTTTCCATCTATAAAATGGACATATTTATTTGTTCCTTCAGAATGCAAATAACTTGAAGGTAGCAGCATTATTTCCTTTGTGCATCAGTATGTTCACTGTGTCTCATAGAGTGCTAGGCACATAGTATTTAATAGATGTTTATGAAATAATGATTCTCAATATTATTTTGAACATTAAGTGAGCTATGTTGTTGTAAATCAGCTAGAAAAATACGTTGCAAAGAGTGGGTGAACATGTGACCAAGAGAAAAAAGAAATGGATATGGGGAAGGGCTAAGCTTCCCACTCTTTGCAATATGCTACATTTACTTGGAAAATTATACTTTTTAAATAATTATCCTATTAATTTTATCATGCATTCTTAAAGTCTAGAGTTAATATCTTATCTATCCTCCCAAAAGTCAAAGAACTTTAGGTCATATTACCTCTTTACTCACTACTTTTTAATTACATGCTCTTTTTGATCAATGCAAATTCTACCCAAGATTTATTCCGCTAAAATTTAAATTTCTTTAAAAATTTGGAAAACACTAAAATATTTGGATTACACAATTTAACAAAAAATATATCAAAGCTAATTTTTAGACTTTTATCGTAAATAAAATATACCTTTTTATAGACATGTAACTTTCATAATAATTCATCCTATGTTTAGCCTCAAAGATTGATTCAGCAAGTTCCAAAAAGCAGTAATGGTACAGCTCACTCTGCATATCAAATCATACGACCTGTGGCTATGTCTGATATCAGAGGACAAGGCAGTCTTGCATGTTTTATTATTAGTCATAAATAATAACTATATTGATCATTCAGCTCAAAAAGTTAGAACTACAGTATAAATGCACTGGTGTCTAGTCTATCTTTCTCTTTTGCCTGGATGGATATCAATGCCCAGGACATTTTGGAAGTCAAAGGCTGAAAATAGCAGAGACCAGGTCTTTAAATAATTCTGTAGAGGAACATGTCAAGCTACTACCTCACCAGTGCCAATCAATAACTCTCTTCGGATTCTGTGTGAATGATATATAAATGTTTATCTTGCTAAGCCACAAATATTTGAATATTTGTTATAACTACTATCATTACTTTACTAAAATAGAAATTAGCATAAAAATGGATAACTGTCGTAACAAGACATAACGTATTTGGAACAGTCAGGATGAAAAAGATAAAGACTTGATGGGGGGGATAAGAAAATGAAGACCCCGTTATGTAGTGGCAAAACAATCTGGTAAAACTTTTATCTTTCATAACTTGGAAAGGTCATCCAAATGCTTACATAGGCTAGTGAAGGAGTTAGAAAATAGAATATTAAAAGTGTGTGTGGATTGTTACTAGCTTTATTCTTCAAAGTATTAGAAAAAAAAAAGAGATGAAGTCAGGAAAATACTGGATTAATTCAGCAGAATTAATGAGACTAGAAAGACAGCAAAATGTGGGACCCTGGCCAGTAAAAAAGATTAATTGCAAAAATGGCCTTACTTCTCAATTACTCTCTATATGCACATCTTTGCCATGAGATTTTGCAGACTTTATCATTATAAGACGGAGTCTGTTAACCAATACTTTGAATCTATGTTGCCTTATGACTTGCTTTGGTTATTAGAATGCAGTTTTACAAGGATTTGTGTGCTTTTGCTCTTTCTCTTGTTCCCTTGCCTTTGCCATGAGAACCATTTAAGTTAGCCTACAGGGCAATGAGAGAGCACATAGAGGAGGGCCACATTGTCTAGGCATAGGACATGCCAGGCCAACCACCTTCCAATGAACCTTAGAGCTGACATATCTATGAGCTAATTCAGCTATTATCAGCTCAGTCTGAGCCAAATCAACAGAACCACACAACTAATTTTGTTTTGTTATAAATAATAAATAGTTATTGATTTAAGCTGCTAAGTTTGGGGGTATTTTGTTATGCAGCATTGCTGTGGTGATACATAATTAATTAAATATTAGATTAGAAAATCTCATTTTTTTAATAGATCCTAGACAGTAGGAAATGAAAATAAAAAGTTATAGGATACCAGGGGGTCATTAAAAACCAATCCCATGGCAAAGCTAAGGGTTTTGGTCTTCCCAACCAAACGTGATGTCTTCAAGGTAGATGCCAGTATATTGAGAAAAAAAGGCATGGGGACTTAATTATTTCTAGGGAATAACTTTGAATGAAGTTACAAGTACATGGAATTGATTGGAAGCAAACAGGTCAGAAGCCAATTAGATATTGAGTTAATTGCATTGCCAAAGAAACAAGGTGTCTGAATTTAAAGCAACAACAAAACAATGATTATTTGAGCCTTAAGACATTTTGGGTTTCCAAATGTAAACCAACAGGAATTTGAGCTACAAAATTTGAGCCTGCAAAGAGGGAATATTCCTCAATACAAATTTCAATTATGGCCATGGAATAAAACAAAAAGGAAAATGTCAGAGTAGAGCCAAGATACCCCGGAGGGTAAACAAGACAATTTCTTCCAAAGAGTGGGATCAGTGTCTAATTAAGTACTCCCTCACTTCACCCCACATCCAAGGGAGAGGAGCTTTAAAATGAATGATTTTATAAGAAAATTTGTATTTGTGATGATGTGGTGACTAGTTTGGTTCTGTCATTCTCCTCTTTTCTGAATGGAATGTTTTCCTGTGGATAATCAATTCTTGTTCAACCATATGTAAGGACACAGAGTTTATCTTTTAAGTACATATGTTACAGAATCAAGATAGTCCATATCTGGACCTGATGGAGATCTGGAAATCTTGGACTCAGGTAGATGCAGAGATGAGATGGGATTTGGTTTGTCTCCCTTGGGGAAATGGTGAGTGCATTCAATGTGTGGGAAGAATTCTAATGTTCTTTAGAAAAGTAGATTGGCTAAGTGTTCAAAACACACATTTCCCTTTCTTCCTGGGTATGTAATTAGACCTTATTTTCTAGCAACACTTAGTCAGGGTCATGTGCTTGAGTTCTGGCCAATAGAATAAGGAAAGAATGATGTACCAAACCCTCTACATGATTCTACAGTTTCACTTTTTCCCAATCAGTGGTAACTCTTATAGGAAAATATATAGGAAAATGTTTTTATATCCTTGTAGGAATGGAGTGATTTTTCTAACAATATTTAAAACATTGCTATCCACAAAAATATTGACACATTTGACTGCAGTAATATTAACAATTTATTTTCATTAAACAATTTATTTTCATTAAACCTGGGTGAACTCATTTGCCACACAAATAACTGACAAAGACTAATAGATTAAATAAAGAACTAAGAAAAACAACTTATAAAAATAAGCAAAAGATAAAAGAGGAAGCATACATGATCAAGAGACATGAAAATGCGTTCAATCTTATTAATGATTAGAACAATGCAAACTTAGATCACAATGAAATTCCATTGTATACCTAACAGATTAGCAAAATCATATATCTATATTTTTACCTACATGTAAGAGCACTCCAACCAGCCTTAAGTGTTAAATTGCTTCAAGATAATACACTCCTTACCTGCTGACCTAAGTCCTTAGATTACTAGCAGAAAGAGTACTGGCCTTGGGGAGTGAAGGTACAAAACTTTCCCAGGCCACTGAGGCCAGTAAGTCTATTTGAAGATGCCTTGACTTTCTGGTTAGTCTAGTAATGTTTTTTAGCATACTGTTTTTTTGTTTGTTTGTTTTAGGTCACACAAATGATTTTAATAATTTCCTTTTGTATATTTGTAGACCTTACCCTCCCTTGCAGAAGAGGACTCCTACACATCATGAAATAAGAACCATACCCTCCTCCCCCCTGCACAATGCCCAAACACTGAGATAATATTTGTTATCTGGCAATACCGAGTTTGTACATAATCAAGAAATGTTGCAGAACACTGCTTTCCCTTTACTGACTAACTACCTTAGTTCCCATTATAAACCCCCAGACCAAGCAGAAAACTTGGAGCTGGCTTTTGGACATGCATTCACTTTCACCTTAGGTGGCTGGCCTCCTGAATAAAGTTCAAATTCCTTTCTAGTCAAAACTTGTCTCTTGAGTATTGTCTTCTCCAGTGAAAAGTAGCTAAACTTGGGGTTTCATAACACACACACACACACACACACACACACATGATTTAAAGCAGAATTCTTGCTGAAAGCATATAATAGGGTCTTGCTTTTTCATCCAGTCTGACACTGTCTGCCTTTGGTGTGTTTTAGTGAATTTACATTTCATATAATTATCTGAAATTGGGTTTAAGTTTAAAATTATGAGTTTTCTGTCTATCCCATATATTATTTGTTTCTTTTTTGCTTTTTGCCTTATTTTCTATTAATTAATCTTTTTTTTTTAAAAGATTTTATTTATTTACTTGAAGACAGAGATCACAAGTAGACAGAGAGGCAGGCAGAGAGGGAGGAGGAAGCAGGCTCCCCGCTGAGCAGAGAGCCCAATGCGGGGCTTGATCCCAAGACCCTGGGATCATGACCTGAGCTGAAGGCAGAGGCTTTAACCCACTGAGCCACCCAGGTGCCCCTAATTAATCTTTTTTTTATTGTTTCATTAAAGTCCTCTATTGGTTTATTAAGTATAGCTCTTTTGTGTGTGTGTGTGTATGTGTGCATGGTTGTTCTAAAATTTGCAGTATTTACCTGAGAACATTATGTTAACATGTCTCCCTTCCCATCCTTGTGCTACACTTATACACATTATTTCTACATACTTTATAAACCATCTAATATATTGTTATTATTTTTATTTTAGAGAAAATAGTGGAAATTAGAAATTTGAGAAACTAAAGAGAGTAAATATATATATATATATATATATATATATATATATATAGAGAGAGAGAGAGAGAGAGAGAGAGAGAGGCATTTCCTGCTTTTCATTCCTTTGTAGGGATTGGAATTTCCAAATAGTATTAGTTTTCCATTAGCCTGGAGAACTTTCCTTAACATTCCTACAGTGCTACTACAATAAATTATTCAAGGTCTTGCTTTTGTTTGACATCTTTATTTTTCTTTCAGTTAGAAGAATATTTGCACTTGATAAATAACTCTAAGTAAACTATTTTAAAAAAAATTTTTTTATCATTGTTTTTAGTAATTAGATTATGGTGTGCCTTGATGTATTTTTCTTCGTGTTTATGTTACTTGTGTTTCATTGAACTTTGGGGATCTGTGAAGTTGTATTTTTCAATAATGTGATAATTTTGGGGCACACTTTTCAATTTATTTATTTATTTATTTATTTTGCTTACCCTTATCTTCTGGTATTAAATTTTTATATATGTTAGATAATTTAGTTATTGTTTCACAGATCTCCTAGCACAATTTAGTTTTTCATTCTCTAGATACTGTACTTTGTATAGTTTATTTTTGTTCTTTCTTCAAGTTCATTCATCTTTTCTTCTGTAATGTTTAATCTGCTATTAAGCTTATCAGGTAAATTTCTTGTATGAGAATAATCATTTTTTGATATTCCTTTCTTATATCTAGATTTCTATATTTTCTCAGTAAAATACAAAATCTCTAAACAGTTATTTCACATATCATCTTTTCCTTCTGTCTCTAATCTTTCTATCACTTCAAACTTAGTTTGTGTTTGGAGCTTAGTAAGTAGAATTACAGCTTACCTTTAATTATTTACCTAAGAACACACTACCTCAAATAGTCACAAAGTCAAAATTGCTATTCTACATTTTCCTAAATTTTTCATTTCTCAATTTTCAGTGGTATTCCATTGACTTTCTGACTCCTACTTGAATTATTTTAAGCTATTTAATTTTCTTAACTGTAATAAAATCTCAATTCCTATGCATCCTTTCATTTAATCTACCAAGGAAAGAAACCCAATATGAATAGAAATAGAAGTCTGTGGGGTGGGGATAAGTATATCCAAGATATGAGATTGCAAAGAGCATGAGAAAATACTTCTGGTATTAGGGCGACAAAACTGTTTTTGATGACCAAGAAAAAAGGAGATCTAACAGGGAAAAAATCTAGAGAACTTCATTATATGCCAGACCTGTATTAGAAATAAAAATAAATAAAATGAATGTCCTAATGCCTTAAGAAATCCATAACTTAATTGAAAAGACAAAAAGCAAAATGAACCAAATGATTCAAATACAAGAGACAGTTTGAAAACAAGACTATTTATATTAGACTGGGAGGTGTGGGAATGCAGTCCAAAGAGATGACACATGAGGTGAACCTTGAAGGATGAGGAAAATTAATCTAGGCAGCAAAAGTATATTCTTGGCAGTAAAATTCATGTACCTGAACACAGAAAACTATGAGATAGCATGGCAGATTGGTGGGACTTCACATAGCTTGATATGCTATATTGAATGATGTATGCAGGAAAACACTGGCAAGTTTATGGGAAACAAACATTTTCCCTTCAAAAATAAAGATATCTTCAAATTATGAAAGATTTAATGCTGTTTCCTTCCATTTTTGTGTTTCTCATATCTTGAGAGTTGGTATCCTAAAATGTTTGCCTCTGAACTGTTATAACCTTGGAATGTGAATATTTTGAAAAGTATTGATGGAGTGGTTGAAAGCTTATTTGGAAAGATCTCTGTATGCAATAATATACATATGCTATTGTGAAATGAAACAGTGATCATGAGCCTACTGGCAGTGCTCACTTTTTACAGGTATTTTGGATACCCTATGGTCATTTACTTTGTCCATGAAACTTAAGGGAAATCTAATATTTTTGCTGCTTTCAAATGACTTATTTGTAATGAAAAATAATTCATTCATTTTTGTAAGCATGTAAGATGTTTAAAAATTATGTATACAATAAGCTTTTAGTCTGTTTCCTATTATTATTCAAAGCAAATTTCTTTTCAACAATAATATGAATGTGGAATTGTTTGTTAAAAAGGACTGAATTTAGCTAAACTGAAAGGATGAGTAGAATGTCAGCTTTGATGGTAAGCTAAAACGCAGTTAGATTTTCCCCTATTTTAGTCTGTTGAAATTATATCTGTTCAACTATACATTTGATTTTCATGTAGAAAAAGCAATGCAACTTAAAAAAAAGATAAAGGAGATTTTTTCTAGCTAATGTTATACTGAGGATGGCTTTATTCATTTGGCTCAAAAATATCTGTTAATAACAGTAAAAGAGGATGTGAAGCTGCATTGAAATTCTGAAACAAGCTTTTTCTTACACACCATTGAAGCGACAGGGTAAAAAGTGCCTCCAAATGCAGTTCTAGAAAGTAAAGAAAGTGTTGGATGAACTTTGGCCATTGTTACAGCCATTAAAGGTATTTTTTTAAAAATCATTTTTATACATATGATAAAGTAATGTGTAGAATCTGTCAAGGCAGAAGGAATACTTAGCTGTAAAGATTTAATGATTTCAAAGGAAAGTACTCCCCAACTGCAAATCACCATTTATAGACAAATTGTAGGTCTGTCTAATGGAGCTTCCTATTTTCCTTGCATAAGTCACAAGTGACACATGAATTTTACATCTGATGTGAAAATATATGCAGTTATGGTTCCTTTGTGACTTGCACAAAAAAAGAAGGAAAGATTGTATATCTTTGGTAGAAACTGAAAGAACTAAGTTTTACAACTTTTCTCTAAGAAAGCACATAAAAAGCCACTATAAAATAAAAAAAGCTATTGAGCCAAAGTTATTTTTTTTCTTTTATGATCCCTTATCCAAAAAAAAAAAAAAAAAAAAGAAGAAGAAGAAGAAATCAATCACTAAACTAATGTGGGTGATCACTGCTAGCTACATAATATGCAAAATGTTTGAAGGCAAAAGTTTCTTTGTAAAAGTTTGGAAACTTTCAGAAGCAGTGAATATGATGCTGGATCTTTTTTGAGAACCCCTGTCTCAGCCACCAAATAATCAGACTAATTGTCATGTTTTTGGAGAAGAAATTAATTGCATTCAACTAAGTATAAGCTCTAGACCCCTCTGCTTTCTGATTCTTGACCAATGTCAAGATTCTTGACTTACAGCCTTCCCATGGTATTATTTCTGCTTAGGATGTTAGAGTCACAGCTCAGAGTATGTCATCCCATCATTTTTAATTATCTTAAACAAGGATCAAATTTAGGTAAAAAATCTTAGTAGTCTTTTTGAGATCATGGACTGGTATGGCCTTTATGTTTTTACCATTGTTTTATAAAGTTTACTTATTTTCTTTCATTTAAAAAATAATAATGTTACAGTGAAAACAGTCAATTCTGAGGTCAGCTTGTGTCCCAAATTTAGGCAATTGGATGCCATCCTTTCCACATGTGGTTCCATCCAATTATTTCTTATCCTTAAAATCAGAGACTCTTCAATCTAGCCATCCAAGGAGGACACAGAAGAATCACATGCCAGGTTATCTTTGCCAAGAAATATTAGGTTCCTTGATTAGATTTGCAGAGGGATGAAAGAAGTTTTTGGAATTATGCTTTATTTATTCATTCATTTATTAAATAATTATACCCAATATACCTACTATGTGCTAGACTCTGCAGTAAATTTTAAGGTTATAATGGTGACATGATAGATAAGGAACTTTCAAGCAAATAGTTAGGTAATGGCTTAAAGACATGATTTAGAGGAATTACAGAGAAAGGACACTAAATCGAGTCTAGTGGGAGGCAGAAAACACTTCTTTAAGCAAGTAAACTAAATTCATACTTGAAGAATGAGGAGGAATTATCCCAGCAAAGATAAAAGATTTTCAATAAAGAGTCAATAGCATTGGGAATTAGAGAGAAAATGTATTGAAAGAACCCTTGGTTGTTTAGCAGTGGCTAGAGAGAAGTCTGAAAAGGCTGGCAGGGGAGAGTATGAAGTGCTTTAAACATAACTTTTAAAGATTTTGGAGTTTTCCTAGTGGTACTGAAAAACACCGAAGTGTTTTAAGCAGGAGTGTAATGTTCATTCTTGAGTTTAGGATAGGGTTCCACAAACTTTTTTTTTTTTTTTAAAGAGAGATTCTAAGCATTTTGGGCTGTGGGACACTTGTAAATAGCAATTTAAGTCTGCCATTGTGAAAACAGACATAGGTGAATGAGTATGACTGTGCTCTAATAAAACTTTGTTTATAAATAAAGATGATGAGTCTGTGGTCCACAGTTTGCCAATCCCTGGTTTAAGATATTCTGTATACAGCAATAAGAATGCACTGAAAATTAGCACTATTAGGTGTAGGGAGAAACATTAGGAGGCAGATAAAGAAATCTATATGAAAGATGACCCTGGTTTAGGCAAAGGTAATGAGGTGGAAAAAAGAAGTAAATATTTAAGATTTTTAAGAGCTAAGGCCATCTGGGTGGCTTAGTTTGTTAGGCATCTGGTTCTTGGTTTTGGCTCAGGTCATGATCTCAGGTCCTGGGATCCAGCCCAATGAAGGGCTCTGCCCTCTGTAGGAAGTCTACTTCTCTCCTTTTTTCTCTCTTCCTCTCCCTCTGCCCTGCTCCATACTTGCATACTCTCTCTCTCTCTCAAATTAAAAAAAAAAAAAAAGTATTTAAGAGGTAGAAAGAACTAACAGAACTTGATAGTAGGTTGGGTATGAATGAGAAAAAAAAAGTGATCACATCAGTTTCTGGGCTTCTAGCTTGACTGTGTGACAACAGGAGAGCATATGAACTGTGATCTTACCATATGCCAGTTACTGGTCTAGCACTTTGTGTATATTAACTCATTGAAGTTACTTATTCCTTGCTTCCTCCCTCCCCTCCTTCATATTGTGATAAGAACACTTAACATGGGATCTACTCTCTTAACAAATTTTTAAGTGTACAAAACAATACTCTTAGCTATCAGCACAATGATATACAGCAGATTTCTAAAACTTAACCATCTTACATAACTGAAACTTTATACATATTCAATAACAACTTGCCATTTTCCTTTCTCCCCAACCCCTAACAATGGCCATTCTGTTCTCTGCTTCTATGTGTTTATTTTATATGCCTCATGTAAGTGGTATCATGCAGTATTTGTCTTGTTGTGATGCCTTTTCACTTAGCATAGTGTTCTCAAATTTAATCCATCTGGTGAGATATCCTTTTATAAGCCCAAATAATAATCTATCGCATGCATATACCACCTTTTTCTTATCCATTCATTTATTAATGTGCATTTTACAGTAGATGTACTGTCTTTATACTTCTACTCACAAAGTGTAAGGGTTTCAATTTCTCCACATTTTCACCAACACAGGTTATCTTTTTTTTTTTTTTTAATAATAACCATTCTAACAGGGTAGGTGATATCTCATTGTGTTATTAGTATGTGTTTCACCAATGATCTTTACATGTTGATCATTTGCATGACTTCTTTGGAGAAATGTCTATTCGAATCCTTGCCCATTTTTATTTATTTTTTATTTTTTTAGATACATAAAAATAGAATTCTTTATTTTTATTTATTTATTTTTAAATATCTTGTTTTTTTATTTGAGAGAGAACAAACTAGAGAGAGAGAGACAGAGGGAGCAGAAGCAGGGGAGGAGCAAGGGGAGAAGCAGACTCCCACGGACCAGGGAGCCTGACATGGGGCTCAATCCCAGAACACTGGGATCACAACCTGAACTGAAGGCAGATGCTTAACTGAGCTACCCAAGCACCCTTATTTATTTATTTATTTTAAATTCAATTAGTCAACATACAGTATATTATTAGTTTCAGATGTAGTGTTCAATGATTCATCGGTTGCATATAACACCCAGAGTTCAGCCCATCATATGCCCTCCTTAAAGCCCATCACCCAGTTACCCCATTCCCTTACCCACTTCCCCTTCTTCAACCTTCAGATTGTATCCCAGAGTCAAGCCTCTCATGGTTTGTCTCACTCTCTGATTTCTTCCCATCTAGTTTTCCCTCCCTTCCCCTATGGTCCTCTGCACTATTCTTTTATTCCATAGATGAATGAAACAGTATGATAATTGTCTTTTTCTGATTGACTTATTTCACTTAGAATTATACCCTCCAATTTCATCCATGTCAATGTAAATTGGTGGTATTCATCCTTTCTGATGGCTGAGTAATATACCGCTGTATATATAAACCACATCTTCTTTATGCATTCATCTGTTGAAGGACATCTTGTCTCGTTGTACAGTGTGGCTATTGTGGACATTGTTGCTATGAACATTGGGGTGCAGGTGCTCTTTCATTTCACTACATCTGTATCTTTGGGAGTAAATACCTCGTAGTGCAATTGCTGGGTCATAGGGTAGCTCAATTTTAATTTCTTGAGGAACCTCCATACTGATTTCCAGAGTGGCTGTACCAGCTTGCATTCCCACCAACAACATAGGAAAGTTCCCCTTTCTTTACATCCTCACCAACATTTTTTGTTTCTTGTTTTGTTAATTTTAGCCATTCTAACTAGTGTGAAGTGGTATTTCATTGTAGTTTTGATTTGTATTTCTCTGATACAACTGATGTGGAGCATTTTTTTCATGTGTCTGTTGGCCATTTGCATGTCTCCTTCAGAGAAATGTCTGTTCATGTCTTTTGCCCATTTCTTGACTGGAGTATTTGTTTTTTGGGTGTTGAGTTTGATAAGTTCTTTATAGATCTTGGAAACCGGCCCTTCATCTGATATGTCATTTGAAAATATCTTCTCCCATTTTGTCAGTTGGCTTTTAGTTTTGTTGACTGTTCCTTTTGCTCCACAGAAGCTTTGCATCTTGATGTAGTCCCAGTGGTTAATTTTTGATTTTGTTTCCCTTGCCATTAGAGAAGTGTCATGCAAGAAGTTACTGTGGCTGAGTTGAAGAGGTTGCTGCCTATGTTCTCCTGTAGTATTTTGATGGATTCCTGTCTCACATTTAAGTCTTTCATCCATTTTGAATTTATCCCTGTGTATGGTGTAAGAGAATGGTCCAATTTCATTCTTCTACATGTGACTGTTCAACTTCCCCAGCACCGTTTATTGAAAAAAACTGTCTTTTCGCCATTGGATGTTCTTTCCTGGTTTGTTGGAGATTAGTTGACCATAGAGTTGAGTTTTCATTTCTGGGCTCTCTATTCTGTTCCATTGATCTGTGTGTCTGTTTCTGTGTGAGTACCATGCCATCTTGATGATCACAGCTTTGTTAGATAGCTTCAAGTCAGGCAATGTGATGCCCCAGCTTTGATTTTCTTTTTCAACATTTCTCTGGTTATTCAGGGTCTTTTCTGGTTCCATACAAATTTTTGAATTGTTTGTTCCAGCTCTGTGAGAAACGTTGATGGTATTTTGGTAGGTATTGCCTTGAAGGTACAGATTGTCTGGGTAGCATAGATATTTTCACAATATTTCCAATCCAATTCACAATCTTCCAATCCATGAGCATGGAATGTTTTTCTATTTCTTTTTGTCTTCCTCAATTTCTTTCATAAGTGTTCTATAGTTTTAGAGTACAGATCCTTTACCTCTTTGGTTATAGTTATTCCTAGGTATCTTATGGTTTTTAGTGCAATTGTAAATTGGATCGATTCTTAAATTCTCTTTTTTCAATCACATCATTAGTGTACAGAAATGCAACTGATTTCTATGCATTGATTTTTATATCCTGTCATATTGCTGAATTCCTGTATGAGTTCTAGAAATTTTGGAGAGGAGTCTTTTGGGTTTTCCAGATAGAGTATCGTATCATCTGTGAATAGAGTTTGATTTCTTTGCCAATTTGAATACATTTAATTATTGGTATTAGTATTACTTTTTGGTTGTTGTTGTTGTCTGATTGCTGAGGCTAGGACTTTTAGTACTATGTTGAATAAGAGGGGTGAGAGTGGGCATCTCTGTCATGTTCCTGACCTTAGGGAAGAAAAACTGAGTTTTTCCACATTGAGAATGATACTTGCTGTGGGTTTTTTGTAGATAGCTTTTATGATATCGAGGTATGTTCCCTCTATCCCCACACTTTGAGGAGTTTTAATCAGGAAAGGATGCTGTATTTTGTCAAATGTTTTTTTCTGCATCAATTGATAGGATCATATGGTTCTTGTCTTTTCTTTATAAATGTGATCTGTCATGTTCATTAATTTGCAAATGTTGAACCACACTTGCATCCCAGGAATAAATCCCACTTGGTTGTGGTGAATAATCTTTTTAAGGTACTGTTGGATCCTATTGGCGAGGATCTTGGTGAGAATTTTGACATCCATGTTCATCAGGGATATTGGCCTCTAATTCCCCCTTTTGATCAGGTCTTTGACTGGTTTTGGGATCAAGGTAATGTTGGACTCATAGAACAAATTTGGAAGTTTTCCTTCCATTTCTATTTTTTGAAACAGCTTCAGCAGAATAGGTATTATTTCTTCTTTAAATGTTTGGTAGAATTTCCCTGTGAAGCTATCTGGACCTGGACTCTAGTTTTTGGGAGGTTTTTGATTACTGTTTCAATTTCCTTGCTGGTTATGGATCTGTTCAGATTTTCTATTGCTTCTTGTTTCAGTTTTGGTAGTTTTTAAGTTTCTAGGAATGCATCCATTTCTTGCCTAATATGTTGGCAAAGAGTTACTCATAATATGTTCTTAAAATTGTTTGTATTTCCCTGGGGTTGGTTGTGATCTCTTCCCCTTTCATTCATGATTTTATTAATTTGGGCTCCATCTTTTTCCTTTTGGATAAGTCTGACCAGTGGTTTATTGATCTTATTAATTCCTTCAAAGAACAAGCTTCTAGTTTCATTTATCTATTTTATTGTTCTTCTGGTTTCTATTTCATTGATTTCTGCTCCAATATTTATTAATTCTCTTTTCCTGCTTGGTTTAGGTTTTATTTGCTGTTATTTTTCCAGCTCTTTAGGTGTAAGGTTAGTTTGTTTGTTTGGGAGTTTTCTAATTTTTTGTAATGCATTGTACTTCCCTCTTAGTACTGCCTTTGCTGTATCCCAAAGGCTTTGAAGAGCTGTGTTTTGATTTTCATTTGTTTCCATTATTTTTTTTTAAAGTCTTCTTTGATTTCCTGGTTGACCCATTCATTCTTTAGTAGGATGCTCTTTAGCCACCAAGTATTTGAGTTCCTTCCAAATATCCTCTTGTGACTGAGTTCAAGTTTCCAAGCACCGTGGTCTGAAAATATGCAGGGAATAATCCCAATCTTTTGATATTGGTTGAGACCTGATTTGTGAACCAGTATGTGATTTATTCTGGAGAACATTCCTTGTGCACTTGAGAAGAATGAGCATTTTTGTTTGTTTGTTTAGGATGGAATGTTCTGTATATATCTGTGAAGTCTATCTGGTCCTGTGTGTCATTAAAAGCCTTTGTTTCTTTGTTGATCTTCCACTTAGATGATCCACCCATTGCTGTGAGTGGGGTGTCAAAGTCCCCTGCTATTAATGTATTATTATCAATGTGTTTCTTTATTTTGGTTATTTGTTTATATAATGGGCTGCTCCCATGTTGGGGGCATAATTATTTATTAATGTTAGATTTTCTTGTTAGATAAACCTTTTAAATATGCTATAGTGTCCCTCTTCATGTCTTACTCTAGTCTTTGATTTATAATCTAATTTGTCTGATAAGAAGATTGCTATCCCAGTTTTCTTTTGAGGTCCATTTGCGTGATAAATAGTTCTCCACCCCCTCACTTTCAGTCTGGAGGTTTCTTTAGGTCTAAAATGAGACTCTTATGGACAGCATATGGATGGGTCCTTCTTTTTTATCCAATCTGATACCCTGTCTTTTGATTAGAGCATTTAGCCCACTTACATTCAGAGTAACTATTGAAAGATATTAATTTAGTGTCATTGTATTGTCTTTAAAATACCTGTTTCTCTAGATTGTCTCTCTTTCTTTCTGGTCTATGTTACTCATGGGCTCTCTCTTCTCTTAAAAGGATCCCCCTTAATATTTCTTGCATGGCTGGCTTGGTGGACACATATTCTTTCAGTTTCTGTCTGTCCTGGAAGCTCCTTATCTCTTCTTCCATTCTGAATGACAGCCTTCCTGGATAAAGTATTCTTGGCTCCATGTTCTTCTCATTTAGTACCCTAAATATATCATGCCAGAACTTTCTGGCCTGCCAGGTTTCTGTGGATAGGTCTGATGTTAGTCTGATGTTACTCCTTCTGTAGATAAGGAATCTCTTGTCTCAAGCTGCTTTCAGGAGTTTCTCTTTTTCTTTAAAATTTGCAAGCTTCACTATTATATGTTGGAGTGTTCGTCTATTTTTATTCATTCTGGTAGGAGTCCTCTTTACCTCTTGGATATGAATGCTTATTTCTCTCCCCAGATTTGGGAAGTTCTCAGCTATGATTTGTTCAAATATACCTTCTGGACCTCTCTCCCTCTATTCACGCTCAGGCACCCCAATAATTCTGAGTTTGGTATGTTTCATAGCATCATTGATTTCTTGAAGCCTTTCTTCATGGGCTATTAGTTGTTTTTCCCTCTTTTTCTCAACTTCCTTCCTATCCATCAACATGTCTTCTAGATCACTTACTCTCTCTTCTGCCTCATTCACCCTAACTGTTAGATCATCCAATTTAGAATCATCTGTTATAGCATTTTTAATTTTGGCCTGATTCAATCTCATTTCTGCACTAAGAGAATCTCTAGTGTCTTTTATGCTGTTTCTCAAGCCCAGCTATTAACTTTATAATTGTTATTCTGAATTCCATCTCTGACATCTTACTTATACCCATATTGATTAGATCTGTAACAAAAAACATTACCTCTGGTTCTTTCTTTTGTTATGAATTCCACCTTCTAGTCATTTTGCGCAGAGAAGAATGGATGAGTGAGTAAGAAAAAAAAATATATATATCGACCATGACCCAAGCATAATACATACTAGACAAATCCAAAGCAGTCACAAACCAAAACAGAAAAGCAAACAAAAACAAAAACAGAGGGGGTGGACAAGGCAGAGTGATCCACATGTTCCTGAGTGAATTTTGGTCTGTGTGTTATAAGACACTAAATCCCAAAATTGCAAAGAAAGCAAAAAAAAAAAAAAAAATAAATAAATAAATATATATATATATATATATATATACACACACATATATATGTATATATATTTGAATATAGGAAAAAAGGCACAAAATGAAGCATACACACACACACACACACACACACACAGGGTTGATAAAATAAGAAACTAGTTGAAAAGAGGAAAAAAGAAAAAAATGGAAAATTTTAGGTTGAAAATTAAATGAATTATGGGAAAAATTCTCAAGTTCTATATACTATTTTCCTCTAGCAGTGGAGTTTTATATTCTTGAGGGCTCTGTAAACTAGTTGTGCATCTTTTCTTCCAGTTGGTCTTCTCGGGGAGGGGCATGCTGTGCTGCTTCTCAGGTGTCTTTACCTGAGTGGAGGAGTACCACTGCTTGTTAGGGAGCTGGACTCAGTGTAGCCTGGTCCTCTGTATGGTTTTTGTGAGAACAAAGGCTTTCCACCCTTCTTTAAAGGATCAAAATAAAAATGGCTGTGCCCTGATCTCAAACCCCAGAGCCGAAAGATCACATTTCCCCTTCTTTATAAACTCTCTGGAACAAATGGTCTTCACTTTTGTGTACACTGAACTCCACAGACTCCTGCTGTGTGTCCCCACAGCAATCTTCCTGGGGGAAATCTGAGGGTCCTGAGTTTTTGCCCTTTGTAGTGCCCTGGTGCTGAGTGCTCACAGGATTGTGTGAGTTCCCACTCTGCTGCTCCTGGGCATGGCTGAATGTCGCTGTACTGTCCTTTACGGGGCTGTTGCTCTCAGAGATATTGCCCAGTTGTGGGCACAGCCATTCTGCCCTACTCAGGGTATGACAGACAGTTGGTGAGTTTCAGTCCTCTGCAGGGTTTTCAGGGGGAGAGTGGTCACCTGACCTGCCTGGCTCACAGTTTATGGGTGACCTGAGCTGAGAGTCCCCTCCTGGGCTCACTGACAGTAATCAGTTTCCCCACTCCACTACTTGGGTGTGTACTTGGGCACTCCTGTTAGTTCTGTGAATCCTATGATCTTAAGACCACACTGACCCACCTAGAATTTTGCCCTTTTCATCCCCTGAGCCCTTTAAGGCAGCGTTGTCTCACTGGAGCAGATTTCTAAGGGTTCTGATTTTGTCATCAGGGGTTGTGTCACTTTCTGGTAGTCAGCTTATGGAAGCTCCTTTCCCCCCTCTCTTTATATTCTGATATCTCCCCTTGGATTCATGTCTCTGACCATCCTACCTTACAAAAAGCAGTTGTTTTTCTACTTGTAGAGTTTCAGATATTTTTTTCTTACATCTCAAGCTGAATTCTTGGGTGTTCAGAATGGCTTGATAGCTATGTAGCTAAATTCAAGTGACCTGATGAAATAAGGTCCCCTACTCTACCGCCATCTTGCTTCAAAACCCCCATTTTTAAATATTATTATTTGGGTTTACTATTGAGTTAAAAAGTGCCCTATATATTCTGATATTAGCCCTTTATCAGATATATAGTTTGCAAATATTTTCTCCCATTTTGTAGATTGCATTTTCATTCTGTTATTCCTTTACTGTGCAGAAGCCTTTTAGACTGATGTAGTCCTGCTTATCAGTTTTTGCTTTTACTACTTGTGCTTTTAGTTTCATATCCAGGAAATCATTGCCAAAATAATGTCATGAAGATTTTCTCCTATGTTTTCTCCTAGAAGTCTTATCATTTCAGGTCTTAGATTTAAGACTTTGATTCATTTTGAGTTGATTTTTAATATGGTTTAAGATTTTACTCTTTTGCATGTTGATATTGTTTTACGAGCATCATTTGTTCAAGAGATTATCCTTTTTTCATTGTGTCCTCTTGGCAACCTTTTTGAAGATCAGTATCACATATGTATAGGTTTATTTCTGGGCTCTCTAATCTGTTGCTTTAGTTTATGTCTGTCTTAATGCTGGAACCATGCTGTTTTAATTACTGGGGCTTTGTTATGTAATTTGAAATTGGGAAGTGTGATGTTTCCAACTTGGCTTTTCTTTCTCATTGTTTTTGCTATTTGGAGTCCTTTGTTAATTTTATAATTTTTTTTTTTTTGCATTTCTATAAAAAAGTCATTGGAATTTTAATAAGGATTGCACTGAATCCTTAAAATTTATCAATTTAAGGATTGATAAAAATTGACATTTTAAGTCTTCTTATCTATAAAACAAAATGTCTTTCTGTTTGTGTCTTCTTTAATTTCCTTCATAAATGTTTTATAGTCTTCAGTGTACAACTCTTACCTCTTTAATTAAGTTTTTTCCCAAGTGTATTCTTTCTTTTAGTGCAATTGCAAATGGAATTGTTTTCTTAATTTCCCTTTTAGATTGTTTGTTTTTATTGTATAGAAATACAACTAGTTTTTGTATATCGGCTTTGTATCCTGCAACCTTACTGAATTCAATGATTACTTCTAACAGTTGTTTTTGTGTGTGTGGAGTTTTTATGTTTTTTTTGGAGGATATATGATCATGTCATCTGCAAATAGATAATTTTGTTTCTCCCTATCTGATTTAGATGACTTTTATTTATTTTTCTTACCTATTGCTCTGAGAATCCCAGTATTATGTTGAGTAAAAGTGTTAAGAGTGGGCATTTTTGCTTTCTTCTTGATTTTAGAGGAAAAGCATACAGTTTTTCATCATTAGGTAGGATGTTAGCTGTTGGATTTTCATATGCTGACTTTAATATGTTATGGTAACTCCCTTCAATTCTAGTTTGTTGAGAATTTTTATCATGAAAAGATGTTGAATTTTGTCAAATGCTTTTTCTCTATCTAATGAGATGTGGTTTTTATTTTTCATTCTGTTAATAGAATGCATCTTAGTAATTGACTTTTATATGTTTGATCATCCCTTTATCTCAGAGATAAATTTCATTTGGTCAAGTTATATAACTCTTCTCATATGCTGTTCAATTTGATTTGTTAATATTTTATTGATGATTCTTTTATCTGTCTTCATCAGGGATTTTGGCCTGTTGGTTTTCTTTCCTTGTGTGTCTTTGTCTGGCTTAGGTATCAATCAGGGTCATGCTATCCTGATAAGAGTTTGGGAGCGTTTCCTCCTCTTCAATATTTTGGAAGAGTTTGAGAAAAAGATTTTCATTAATTCTTCTATAAATGTTTGATAAAATTCACCACTGAAGCCATCTGTCTGGGATTTTTTGTTTGTTTGGACATTATTGATTACTTATTTAATCCCTTGGTTAGTGACTGATTTGTTCAGATATCCTATTTTTATTATTCAGTCTTCATAGATTGCATGTTTCTAGAAATTTATCCATTTCTTCTAGATTATCCAATTTTAAACATATAATTATTCATAGCAGTTTCCATTGATCCTTTTATTTTTGTAGCATCAGTTTTAATGTCTTCTTTTTCATTTCTGATTTTATTTATATGAATCTTCTTTCTTATTTTCTGAGTCTAGCTATTGGCTTGTCAATTTTATTTATCTTTTCAAAAAGCCAACCATTAGTTTTGTTGATATTTTTCTATTGTTTTTCTCTTCTCTATTTCATTTACATTTACTCTAATCTTTATTATTTCCTTCTTTTTGCTAATTTTGGGTTTAGTTCATACTTTTTCTAGTCTTTGAGCTGTGAAATTTGGTTGCTTACTTAAACTCTTTTTTTGGTTTATAATGTATTTCTCACCATAAACTTCCCTCCTAGTATTCCTTTTCTGTATCTCATAAGTGTTCATATATTATATTTTGCTTTCATTTATCTTAAGACATTTTCTAATTTTTCTTTTGAGTGTTTTCTATGACCAACTTGTTTTGTGTGTGTTGTTTAATTTCCACATATTTGTCAATTTTCTAGTTTTTTTCTTTTTTTATTGTTAGTTTCATTTCATTGTGGTTAGAGATGATACTAAGTATCATTTCAACTATAAATTTCTTAAGCATTGGTTTGTGTCCTACCATGTGATCTATCCTGGAGACGTTTCCATGTGTGCTTGATAAATGTTTATTCTTGGGCACCTGGGTGGCTCAGTGGGTTAAAGCCTCTGCCTTTGGCTCAG
This sequence comes from Martes martes, assembly GCF_963455335.1. Taxonomy (NCBI): domain Eukaryota; kingdom Metazoa; phylum Chordata; class Mammalia; order Carnivora; family Mustelidae; genus Martes; species Martes martes. Next base: position 83,282,356 of record NC_137898.1, on the reverse strand, counting down.
GTCATGATTCCGGGGTCCTGGGATCGAACCCCACATTGGGCTCTCTGCTCAGTGGGGAGGCTGCTTCTCCCTCTCTCTCTGCCTGCCTCTCTGCCTACTTGAGATCTCTGTCTCTCAAATAAATAAATAAAATCTTAAAAAAAAAAAGAATGTTTATTCTCTTGCTGTTAGGTAGAATGTGTATATGTATAGGACCAAATGTCCATTTGGTCTATTATGTTGTTCAAGTCTGCTATTTCCTTGGTTTTCTGCCTGGATGTCCATTATTGGAAGTGGAGTATTGAAGTTTCCTATTTTTTTTAAAGATTTATTTATTTTAGAGAGAGAGAAGGAGAAAGAGAGAAAAAGAGAGGTGTGGGAGGGGCAGAGGGAAAGGGAAAGAAAGAATCTCAAGCAGATTCCCCATTGAACTTGGAGCCCCATATGGGGCTTGATCACACAACCCTGAGATCATGACCTGAACTGAAATCAAGAGTTGTGTACTCAACCAACTGAGACACTCAGTTGCCGCTTGAGGTTTCCTTTTATTATTGTATTGCTCTTTATATCTCCCTTCAAGTTTGTCAATGTTTACCTTATGTATTTAAGTGTATTTAAATGGGGAGTGCATATATTTATAATTGTTTTATTTTCTTGGTGAATTGACCCTTTAATCATTATGCAATATCTTTCTTTGTCTTTTGTAATGATTTTTGACATAGTCTATTCTGTCTGATGTAAATATAACACCCACATTTTCTTTTGGTTGTCATGTACATGGAATTTTTTTTCTCTCTTCACTTTCAACCTATGTCTGTCCTTAAATCAAAACTGAGTATCTTACAGAAAGAGACCAAGAGACTAATTTAGTATGGTTGGATTTTAGTTTTACCCCCCATTCAACTCCTACTCTGTCTTTTGAATGGGGTGTTTAATCTATTCAAATAGAGGCTGTTTTTTATTTGTTTACCTGTTTTCCAACCACTCAGTCAAGGGGGCAGGGCTATGGCATGAAGTAGCTTTCTAGTTCAAACAGCACTCTTTGTTCTCCATGGCATGGCACTGAGGTGACTAGAGTATGCCAGGTCCCATTACCACTCTGGGACAGGTGACACCGTGGCCACTATCTCAAGCAGCCCCTAGAAAGATCAGATGTTAAGAAATATATTACAGTATTTTATTTCTCTTCTAAGAAAGAAGTTTCCTTCCATTTGTATGGTGCTATCTCCAGAGTAGGGTTTACGGTGAGAGAATCTCAAATATTCTTACTGGCTTTAATGTGGCTGGTTTTTCTCTTGCCTAGGGTGCAACAGCCTCTCAACTAATTTCCAGATTTCCCACACAACATTGCTGTGTCTATTGTTGAATCAGTGTGCCTGTGAGGTGAAGGAAGTTCCAGGTCTCTCTATTATGCCATCTTCCTGCTACACTATCCTGAATTTATTTTTTATAACAACTCTACGAAATACAAATTACTGTTTTGTCTAATTTACACAGGAAATATAGAAAAGGAACTTTGGAATGAATTATGTTAAGATGGGATGAATACAGCAGAGGACAAACCAGTAAAGAGAAAGACATTGAAAATATTGGAAAGATTAACAATCAAGAGGATATGCTAAGAAAGTAGAAAGGGATAAGATGTAAAATGAAATTAGATTTATCTGCATAGATAGAGATTATTACATCAGTGATAAAGATGTCTTTTTGATATTGCCCTAAAACAAGGTAAGGAAAACATGGTATTTTTGGAATTTGGGAGGTTTGTAGGTTTAGAGTCAAGAAGTCAAGCAAATTTTGTCCAATGGTTTCAATTATCTCTCTAAGGTGACATGTGACATTGCCTGCTAAAGCAGTATGCAGAGGTTTGAGGAGAGTGTGAATTCTGGAATTAGTCACTAGATAGATATAGCAGGTTACTGGCAGCACAAAGGGTATGTTAGGGACAATATATTATAGTGGAAGCATTCTGTAGAATTCTCTGCTTTTTTCAATAATGCTAAGCAGCTTGAAGAGAGGCATGCAGATATTGAATGAATAGATTCAGTGAGGACTCCAAGATTAGACATAATAAAAGAACATTGTGCAAGAGAATTAAAGACATAAGAGACAGTGACTGAAATAGTAGACTATATACTCTACTTTTGTAAGGTAATAAATTAAGACAAAGATCTTAATAGAGATGGAGAAATTAGAGATCATGGATAAGGATAAGGTAATTTTGATGTGGCTGAAGACTGAATGGGGTTGCCAATAATGCAGTAAAATATTTGTAAAGAGGAGAAGTCATAGAAAGTGTTATAATCCATTTTATTATTTCCAATGCAACACAATTCCACATATGGCTATATATCTTAATAAAAAAAGATTCTCTCTTATTTTGCCCTCTACTTTGCTCTCACCTTCTATTACAACCAGAAAAGTTGACTTGTTTCCCTGCTCTCCTTCAAAATTTGGTGCTTATAGTTTGGAATATTGCAATGTATTATCTTTACCACTTTCTATATGTTTTTTGTAGAAAGTGGATGTGTTAGATTAAAATTTACATGGAAAAGGGTTTGCTGTGCAGAAAGACTACAAAGCTTGTGATCATTCACTCCATAGTAATTTCCTACTTAATTTCATCCTGTTTTCTTCTGCACAGAAAGTTTTAGTAAATTATATAGTCTTATATATAAATATATAAATATTATATAGTCTTTTAAAATACTGACATATAAAATTTTATTAAAGCAAAAGGTTATATAAAATTTTAAGAACTGTATTCTTCTATGAAAATATGAAACTGAAGTTGGAAACCAACCAAAATTATTCATTCATTAAATATTTATATTTATAAATTAAAGTGAAAGAAATGTCATTTTTAAAAAATATTGATCATATCTATTCTTATACTCAAGGACTATGTAGGGACCATATTAAAAAAAAAATGTTGGGGTGCCTGGGTGGCTCAGTGGGTTAAGCCTCTACCTTCGGCTCAGGTCCTGATCTCAGGGTTCTGGGATCCAGCCCCACATTGGGCTCTCCGCTCTGTGGGGATCCTGCTTCCCCCTCCCCCTCTGCCTGCCTCTCTGCCTACTTGTGATGTCTCTCTTTCTGTCAAATAAATTAAAAAAAAAAAAAAGTCTCCCCTTTCGTAAGGCTACTTGTGAACTTCTCCCTCCCAAATGTGGGCAGGAATAAAAAACCAGATTCAGTATTTAAAAATAACTTTAGAAACAAATGAAATCATCATAGGTTTTCATGACAAATTCATGCAGAAATTCTGTTTGGTGCAGCAATGCTAGTATAACAAACATTGGCAGACAGTTCCTTCTTAATAATCTTTAACTTTGAATTTTGGTAAATATGTGATCACAATAAATCTCTACTCCTGTAATAAAATTCTCAGTAATAGTTACTCCAACTAATGCATTGTTAAGAGGAAACCAAAAGCTCCTAAGTATGTTTTCTTTCCTAATTAAATTTACAAAAGGATAAGAAACATCATACACTTTCTCTCAAGAACATTTCTAGTTATTCTTATTTGTAATCCTGTCATTTTTTAATCATTTCCTGTTTTGGCTAGTGTTAAGGGATTAAACTGAAGTTGATTAAAAAAAAACTCAAAATAGTTCATGGTAAACTAAAATATAATTCCTTAATATAAAATATCCTAAATCCAAATTAACATAATAACTAAGTGCCATTGCAGAAAAAAAATAGCACTTAATACACTCAGATAACCTGATTTTTCGTATCTAATGATTTTATGTTACATTCTCAGATGACTGCCTTTTCAGAGTCTTCATGGGGAAAATATGTCAAAATAAATTTGTATCTCTCACTTTCCTTCATTCCCCAAGTTCCTAAAACATTGTTCCAACTTGAATTGAGCATTTATAAGATATTGTAGTATATAAAACATGAAAACATATATTATTGATTATAAGATTGATTATTGATTATTATAAGATTATAAGATTATAATAAGATTATAAGATTATAAGATTGATTATATTAGTACAAATTAATCCTATTTCTCCTTGCCCTCACCTCTATTATGAGTTCAAAGCATAGAACAATACAATTAGTGAGGGTTTATGCTTATTCAATTTATAGTTATAGAGCACAACATTTTGAATGAATTTCCATTCAATTAAGGTACAGAATAAGTCTTAATACTCTAATTTTTTTGAGAAGCATAAACAGATATTGAACAATTATTTAACAGACAATATTAGTCATTATTTTGTTATAAAGATAGAATGAAAGGCTGTCAATATTTACTCCCAATCTTTACATGTTTAAAATCTACATTATTTATTAGAACACTTTTTAGCCCACAAAAGCAAAGAGGCACAAATAGCCAATGAATCATATATATAAAGGGTAGGTGACTCCATAGTCTATCTTGGTTATGGAGAAACACAATTTCAAATTTGCCTTTCAGTGTCCTTTTTCTTGAGTTGTATTAATAAATGCATTCCAGTTCCATTTTTAAAAATAATTATATTACCTATAGACTCTAAATTCATTGAGGCCCTATTTCAACACAAGAAGATTCCAGTCCATATTGTAATTAAAACCAGAATATGGCACAAGCTATTTTGGTTGACCATTTTTTTCTCCCTACATCCAGATCATTATAGCTCATACAGCAATAGTTATTAAATCATGAAAATTAATGATGGAATAGTTATATCTATTTTGTATATATGTATTATTTTCTAAATACTTGACTCTTGGCATTTACATTTTGAACATTTTTTAGTCTCTTGCTATTCTCTAAATCAATATAGATGCTGAAATTATCATATAAAATATGTTAAATATTATCAAGCAAAGTAAAAATATTACTTTTGACTTAATATGTAAAATCACTTCTAGAAAATAGTCTTTAAACTCATAGGGAAGAAAGGAAGATGTTGATCTAAAAGTATATTTGGTAATGATAAAACTGATAAAAAATCCCAATATTTTTTATCTATAGAAATGCTATAGATTCAAAGTTTCTTTGGACTATTAAGCCACATAGCAATAATATTATTAGCAGGAACCAGAGAGTGAATTTTTACAATCTGTATTTAGTTAAAGCTATGAAAACCTAAATGGTATCGAGAGAGTGAAGTTTATAGAATGCAAGTATTCCTGGTTTTAGGAAAAAATGGACTGTGTCTTGTTGGGTAATTCAAGAAGAAAGAAGCAGAACATTGGATCATAGGCAATTGAAATTAAATAAATTATGCTTCACAAAAATTCCAGAGAGTTAGGGTTGTTAGGTCCCCCAATAATGGGTCCATGATCAAAGGAGTGAAACTGATACAAAGCAAAGATCAAGCAAAGCTTTATTTCATGCCAAGCACCGAGAATCAAACCGACCAGCCAGGGCCATCTCTTACAAAGAGGTGACCCCTCCCTGCCTTACAGACTAACTTTTATAGAGCAAAGGCCATGTGGTTGGGCCTGCCCACACACAGGTGGCCAATGAGATTGTAACACATAGGGAAAACTGCACAGTCATGCTAGGTCACACATGGGTGGCCAATTGAATTGCAATTTACCCTAGTAGATATTTGAACTAGCCTATCACCTTGGTCAGAATTGGTGCCCAAAAGGTGGGACCCACACACCTTGGTAGCTAGGGAGACAGTATGCATGCCCCACTGATTGGATGTCTCCACCTGGCCTGACCCGCCCTTGTATTTGGGCTTTGTTACCTGGGACTGGTTTCCTGGACTTGCTTTTAAGTAAACTCCCTGAAGGAGGGTGGGCAGGGTCAGTTTAAGTTTTACTGCATAAACAGCAAGATCACTGTTTAACCAGATGGAATTGCTCTGGCTAAATAGGCCCTTTCAAGGGTAAAAGAAGAATTAACATGTCACTGGCAGGCTTTTACATATTGAGTCTCTTAGTGAAGACTAATAGTAATTTTATGTGGTGGATATTGTTATTTCTAGTTTACCGATTTTGAAAATATGTCTCAAAGCTGGTAAATGATTGAGCTGATACTTGAAATTAGGTATCTCAAACTACCAAGCCTTTGTTTGTGTCCTGCCACTTGGCACTGAAAATACATCTTATTCAACTATAGATTTATAGGTCCTTGTGCATTTAACCTTTTTTTTTTTTTTTTGAGGATTGTAGGTTAAAATAGACAATTATCTTTGTTTTACTTCTATTTTAAATTCTCTTTGAGGAAGGATTTTGTTAAAGAAGCATTCTATTACCTTTCTCTTAGAGTGTGACCATAATTTTTTTCTAATAAGAACTGGTAAAACATGCTATATTCTCTATGGAGATTATTTTATTTCTACCTTCTCAGTTTGATAAAGATGGTTAAGGTAGCCTTACTTTTGACTTTTCATTTATCTGTTACCGAGTAACTAAAAATGAATAAGAAGGAAACAGCTAAAAATTGACAAAATATATTAAAAAATGGATCTCAAAATATTGGACATCAGACTGTGAAAGACAATGATCCTTGAAATAAGTTAAATAAGCACTTTAAGCATATAACTAACAGCCTCAGCTTGCTCCCTAGGCAAAGTTTCCAAGTTACAGCATAGGGAGGGAAGACTCAGGCAAAGCTCAGCTGCCTTCCTGAGCTGAGGACACAGATTTGGAAGTCTGGGAAAACTAAGGCAGAATTCACAGGACTTGGAAGAGGAGACCTACACTGAGACAATAGGAATCCGCAGAAGACCTCCCTTGAGTATTGTTTAGTACTTATCAGCATATGCATATGAGAAAACTACTTAACAGTGAAAAGGACATCCTGAAAAGATTGGAAGAAACAGTGCTCAGAATTTGCCCAGGGCAGGAATAGTTCCTACCCTGATAGCTAGAATGGACAATGTCATAATTCAGGAGCCATTTCTTAGAGCACTTGGAAGTCTTGCCGCAGTGGTGGAAAAAAAAATAACCTTAAACAAAATGCTGCTCAGGTCTTGTTTAAAAAAGCACAAAAGTAAGACCTAAATGAATCAGATTGTTTCCAAGTTATTTAATCACATCTCAGAACAAAGGTCAAGAATACAAAAATACACAACATCCAAAAATGTAAAAGTCAAATATCTGGCACCAATAAAAAAAATTCTGGGTTTGCAAAGAATCAAGACTTATAACTCATATGAGAACAAAATCAACTGAAGTGGACACAAAAAGGACACATATGATAGAATTACTAGACCGGAACATTAAACTGTTATTTCAATTAGGTTACATATATTTAAGAACTTAGAGGAAATATTTAACATGTTATTTAGGGAAAAATAAAAGCTTATGTGCATACAAAAATTTGTAAACAAATGTTCATAAAGTTTTATTGGTAATAGATGAAACTTGTAAGCAACCAAAATGTCCATCAACAGATGAATATGTGAACAAATTTTGAGACAGCCATAAAATGGAATACCATTCAGCAGTATAAAGGAATGAACTACTGACATGCCAACAACTTATATGAATCTCATGATGATTATTCTAAGTAAAAGAAGTCAGACAAAGAAAGTGTATATTGTGTAATTCTGTTTAAACAGTACTTTAGAAAAATGCAAACTATAGTAAAAGAACAGAGAGTTCAGATCAGTGGTTTCCTAAGGTTGGGAATGCATAGAAATGAAGAGGGGAAATGATATAAATGTACATGCAGAAATGATTATGGGTACTGGATATGTTCATTATGTGGCTACGTGAAGGGTCATGGATAGATACATGTTGAAATGTATCACATTGCATAGTTTAAACATTTTGTCACATGCCAATTATGCCCTTAATCAAGCTTTTAAGAAACAATCTGAAGAAATACTTGAGCAGTACATTTAATTTACTTAATTGGGTTTCTGACTTAATAGATTTTATTTTCTCTACATATTTAAGTCAATGAAAATGTGTTAGAATATATATCCTTAAGTACGCTTCAAGTAAAGAATGTTCTTGCTAAAAAAATAAAGAATATGCATTCTTTCCGTTATACTTCCATAAGACCAAAATGAAAACAAAAGGAAAAAAAAAAACTAGTAGGGTATCTACTTCATGCATAATCTCTTTAGATATCACTTTTTATGTTTCCTCTATTTTCTTTTGTTTGTGACATACAGTCAACAAAATCCAGAGTCTCAAGAAATGATTAAGACAGTGGGCAGAAGGATTCTTTTGGACTCCTTTATATTTTTATCCTCAATTGTGTTTATGTGTGGAATCTCAGAGGTAACATGGCTGGAAGTAACTGAGACTGCTGATGCTAGAAAAAATTTGTTGATTAATAAGATAAAAATATGCAGTCAACAACCATCTTTCTAGTAGCTTTTGAATACTATAGGGAGATATTTTGCTTACTGACTCAGATTTTAAAAGTTAAACTGTGTATAAATGGAAGAAGAACATACCATCACTCAGGTTCTGATTGACTTGATCACTAGGTTAGGTTTGAACATATGCCACTTTAGCACTAATTACTCTAATTCATCACATCCAAGATACTTCTGATTATAAGACACAGTATTATTTTAGGAATCACTAAGAAAGAAAACATTGCTAATTAAATTATGACATACCATCAATTGCAATATACATATGGATTGCATAGACTTTTTTAAAGTGTATTCTTTGGGGTGTATTATATTTATACTTTCTCTCAATAGAGTGTGGCTAAGTGTAGTAGAATTACATGAATGTGGAGATTAAAAGATGTTCTTCCCCTATGTGTCTGTGTAAGAAACACTGATATGTGTTCTTTTTTCAGAAATATTGAAAGGGGTACATTTCTCTATAGGGATGTATAAAACAAAAGACCTGATTCATAATGTGCCTTCCTTTGAAAAAATGGCCATAAATAAGACATTCTAAAAGTTGTAACTAGATTGATTCAATCCCCAAAAGAAAAGAAAATAAGGGAACAGAAATGACCAAAAGTACTTATCATTTGCCTTTTGTACTGTAACAGTTGACAAAAGTCCCCATTGAGTATTATTTTTGTATTTATTGGCTATTAAGGTATCAGCTAAAAATATTATTATAAAAACTCGACATGAAACCATCTTCCACTATATACTACCAGCAAAATCAATGACAGGAACAGAAGGTAGTTGTTACTACATTCCATTGTAAAGAAAAAAGAAAAAAAAAAAGTATGACAGATGTTTAGTTTATGACTTAACATTTTCTGTCTTGAAACATCCTTTCTGTGGACTTAATACTTTATTTACATACACACACATACATGTACCACACCTACCTGTTCCACTTGAACAGGCAATACATTAAATAAAATTGCACTAAATACTAACATATACATGTGACTCTACCAATTGAAAATCAAACACACAGTTAGGAACAATTAATGCAAAAAGTACCAGTCATTTACTTTCCTGTCACCTGAAATAGAAAATGTTTGGATAGAATGAAGAATCATAAAATGATTTATCTAAGGCAACAATTCATGAGCTATAAGACAATTCTGATTATATATTGTACATGCAGATATATTTCATTTAATTGCATATTTTAAAAAGCACTTTAGATTCATAACAAAAAAGTGAAGAATATGAAATTGCAATGTTTTAATTTCACAGTAAGTTGTTTTACAATACACTTTATTACAGGGATAAATAAAAGCTAGCTAAGTTACCTGCAAGTAAAGGCATAGGAAATGGTTTTGAGAAGGTTCAATTAACACCCTTTCCCCACGACTTTATCCTCCACCCATCTTTTTTTTTTTTTATATTTTATTTATTTAGAGAGAGAGTGAGCAGAGGGAGGGACAAAGGGAAAGGTAGGGAAAGAATCTTAAGCCAACTCCACTCTGAATATGGAGCCTGACATGGGCTTGATGCCATGACCCTGAAATTATGAACTGAGACAAAATCAAGAGTCAGATGCCTAAGTGAACCACTCAGGTGCCCCCGCTGATCTTATCTTAATGGTACCTGTTTCCAAGTTTTATAACACCCTGTGAGAGATATTCCAAAGACAAAGATGGAAATATGTCTCTGGTTACTCTTTGGTAAGAATAGTAGTATGAACAAATGAACTTTAAATGGTGTCTTCTCTGTCATGGTTTAATGGAAATAAAAAATTATAAGGAAAAGTTTTTTCCTATATCAAATATTAAACAAAACCTAAAGACATAGAGATATGATGTATCATCCACATTTCAGGATAAATTCTGAATTGAGAAGAATCAGATATTAGAATTGATGGGATTAGATATTCATAGAAATATTTCTGATACCAGACCGTAAAATGTTATTTCTGGAAATGTGGCTACTGAGTTTAAGGTAATTTCCTAAAAACCCAAAGGAAACCACCAATTTAAATATGTAATTAATAAAATAGAAATTATTCTTGGAGATTGTTATACATAGTATGAGGTTGTTAATACTAATAGCTTTTGTATTATAAAAGCTTTGTATTTTTTAGTTGATAAAATATATTGGAAAAATAAAAGATAATAATAATAATAGTAGTAGTAGTAATAATAAAATTAGTTTCTCCCTAACACTACCCAGAGAAAAGATTTCTTTTTAAGATTTTTTTTTAAGATTTTAGTTATTTATTTGACAGACAGAGATCACAAGTAGGCAGAGAGGCAGGTGGAGAGAGAGGAGGAAGCATGCTCCCTGCCCAGCAGAGAGCCCGATGCGGGGCTCGATTCCACGACTCTGAGATCATGACCTGAGCCGAAGGCAGAGGTTTTAACCCACTGAGCCACCCAGGTGCCCCAGAAGAGATGTTTTTAATCTTATTGACCGGTGCCATATATACAGAAATATTTTGAGAAGAAAAAGACAATCCACCAATTTATAGTGGCTTGATAGTTATAGCCAATAGGAAAGTCCATTCTCTTTGATCTGACCCTGTTTAAAGGCCATCAGCTTTCTAGTCATGTTTCTAACAAGGGCACTACTTATTTTTATAAACAACCAGTGCTGGTTACTAGTGAATTATCACAGTTTCCTTTCTGATTTATCAGAGTAACTTTGGTGGGAAAACCCAATCATGCTAGAACCCATATGTCAACTGTAAAAACTGTTTCTGAAATTTGGACATATAGGAATATATACTACAGCATGAGACCTCATCAAGGTGAAACCATTCTCTGGTGTACAGCTAAATGGGGTGACTTTGCTTTTAGTTTTACAATCTAAATGCCCATGCATATGTAGTCTCAGGCTTAGAATTCTTTAATATGTTACTTTATTTCTGCTTCCCCATGAGCATATATGCATACCTATTATATTGATGATTTAATTCAGTCAATGAATGTTTTGTACCAACTAAGTGTTGGTACTTAGTTGCTTTGTACCAGCTAAGTGAGAATAAATTTAAGACACTTGTGATTAACAGATGATGATGAAAAGGAAGAAAGAGTGATTTAAGAGTTTATACTTTGAGTAACTGCCTCAGGGGTCACTCCAGTGACAGTAAAAATTACTGATGTAGTAGATGTGGGATAGATGCAGTGGCTGTATATGAGTTGGAGATCTAGGAACCCAGTATGGACCTACAGGCTGTGGGAAAAGGGACTGAAGAATCTCAAGTGGAATAAAGAGTTGAAGTTGGAATCAACAACCAAATTAAAAACTCAAAAGAAGTATTAGGTTGAATGAGATAGGGAGTCATATGAAAACCAGGAGTAAATCCCTGAGAACTGTAGAAAACAGAAATGATAGAATGCCTGTAGCAGAGCTTGATAGAAAGCAGCACTTGGAGAAATTCATAAAACTGTAGAAAATCAGTGTGGTGATTTTTTAAAAAGATATCTCTAGTCTAATTTATAGCAGAAATAAGAGAGCCAAAGTGCCTTAATAGTAACAGACTTTAAACTATGATTTTGGGAGATAGATTAGAAGGGAAGAAGTGGACTTGAGGGATTTTTAAATGGCTGAGAAATTGGAACAGATGGTTTGAGGAAGGACAATGATGATGTTTGAGGGAGGATATTGGCTACTAAAGCTAGAAAGAAGGAAGTGTCATGAAAAGAATATCATATTAATAAATCATAAATTATCATGATATATTCAAATTTTTAGTTATTGAAAAGAAAAATGCAAAATTTAAAATATATATAAATGATGTATTATATATGCTAAATATATATTTAATATATATTAATATATAATATATAATATGTATTAATAATAAATATACATAATAAAATATATAAATAATACATAACAATATATAAATACTAATGGCATGTATTTACCAATGCCTGATGTCTACATTTGCAACTTAGTATAAAATCAATCTGAGCATTGCATATGAAAACATCTTAATATTCTAAATTCATCTTTATCTAGTGGACAAATTTTGATGCTGCTCTTGGTCGAGCAATACCAATATGGTAAGAATAAACATATACCAGATAGGCTTAGCTCATATTACAGTGAATCGGTAAGACATACCACTTTTTAGAATCTATATACTGTGATAGCTTTAAAAATTAAGTATTCTCATGAAACATATGAGCCAGATTGAGACCTCAAATAAAGAAACTCCAACACATTTGCTCTTACCTAAATACACTTTAAAAAGCAGTAATATGGGTATCAAATTACTATTAGAAGAGGTAATCATTGGGCACAAAATTTGAATTTCTAGTAGAACACTCAGTGAGAATTTGTGAGTGATTGATTACATAAAAATTTATAGAAATCCACACCGGAAGAATCCAAGATAAGGAAAATAAGGTCAGAACAAAAAAAAAATGTCTACATTTACTTTTTTTATTAGGATTTTACTTACCAGACAGAGAGAGATATAGCGAAAGAGGGAACACAAGCAGGGGGAGTGGAAGAGGGAGAAGCAGGCTTCTTGCTGAGCAAAGAGCCCGACGTGCGGATATGGGACTTGATCATCACCTGAGCTGAAGGCAGATACTTAATGACTGAGCCACCCTATTTATTCCTGTTCTTAATCCATTGAGAAAACATGCCAGAGATGCAGTTAGAATTTAAGTGAGATATGCAAATCATCTAGTATGAGGTAGAATATCAGTTTTAAGTACTGAAATTTTGGACAACTTTTTGGTCAAAAATTTCTTCTACTTTTGCTATACTAAAAGTTCACTCAGATACCAAGATTATGTATCTAATGAATATTTTGTGGTGTGGGATGGATATATATATCTAATGGATATACTGATTTTTTATAATCTCTTTATGAATGTTATCAGCCAGACAATTTCTTCAGCCCACAATCAACATCCAGTAGAAGAGGTTACTCTATGAAAACTCCAGGGAGAGTCACCCAAAATAAAACTGTTGGGTGACTAAACTAATGCAACTAAAAATCTCATTCATTTTGGGATTGTCTTCTTCTTTCTGCCCTTGGTGGCTTGTCCTGCATACTAATATTCCATATTCTGAAACATTGAAATACTTAAGTGCATTTGGAAAAATATTTGCTATGATAAAGTGGGATTTAGTCTTAGCAACAGAAAATTGGTATGGTAAATTGAGAAGAGCATTTATTCTTAGGACATGGTTCTGCCTCTACAACTTGCTAGTTATGAAGCTTTGCACAAATATGTAGTTTTTCTGGTGAGGCAAATCGACTGGGCCTAATGTATCCCAGGAAAAGTTAGAAATATGATGCCACTTAACTCTGACTCCAAAAGTGAATAATCATGCAAATTATTGGTCCTGTTTTCCTAGAAATAGTAGACACCTTCAGAGGCAGAAGTAAATAAGTAATTAAAACACATAGTTGATGTTATGGAAGGGTGCTGAAAATATAAAGAGCACCAAATGAAGAAGGATAAACCATTAGCTTGTCCAGCAAGTCCACAAGTATTGGTCTATCCTTTCCCGTGGAGTCTCACTTTCTTATGCACAAATTGATATTGGGCTGTGTGATCTTTAAGGTTCTATCTCATTTGGATAACTTCTGAAATGAGGATGCATCCTTGGTCTCAACAATATGGAAGCAACCAACAGCTCAGAAAAGTAATTTTCAACACTCCATAATGTACCACTCTCCTGTGATAGCTAAACATTTATTGATTTCTAGGCCCAGTGACTAACTCTCATCCCCAGATCTTCTGTCAATCTAATGATTAAGTAATTTGATTTGGGTTTGATAGACAAATACCACCAACTCCAATTTATTTTTAATTCCTACAGCCCTTAGTGACTGGAAGTTCCAAATAGACAGTATTAATAAATCATCAATCTGTAACTAAAGAGTAGATTCTTTCAGGAACATTTGCCAGTTGCAGTCCATGGGAAGTCTCGGAGGAATATTTGTCATTCTCACAGTTACAATGGGACACAAGAGCAGCCATTTGAGACAACTTGGCTGAGGACTAAGAAAAAGAAAACATAAATTACAGCAAAAAGAACTTTATGAATTGATAACCGCTGCTTTCTTATTTGCAATAAACATGTACAAGAGAAAAAAACTACTTAATGTCCTTGTTTCTTAATAGACATTTGATAAAGTGTAACAGAAATATGGTTTGTAAATGCTATCTGAAAGAGAGATAAGCAGGAACTAAGGGCAGGAAACTGAATGTGTTCTTCCCTCCCACCTCACCACCAGGTTTCAGATGAACCTGGAAAGGTCATCCACATAATTACTAGTAACTGGTTCAAGGCCTTTTGAGCACAGTTGATCTGATTGTGTGTTAATGGCTGTAAAAGCAAGATAAGGAACATGTAAAATTTAAAAAAAAATCCGCCTGTGACACTGTTAGCTTGTAGGATTGTCATAGCAGATAAACTGATGTTGCTTTATGGCATATGGTTTTTTTATTACAGAAGAACCCCAAGTTTGCCCTTGTGCATGGGGTCATTTAAGCATCAGTGACCAAATTTTACTTCTTTGTTGTTGGTAGCTATGTGACATACCTAGTGATCTTTTGGGGGTCTGCACAAGGTTACACGGTAAAATGAAATCTGTCAGAAAACTGTAGCTAATGTAATACAGTCAAAATTTTCAGGGCCAAGACATGTGAAAGGCATCTGGAGACTTCTGTCTGACCAAACTAAGGCAGTAGCATACTTCCTGTTATAAAAGATTGGTCACATTTCTCATACCTGAATTAAATTCAATAAATATAGTCAGCATCTACTACATATAAAAATACCCTAGGGCTCCAAAAATTGTAAAGAAGTAAAAGGGGACAGATCTACACAGCTGACCCAATGGGGCAATCTAAACAGTGAAATATGGGTGGTCATATAGTTCCAAAGGTAAGAGATGGGATCTCAAGTAGAGCAGGCAGGACTTAGTAGAGAAGTGGCATTTGACCTAAGTTTTGGAGACTGAACAGGATTGTGAGAGCAGGATATTTCAGACTGTCAGAACTGAGTTACAGGACCACAGATGTGGAAAAGTATGTGTGGATGAGGTATGGGAAGAGGTGTGGTTAAGAGGTAAGGATAAGTTTGGGGGCACCTAGGTGGCTCAGTTGGTTAAGCATCTGCCTTCAACGAAGGTCATGATTCTGGGGTCCTGGGATCTAGCCCCACTTTGGGTTCCCTGTTCAGCGTGTAGTCTGTTTTTCCCTCTCTCTCTGCCTGCAACTCTCTGGTCATGTGCACCCTGTCTTTCTCTCTCAAATAAATAAATAAAATATTTTTTAAAAAGAGGTACAGATAAATTTGAAAATGTGAAGTGTAATCTGTGTCAGTTCCACCCTTGTTACTCTGTTTTCTGATGTAAAGTCTGACAAGGAACACCAGATGTGAAACTCTGAGCTTCCAATTTTAAGTAATTCTAGCTCTTCTTGTTTTTCCCCATAGCCCTAGAGATAATAGCTGCTTTCTGCAGTTACTAGCTCTCCAAACTTTAAAGTTCTCATTTCACTCTGTGTAATCTAGTTAATAAGTTATAAAAACTAGACTTAAATACTGAGCACAACCAGTTGAAAATATCACCAACTTTCAAATGCATTTAGAGAAGACCATTGAAATGAAATATTTACTAGGGCCCTAAAGGATTCCTTACTTGCATTGTCTTTTGACCTCTTATCTCTCATTTCAAGAGTAGTATGTTCAGTGTTTAAGGCAGACCTGGGAAATACCAAAAACACCACTCCCCCTTAACTAAAGTCTTTGAGCTGAACGCTGAGCAAGAAAAGGCAACACTCTTCTTTTCTATTACCTGCATATGTCACTTTAAAACGTTATGTAATAATGTAGTTAACAAAGACAGCTAATTAAGGCTGCCTGGATCTAGACTTCTACTCTTACTATTCAGCCTGAGCAGGTAGATGAGTGGTCAGCGAAAGAGAATATCTACAATATTCATTTCTATCCATGACCCAGATCATTTCTCTCTTTTCAGGAAACATTCCACCTTGATTATTGGAAGACAAATGGATATTATATTCTTACAGCGGTGTGGGAAAAGAGTTCCTACTGCCTCTGCTGATAACCAATTTTCCATGTAACAACTTTTTTTGGTCACAAACTTCTACATTAGACACAATCTAGTTTTGCTAGTTTAATCTCATACTGTTGAAATTTCAACTCTTCCCCACCTGGTTGAAACTGGAGAACAACTTGTGAGCAATCTCTTGATAATAACCTTCCATATGTCTGAAACAGCCTTTTTATCTTCAAAGTAACTAATCCCCCTCCCTTTTTTTTTTTACACTTTATTGTATTTCCTAGGCCTTCACATACCTTTGTTTCCCTATGGATCCTTTTTAAGCGTTTCCCGTTTTTCTGGGGAAATTATACCTTTGTAGATTTACCAATACTAAACACAGTATGTCATAGTTATCATGCATGTGTTCTGCATTCAGTGTTGTATAATCTACTTGCAGAGAGATTTCTAGGGGTGTAACTTGTTCACTGGCATTATATTCGGCTGCAGCAACCTACAGAGAAACCATTTAATTTTTGCTAAATTCAGACTTAAGTAGAAGTTTCTTTAGAAGTTGCAGTTTATTACTCCCCTATTGACTTTGTATTTAATTTCGAATTAGGCAGAGTGGTGAACTTGTATGATATTATGAGATAGTGAAATTCAATAACCTAAAATCATATGTCTTCTGCTATATTTCTTTAATAATACAGATAAAGTATCAGCTTATTTATTTTTAAATGATCTGTGGAACTATGGCTACATTAATTTACATCCTCTAAGTTATAAGGATGAAATACCTTTAGAGACAGAGTGTATAGAAGTGCATGTATTTACTTCTCAAGAGAAATAAAAATGTAGTTTGGAAGCACCAGAACAGTATTCTGGCATGTTTTGAAAGTATTTTAACAATCAAAGAAATTTCCCAGTGTGGCTTATGATATTCATGAGATGATGTCATGGATCAGAGAAAATTCAAGAGGAGGAAAATCTGCCTTATTCTTGTCTAGTCTAAGTTTAAAGTTGGAACAAAAAAGATGGGCAGTAAATCTTTCTAGAGATAAAAGTTGACTGTGGGAAGACATTTGGTCAAAGTGTGTACTATTGCTTATGTAATGACAGACTGGACTCCAGATAGTGTGATAGTAAATCAGCTAAATGTGTGATAAAATGAGAACAGGGACTTTGGAAATCCTTGGAAACTAGTACAGTAATTGGCACCAGGTTTTTCTTAAAACCTTCAGACTTGTATTCAGTGCTAGGTTCTTTCAAGGTACGTTAGCCAATTTGCATTTACCAGATGAGCATACCTCTTACTTTTTGGTTCCTTCGCATTAACTAATGAATAATTTTTCCTTGAGAGAGTAGTATCTTGGAAGGCATTTGATTTAGTGAATAACATGATAAAAATGGTGATTTCTGGTATGAAATCTGGGTTGCTCCAGTAAGAGTAGGAGGAAGCAAAGGTGGGAACAGCAAAATTTTGTGCTTATGATCTTCCTCTTGTTTGTCCTTCAAGCCATTACTGCATCAAATATTGTTTTCTGTGATAAATATATTTTATTATGTCCCTCACCTTATATTTATTTATTTTGTAATTTATTTTTTAAATTATTTCAAAAATAGACTCTGCTTTTCTTAAGTGTAGTTTTAGGTTCATAGACAACATAATTGAACAGAAAGTACAGAGAATTTTGATATACTTCCTTCCTCCAACAGCCTCCCATACATCAACATCCTCCACCAAGTGATACAAATACTATAGTTGTTGGACCTTCATTCACCAATTATTATCACCCAAAAGTGATAATGTACTTAAGAGTTCACTCTTGGTTTATGTTATGGGTTTTGACAATATGTAATAACATGCATCCAACATTACAATAGCATACAAAATAGCTTTATTGCCCTAAAGTTCTTTGTGATCCAACTGAGTCATTCCTCTTTCCCCTCAACCTTTACAAAACTGATATTTTTACTGTCTTCATAGTTTTGCCTTTTCAAGAATGCCATATAGCTGGAATCTCTCAGGGAGTAGCCTTTTCAGATTTTCTTTTTTTGATAAATCTTCTTCATTCTTAACCTCACACTACCCCTAAAGGAAACAACCAAACCCCTCTTAAGAATCCGTAGATAAAGGGATGATTTTCAGATCATCTGGTTAAGTAGTAAGTATGACTTGGACACAATAATAAGCTTTGAGAATAAAAACATGAGAAGGAGAACTTATAGGTCTAAGAGAGAGATACTGATGGATTGAGGTAAGAATAAACAGTAAAGAATGGGGACAAAATACAAGTGTAAATGTGGGCATAAATGGAAAAAAAAAAGATGAGAGGGCAAGAGGTAGAGGTGTGGAGAATGTAGGTGGATTCGTTTGGGAGAATAGGAATTAGTCATAAGGCTTTATGAATAAAAAATAAAGTTACTTATTATTTATTATGTGTTACTAACAAAGAGTTGAATTGGATTAAGTAGACACAACCTTTGAATTTATTCATTCCTTCAATAAATATTTCCTGAGTGCTATTATATGCCAGGCACTGTGGTAGGCACTAGGAATAAGTGAAGAATGTAGTCATAATTCTTGCCCTCATGGGGTTTAAAACTTGATGGGGACTTACTGATTATTCTTTTTTGCTTCCCTTGCCTGTCACGTTCCTCATCCCCCAGAATCTCCACCTTGCTTTGAATGCTGCTAATAGCTGGCTTCTGTTTGCCATTAGTCAAGAGAACCACCAGAGGAATTCAGAAGTCATGAGGAAAAAGAAAACAGGGTATGAATTTCATGATCATTTCCTCAACTGTGTTCTTTTAATGCATTTCATAATGGATACAATTATTACAGTTGCTTTGGGGGGCCCCAGCCCTCTCCATACCTCCAGCTGTCCCTGGTTCCCATGACACCATCTCCTCCTCCTCCTTCATTTTTGCTTAAGTGTGAAATGACTTCATGTTATCACTATCTATAAATGCTTCAGTTTCTTTCCTTGGTTCTCTTAACCTTGTTCATTGATCTTCAACTTGTGCCTTTAATAAACTCTTTTGAACCATAAGGATTTGATGTTTCTACCTGGATTTCTGACTGATCTAGAGGGGGAAAAATTAGAGAAACTCCTATGTAAATAATTTAATAATTTAAAACTGTATTAAGGGTATGATGAAAAAACACAAATATTTAGATGGACAATAATGAGTGTCAGTTACATAAAGTAGTCAGAGAAGGTGTCTTTAGAAGGTGATTAAGTTGTGGCCAGAAGGTAAGGGGAAGCTAGCATGGAAAGAGTGTTCCCCATAGAGGAAACAGCAAATGTAAAGGCCATGAGATAGCAAAGGTCTTGGCATCCTCTATGCTAGAATTTGGTTATAATACTGTATGACAAACATTTGATTAAAATATTATGTGGACTGGGGTGTCTGGGTGGCTCAATCAGTTAGGCTTCTACCTTCAGCTCAGGTCACAATCTTGGGGTCCTGGGATCAAACCTTGTGCAGGGCTCCCCACTCAGTGGGGAGCCTGCTTCTCTCTCACCCTACCACTCTCCTTTGTGTGCTCATTCTTTCTCTTTTTCTCAAGTAAATGCATAAAATCTTAAAACAAAACAAAACAAAAACCAAAAAACAAAGCATTATGTGGGCAGATGAAGGGGGAAAATCAATTTGAGTGGCAAAGTCCTGCCTGGTATCTAGTGACAGATAATAAGTTTGTGGACAGGCAAAGTCCACCATGTTAAAGTGGGAAGCAGCTCAGGTGATCTGTGGGAATTAAGCAGATGCTCAGGTATTAATTTGAAATTGTTGTGATTATGTTGGTATGCAATAAGGATCTATCCTATGTGATAATGTAGTCTAAGAGAATTAGCACATATAAAGATGTCATTTTTAAAATTTTGTTTCCTTTCATCAGTGGTAGGTTAGTCTTTAGGTAGAGGTTATATCTCTTCATAGCATGTTTTCTTTTTCTTTTCTCTCTTTTTAAAAAATTTTATTTATTTATTTGAGAGAGAGAATAAGCCAGAGAGAGAACACAAGTAGGGGGAGGGGCAAAGTGAGAGGGGGAAGCAGATTCTCTGCTGAACAGGGAGCCTGATGCAGGGCTAGACCCCAAGACCCCAAGATCACAACCTGAGCAGGTGTTTAACCTAGTAAGCCACCCAGGCATCCCATGTTTTTTCTTCAGAATTATTACACTTCATAAAAAGAAAATAAAATGAGCAACAGAAACTTTCTTGACAGGTTGTGTGTCTTTGTATCCCCACTCCCTTTTTTAAATACTTACACTGAGGGGATATGAAGAGAAGGAGTAACAAAAGAGTGGAAAAGTTGAAGAAAATAAAGTATTAAAATAACATAATTTGACTGTTGGATTCCACCTAGAACGAAAGGGACTTTAAAGATCAATTTACTAAACATATATCAAGAATTCTAAAAGCAAACACATCTAACTTATTAAATAAGCTTGCCTGGGGAAGTATCCCATATTGTTTTTTCCTCTATAAATCCATTTCTGTAATTTGTTTTACAATATGACCTTCTGTTAGTGCATATTCTGGCATTTAAGAATTATTTAACTGCAGGATATATGAAAACCTTTGGCATCAAGCCAAAACATATTATTTTTGTATTTATCAGAATTGAAATGATTACTCAGGACGTTTTCAGGCATATCTGATGCCACAATTTGGACAAATGGTGAAAAATAAGACCTTTAAGGCATGATTTAATCATGTGCATTTAACCAATATCTTTGGGTTTGGAAGACTTCCTTAGGTATCAGCCCAAATACCTCCTAGATGAATTTTAAGTTCTTGAAATATATTTTTACTTATAGACATATTTTGCTTAAAAATACCACATGATGACATTTCATTTTTAGTCTATTATGATCATTTCTACTTAGATTTATTTTTTTAAAGATTTATTTATTTGAGAGAGAGAGAGAGAGAGAGAAAGTATGAACAGGAGGGGCATTGGGAGAGAGAATCTCAAGCAGACTCCATGCTGAGTGTGGAGACCAATGCAGAGCTCCATATCACCACCCTGAGATACTGAAACCAGGAGATGGATGCTTAACTGACTGCTCTAGCCAGGCAGCCCACTTCTACTTTGATTAAATAGGATTCCACATGTATGCATTTAATTTCAATCCGTTTTGAAATTAAAAGAAGAAACCATGGTTTTTAACTACATTTGCACACTCAACCTCTTCTTACTAGCTGAATTTTTCATATTTGCTAATATTTTCCTCAACCCTAGGCTAAACCTACTTTAAGCACATTTATAAAGCATGTTTCATCTTCATGTGCTTTATAGCTAGCTCACCACAAGTTAAGTTAAATGATTAGTAACTCTGACAGAGATGCATTTATGCAAATTATAATCATAGAGTCTAGAAAGGACCCCGAGGTCTCATCACTCTAAATAAAAACCAAATCCAAAACAAAACAACAACACCCTGTTTAAAATAAATCATAATACTCTAATCAAATATAATCAAAATCTCACTCCTGCATCTATGCTCAACACTCATATTATAAACATCATTGACAAGTGATTATGTATCATAGGATTTAAACCCTCAGAAATAGGATCATAAAGTATAGCAGTCATTATAGTGTGAAATAAATCATCTGTTTGATTTGGAGAATGATTGCATGTTGTACACATTGACAGCTGGTGCTATTATGTTAACATTCTTTCAGGGGATACTAAAGTAATCAATTGGTTCACTGCAACTATCATCTTTACGATTTTTAGGCTGTTGTCTCATTATCTCTTATCAGAATCTATATCCTTTGCATGAAGAGCAGATAGCACCTTATATTTTTATCCACTTTTTATTTTATTATTGCTAAATAAAATTTAAGAATGATATTGGAAATTTAAGACATATAGGCAAAGAAATGTTTATTTAAAGAAGTTTCCTTTATGTTCAAGTAGCAAAACTATATATATATATATTATTGTTCGTAGAAACCACTAGAACGATCATTATAATTGGTTACTTCATCACTTCCCAACCCCTCCCCTTTTTAATGAATAGCCACCAAGGAGCTTCTGGGGAAATGAAATCTAACAAAGTAAGTGATCCAAAAAAAGATATGTCACATTTTAATAAACAATTGTGTCTAATTATGGAGAATATGTACTTACTTGCCAAGTGCAAAGCATTCCATCTTAACAGTTGTTCCCTTAGCAGCTGTAACCATGAAAGGAAAATGGACCTCAATTTTCGGCTCATATTCTCCCATCACACCTGGGAAATAAAGAACATTCTTTAAGCATAAAATGAATGTCAAAATTTCCTTCTAATTCTGGAAATATTACATTGAAAAGCACTGTGGTTTGGTTGTTAATGTCTGTTTGATGACTGCTAAATTTTTGATACACTGAAATAAGAAATAACCCAGTCTTCCTTTAAGGATTGGATTGCATGTATGTTCAATACCATTTTAAATAACAATAACTGAAAATGTTAGTCAACACTGTTAGTTTAATGACTGATTACATTCCAGGGAAAACAAATAAATATGAACATTTCCCATGGTAAGTAATTGTTTTTTTCCTACGTAAGTAAAAACTTTCTTTATCATTGCATATAAATGAATACTTACTCATTAAGTCAACATACATTTATTGAATGTCTATAATATTCAAACATTTTGCAGGCATTATGGGAGTTACAAAGATAAATCAGTCATGGACTGTTCTCTCAAGCACTCAGTAAGTGTATTCGTAGAGAAAGAAATGACATATACTCAAATTTGGAAGAATAGTTATATATTAAAAAACTGTAAACAAAAATAGGAAATGATGAGTGTCATGAAATTAAGTATTATGTACATTTGGGGCACTTACAGGAATAGTTAGGATTTGAGTAAGTAGTAAAATGAGAGGAGAAAAAGTAAATACAATTGTAAGAATAAAGACAAAATGAGGGGAAACTATCAGAAGTAGGAATATCAGCTTTTCTGGCACAATTGGTATGTGAAGGGAAATGATACTAGGCAAATTTGGAAATATAAATGGAATGCAAAAAAAAAAAGAGGGCCTTGATTATCAGAGTAAGACATTCAGACATTAATCTGTAAATAATCTGGACTACTGAGGCTTTGAATAAGGGAATGGTATTTTTGCTGAGATGTATAAAATGAAATTGGAACAGAGACCATTAAATCAATTACATTATTTCAATAAAGCAACATAGAAAGAATAAAAGCCCAGACTTGAATTCTGGTGGTGAAGAAAAGAGAAGAGGCACTACATTAAAAAAAAAAAAAAAAAAAAAAAAAAAAAGAAAACCCACAAAACTAAAACAAGAAAGAATTGAGATTGGCACTCAATGGGGGGAGGGGGTTTGCTGACGGCAAGAGTGTGATCCTCTTTAATAATGACATTAAGATTTTCAGCTTCAGAGGCTGGGTGGTGTGAATGAAAGGAAAAAGAACATAGCTACAGTAGAAAAGCAGATGACTTTCATTTTAGGAGTACTGAGTTTCATATCTACAAGATCATCAGAAGAAAGAATCTGACCAGTTAACACAATGAAGGAATGAGGCTCTAAATGAGTTCTGGACAGTGATAGACACTTAGTGTCATCATTTAGAGGTGGCATTTGAAGCTGTGAGATTGTTTAGAAAGGTCTCGGGAAAAAAAGGAACCTGAATCTCCAAAGCTGGAGTAATCTGTTTTGATTTCTTCTGTTACCATAAGGAAAAATTCCCTTTAGAATCCTCTTTTATGCTAATACTTTTCTATTATGTTTTTAAAGAGCATCCTGTAAAAAATAAATAAAATAAATAAAAGGGTTCTGTAATTGTGCATTTCAGGCTCTTCGATATCTGAATCTGCCTCTGTGTTATATCAAAGTATTAATGATATTATTGGCTAATAGGAGTTAAACCCATGGATTATCTCTCTTCTCTTTCACATAATATTTGTGAAGTGCAAAAAATTCTTTTACAGCTTTCATCCTTAAGAATGACTAAAAAGATAGGCATTTCTGGGAGTATTTGGGAAGTGATTTTGTCCAGGTAGGGCCTTCTCGTGTTTCTCAAATGAGTCCCATATGGCCAAAGACATTGTTAAGCTTCACTTCAGGGCCCAAAAAGTTTGCTAATATTTCAACTAGATATTAAAAGCAAAATTAGAAGGTTTTTGTAAGAGGTTTCAAGTTATATTATCTGATTTGAGCTGCACTATAAGAAACAACTGGTTCTTTCTAATTTTACTGTAATGGTGATGATATAAGGACAGATGAGAAATCTATTTAGATGTTTTGTTTTTTAACAATTGAATACATTCCATAATTCAGTTTTGCTCTCTATTTCATGGGATAATTATGTTAGAATTAAAGTCTACCTTAGCGAATATAATTCGCCTCCTCCCCCCTTTTTTAGAGAGTTAAAATTCAAAGTCAGGTAATTGGCTCAAGATCCTATTGAATGCTGTTGATGGAAATGGGCAAAAAAAGGAATTTTCTGACCTCAGGTCTTTAATAGCTATTTTCTTGACATCACTCTGTTGAGGAATTTTAATCACAGAGTGCAACAGACCAGGCACATCACATGTACTACATCAGTAATTGACTGTCTGCCATGGTACTTGGTTTATTTCAGCTGCAATTTTTAATATTTCAAGTCATATGTAGCTTAGCTTGTAATCTCTTTTATTGGACTGGGTTTGGTGATGAAAGGAAAGAAACAGTGCTATAAAGCACATAGTTAAGTACAAGAGATGAGGCTAATCTCTTTAGTCAATATAGTTTCTTTATTTTTATTTTATTTTGTTTCATTTTGTTTTGTTTCATTTATTTATTTTTGTCTCCCAGGAGACACTGCAATGTGTCTTCATCTCTTTCCCCATACCTGTCTTTTCTGGGATGGTAGGCTGTCCTGTTGGAATTTCATGCCAATAGAAGATGACCCCAACCTACCTTAATTCCTAAAAAACAGAAGTCTTCCAGCTGAGAGAACATTACTCTCCTTCTATGTCTTCATGGTTGTTGATTTTTTTTTAAATTTGTTCCAATTACTTACAAAGAGGGTGTTTTTCCCTAAGTAGAGTACAACTTAGAGCAGTGTTTCTCCAAGTGCATTGCAGAATAAAGAGCCAATGACATCCAAAATATCTGGAAAACTTACAAAAATTTCAGTCTGCAGGGTTCAACTGCACGACTAGTGATAATCTTTGAAGGTGGGTCTACAGAGTCTATATTTTAATAGTAGTTGACTTTCAATAAATGTTTCATTTGTAATTATTTTTTTACTGTCTTTAGCAAACTGAATATAAATATATAGTATTGTGCTATGTAAGCCCCCTGGTAAGGAGATGAAAGTCCAAATAAATAATAAAAACATTAAATAGTAATAATGATAGTGACAAAGATGAAAGAGGGAAGAAAGGAAATGACTAAATAGTTCACTCTATGCCTATTAACATAGTGCTATGTGTGAGACACATTACTATACTCATCTTTTCGGGACATATTAGATATTAACTTGTTATTTGTAGATAGATGATGCAAATCCCAGTTCCAGCCCTGGCTCTCTTGGAACATTGAAGTAATCACAGAATTCCTCTGGATCCAATTTCCCATGTATAATGAGTGTTAATATTATGGATGGTTTAGAAATCTAAATATTGTACATTAATATATTTTTAATTTACTGTATTCAAATAAACTACCAGTTATAATCTTTGGAAATATTCATCATTTAGAAAAGTGTCCAGATGCCTTCTTTTCTTTTTTTTTTTTTCTTTTTTTTTTTTTTTCTTTTTTTTATTTATTTATTTGACAGACAGAGACCACAAGCAGGCAGAGAGGCAGGCAGAGAGAGAGGAGGAAGCAGGCTCCCTGCTGAGCAGAGAGCCCGATGCGGGGCTCGATCCCAGGACCCTGGGATCATGACCTGAGCCGAAGGCAGAGGCTTTAACCCACTGAGCCACCCAGGCGCCCCCAGATGCCTTCTTTTCAATTCCAAAATGAGTCCCTGATAAGAAACAATTTCACAAGCCTAGATAGATAGACAACATGATGTTTTCTCACTTAAAAAAGTGCATATTACCTCGAATCATAGTTTCTCAAGATGAGTCATTGTTATATAAATAACGGGATTGAAGGAGTGCCTGACAAGAGGAAATAAATAACTCATATTATCTTCAAATAATGTACCATTATGAATAGTGTTTATTTAAGGAGATTGAGAAGTACTAGAGGGGTTTATTAGAAGATGTTTTTCATCACTCATATATATTCTAAAAATCAGAGGTACTGATAGACTTTTTTTTTTTTTCCTTTTCCTAAGCATCAAGAATAAATTGATCAAGGGGCTGCCTCACACTGTAATTGCTTTCCTCTGATTACTGAATTTTAAGATGTATTTTCTTCTGTTCTTGACCCTGTGATTTAGGAAAATATATGCATCTCTCTCTATCACAATCTGAAGGCTCAGCCCATATACATCAATAACTTGGAAAAATAACTCATAAAAGTAAAGTTTAAAGAAAGCAGCTATATATATTTTTTTCTGAACAAAACTATAAGCTCTCTAGCATTAAAACAATAGGATAGATCAAATTTTTAAAAAGTAACAAAAGATTGCATATTCACTTTGAGAAATATTTTTAAAAGTTTTCCTTTTATGAAAAGAAAGGTTTCCATTTTTAGGAAATTGAATGTTTGCTTTTTTATAAATTTTGATTCACAAACAAAATTACAGAAATGTTTCTATAAATATATCTATATAACCAAAAATATATATAGTTCTGTAATAAGTCTATATTTATAACTCTTATAGGTGATATTCTTACTAGTTTTCTTTGACTTTGTGCATTGTAAGTGTGTGTGTGTGTGTGTGTATGTATGTGTGTCTGAGTGCCTATGTGTATGCCTTTCAAATATGAAAAAATAAATTTGGTTACTGCAAAAATTTTGGTAACTTGATTTTTATGAGATACCACCAAAACCTGTGAGTGTAATAACCGATCAGCTTTTGAATGAACTAGGGTCCTCATTGCTATAGCCATGGACCCTTCTCTGAAAGCTGGTTTGACTAGTCCCAGTAATAACGGGCAAACTACTGTACTGACTTGCAAGGAAACTAAATAAAAATAAAAATATAATGATTCCAAATGAGATATATTAATATCCAATTCAATAAATAAATGCTTCAAAGATCTCTAAATAATTCTGTGGGGCTCTCCCACCCTAATCAGAGTGGGTTCTTTTCAATTGTGATTTAAGTAGAAGCTATACTTTCTGTTTGATTCATTCAAATATTTATATCTACCAGAATGCATTTTTCCATTAAAAAGATAAAGTAAAATGCCTCAGAAATATGATGGACTTTCTTCACTGTGTTAAGCACATTAACCATAAATTGCTATATCCACAGTCCTTTCTATAAGAAACTAAAAGCAGTAAGATACAAATAAGATAAAGGTAGGCTAAATTATAAGGAGTCAGTTTTGACACACACCATTTGGAAGGTAAAGAGGATCTATTCAAATCAGAAGGAAAGATAAGTCAATTGGAGAGTTTAAAAAAAAAAAAGTTATCTGTAAGAGCTGAAACTCATTATTGGGAAAGATAGAAAGGAAATAGCCATACACTCCTGTTAACTAAGATTCCTAGGACTATGGATTTGCATTCAGTGGCCTTCCAGTCTTAGTCCCTCTGAGGTCAGGCCATATTACAAAAGCTAATCTTTGTTTTTTAAAATATCTTTTCTCTTATCATGTCATGTATTTCTTGAAAACAGAAGTCTCTTATTTAAGCTCACTGGACTGAATGTCTGTACCTTGTAACTACCTAGAAACACACATTGCCTTTGAGTTTTAGATTTTTAACATTCTTAGGGAAATTTTTCCTTGCAGAAAAATTTCTTACCTATAGTTGTCTATTTATTCATACAGTAATCAACAAGAAGTCATGGGACTTAAAATATCCTGGAGGAATTAGTTCCACTAACTCATTTGGTCAATTGCCTGGTTGTGTAACTCTGGGAGAAAATGTGTCAAATGCATTGTTTAACTATCCTTAAGAGTTTATTTTTACACTTTAATCGGCACAGATTGTTTTCTCACTTCAGTCTTGTTATTGAAAATGCCAGAATTCCTGCTGTTAGCACTCAGATTTGAGATACTAAACATACCAGGCCCTGATTTTCTCTGTAAACAGTTCACCACATATTCTATTTTATAAACTCTCACTGATTTCAAAGAGTTTATGAATAACATGGTTCAAAAGATACATATTTCCAAAGGAGGAATGTCAATTATCATAGCCTCATCACAGGGCTTTATGTGCATTAAAAAGTCTAGATGTAAAGAGAGAATAAATATTTTGAACACCTGCTCTAAGCCTGGTGCAGAAAGTGTATGTAACCAAATTGTTATTTAAAGCTTACAAACACAACAAAGTAGATAAGATTACCTCTATTTTAATTAAGAGGAAGGTGAGTATTTGAAAAGTTAAATAACTTGCTCAACATCAGTGAGGTATTAAGTGACAAGTAAGGTTTCAAGTCTAGAATTCTATTAATTCCAAAACCAGTTTCTCCTCATTATTCTATGTTGTTCCCCAGGAAATGTTCCCGCTGTTTGCAAGGCAGAATTTATTTAGTCACTTCCAGTTTTGTAGACAACTAAGTTCTACTTCAAACAGCAGGTCTTTCCTGACCCTCTACCCCCTCCCCACCTATCCAGATTAATCTCTGTTTCTTTGTATCACTTGTTCTCTCTCTCCCTCTCTCTCTTTCTCTCTCTCTCTATATATACACATATATACATATATATAAAAACTATATTACATATAATTATATTATTTATTATATATTCCATATATATGAAGAATCTAGTTCTCATTATGTAGAAAATGTATGATAAGTAACATAAGAGCAGAGAATATTTTAAAATTTATTTTATCTTTTTAAATTTTATTTATTTATTTACTTGAAAGAGAGAGAGAAGGTGCATGAGCAGGGGTAAGAGCAGAGGGGGAGGGAGAAAGAATTTCAAGCAAACTCCGCATGAGTGCAGAACCTGACAGGACCCTGAGATGATGACCTGAACAAAAACCGAGTCAGAGACTTAACTGACTGAACCACTCAGGTGCCCCAAGAATATTTTATTTCTATGCATTTCAATGCTAATGTTCTTTCCATTTTGAAGAAATTGAAGGTAATGTTCTAATCTGGAATAATAAAATCTATAGATTTAAAAATTATTGTGGGAGGGAGTCGAGATGGCTGAGAAGTAGCAGTCTGAGACTACCTCAGGTAGCAGGAGATCAGCTAGATAGCTTATCAAACCATTGCAAACACCTACAAATCCAACAGGAGATTGAAGAGAAAAAGAACAGCAATTCTAGAAACAGAAAATCGACCACTTTCTGAAAGGTAGGACTGGTGGAGAAGTGAATCCAAAGCAACGGGAAGATACACGGAGGGGAGGGGCTGGCTCCCGGCAAGCGGCAGAACAATGGAGCACTAAATCAGGACTTTTAAAAGTCTGCTCCACTGAGGGACATTGCTCCAGAGGATAAACTGGGGTGAAGCCCACGCGCATGCAGCGTGGACCCAGGTCCTACAGGGTCACAGAAGGATCAGGGGTGTCTGAGTGTCACAGAACTCACAGGTATTAGAGTGGGGAAGCCGGATACAGAGACAGAACTGAGGAGTGAGCTCTCAGCTCGGGGTTACCTTGAACCGGTCACAGGCTGGGTGAGCTCGGAGCACAGCCAGAGGCCAGGGAGATGGGAGGGAATGAGTGCTTTTCTCCAAGTGCGGCCAGAGGCTAGGGAGATGGGAGTGATTGAGCGTTTTTCTCTGAGGGAGCACTGAGGAGTGGGGCCCCAAGCTCTCAGCTCCTCCGGGGCAGAGATTGGGAGGCCGCCATTTTCATTCCCATCCTCTGGAACTCTATGGAAAGCATTCAGGGAACAAAAGCTCCTGAAAGGGAAGCCAAGCAGATTACTTAGCCTGGCCCCTGGTAAGGGCAGTGCAATTCTGCCTCGGGCAAAGACACTTGAGAATCACTACAACAGGCCTCTCCCCCAGAAGATCAACAAGAAATCCAGCCAAGACCAAGTTCACTTACCAAGGAGTACAACGGAATTCCAGAGGAGGAGAAAGCAAAGCATGGAATTCGTGGCTTTCTCCCCATGATTCTTTAGTCTTGCAGTTAATTTAATTTTTTTTAATTTAATTTTTTTTCTGATAATTTTTTTTAACTTTTACCCTTCCCTTTTTAATGTTTTATAACTAGTTTATCTTAACAATACCTTTCATTAAAAAAAATAATCTTTTTTGAACCTTCATTATTATAGTCATATTTTATCCTTCATTGTATCTAACTTTATTTTTTGTATACACATAGGGTTTTTTCTTCTAAAAAATTTGGGGTACAACTTCTTCTAATAGAACAAAATATACCCTAAATCTAGCTCGAGACTTGTTCTAGTCTCCAGCCTGAGCAAATTTCTCTCCACTTTCTTTTTCTTTATTCTCCAAACCAACTTACTTTATCAACTCCTTTTTAAGAAATTTAAAAAAAAAAAGTTTTTTTTTTCATCTTTATAGGCATATTCCATCCCTTCATTGTGTTTACCTTTATATATGTTTTTCATTCTTTATAATTTTGGGAGGTAGTTTCTTCTAAGAGACCAAAATACTCCCAAAACTGAGTGGGTGACCCTGTTCTAGTCACCAGTCTAATATATAGACATTTTTTACTTTTTTATATTTTTTCTTTATTTGTTTTCTTTTTCAATTTTTTTTTCCTGAACTTCTTTTTATCCCCTTTCTCCCCCCCATGATTGGGGGTCTCTTCTAATTTGGTTAAAGCGCATTTTCCTGGGGTCTTTGCCACCCTTTTTGTATTTTATTTTCTCCTTCATATATCATTATCTGGACAACATGACAAGGTGGAAAAACTCACCACAAAAAAATGAACAAGAGGCAGTACTGAAGGCAAAGGACCTAATCAATACAGACATTGGTAATTTGTCAGATCTAGAGTTCAGGATGACGATTCTCAAGGTTCTAGTCAGGCTTGAAAAAAGCATGGAAGATATTAGAGAAACCCTCTCTGGAGATATAAAAGCCCTTTCTGGAGAAATAAAAGAACTAAAATCTAACCAAGTTGAAATCAAAAAAGCTATTAATGAGGTGCGATCAAAAATGGAGGCTCTTACTGCTAGGATAAATGAGGCAGAAGAAAGAATTAGTGATATAGAAGATCAAATGACAGAGAATAAAGAAGCTGAGCAAAAGAGAGACAAACAGCTACTGGACCACGAGGGGAGAATTTGAAAGATAAGTGACACCATAAGATGAAACATTAGAATAAATGGGATTCCAGAAGTAGAAGAAAGAGAGAGGGGAGAAGAAGGCATATTGGAGAGAATTATTGTAGAGAATTTCCCTAATATGGCAGTGGGAACAAACATCAAAATCCAGGAGGTGCAGAGAACCCCCCTCAAAATCAATAAGAATAGGTCCACACCCCATCACATAATAGTAAAATTTACAAGTCTTAACAACAAAGAGAAAATCCTGAAAGCAGCCTGGGACAAGAAGTCTGTAACATACAATGGTAAAAATATTAGATTGGTAGCAGACTTATCCACAGAGACCTGGCAGGCCAGAAAGAACTGGCATGATATATTCAGAGCACTAAACAAGAAAAACATGCAGCCAAGAATACTATATCCAGCTAGGCTATCATTGAAATTAGGAGAGATAAAAAGCTTCCAGGACAAACAAAAACTGAAAGAATTTGCAAACACCAAACCAGCTCTACAGGAAATATTGAAAAGGGTCATCTAAGCAAAGAGAACCATAAAGTAGTAGATCAGAAAGGAACAGAGACAATACGCAGTAACAGTCAGCTTACAGGCAATACAATGGCACTAAATTCATATCTCTCAATAGTTACCCTGAATGTAAATGGGCTAAATGCCCCAATCAAAAGACACAGGGTATCAGAATGGATAAAAAAACAAAACCCATCAATACACTGCCTACAGGAAACTCATTTTAGACCCGAAGACACCTCCAGATTTAAAGTGAGGGGGTGGAAAACAATTTACCATGCTAATGGACATTGAAAGAAAGCTGGGGTGGCAGGGATGTCCATTATCACCACTACTATTCAACATAGTACTAGAAGTCCTGGTCTCAGCAATCAGACAACAAAAAGAAATTAAAGGCATCCAAATCGGCAAAGAAGAAGTCAAACTATCACTCTGCAGATGATATGGTACTATATGTGGAAAACCCAAAAGGCTCCATTCCAAAACTGCTAGAACTTGTACAGGAATTCAGCAAAGTGTCAGGATATAAAATCAATGCATAGAAATCAGTTGCATTTCTTTACAACAACAATAAGAGAGAAGAAAGAGAAATTAAGGAGTCCATCCCATTTACAATTGCACCCAAAACCATAAGATACCTAGGAATAAACCTAATCAAAGGGGCAAAGAATCTATACTCAGAAAACTATGAAGTACTCATGAAAGAAATTGAGGAAGACACAAAGAAATGGAAAAATGTTCCATGCTCCTGGATTGGAAGAACAAATATTGTGAAAATGTCTATGCTACCTAAAGCAATCTACACATTTAATGCAATCCCTATCAAAATCCCACCCATTTTTTTCAAATAAATGGAAAAAATAATCCTAAAATTTATATGGAACCAGAAAAGACCTCGAATAGCCAAAGGAATATTGAAAAAGAAAGCCAAAGTTGGTGGCATCACAATTCCAGACTTCAAGCTCTATTACAAAGCTGTCATCATCAAGACAGTATGGTACTGGCACAAAAACAGACACATAGATCAATGGAACAGAATAGAGAGTCCAGAAATAGACCCTCAACTCTATGGTCAACTAATCTTTGACAAAGTAGGGAAGAATGTCCAATGGAAAAGAGACAGCCTCTTCAACAAATGGTGTTGGGAAAATTGGACAGCCACATGTAGAAAAATTGGACAATTGGACAATTTCCTTACACCACACACGAAAATAGACTCAAAATGGATGAAGGACCTCAATGTGAGAAAGGAATCCATTAAAATCCTTGAGGAGAACACAGGAAGCAACCTCTTTGACCTCCCCCACAGCAACTTCTTCCTAAGAACATCGCCAAAGGCAAGGGAAGCAAGGGCAAAAATGAACTATTGGGACTTCATCAAGATCAAAAGATTTTGCACAGCAGAGGAAACAGTTAACAAAACCAAAAGACAACTGACAGAATGGGAGAAGATATTTGCAAACGACATATCAGATAAAGGGCTAGTATCCAAAATCTATAAAGAGCTTAGCAAACTCAACACCCAAAGAACAAATAATCCAATCAAGAAATGGGCAGAGGTAATGAACAGATATTTCTACAAAGAGGACATCCAAATGGCCAACAGACACATGAAAAAATGCTCCACATCTCTCGGCATCAGGGAAATACAAATCAAAACCACAATGAGATACCACCTCACACCAGTCAGAATGGCTGAAATTAATAAGTCAGGAAATGACAGATGCTGGGAGGATGTGGAGAAAGAGGAACCCTCCTACACTGTTGGTGGAAATGCAAGCTGATGCAACCACTCTGGTAAACAGCATGGAGGTTCCTCAAAAAGTTGAAAATAGAGCTACCCTATGACCCAGCAATTGCACTACTGGGTATTTACCCTAAGGATACAAACGTAGTGATCCGAAGGGGCACGTGCTCCCGAATGTTTATAGCAGCAATGTCTACAATAGACAAACTATGGAAAGAACCTAGATGTCCATCAACAGATGAATGGATAAAGAAGGGGTTGTATATATATACAATGGAATACTATGCAGCCATCAAAAGAAATGAAATCTTGCCATTTGCAATGACATGGATGGAATTAGAGAGTATTATGCTTAGCGAAATAAGTCAATCAGAGAAAGACAACTATCATATGATCTCCTGATATGAGGAAGTGTAGATGCAACGTGGAGGGTTTGGGGGGTAGGAAAAGAATAAATGAAACAAGATGGGATCAGGAATGAGACAAAACATAAGTGACTCTTAATATCACAAAACTAACTGAGGGTTGCTGGGGGGAGGGGGATCGGGAGAGGGTGGTGGGGTTATGGATATTGGGGAGGGTATGTGCTATGGTGAGTGCTGTGAAGTGTGTAAACCTGGCGATTCACAGACCTGGGATAAAAATGCATTATATGTTTATAAAAAAAATAAAAAAATAAATCTGTAAGGTCTATAGTGTTGTTCAAATGTTCTTCTTCCCTGTTGATCTTTTGTTTACTTGTCCTAACAATCATTGAAAGCATGGTGTTGAAGCTTCCAACTATTATTGTTGAATCATCTGTTACAATATGTCAGTTTTTTGCTTCATATGTTTTAGTGTTTTGTCATTTGGCACATACATGTTTAAAACTATCATATCATACTGTTGTGTAGATATTTAATCATTATAAATTATCTCTTATCTGTAGCAATTTTGACTTGCTATTTCTTGCAAAATTCATTATCCAGGGGAGACAAGATGGTGGGGAAGTAAGAGGAGGCACAGTTTCAACCTGTATCCTAAAGTGAGCTGATTACCTACTAAAGAACTCTGATCATCCATGAAATCAGCCTGAGATCAGAATTATACATGTCTGGATCTCTACGGGGGCAGAAGACGCCAGTGAGCAGGTAAAGCAGAGTGGGAACATCGGGCTGATTTCTAAAGATGAACAAAAGGGGGAGGGAGCCACCAGACGTGACCCATTGGAAAGTAATACCCAAATACCAGAGTGCCCTGCGACTGGGGATCAGCATTAACTTGGAGTCTGGTTGAATGCACTCAAAAAGAGCAAAGGATCATGGGGGAAAGTGTGGGAATCAGGCGGTTAGGGACAGGGGCTTAAGTCCCCGGACCCAGGACAGCCACCCCTGGTGCTGAGCCAGAGAAAGTGAGATAGAGAAACCAGGTCTTGGTCCCTGAGCCACCAGCGTGCCTGAGAACTCATGTGGTCTGGCTCCCGTGAGGGGCTGGGACCCTTGCCAGCCGGCAGAACGCCACGCCGTACTATCAGAGCCTGAGACACGTGCGCCCCACACCCTCCCCTGAGAGAGGTGCGCACAGGCACCAGCCAGGTGCTCTCTGACCCAGAAAGACCAGGCACTCCCAGCCTGGGCCAGCGGGAAAACCTCAGCGTGCGATCACAGCTTGGAACCTCTCTGGCAGTCTCAAGCCGCCCAGACAGCTGCTGC
Organism: Martes martes; assembly: GCF_963455335.1. Taxonomy (NCBI): domain Eukaryota; kingdom Metazoa; phylum Chordata; class Mammalia; order Carnivora; family Mustelidae; genus Martes; species Martes martes. Next base: position 83,246,823 of record NC_137898.1, on the reverse strand, counting down.
TGGTTTGGGGTACAAGCAGGAGTTCCTGTGTCCCCAGGGACCATGACTCGGAAACTGCTCTGCCAGTGGCCAAGGGGGAACTTAATGTGTTCTGGAGACCCAGAAGGGAACAGACTAGGCTTCTCTCTGAGAGGGAGGTCGGGGTGCAGTTTCCTTTCCTCTAAATCTCCAAAAAGCAATAAAAGTTGTCAAGGCGAGAGAAAAGAAATGAACAAACATAAAAACCTCCAGAGAACAAAAGCCTGAAAAACCAGTTTCCTCAGAGCCCACCCCCTTGAGGGGGGCGGGAGGACTTAACTGAGGGAACATTGTCTGAAAACCCACGCGGCAGGTCCCTCCCCCAGAAAATGAACCAAGAAAAAAAAAAAAGGAAAAAAAAAAAAGACAACAAGAGAACAACCACCACTACTTCATAGATACAACTTTTGTTTTTGATTTACTCCCACTATTCTGGTTCATTTTTTTTTATAGATAGTTTTTTAACATAATACAATCACAGTGAGATGTCCAGTACATCAAATTACATAATAACCTTTTAACCTGAACTTTTTGATACATATACTCATGTTTTTCTTTTGCTTTTCTATTTTTTAATTTTTTTTTCAATTTTCATTTAGTTTAGTTTAGTTTATTCATTTTTTATTTTATTTTTTAATATTCATTTACAGTTAAACTTCAAGGTAATCCCCTTTCCCCAACCAATGCTACCCCTATAGGTAAACCAATTTTTAATCCCCCTTTATATTAGGAAAGTTGAGTCCTTTAACAAAGATATCAAGACACATCCAGGAAGAATCAAAATAGCCTTCCTCGCCCACACTGAGAATTTATAACCACGCTCCCATCTTTTTCTTCCACCAGTGTTTCTGTGTATTTGTGTTTGTCCTGATAGTATATAAATCTTATACTTGGGGTTCTTTTTGACGAGGTTCTTCTTCTTCTTCTTTTTTTTTTTGCTCTTATATATATATATTTTTTTTTTTCTCTTGTCATATACTTTTATCAGTCTTTTTGTTTGTCTGTTTTGTTTGTATACTTCATAAATCTTGCCTTGGGGCCAATTTGGGCTGAGCCTTCTCTTTTATCTTCCCTTTTTTTCCTGTCTCTCTCTCTCTCTTTTTTTCTTTTTCTTTTCTTTTTTCTTTCGTTTGGGTGGGGACTCCTGATTGCTCAGAAGCAAACCAGGGTGCACCTTGACTGCACCACAGTAGATATATCCAGCTACATCCGTTCAGCCATCTCTCACCAAAATGACTAGGAGGAGGAATACCCAACAGAAGAAAAATACAGAGGTTGGGTCTTCTGCAACAGAGCTAATGGCTATCAACATAGACAATATGTCAGAAAGAGAATTCAGGCTAACAATTATCCAGGCAATAGCTAGGTGGAGAAAGCCATGGATGACCAAATGGAATTGATTAGGGCAGAACTGAAGGCCACCAGGGATGATGTTCACAATACTCTCAATGAGTTCCAATCTAATCTAAATTCTCTAAAAGCTAGGGTAACTGAGACAGAATATAGAATTAGTGATCTGGAGGACAAACAGATAGAGAGAAAGGATCGGGAGGAACAAACAGCTTAGAAGCCACGAAAACAGAATCAGGGAAATAAATGATGCCATGAAACGTCCCAACGTCAGAATTATTGGAATCCCTGAAGGGGAGGAGAAAGAAAGAAGTCTAGAAGATATAGTGGAACAAGTTCTTCATGAAAATTTTCCCAATCTCATGAATGGAACCAGCGTTCATGTACTAGAGGCAGAACGGTCTCCCCCCAAGATTGTAGATTCCAAAAAAAATCAAGGCACCTGATAGTAAAATTGAGAAATCATAATTGTAGATACAATCTCTTGAAAGCTGCTAGGACAAAGAGGCTCCTTATGTACAGAGGAAAGCCCATCAGAATGTCAGACCTGTCCACAGAAACCTGGAAAGCCAGAAAGGGCTGGCAAGATATATTCAGGGTACTAAATGAGAAGAACATGCAGCCAAGAATACTTTATCCAGCAAGACTGACATTCAAAATAGATGGAGAGATAAAGATTTTCCAAGACTGGCAAGGCTTAAAAGAGTATGTGACCACCAAGCTGACACTGCAGGAAATATTAAGGGGGATTCTATAAAAGAGGAAAAATCCTAAGAATAGCATTGAACAGAAATATAGAGATAATCTACAGAAAGAAACACTTCAAAGGTAGCATGATGTCAATAAAAACTTATCTATCAATAATCACTCTCAATGAGAATAGCCTAAATGCACCCTTAAAATGACACAGGGCTGCAGATTGGATAAAACGACAGGACCCATCCATATGTTGTCTACAAGAGACCCATTTCGAATCTAAGGATACACCCAGACTGAAAGTGAAGGGATGGAGAAGCATCTTTCATGCCAATGGACCTCAAAAGAAGGCCAGGGTAGCAATTCTCAAATCAGATAAATTAGATTTTAAACTAAATACTGTAGTCAGAGATACAGAAGGACACTACATCATTCTTAAAGGGACCATCCACCAAGATGATCTAACAATTGTAAATATCTATGCCCCCAATATGGGAGCAGCCAACTACATAAGAAAACTATTAATCAAGATAAAGAGTCATATTGATATGAATACATTAATAGTAGGAGATCTTAACATGCCTCTCTCAGTAATAGATATATCATCAAAGCAGAAAATCAGTAAAGAAACAAGAATATTGAATGACACATTGGGCCAGATGGACCTCATGATATATACAGAACATTCCACCCTAGAACAACAGAATCCTCATTGTTCTCAAGTGGACATGGAACCTTCTCCAGAATAGAACACATACTGGGTCACAAATCAGGACTCAACTGATACCAAAAGACTGAGATTATTCCCTGCATATTCTCAGATCACAATGCTTTGAAACTGGAGCTCAATCACAAGGAAAGGTTTGGAAGGAACTCAAACACCTGGAAGCTAAAGACCACCTTGCTTAAGAATGCTTGGATCAACCAGGATATGAAAGAAGAAGTTAAACAATTCATGGAAACCAATGAGAATGAAGACACTTCACTCCAAAACCTATGGGATGTAGCAAAGGCGGCCCTAAGGGGGAAATACATAGCCATCCAAGCCTCCATCAAAAAAATTGAAAAATCCAGAACACACCAGCTGTCTCTACACCTTAAAGAACTGGAGAATCAACAACAAATCAAACCAACTCCACACATAAGAAGGGAAATAATCAAGATTAGAGCAGAGATCAATGAGATAGAAACTAGAGATACAGTAGAACATATCAATGAAACTAGAAGATGGTTTTTTGAAAGAATCAATAAGATCGATAAACCATTGGCCTAACTAATCCAAAAGAAAAGAGAGAAAGCTCAAATTATAAAATTATGAATGAAAAGGGAGAGATCACAACTAACACCAAGGAAGTAGAAACAATCATCAGAAGTTATTGTCAACAGTTATGTGCCAATAAGCTAAGCAACCTAGATGAAATGGATGCATTCCTGGAAAACTATAAACTCCCAAAATTGAACCACAAAGAAATTGACAACCTGAGTAGACCATATCTAGTAACGAGATTGAAGCAGTGATCAAAAACCTCCCAAAAAACAAGAGCCCAGGACCTGATGGATTCCCTGGGGAATTCTACCAAACTTTCAAAGAAGAAATAACACCTATTGTCCTTAAGCTGTTTCAAAAAATTGAAAAAGAAGGAAAACTTCCAGACTCTTTTTATGAAGCCAGCATTACCCTGATCCCCAAACCAGGCTAAGACCACACCATAAAGGAGAATTTCAGACCAATATCACTGATGAATATGGATGCCAAGATTCTCAACAAGATTCTAGCAAACAGGATCCAACAGCACATTAAAAACATTATCCACCATGACCAGGTGGGATTCATCCCTGGGTTACAAGGATGGTTCAACATTCGCAAATCAATCAATGTGCTAGAACAAATCAATAAGAGAAGAGAGAAGAACCACATGGTCCTCTCAATTGATGCAGAAAAAGCATTTGACAAAATCCAGCATCTGTTCCTGATTAAAACACTTCAAAGTATAGGGATAAAGGGAACATTCCCCTACTTCATAAAATCTATCTATGAAAGACCCACAGCAAATATCATCCTCAATGGGAAAAAGCTCGCAGCTTTCCCTTTGAGATCAGGAACATGACAATAATGCCCGCTCTCACCACTCTTGTTCAACATAGTACTAGAAGTCCTAGCAACAGCAATCAGACAACAAAGAGAAATAAAAGGTATCCATAATTGGTAGTGAAGAAGTCAAACTCTCTCTCTTCGCAGATGACATGATTCTTTATATGGAAAACCTGACAGACTCCACCCCCAAACTACTAGAACTCATACAACAATTCAGTAACGTGGCAGGATACAAAGTCAATATACAGAAATCAGTGGCTTTCTTATACACTAACAATGAAAATACAGAAAGGGAAATTAGAGAATTGATTCCATTTACTATAGCACCAAGAACCATAAGATACCTGGGAATAAACCTAACCAAAGAGGTAAAGGATCTGTACTCGAGGAACTACAGAACACTCATGAAAGAAATTGAAGAAGACACAAAAAGATGGAAGACCATTCCATGTTCTTGGATCAGAAGAATAAACATTGTTAAAATGTCCATACTGCCTAGAGAAATCTATACCTTTAATGCCATTCTGATCAAAATTCCACTGGTGTTCTTCAAAGAGCTGGAGCAAATAATCCTAAAATTTGTATGGAATCAGAAGAGACCCCGAATTGCTAAGTAAATGTTGAAAACAAAAATCAAAACCAGGGCATCACGTTACCTGATTTCAAGCTTTACTACAAAGCTGTGATCACCAAGACAGCATGATACTGGCATAAAAACAGACACGTAGACCAGTGGGACAGAGTAGAGAGCCCAGATATGGACCCTCAACTCTATGGTCAAATAATCTTCGACTAAGCAGGAAAAATATACAGTTGAAAAAAGACAGTCTCTTCAATCCATGGTGCTGGGAAAGTTGGAGAATGAAACTTGACCACTCTCTTACACCGTACACAAAGATAAACTCAAAATTGATAAAAGACCTCAATGTGAGACAGGAATCCATCAGAATCCTAGAGGAGAACATAGGCAGTAACCTCTTCGATATTAGCCTCAGCAACTTCTTTCAAGATATGTCTCCAAAGGCAAAGGAAACAAAAGCGAAAATGAACTTTTGGGACTTCATCAAGATCAAAAGCTTCTGCACAGCAAAGGAAACAGTCAATACAACAAAGAGGCAACCCATGGAATGGGAGAAGATATTTGCAAATGACAGTACAGACAGAAGGTTGATATCCAGGATCTATAAAGAACTTCTCAAACTCAACACACACAAAACTGATAATCATATCAAAAAATGGGCAGAAGATATGAAAAGACACTTTTCCAATGAAGACATACAAATGGCTATCAGACACATGAAAAAATATTCATCATCTCTAGCCATTAGGGAGATTCAAATTAAAACCACAGTGAGATACCACCTTACACCAGTTAGAATGGCCAAAACTAGCAAGACAGGAAACAACATGTGCTGGAGAGGATGTGGAGAAAGGGGAACACTCTTCCACTGTTGGTGGGAATGCAAGTTGGTGCAGCCACTTTGGAGAACAGTATGGAGATTCCTCAAGAAATTAAAAATAGAGCTTCCCTATGACCCTGCAATTGCACTACTGGGTATTTACCCCAAAGATACAGATGTAGTGAAAAGAAGGGCCATCTGTACCCCAACGTTTATAGCAGCAATGGCCATGGTCGCCAAACTGTGGAAAGAACCAAGATGCCCTTCAACGGACGAATGGATAAGGAAGATGTCGTCCGTATACAGTATGGAGTGTTACGCCTCCATCAGAAAGGATGAATACCCAACTTTTGTAACAAAATGGATGGGACTGGAAGAGATTATGCTGAGTGAAATAAGTCAAGTAGAGAAAGCCAATTATCATATGGTTTCACTTATTTGTGGAGCATAACAAATAACATGGAGGACATGGGGAGATGGAGAGAAGGGAGTTGAGGGAAATTGGAAGGGGAGATGAACCATGAGAGATTATGGACTCTGAAAAACAATCTGAGGGTTTTGAAGGGGCGGGGGGTGGGAGGTTGGGGGAACCAGGTGGTGGGTATTGGGGAGGGCATGTATTGCATGGAGCACTGGGTGTGGTGCAAAAACAATGAATACTGTTACACTGAAAAGAAAAAAAAAAACTCAAAAAGGAAAATAAAAGTCACACTACACTATAAAAAAATCATTATCCATTTTTATTATTCAAATAAATCAGCTTACAAATAAAAAATATTGTAATATGGTCATATGAGAATAAAAAAAATACTTTGTGAATTGATAAAGTGATAAATTCTCTCCATTTCTCCATAATCTATTTATTACTAGGCTCTATTAATTTGTTTGCTATAACATGTTTCCTATCCATTTCTTTCTTTCCAGGCTGATTGTCATTACTTCAGTTTGAATTCCCTTTCATCCAGGTTATTATCTATGGCAATGTGGAGATACTTGGTGGCATGACCAATTGTCATCAAGGCCTCATATAATTACATTTAAGATAAAATAGAAGATATTTGAGACAGAGTTTAGACAACACTTGGAAGAAGTGTCACTATAAAGGAGAGTAGGGAAAATAAGATGGGAGCTGGATGGGGGCTACGGAGCCAAGAAAAAATTGCTTTTAAGATAGTGAGTATTGTAATATGTTTGCTGATGAAAATGATTTAGTTTGAAGGAAAGAAATGATCCTTAGAGGAGAGAGAGGGTATGGCTGCAGAAACTCCTTGAATTAGGTAAGAGGGTATGGGATCCAGTACACAGAACTGTCAAGAAGAGATTATTAGTTGTAATAAGAGGTAAGGGCAGCATGAATAGATAGATACAGGTAAGATGTTATGTTTGTTGTTGGAAAAATATGTAAGATTATTAAGTTAAGGCAAAATCTGTACTCAAAGTTATGTATCTCTTTATATCCACAGTTTCACATTTATAAACATGAAGTGAATGGAGTAAAGCCTGAAGTTGGAGATAGAGACGTGACAAGTGAGTTGAATATAATAGAGATATTTAGGGGATAAAGAATGGAGAGTGTATAGAGAAAGATGTTTATAATGAGTGGCTATGCTATCTAAAATAGAAAGGATCTTGGAACACTGAAAAAAATAATATAAAGGCTAAAAAAATAAAAGAGAAAGTAAAGGTACGTGAGGACATGAGGGTGTGATGGACAGAAATATATAGTGGATTGATCAAAGGATTACAGAGCTTGTGGTTGAAGAATTGTTTGAATAGAAAGTGCTAAACAGACAGAAAGGAGGCTGTAGGCAGAGGGCCATTACTAAAAATTGAGCTTTTGATGAAGTCAGGATCATTGTTAATGGAAAAATTTAGGCTATGACCTTTGTAATGGGTGGCTAAGGTAAGATTGAGTGAAAGTTCAAGGGTGGCAAGGAGGTTAAGAAACAGAGAGGTCAGGACATTGAATGGATCACTGCTATAAATGTGGATGCTTGCCAGACATAGTAGTATCCATAAACGAGGAAGACTGAACTAGGAGAATTAAGCATTATTGCAATAGATTTGATTGAGACTGCTGAAAGCATGCCACTGATCTTTTATCTTTACTGATGTTTTCATTTCTTAGTTTCCCACTCGAAGACTTCAATGTTCTAGTCCTAAGTTACCTTTTCAAATTTACCTCTCACTCTTCCCCTTCATGCATCCATTATTCTATGTAACAGAAATGTTTGCTATTTTTTTCAAATATTTTATTTATTTATTTGTGAGAGAGAGAGAGTGTGCACCCAGGAGCAGGGGCAAAAGGAGAGGAGAAGCAGACTCCCACTGAGCAGGTGTCAGAAGCAGGACTCCATCCCAGGCCCCCGAGACCAAGACCTCAGCCAAAGGCAGATGCTCAACCGAGTCATCGAGGTGTCCTGCTATTTTCCAAATATACTTTATTCTTAATTGGTTATGAAACTTCCACATACTGTTTGTCCTTAATTAAAAAATACCTTAATATCATCCCATGCATGCTAAAGTTTAGTTATCAGTAAATTTCACCTGCCATCTCAGAAGATGACAATGATGGCAACAATGGCAAAGAAGAAGAGGAAGAAAGGGAAGGGGAAGAAGAAAAAGTGAGAGGAAGGGGAAGGAGAAAGAGATGAAAGAATAGAGAGAGGAAGAGGAGGAGAAGAAAGAGAGGAAGCACACAAAAACAGCCCCCTCCCAGGAAAAGACAAATTTCTGTAATTTCTAAAATTTCCCCAGGACGTAATTTTTGTCCTCTATTTATGAGTTAACATAGTGTCTTATTTCTTTCAATACTAATTATCTTATACCTTGTATTACAGTTAGTTATATACAGCTATTCCAAATATCTTACCAGTTGAAACTATCACTTGAACTCTCCTATCTGATCCAACCATACTCCTAATTCTTTAGTCTGTCTTTCTGATGTCTTTATGACTTTGCCTCTGAACACCTAGGTCATTATAAGCAGTTATCTATTTGTACAACTGTTGTAACTCCTCATTCTGTCTGCTCATCAAAAAGCTATCTGCGTTTTTCCATATAATATTGATTTGTCTTTCATTACTAATAGAATAGGGCTGTGCCATCTTGTCAATACAATCCTTTCTCCAACAATACAATCAATACAATCCTTTCTCCAACAAACTATTCAAGATTCCAGATCAACACTTGAATCTGTTGGTCTTTCTACCACAAAAGTTATTGTCTTTAAGGCAAACAAATAAAGAACAACAAAAAACAAAAATAACAAAATACATACATTTAATTCTAATTCCCTGCTTCAAAGACTCTACTTACTCAGGTGTGATTTAAAATAAGGTATGAATCCTCTACATTGCATTCAACAACCTCCCCAATTTGGACCTTTCCTTTCTGATTAGTCTTATTTTTAGTGACTCTTCTCACCAATCTCACTCTGTAGCCATATGATACTTTTCTCCATTTCTCAAAGTAACCATGCCACTCAAAAATCACATGTTTTTGCCTTTCTCTTTAATTGGTTTAACCTTTCCTCTACTTAATAAACTAACATTCAGGTTTTAAAATCATACTCAAATTTCACCTCCCCTTTAGAAGAATTAATTTTCCTCTACTCTTTGTTTTCATAGTGCACAATTCAAACCATTATTTTAGGGCATATCCTCACTGCATTTTAGTGATGTTTATTCTCCATATTCCTCACTCCATTGTTCTAGTGATAAGGAAATGAAACTTGTTTTTTTGTACCCGCAGTGCCAATACATAAACTGATTAACTGGCTACATGTTACTCTTTTGGGTGCACCTGTGTTCCATGGTCCATAGTTTCTCCCATGGAGTATTTGATCTCATTTTCCTATTAAAATTCTTATTTACTTCCTTGGATTGATTCTTACAAACATTTTCTTCATTTCTCATTTTAAGTTTGAGAGTGTTTCAGGAGCAAACCAAGGAATTTCCTCATAATCTTTCTAGTATTTCTTGTACATGTCTTTTCTGATTTCTTTCTACAGAGATAATTTAATTCAAACTTTTGACTTCAATCTCTGGTATACTTAGCCCTGATTCTGCTATCTTTTCCATCCAATACATTCTGTACATGACTTCAGCTTAATATTTATAAAATATTATTATCATCATTTATTTTCCTGTCTCAAAAATAATAGTGATTCTCTATTGCCTTATTGATAAAATTCAAACTCCTTATTTTGGCATGCAAGGCCTTAAAAATCTGCTCCAAATAGAATTTCTCAAACTTAGTTTCCAACTGATTATAATAAACCCATTGCTTTGGTTAGAATGTCTCCAAAATGGCACTTATTCATTCTGTGTTATAGTGAAGTTATTAACGTATATATCCATTCAAATACTCACAAATAAGAAGACCAGATTAAGATTCCCACCCCCCTCAGGATCACCTTCCACAACCACAATGCCCCATGCCAATGGATCTATCCTATAAATTCTTACAGCACTTACAATTTACACTTTTCATCTGTACTTAATTATGTTTTGTTTATTTACATCTTGTTTTTCTAATGAGATAGACAGTTTACTGGTGGCTAATGCTATGCTTTATGCTTAATTCTGTCTCATAGAGCCTCAGATCATGATAGGTTTACACACATAGGTAGTCCTAGTTTATAAGCCAAGTGATGAGGGCTAGTTATTGAGCACCAATTATACATACAACACAGAAATAACAACTAATCTTCAAATTCATTTAAGAATACTCAGGACTGGGAAAACATCACAAATCTTCCAGAATTTCCCCCAAATTCTCATAGGTAATTTCATATTGTAATATCATTTGGGAAGAAAAAAAATGAATTTACCAGTTTTTTTTATATATAGATACATACATGTGCATACAACAAAAAGATACAATATTTAAAAATGACTAACCCATTAATAAATTATAGTACCATTTATTCTTGGTCATTAAAAAGATTTATCTAAGGTCATTAATACTGATGAAATGAAGCTTCTATCTTCAGCCTGTTAATGATGATGAATAAACTACAATGTATTTGAGTTTTCATGTCTTTCCTCTCACAAAAGAATCTGTCTTGAAGATATAGACTAACAGGACTATATTAATAACTTTCTTTATTATTTTTATTTGTGGAACATATTATCCAGTATTAAGCCAAAATAAAGCATAAAGAGAATTTGCCCCCCCAAATAAGTATAAATGTTGAATGTAACTATTTACATTCACAAGCAACAACAAATAAGAACTGGTATTTAATAGACAGTAAAAGATATACTTTTCCTTTTTTTGAAAAAGAAGGGAGTCAGGAAAGAATGGAAAAAGTGCCCTCCTTTGCAAATTGTCCTAGTTTTGTTTGAGTGTGAGTAAATACTTTTCTGAAGAGTACCAGAAGCAGGGCTCTACTTATAGTAAGTGTTCACTACAAATATGCTAGTGATACAAATGCTGAATTTTCAACACTGAAAAGCTTTTGGAAATCTGCTTATAAAATTTTTTTGTTGATATTTTTATGTTATTTTTTCATCATGATAATTGTACTTTTTAATTTCCATTACTTATTTCACCTATCCTGCCACCCACTCCCCTCTAGTAATCATCTGTTTGTTCTCTATAGTTAAGAATTGGTTTCTTAGTTTCTCTCTCTCTCTCTCTTTCTTTTCTTTTGCTCATTTGTTTTCATTCTTTTCTCTTTTTTAAATATTTATTTATTTGAGAGAGAAGGAGCACACACAAGTCGGGGGAGGGACAGAGGGAAAGAATCTTCAAGCTAACTCCCTGATGAAGGCAGAGCCCAATGTGGGGATTTTACTTCATGACCCATGAGATCATGACCTGAGCTGAAATCAAGAGTCAGATACTTAATTGACCGAGCCACTCAGGCACCCCACTTGTTTTGTTTCTTAAATTCCACATATCAATGAGATCATATGGTAAAGATTTTATTTATTTATTTGACAGAGAGAAATCACAAGGAGGCAGAGAGGCAGGCAGAAAGAGTGAGAGGGAAGCAGGCTCCCTGCCGAGCAGAGAGCCCGATGCGGAACTCGATCCCAGGACCCTGAGATCATGACCTGAGCCGAAGGCAGTGCCTTAAACCACTGAGCCACCCAGGCATCCCGATCATATGGTATTTATCTTTTTTCTGACTGACTTATTTTGCTTAGCATTTTACTCTCTAGCTCTATCCATGTCATTCCAAGTGGCAAGATTTCATTATTTTTATGGCTGAATAATATTGCTACATATTAATATAGCTATATATCTATATAGATCTATATCATATCTTCTTTATCCCTTCATCTATTGACGGATACTTAAAAAAAATAAATAAATAAATTACGTAGCACCTTATCCCGGCTCAACAAATCTGTTTATTCCCCAGGCTTAAATTGGTTTAGTGAAATCAAGATTTGTAGAAATAAGCAATTTAATGATAGATGCAAATGTGATCTGTAAGGTCTTGTTTCTTACTTCTAGTTGTATTACAATTTGTTTATATTGCTGGTAATTAGATTTGTGAGTAATTTTTGTAGTTTATAACCCACTCTCCCCCTTATTTCTCTCACCTTTTTATAGGATTTCTAAAGTTGTAAAGATGAATTAAAATCTAAAATTACAATGAGAGACCTAGTATGATATTTCAGGTCATGCTCTAATCACTCTTAGATGTATAATGATAATATAGAAATGCAAATTGTACTCAGTCTTTCTGTGAAGTTTACTATATACCAGGTACTTCTCCAAGTTCTGTAGATATGTCAAATATAATTCTTACAACCTTTTGAATTGGTCTAGTAGTTTCCTCATTTTACCTCTGAGGAAACTAAATTAGAAACGTTAAAAATTTTCTAGGACACATCTGCATGGCTCTGTTGGTTAAGGGTCTGCCTTCAGCTCAGGTCACGACCCCAGGGTCCTGGGATGGAGCCCCCTGTTGGACTCCCTGCTCAGCAGGAAGCCTGCTTTTCCCTCTCTCTCTGCCTGCTGCTCCCCTTGTTTGTGTTCCCTCTCTATCTCTGTCAAATAAATAAATTAATTAAAAAAAAATTGTCCAAAGTTATGGCTATTAAATGCTACAGGCACAATTTGAATTCAGGAAGTCTGACCCTAGAGTTCATGCTTTTTTCCACAATGCTATACAATGAATGAATTTTATTCCATGTGTTCTGTGGTAAATCAGTGCTTTAGAGCCAAACACATTTTCCATAGAAAATTGTAAGTAATGGTTTGGTTGCTATTAATACTGACTACTTCATAATAAGTGATGTATGGCACTAACATAGCTCTTTGGATTTCTGGGTCCTAGAAGCAAGGTTTCAGTTAAGGGAGAGGAGAAAATAAATCACCTCTCCTCTCTACATATGCTTCCTTCCCTGATGCAGAGCCGGTGTCAGCTGAAAACTTGAAAGACAAAGTTTTTTTCTTTTTTTTTTTCATATTCTACTTTTTGTTTACCTTTCTTCTCTAGTTCCTTTGCATATATTTTTTCCTTTTGTCTATAATACCAGCGCAGAACTGGGACAAACGACAAACTCCTTTTCTTTCTCAACACTGCACTCAAATGTCAAATCTGCTCTGCAAAGACACTTGATGGTGCTGTGGAGTCGGTTCTTGCCTTCTTTGCACCCCTGACATATGATACCTCTTTATTTTACTCTTCATATATTGTGATGTTACTTAACAGAACAATCACCTTGTCTATCTACCCTATTAAATGATGTGTTCTTTGAGGACCAAGGGGTGTGTTATTCATCCTCAATCCCAAGAACCAAAAAAACTTGTGAACTATGCCAGATTCTTTATATGTATAATTATTCTAATCTTTACAACAATCTCAAGGTAGTTATAATCCCTGTTATATGAACCAAGAAACCAAGCTTTGAAAGGGTGGGTCACATAATTAAAAAGAAGCAGTACTGGGATTACAAAATAATTAAGTCTGCCTTAGAAGTTCTCTGCCTGGCTGTGTGTGTGTATATATATTCATATTTATAAATTTTAAAAAGTGATACTAAATTCCTTTCTTTTATTCTTTACAGTCTTATCCAACTCTCTTCCCTTATAACCCATGCACTCCTTCATCACTGGGATATTGTCTCGTAAGACTTTAAAAGTAAAAAGATATGATTTAATTCATATGTGTTCTGAAGTAAAGTAAAAAATTACTTTTTTACTTCAGAAAATTCCACTCTCTGTGGAATTTTATTTTTTAAAGCATAGTGCTTATTATCTAAATGACTATTTAGCTCATGGAATTTGAGCCTGAGTGATTTAAGTACTATGTCATAGGGGAGAAAGAGGTCAGAGATAGTGGGTCTATTGCACTTAGCCAGATCTGCCTGAAAGTCCATTTCTGTGGTTAGAGTATCTAAATTGTTCCCATTGTTTCTTCTTTTTAAAACTTGTTCTCTGCTTTCACTCACTTCTGAATTTCAAATTCTCTAAAAGCTTCTTGGGGATAAAGCTTTTGTTTAAATAAAGACAAAGTCAGAATGGCCTGTGGCAGTGACTAGCTTGTGGGAGGACAGCTATTCATACATATGAATCATTTCTAAGTTGGCTGTCAGTAAGATTTGTACTACATGTATTTGCTCATCTGGATATCAGGATGACAGCAAAATATTTCTTTATGTTAGCTTTAATTTATTCATTAAAGCAGTGAGTGATAGAAATATTCTTTAGGATGTTGAATTTGGCATATTCTTCATTTTCTTTTCTTCATAATTAATTTTTTTAGTACTCTGACATTTTAAAGGAAAACCTACATTTAAAGAAAAAGTTGCTATAATATTAAGTAACCTACTAATTATTAAGAAAATTAGGCTATGTATTTTCTTGACAGGTATTTTGGCAGATAATTAATGCACTATATAGTGGGCAAACTTACATTTTCTATAGATGAATTGTGTCATTCCCAAAGATCAGCATAATCCCAATTTTACTTATATAGGTTACTCACTATACTCTAATTTAATAAATTTGATGAACTCTCTTTCTTGATGAATTGAGAAAAAAAAATCCTCACATGCTATTCACACTGAGGACCATCTCTAAGCACAACTTTTAAATTTGATTTAGATAATACTTATAAAGCAACCCAAGCCCCCAATTTGGCAATGATGTCATAAGAGAGGCATAATGATGCAATGGAAAGCACTCTGTGAGTTAGAGGTCTGATACCACATGTTCCACAAACTCTGACCTTGAGAAAGTCCCTTCACTGGCTGGCAACTGAGCCATGAAGTATAATGTTTATCAGTATACTTTTTAGAGTCATACAAATATAGGTAAGAGGACCTGATACCTGTCCAAACAGCAAATTCTTTAACTACAAAAGAAAGATTCAAAATGCTGTTTTGTTGTGAGGACTGAATAGGAGAATGTATGAAAAGCTTTCAGCACAGGTTGCCTAGTGCATAGGAAAAACATTAAGTATTATCTTCTTCCACGTATGCAGCTGCTATCTTTCCTGCGCAACACTGAAATACAGGGGTAATATAGTAAGATGAATCACTGAGTTATAAAATCTTTTGAATAATGGCAAGATTATACTGATAAAAGTAAATTGCCTCCCAATATGTCTACTATGAAAGAACACAACATTCATTTGAATATATGAGTTTCAGTACATTTATTAAAAAAAAATCAGTCTTATTGTTTCATGATAAATTTGCAAAATATCTCATGGAGGTTAACTGTGAGAGAAACATCTCTAAATATTACAAATTGCTTTCTGGAAGTAGTTTTAGAACCCTCAATATCCTGTATGTGATTTTTAGCACTGGATAATAAAAGTGATCAGAAAATAAAAGTATAATTCAATAAAAAAGGGTATAAATAAGGATATGTATTAAATACTTGCAGTATAAAAGAAACCATAAATTATCTACTATAGCATTACTCAATTTTAGACAAAATAACAGACAAAATGTTAGAATTAGTTCAGGAGAGAAAAATGGAAAGAAATAATTTAAAATGATTTATAAAGAAACTTAAGGTTATTTTCAAATACATTATTGCATTTGAATTGTATTGTATTTTAGAGAAAAATCAGGTAGATCATATTAAGAATAGCAGTGCAAGCAAAATGAGGAAAATGAAACCATATGAAAATGGGCATTTTTTTAATAATATAAAGATTGTCTAAATAAAGTGAAAAGACCTATGGCATCATGGCAGCTCAGTTATGAGGACATTCCTCCAAAATCAGCATATTAATCTAAATTTCAGTAATTACCTTAAAGGTGATAAAAAACTATGAATTAAATACAACTACTGGGACATCATCAAGATAAAAAGCTTTTGCACAGCAAAATAAACAGTCAACAATACCAAAAGAGGGCTGACAGAATGGGAGAAGATATTTGCAAGTGACATATCAAAAGATGTCCATCAACAGATGAATGGATAAGGAAGAAGTGATATTCTCTCTCTCTCTCTCTCTCTCTCTCTCTAATGGAATACTATGCAGCTATCAAAAATGACATCTTGCCATTTACAATGACATGAATGGAACTAGAGGGTATTATGCTAAACAAAATAAGTCAATCAGAGAAATAAAGTTATCGGATGCCTGGGTGGTTCAGTTGATTACGTGACTGCCTTCAGCTCAGGTCATGATATGGAGTCCCAGGATCAAATCCCTCATTGGGCTCCCTGCTCAGCAGCAAGTCTGCTTCTCCCTCTGACCTCTCATGCTCTCTCTTTCTTTCTCCCATTCTCTCAAATAAATAAACAAAATCTTTTAAAAAAATAGAGAAAGACAATTATCATATGATCTCACTGATATGAGGAATCTGAGAAACAAGACAGAGGATTATAGGGAAAGGGAGGGAAAAATGAAACAAGAGGAAACCAGAGAGGGAGACAAACCATAAGAAACTCTTAATCTTTGGAAACAAACTGAGGGTTGTTGGAGGGGGGGAGGGTGGGAGGATTGGGGTGGCTGGGTGATGGACATTGGGGAGGGTATGTGCTATGGTGAGTGCTGTGAATTGTGTAAGACTGATGAATCACAGACCTGTACTCCTGAAACAAATAATACATTATATGTTAATAAAAAAAAAATTCCAGAAGCAATAAACCAATTGAAGAAATACTGTGACTGTTTGATCATCACTTTAAAGTCACAGTTGCTTTTTGGATAGAATAAAATGTCACACAGTCCCTAAACTGATTGAACATAAAAATTCCCAGTGAGAAAGTAAAAAATAAATATCTCTAATCTTCCTTTCTGGCCTACCAAATCACAGCATCTAAGGGTAGGGCCCAGGAATCTGAATTTTTAGCAGGATTCTCCCAACATGATCCTGTATATTCTTTCACCCAGCTTTTTTTTGGAAATCCTGTCTGGTATAAACAAGGACTTTTAAAAATATAAAGAGGTATGTAATATTAATGGGAAAAAAACAACAAATGCTTGGCAAGTAATGATTTAGTACAGTGGGCAGAGGGTTCCCAATTGTAATTGCATAGAATATGAAATATCTGGGAAGTGCTATGGAAAATGCGGATTCCTGGGATTTGCAGGGCAGGGACAACTTGCACACAGATATTAAATTATTTCTTTTTACCAATCCTTTTTGAAGGAATACCTGGAATAGTGACTCTACTAATGGAGTCCTAGTAGTGCATTTGAAGACCCAGGTTCTCCTGAGAACTGCCAGGGAAAGAGTATGTCTAGGACTTTAATTTTTTTAGAAGTTTCCTGAAGGACTTGAAGGCCTGTAAACATTTTTAAAGACAGTGCACATTCTGCTAGCTGGTGTGGTTTGGGAAGGACCTGCTGACTCACTATACCTGAAGAAGTGCTTTTCCAGTTCAGGGAGAAAGATCATTTGGGTTTAAATCTTCCTAGTATTTTCAGTTGGGAGAAGGCTGCTGGGATCATTTGGGGAGGGAGGAGAGCAAAAACACTCCTTGTGTCTCAACAATGAAGTGTTTATTGGT
This sequence comes from Martes martes, assembly GCF_963455335.1. NCBI lineage: Eukaryota > Metazoa > Chordata > Mammalia > Carnivora > Mustelidae > Martes > Martes martes. Next base: position 83,229,321 of record NC_137898.1, on the reverse strand, counting down.
AATTTGTTCATTATGCATTTCTGGAGATAAAAATACTGATTTCTAGGACTACTTCAGAAATTCTGATTGGTTAGATCTTGGGTGTGCCCAACATTTTAATTTTTTATAAGCACCCATGACTATTCTCATGCAAGTATTTGAGGATCACACTATTAAACTTTGGCCTATTAGGTGCAAGTTTATAGATTTCCAAAAGGTTTTGAGAAATTTTATTATTAAATGTTATTTTATTATTTTTATTTTTAATTGATGTATACTTGTCATACAGTTTATATTAGTTTCAGCTTTAGAACATAGTGATCCAACAATTACACACTTTACAAAATGCTCATCATGATATATGTAGTTACTATCTTCCCCCAAAGTTAATATATCAACTATATTTTTATACTGTAATTTTCATTCTTGTGATGTATTTATTATATAATCAGGAGTTTGTGCCTCTTAATCCCCTCACATGTTTTGCTTATTCTTCTCTGACAACTATCAGTTTGTTCTCTGTATTTATGAATCTATTTCTGTTTATTTGTTTGTTTTATTTTTCAGATTCCAGATATAAGTGAAATTTTATGGTATTTGTCTTTCTCTGTCTGACTTATTTTACTTAGCAATAATACCCTCTAGATACATCCATGTTGCTGTGAATAGCAAGATTTCATTATTTTTTATGGCTGAATAGTAATATTTCATTGTCTATATGTACTGCATCTTCTTTATTTATTCATCTATTGATGAACACTTAGGTTGCTTCCATATTTTGACTATTGCAAATAACGCTGCATAATGAATTAAATAATGTACACGAGTAATGTTTTATCATGGCTACTGAAATACCTTAGATATTGGAAGCAATATGTTGGTGAAATGGAAAAGTCCTCAGGAGTCAAATTGGAGCTGGCATTTGTTGATTATTTTGTAAAATATTTTAATATGGGGATAATAAAATTTCAAAACTTTCGGGTAATGGAGATAGCATGGATACTTGTCTCATAGGGTTATTGTGAGGATTAAATGCATTACTACATGCAAAGCAAATGGAAACTAGCAAAATAGAAAAGGGAAATAGCAAGCTGGAAAATACAATTTCCATGAAGATATCATAAGGTTGTGTGGGTGGGTATTATGAAAGTGGCAGATGATTTTCAATATGGACAAACATAAGGACATACTTTTAGAATAAAGTTCAAACTATCCTTATATTTAGTAGATTCTATTCCTGCTTATTGTAACTAGCTAGCTGTATGAGCATTCAAATACTTGCAGACAGAAGTAGGAGGTAAGAGGGCTTCTCAGGAAGAGAGAACACAAAAGGGATGGAGTCAGAAAAATTTAATTTTAAATTTTAGATTTTAATGAAGTAGATTTTAAATGAAGAATGATAGAATGAAGAAAGCAAGTGATAAAATATAAAACATCTCCCACTGCTACTCCTTCTCCCACAAAACAAAACAAAACAAAACAAAACTCTATTAAAACATCAGTTCTACACAGAGGAGTTTGAATTTAAGCAGTAAAGAACAGCAACAATAAACTCTACAGTAATAGAACCAGGAAAATATTTCCTATCTGCAATGACCCACACATTACTGAAATACAGTGGGGATTTTGTGATAAATACTGTGTTAATAACTAGCTTTTACTAATGCTTACTATGTAATAGGCACTTTTCTAATTGCTTTGCACATAATAATGCACTACTCCTCACAATAATCCCATGAGACAAGTATCCATGCTATCCCATGTTCAGAAGAATAAACTGAACTGCAGACAGGTTAAGTCTCTTGTCCAGGGATAATATATGTAGTAAATCAAACCCGACTTTCTGACCAATTTATTTTAAACAAAATTAATGAAAATAGATTCTAGTTTAAATCTCTGAAATGATGCTACTATCATGAGCCTACTTCCTGTAAGCTTTTTTGATTGATGATAAAGGAGGTGGTATAACAGCTAGTTTACAGGCATTGCACCTGCAGTCTTTCTTTTCTTCCATAGTCTAAACTGTGGCAATCCTTTTGAAAGTGAGTTTTGGATAGAAATACTATTCACCTTATGTGAATTGTAGAAAAATGTGGTTGAAAGCCACTGATCTATGCAAGAAATAAAGACTATTATAATTAGAAGTTGAAAGAAGAAGATGAATGAGAATAACATCACAGATGTAGAATTCACAGAGCTTGCCAAACTCCTGAATTTTATTTATGTGGTCGTGAGGTTTGGAGGATTTTATTGACCCAGATATATTTATATGAAATGTCTAGGAGAAAAGTGGTCTTACTAACAACGCAGCTAGAGAAGTCTTTGTGGGAAAATTCTAAATTGGAAACAGAGAGATAGAAGTGCTCATTAAAGAAAAAGAAATAAAGGTGCGACTCAGGAGTAGAATCTTGGAGGAATATCTGTATTTACAAGATTAATGCTCCTTAAATCTTTTCTAAAACAATGCCAAGTATAAATGAGGCAGACAAATGGGTGAATGGACACAGGTAGACAGAAAATTCCATGGAGTGATTGATTTAGGGAGTAGATTGAGAAGAGATAGTTTAAGGTGTAGATGAAACTCTTTGGGATAGTCTACTGCCAGTTAAGTTAAGAAAAACAAATATTTTCAGGTTTAAACATAAACCACAAAGAGGTCAAGAATGATGAAGGCTGAGAAAACACTGATCTATTTGACTAACAGATAGATGACCAATTTTGAGAAAACACATTGAGTGGTGTGGTGAGAATTAATGAAGATTTCAGGTTATTAAATGAAGAAAGTTTAACAATTGAGACATTGTAGAACAGCATGACAATGGAAAAAGAAGTCAGATGAACACAACTGAACATACATCTTCCACTCTTACAAAAAAAAAAAAAAACCCTCAAAATTCACCTTCCTTTCTTATATTGAGAATGATACATTCTCAATGCTAAATATAAATTACAATGCTAAATATCAAAATATTACATCCTTTGGTATCTTATTTCCTGAATTACAATAATAAGGAAATCAGTAAAAAGCCCAAGTTAGATACCTATTTAACAATCGTATCTTATTATTTGGAAGTACTTATTAAATATTTCTTCAAAGTTTCTAAGACATATTAAGAGGGTTAATTAAATGATGAACATTGTTTTTCTTGATAAAAATTCTTATTTCTATAGATAAAAGTTCAAATTGTTTTTATAAGTCTGTTTGAGGAGAAATAGAATTGTATGCAATGACTGATTGTCAAAATTGTCTGAGCAAGTTCAGACTGATTGAGCAAACCAAATATTCATTTTACAGAAATTATCCAATGATTTCTTGATGTTCTTATTTTCTTGATATTCTTATTTCATCAAGATTATCAAGATGATAAGCTTTCCAGAGGGACATACAGCAAAATAAATAAAAGATTAATAAAAGCCAAATAAGTTTCTATATTCTTACAGAGTTTGACATAAAGCCTTAATATTACTCAGTTTCCTTCACATAGATAAATATACCGGAGTAGGAGTGCTCTTCTCACAAGCTTTCCAAGTCCCCTAGGAACTATCCTTAAGTCAAAAATTGTGAACAAAAATATCAAGCTACCAAGAAGTGAAGAGAGGTACACCATCAACTCTTGCAAACAGGAATAAGAAAGACAGCTATCACATACTGCTTCAGGAACCACAAATATTCCACAGGACAAGTAAAAATACTTTTCTCTAGATTTCCGTTTACTCTTTGTATTAGTTTTCCATGATGGTCTTAACAAAATACTTGGTAGTTTAAAGTTAACACAGTCTCTTAAATTCTGGAGGTCAGAAGTTTAAAATCTGAAGATTAAAATTTCATTTGGCCTAAATTAAGGTGGTCCCCCTTGAAGGTCAGACTACCTTCCCTATGGAGGCTCTAGAGAAAATCCATTTCTTTGCCTTTTCTAGCTTCTACAGTTATATTTCTTTTATAGCTCCTGGCCCTTCCTCCATCTTCAAAGCACATCTCTCTATTCTCTGCTTCCATTGTCCTTAACGGCTTCTATGCTTAAATCTCCCTTTGTCTCCCATTTATGAGAACATTGGCAACTACATTTAGGGCTGACACTAATCATCTAGAGTGATCCAGGCTAATCAAGGGTAATATCTCCATATCAAGTTCCTTAATTTAGTCACACCTACAAAGTCCCTTTACCATAAAAGTAACATTTAAAGTTTCTAGGAATTAGAATTAGCCTACCACAATCTTCAAGGGCATGCCATTTTTTTTATCCTTCCATTGTTCATAGGATCTTAATTATTCAGTAGTAAATTAATGGAGCTGTGTATAATTTCCTTGTTGACACAATTCTTGTCTTAAAAATAAACCTATTGCCCACACATAAATTCTTACCTGATGACTTTGCCTGTAGCTCATTAAAAAATAGGAATGGGTGAAATAGATAAAGATTGAGTACACTTGTTTTGATAAATACTGAGAAATGTATAGAATTTTTGAATCATTATATTATACCCTGAAACTAATATAACACTGTATATTAATTATACTTCAATAAAAAAGTCATCAGATTTCCCACCACCAAATAGTAGGTTATCTGCATCTACAATCTTTTTACTTTTCTTCTCACTGTGACAAGTGATGAACTTTCTAACAAAGGCCAATCTTTCTGTAAGCACTCTGAATCCATTCCTACGCACTTTCTCAAGTTATTTCTTCAATTATTCTTCCCCCTACTGCACTCTCCAACTCCAAAGATGGGAAAAGGGTCATGGATCAATTCATTTGTTCTTTCTTTCTCTCTTCTTTCCTTCTTCCCTCCTTCCTCCCTCCCTCCTTCCCTTCCTCCATCCATTTCTTCCTCCCTCCCTCCCTCCCTCCCTCCCTTTCTTTCTTTCTTTAGTTCATTCATTCATTCTTTCTTTCTTCTTTCTCTTTTCTTTCTTCTTTTTTCTTTTCCTTCCTTCCTTCCTTTCTTCCTCTTTCTTTTTCTTTCTTCTTTTCTTTTATACTCTCTCTATCATTATGGAGCCATTATAGCCCTAGAGAAGGTGGCTGAGAGAATTCCACCTTAGGAAGGAAGGATATCTTATAAGAAAAGATCCCATCTGTACTGGAAAAGAAATGAGTAGCCTGGTCCTGTACATAATGGATAGTAAGAAGATGCTTTGCTATATCTTCTCAAAGATTTAAACTTGTTATCAGAATGTGGTTATTTTCTTTATCCCTATAAATGTGTTTAATATCTTGTATGATATCAGTAAAAACATTTAGTTAACATTTGCTTTTATATATTTTCTATCCTTTAACACTTATAAAGTGTTTAGAACAATGTCTTACGTGTATAGTAACTAAACATAAGTGTTGATTACACAAAAATAAAATTAGCTAAAAAAACTTCAAAATTGGACTGGGGACACAGATGAGAGGAGAAATAAAAGTATGAAATAGTCATAATTAAGAGAGAGTTAGCTAGACCCTGAAGGGAGACTAGAGCTGTGGGAGAGGTAGAAATGTTTTGAGGGAGAGATGTGGCAGCTGGAGGAATAAAAATTTGGCAAAAGAAAGATGTGGTTTAAAGGGGAGTGTTCAATAAATTTTACTGTGTTATATGGAAGAACTTCACTAATTATCCTCCAAACTATCAGCAAAAATTGGTATTACTCATAAAAGCTTTGTTTGTTTTGGTTTTAATGAAATGATAATATGACACTGGCCTCATGGGGGCACTCAGTGAAAACAAGCAGATCTTAGGATGCAAGTTACATTCTGTATTTAGGGTAATATCCTCCCTTGTAACTATAAGAGAATTATAATTGTATTTGTTTTGTCCTCCATTAAATCCTTAGTACCTCACAAATTATCTAAAACATAGTTGGCATGAGATAGACATTTGTGAATGTGTGAGGATGACTTCACACAGAGTCAACAGAGGGAAACTGATCATGTCATTCATGCACTTCAGATCTAAAGCTTCACCATTGATGTTTTAGACCCCTATTACACGCCAGTTCAAATAATCTTGGCCAGATTTTTTACTCACTCAACTACTCCTGTAACCAGTCTGTGCAGGAGCAACAAGTTTCACATGGTTGCAGCTTGAGGACAGCAGTGCAAGTGCAGAGTTCACTGCTTTTGGTGCCACTCTCAGGGACTGGGAGAAGGAAGGTCAATGATGTGTCCACCAAGAAGACTGCTCTGAGTGCATTTCATAAGGCTCTGGTCCTGTGGGATCAAGCTCCAGTGGCCTATAGAAGTGGTCATCTCCATAATGCAACTTCCCTTTACATTATTTTATGCTTCATGTCCAACCCATCCCTCACTCCTCTCCAAGATACATTCCAATTAACTACCTAAAAGCAAATTTTGTTTCAAGCTTTAGGAAGCTTTAGGAAAAACCTAGCTAAGACCATATATTCTACAATAATACATTTTATAAAGTAAAATTATAGTTGTACTTGAAAGGAAATACTGTGCCTATGTATATAGCTTCCATTATTTTTAGAAAGGTCTACTTTTTCTTTTTCCAGAGAAGTGTAAAAATGCAATGTTTTTGAAATGATTTTCATAACTAACTGTATGGTCACAGCAGATTAAACGTAATTTTTATATTCAAACCCCTGCAGAGGTGTTTGCCAAGTTTGCAGAAATATCCATTACAATGCCTGTCTCTGCATAGAGAGGTTTGTAAAACCCAGCAGGAATTGCAGCTGACCGTGCTACAATAAATGGATTCATCCACAATTGTATTCTATTTTTATTTTCAGACTAAGTGTTTAATATATGCCACCTACTTGGGAAATTACTCAGGAATAGGTCCTTCTTATGAATATACTTTTCAATTACGTTCTTTTTGAGGAGAGATCAAATAGTGATATGAAAGTTTTGAATTAAAAATGATTTCAGTCTAATCTGTGTCTCTCTTGGAGTAATATTAAAAGTTTCCTATTTTTTACACATTATTCTGGTATGAATTCTATAACCATTCAGAAAGCTCAGTAATTTTTTAATAAAAACTCTTAGATTGCATATAAATATAAAGTTTGAGAAGCTTGAAAGTTGGTGAGAGTTAACTATACAATTAGTTCCCTTCTGAGGTAGGGGTGGGGAATATCTAGTTGAAGTGTGTTGACAGCTCTGCTTTGATGTGAGGGCATGGACTGGTTTTCAGGCTGCAGACACGCAAATGCCAGAATAAGAAGGTTTTATACTATACATCATTATCTTAGTAACTACTTCAACCTTCCAGGAAAAGTTCACTTATATTATTAGGAGATCTGTCCTTTGCTCTTTTTGCATGTAGGTATAGGGAAGGAGGGGGATTCCAATATTGCATTGAAACAGTTGTTGTTCATACATTCTTTGTTCACTCTTATGCCCCCCTCTACAACTAACTTTGATTTCACAGCTTTTCCTAGGCTTCCACTAGGCACATGGTCCTTGGTCCCTTCTTTAGGTCCTTTAAACTTTGTTTCAGTCTTCTCCATCTATGTAATCTTTTAATTCACATCCTTCCTTATTTTCCCAGAAATGTATCAAAATGTCTCATTTGTTAATGAAATACTTTCTCTCCAGCATTCTCACTAAAGATACGGATTTCTTGTAAGAAAGGGAACAGGCAACAAATACATGTACCAAGTCACCATTCTGAGCTGTATGCTCACATCTTGTTCAAATACTCATTTCCACTGGCTTTCTTGATACTACACTTCTGTTTTTCCTATTACTTCTCTGACTTCTCATTATCTTTTATAGGATTTTTATTCTTTACTCTTCCAAAGCAATTTGGATTATGCAAGATTTGGTCTTCAGTTCATGTCTCTTTACATCAGACTTTTCTCATGGACTTTCTTAACCATACTAATGGCTTCATTTACCATTTGTTTTGCGATGACTCATGTTTATATTTCAACAATATTATTAAAACTATTCATTGTATCTGGAATTTTAAGAAAAAAACTACATTCAATATTTAAAAAAAGAAAAACAAGGGTGCTTAGGTGGTTCAGTCAGTTAAGCATCTGCCTCTGGCTCAGGTCATGATCCCAGGGTCCTGGGATTGAGCCCCCACATCCATCTGGCTCTCTGCTCAATGGGGAGCCTGCGTCTCCCACTCCCTCTGCCTGCCACTCCCCCTGCTTGTGCTCTCTCTCTGTGTCAAATAAATAAATAAAATCTTTGAAAAAAAGAAAACCCACATTCAAAGTGTATAAAAATCTTTGCTACACTTTGAATGTGTATCAAAGCCTAGCCTAATTTTCCTAATTATATTCAAAGTTTCACTTATTAAAAACACATCTAGTACAGCACACACATCTAAGAATAGGTTAAAAGCCTGTAACAATATGATATTGAGTGATAATTACATAATAATAATAATTTGTAAATAATAATTTACAGTAATAATCTGTAAATTTAATTTTCAGCTTTTACACTTATTCCATGGGAAAGTTTAGAACACTTGTAAAAGTGTAACAGTAAAAGCAGCAGACAAAAGGACATAAATGTAGTGTAGAAAGGGTGAAGGAAAAAGTAGAGATAAAAATATCTTTATGTCATGTAATAGGAAGTCAAGAACTATTTTTCAAGAGTTAAGAGAACAGTAAAGATTTAAGTACATTACCAAAGTTAAAAAGTAAGCAATGGAAAACTATTATATAAATATAAATTAAAGGAGGATATATATCCTTCTATCCTTCATTTATATATATATATATATATATATATATCTTCAAAGGAAACAATAACCCTAGATCATTCACAGAAAGAAGACATGTGAATTTTCAAACTCCTCTTATAAAATTTTAAATAAAACTGTCACTGAATGATATAATTGCAATTCAGAAAAATTTTCCCAACTGTTTCTTTTTAATTTAAATACTAACCTTAATATAACAGTTCATTTTACTTTTTATTGGCTTTATTAAGTCTTTCATGTAGTACTGCTCAAATGATTTTTTAAAATACAAATATTCATCAAAGAAAAAAGTAGTCAACAATGTCAACTGCATCAGTAAATTCAGTTAGTATAAAAAATATTAGTTTAATAGGTATAGTACTAGTTGTATATGAAACAATGTGATGTACTGTAAAGGCCAAAGGAAAGAGTTAAGAATGGAGGGATAGGTGCTATTAGGTGGAGGGACAGTATAATAATTCTACTGAAATCGTTTGCTAGAAGAAACAGTATGAATGGAGATGTAGTTAGATTTAATTTTGTTAGTAGGAAGATGAATTTTATAACATACAGTTTTTGTGACATGCTGGTGATGGGACAGTCCAGTTTAAGGAAAGCAGAGATGCTTCTTTGGGAAGTTAGCCATCCACAGAAACTTAATAAGATTGAGAGACACTCCTGAAGGCCCATTTGAATTTGGCAATCATGAATCAATGGTGGGTGTAATTCTGTCGCAGCTCTCAGATTCTCAAGGCAGTCAGGGATTAAGGGCATAGTTGAATTCACTGGAAGTTTTTGCCAAACAACAGCAATAGAAGACAGAGGGGCAAGGGAGTTTAAATAACAATAAAAATCATTTTATATTATTCTTGAAATGTTCCACCATGGAAGACAAAAGATAAAGTTAAGCAATACATCTGGGCCTGGGTACTGAACTTTTGAAGTACTAGTGAAACCAGTATCTGTTTTTGGATTCTGATTTATACATGTGCTGCTTTCTCTCATGATGGTCAGTGTAATGTTTAGACCAATTTTGTGAAAATAAGACAGCCCTTGTCAATCTCAGCCACTATCCAAGTGTACATTCTTACATAAATGGATAGTGTTAATGGAAATATTTATTTACTAGTCAGCAAATTTTTACAATTTTAAGTAAAGATGTTTTAAATTCTTAAGGAATTAGTAAGATGCTCAGAAATTTTATGGCAATGGTCTATAGAAAATAGCCTTAATTCTAAGCTTTTAACTAGGTAAATTTAAAAAATCATATCTAGTTCTGTTTTTCTTTTCACCCTATGGACATTTTCATATAATCTTGATGTTGACACCATATATTCACAGTCATAGCTTTAACTACAGTGAGGGAATACACAATGATGAATTTTAAATATCTTTCTTTAGCCTAGCACTCTTCTATATATATTAAACATACGTATCTAAATACTTACCACATATTTCACATGGATTTCCCAAGAAAACTACATCTCATTATATTAAAAACTGAATTCCTCGCATTTACCAAATCCTCAATCCCTTCCTTTATCTGTGTTATCTCTTCTTTTGAAAAGAATCTTCACACAGTTCATGAACTGTGTCAAAACTTCCTCCTACAGTCTAATATTTAATTAATTATTAAATTTTAGTAATTCTACCTCTTCAATATCCCACATATTTCCTGCTCTCCAATGCAATTATCACTGTTTTCATTCTGTCCCTCATCATCTCTCAGCTGGCGATTTTCAATAGTTTGAATTGGTTTCCCAGTTTCCATTCTTCTTTCCTAGCTCTTCCTCCATGGTATTACCTAGCTATGTGACCTTTGGCAGGTCCCTTCATGTCTCTAATATTGGCTTCTTTATCTCTAAACTGGATATTGTATGTGTACTCTTTACCAGATAGGTATATATTATATATGTGTACATGTAGTTATGTGTCAAATATATAAAATGAGAAACTGTATAGTAAGCAAAAATCTTGTGATGAAACTCAGTCTACAGTGTAGCAGCATATATTCTAAAACTAAGCATATAAAAGAGTAATGTTGAAATAGATTATTTTTTAAGCTTGACAATCAATCAGGATTCTCAAGCTCACTTCTTAATAATGCCTTCATGGATTTTTTCATTGCATGACAGAGCAAACTACATATCATATATCAACTGTTAATACAGCACTTGACTTCTTTAATGCAATGCTTAACTGTAAATGTCTATAACTACAAATGAGGTGTTTAAATTTGAAGATACTTTAGATAGATGGCAATACCTATAATTATAGAATCATAATTTCTGCCTGAATTGCACTTAAAATTTAAATTTCCAACTGCTTCTATTATTGCAAAAGTAATAATAACAATTATAACTATACCATGAAGTATTAAAAGCTGAACATTCAGTTTGAAGGTAGCTAACATAAAAAAGTAATGAAAAGTGAACCTATAAAATGCTTGCAATGCATACACATATGTTATATAGAGGCACTAAAGAACAAAGAAAAAAACTGAAGTCTTTATTACAATTCATCTTTTCAAAGGCTCCCTCTTTCTTTTGGGATAGTATTATGGTTAATAGTTCTCAACCAAAAATCATCACTTTCCTATGTCAAAATTTTTATTCTAAGGTATACGTAATCTCAGACTAAAAGCATAGAATGCTTAAATATGACAATTAAAAATATTTGTATTAGGCTTACATGTTTAAAAATACATCTTTATTTTTCACAGTTGAGGTGGCTGACCATTTTAATCCAGGCCATGCAACTTACCATCATTACGTAGAGTGAGTGGCGTTGGAGGACTAAGTACTCGAGCATTAGTCACTGTGTTTTTCACCAGACAAATATAGCTGCCAACATCTGATGATTGGACTTTAGAAATATACAGATTGCCTGTCTCCTGGGAAATGAACCGCCGGCTGTCCTCCACCACAAAGGAAGGGAACTCATTAAATACCCAGCTATAGATGATCTCTGAAAATACACAAAATTCATTGTTGAAATATACAGATTATTTTACTAACAGTTAAATCTCAAACAGCAAATTATTAACTGTGTTAGATGTATTGTAAGGCCATATATATTTGATCCAGATACCTATATAATTTAGTATTTTATGTTCAAAGGACTATTTTTCTTAATGATTCTAAGAAGATTTTAAATGTTTCTAAAGGCTGTTTAACATTTATCCGTCATCCATCCATCTATCCATCCATTCAATTCCAGTGTGTTAAATGTGTGTTGGATGATTGGCACTATGATACCACTGAAATTAAAAAGATGAGAGAGATAGTTTCTCATTCTCAAAGATCAACCTAATGAGAGATTTACCCAAGCCTATCACTCAATATGGAATAAAGAAATGGAGATATGTACTCTATTGTATAGAAGGCATGGGAGAGTGGTACCTAAGCAATCATGCTAAGCAGTGAAAACTACCTGAAATAAGAGACACCTAAGCTACATTCATTTACTCATTTATGCAAAAATACTGGTTGAGAGTCACAAAAGATTAGGCATTTTTCTAAGTGGGGGAAAAAGAAAGTCTGTGGTCTCATGGAGTTTTCATTTTAGTGGGAAGAAACCATGAACACACAAGTGTATGTCAAGTGGTGATAAGTGCTATGAAGAAAACTAAAGCACGTTAAAAGAGAGAGTGATAGAGGTGAGAAGAACATGTGAGTTTGTTTCAAAAGTTCTCTCTGACTAGTGGGTAGAGAAAAGACAATGTGAGGACAAAGTAGGCATGCAGAGGAGAAGCAGGAGGAATAATGCCCACTAGTCTAAGAGACTATTTTCAAAAAAGCCATGAAAGAAATGATTTGTATTAGAGTGGTGATGGTAGTGACAGTATTGTTTCTGGTAAAAATGTGATTGGGGAGTTGACAGGAATTGCTGACGGATTCATTATGAAATGTGAGAAAAAGACTACTCAAGGATTTAGGTTTGGGGCCCGATTCACTGAGCAACTAGAAGAATGTATTTGCTTTTACTAAAACGGACAGACTACAGAAAGAGCAGTTCTTTGGAGATATGGGTGGAGTAAAACTAGGATTTTAATTTTGGCAAATAAAAAATATTTTTTTAAGTTTTTTTAAAGATTTTTATTTATTTATTTGACAGAGAGAGATCACAAGTAGGCAGAAAGGCAGGCAGAGAGAGAGGAAGGGAAGCAGGCTCCCTGCTGAGCAGAGCGCCAGATGCGGGGCTCGATCCCAGGACCCTGAGATCATGGCCTGAGCTGAAGGCAGAGGCTTAACTTACTGAGCCACCCAGGTGCCCCAAATTTTGGCAAATAAAATTTGATATAATATCTGTTATTAGAGAAATTGATAAGGCAAACGTATATTTGAATAAAGAAGCCAAGAGAAGGTTCATTCACACAAGGATTAGATGGTATGAATGGACAACCACAAACAGTTTTGTGTTATTGGACTGACAATTTCATGAAAAGGAGTGGTAAGAGAAGAGGTTGGAGAGATTAGAGGTAAATCCAAATAATTAAACAAAGATTACCATGGTGCGTGTATCTTATATTAAGAAGCTTGTGGTCAGTCTTATATGTAATATGGTACAACTGGATGTTTTTCAAGAAAGGGTTGATATAGATAGATACATTAATAGGTTATTCTGGTGATTCTGCAAAGGTTGGATTTAATTGCAGGAGAGAACAATAAGATGATATTGCATACTAACAGTGAAGGCTGAAGAAATCTGAAATCAGAATCATGATCATAAAAATGGGAAGAAAGATGTTGGTCCAAGAAATATATCAAAGGTAAGGCAAAGAAAGAGACAAATAGTACTAGTCTAGGAATACCCATATCTTCCTTGAGTGACTGGGAAGAGGATGGTCCAAGAAGTTCAATGGAAATACACCAAGTCAAACTAGTTTAAGGAGAAAGATTATTGTTTCATTTTCAGCACATTTTTAAGTTGGAAGTCTGCAAAGCAAATCTGGGTAAGTAGTTCTAGCATCTGGAAAATACGTGTTTGAAGTCCAGGAAAGGAAATCTGAGGTGAAGGTTAAATTTGAGAATTGTCAGTATATTGGTATAATTGAATCCAATTAAGTAGGTGAGACAAATTAAGAGGGGTAGATAGAGTGAGGAGATACTCCAGGAAGCACAAACATCTAAATACAAGTAAGAAAGTATTAAACAGGGTAAGAGAGAAGAGACTGCTAGAAAGATTACAAGGGAATAAAGAAAATGCAGTGGTATAGGTGCCAATGGTTTAATTATTTCCATAAGATTAAATAATGTCAAACAAGGAAAAAAACCCAGTAAAATAAAGGGAAATGTTACCTAAGATTGGCATTGGAATATCACTGAATGGCAACTTTAATAAATGAATGGGGATCAAAATCAGGCTGCAGTTGAGGATTTAGAGGCATTGTGGGTAGGTCTATAGCACTCAAATCTCAGTAAAAAGTAAAGACTTATTTGGCCTTGAGAATATGAGTCAAAGATAGCATTTGAAGTGAGGCTAAATACAGACACTGAGAAATAATGTAGGCAATTTAACAGTCTGGAATGTATTGTCTGTGAACAGAAGACAAAAGGTCATGTTTACAAAGTTACTATGAAGTTTTTTTTTATGATTTATTCTACCAGGTAAATTAGGCAAAATTTAAGGGGCATTAAATTTTGAGGTGGTCCAACTTCTCTCTCAAGTTAAAGCCTCCACGATTGTCAATCATTTTTCCTGTGGTTAGACACCATCACTGACATTTTGTTGAGGAAGCTGACTCAGCAGTTCAAGTTATAAACGGATCATATATAAAAATTATATTGGCTGATAGATTTAGGATGAGGACTGAGATCAAGGTAACTGGAAGTGTCAACAATTAAATAGCGTTAAATTTTTATATACAGGACACTCCTTAGGATATTCCCAGGGACTGGGAAAGGAAATGACTTAAGACTTTACTACGAATGACACACTTTACATTGTTTTCCAACCCCACCAACCCCATCACCCCACTTCTGTTAGAAGGCAGAATCATGTGAATTAGACCATGGACTTCACAATCACAAGAATCAGAATTTCAGAGATGCCTGTGTGATCTACTGACTATGCATCTTCGGGCAAGTTATTCAACTTTATTAAAGTTTTACTCTTCTCATCTATAAAATGGAGGAAATTGTAGGTTAAATGAGATATTTTGTGTAAGGTTAGTACTACAGAACTAGATGTAGTGAGTTATTATTATTTTTATAATAATAATCATCTTCATTATCAAAAGTCTGGGGTTCAAACAGGTAAGGGAAACAGTAGAAAATTAAGACTAATTACATATCAGAGGAAAAATTCAAATTTGTCCAACTCACTCTAAACCTATATTTTATCATTATATCATGCCACTTAAATTATTATATTCTGATTTTTCTGAATCTTTGTTTCAGTATCCATAAAATGGGATAGTAAGCTTTATGTTATATGTTGTGCTGAGGACTATGGTAAGCCACTTAAATGAGAGTGTTCAATGTAACTATTCAGTAAGAATAGCTGTTAGGTCAGGATAAATGACCTGGTGTAATGCAGGGTACGATACAATGCAGATTCACCTTTAACCTTGTACATTTGGATTTAATTTCTACAAGTGCCAAGTGTTTCACCTATAAAACATAGCTAGAGGCAAAGATCTTGAGAATAATAATAGAATAAAGCTGTCTACCTGACACTTGGTTAGTGCTTAGGGAATCAAGACATTTTTAACGATGTCAAGAATATGGGAGAACATTTGTCATGTTTAAAAAAATGAAATTGCTTCAATACAAAGGTAGGTTATATTATTACTCTACATTTCAGTTATCTTTGTTGAACAAAACAAAGTAGTAATTCCCCTTTTTTCAAAAAAAATTATGAGACATGTATTTTCATTAGTTTATTATTTAGAGTCAGAAACAGCAGAGTTTTGCTTCAACATTATAATATGTCACCAAGACAAAATAAAATTTTATATGCATATAACTCAAAACACCTTTAGCAAAATAAAAGATAAAGAAAAGACTATTTGTAATAGAAACAGTAGTAAATTGTCATTTTCTCATGATCTGTACTCAAATGAATCTGAGTAAGTGAATTCCAAGTCATAGAGTTCAAGCAATTACACTACGTGGGTGACTGTAAGCTATTTTTACTTTCTCTGTGGAATGCTTCACACAGCAGCGGACTTTTTGTTTTTAAATCCCAAGAGCCCTGTGTCTAGATATAAAGGTCATTGCTAACTCTTTTCAAAAGGCAACCTAAATTTCTTGCTTTGCTAAGGGCTTTTTAAATTATTTTTATTGAGTTGTAAACTCCATCAGGTCAGGGACCAGCATTTATTTACCAGTATGCTCCTCAGTGGCACAAGTTCAACCTAGGCGTGGAACTTTGCATTAAAAAGCATTCACTCTAGACTTTTCACAATTCACTGTCAAAGCCCAGAGATCCCAGCTCTTAATCAACAACAGAATATATGTATTCTAGAATTTTGCTAGGGAAGATCACCTCAATGTGCTTATCCAGAGTTTACCTTAAAGAAAAGACATGCATGGAGAATTACTGGAGGACTGTGTGAGCCATCCATTAGGCATAACCAAGGTAATTTAAATTCATTTTCATTAAATCAAAATATTAGACCACCTAGTAATAATAATAACAACAGTGAAGGTCAGTTTTGTAGAAACGGAATCTGAGAAGGAGATTACTTGAATGTAATTTATTGATGAGTTGTTCCCAGGAGAAGGAATTAAGAAAGGCAGGAAACAGTAAGGGGGAAAAATCAGCTAAGCAAGGATGTGGTTCCTGCCAGAGATTAGTTTAAGACTAATCCTACCTGTGACTCTGGAACACAAATTTAACTGCAGAATTGGTGAGTACTGCAGTGGAAGGTAAAAAGATTCAGCCTCTTGGATATTGGCTGCTGACTGAGGTAGGTGAGGTGCCATAAGGGCTGGAAGGCAATTCCCTGGAAAAGGGAAATTCTCTGGAGAAGGGGCAGCTGCTTGATAGGCATATTAAACAGGTAAAGGAGATCTGGGTGGGGCACCAGTAGCATCCAGTAAACTTGTATAACACTTAGTGTGTACCAGAAAGTGTGCTCTATGTATATTAATTTATGTAATCCTTACAAGGATAGGTAACTCAGTTTTATGATGAGCAAACTAAGAAACAGAAATCAAAATTTGACTAAGAATTCTTATTAAACATAAATTTTTATTTGAATAAATAAAGAAAACATGGTTAATAGGGGTTTCAAGTACTTATTAGGTTGAAATATATATGATATGGGGTCTAATTTCGCAAATCAAAACCTTGATGCTTCATAGTAACAGAGCAGTACCTAAATTCCATTTACCAGACAAAAGCAGGTTTCTAGATATTCTTATTGAGTCACAACCTAATTAAACTGTCAGAGGGCCACACCAGTCTTACCTATGTAACATGGTAAGGATGTATCTTGCTGGCACAGAAACCTGTTGTAAAACAGCAGCAGAGTGTGCCTAAAATGCAGATGTCCATGGGGGTAAAAGCAATATTATTGCATGATTACAAACATGGATCTCCTCTAACATTGAGATTTATAGAATTTTCCAAATATTTAACATCCCAAAAGTCTCATACTTTATAATTTTTATATTAACCTGTATTTTCTAGAATCAAGAGTCCACAAGATGGCAGTGCTTGATGAGTAAATAGCATTAATCTTGGGTAATATTCCAAAGGGAGAAAAATGGAAACCTTGATTAAAAAAAAGTTTTCTCATTTTTCTGTGCTATTCGGTAAAATATGATCTTCTATCCAAAAGGTATTTGTCATTTTTACATAAGTAAAATAATTAAATTTTAATTTTGTTCTATGTATTGAAAGAAAAAGAAAATTCATAAGGTAAATATTCAAAACACTCAATATTTTTTATTGATGGTGAATTTTTTAAGATATCTTTACCTCTTTTAATTTAATGCTATGCAAATTTTATGGTGCATATTTGAAGACTTATTGCAGGATAAATATTAACAGAAACAAATATGAGTTTTATGATTTATCCCCCTTCTAGTAAGTAACTCACAGAGGACAAAACCCTATAGAATTGTGATTTGCCTAAATTTTGCATGTTAAATGTGGAAATTTGGTTGCTTTTAAGTTACATTTATTACATAGGTGCAGTAGAGAATCTTCAGGTAAGGTAAACTATTATAACAAGATTCTCTCCCACTCACATTCTTATGCTCAATGTAATTTTTCATAAACGTTCTTTGTGCTTTTATGGCTTAACTAATACTCATTAATCCTTCATGCAAATCTTTAATGAAGGTAATTTATTTGTCACATTTTCATGCACCATATAGAAATAGTGGATATTGTCTATTTATCAAAAGACACTGAAATGGTTTATTTTCTGCTTTGGAGGTTTATCCCTATGGCCCACCTGTTTCAGAAAAAAAAATCCTAATCATAAAATACATATTTATCTTTGTTGAGATATAATCACTGTAATAAATCTTCAAACTTCTATTTGTATGAATTCATGTAGCATGAAACTTTTGGCTAGACTTTTTTTAGTTGATTTCTTTGAAAAAAATAGAAATGTTGGTATGATTTATACTAACAATATAAATGGTACAAGAACAATTTGAAATGTATGCTCTTTATAATTTTATAAGGGATTTCTTGCAAAAATCAGGTGGTTTTGAGTTTCATAATTACATTTATATATATTTACATTTATAATTATCTTAGCCTCCATGGAGTTAATCTCTTCAAATTAATCTGCCTGTGAACTAGATGTTATTATAAAGTCCAATTTGAATAGTAGGGTTTTCTGAAAAATTCAAGAACACATTTTAAAATAGGAATATGCCTTTTAAAATTAATATCATTAAAATAATTAATTGTGATCATTATTGTGAGCCTAATATTCATGTTAGATACAAGTGTTAGATATTCAGGCATGCATATCCTTTGGACATAAAAGATTAGAATGGGGAAGATATCTTGGTTATTCCTGATTTAATTACTTTTCCAAATTTCCCCTTTTCTGTTTTACTTATTTGCCCAGAAGTTTTCAGTTTTGTAAACTGGCTTTTCTTTGTTTAGTGCCTTACCATCTTAAAGTTTAACAGTTCTAATTCCTGGATACAGAAGGGATTTATTTCTTAAAAACTCAACTTGTTCAGACTTATTTGTTTAGTATGGATTGCTTAGATATTTTCCACAAGTGTGGGTTTTATTATTATTTTTTCCTTGTAAATCTATTTCTTGTTTGTTAATTAACTCTGGTGATAAACTCAGTGATATTTTCCAAATTCATAAGACTAGTAGGAACTATAATAGCTGAAATAAAAACACTATAATTTCAACAAACAGCTGACCCCATAGGGGAAGATCCTGTGGCTGGAGATTGTTGCAGCCACCAATGCCTGGCCAGGGGACTGAGTGGAACAATCACCATCATAATGTAGGGCAAAGACCAAATTACAATCTTTCCCTCATGCATGGCACAGACCATCATGAAGTCTCGATTAAAAGGAGCACAGACAGGTTGAAACCTCCTGAAGAAAATGTCTGATGCCTTAGCTCTTTGTTTTCAACAGATCCTAAAGAAGATAATAGAGACTAAAGTGCTGATGGGTGAAGTGATGAGAGAAGCTTCCTTTTCTCTTGCTGAGACCAAGTTCGTAACAGGGGATGTGGACACCACAGTTATCCAAAATGTAAATAAAGCCCATGTGAAGATTCTAGCTAAGAAAGATAATGTATTAGGTGTTATTTTGCCAGTATTTGAACATTACCATGAAGGAACTGACAGTTATAAACTAGCTGGTTTAGCCAGAGGTGGAGAACAATTGGCTAAATTAAAGAGAAATTATGTCAAAGCAGTGGAATTACTGATAGAAATAGTTTCCCTTCAAACTTCCTTTGTTACTTTGGATGAAGCTAGTAAGATAACCAACAAATGTGTAAATGATATTTCATATACCGTTGTTCCTGGAATTGAACATACCCTTGCTTATATCATCAGAGAGCTGGATGAGAGAGAGCCAGAAGAGTTCTATAGGTTAAAGAAAATAAAGAAGGAAAAGATTCTCCAGGAAAATTGGAGAAGGACTTGGAGCAATAGAGGGCAGCTGGAGAGGTGATGGAGCCTGTTAATCTTTTGACTGAAGAGAAGAATGAAGATCTTCT
Source organism: Martes martes (assembly GCF_963455335.1). Classification (NCBI taxonomy): domain Eukaryota; kingdom Metazoa; phylum Chordata; class Mammalia; order Carnivora; family Mustelidae; genus Martes; species Martes martes. Next base: position 83,209,528 of record NC_137898.1, on the reverse strand, counting down.
GCTTGAATAATTTTTCCTGGTCTGGTTCTATCATAAGCCCTAACATGGCACCATTTTAATTCACAATGTGTAGGTTTGGTATATGTAGCCGTTTAGTTTTTGGTCCAAGAATTTCACTGGTGGTAAAATTTCCCTGGATATTGGTCATGGGACTACCATTGCAAAATCATCTTCAGCAACCATTTATCAGGATGAGATTTGTAGATGCTTCCCAGGAACTGGCAGAATTTATTCTGCAGAAGTGGTACCCTACTCCACTTACATCTGTTACAAGTAACCTGCTTACCAAGCACATTTGGAAATTCTTAGGAAGCAGCAGTGGTCTCAGGCCAAATGTCCCTGTAGCACCCTTTTTTCCTACCCACTCAAACACCTTGACACTGTCATCTGAAATTGTTGCATCATCCTTGTGTTACCATGGTACTTCTCTTAAGCTTTATGAAACCTTCACTATTTTTTCTTGTATGACAGGTTTTTGTTCTATCTATCATGGGAGTTCTGTCAATTTTAATGTGACAATGTATAAACAGTAAAATGAGTTAAAAATGGAAAAAAAACGTATAATTTCCTTGCAACCCAAGACAGTTAAAAATTTTGGTTTTAGAAATAGGAAAACTATACATCTGGAGGAATTACTCCAAATTCCAAGAATACAAACCAGTTGTTTTGTGGAAACTGCTGATTTAGGCAGTTACTGTTAAAAGTAAAAATAAGAGAGTGATTTATGAGGATCACCGGAAGAAACTTGTGACTGCACACAAACTGCTTAAATGGAACTCAAGAAATATCTTCAATAAAATATGAGAAAACCAAATCCAACAATACATTAAAAAAAATCATTCACCACGATCAAGTGGGACTTATTCCTGAGTTGCAAGTTTAGCTCAATATTCACAAATTCATCGATGTGATACACCACATTAATCAAGAAAGGACAAGAACCATATGACCCTCTCAATAAAGGCAGAAAAAGCATTTGATAAAGTACAACATCCACTCATGATAAAAACCTTCAACAAAGTAGGTTTAGAGGAAACATTTCTCAATAAAATGAAGGTCACTTATGAAAAACCCATAGCTAATATCATGCTCAATGGAGAAAAACTGAAAGCTTTTCCTCTGTGGTCAGGAAAAATACAGGAATGTCCACTCTCACCACTGTTATTTAGCATAGTACTGGAAGTCCTAGCTACAATAGTCAGACAACAAAAATATATAAAAAACATTCAAATCAGCAAGGAAGAAATCAGACTCCCACTATTTGACATGATATTTTGTATAGAAAACTCCAAAGACTCCACCAAAAAACTGCTAGAATCGATATAAATTCAGTAAAGTCACAGGATATAAATTTAATGTACAGAAATCTGTTGCATTACAGTACAGCAATAATGAAGCAGCAGAAAGAGAAATCAAAGAATCACTCCTACTTAAAATTGCACCAAAGCCATAAGATACTTAGGAATAAACCTGACCAAAGAGATGAAAGACCTGTACTTTGAAAACTGTAAAACACTAATTAAAAAAATTGAAAAGGACACAAAAAATGGAAAACATCCCACACTCATGGATTGGGAGAACAAATATTGTTAAAATGTGTATGCATCCAGAGAAGCCTATACATTTAAGGCAATCCCCATCAAAATATCAACAGTATTTTTCATACAGATAGAACAATCCTAAAATTTGTATGGAACCACAGAAGATCCTGAATAGCCAAAGCAATTTTGACAAAGAAAAGCAAAGCTAGAGGAATCACAATTCTAGACTTCAAGTTACATTGCAAAGCTATGGTGAACAAAACATTATGGCATTGGCACAAAAATAGACACATGGGTCAATAGAACAGAATAGAAAACATAGAAATGGACCCAGAACTTTATGGTAAAGTAATCTCTGAAAAAGCAGGAAAGAATATCCAATGGGAAAGAGACAGTCTTTTTAAAAATGGCACTGGGAAAACTGGACAGCAATATGTAAAAGAATGAAACTGGACCACTCTTACACCATGCTCAAAAATAAATACTAAATGAATTAAAGACCTAAATGTGAGGCAGGAAACAATCAAAATTCTAGAGAAGAATACAGACAGTAATTTCTCTGACATTGACTATAGCAACATTTTTCTAGATATGTCTCCAGAGGCAAGGAAAACAAAACCAAAAATAAACTACTGGGATTCCATCAAGATAAAGGGCTTCTGCACAGTGAAGGAAACAATCAACAAAACTAAAAGACATCCTATGGAATGGAGAAGATATTTGCAAATGACATATCTGCTGAAAGGTTAGTACCCAAAATATGCAAAGAACTTATAAAATTCAACAGCCCAAAACAAATAATCCAACTAAAAATGGGCAGAAGACATGAACAGACATTTTTTCAAAGACATACAGTTGGCTAAAGGACACAGGAAAAGATGCTCAACATTCCTCATCATCAGGGAAAAGCAAAGCAAACTACAATGAGAAATCACCTCCCACCTGTCAGAATGGTTAGAATAAAAAATACAAGAAACAATAGGTGCTGGTGAAAATGTGGAGAAAGCAGAATGGTCTTGTACTGTTGCTGGGAATGCAAACTGCCGCAGGCACTGTGGAAATCAGTACTGAGGTTTCTCAAGAAGTTAAAAATAGAACTACTCTATGATCCAGCAATTGAACTATATGTATTTACCCAAATATGAAACCACTAATTCAAAGGAATATATGTACCCCAATGTTTATAGCAGCATTATCTACAATAGCCAAATTATGGAAACATCCATTTACATTTACATCCATTTACATCCATTTACATCAGCATCCATTTACTGATGAACAGATAAAGTAGAAATGATGTGTATGTGTGTGTGTGTGTGTATACACACTCATGCATAATGGAATATTACTCAGCCATTAAAAAGAATGAAATCTTGCCATTTGCAAAAACATGGATGGAGCTAGAGGGTATAATTCTAAGTGAAACAAGTTAGCCAGAGAAAGACAAATATCATCTGATTTCACTCATATATGGAATTTAAAAACTAAAACAAATGAGCAAAGGGGAAAAAAAAGAAACAAATCAAGAAACAGACTTTAAAATACAGAGAACAAAGTGATGGTTATGGAGTGGGGAATGGGTAAAATAGGTGATGGGAATTAAAGAGTGCACTCACTCTTATGAGCACAGGTGTTGTATGGAAGTGATGAATCACTATATTTTACACCTAGAACTAAGATTACACTGTCTGTTAACTGGAATTTAAATTAAAAAGCAAACAAACAAACAAACAAATAAATACCAAGATACATCAAGTAGAAAATGGGCAGAAAAGGAAGATTGATTTTTTTTTTAATTCAAGTACTCAATTCTTATTTTTAGTGGAAGCAAAAGTTTATAGTATCAGTGGTACTAACACTGATCATAGTAGAATGAAATGAGATGTGTTAGTAAGTACTCAGCTTCCTATTTTAACTGGGACCTCTGTGCAAGAACTAAGCCACATGAGACTCAATTCAGTGAGCACATGTAAGGTAATGTGGCGCCATAGAAAAGTCGTGGACTTCATACCATGCAAAAATGTGTTTGAATATTTTCACCATCACCTAAACAGCTGTGTGGTATTCTCGAATTACCTGACTTCTTCAGCTCTGTTTATTCATCTATAAAATAATTATAATTATAATTAGAAATAATTAGAAAATTTTGGGAGAAAGTTCATAAAAAGTGCTAAGATAATTTTAGGAATATAGAAGTGTTCATAGTGCTTATTTTTACATAAATGTTTATTTTTTACATAAAAATTTTACATAAAAATTTTACATAAAAATTTTAATTTTTACGTAAAATGTTATATATATATAGATAATTTTAGGAATATAGGAGTGTTCGTAAGTGCTTATTTTTACATAAAATATTTTATACATATATATGTGTGTGTGTATATATATATATTTGTGTGTGTAAGTGTATAATTTTATGTTTACCCTCTTTGCAGAATCAATCTAGCAGTCACTCTAAAAATCTTATAAAACACTTAATCTTACTTAAAAATATATTTATGCAAAAAATGGGGTTTGACTTTACATACCAATGATATAGCCATATACTATTCTTGTTCCAATTTATCATGCAACATATAGATTATGTAGAATTAAAATATCTGTTCATTTTATATCCTATGTTGTTCTCTAATAGTCCCATCTCACACTAAACTGGAGTTTAAGAGTAGTTTTACTCTATTTATGTCATATGCCTACCAATAGATTTTAAATGACTCTCTCGTATGATACTTTGTCATGAGATTTCAAATCTATTAGTCTGTTCTACTCCTATACCTCAACCCACCTGTTCCTTAACCATCCAATAGTCTGTAACTTTTCACAATCATCAGAGCTTCATCATAGGGTGATTGTTAAATTGATATGTCTCTTACAATGTTATTTCCCTAGACTAGAATTTATTCTCAACTTCCTTCTGCCTAGTTACATCCTAGACACAGCCAAGTGCAGGTATCATTTTCTTGAAGAAGACTTCAGGAGTCATTTTAATTTACAATTAACTCTCCTTTTCTGGAATTCTATAGACATATCACTAACTTGTGTCTTGATTTACTTGGAACAGTGAAACTTGCACTGTTTTCCTCAGCAAGATTATTAATTGTTCCCCCCTTTCACTTGCAGAAATGTTCCAGTTTGATTATTAAATAAATTATATGGTCTCCCTACTCTTTAATTATCATCCACAAAACACATTCCTTCTGTATCAGTGTTGGCTAAGTTCTCTCATTGTTTTCTGTTCTATGTGTATATATCATCTTCTCTGCCAGATTATATATTCATCTAGAGTGGGGCTGTGTCATATGCTTACTGTACAAATATGACATCTATTAAAGAAATACAATTATTAAAATTAATTTATATTTGGAAACTTTAAGAAGTATGTCATATTTCCATTAAATATAGTTGGGGATATCTGAAATTGCCCCAAAGTGTTATCTCGTATCATTGGTCTAGTAATCTAAAATAGTTTCCAACTCACTACAGTGCCCAGCAAGTAGTTTATAAATCTCTTTCTGATGATGAATGCAGTGTTTTGTTAATTCATCACTAGTGATATCATATGTTTTCTTATATTATTTCTTTAACCTTTGGTAATAGAGTTTTATAAATTCTATAAGGCCCTTCATGAGTTTGCCCTTGCTATCTCTTCAACCTTAGCACCATCTTTCCTTTCTTCAATCCATCCTAGCCACACTGGCCTTGATGTCAATTTTCAACTTAAGACATGAGAGCTATTTTTTACTTTAGTCTGAAACATTCTTCTCCCAGATACTTGTGTACTCACTAGTTCTTTCATGTCTCTGTATGAATGACTCCCTTTGGCAGTCATCCCTGAGCAGCTTACCTAAACCAGCTCTATCAAATAATTTATCTTTGTCTCTCTCTGTGTACCTCTCTCTGTGTGTCGCTCCATCTCCATCTCTATATTTTATTTGTTGTTTCTGCACCACAATGTGAGTTTTCATAGGGCAGGAACCTTACCTACTTTGTTCACCACCATACCCTTCAGTATTGTGAAAAGTGACTGGCACACAATTAATTAATTGTTGAGTGAATAGAGAATGAATGCAGTAGTGAGAATGTTTCCTACTATGTATCATAACATAAATCTTTTGGAAATTAAGATATTGAGTACAGTTTTGATCTTCATAAAGTAATAAATAAAATAATCAAGTGATTTATGAGGAAGTTTTCTCAGAAGCCTTGGGAATATATGCATTTTATAATAGATAAGTGATAGATATATAATAGATGGATAGATAGAAGATAGATAATATGATAAGGACATGAAACCACAAATATTAATATTCTAGTCAGTTGGCTGGATTTTATAGGGCCAATTCATTTGGTATAAAGAAAATAGAATTTATAGAAGTAACAATATAAATATTAGTTGTTTTCACAAATGTTGGAAGTGGGAGAGGAAATGAAAGAAACAATTTAAATGATGAATTAGGAGAACCTATAAGAACCGTTCTATTTCTTATGTTTATTTTACTGGAAACTATTGATTCAAAGTTTGTGGTGAATGCTTGCTAATAAAAACCATGTCATCCTTGTTTTTTTATTAGTTCTTTTGCTGTAAGACCACCATTTTGGGATTTTGCATCTTTATACAGTTTCTGTCTTATTACTTTTCACTTAGCCTGAACTTTTATTTTAATTAAAAAGAAATGCTGTCGAAATGAATACTTAATCTACCTGGGGAAAAGAGCACATACTTTCCAGTGGTGGATCTTTGCTATAGAATGGCAACAATACATTGATTTTATTAACTCTCTGATGAAGTCCTCAGATAAGATTAACAAAATTTTAAAACACAGCATGATAGCTGTGCTTTATGCATGGGCAAGTACTCTCCTACACCAATATTTCCACCAATGACTGTATCAGGGGAAAAAAAGAAAATGTGTATGTGGAAGGTGACCAAGGAGATCTTAATAGTGTTGGCATTATTGTAATATTATGCCTAAATAAATACTATATGATTAGATGATGTAGTAGTATTTTTATGAGAACACTAGGGTGCTGGCCTATATGGGGCCATTCCAATTTTAATAACTTTGAAATCCCATACTCTTCTTTGTTCATATCCTATAACTTTCTTTTCCTTTTTTTCTATTAAACAGTAGTTCATTAATTTATTCAATATCTTTATTTCTGAGAGTACTCTCCAGTAATACTAATATTTTAAGGATCTAAAAACTAAGCTGTACATATTGTATAAACATCACTTATATAAAATATTATCTTAATGCAATAAGCTTCCTATGATCTAGACCAAGGTTTCTGAATTTCAGCACTACTGACATTTATGGCCAGATAATTGTGGAAGACAGTACTGTACATTGTAGGATGTTTACCAGCATCCCTGGCCTCTACCTTCTACCCACTACATGCTAATACATTTTGTAACCTCTCCCTGCCCCTATACCAGTTATAATGATCAAAAATATCTTTAGATATTATCGATGCCATGGGGGTGAAAGTCATTCCTGTTTGAGCACCAGTGACCTAGATTAATCTAATAGTGAAATACCCTGATTAACCAACTTTGAGGTATTTGGTGATTACTGTATGTCTTTCTATTTCATTTCATAGAAGATAGATAGATGATGATAGATAGATAGATAGAGATGATAGATAGGTGATAGGTAAATAGATGATAGGTGAAAACTAGCTGCCTTAATTTCAGTTTTCATTTTGTTTTTAAAGGCAGAGTACCTTTCATGATTTTAGTTCTATAATGTACATATATAGAATAGATATTCAGTAAGTTTTGCTGAATTGAATTAGAATTAGGACCCAATCATATTCATAGTACAAAACCACAAGGAACATTATTTACTTTTGATTTAATGAATCAAATACATGTTAATATTTTGATAATGTTTCAGACCATTTTCCAAAAACTGTCAAAATAAAAAATATGTCAAATACTGGGTTGAATATATATCAACACAAAGACACAACATGGACATTATCAGATTATCATTTTTCTCTTCATATAAAAGTATATAAGGTGTAGAAGAAATTTCAGTCACATGAGTTTTATATTTGTTTGATTTTGCATAATTAATCTTGCAAACATACAGACCTATATGTTATGTGTGAAATATGAAATAATGCATTTAATTTACTTCCTTTACTCAATCATTTAAAGTCTCCCTGATTTTTAAATAATGAAATATGTATTTCCTGAGTTTATTTAAATGTATTAAAAATTAAGTCCATATAATTTAATTCAAAGTAATGAGAACAAAATGCAAATTTATTGTAGACATAGGAGGAGAAAAAAATTTAATAATTAAAGTACATGAGATCTGAGCTAAGTAGAGGATAAAGAAATTGGTTTCTTATAAAGAAATTGGTTTCTTAAATTAGAGAAATTTCCAGATTATTAAATTATTGTTTTAAGGCATTTATTAGCATGACTTACAAGTTTCTATATTTTTTTACAGTTTCTTAGACTACAGAAGTTATTGTAGAACCACTGAATGGTTGATATATCAGTTCATAACTGTGTACTCTGGGAAAAGCTACGCAAATGTTAGTGTTTACCAAAAGTGATAAATCCTAAGAACTCATAATCTAGAATGAGTCAAATAATGTATATATTAATTCAGATACAAGGCAAGTAATTTCTTTCAGTTAGAATTCTAGTTTTTAATTTTTTAAACGTTGCCTTTACCACTTATTCTCTGTGTAACCTTAGGCAAGGTACGAATGTTCCTCAGTCTTTGTTGTCCTGTTTAAAAATGGAGATATGCTGTCCTTCGTATTATATAAAGATTAAACAGAAATGACTTCAGTGAAGTACCTGACTTGATGCTTGATGCCTAGAAAACATTCACTAAATGAAAATATGTGAAATTATGTTATTAATTTAGAATATTTCTAGCTAAAGAAGATTTTTGATACAGGACCAGTCTATATACAAGTATAAAAATTTCAAAGTTATCCCAACTCAATTGGCATTGAATTAATAACCATTTTCTTTTGTCTGACGACGTAAAATAATTCAGGGCTACTACTACTTTCTTTCACTTCCCATCATATGCCTTGATTCCCAAAGGAGATATAAAATCTGATTGTTCCAAAGAATGAAATTTTCTTATACATGTCATATCATGTTGTAGTACCTTTAAATATAGTAAACACTCACTATGTGCCAGGTATTTTGCTAACCATTTTCTATTATTTGTAATAATATTAGTGGTCATTTCAATTTTATAGAATTAAAACTAAGGATTGATACAATTACATAGAGATTTTTCTTATAAGACAGAGAAGAAGGGACACGAGTATAGTTGCAACCAGAATCTCAGGGAATAATTACAACTATGAACACTTCCCTGATACAGGGTGCCACTTGGCCTATGTAACTGCAGATTTAGAAACTCTTAAATATTAGCACAGAAACTATATTAGCATGAATTACACTGTCTTCTCCATAAAACCATTCAAAATCTGGGTTCTTTATTTCTTTCATTGGATCTCATTCTTAGAAAAAAGAGACAATATTTATTTTAAAAGCTTTAGAATCCACTTGCATGATATAAATATTATCCCAAAACAGAAGGCAGGGTGCTACATCTTTAATAGGTTTTGGGGAATTTTCATTTTCTTTATTAAATACAAGGGAAGATACAAAATATAATGATGTTTATTTTCAATGTATGCTAAAACCTACAGTTTTCTGCTGCCTGGTTCAATTTCTAGATTAAAGACTTTCTACTAGTTAAACTTCAGACTGAAGTGTTGTAACATTTAGGAGTATCAGTTTCCATGGGAAAATCAATGCTGCTATTCCAGTATTTTCCCATCTTTCTGACCTGTTTAGCAAGCCTCAGGCTGCAGCTGCACATAGGCTCAGAAAGAGCTCATGTCCTGAGGGAGAAGCAAAGTTCTCAAGTACATTATATATATATATATATATATATATATATATATATATATGGTCTCACACATACATATATATATATCCCATAGTTTTCCCTTATCTTTTCCCCTTCTGTCTTTCTCTTGTGTCCAATACAGAACTAGAGAAATGGCACCCAGAATGATCCTTGTTGACATAACCTGGACCGCAGCCCAGGAACACACATCCCTGAAGCACAGTTCTGTCACTGCCGGCCATTCTTGCCTGCATCGGTACTGTGTTAATTGGGCGAGGTCAGCCAGTTCTCTCTCTCCAGATTTTCATTTTCCCTGAGGGGAAGAACGGTTCCAATGAATGATCTGCCATGTCTAAGGGCACTCATTTTCAATGCTTGTTAGCTTAATGCCTCTTTGCAAAATATAAGAACAGCATAAGAAAAAGCATTTATATCGCTAACCTCCAGACGGGCTTTGCAGAGCAATCTTGGTTCTGCAGCACCTAAGAGCTGACTTGTCTTCACCCCATCAAACTTGGGCATATTTTAATGAGATTCACATGTCTTATTATATTTTTATGGGTCTAAAGGAATTATGCTTAACAAGACGTTAAAAAAATTAAAAAGTCTATCCTAAATACACAAACTTTAGAAGAGCACAGAATAGCTAACGAATCTTTTTCCTTTTTCCCCTTGGTATTTTCATCTGCAAATAAAAACTAATATGGCAACTTATTTATGTGTACTGTATTAACTTGATTAATCTATGCATGAGTTTAGTCCTGTGCCTCTCATAGAAGCATTCTATGCATGCTTTCTATTGTTTGACCATTAATGAAAGAATACATTTCTATGACATTTCAATGCTTTGTGCTATGTTTAAGGAGAAACCCACATTTAAGACAATGGAATTCCATTCTCTCCAAGGCTGTTTTATTTATTTATATGGTGAGACAAAGATGACAGTGGTGCTTTAGATTTAACTTTCTTTTACTTTCTTAGTCACATCTGGCTGCTTGATCCCCAGAGACTATTATCCTTCATGTGCCTTGACCCTGGCAGGGATGCCAACAGATCAGCGGGCTAGAGAGATAGAAGGCTATGATATTTGATATTGTTTGGGCTTTTTAATAAGGTTCAAATATAACCCTTTATGGGAGAGTCTGGATTTCTTCTCATGAAGTCCAAAAATGCTACTTGCAGCTTAACACTTAACAGCAGGCGTTGTCCTTTTGAATAAAGGAAAAGAAAAAGGTGAAGCCACTCAGAGGATTAATTGGATAGTGCTGCCCTAGTTCCTATGACTCTCTGAAAGAAAGAAAAAAAAAAAAACTATATATAGTTTTAGAACTTCACTAACTGAAACATCTGAAAGAAAACTCACTGGATTTATTTGCTTAGGTAACATACTAGTTTCATTTTTAGTGAATCAGCCAATGGGCAGACAGATGTTCATTTCTGCATCCCCTGCTCTTTATCATCCTTGGTAAAGATTTTTTTTTTTTTCACTTCTACACGTCTTCAGCAGGAGGTAAAAATAATGACTGTGCCTTCTGAACGTTGAAGAGAGGCTGGAGCTGTGAAGTTGGAGCCCTTCTACTTTGCAAAGTATTATCCTTGAAATAGATTTGATAGAGGAATGGAAATCTTTATTCTTGATGGAAGGACAAAATGAACCTAGAGAAGGGCAGTCAGAACACATGTGAGGGAAAGGCAGTGAATGCCCTTTCCAAAAGTAAAAGAGAACTGGATTCCAGTAAGATAGGATGAAAGAGGAACCAGAGAATACAACTGTTCTTCCTGCTTCATACACAACCTCCTCTACATAGGACTAACAAGGTCTAAAAATTTGGAGTTCAGAGGTTTGGCAAAGGGTAATATTAAACAAAGCACAAATGGACTAAGAACAAGGCTTCACAAGTAGTGCAGAGATGACTATATGAGGCTAATTTATATTGTTGAATTCTTTTTGGAAGGCATTTTGACAATACTTATCAAGGCCATGACTGCTGATTCTTTCACAAGGAAATGCCACATCTAGGAATTTAGCATAAAGGAATAATTTAGAATGTACACAAATATCTATTAATGTCATTGCACAACTATTTACAACAATAAATCTCTTAAATATTCAAATATCAAACATCAAGGTCAAGGTTAAATAAATCATATTATTTTTGGGGAATTCTTTGCAGTCATTAAAATAACATTGAAGACTAAATAATTTTGACATGCAATGATTTCAATATATTTCTTACTGAAAGAAAAATCTAATCCCTAATGCCATAAGGCATGTATTGCATTTAATGAATTAACTTCTTTTATATTCATTTAGAATATTATTACCTATGCACCATCCTTGAAAGAAATGAGAAAACAGAGCTTAATCAGTTTATAGAATTCTTATTGAAAAAGGTTAGCTCCAACACACTGTTTCCAGCTCATATTTTTGTAGAATCCAAATATCAGGTTGTTATTGATTTATTAATCTCCTGTATGTTAAGATAAATATGGATTGGGGATGTACTTTCTCCTTTCCTTTTATCCTTTTGTAACATAAATGTTTCCATTTTCCAGAATTAATAACATATATATACACACACCACATATGTACATATATATGATATATGATATATATATCATTATGGATTATTGTCCATTTTGTTTGAAAAAATGTTGATATTTTAATATTTCTCCTACTTCTTTGAAAGGATTGGAAGTAGGGATAAAGTGGCAATAATAATTTAGAAAATGTTTATATAAATTATAAAATATTTATATAAATTATAACAATAATATCTTGATGGTTTATATCATATGTGCATGGTCCTCCAATATACATTGGAATTTTTACCAGCTGTCAGTTGGTATTTAAGTTGAAACATATGCCAACTAATATGTGTAGTTGGTTAAAATTTAAAATGATTCTGTATAGAGGACTGCATAGATACAGCAAAACTCTTTGGGTTAAGACAAAGATTGTCACATAAAATAAAGAAAAAGAGAGTTCCAGTTTAAGATGGTGACATAGGAAGACTCTGAGCTCACCTCCTCCATGGAATACATCATATTACAGTTCTTAATGGAGCAGTTCCTCCTGAAGAAGAACCGAGGGCTGACTGAACAGATACTAAACAACCAAAGACAGAAAGAATGGTGAGAGAGGCAGAGACCCAGTTACAAAGGCGACCCTCACCTCCAGTGCTGCAAACTGGAGAGATAGTACAGAGGGAGTGATAATAGATCCTTCTGTCCTTGAGCACAGAAAATAACCCTGTAGTTTAAAACAGTAGCATATGAAAGAAACAACACTAGAATTCTGCCAAGGGGCAAGAAAGTACAGGAATGCTCCCCAGGTGAGAGGGGCTGGGAAACAGCATGGTTTTCATTCCCAGTACACCTTGGAGGCAGAGCAGAGTCCAGATACCATGCCAGGCAGCTCTGATCTTTTTGGGGAGCCTGCAACTTCAGCAAGTTGCCATACTGGGGCACAGAAAAAGGCTATGGTTTACAGAGGCCGGAGAACCACAGAATTCTTTCTTCTGCTCCACCTCAAGCACCCAGACTGCAACAGATTCTGGCTTTCATAGGGGCAGGTTCAGACCCCACAACAAGCAGGTCTGTTTCTCACAGAGAGATTGTGACCTCAGCAATCTCAGGGTCCTGAAACCGACACCAGCCCTGGTCACACTGGTGCACAGATGAAAAGCTGTTCTTTAAAAGGGCCAAGGAAGTGCAGGAGTGCTCCCTTCCTCTCCATCTTAAAAGCCCAGACTGGAGCAGAGTCTGGCTCGGACTCCATAACTGGAGGTCCCAGTGCCATGACAGATAGCCCCTGTGACATAACTGATGGGTCTGTTTATCACATGAAGCTTATGACTTCAGAGAGGCCAGGGTCCACAAGCCCACACTAGGTACCCTGTGGTGCTGGGGTACAGAAAACCAGCCAGCATTTTGTGTTTTATTTATTTTTTTTTTTACTTTTTTATTTTATTTATTTTATTTTTTAAATATTTGTCTTGTTTTTATTTTTTTTTAGATTTTGTTCTTTTCTTTCTTGCTTTTTTCTTTTCTTTTTTATTCTTTTTTCTTCCTTCTTTTAATTTATTATTTTCCTTTATTATCACTATCTTTTTAAAAAAATTCTTTCTATTAAAAGCTACAGCTTAAAAAGTAACTAGCCCATACAGCCACAGCGCTAGCCAGCCAGCAAAAGTCACTAAGCATGCACAATTTGCATAGGGGCCACCATACACAAGACCACTCCAACCTTAGGAGAAGTAGCCATTTTGCCTTACAAAACACAGAAAGTTGAGCAAAATGGAGAGACAGAGGAATATGCTCCAAAAGAAAGAACAAGAAAAAAAAAAAAACACAGTGAAAGAATTAAATGAAACAGAGATAAGCAATATATATGATAAATAATTTAAGTTCATGATCATGTGATACTCATTGGGAAGGAGGAAAGAATGGAAGAACTGAGAGAGAATTTTAACAGAGATAGAAATTATTAAAAAGCACCAATCAGAGGTGAAGAATATCATCCTGAAATAAAAACACACTAGAGGGAATCAACAGTAAATTAGAGGATGCAGAAGAATGTATCAGTGATCTGAAAGACAGTCTAATAGAAAGCAAACAAGCTAAACAGCAAAAAGGGAAAATAATTTTAATAATTGAAAATAAATTAAGATATCTCTTGGACAACATCAAGTGAATGAACCTTTGCATTACAGAGGGTCCCAGAAGAAGAAGAGAGAGAAAATGTATTTGAAGAAATAATAACTGAAAACTTTCCTAACCTAGCAAGCATAATAAACATCCAAGTCCAATAGCAGAGTGTTCCAAACAAGATGAACCAACAGCACAGCACATAACAATATGTCAATGGTTCAAAATAAAGAAAGAATCCTAAAAGCAGCAATCAATCCCTTCTCTTCCCTTTTTACTCCCTTCTCCACAAACATGCATTGTGGAGAAGGGAGTAAAAAAGGGAAGAGAATAGGAAAAATAAGAAGAAAGTTTTTTCTTTTTTTTCTTTGAACCTAAATGACCATCAAGTTAATATGGGCTGCTATTTACTTAGGATGTTATCTATGTACCTCATGGTAACCACAAACTCAAAACCTATGATAGATAAACAAAAAATAAAGAGAGAGAAAGCCAAACAAAACACTAATATACTCACCAATCACAGAAAGAGAGCAAGAGAAGAAGAAAGGAGCAAAGAAGAATTGCAAAAACAACCAGATTTTTTTTAAATGGCAATAAGTATATACCTATCAATAATTATTTTAAATGTAAATGGCCTAAATATTCCAATCAAAAGACAAAGACTGGTGGAATGGATTAAAAAAAAACCCGAGGTCTTTCTATATGCTGCCTACAAGAGATTCACCTCAGACCTAAAATACAGACTGAAAGTGAAGGGATGGGAAAATATTCACTATACAAATAGAAATTAAAAAAAAATGGTGTAGCAATACTTAATGTCAAACAAAATAGACTTTAAAACAGACTGTAACAAGAGACAAAGAAGGGCATTGCATAATGATAAAGGGATCAATCCAATAAGAGGATATAGTGATTGTAAGTATCTACACACTTAATACTGGAGCACCTAAATACATAAAGCAAATAGTAATAGACATAAGGAGAGAAATTGATGGTAGTACAATAAAATAGTAGGGATTTTAACACTTGAATTATAACAATGGATAGATCATCCAGATGGAAAATCAAGGAAACAATGTCTTTGAATGACACATTGGACCAGATGAACATAACAGATACATACAGAATATTCTACCCCAAAACTATAAGAATAGAATACACATTCTTTTCACATATACATGGAATGTTCTACAGAATAGATCACATATTAGGCCACAAATCAAGCCTCAGTAGACATGAGAAGATTGAAATCATATCATGCATTCTTTCCAACCACAATAGTATGAAACTATAAATAGATCACAAGAAAAAAACTAGAAAAAGAAAACACAAATATGTGGAGACTAAGCAATATAATACTAAACAACCAATGGGTTAATGAAGCAATCAAATAAGAAAATTCAAAAAATATACGGAGACAAATGAAAATGAAAACACAATGGTCCAAAATCTCTGGGACACAACAAAAACAGTTATAAGAGGGAAGTGTATAGCAATACAGGCCTACCACAAGAAACAATAAAAAATAACCTTATGCTTAAAGGAACTAGAAAAATAAGAACTAACAAAGCCCAAGGTGAGTAGAAGAAAGGAAATAATAAAAATCAGAACAAAAATAAATTGCTAGAAACTAAAACAAACAAAAATTAATGAAACCAAAACCTAGTTCTTTTAAAAAAAAGATCAACACAATTGACAAACTCTTACCAGACTCATTAAGAGGAAAAGAAAAAGGACCCAAACAAATAAAATCAGAAATGAGAAAGGAGAACTAATAACTATGCAGAAATACAGGGACTATAAGGGAATACTATGAAAAAATACATACCAACAAACTGGGCAAGCTAAAAGAAATGAATAAATTCCTAGAAACACACAATCTTCCAAAACTGAACCAGGAAGAAATAGAACATCTGAATAGACTGATTACAAATAATGAAATTAAATCAGTAATCAAAAAACAACCAAAAAATAAAGTCCAGGGCCAAATGGATTCACATGTAAACTCTACTGGACATTTAAAAGTTAATACATATTTGCCTCAAGCTATTCCAAAAAATAGAAGAGAAAGGAAAGCTTCCAAATACATTCAAGGAGGCCAGCATTACCCTGATACTGAAATCAAAGGCACTATAAAACAAAACAAAACTATAGGTCAATGTCCCTGATGAATATAAATGTAAAAACCAACAAAATAATGGTAAACCACATATAGCAATACATTAAAAAAGATCATTCACCACAATCAGGGGGAAATTATTCCTGGGATGCTAGGATGGTTCATATTCACAAATCAATCAACTTCATATACCACATCAACAAAACAAGGAATAAAAATCATATGATTATCTCACTAAATGTGGAAAAAGCATTTACAAGATTTAATATATGCATGATAAAAACTTTCAACAACAACAAAATATTTCAACGAAATAGGGCTAAAAGAAACATACTTCAACATATAAAGGACATCTATGAAAAACCCACAGATAACATCATCCTCAATGATGAAAAACAGAGATTTTCCTCTAAGGTCAGGAACAAGATAAGGATGTCCACTCTTGCAACTTTTATCCAAAATAGTATTAGAAGTTCTATCCACAGCAATCAGGCAAGAAAAAAGAAATGAGACATCCATATTGGTAAAGAAGAAATTAAACTGTCTCTAGTCACAGAGAACATGATAACATGATAGAAACATGGTAGAAAATCCCAAGATTTTCACACACACACACACACACACACACACACAAATTGCTAGAAGTAATAAGGGAATTCAGTAAAGTGTCAAGATACAAAATTAATACCCAGAAGTTGGTAGCATTTCTACACACTAACAATGAAGTTGCAGAAAGAGAAATGAAAAGGAACACACACGTGAACACACATGTACACACACACACACACACACACACACACACACACATACCATTTAAGATTTGCATTAAAAATAATAAAATACCGGGGCACCTGGGTGGCTCAGTGGGTTAAGCCTCTGCCTTTGGCTCAGGTTATAATCTCAGGGTCTTGGAATCGAGCCCCACACTGAGCTCTCTGCTCAGTGGGGAGCCCGCTTCCCTTCCTCTCTCTCTGCCTGCCTCTCTGCCTACTTGTGATCTCTCTCTCTCTTTCAAATAAATAAATAAAATCTTAAAAAAAAAGAATAAAATACTTAGGAACAAACTTAATTAAAGGAGTGAAAGACCTGTACCAAAAATTATAATATACTGATGAAAGAAATTGAAGATGACACAAACGAATGGAAGATATTCCATGCTCATGGATTAGGAAAATTAATATTGTTAAAATGTCCATACTACCCAAAGCAATCTACAGATTCAATGGAATCCCTACCAAAATACCAACAGCATTTTTCACAAAACTAGAACAAATAATACCACTAATATTTGTGTGGAGTCATAGAAGACCCTAAAGAGCCAAAGCAATCCTGGAAAAGAACAAAGTTGGAAGTATCACAATTTCCTATTTCAAGATATACTACAAAGTTGTAGTAATCAAAACACTATGTTCCTTGCACAATAATAGACACAGAGATCAAGAGAATGGGATAGAGACCCCAGAAATAAATCCACATATATATAGTCAATTAATATGACAGAGGAAGCAAGAATATAAAATGGGAGAAAGAGAGTCTTTTTAATAAGTGATGCTGGGAAAACTTGAGAGCTACATATAAAAGAATGAGGCTTGATTACTATTTAATAACATACACAAAAATAAATTAAAAAAATGGATTAACAACTTGAAAATATAAAAATCCTAGAAAAGAGTGCAGGCAGTAATTTCTTTGACATTGGATATAGAATATATATCCAATGGATATAGAAACTTTTTTTTTCTTTTTTTTGTAGATATGTCTCCAAAGGCAAAGGAAGAAAAAGTAAATATATACAATTGGGACTACATCAAAATAAAAAGTTTCTGTATAGCAAAGGAAACAATCAATAAAACAAAAGAACATACCTACTGAATGGGAGAAGATATTTGAAATAATATATCCAACAATGGGTTTATATCTAAAATATGTAAAGAATTAATATGACTAACACCAAAAAATCAATCTGATTTAAAAATGCACAGAGAATCTTTAAAAAGGTGGGGAGGAGGCCCTGGGTGGCTTAATCAGTTAAGCGACTGCTTAACTGATTGTGGGATCAAACCACACATTGAGCTCTCTGCTGAGCTCAATGCTTTTCCCTCTGCCTCTGTCTGCTGCTCCTGCCTACTTGTGCTCTCTCTCTCTGTCAAATAAATAAATCTTAAAAAGAAAAAAAAATGCACAGAGGACATGAATAAACATTTCTCCAAGGAAGATACTCAGATTGCCAACAGATGCATGAAAATGTGCTCAATATCACTCTTCATCAGGAAAATGCAAATCAAAACCACAGTGAGATTTCACCTCACACCTGTTGAAATGGCTAAAATCAAAAACACAAGAAACAACAAGTGTTGTCAAGGAAAAAGAAGCCTTGTGCACTATTGGTGGGAAAGTAAATTGGTACAGCCACTGTGGAAAAACCACATGGACATTCCTCAAAAAATTAAAAATAGAAATACCATATGTTCTAATAATTCCTCTACTGAGTATTTACCCAGAGAAAAAGAAAACACCAACTCAAAAGGATATATGTTTATTGCACATTATTTATAAGAGCCAAGACATAGAAACAACTTAAGCATCCATCCATTAATAGATGAATGGATAAGGAAAATGTGGTTTATATACCCAATGCAATATTACAGTGCTATAAAAATGAGGAGATCATGCCATTTGGGATAACATGGATGTACTTGTGAAATAAGTTAGGCTGAGAAAGATAAATATCATATGATCCCATTCATAAATAAAATATTTGAAAAAGAATAAACAAAATACAAAGATAAATACCATATGATCCCATTCATAAATAAAATATTTGAAAAAGAATAAACAAAATACAAAATCAGAACTATAAATACAGAGAACAAACTGATGGTTGCCAGTAGAAATGAGGATGGGGGTAGGGCAAAATGAATGAAGGGGAAAGGGAGAGAGAGGCCTTCAGTAATTGAACAAGTAAGTCATGGGAATAAAAAGCAGAGCACAAGGAATAGTCGATGATATTGTAATAGTGATATAATGGGACTAGTGATAGCTATACTTGTGGTGGACACAGCATAATGTATAACCTTGTCAAATCATTCAGTTTACACCTGAAACTAATGTAACACTGTGTGTCAACTATACACAAAATGAAAAAAAAAAAAAAAAGAAAAAGAAAAAGAAAAAAGAAAAAGAAGAGAAATATAATCACCATTATTGGTATGACCATTTCAATGGCATTATTAGTCACCGTCTACTTCTTTTTTTCCAAATAAAGATTGAAGGAATTTTGACTCTGAAAGGAAGAAAATACATATGCTATAGTCTGTATTTACAGAAAAGAAAAAGTGTATATGACATTCCAAATGGAAGAAAACAATAGGTAATAGATACTAATATTAAAATATTGATAATTTTTCAAGGATAAATTAATAGCAACATGACAAGAATAGAAGCAAGATTTTCATAGAGTTACAAAAATATAAATACTAAAATCAAGTATATTAATGGAGAAAATGAATATTATGTATTTACCAATAATATGAATAAAAATCACACAAAGACATATATTTCTAACTCAAAGATTTATACTGCAATGCTCACAGCAGATTTATTCATAATAACCTAAATTTTAGAACAGCCCATGATCAACTAATGAATGGATAAATAAACTGTAGTACATTAAGACAATGGAATACTATTCACCATTCAGTAGGATATGACTACTGACTCAGTAATTAGATGATTCTTAAAAATACTATGTTAAGTGACAGAAGTCAAGCTCAATAGATGACATGCTGGATGATACCCTTTAAAATAGTGTCTGGAGAAGACAAAACTTAAGGACAGAAAGCAGATCAGTGAATGGCAAGACTGGGAACTGGGGAAGGAAACTGATTATAAAGAAGCATCAGCAAACTTCTTTCAATGATAGAAATGTTCTGCCAAAATTATGCTTGTGGGGAGGGAGACAAGGGGACCTTATTTCATCTGGTCCCTTGAATTTAGCTAGATAACTATCAAATCACTCTGAACACCTAAAAATTCAACTTGAGATGTAGGAAATGAATTACTACAATTCTATGAATAGAAAAGAGACCACTTTTTGCAAGGCAGGAAGCTGAGAGAAGTGAATCTGAGGGGATATATCAGAAGATAATCAGTAGGTGGAGGGAACCTCTGTAAGCTGGCTACAGGAAGGTGATATAGCCCCAGAGAACAAAATCAGAACATTTGGAAATGTGATCCAGTGAGAGACCTCCATGTCTGAAAAGTGTTGAGGTGTTGAAGCAGAGCAGAATAATAGGTGGTACAATGTGGTCTCAGGAACCCCTGAGTCACAGAATGAATGGGGGTGCCTGAGCCACCAGAGTTCTCAAGCATTGCATTGGGGAAACTCGTTGGGGTCAGTAAACCCAGGAAGGGTCTCTCAACTTGGTTTGTCATAAACTGGGAGCAGTGACTCAATCAGATGACAGGTCTCCCTGTGGGGGTCCTGAAAAGAACAGAAAAAGTGATGACCCTTCACCTTTTCCTGGGAGGGGTAGCATGGGAGTGCACCCCACTGGGTGACCACTGTCTGTGTGAGGGTCCTACAAAGGGCAGAAATGCAAGACCCCCCCCATCTTCCCCTGGGAAGATTGATACAGGTATTTACCACAGGAAACTGCATAGTTTGGCACAAAAGGGAAAACTGCTTATCCCTGAGAGTTTATTGAAGAAAGGGGACCGTGATCTTTAGCTCTGAAGCTGGGAATTGGGGTATGGCTATTTTTATTTTCATCCACTAAAGAGGTGCAGAAAGTCTTTAGGTAACAATAGCCACATAGAGTAACCAAAAGCACCTTACACTGATCAGAGCTCCCTGGCAAGGGCAATACAACTCTGCCCAGGTAAAAACACTTGCAAAGTATAGCAGGGCCCTCCTTCCAAGAAGTCCAGCAGGAAAAACACGTGAACACCAAGTTTATGGAGCACACAGGATAGCAAAACTTAGATTTTGAGTTTTTTTTCTCATGATTCATTTATCTTTCAGTTTAAAATTTACCTTTTCTTTTTTTTTCTTTTCAACTAGTTTCTTATTGTATCAATTCCTTGTTTTTAAGTCTTCTTTTAAACTTTCATTTTTCACATTTACATTTTATAGCTATAGCCTATATTTTTTGCTTCTTTCACTGTATATAATTTTATTTTTGTATATATATATATATAAGTTTTGCTTTCATTTCAATTTTGGGATTTAGTATCTTCTAAAAAACACATCAAAATACACTCAGGACAAAGTGGATCACCCTGTTTTGTCCACCTGGGAAATTATATTCTTTCCTCACCACCCCTTCTTTTTTCTTTCCTTTTTCTTTTCTTTTTCGGTTTCTAACCTCTTTGGATTTTTTTAGTATGTATTTTGCTTGGATTGTGGTTGACATTTTTCATTTTGTTATCTTGTTCACCCATTCTTCTCTGGACAAAATGACTAGAAGGAGGAATTCACAACAAAAGAAAGAACCAGTGTTAATACTCTCTGCCATAGATCTAATTGATATGGATTTAAGTGAAATATCAGAGCTAGAATTCAGGATAACAATTATAAAGTTACTAACTGGGCTTGAAAAAAGCATGAAAGACACTCTGGAGAATCTCTTAGTATAGAAATAAATTCTAATTAGGCTGAAATTAAAAGTCCTTTAACTGAGATGCAGTCTAAATTGGATGCTGTAACAGCTAGGGCAAATAAGGCAGAGGAGAGAGTAAGTGACATAGAAGATAAGTTGATGGAAAAGAATGAAGCTGAGGAAAAGACAGAAAAATTATTAATGGACCATATTGGGAAACTTCCAGAAAATAGCAATACCATAAAGTGAAGTAATATTAGAATTATTAGGGTCCCTGAGGAAGGAGAGAGAGAGAGAGAGAGAGAGAGAGAGAGAGAAAGCGTATTTGAGCAAATCATAGCTGAGAACTTCCCTTATCTGGAGAAGGAAACAGGCATTTGAGTCCAAGGCATAGAGGGGACTTCTCTCAAAATCAATAAAAATAGATCCACACCTTAACATATAATAGTGAAACTTGCAAATTTCAGAGATAAAGAGAAAATATTGAGTGCAGCTTGAGACAGAAGGTTCTTAATTTACAGGGATAGAAACATTAGGCTGGCAGCAGACCTATCCACAGATACCTGGCAGGCCAGAGAAGGCTGGCATCATGCTAAACGAGAAAAGCATGTAGGCAAGAATACTTTATCCAGGAAGGCTGTCATTCAGAATGGAAGGAGAGATAAAGAGCTTCCAGGCCAAACAGAAACTAAAAGAATTTATGACCACTAAACCAGCCCTGCAAGAGATACTAAAGGGGATCCTGTAAGTGAAGAGAAAGACAAAGGTAACATAGACCAGAAAGGAACAGAGACAATATACAGGAACAGGGACTTTACAGGTAACACAATGACACTAAATTCATATCTTTCAATAGTTACTCTGAATGTAAATGGGCTAAATGCTCCAATCCAAAGACACAGCTATCAGATTAGGGGAAAAAAAAATATCAAGACCCATCCTTGTGTTATCTATAGCAGACTCATTTTAGACCTAAAGTCACTTCCAGATTGAAAATGAGGGGTGAAGAGCTATTTATCAAGCTAATAGACCTCAAAAGAAATCTAGGGTAGCAATCTTCATATCAGACAAATTAGATTATAAATCAAAGACTGTAGTAAGGGATGGAGAAGGATACTATATCATACTTAAATGTTTATCCAACAGGATCTAAAAACCATAAATATTTATGCTCCTAATATGGAACCAGCCAATTATATAAATAAATTAATAATGATAGTAAAGAAGCACATTGATAATAATACATTAATAAGAGGGTACCCCAAAACACCACTCACAGCAATGGACAGATCATCTAAGCAGAGGATCAATGAGGAAACAAGGGCTTTGAATGACCCACTGGACCAGATGGGCTTCACAGATATACACAGAGCATTCCACCCTAAAGCAACAAACTACACATTCTTCTCATGGGTACAAGGGAAATTCTCCAAAATGAATCATATACTGGGTCACAAATCAGGTTTCAACTGATACCAAATGATTGGGATTATTCTCTGCATAATTTCAGACCACTATGCTTTGAAACTTGAACTCAATCACAAGAGGAGATTTGGAAGGAACTCAAACACTTGGGGGCTAAAGCACATCCTACAAAGAATGAGTGAGTCAACCAGGAAATCAAAAAAGAATTAAAAAAAAATTGTGGAAACAAATGAAAATCAAAAATAGCTATTCAAAACCTTTGGGATACAGCAAAGGCAGTACTAAGACGGAAGTACATAGCAATACAAGTCTTTCTCAAAAAATTAGAAAGGTGTCAAATACACAAGCTAACTTTATACCTAAAGGAACTGGAGAAAGAACAGCAAATAAAGCCTAAACTAAGCACGAAAAATAGAAATTGTAAGGGTTAGAGCAGAATTCACTGAAATATAAACCAAAAGAATGTAAAACAGATCAATGAACCTAGAAGCTGGTTCTTTGAAAGAATAACAAAGATCGATAAAACCCTTATCCAAAAGACTTATCCAAAAGAAAAGAGAAAGGGCCCCAATTAATGAAATCATGAATTGAAGAGGCAAAATCATGACCAACACCAAGAAAATACAAACAATTTTTTTAAGATTTATTTATTTATTTACTTGACAGACAGAAATCACAAGTAGTCAGAGAGGCAGGCAGAGAGACGGGGGGAAGCAGATTCCCCGCCAAGCAGAGAGCCTGATGTGGGGCTCGATCCCAGGACCCTGGGATCATGACCTGAGCCGAAGGCAGAGGCTTTAACCCACTGAGACACCCAGGCGCCCCAGAAATACAAAGAATTTTAAGAAAATATTATGAGCAACATTACGCCAACAAATAAGGTAATCTGTAAGAAATGGATGCACTCCTGGAAACTTATAAACCCTCAAAACTGAAACAAGAAGATATAGGAAATCTGAACAGATCCATAACCAGCAAGGAAATTGAAGCAGTAATCCAAATTCTGCCAGCAAACAGAGCCAGATGGCTTTGCAAGGGAATTCTACCTAACATTTAAAGAAGAATTAATACCTATTCTTCTGAAGCTATTCCAAAAAATAGAAATGGAAGGAAAACTTCCAAACTTATTTTAAAATTACAGAACATTTATGAAAGAACTTGAGGAAGACATAAAGAAATGGAAAAGCTATCCATGCTCATGGATTAGAAGAATGGATATTGTTAAAATGTGTATGCTAACCCAGAGCAATCTATACATTCAATGCAATTCCTATTAAGATACCATTAACATTTTTCACAAAACTGGAATAAATAACCTTAAAATATATATGGAACCAGGAAAGACACCAAATAGCCTAAGGAATGTTGAAAAAGAAAACCAAAGCTGGAGACATCACAATGCCTGACTTCAAGATATATTACAAAGATATGATCAACAATACATCATGTTACCAGCACAAAAACTGGCACATGGACCAATGGAACAGAATAGAGAATTCAGAAATGGACACTCAACTCTATGGCCAACTAATCTTCAACAAAGTAGGAAGGAGTATCCAATGGAAAAACAACAGTCTCTTCAATAAATGGTGCTGGGAAAAATGGACAGCCATATGTAGAAGAATGAAACTGTACAATTTTCTTACTCCATAAATAAAGATAACTCAAAGTGGAGGAAAGACCTCAAAGTGAGATAGAAATCCATCAAAATCCTAGAGGAGAACATAGACAGCAACCACTTTGACTTTGGACACAGCAACTTCTTTCTAGACACATCTCCAAAAGCAAGGGAAACAAAAGCAAAAACTAACTAATGGGACTTCCTCAAGATAAAAAAGCTTCTACAGAGAAAAGGAAATAGTCAACAAAACTAAAAGGCGACATACAGAATGGGAGAAAATATTTGCACATGACATATCAGATAAAGGGCTGATATCCAAGATCTATAAAGAACTTATTAAATTCAACACCTAAGAACAAACAATCCAGTCAAGAAATAGGCAGAAGACATGAACAGACATTTCTCCAAAGATTTACAAATGGCCAACACACACATGAAAAAATGTTCCAAGTCTCTTGGCATCAGGGAAATATAAATCAGAAACACAATGAGATACTACCTCACACCAGTCAGAATGACTAAATTAGTGACTATTAAACAATAAATGTTGGCATGGATGCAGAGTAAGAGGGACACTCTTACATTGTTGGTGGGGATACAAGCTGGTACAACCACTGTGGAAAACGGTATAGAAGTTCCTCAGGACATTAAAAATAGAGCTACACTACTAAGTAGTGTAGGTATTTACCTCAAAGATACAAATGTAGTGATCTAAAGGGGCACCTGCACCCCAGTGTTCATAGTAGCAATGTCCACAATAGCCAAACTGCAGAAACAGCTGAGATATCCTTCGACAGATGACTGGATAAAGAAGATATGACATATACATATATGTATATGTGTATGTGTGTGTGTGTCTCTGTGTGTGTATATATATGTGTGTGTATGTAATGGAATATTACCCAGTCATCTGAAAAGATGAATACTTATCATTTACTTAGATGTGGATGGAATTGGAAGGTGTTATGCTGAACAAAATAGGTCAATCAGACAAAGACAATTATTATATGCTTTCACTTATATGGGGAGTACAAGAAACAGGGCAGAGGACTGTAGGGGAAGGGAGGGAAGGCAGAATGGGAAGTCATCAGAGAGGGAGAAAAACCATGAGTGACTCTTCACTATAGGAAACAAGCAGGTTTGCTGGAGGGGAGGCAGGTGGGGGATGGTGTAATTGGGTGAGGGACATTAAGGAGGGCACATGATGTGATGAGCAGTGGGTGTTATATAACTGATAAGTTACTGAATACTAAATCTGAAGCTAATAATATACTGTCAGCTGGCCAGTTGAATTTAAGTTAAAAAGAAAAAGAAAAAAATTATGGTTGTGATTACATAACTTTATTCTTTTTTTTTTCCAATTTTTTATTTATTTTCAGCGTAACAGTATTCATAGTTTTTTCACCACACCCAGTGCTCCATGCAATCTGTGCCCTCCCTAATACCCACCACCTGGTTCCCCCACCCTCCCACCCCGCCCCTTCAAAACCCTCAGGTTGTTTTTCAGAGTCCATAGTCTCTCATGGTTCACCTCCCCTTCCAATTTCCCTCAACTCCCTTCTCCTCTCCATCTACCCTTGTCCTCTATATTATTTGTTATGCTCCACCAATAAGTGAAACCATATGATACTTGACTTTCTCTGTTTGACTTATTTCACTCAGCATAATCTCTTCCAGTCCTGTCCATGTTGCTACAAAAGTTGGGTATTCGTCCTTTCTGATGGAGGCATAATACTCCATAGTGTATATGGACCACATCTTCCTTATCCATTCATCCGTTGAAGGGCATCTTGGTTCTTTCCACAGTTTGGCGACCGTGGCCATTGCTGCTATAAACATTGGGGTACAGATGGCCCTTCTTTTCACTCCATCTGTATCTTTGGGGTAAATACCCAGCAGTGCAATTGCAGGGTCATAGGGAAGATCTATTTTTAATTTCCTGAGGAATCTCCACACTGTTCTCCAAAGTGGCTGCACCAGTTTGCATTCCCACCAACAGTGTAAGAGGGTTCCCCTTTCTCCACATCCTCTCCAACACACGTTGTTTCCTGTCTTGCTAATTTTGGCCATTCTAACTGGTGTAAGGTGGTATCTCAATGTGGTTTTGATTTGAATCTCCCTGATGGCTAGTGATGATGAACATTTTTTCATGTGTCTGGTAGCCATTTGTATGTCTTCATTGGAGAAGTGTCTGTTCATATCTTCTGCCCATTTTTTAATATGATTATCTGTTTTGTGTGTGTTGAGTTTGAGGAGTTCTTTATAGATCCTGGATATCAACCTTTTATCTGTACTGTCATTTGCAAATATCTTCTCCCATTCCGTGGGTTGCCTCTTTGTTTTGATGACTGTTTCTTTTGCTGTGCAGAAGCTTTTGATCTTGATGAAGTCCCAGAAGTTCATCTTTGCCTTTGTTTCCTTCGCCTTTGGAGACATATCTTGAAAGAAGTTGCTGTGGCTGATATCAAAGAGGTTACTCCCTATGTTCTCCTCGAGGATTCTGATGGATTCCTGTCTCACGTTGAGGTCTTTTATCCATTTCGAGTTTATCTTTGTGTATGGTGTAAGAGAATGGTCAAGTTTCATTCTTCTACATATAGCTGTCCAGTTTTCCCAGCACCATTTATTGAAGAGACTGTCTTTTTTCCACTGGATATTTTTTCCTGTTTTGTCAAAGATTATTTGAGCATAGAGTTGAGGGTCCATATCTGGGCTCTCTACTCTGTTCCACTGGTCCATGTGTCTGTTTTTATGCCAGTACCATGCTGTCTTGGTGATCACAGCTTTGTAGTAAAGCTTGAAATCAGGTAACGTGATGCCACCAGTTTTATTTTTGTTTTTCAACATTTCCTTAGCAATTCGGGGTCTCTTCTGATTCCATACAAATTTTAGTATTATTTGCTCCAGCTCTTTGAAAAATACTGGTGGAATTTTGATTGGAATGGCATTAAAAGTATAGATTGCTCTGGGCAGTATAGACATTTTAACGATGTTTATTCTTCCCATCCAAGAGCATGGAATGGTCTTCCATCTTTTTGTGTCTTCTTCAATTTCTTTTAGGAGTGTTCTGTAGTTCCTCGAGTACAGATCTTTAACCTCTTGGTTAGGTTTATTCCGAGGTATCTTATGGTTTTTGGTGCTATAGTAAATGGAATCGATTCTCTAATTTGCCTTTCTGTATTTTCATTGTTAGTGTATAAGAAAGCCACTGATTTCTGGACATTGACTTTGTATCCTGCTACATTACTGAATTGCTGTATGAGTTCTAGTAGTTTGGAGGTGGAGTCTTTCGGGTTTTCCATATAAAGAATCATGTCATCTGCGAAGAGAGAGAGTTTGACTTCTTCCTTGCCAATCTGGATACCTTTTATTTCTCTTTGTTGTCTGATTGCTGTTGCTAGGACTTCTAATACTATGTTGAACAAGAGTGGTGAGAGTGTGCATCCTTGTCGTGTTCCTGATCTCAATGGGAAGGCTGCAAGCTTTTTCCCATTGAGGATGATATTTGCTGTGGGTTTTTCATAGATAGATTTGATGAAGTTCAGGAATGTTCCCTCTATCCCTATACTTTGAAGCGTTTTAATCAGGAACGGATGCTGGATTTTGTCAAAAGCTTTTTCTGCATCAATGGAGAGGATCATGTGGTTCTTCTCTCTTCTCTTATTGATTTGTTCTATCACATTGATTGATTTGCGAATGTTGAACCATCCTTGTAACCCAGGGATGAATCCTACCTGGTCATGGTGGATAATCTTTTTAATGTGCTGTTGGATCCTGTTTGCTAGGATCTTGTTGAGAATCTTAGCATCCATATTCATCAGTGATATCGGTCTGAAATTCTCCTTTTTGGTAGGGTCTTTGCCTGGTTTGGGGATCAGGGTAATGCTGGCTTCATAAAAAGAGTCTGGAAGTTTTCCTTCTGCTTCAATTTTTTGAAACAGCTTCAGGAGAATAGGTATTATTTCTTCTTTGAAAGTTTGATAGAATTCCCCAGGGAATCCATCAGGTCCTGGGCTCTTGTTTTTTGGGAGGTTTTTGATCACTGCTTCAATCTCGTTACTAGATATCGGTCTATTCAGGTTGTCAATTTCTTCCTGGTTCAATTTTGGGAGTTTATAGTTTTCCAGGAATGCATCCATTTCATCTAGGTTGCTTAGCTTATTGGCATATAACTGTTGATAATAGCTTCTGATGATTGTTTCTACTTCCTTGGTGTTAGTTGTGATCTCTCCCTTTTCATTCATAATTTTATTAATTTGGGCTTTCTCTCTTTTCTTTTGGATTAGTGTGGCCAATGGTTTATCGATCTTGTTGATTCTTTCAAAAAACCAGCTTCTAGTTTCGTTGATACGTTCTACTGTATCTCTGGTTTCTACCTCGTTGATCTCTGCTCTAATCTTGATTATTTCCCTTCTTACGTGTGGAGTTGGTTTGATTTGTTGTTGATTCTCCAGTTCTTTAAGGTGTAGAGACAGCTGGTGTATTCTGGATTTTTCAATTTTTTTGAGGGAGGCTTGGATGGCTATGAATTTCCCCCTTAGGACCGCCTTTGCTGTATCCCATAGGTTTTGGAGTGAAGTGTCTTCGTTCTCATTGGTTTCCATAAATTGTTTAAGTTCTTCTTTGATCTCCTGGTTGATCCAAGCATTCTTAAGCAAGGTGGTCTTTAGCTTCCAGGTATTTGAGTTCCTTCTGAACTTTTCCTTGTGATTGAGCTCCAGTTTCAAAGCATTGTGATCTGAGAATATGCAGGGAATAATCTCAGTCTTTTGGTATCGGTTGAGCCCTGATTTGTGACCCAGTATGTGGTCTATTCTGGAGAAGGTTCCATGTGCACTTGAGAAGAATGAGTATTCTGTTGTTTTAGGGTGGAATGTTCTGTATATATCTATGAGGTCCATCTGGTCCAATGTATCATTCAATGCTCTTGTTTCTTTATTGATTTTCTGCTTCGATGATCTGTCTATTTCTGAGAGAGGTGTGTTAAGATCTCCTACTATTAATGTATTCATATCAATATGACTCTTTATCTTGATTAATAGTTTTCTTATGTAATTGGCTGCTCCCATATTGGGGGCATAGATATTTACAATTGTTAGATCATCTTGGTGGATAGTCCCTTTAAGAATGATGTAGTGTCCTTCTGTATCCCTGACTACCGTCTTTAGTTTAAAATCTAATTTATCTGATATGAGAATCGCTACCCCGGCCTTCTTTTGAGGCCCATTGGTGTGAAAGATGCTTCTCCATCCCTTCACTTTCAGTCTGGGTGTATCTTTAGGTTCAAAATGGGTCTCTTGTAGACAACATATGGATGGGTCCTGTCGTTTTATCCAATCTGCAACCCTGTGTCGTTTTATGGGTGCATTTAGGCCATTCACATTGAGAGTGATCATTGAGAGATACGTTTTTATTGACATTGTGTTATCTTTGAAGTCTTTCTTTCTGTCGATTGTCTCTATATTTCTGTTCAATGCTATTCTTAGGATTTTTCCTCTTTTATAGAACCCCCCTTAATATTTCCTGCAGTGTCGGCTTGGTGGTTGCATAGTCTTTCAAGCCTTGCCGGTCTTGGAAACTCTTTATCTCTCCATCCATTTTGAATGTCAGTCTTGCTGGATAAAGTATTCTTGGTGGCATGTTCTTCTCATTTAGTGCCCTGAATATATCTTGCCAGCCCTTTCTGGCTTGCCAGGTCTCTGTGGACAGGTCTGACGTTATTCTGATGGGCTTTCCTCTGTATGTAAGGAGCTTCTTTATCCTAGCGGCTTTCAAGAGATTGTATCTACAATTATGATTCCTCAATTTCACTATGAGGTGCCTGGATGTTTTTTTTGAATTTATAATCTTGGGGGGAGACCTTTCTACTTCTAGTACATGAACACTTGTTCCATTCGCAAGATTGGGAAAATTTTCATGAAAAACTTGTTCCACTATATCTTCTAGACTTCTTTCTTTCTCCTCCCCTTCAGGGATTCCAATAATTCTGACGTTGGAACGTTTCATGGCATCATTTATTTCCCTGATTCTGTTTTCGTGGCTTCTAAGCTGTTTGTTCCAGGCTTCCTCCTGATCCTTTCTCTCTATTTGTTTGTCCTCCAGATCACTAATTCTATCTTCTGTCTCAGTTACCCTAGCTTTTAGAGAATTTAGATTAGATTGGAACTCATTGAGAGCATTGTGAACCTCATCCCTGGTGGCCTTCAGCTCTGCCCTAACATTATGAACCTCCTCTCTGGTCGCTTTCAATTCTGCCCTAATCAATTCTGTTTGGTCATCCATGGCTTTCTCCAACCTAGCTATTGCCTGGATAATTGTTAGCCTGAATTCTCTTTCTGACATATTGTCTATGTTGATAGCCGTTAGCTCTGTTGCAGAAGGCCCATCCTCTGTATTTTTCTTCTGTTGGGGATTCCTCCTCCTAGTCATTTTGGTGAGAGATGACTGGACAGATGTAGCTGGATGTATTGACCGTGGTGCAGTCAAGGTGCACCCTGGAACGCTTCTGAGCACTCAGGATTCCCCACCCAAATGGGAGAAAAAAGAAAAGAAAAAGAAAAAAGAGGGAGAGAGAGAGACGGGAAAAAAAGGGAAGATAAAAGTGAAGGTTCAGCCCAAATGGGCCCCAGGGTAAGGTTTATGACGTATACAAACAAAAACAGACAAACAAAAAGACTGATAAAAGTATATGACGAGAGAAAATATATATATATATAAGCAAAAAAAAGGAGGAGCCTCGTCAAGAAGAACCCCAAGTATAAGATTTATATACTATCCGGACAAACATAAATACACAGAGACACTGGCAGAAGAAAAAGATGGGAGCATGGTTATAGATTCTCGGTGTGGGCGAGGAAGGTTATTTTGATTCTTCCTGGATGTATCTTGATATCTTTGTTAAAGGACTCAACTTTCCTAAGAAAAAGGGGGATTAAAAATTGGTTCACCTATAGGGGTAGCATTGCTTGGAGAAATGGGGTTACCTTGAAGTTTAACTCTATATGAATATTAGAAAATAAAAATAAAAAAGGAATAAACTGGACTAAACTAAATTAAAAATTTTTTTTTAAAAATTAAGAAAATAGAAAAGCAAAAGAAAAACACATGTGTATGTATCAAAAAATTCAGGTTAGAAGTTTATCATGGAATTTGATGTACTGGACCTCTCACTGTGATGGTAAATAGGTTAAAAAATTATCTATATAAAGAAAGAAAAAAAAAATGAACCAGAATAGTGGGAAAGAATTAAAAATAAAAGTTGTATCTATGAAGTAGTGGTGGTTGTTCTCTTGTAGTCTTTTTTTTTTTTTTTTCCTGATTTCTTTTCTGGGGGAGGGGGCTGCCACGTGGGTTTTCAGTCAATGATGTTCCCTGAGTTAAGTCCTCCCGACCCCCTCAAGGGGGTGGGCTCTGAGAAAAACGTTTTTTTTCAGGTTTTTGTTCTCTGGAGGTTTTTATGTTTGTTCACTTCTTTTCTCTCGCCTTGACAGCTTTTGATGGTTTTTGGAGGTTTAGAGGAAAGAAAACTGCACCCCAACCTCCCTCTCAGAGAGAAGCCTCAGTCTGCTCCCCTGCAGGTGCTGCAGCCGCTGGGCCGCTGGCAGAGCAGGTTCTGAGTCACGGTCCCTGGGGACGCAGGATCTCCTGCTTGTATGCAAAACCAAGGCAGCTGTGGCTGTCTGGGCAGCTCCAGACCGCCAGAGAGGTTCCAAGCAGCAATCGCACACTGAGATTTTCCCGCTGGCTGGGGCTGAGAGCTCAGGGCTTGCGCGCACCTCTCCCAGGGGATGGTTTGGGGCGCGGCGCCTCCAGCTCTATCTGCTCTATCGCCGCGTGGGTCTATCGCCGCGTGGGTCCCAGAACACCAGGCTGGGCGTTCGTGCACCTCTCTCAGGGGAGGTTGAGGCACGCGCGCATCTCCAGTAAGGTGCGCGTTCTGCCGTCTGGTGTGGCTCCCAGCCCCTCACGGGAGCCGGACTCCACCCGTTCTCGGGCGCACTGGTGGCTCCGGGACAAAGGCCAGGTTTCTCCGCCGCACTCTCTGGCTCAGCGCCAGGGGAGAGTGCCCTGGGTCTGGGGACTTAAGCCCCTATCCCTATCCGCCCCGATTCCCACAATTTCCCCGCTTGAGTCTTTGCTCTTTTGAGTGCTTTCAACAAGACTCCAAGTTAATGCTGGTCCCCAGATGCCGGGCACTCTCGTTATTGGGGTATTATTTTCCAGTCGGTCGCCTCTGGTGGCTCCCTCCCCCTTTTGTTTATCTTCCGATATCAGTCCGACGTTCCCACTCCACTTTACCTGCCCACTGGCGTCTTCTGGCCCCCGTAGAGATCCAGACGTGTATAATTCTGATCTCAGGCTGATTTCATGGGTGATCGGAGTTCTTTGGTAGGTAATCAACTCACTTTAGGGTGCATGTTGAAAAGGCGCCTCCTCCTACTTCCCCGCCATCTTGTCTCCCCCACATAACTTTATTCTTAAAGCTCATTGAATTGTACACAAAATCAAATATGTAATTATACATTAATACATCTAATTAAAATAACCCATATTTAGTAAGTGATATAAAGAGAAAAGTATTAATGACTCAAATGTTTCAATTAAGAGCATTAATTAAAGTTCTTAAATGAAGATAATACTTTCTATTTATTTATACTTTTCTTTTTTTTAATTTATTTTTTTCAGTGCTCCAAGATTCATTGTTTATGCACCACACCTACTACTCCATGCAATATGTGCCCTCCTTAATATCCACCACCAGGCTTACCCATTTCCCCCATCACCCTCCCTTCAAAACCCTCAGTTTGTTTCTCAGGGTCCAGAGTATACTTTTCTATAGTAAGATTTATATTAAGTATTGTAACATCACAAAATCACTACATTCTTTTTTCTTAAAATAAAATAATAAAGAATGTTAATGTTAATCTTCTTTAAAATGCAGAAATGAGGTATTAAGGATGGGTGTGTTTGACTGGCCTTTTAAACTGGTTTAAGAATGTTAGTTAGCTATACATATTGAGCACCTGATACATCCAAGACGGTGTTAGCAGACTTATAAAAGTTACAAAGAAGAACTGCTTCAGTAGACCATATGAAGTAGGAAAGATACAGAAATGACTGTCATACAGTAGAGTATGTGATAGGAATTAGACAAGAGGAAAACTTGTTTGTAGGCATTTAGGAATACTGATAAGGGAGAGGGGGAGAGAAAACTGAACATTTTCTTACTTAGTTGATTATAAAAAGAAAAAATGAATTAGGTATCATCACCATTAGAATCATCACCATAATCAACAAGTTATGGAATATTTACTAGGCAGCAGTTAATATGTTTAGCACAGTACATGTTATCTCATAGAATCTTTTCAACTCCTCATACATGTAGAATTTTGAAAATGAAGAATTATGGTAAGAGCAGACTGTGTAACTTCTCCAAGGTCACACTGTTGGTAGATAACAGAGTTGAATCTTTCTAACCCTAGGACACAAAATTTACTTATGCCATATATATGTATAATGAATCCGTCAAGAGCCAAAACATTTCCTATTTGGACTGAGCTTAAGCTATTTTGAGTTATCTTTCTATCATGTGCAATCAGAAAGTGCTAAATAATGTATATTTTTCCCTGCCTCCATCTCAATATAGATATTGTAAAAAGAGGGAAGGGTCACAAAGAATTAGAGGGAAAGTGGCATTACCAAGAGAACCTCTTAAGAAAAATAAGCCTGGGAAGATAATTTTGGTTTTCTATCTGCTTCTCTGTGGACAGTGAGCTAGAAATAAAGTTTACATTTTTAAATAGCTGGAAAAAAATGAAAAGATGAATGAAAAATATACGGATTTCAAATGTTGTAATAATACATCATAAATAATGCTTCATTATAACACAGATGTTCCCATTCATTCTGTATTATATATGGCTACTTTTATGCTACAGAGGCAGAATTGAGTAGCTGTGACAGAGATTACATGACCCATAAATTAAAAAAAAAAAAAAATTACCATTTGGCTATTTACAGAAAAAAATTCCTTACCCCTGATTGACAAGATTGTGCTTAGTTTAGTGAGATAAATACATTATGGACAAAGAATAGTAATATTTTTCGGAAAAAAACAAAACAAAACAAAACAAAACAAAACAAAAAAAACAAAACAAAACCCCAAAGGATTAGACTTTGGCATTGTTGCCTCTCTTATTTTCTAATGCTAATCAATCTTCATCTAAAGCCAGCACCTGCTTTTTCTTTTCTTGGCTCTTCTTTTTTGAATATATGTGATGGTTGTCTGTTACTCTCAAAGATCTATTGTAGTATTTAATTACCTGAGGAGAAGTTTGGGAAAAATACTAGCAATATATTATATTATTTAAAAATATTACCTAAGTTCAGGACTCTTTTTCTACTATTTTCAAGGGTAGAAAATGAGGGTAGGGTAATTTTTATTCCTTACATTCTGAACCAACATTCTAGGAAATAGATAATTGGGATTCACGGCCAGCTATCTGACTCCATTATGTGTTTCTTTTTACCGTCTTCCCTTATTGGCTCAGAGTCAATGAGGAGGTAAAATTTCT
Source organism: Martes martes (assembly GCF_963455335.1). NCBI lineage: Eukaryota > Metazoa > Chordata > Mammalia > Carnivora > Mustelidae > Martes > Martes martes. The sequence goes on along the minus strand of NC_137898.1, from coordinate 83,174,094 downwards.
CTGGTACATTACAGCATATTTAAAAAAGGGAATATTCTTTTTTTTTTAATATGAGGTCTTTTAATTTATAAGCTCATCAGTCCAATCTAACATGGTTGCATTTTATCACACTAATTTGACAGACTGCTAACTGCCCTGCCCAGATCAAAAGAGTAAACAGCTTGCTGTCCTGACCCACTGTCTCTTACACTCTTCTATGTGCAGTATCTCATAAAGATGGAAAAAAAATAGACTATTGCAAAAAGTTAGGAATATGTGGCCAAATCCAATTAAACAACTACACATAATTAAATAAACCCAATGTGCTCTATGTAGATCCCAAAGAAATATAGGAAGCCAAAAAAAAGGGAGTTATTGCAATATTCTAAATCTTTTTTTTTCTGTTGTGCCTAAATATTCTAAAACAAATTCCAGGTTGAAGTGTTTGCTTTGTGATATTTTGCTTTTCATGTATAAAATTTGTCAGACACAATTAAAATGCACACTGAGTTTTCCTTTCCAGTGACATCTAGAGAACACATTACAATCAAATACAGCTCAAGCAGGAAAAGAAAAAAGGAGTATACTTTAAAACATACTTGTGAAAATTTTAAGGAAATGTTGATATATATTTGTTGATAACCACCAAGTTCAGAAACTGTCAAATTACTAGTTAAAACTCATAAACAATGGTTCACCAGATAGCATAGTTTGGGTTAAAACAGCCTTTTTCTGGGTAACTTAAGGTTATAAAATTTGTGAGGTTTTTTTTTCTTTTTTTATTTTTTTTATGATTTATTTGAGAGAAAGTGCACAATGGAGGGAGGGGCAGAGGGAGAGAATCTTCAGATTCCCTACTGAGTGTGGAGCCTGACTCATGAGATCATGACCTAAGCAAGGGTTGAAATCTCAACCTACTGAGCCACCCAGGTGCTCCAAATTTGTGTTTTTTGTTTTTGTTTTTTTCTTTGTTGTTGTTGTTTTTTACTCACATAGGAAAAGATGCATAATAAAAAATTAAAAATTTCTTATTTCTCTGTCTTTTCATTCAATGTACTTGTAATCTAACCTGTTCTGTTTGGTTTCTAAACAATTGTTGAGATAGAGACATGGTAAAAGTATTCAAATTTCTAGGGGCCCTGGGTGACTCAGTTAGTTAAGAGACTGCCTTCAGCTCAGGTCCTGCTCTCAGGGCCCTGAGGTTGAGCACCCTATCAGGCTCCCTGTTCAGCAGGGAGTCTGTTTCTCCCTTTCCCTTTTCTTCTGCCCTCACTCATGCTCACACTCACTGTCTCTCTCTCAAATAAATAAAATATTTAAAAATATTAAAATTTCTACATATACATAATTTACATTCATATGTTATTTGTATACTTGATTTTGGCAGTATGGAATATTTAATTCGGTTAACAATTTGGCCAAGTCAATAAAAGTAATTGATGGAATTACTTATTCATTTAAATTGATGTAATAAATATATTAACCAGTGGCATCTGTGCACAAAAAACAGGAATTTTCAATAAAATTTCAGAATGATGTTGTGGAAAGACTTTATGATATAGTCAAAAGGACACTAGGCTTGGAATTACACAGGCCTGAATCTCTGGCATTTTATTTACTAGATGCAAAACTTCAGACAAGTTTCTCTCTGAGCATAATATCCCCATTTGTAAAATGAAAGTAACAATAATAAAGTTAAAAGCAGGGATGAAGATTAAATAAGATACTATATGGAGACTCTAAAATATCAGGTTTCGTATCCTAACAAGATGGATGACCCTAAGCAGAACTTAAAAATAAAGTTCTCTGTGTCCAAATAATGTTACTCAAGTGTACTTGATTACAAGATTTTATTTTTAGGGAAGAAAAATGATAATCACATGACAATAAGGACAAATTGTTTGTTTTTAAATTAGTTACAACTCTTCCATTTTTAGCACTGAAACTATCTTTTTCCATTTTGCCAATCTCTTTTTGGTCAGTTATTCATAACAAATTAGAATATGACAATAACATATTGCAAAGTGAAGTTGCACATCTTATAAAATTATGGATTTCATGAAGTTAATAAAGGCAAATTTGGAAAATGGCTCCATTCATTAGAACTTGGTTACTAATAAATGAAGTTCTGATGAATGGACCAGAAACTGCAAGAATATGGGTCAAAACATATAGTGATTTGAAATAAAATAATTAAGAGAGGTCTTGAGAAAATTGTTGAACTTCTCAAATATTTTGAAACAATTACTTTTTAATAATTACTTTTCATGATCTTGGAAAAAGAGTGCCAAAAACACTTCTTGAGTAGTTGCAGCTATTACAAAATTTTAAAGTTATGATACAGATTTTATAATGTAAAATATATTTTATAAGAAAAAATATCAACAAAAATATTTTACTTTCACCTTTGTTAAAATTTTGTTCCCATTTTATATAAATTGGCTCTAAGGGAATAATTTCTGGTACCAACTATCCTAAGATAAAGAGACCACCTGAAGATAGCAAGATGCCTGGTGCTCTTTTACTTTATTGTCAAAGTTCATTTCTCCTTTCAGTGATCTCTTTCCCATTAAACCCTCATATTAACATTTCCAAGTGCCATTCATCCTATAGTTGCCTTTTGTCAGTTTGATGTCAACTAATCCCTCACAACTGGTGATTAATGTTAGCAGATAATGACTTAAGGTGTCACTTCTCTCACAGAATTTCCATTTTAAAGAGTATTCTTTAAGACTGATCTTCAGGAGAAAATTGAATTTAATATTCTCTATCCACCAAGCATTGGACTAATTGCTTTACATACACTATCCCTTCATTTTCTCAACAATCCTGTGAGGTAGTTTTATTATTCCTTCTTTACAGTAAGATAAGGCTTCATTTGGGGTGTCTGGGTGGCTCACTTGGTTAAGTGTCTGACTCTTGGGTCCTGAGATCAAGCCCTGCATTGGGCTCTGTGTTCAGCCCAGAGTCTGCTTGAGATTCTCTCTCCTTCTCCCTTTGCCTCCTGCCCCTCCCCCTTTTTCTTGCTCCCTTAAATAAATAAATAAATAAATAAATAAATAAAATCTATAATAAAAAAAATATAAGACTTCATTTAACAAAAAAAAAAAAAAAAAAAGCCAATAGTAAATATCAGAAGTTGGATGGGAATCCCTGGCTGTCTAAGTCTAAATCCCAGATGAAATAGTATGGTTAGTATACTAGTTGGAATCAGACATTATCTAGTATTTCTTCATCACACTGTCTAAGGGGGCATCTATTTGTACTCTCTGAATTTATTTATGCAACATTTGATTCCATAATGGATTTGAGGTTGGTGAACCTATTTGTTTTAAATTAGGGTGAGGTAAAAATATATTCAACCTAGAGAAAACAAAAATCCTTTCTTTTTTTCTTTAATAGAAAAATGTCTCAGCTGAAATGTTAACAGGTTTGACAGGAGAACCGAAGGGTTCTTTATCTCTATCCTAACCAATACTTCAGGCCTACGGGAATTGAGGGGTTCCTAAGGTTTAACATCTGTGGACAGGACCTGGGCCCTTAGTCCTTCAGTGTCTATTGCTGTGTAAGCATTTTCCCAAATTGAATAAATTATGTTACATAGAGCTTAAAATTAGAAAATGTTAAAGGGACAACCAAGTACATTATGCTCCTGTATTTGCTGCATGCTCAGACATAGGGTTTTCTATAGCTCATTTACTCTCTAAATGCAGCTATATTCTATGATGACTCAAAACACATAGTATGCAGAAATGAAAAACTTTTAGTCTGTAAATCTTTACATAATACCTTATTACACTTTCCTTGATGCTTCCTACATAATCAATTATTATGGTTTTATTCTCCTTTACTTTGAGACCCAGTTCAGCATTAGTATTTCTCATGAGTGACATGTGATTGAAGGAGTAGTGGTAGAGGGACTGGTTGGCATGGAGAACATGTTTGAGAGAACTGAATCTGTGTCCATGGTTTTAAATTTTGAGAAAGTCAGATATATCAATGATTGGGGATGTGTTTTGCCTGGGACTCCATCCCACATAACTTTACAAAATCACCAAGGCAAAATGATACTAGGCTAGTAGAATTGAGAATAAGCTAGGGGTCTAGGTAGCAGAAATTGAAAAATGATAAAAAATTAAAAAAAAAAATTTCTTGCATTTCATGCTTTACCTCTGGCTATAAGTGGCTTTATGTACTCTGATGTTTATCCTTTTGAATGTAAAGACCATTGGGACAAGGCTTATAACTTTTATGCTCCTTTTATACCTTGTCTCAGGACCTATTAGATGTCTCTGAAAATAATAGAGATGCCAAATAAAGATTCTGGCTATCTTTTCTTGAGGATAAATTCCTCTCTTTCACAACCATAGAGTCCCTGGTGTTCCTGGGCATCTAGAAGATGCATTAAACTTTGAAGCATCTAGATCTTGTATGTTTGAGAACCACAACAATATAATCTTTAAATAGTCAATAACTCTTTTGCATCTAAGCAGTTAACTTAATCCTTACAAAAAGTTGGAGCTAAAAAATGTAAACTGTAGATGTTAGCAATTTTAATGTAGATCTGAGATCTGCTTAAAGTATAACACACAAATGCACAAATTCTGCCAGTAATTGACAGCTATATAAACTGGTTGGTACCATAAAAACAAAACAAGTGGTTTTCTATTTTTTACAAAGGAAGAGTAATATATAATGTTCACATTATAAACAGTCTCCCTGAGAGAACCCAGGCAATCTTTTGATTACTCCTGAGATGACTATTCTGATTATTATTAAAATTATAGTCTCCTGATTAGAACCCTTTCTTAGACTTCAGATTCATACCCCATTTCTGTTGTACCTATAAGTAACTAACACTTCATATATCCAGGACTCAACTAATCCTATTCTATCAAACCAACCTTATTTTCTAGTTGATAGGAAACAGTTACAGAGCCACAAATTTGAGTTCATATTTTTCTTCAAATTCCGTTTAACTAATGAATGAATGGATCGATTAGCCACCAAGAGCAAAAATATTTAAGGTAATCAGAATGATTTTAAGTAGGGATATTAAAATTTAATGTATAATTGCTAAAATAAATAAATTAATAAATAAAATAATAATAAATAAAATAATAAAATAAATAATAAATAAATAAAAAATAAAATAAATAAAATAATAAAATAAAATAAATAAAATAATAAAATAAAATAAATAAAATATGTAAATAAATAAATAAATAAATAAAATATGTAATTTTGAAATGAGTAGAAGGGAAAAATACAATTAACTTCTACCCCCTTAACTAAAGAGGTAGTGAGGTTGAAAATAGGGCAAATAAGTCATAGGAAAAGCAGGGTAACTAGTACAGAATAAGATGATAGAAATTAATACAAATAGGCTAAACTCATAAGTTAAAAGATAGTAAGCACTCAGTAAACATTTGTTGAATGAAAACATCACCACAATTTTGATATAATACAATGAGCATTATTTTGAGAGCTTGATAATTCCATTCCTAAAAAAAGTCTTATTTGTATTCAAGCTGTGAAGTTTTTAGTATAGCTTTAGCCAAAATGTACTTTATATGGTATGAAATGTATCAAAGATTGAAATCCTGGTTCCATCATTTACTAAGTATAAGAGCTTAAGTGGGGGTGCCTGGGTGGCTCAGTGGGTTAAAGCCTCTGTCTTCAGCTCAGGTCATGATCCCAGGGTTCTGGGATTGAGCCCTGCATCAGGCTTTCTGCTCAGCAGGGAGCCTGCTTCCCCCTCTCTCTCTGCCTGCCTCTCTGCCTACTTGTGATCTCTGTCTGTCAAATAAATACATAAAATCTTAAAAAAAAGAGCTTAAGTATTTCACTTAATCTTTCTGAAGCTTAGATTCATCATCAGTACAACAAGAATGACAATGATCTCCAACTCAGATGCTTTGCAAGGATTACATGTTATAGTAAATGTGAAAATATAATTGTTGTATTGTAGAGTAGTAGACTCATGTATTTTTGACTAAAGCCTAATACTTCATATAAGAACTTTAAGTCCCATTTCAGTGTAAGTTTCTGAGATAACTTAATGCACATAACATGAAGAAATCATATTTTAAGTATTAATTACTGCTTTATTTATTTAAAAGTATCTATGGAGATAACCTCTAAGCCATAAAATAAGTCTGTATTTGGTTATAGGTTTTATGAGGCTTATTTCATTTTCATCCTTTTATTTTACAATATAACCCTGATTTTCAAAATCACTAAACTGTCAGATATTTTTCATCTTTTTTTTTGGCAACCAAAATCACCTTAAGCAGATGTGCTTGTCTAGAAAAAGATATTTCCTAATAGATGAATAACTACTTCAGTATCCAGTCAAGATGTTTTCATTCACAGATACTACCAACAGGAGTTAAAATTGTTCTCTTGGAAATTAAACAGGGTTATTTTGCAAAAAAGTCAATCTTAGCTTTCACTTTTATTCACACAAAAAATGTGCATTGTACATCCATTTGAAGTAATGAGAAAATGGATCTTTGGACTATTTCTGAATAGTACTTAATCTTCTGTGATATATAATTGTTTATAATTTTATGTAGTACTACTAAATTATAGAAGCTGCTATAATTTGAAATAATAATATTTGAATTGAATGGGATATTAGGTGGCCCAAATATCTGTAATAAATATGGGTTGTGATAAACTAGTATCAGGAAGCTGTTAGGAACTGTCTAAAGCCCTGCAAAGTTTAGCTAATAGAATCAGCACATTTATTCAGTTATTTTACATGAGTTTAATAAGTACCTACTGTTAGGTGTATTAAATTTTGTACCCTTAAAGAATATAATCTACTAAGGCAGAAAAAGAATATATTAGTAAACTTTTACTTCCAACACATATTTCACTTAATAAAATTCTGATAAAATTGTTGGGAGATAAGATGGCAGAGTAGTAGGAGGACCCTGGGCTTGCCTCATCTCTTGAACACAGCTGGGTAACTATCAAGACATTTTGAATACCCAAGAAATCAATCTGAGAATTAACAGAACAAAGTGCACAAAAGGAAAGCATTTCCCTAAAGACACTGACTGGGAAAACAAGAAGAGTTGATTTTTGTGAGATTTTACAACAAGCAGGGCTCAAACACTAGAATTTTAGAAGTCTGAGTTGTGGCTTGTATGGAGCAGGTGGGTGCTGCAGTGTTCCTGTGGAGAAGGAGGGAAGGTAGCTTAGTAGTTGATGGCATGATCTGGGGATCCCCTAGGATGCACTGGGAGAAATAGTTCCCCCTTCTTTGAGTGCATCTGGTAGAGGCAGCATTGCCTTTCCAGGGACAAAAGAGCTGGCAGGAACCATTACCATTTCCTGCCCCTCAGTATGGGTGCAGAGACACCTGATAAGGGCAGCTAAAGTGGACACTGGCTTTTTGCTCAGTGATAGTCCAAAATCCACCCCTTTGTGCCTTGGTGTGACTGCGCTTCTGGGACAAACTGTGTCTGTCCCGGCATGGCAAGATACTCCTCCAGAGGACCAGCATGGGTCTCTACCACGTCAGGTCCCTAACATTTGGGTTTTAAAATAGCCAACATGCCTGGGATAGAACACAGGTGCACTGCACTGCCAGGTGGTCAGAGAGCCCAGATAAAGTCATGGTAAAGGCAAATATCTGAGGGAAGCCTGGGACGCACAGATTGTTCACTTTTCTTGGAGGTTTCCTGGACAGTGGTGGGTACAAACTCTTCTCTCTGAGATAAGGGAGGGGGTTGGCACAAATTTTCTCCCCTGTCCCTCACCATAAACTGGCTTCCGTGAGCAGTACAGTGTCAACACTGATGGCCTAAACCCCCTACAACAAGACCTGTACCCTTTGCGCTCTGCAGGTGCTGCTTTTCTGGGGCAGGTGTGCCTAAGAATCAGAGCAGCAGGCCTCTCCCCCAGAAGACCAACAGAAACTCCCACCACATGCATCATATCTACCGCATAGAGTTCTGCAAAGTTTCAGTTCTAGTGGAAAGAGTAGTGGGTCTCTTTCAACAAGCAGACCAGAGCACATCTGGTTAAAACTCACCACACTCTGGCCAAGGTCCAAACACTCCCCACTGCAGGTAAAGAGAAACTGTGCAGAAGACTGACCTAAGAGAAAGAGCAGACAAAACACAACAGCAGAGTACACACAGCATACTCCAGAGAAACTTCTTGAAGCTCCAGACCCGGAACAATATATGAACTCTACTTCATAAAGCCATTACTCTCAAGAGCATGAAATACAACAAGTTTTCCTAACACACAGGAGAGACAGACCTAGACAAAATGCCAAGATGGAGGACTTCACCCCAAAAGAAAGAATAAGTAAAGGTCATAGTTAGGGTTCTAATCAAAACAAATATATGTAATATGCTTGCTCCAGAATTTAAAGCAATAATCATAAGGATACTAGCTGGTATTGAGAAAAGTATAGAAGACACCAGGGAGTCCCTTACCACAGAGATAAAAACAAACAAACAAACAAATCTAAGAACTAGTCAGGCTAAAATAAAACATGTTATAACCAAGATATGAAATTGACTAGATGTAATGACTATAAGGATGGAAAAGACAGAGAAATGAATACGTGATATAGAATATAAAATTATGGGAAAAAATTAAGCTGAAAGGAGAGGGAAAGAAACATAATGGATCACAAATGTAGACTTAGGATACTCAGCGACTACATAAAGTACACTAAAATTCATGTCATATGAGTCCCAGAGACTCTGAGAAAAAGGGGAAGAAGCTTTACTGGAGAAAATTATAGCCCAAACTTCCCTAGTCTGAGGAAAGATACAGACATTCAGATCCAGAAGGCACAGAGAACTCCCATTAAAATCAACAAAAGCAGATCAACACAAAGACTTAGTATAGTCAAATTTGCAAAACATAGAGATAAAGAAAAAAATCCTAAAAGCAACAAGAGAAAAGAAGTCCCTAACTTACAAGAGAAGACTCATAAAGCTAGCTGTAGTTCTCTCCACAGAAACTTGGCAGGTCAGAAGAGTGTGGCATGATATATTCAGAGTGCTGAATGGGAAACATCTGCAGCCAAGACTACTCTATCCAGCAAGGCCATCATTCAGAATAGAAAGAAAGATAAAGAATGTCCAAGATAAACAAAAACTAAAGGAGTTTGTGACCATTAAACCAGCCCTGCAAGAAGTATCAAAGGGGACTCTTTGGGATAGAAAACCAAAAGTGAAAAGACTAGAAAGGAACAGAGAAAACTTCTGAAATAATGACTTAACAAGTATTACAATGGCAGGGGTGTCTGGGTGGCTCAGTTGATTAACTGTCTATGTGTAAATATATGGAAACAAAAGAGAATGAAAACACATTGGTCCCAAACCATTGGGATACAGCAAAAGCAGTCATAAGAGGAAGGTATATAAACAATACAGTGCTACTTCAGGAAGCAATACAAATCTCAAATGTGCAACCTAATCTTACACCTAAAGGAACAAGAAAGAGAACAAAAAATAAAGCCTAAAGCCAGCAAAAGAAGGAAAATAAAAAGATTAGAGCAGAAATAAATTATATAGGAACAGAAAAACAAACAAACAAACAAACAAACAAAAACAATAAATCAATGAAACCAGGAGCTGGTTCTTTGAAAGAATTAATTGGTAACCCACTAGAGAGAATTATCAAAAAGAAAAGAGAAAGGATCCAAATAAAACCACAAATGAAAAAGGAGAAATCACCACAGAAATACAACGATTAAAAGAGAATATTATGAAAAATTATATGCCACCAAATTGGACAACCTGGAAGAAATGAATATTTTCCTGGAAACATATAAACTAGCAAAACTGAAACAGGAAGAAAGAGAGAACTTGAAAAGATTGATAACCAGCAGAGAAATTGAATCAATAATACAAAATTCTCCCAATAAACAAAACTCCAGGGTCAAATGGCTTCACAGGGGAATTCTACCTAACATTTAGAGAAGAGTTAATACCTATTCTTCTCAAACAGTTCAAAAAAATAGAAATGGAAGGTAAACTTCCAAACTCATTATATGAGGCCAGCATAACCTTGATTTCAAAACCAGACGAAGACACACTAAAAAAAAAGAGAGTTGCATGCCAATGTCCCTAATGAACATGGATGCAAAACTTCTCAGTAAAATACTAGCAAATCGAATCTAACCGTACATTAAAAGAATCATTCACCAGGGTCAAGAAACTGTACATTAAAAGAATCATTCACCAGGGATTTATTCCTGGGTTTCAAGGGTGGTTCAATATTTGCAACTCAATCAATGTGACACACCACATTAATTAAAGAAAGCATAAATACCATATGACCTCTCAATAGATGCAGAAAAATCATTTGACAAAATACAGCATCCATTTGATAAAAGCCCTCCACAAAGCCTGGATAGAGAGAACATATTTCAACAGCATAGAGGCCATTTATGAAAAACCCACAGCTAAAATAACCTTGAAGGAGGAATAAATGAGAACTTTTCCTTTAAAGTTAGGAAACAAGTTGGGAACAAGAACAAGTCTTCTTCCTTAAATTGTTATTTAACATGGTACTGGAAGTACTAGCCTCAGCAATCAGGCAACAACAACAACAACAACAACAAAAATAAAATAAAAGATATCCATATTGGCAAGGAAGAAGTCAAACTTTCATTATTTTCAGATGGCATGATACTCTATGTGGAAATCTCCAAAGATTCCAACCAAAAAACTGCTAGAACTGATACACAGATTCAGTAAAGTAGCAGGATACAAACTCAATGTACAGAAATCTGTTGCATTTCTATGCACCAATAATGAATCAGTAGAAAGAGAAATCAAGGAATCAATCCATTTACAACTGTACCAAAAACCATAAAATGCTTAGGAATAAACCTAACCAAGGAGATAAAAGATCTGTACTCTGAAAACTAAGGAAATTGATCAAAACACCAAGAAATGGAAAACATCCCATACTCTTAGATTGGAAGAACCAACACTGTTAAAACATCTATACTACCCAAAGTAATCTACACATTTAATGCAATCCTTACCTAAATATCACCAGCATTTTCCACAGAGCTAGAACAAATAATCCTAAAATTTATATGGAATCACAAAAGACCCAAATAGCCAAAGCAACCTTGAAAAAAAAGAGCAAACCTGGAGGCATCACAATTCCAGACTTCAAATTCTATTACAAAGCTGTAGTGATCAAGACAATATGTTACTGGCACAATAACAGATGCATATGTCAATAGACCATAACAGGAAACCCAGAAGTGGACCCACAACTATATGGCCAATTAATATTCAACAAAGCAGGAAAGTATATCCAATGGTTAAAAGACAGTCTTTTTTACAAATGGTATTGGCAAAACTGGACAGCAACATGAAAAAGAATGAAATTAGACCACATTTTTACACTATATACAAAAATAAATTCAAAATGGATTAAATACCTAAAAGTGAGAGAGGAAACCATTAAAATTCTAGGGGAAAACACAAGCAGTAACCTCTTTGACATTAGCCTTAGCATCATCTTACTAGATGTGTCTCCTGAGGCAGAGAAACAAATGCAAAAATATATATTTGGTACTTCATCAAGATAAAACCTTCTGAACAGTGAAGCAAACAATCAACAAAACTAAAAGGCAACCTCTGAAATGGGGGAAGATATTTCCAAATGACAAACATGATAAAGGGTTAGTATCTAAAATATATAAAGAACTTATAAAACTCAACATTCAAAAAACAAATAACCTTGTTATAAAATAGAAGACATGAAAGAGGTTTTTTTCCTAAGAAAACATACAAATGTCTGACAGACACATGAAAAAGTGCTCAGCATCACTTGGCATCAGGAAAATGCAAATTAAAACCACAATGAGATACTACCTCACAATAGCCAGAATGGCTAAAATTAACAAGTCAAGAAACAACAAATGTTGGCAAAGATGGGGGGAAAGGAGAACCTTCTTACATTGTTTGTGAGAACACAAACTGGTACAGCTAGTCTGGAAAACAGTATGTAGGTTCCTCAAAAAGATAAAAATAGATCTATCCTTTGACCCAGAAATTGTACTACTAGGTATTTATCCAAAGGATACAAACATAGTGATTCAAAGGTGCACATTAACCCCAATTATAGCAGCAATATCCATAATAGCTAAACTTATGGAAAGAGCCCAGATGTTTATCAACAGAAGAATGGATAAAGATGTGGTGTACATACACAATGGACTACTACTCCGCCATCAAAAAAGAAATCTTGCCATTTGCAATGAGGTGAATGGAACTAGAGTGTGTTATGTTAAGTGAAATAAGTCTTTCAGAGAAAGACAATTATCAAATGATTTCAGTCATATATGAAATTTAAGAAACGAAGCAGATGAACATAGGGGTAAGGAAGGAAAAAAATAAGACAAAATCAGAAAGGGAGACAAATCACAAGAGACTCTTAACTATAAGAAAGAAACTGAGTGTTGCTGGAGGGGAGGTGGGTGGGGGGAAAGGTATAATTGGGTGATGGGCATTAAGAGGGCACGTGATGTAATGAGCATTGGGTGTTACATGCAACCAATGAATCACTAAACTCTACCTCTGAAGCTAATAATTCCCTCTATATGTTCATTAATTGATTTTAAATAAATAAAAAAAATCATTGTATATATTGGAGTGGAATATAATGGGATACTACTCAGCCATAAAAGAGAATGAACCCTGGCCATTTGCAATGACATGGTTGGAACTAGAATGTGAAATAATCCAGTCAGAGAAAGATTTCACTCATATGTGGAATCTAAAAATGAAATAGATGAACATAGGAAAAAAAACAGACAAACCAGGAAATACAGTCTTAACTATAGAGTTGAGGTTTGCTGGAGGGGAGGTAAGGGATGGGCTAAATGGGTGATGGAGATTAAGGAGGGCATATGTTGTGGTGAGCCCTGGGTGTTTTATGTAAGTGATGAATCACTAAATTCTACTCCTGCAATGAATATTACACTATATGTTAACTGACTGGAATTTAAATAAAAACTTGAAATAAAAAATAAACTATGATAAAATAAAGTATTAAGGTAATTATGATTTGAAATGAAAGTAAAAAAAAAGTGAGGAACAAACTGTAATTAAGTATCAGTTAAGTAGGTATGATAAAAATGGTCTACATGACTATTTGGATGAGACAGAAATTTGGGTCTGAGATTTTATGTATCAGGTTATATACTCATTTCACAATATATGACCTTATTCCACCAAAAAGAAGGCTGTTGTTGAGATCATAATAGGTATCAGTTTACATACTCAAACTCTAAGCTTCTTTCATTGATTAAGCCCTGGCTTTTTCTTTCTACACTTAACCATGCCTCTTTAGCAATAACTTTTTTACTTGACTTTCCTGAGACATTTTCAGAGTTCTTTTAATTGACCAAGCAAGGGACTAGAATTAAATCACTATTTCTCAGTATGATTGTGCTTTCAATTAATAATTCCAATCCTTTAGCTTTCAGTTTGTTCCTTTGGCAAAAATACAAGATATCACATTTTATTCTTCTCTATTAATAATGAGAATCATATTTATTTATATATTTTATAATTATGTTCATTCACAACACCATTATGAGAAAAAAAAGTCAGTGATAAGAAAAGATCTCTTACTACATGGTGAGGGCTCTTCAAGCCACTATGAGAACTTTGGCTTTGATTCAGAATGAGACAGTGTAATAGTTAGCTTAGAGGGTCATAACAAAATACCATAGACTGGGTGACTTGAACAGAAATTTATTTTCCCACAGTACTGGAGGCTAGAACTGTGAGTTCAGGGTGCCAGAGTATTTGGTTTTGGTGAGACTTCTCTTTCTGACTTGTACACACTGCCTTTGTACTATAATCTTATATGAGGAAGAGAGAGAGCAAGTTCTCTAGTGTCTCTGCTCATAAGGACACTAATCCTATACTGAGGGCCGTACCCTCATGACCTTATATAAACTTAATTACCCTCCAAAGGCTGGTCTCAGAATACCATCACACAACATATGAATTTTGTGGTAACTCAATTCAGTCAGTAGATGGGGAATTTTTGGAGTGTCTTGCACAGAGAGGAGGTAATATGACAACAACTTCATTTTAAAGAATGACTCTGGTTATTATGTTAAGAATAGGTTAAAAAAAAACATAAAATTTTAAAAGGGAGATTAAGAAACTATTGTGAATAATCCAGGTAGGAGATGATGGTGGTTCATTCTGGAAAGCTACAGTAAGAAGAAGAGAGAAATGGTCAGATTTTAGATAAAGCTTTGAGTAGGACCAATAAAATTGCTGATGGTTTATATGTGGGGTGTCAGGAAGTGAGAAGTTATAAACGACTCTAAGGTCTGATGGATAGTAAGAGATGGAATTGCCTTTGACTGAGTTGGAAAAGACTGTAGGTGGAGCAGATTTAGGGAAGTTATAACCAGAAGTGCAGTTTTAGACATGGTTAGGTTGATATGCCTATTAGGTATTCTGATTGGAAATGTTGAATAGGTAAATGAATATACAATCCAGAGTTCTAATTGGAGATATATGTTTTGGAGATGTCAGTATTTAAAAGCTAAGCAAGAAAAGAATTTTATGGAGGATGAACTGACCAACAACTTGAAGACTGAAAATAATCCAAATGCCCATCAACTGAGTAATGGATAAGCAGAATGGGGTGTATCTGTACAATGGAATGCTATTCAACAATATAAACTAACAAACTACTGATACTTGTCTTAATATGAATGAAACTTAGAAACATTAGGCTAAGTATAAGAAACCACACATACACCCACTCTCTCTCTCACCACATATATATATACACACAGACTGAACTTATATGATTTGATTCAGTGAAAATGAACTTTCTAAAAAAAGTAGATCAATGGGGAAATTGGGTGGGAATACCTTTGTGAAATGATGGAAGTGTTATAACACTAGATTTTGATAATGGTAGCACAACTGTATAAATTTACTAAAATTCAGTGAACTATACTTAAAATGAGTGAGTTTCCTGGGATGTTAATTGTACTTTAATAAATCTACTTTTAAAAAGAGAGAGACAGAAAGAGAAAAAGGGACAGACAGTGAGAAAGAGAGGCAGAATCAAAGGAGTGGAATTAGATGAAGTATGGTAGACAAAGGTTTTGAAGAGTTTTGCAGTGAAAAGGAGCAGAAAAATGAGGTAGTAGGTGAGAGATGACATCAGTAAAGAGCTTTGCTTTGTTTTGTTTTCAGGTGAAGGAAGAGACAGTACAGTTGATGCTGTTGGGAATGATCAAGAAGAGACTAAACAATCAATCCATGGTGAAGATGTAGATCATCTTCACTAAAGAGATTTCTTAGAGTAGACAGAAAAAGGATGAACTACAGCGCACAAGTTAAGGGATTGGCTGTAAAAGCACAACAATGCATCTGTACTAAAAAAGGGAAGGGGTGTTTGGGCAGCTCAGTTGGTTAAGCATTCAGTTCCTGATTTTAGCTCAGGTCATAATCTCTGGGTTGTGAGAGGTAGTCCTCCCTGCCCAAGTCAGGTGCAGAGTCTGCTTAAGATTCTCTCTTTCCCTCTGCCTCTCCTTAGTCACCAGCATGTACTCTCTCTCTTTCTTAAAAAAGGGGGGGGTATTTAGAATCTATCAGTACAGATGCTAATGAGTATTTCATTTGGTGGTGAAGGCTGTAGATATTATCTCTTAATTGCCTTCCTTTCCCCAGTGAAGTAGGATGCATGGTTATCAGCTGAGAGTAGGGATGGCAGAAGGACTGAAGGAAGGGAGACATACCAAAGATTTGACAGAATTACAGTAAGGAAACTAAACTTACTTTTTTTTTTTTTAAATTTCTGATTAGGCACCTGGGTGGCTCAGTCATTAAGTGTCTGCCTTCAGCTCAGGTCATGATCCCAGCATCCTGGGATCAAGCCCCATGTCCTGCTCTCTGCTCAGCAGGGACCCTGTTTCTCCCTCTCCAGCACCCCCACCCCATGCTTGTGTTCCCTCTCTCGCTATCTCTCTATCATAAATAAATAAAATCTTTAATTTTTTTTTTTGATCAGCATTAAAGTGCCCTTGAAATTCATAGTTTGGTTTTTAGACTTAGATCAGTCTGCATAACTCTCTCTGGCTCTTTTCTTTTACAGTTATATTAAATTGAATAGGTTTGGGCATGAAGTAGGCTGAAAGTTGGATCTACATTTGGATTAAAGTTTTGTCAACTTTTGAGTCAGTGTGATGAAGCATAAAAGGATGAGAAAATTGAAACTCTATGCAAGAAAATGATAATCATTGAAAGAAAAACGTGAGAATCAAAGGAGGGGAAGTAGAGTGAGAAGGGGCTAGGATCAATGATTTTCAGATTTCAATGACATTAAAGAATTCCTGGAATCAGGGTACTGGAAGGAATGAGATAGTAAATGCTAATCAGAGAATAAAAGTGTGGTAATTGAGAGATTGTACATGTTGATAATAACAGATTAAGTGGCCCTGGTTGATTGTAAAATAAGAGCATCCCAATGGAGAAATAAAAGGAATGAAGAGGACGGGATATTGTAAGACCTCTATTGAAATTATCAGATATTAAAACTGGATAAGTATTGAAGAAATTGACAGTGACCCAGGTGGCAAAATCTCAGGAAATGAAGATAATGAACTTGGAAAGTGTAAATGACTGCAACAAGAAAGTGTAGAGTCTAATGCCTTGACATTTAAAAACTGAGGGTTTGTAAGGAGGAAGAAGGGAGAATGGGTAATAAGGAGAAAGGATATCTGTTCTAATCTTACTCTGAACGGTACATACAAATTGGGAGAATAAATAGCCATGACTTTAAAGGGCAGTGGGGAAGCCAAATCTTCAGGGTATTTGCAAGTTTCAGTTGGAGCAAGAATATAAAAGGGATATTCAATAAAGAACCTTAAAGATAGGATTTGGCTGATCAGGAGAAAACTACTCATCTGGTAAGTGTTAGACATTTGTCTGGATGCTGAGTTACTCCTGTTGTTTTGACCATGCATGTATCCCCTAAAACTCTGTGATGTTAACACTGATGTTTGAGTGTATCAGTTGACATAAAACCCCAAAATAAATACCTATTAGAATACAACCTCTCCTACCATATTATACTATCAGTCTAATATTTCTTTTTAAATTTTAAAAATTTCTTTTAAATATATTTCCTAAATAATCTCTACAACCAATGTGGGGCTTAAACTCAAAATACCGAGATCAAGAGTCACATACTCCACCAACTGAGCCAGCCAGGTGCCCCAAGTGTATAATTATTAATACATATTCTTACCTCTTGCTTATCAGGCATGCAATTCATTATTGCTATTTTTCCTCAGTAGAAATCTCTGTAGTTTTCTTTGGCAATTGGATAACTTGTCTTTGTGTAATCTTGTTTTACTTCCTGTATCATTGTCTCATATTTCCCTTTTCTGTACATGTTCTAACAGTCTTGTGATATAGACTATGTTTCAAAAATATTGCTTTTGTGTTAACTCCTATAAGTCGAATGGTGAACACTTTCATTCTTCATAGAGCAGGTTCCTTTGTCCTCCTCCTCTTCCTTCCTCTCTTTTATCTTTAACTATTACTTATCTAATACTGATCCTTAAACGGAATCTAATAACCCAACATTAGACATAGCATATACTGATGCTACACGATTCACTTAAACCTACTAAAATTTTCTGTCTTATCCATAGGAAAAAAGTTACAATACATGCTTCCTTGAAAGTATCTAAATCTAGAATCACAAGCAGGTAAGACTAAATATGTTTACTGTAAAAGTCTCCAAACTACTCACAGAAGAGTGGACTGAATTGATATATAAGAATTAACTGGGGAAAACTCAAAAATTGATTCCTGAAAGTAATTAGTATTTGACTTTAAAACAAAATGGTTTTTAAAAAATATTTTCATATTGAAATATAACTTACTTTTCCTTCAATTAAAAAACATTAGGAAGGGGTCAGATAAAGATGAGAAATTTTAAGAAAATTGATTGAGGTCCTATCATAATTTATGATAAGATTTATCTATGGTAGAACAAAGTTGGTCCCCTTTGCTACACTGATAATTACAACCTAGAAACAAGTATGATTTTCACACTAACAAAGAAGAAAAATTGACTGAATTGCCAGGACCCTGAATTCAGTTTCCTGTTAGCGGTAAGGTCTTTGTTATTTCTCAGACAGACATTTGATTCTCTCTCCCTAATTGATATTGGCTACCTTTAAATTGTATTATAGGAAAACTATACTGATATACAAAGAGGTACTCATCTCAAATTAAAGAACTTAAAAAAAAGTATAATTAGCTGGGTTGGCAAAGGGAATATAATTAATCTGGGCACAGTTTACTATTCTGTTTCTTCAAACCCCATGAAGTACTTAACCTTTTCATAGGACTTTTACAAATAAGAGCTCGAGTGACCAAAAAGTAATACGTAAATTATAGTTTTGTTTGAAACTCAAAAAAAAAAATTTTTTAGCAGTTTTTTTTCCAGTGTGACAAACAACACTATAAACAACCCTGTTGCAAGCTTATCTTCTGAAACAAGATGCACATTGTTATTACCTCAACTCTGACACTCCAAATAATTTTGAAAAATTTTTACTCTCTCAGCTTATCACATTCCTTGTGCTCCAGGCGATGTATTCCTCACTGGTGCCAGGCAGAGACATAACCATAACAATCAACAGTTAGAATGGCAATAAAACAATTTTATCATAGGAGTGCAGTCTTCTATCCAGTGGTAGTTAGAATATATGATCTTTAATTACTCAGCTGGTACTCTGATACATTTTTTTAAAAATTGCACATTTCACCTGGAGTGTTTCTTACTAAATACCCTGTCTAAATGAGCATATAGTAAACGAGATCAGCAGCAATATAGAATGGGATCCTACTGTACCTGGTGAATGAGGCGGAGGAGAGCACATCAGGACAACCCCCTGGCCTTCCCTCACAGAGACTGCACTTCTTGTCCGGCCACTAAAATTTCCCAGATCTGTCAATATAACACAGCATTTAGATGAAAGGCAAAATAAAAAAAAAATAAAAAATCTTAAACAATGTCTACTTTTATAACTTGTACCGACTTTTCTCTCATTATGCAAAGTTTATTTTTGTTTGTTAGGCAGTGATATCAGAGCCTTAAAAATAAGTCTATATCATACACCTTTAATACCACAATTTTCAGATTATATGTATTACACACTCTTTTTTTCTATTTATAGTGCACACAAGTTGCCAGTATAGGAAGAAAATAGACAGTACATTCATAACACATTAGATAGTCCTTTTATTTATTTGTAATATTTCCTACATATTGATTTTTCTACTACTAATAAGACCAAATCATGCATAGTGAGAAGAGAAATAGAAGTGGTTAAGGGTGTCTGGTATCCAACCTGGTGCCTCATTATGTCATGCTAGGAATGGTGTGTAAAACCAAGCGTGAATTTTCCAAATTAGAGAGACTTGTGTGCTCTAGCAAATATGATGAGGATATAAAGTATTCTTTTTCTATAAATGTGAGTGAGAAAGTCATGTTATTTTCATTTTATAGAAACCTGGAATGGCTCATACAAATTAATTATACTTATTCATTTTCATTACTCTGGGAATAGCATAGTTATCAAAATACCCAACTATATGCATGAAGAATTATAGCATCGATTGGCAATCAACTCCCTTCTCTTAAATTATGTTGCATTTGCAAAATTTGAAAATACTTTTTGAAAAATAAAGTGACCTAAAAAATGAAGGATGTTTGTATTTCTATTATTTTTATTAATCTAGTCATAGCTCAGTATATATGGCCCTTTCCCCCTTCTTGGGCTAAGTTAATCAAAGATATGATTTTTAGAATAGTTTCCTAGGAATAGTAGGATTTCAATATATTTTTAAAATATTTTATTTATTTATTTGACAGAGAGAGATCACAGTAGACAGAGAGGCAGGCAGAGAGAGAGAGAGAGGGAAGCAGGCTCCCTGCTGAGCAGAGAGCCCGATGCGGGACTCGATACCAGGAACCTGAGATCATGACCTAAGCCAAGGCAGCGGCTTAACCTACTGAGTCACCCAGGAGCCCAGATTTCAATATTTTTTATAAATAAACATTGTCCCAGAATTTTGTCTATAAAATTGTGTTTCCATGGTGAAAAATACTTCTTGAAAATGTTCTGTGTTTTCCTCCATTATTCACCAATTGTAAAAGAGTTTTTTTTTTTTTTTTGAAACTTCTTATTACTCCACATTAAAATAGTATGTTTCACAGTAATACAATGTAGACTTTCAAATTTAATGTTTGTTAATCGGACAAATGATGAGAGTGGTAAGCAGTAGAGAAAGTATACTGAAATTATATGAAAGAGAAATCACTAACTTTAATATCCTAAGAAGGATCCTATGCTTTTTTTGAGATATCTGCCACAATTTAGTGATTTACTAAATGTACAATCAAACCTTTTAAAATACATTCAAAATCATGAAGAAATACTAAACAGTGAAGGCGTAATGCCAAATAATTAGGGAAATATTCATTATTGATGAAAGTCTTTAGAATTTTACACATAATTCTATGCTTCAGGATGCCTAATTGACTCAGTTGGTTAAGCTCTACCTTCAACTCAGGTCCTGATCCCAGAGTCCTGGGATCAAGTCCCGTAAAAGTCTCCCTGCAGAAGCAGCCTGCTTCTCCCTCTGCTTCTGCCTCTCTCCCTCTCTCTGTCTCTCATGAATAAATAAATAAAATTTAAAAAATTCTGTGCTTCATTGTCGATAGTTAAGCTTTTCACGAACTGGATAGATTAGAAAGAATTGTCCTAGTTCTTTTTTTTTTTTTTTTCTTTTCTTTTTAACAGTCGTTTGAAAACACACAGTAACTTCTGTTGAAAATCAAGTTTACTCATTTTCAAATATGTATGACTCACGGTATTAAATTCCTATGTATTGATTCTTAGGGATAGAAGCTGTCTTTTTCCATAAAAGATCTGAATTGAGAAAACAAGCATGGCAAGATATCTAATTTGCCTTCCTTTGACTCTACACTTAAGACACAGGAACCACACAGTAAAGCTGTAATGTCTCTTTAGGGATTATATAGTTTTACTTTCCTTTTTTCATTGTCACTGAATTTATAAACTCTGAAAGGCTATTTAGACATCAATGTATTATAACTGAGTTTCTTAAATGGTTTTTGAAAAATATATATGTATCTTCCAATACATTTACCACAAGTTTACGTTATCCTTATTATGACATTTCAATCAACCTAGTATAGTAAACAGAATATTTTAATAGGGATGCCTGGGTGGCTCAGTGGGTTAAGCCTCTGCCTTCAGCTCAGGTCATGATCTCAGGGTCCTGGGATTGAGTCCTGCATCTGCTCAGCAGGGAGCCTGTTTCCCCCTCCCTCTCTGCCTGCCTCTCTGCCTACTTGTGGTCACTCTGTCAAATAAATAAATAAAAATCTTTTAAAAAAAGAATATTTTAATAAAGAATAGTCCTAAATTAACTTCTATATCTGAAAAAATGAAGTATAGGCACACCCTAGAAATTAAACATGAAAAAGAAAGAAAATTATAGAATAATTATAAATCATAGAATAATTATGACCCAAATTGTGTTTTGAGATCACAATGACCTAAAAAGTTGTAATTGCTTTATTGGATATCAGCTGTCAATGCAGGTACAATTCAACATTTCCTCATGGAATTTTCTGTGTCATTATTTCCTAGGAAGTATAGCACCAGTGGAACAAAGATAAATGGATTTTTTTCAATTATGAATACATTTCTTTCTTTCATGAGACATACGGAGAAATACTAAAAAGAAGACTGAAATTTCATGGAGGGTATACTTTTCTCATTTAAGTCCTTCCTCCTAGGGAAAACAAACAAAAAAAAAGGTGGAATATTATTACCTGTAATGTAAAAATGGTTCCTGTGTTAGGCAAGATTCTGGTTGGTCTCTGGCAGAAAGATTTATGTAAAAACAAATATATATATATTGGTTGGAGTGGGGATGGCAATTGGGCAGAGTAGTATTAATGAAAAAACAGCTGGTTATTTTTATCTCATTGTGAATAAAAATCAGTTACTTTTCTTTGAAGGTATTCACCAGAGAACTTACTTTGAGTGCTTATTACTTTATTTTAATAGGTTATACATTGTATATATCAAGGAGATTAAAAAGAACAAGAACTTTTATGGATGGAGCTTTGATTATTTTATTGACATATGATAAAAAGTACATTTGTTATGTTCTATTTTTGATTTGTAAGGGGTAAATGAGTAAAAAGTAAAATCTTAGTACAAGGACTCTAAAATTCAGGTTAAAGTCTTGAACTGAAATAAGCCTTTTCTGAACTTGTAAAACAGCACGTGGACAAATAGACAAGTAATGGATTAGAGGAGAAAATTTGTGATCAAGAATCACAGAGCTCTACGCCTTGTCTTTTCTCACTCTTTTCCCAATTTCAGAAGCTCATGGAGAGTTTGATAGTGGAACTTTAACTAGAACTGCAGCTTACAGAATTATTGTACCTATTCATCCTCAGTGAACCATGCAAAGAAAAACAGGTATATAATAAATGATGTGTTTGAGAACCTCACATGACAGCTAGAATATAGATTCAGGATGTGTGATTTGAAGCATATTCAACAGATGTAAGAAAAATCATTTCATCCATTTATTAAATAAATATTTCTTCAGTGCAAACCACACACTGAACACAATGTTAGATACTAGGGTTGCAGAAAAGATGCAAGGGAAGGATGTAGATGTATGAACTAATCATATCTACTTGGGCCAACTTTCCATAGACCCAGCTGAGAGGAATCTGTGCCACCAAATAGACGTATGATCCCAAACTATTGTAGTTTCAGTTTGTCACAGCCATACTTATGAGTTACTATATAGTACTTCATGATATTCTCCTGAATATGAGCTACACATACACACACACATACAATTCACGTTTTTTCCTTCCTTTCTCTCCTTCTTTACTCTACCTGCTTACCTTTCCTCCTTCCTTCTTCCCTTTCTTCCTTGCATTATCCAACAAAGTATTTGAAACAGCTTACAGTTACAGTTATATACAGTTGTATATAATACAAATACAATACAAAAAGATCAAACAAGTGGTTTACAGATTCCAGGTGAGGATAAAATGGGTATGGTATGAATCCTCTAGGTTAAGATTAGCACTTAAGAATATATGTCATATATTTCTGTAAATTATTAGAAGTTGACCATTAATTTTACTTTAAACTTAGAGAACCAAAATAAAAATTGATATATTTCCAGTCTTGTTATTCATGGTTATAGCAAGATAAAAATTTTCTGATAATTCAGGAGAAAAACAATGTACCAGGTAGTAAGATCTATAGAAGTATTTCTCCTGAAAAACTTCATAAAGATCACACTGGGTGTTATAGTGGGTTGAACAAATTTGCAAACAAGTTAGGAAGGTTTTTCACCCATTAAGACAACTTAGGTAGATATTATGCATGTTGCATACATACATACATACATATAAAAACATTTAAAAAACCATTTCCTATAAAGGTGAATTATTTGAAGGTGTGGGAGAGAGAAAGTACATGAGGGGTTCAGGACACTGATCTTATGATCTTAGGTTAAGTACAATAGATTGGTCAGCTACTAGGGAGAAATGAGGGAAAAGGATCAAGGCAACAGGATAAAATTTGTTTTAATTTTATTTAAGTTAATTAACATATAGTGTATTGTTTCAGAGGTAGAGTTCAGTAATTAATCACTTACATATAACATTCAGTGTTCATTACATCACAAGCCCTCCTTAATGCCATCACCCAATTATCTCTTCCCCTCACACACCTCCCCTTCCAGCAACCCTCAGTTTGTTTCTGATGGTCAAGAGTCTCTTACGCTTTTTCTCCCCCTCTGATTTCATCTTATTTTATTTTTCCCTTCCTATCCTTATGTTCATCTGTTTTGTTTCTTAAATTTCATATATGAGTGAAATCATTTGATAATTGGATTGTTTTTTGGATATTGAGATTTATAAGCTGTTTATAAATCTTGGATACTAACCCTTTATCTAATAGGGCATTTGCAAATATCTTCTCCCATTCTGTCAGTTGTCTTGATTTTGTCAATTTTTTTTCTCTGTAAAGGCTTTTTATCTTGATGAAATCCTAAGAGTTCATTTTGGCTTTTGTTTCCCTTGCCTTTGGAAACATGTCTACAAGAAATTGTTACCACTGAGGTCAAACAGGTTGCTGCCTGTTTGACCTCAGGGTTTTGATGGATTTTGATGGATTCCTTCTCACATTGAGGTCTTTAATCCATTTTGAGCATATTTTTGTGCACAGTGTAAGAAAATGGTCATTTCATCCTTCTACTGTCTAATTTTCCCAATACCATTCGACCAGATAAATCTTATATAATTAGGAATAAAGTGTTGAGGATAATCTGCCTCCTGGGTTTTAATTTCCTAGTCTTAAATCTGTTCTGATTAAGTCACAATGCTTGGTGTATGAGAGTTGTGTGTTTGGAAAAAGGAATGGGAATCAGAGTGCTTATTTTATTTTATTTTTTTTTAAGATTTTATTTATTTATTTGTCAGAGAGAAAGAGAGAGAGAGAGAGCAAGCACAGGCAGACAGAGTGGCAGAGGGAGAAGCAGGCTCCCTGCAGAGCAAGGAGCCCGATGTGGGACTCGATCCCAGGACGCTGGGATCATGACCTGAGCCAAAGGCAGCCGCTTAACCAACTGAGCCACTCAGGTGTCCCCAGAGTGCTTATTTTAAGTTGCACTTGGTTAGGGATGCCTGGGTGGCTCAGGTAATTGAAAGTCTGACTCTTGATTTTGACTCAGGTCCTGTTCTCAGGGTCATGGGATCAAGCCCTGCATCAGGCTCCAAACTCGGCCTGGTTGGGATTCTGTCTCCCTATCCTTCTCCCTCAACCCCCTGCTCTCTCATTCTCTCTCTCTTTCTCTCTCAAATAAATAAATAAATAAATAAGTCTTTAAAATAAAACAAATTGCACTTGGTTATATATTCATCCTGTAGGTGGTGCCAGTAAGCTTTAGACTGTCAATGCTTCAGGTATTCTCAGTTCTCTAACACTAAAGGTTTTTCTGAATATAGTTTAAGAGTTCTAAACTTCATGAAATTGAGTTTGATTTTTTACAAAATATAAAACAATTGAAAAGGTCAAACACTTTAGACTAGATGCCAGAGACTTGAACTTTATTAATTACTAACATTAGGGTATCGGATTCTTATGTAAGATTATAATATTGAAGAACTAATATAGGTACTCTCTCTGTGGAGCCTCATAGCTTTAACATCTGTGATTTCTATAAAAATGGCCGAAAGAGTTCCTAATATTAACTTTTTATATTTTGCCTCATTTGTAAAGTGATTGCATATTGAAGTCTTCTTTCATCACTTTTATTTCTTTGTTTCTGTTATCATTAGGATTATTCAGTTCATTGTCATATTTTTGTGTCTCATATAAAATCCTGTAATAAAAATTGGCCATATCTCATTCAGAAACTATCTTTGACATTCTAAAATAACAAGAAAGTGTAAATGAAATAATAATCACAATGTCTACTATCATATATACTCTATGCTAGGCATCTTGGAGATTAAATATTAATTTATCCATTTTAAGGATTACTAAACATGTGAAGAGCAAATAAAAGCTTAGCTAAGGTCTCACAGTTAATAACTAGTGAGTTGGCAATCAAAATCAATGTGTTTGTTTAATAAAATATATTAGCACAAAAGTAATTCAATATTTGGAAGTTAGGCCAAGTTGATTCCAGGAATTTAGAAATAATCTACATAAGGATCTCTTAAAAAGTCATTTTCTGACATATGAAGGACATATAGATGAAAAAATTATTGAAGAATGGAAAAATAATATTTACATTTATTTTGAGTGAGAATTAAATTAGCATTTTTCAATACATAGCTATTTGCCTGCATGTAAAATCTTCCCTAACACACTACAACAAATAGGATTTTTTTTTTTTAAGATTTTTTTATTTAGTTATTGGACAGAGAGAGAGGGATCACAAGTAGGCAAAGAGGCAGGAGAGAGAGAAGGGGGAAGCAGGCTCCCTGCTGAGCAGAGAGCCCGATGCGGGGCTCGATTCCAGGACCCTGAGATCATGATCCGAGCCGAAGGCAGAGGCTTAACCCACTGAGCCACCCAGGTGCCCCAACAAATAGGATTCTTAATAGTTTTTAAAATAAAAATTTGATTTTTGAATGATACCTTGACTGGAAGCCATAGAAACGTGAAGTTTTGTGGTGTTCTTTTGGTTAAGAGTGAACTCATAAGCCTGTGATCAATTTGTAAGCACAGAAGGCAAGGGCTTATTATCCCCACTTATTGATGAGGACATTGGCATTCACTAAGGCTAAGTAACAGAACTCACAGCCAAGGATTTGAACCTTCAAGATGACAAATTCATTTTTGGAACTAGCATGTTTCTAATCTAGAGTTATCCCAATACTCTTAATTTAGAATGTTTCAATTGATGTAATTATTTCTTTAAATATTTACCTTACACCACATGAAGTAATTTACAATTCTTCAGAATAATTGTTATAAGTCATCCATGAATGTGATATCATATCACCCTTTAAAAGTGTTATTTAATAATATTAGTCTTTTTAAAAATTATTTATTTATTTGACAGAGAGAGAGAGAGAGAGAGAGCAAGCGAGCGCACAAGCAGGGGCTGCAGCAGCAGAAGAGGGAAAAGCACATGGGCTCTGGGCTGAGAAGAGAGCTCATGTGAGGCTTGATCCCAGAACGCTGGGATCATAACTGAAGGTAGACCCAGGTGCCCCTAAAATTAGTCTTTTGAAAATATCAGTTGAGTTAATTAGAGGCATTTCAAAAATACACTCATTTATTACATGAAAATAATAATTTAATTAAGGTACTGCTAGAGATGGGGTGAGGTAAATCTATGAGATAATGACAAGTTACAATGAAACTTTCTTCATTCCCATTTTTCCTTTTTATATGTAATGGGTCAGATGACTAATCTCTTGCTGTGGCTTGTCATTTTCACTATGCGTATTATCAGATATGAATCATCCAGCCAAAGGTTTCACTGATTAAGAGAAAACCAAAGTGTATCAGTCTATGTTTGCCTTGAAAGAGACAATTTTAACTACCTTATAAGTAAAGCAATAAATTGTAATTGCTTTTGTAAAAAGAACAATTATCCAGAGTGTGATAAAATATTTTTGATCTTAGGTCTTTTCTTTGATATCTTGATGTAAGTTACAAAAAGTTACTTCTACTGTGAATAATAAATAATGAAATAATCTCAAATGCTGAAGTTGTATATAAATTTGTTTGACTAATGTGATGATAGTCTATGAATCTTGGCAGAGATTTTATACATTTGACTTAACTTTCTACACTCTGGGTAAGCAATTATATTAATAATTCTTTTTTTTCCCACTTGAGTACTGCTTCTTCCTTTATTACTATTATTTTTAATTTTTCAAAAAAAATAATTCCAGTGTTATTAGCATAGAGTGTTATATTAGTTTGAGGTGTACAATATAGATATTGAGAAATTCTATACATTACTTAGGGCTCATCAATATAAGTGCGTTCTTAATTCCCTTCACCCATTTCACACACCCCTCCCCATTCACCTTCCTTCTGGTTAAGAAATAAATAATTTTGATTTGTTTATGTCTAAGTTCAAATTTTTTCCCAACTCAGATCAGTCTTAATTTATTAACAGTCTCAGGAAATTATAAGACTGAGCACTGGAATGTAAATAATTTAATAATAATAATAATAATAATAAAAAAACATGGATAGAGATTTTGAGTATTATAGACCCACAGAGATAGTGAAAAGGTGTCATTTTGTAAAACCAGCAAGTCATTTAGTACATTAATTCCTAAAACTCATACACCTTTTGATTGTCTTTCAAGTTTTTGGACCTAACATTTCTCTAGCTATTTTACATTTTATAATATTTTATTAGATTAATACTTCCTTCCCTACAACCATGACTTCTTACCCCTCTTTCCTTTCTTTTTACTCCCCTAGCACAACTTCCACATAGGTTAAATTACATTACATACTTATTGTACTTTTGGCAAGGGAATGTGGAGAAAATGGAGAAAAACATCAATAATGATGACTAATTTTGCTCTAAATTCATCCATAAACCTCAGGCACGCCCTTTGTGCTACCTAATCCCAACACATTTGTGGATTCCATTACTCTCCACCCTCTAGACAATACTTTCACATGTCTCTTTCAAAATAACCTCCTGCCCTTTCACCCACTTTTCCCCTCCTACTTCCTGGAGAAAACAGAAGTTATTAAAAAAATCACTTATATATATTTCCCCTACGGGCAAACTGGAATGTGTGTCCCAGATTCCCCTTCAGTGAAGGACTTATCCCAACTGTTGAGAGTCCTATTGGCAGTTTTTGGCTGTCAGCACCTTCAGGTGTTGCCTTTGCTACAGAAAATCAGCTCAACTAAGGTTATATCACTTCCTTGGGTAACACACAGCCAGCAACTTCTCAGTGAATGAATATAATATTCTGATTGCCTTGGTTCAACTTCAACAACCCTGAAAAGTCCTTCTAGCTTTAAAGATCCTCTTTGGTGTCAGCTGGGGTTTCTGTTAAACTTACATCACAGCTCCTTCTCCTTCTCAAATCTGCTCCTTCTTCCTCCCCTCCAGTGGATGAATTCAAAGGGCACTATTTAATAACGATTATCCATACTATATTCCAATCACTGAGCTGGTTTCCAAGGGAAGTCAACATGTAACACTAGCACAATAGTTATTGACTTATCTATATCTACACTGTCCTGATTCTCTTTTCAATAAATGAACTGTCTCTGATCTATTCAAAGACCCCCTCTCCCTTCTGCATCATCAGTAGCATTCAAAATATTGATTGGCATTTCTCCAAAGTAAAATACCAAGAGAAAGAAAATAAATATCTCTTTAACCCCATTTCCCTCCAAGTCTGAACCATTTTTCTCCCTCTCCCCATTAAACAAACAAACAAACACTGCAAACAACTGCCATTCTCTCAAAAGTTCTCAAATCTGGCTGTCTTCTTACCACTGACCAAATGCTACTGTGAAGGAAACAAATGACCTTCATGTTGTTTAAATTTATTGATCAATTCCTCAGTTCTCATCTACTTGACCTATGATTAGTATTTGATAGAATTCTCCACACCTTTCTTTGGAAAATGAATTTTTTATTTGAATTTGTCCTCTTTCATTGTGCCCTCCTCTTCACTTCCATTAGCTTATTCCTCCTCATATTTCCAATATCGAAACATTTCAGGGCCTCAGCTTTGTCCTTGGACCCTTTCATTTTTCAATCCACACCATTCTCAAGGTCATTTTATATATAATGTCTGAAATTTAAAAAGCATGTTTACCCTGACAAATTATCAAATTTATTCCTTCTTGGACACCTCCCTTGAATAGTAACACACACATGCACACACACACAATTTAGTCCCTTGAATAGCAACACACACATGCACATACACACAATTTACTTGCTATTTCCATTTGAATGTCCATAGGCATTAAAACATAACATATCCTAATGGAACCCCCATTCTCATCTGCTAACCTACCATTGTCATAATATTTCCAAAAAGAGTAAGTGATCATTCAATTTTTTCCAGGCAAGATAAAATGCAAAAATCATGTGTGATTCCAATATGTCTCTCACATCAAAAATACAATTCATGAGCAAATCTTTTTTCATAATATATGACTTCATACTATATCCATAATTTCATAATATATCTAGAATGCAAGATCTAACCTTCTTTCTAGCTTTCAAGGGCATCTCTCACCTCCACTGTTTTGATACTGGTCTCCCTACTTCTTCCTTGCTCTTTTTGAGTCTATTCTCAGCACAGCAGCCAGAATTGGTTCTTTTAAAATGAAGTTAGTCCATCTGACCTGAATGACTTTCTATGTTACTCAGAGGAAAAGTCAAACCACTTAAAACGGCGCAAAAGCCCTGGACTATCTTAATTTTTTTGCCTCTTTGATTCATCTTCCTTCCCTCCATTAGAGCATACTGGCTTCCCTGTTTTTAATCAAACAAAATATATCAAGTGTTGTCCTGCCTCAGGGCCTTTGTATTTGCTGCTTCCTCCAAAGAGAACATCCCTCACCTCCACTCCCCAGATATAATCATAGCTGTTACCTACACCCCCTTTAGGTCTCCATTTCAGTGTCATATTCATAGAGAGAGCTTCAATTGGGCATCTTACCAAAAAGTGCAACCTAATTATCCCCTATACATTCCTTATCTTCCTTCCCTAATTAACTTTTCTCTGTGGTACTTCCTCTCCAACAAGCTACTATTTATTTTTCTTGTCTATTGTGCCTCCCACATACAGAATTTAAAGTCTGTGAACACATGGATTTTTGTTTGCTACGCTCATTGTAATATTCCCAGACTCTTTCCCTAACTGTTCTCTCTGGCTAGGATACTCTCCCTCCTGGGTACTTGCACAGAAATCCCTAACTTTGTGCAGGTCTCTGCTGGAATGTTAGAGAGGACTTCCTTGATCAATAGATTCTTTCTTCCCAGTCTCCCAATTTCTGTTCTCTTTATTCTGGTTCCTTTTCTATCGTAATACTTATGATCATCTGACATATTATATAATGGGTTTAATATATACTATCTGCCTTCCCCAACACATTAGAATATCATCTTTGAATAAACACTTTGTTTTACCACTGCTTAAAATAATGTCTAATGCATTACTCTATGGGTACCTAATAAATAATTGATAAATAAGTACTTGTTTTATTGAAAACAATTACATATTTATCTTTAGCATATAATTATACTTGATAAATTATAATTTTGAAATACCTAAATTTTGAGATATTTTCCAAATATTATGCTATCACATTTTTAAAAATTATAATCCTTTAAGATCCAAAATCTCCAATAAATACTGAACTTTACAGATAACACTGAAACATATACAAATTATCATGCTATTTCTAGAGCAGAATTTCCACTCAAGATTAAATTACTTTAATAGTAAAAAGATTATGTGTATACCATTTCAATCCTTGATGGAGATGGAAGGTGTAAGATAGACAATTTTTAAAAAAGAAATTTTTTTGTTGGTCATGTAATAATTACAAAAAAATAAAGTTTCTAGATGCAAATTATTATAATTCTTTTTTATGGCATCACTATATATTCCCAGGAAAACGTCTTATGCATAGCAGTCTACAGAACCACACTGAAAATTATTCCTACTAAAGATGATAGTAAAAGAAAAAAATCAGTTCTGAAGACTAGATATTCAATCAATTTCTTTGGAAATATTCTATGAGAAACATTGTAATTTTATGGTTTATTTTAATATAAACTATTTAAGTTACTAACTAACCAGTGGATCTTAAAAATATATTTAAGATATTGCTATAAAAATAAGGACTTTGAAAACAAAAGACCCACATTCAAATTAAACTATCACTACTTAACAGGAGCCTTGGGAAAATTATTTTACTTCACTATGCTTTGCTTCCTACCCATGATGAGATAATTATAAGCCATATCTTAAAAGACTATGGTAAAAAATATCCTAACATGAAAATATCTTACCCACACAACTGAAAATTAAAAGCACTTGATAAATATTATTTCCTCTAAAAATTTCAGAGAGATGTATCTTATCAACTTCTAATTAAGAACTTAAATAATTTTTATTTTTCTAAGTACTTTGAACTTATAGAATTAAACATGCTCGAATTGTAATATTTGGGGGTTATCTACAAACTTATTCAAATTCAAATTATTATTCAAATTAATAGACGATATAACCCTCATTAAGTAACCCTCTATCTGCCGATAGAACCATTACAAGCACAGTCACAAACATTTTTGCATTAAATACAAGATAATTTTTTAACTTATTTATAGTTTAACCATTTAAAAATGTAGTAACATGGAAAAATCCAGACTATATTGTCTTTCTTCTAAACTTTTTTCTTTTTTCCCCTCAAGTTTCTATTTAAAATTACACTTAGTTAACACAATGTAATATTAGTTTCAGGTGTAGAATTTAATGATTCATCACTTACTTACTTACAACACTAGGTGCTCATCACAAGTGCCCTCCTTACCCATCACCTATTTAACCCTCCCACTGCCTACGTACCCTCTGGTAACTATCAGTTCTCTATAGCTAAGAGTCTGTTTCTTGATTTTCCTCTCCATTTCCCCCTCTATGTTCCTTTTTGTTTGTTTGTTTCTAAAATTTCACATATGAGTGAAATCATACAATATTTGTCTTTCTCTGACTGATTATTTTACTTAACATAACATTCTCTAGCTTCATCCATGTCATTGCAAATAGCAAGAATTCATTCTTTTTGATGGCTCAGTAATATTCTATTTTATATATGGACTAAAATTCCAATATATATGTAATATATATTTTATATATATACACATGTACCACAATATATAAACCATATATATATATAAATCATATATATACATATATATGTGTGTATATATGTGTGTGTGTATATATATACATATACACACATACATAAGTGTGTGTGTGTATATCACTTATTCACAGCCGTGTATACAACCATACTGAAAACTATTACATAGTTATATATATATATATATATATATATATATATATATATAAATCTGTTCTTGTGTCCTTTTTAGTTTCTGCCTTTATTTCTGCTCTAGTTTTTATATTTCCTTCCTGCTCGTTTTAGCTTTTTTATCTTGTTCTTTTTCTAGCTCCTTTAGCTATATAGTTAAGTTGTTTATTTGAGATTTTTCTTGTTTCTTGAAGGTAGGCCTCTATTGTTTTTACTTCCCTCTTATGACCACTTTTGCTGCATCCCAATTGTTTTGGAACAGTGTGTTTTCATTTTCTTTGTTTCCATGTTTTTCTTTTTTATTTTCTTCTTTGATTTCCTAGTTGACCCATTCATTCTTTAGTAGTATGTTGTTTAACTCTATGTATTTGTGGTCTTTTCAATGTTTTCTTGTGGTTGGCTTTGAGTTTCATAACATTGTGGTCAGAAAAGATGCACGGCAAGATCTTAGTCTTTTTGTACTTGATGAGGCCTTGTTTGTGGCCTATATGTGATCTATTCTGGAGAAAGTTACATGTGCACTTGAAAAGAATGTGTATTCTGCTGCTTTAGGATGCTGTGTTCTGATTATATCTGTTAAGTCCATCTGGTCCAGCATGTCATTCAAAGTCATCCTTCCCTTGATGATTTTCTGCTTAGATGATATGTCCATTGCTGTAAGCAGGCCATTAGAGTCCCCTACTATTGTTGCATTGTTATCAATGAATTCTTTTATGTTTGTTATTACTTGTTTTATATATTTGTGTTCTCCCATGTTGGGGGCATATATATTTACAATGGTTTGATCTTGCTGTTATATAGTCACCTTTATCATGATATAGTGCCCTTCATATCTTGTTATGGTCTTTTTTGTTTTTTTAAGATTTTATTTATTTATCTGACAGAGATCACAAGTAGGTAGAGAAGCAGGAAGAGAGAGAGGGGAAACAGGCTCCCTGCTGAGCAGAGAGCCTGATATGGGGTTCCATCCCAGGACCCTGGGATCATGACCTGAGTTGAAGACAGAGGCTTTAATCCACTGAGCCACCCAGGCACCCCTTGTTATGGTCTTTGATTTAAAATCTAGTTTTTATGACATAAGAATTGCTGCTCTGGCTTTGTTTTGATGCCCATTTACATGATAAATGTTTCTTCATCCTCTCACTTTCAATATGCAGGTGTGTATCGGTCTAAAGTGAATCTTTTGTAGGTTTTGTTTTTTTATCCATTCTGACATCCTATGTCTTTTGTTGGAACATTTAGTCATTTGCATTCAGAATAATTGTTGATAAATATGTACTTAATGACATTTTATCACTCATTTTGTCATTGTTTCTGGATATTTCTCCTGTTTTTTTTTTTCTTGATTTTTTTTTTTTTTTTTTTTTTTTTTTTACTTTTGGTCTTTTCTTTAAACTTGGAGGGTCTCCTTTAATATTTCTTGCAAGGCTGGATTAGTGGTCATGAACTCCTTCAGGTTTTTTTGGTCTGGGAAATACAATCATTCCTGTTTTGAGTGATAGCCTTGTTGGATCAAGTGTTCTTGGTTGCAGCTTTTTCCCATTCAGTACACTGAATATATTATGCCACTCTCTTCTGGCTTGCCAAATTTCTGTTGAGAGATCTGCAGCTAGTATTACTGGATTTCATTTGTAAGTCCTAGGGACTTCTTTTCTCTCGCTGCTTTTAGGGTTTTTTTTTGTTGTTGTTTGTTTGTTTGTTTTAATCTCTATATTTTACAACTTTAATTACAACATATCTTGGTGTTGGCTTGCTTTTGTTGATTTTGATGGGAGTTCTTGGTGCCTCCTGGATCTGGATGTCTGTCTCCTCCAATTTAAGGATGATTTCAGCTATGATTTCCTCAAATAATATTC
Source organism: Martes martes (assembly GCF_963455335.1). Classification (NCBI taxonomy): domain Eukaryota; kingdom Metazoa; phylum Chordata; class Mammalia; order Carnivora; family Mustelidae; genus Martes; species Martes martes. The sequence goes on along the minus strand of NC_137898.1, from coordinate 83,139,561 downwards.
TGCCCCCTTTCTCTCTTTTTCTTCTGGGACTTCTTTGATACAAATGTTATTATGTTTGATGGAATCACTAAGTTCCCTAAGTGTATTCTCATGTTCTATAATTTTACTTTCTCTCTTTTGTTCAGCTTCATTATTTTCCATAAGTTTATCTTCTTTGTAACTTATTCATTCCTCTGTTTCTTCCATTCTTGTGGTCATTACATCCAATGCTTTTTGAATCTCAGTTATCACATTTTTCATTTCGGATTGTTTTTTAACTCTTTTATTTCTGCAATGGGACTTCCCTGATGTCTCCCATTCCTTTCTCAAGCCCAGCGAGTATCCTTATGATTGCTCCTTTCAATTCTACATCAGGCATATTACTTATATCTGTTTCATTTAAATTTCTGACATGACCTTATCTTGTTATTTCATTTGTGGTGAATTCCTCCATCTTGGCATTTTGTCTAATTCTCTGCCTTCTTCTGTATGTTAGAAAAGCTTGTTATGTTTCTCTTTTTTTAAGATTATATTTGTTTAATTGATGGAGGAAAAGAGAGCTTGGGCAGGGGCAGCAGCAGACAGAGGGAGAGAGAGGAGCAGGCTCTCTGCAGAACAAGGAGCTAGACGAGGGGCTCGATCCCAGGACTCTGGGATCATAACCTGAGCTGAAGACAGACACTTAACTGACTGAGCCAGCCAGGCTCCCTGGCTTTTATGTTTCATGCTCCTTACAGTAGTGGCTTTATGAGGAAGAGGTCATATAATGTCCAGGGTCTGGTGCTTCATGGAGTGTTTCTGATGCGTTCTGCATGTACTCTGATGCTATGTTTTGGCTGTTCTATGTGTCAGGCCAATTGTCTGAAGAGGCTCTCATTGCCTGCAGTGGGCAGTATTTGGACCTTGGGCAGTGTGTGGTGAGTTTTAACTACGTATGTTCTAGAAAGCTTTGTTAAATGAGACCTGATGCTATTTCCACTAGAACTGAAGCTCTGCAGAACTCTCTGGTTGGGAGATGGGGTGTGGGTGAGGGTTTCTGCTGGTCTTCTGGGTAAGGAGCCTGCTGTGCTGGGACTGGGGTACACTTGCCTTAGAAAGGCATTACCAGCAGAGGGCAGGGTGGTGGGACTTGTAAACAGGTTAGGTAGCCAGTGTTGGTACTGTGCTGTTTACTGAAGGTGATTCTGTTTGTGCTGAGGTGTGAGGAAGGGAAATAACACCAGCCAGCTCCTTTGTCCCTGGTGATGGGTCTCTGTTTGTTGATCTCAGGGAAGCACTCTTAAAAGAACAAATAACTCCCCCCCCCCCCCCGCCATGCATCTCAGGCATTTTTCAGATTGACATTTTCATGCTGTCTGTCTTTGGGTTATTTGCCTGCATTCTCACCTGGTGCTGTGCAGTGTACTCCAGGATCTATTCCAGCCAAATCTGCGGACTTTCAAAACTCCAAACTTAAGGACAGAGTATGTAAGGGGGCTTGTGTTGATCTTCTGGGAGACAGCCTTGTCACACTGAGACTGAGGGAGGCTTGACCAAGAAAGGCAGTCATGCCAGAGTGAAAGCAGGTGGGACTTGAATCAAACAGGCTAAGCAGCCAGTATCAGGTGAGTTGCCCTCAGCAGGAGGGTCTGAGTTTGTGCTGGGGTGAGGGAGGGGAATGGCAGCATAATGGTGAATTTAAACAAACTAATTCACCCCCTGCATCTCATTGGTAAAATGAAGATTTAAGAAAGTCTATCTCATCAAGTTTTTGTAAGATTTAAGTATTATACACACACACACACACACATATGTGTATATATATACGTACAACATATGGCACAACAAAATATTTGTAGGAAATAATAAGTGAGATTATTCCATGGTTTCACTTTTTGCAAAATTATTGACCACTGAACAGTGATTTCCCTCCTAATCTGTACAATGTAGAGAACATTAGAATGCAATAATACTGCCAAGCCACTGGATGGTTCTTTGTCATTTTGAAGAACTACAGCAGAAGTTAAGTTTACAAAAGATGTCTTGCTCTTCTACTTTTTTTGAACTCATAGTGGTTCTAATTTTAAAAGTGTAAATTATTTCTGTTAGTACCTGGGATTTCTGGGACACTACCATGTTTTTTACAAAGAAACTTCCCTTTATGCATATCTTTCTACTCCTCCAAGGCATTTTTTAGCTCCACTAGCTTTTACTTAGAACAGTATCTCTGGACAACATAATTGTTTCTTTTCCATATATCTAATGGAAACATATAATTAACTGGTGAGTAAATTTTTAAAGAAATTTTTTTGACTGAGTGTAAAATTATACTTTTGAATCTGAACACTATATATTTTAGCAGAATAGGTTTTCCCCTCCCAAATTCAACCCAGTCTAAAATTGCATGAGAATGTCTGTATTGCTCTTTTTTATTTTTACATTGGTTATATCAGTACTTTTGATAATTAACTAATATGTGTGTTTGAGTGTTTTGCTCTTCCAAATTTGTTTTCAACTGCTATGTGTTTTGCAGAGCACTAGAACAGTCTTGGTCCCCTGATCAAATGCTTTAAGATGTAAATTGCTGCTTTCTTGATTCCCATAGCTCATTTGCTGTTGTACAGTTAAATCAAGTACCAGAGATTTACATTTTTTCCTTTTACAAGCTATAACCTCAACAGTTCTATCTGAATAATTTATACCCTGTTTAATTAAAAAAATCTAAGGAAGTTGGTTTATTTCATAACTCAGCTGATTAGTGATCAATTTTCAATTTATCTTAGATCTTGGCTAAAAAACCTCATGTCTTGCTTTAGAGTAAATTTCCCCCCTCTGCCCTTATAGTAGGCTTTTTTTTTTTTTTTTTTTTTTTAGCATTCAATTACCTCAGCAGTTTTAATCTGTTATTTTCATTTAGGCTGAACTAATATGCAAAGTGGACTTTGGGTAATACACAAATTTATCGTGTACTCAAATACTCAAATTTATTGTGTATAGCAACTCACATATTGTACAGTTTGTCAAGGATGGAAAAAATAAACTATAGATTATTCCACACCAGAAATCAGGTTTTTGGCAGCATATCACCTATACTTAGTTAGTCCAGTGCCTTGTATTGGTCGAATAAATGAACGAATGAATAAATAATGCACATTTAAAAAAGCAGTTGTTACAGAGCTCATCTCTATAAACCTGAAGCACTCTTCCTACATGACTTTTCACCATGAAACTAGACAAAAGTTTTTTGGAAAGCAGAATACACATGTAAATCACTTATTAAAAACACATTACTTTTTGTGGAAATTTCCACCAATTATATGAAGAAGTTCTTTAGAGAATGAAATCGGTTGTCACACTAAGAATCAGTTCAAAAAGTAGTAGTCTTGTAATTTTTGTTTCTGTTTTGTTCTTGTTCTAGCTCCTTCTCATTGAAGTACAGTCAACAGTTCCCAGAGATTTCACAGGATTGATCTGTAGGATCTACTTGCTCATGATACATTTTTTATAAATGCCCACATTCCTGAGGGCATTCCACATAGTCTAGTTTAAGGGTAGGCAAACATTTCTGAAAACTGTCAGATAGTATATATCCTCTTTAGGATAAAAGACAAAATTGAGGATGTTATATAAGCAATATCATATAATTTTCAAGTTGCATGTTTCATGTTACAAACTATTATCTTTTGAATTTTTGAATTTTTCAACTATTTTAAAATCTAAAAGTAAATCCTTAGCTTCTGGGCTATCCAATAGCACAGATTTAGCTTGCAATTTATATTTTGTTGACCTCTGGTTTAGTCTACTGGAATAAGGAGGTATAGAAAGGTTTAATAGATAATATTTAACTATTAGAGAGCCAATGACTTATCTATTCAGCCTGTTCAGGTCATCATGTAGAAGTAAGATATTTGCAAAGTAAAAGAGCTTAACCTCTAGAATTAGAAAGGCATGAATTTGAATTCTGTCTCTTCCACTTACTGCCACATGACCTTAGACAAGTTTCTTTAAACCTCAGTTTTCTAACCTGTATAATAGAAATAAATGAGTAAACTCACTATATCTATATTAGCTATTATTATTTTATATGAAGAGATAGCATATTCATCCTTGCATCTAGCATCTAGCACCATGTTTACTAAATAGCAGTTTCTTTCTTTCCCTCCCTCCTTCTTTCCTTCCTTCCTTTCCTCCCTTTCTTTCTCTTTCTTTCTTCCTTCCTTCCTTTCTTTCTTTCTTCTTTTCCTTCATTAAACAAATATTCATTGCATGCCTACTATGTGTAAGGCACAATGTTACATACTTAATAAACATTGTTAACTGGATAAACTTTAACTGGTGAGCTGAGTTTAGACTTAGGAAAAAGTAAGTCGTTTTATGTTCTTGAATAAGAAGATATGACCAATAATAACTCTAAGAAATATTGTGATTATCTTCACAGCTCATAGTTCAAATGACATCTCAAAGCAACTCTTTAAAAGATACAGAGCAGGGAAGTAAGATAATAATGATGGTGATGATGACAGATAACATTTATTGAGCACACAGTACCTGCAAACCATTATACCGAGGGCTTTATATCTATTTTCTTCATTTAGTTCTCATAAAAATATCTTTTTGATTAGATACTCATTATTGTAAATTTTTGTTTATTTATTTTGTAATGAGGGATTGAGGCTCAGAGAAGTTATGCACAATTACCCAACATTATGCAGAAGTAGTAGTAAATAATAAAAATGGAATTCCAAGCAGAACATCTGTTTCCAGAGCCTATGTCCTTCATGACGACAGAGGCACTTTAACATCATTAACATAAAATTTTGGTAAAGAGGTACTAACATAAAATTTTGGTGAATGAGTGAGTCTAGCAGGAGAACACAGTGATATAAAAACAGTAATATGATATAAAGGAAAATCCCCAAAGATTGATTTGTTTGTTACATTATTAATTGATTCTTAGTTACTTTGATAAAATTTAATTGAATACCTACTATCTTCAAGCCATAATAGCTTGCTGAGAATGTAAGGCAATAATAAACAGATCCATTTATAGAAAAAAAATTAAGAGAGTTTCATTAATTATTAATTATTCATTAATAATTTATATTTCACTCAACTGTTTTTAAAATTAAATATAGAATTTACATTTAATCCATTAACTTTTCAGTATCTGATAATAAAAGCAAAGTTTAATATATTTATTTCTATGCTATGTTATATTAAATAAATTTTCTAACTATTAATTCATTTTTGGATTCCTAGAAATATTAAAAAAAATGTGATACATTTGTTCCTCTCCTTTGCCAATTTCTCATTGATATCCCAATAGTATTTGCTTTGTTTATTTTACCATTAATGCATAATGGTCCACAAGTTTTATATTTCCATTACTGACAATATCTTTTACAAATATAAAATTACTATCTTCTTTCTTGCTTGGAGGCTTTGCTCTTATTTTCTCTGCCTGCAGTGCTGCTATTTCTCACCAACCTATCCCTACATACTCACAAATCAGCAAGCAAAATACATATTTTGGTATATGTGAACTGAAGTTTTAATTTTTTAGGTGTTAATTTAAGTACCATTTTTTAAGCCATGATTCCACACAAAGCCTCTCTCGCAACATTATATGCTTACACACTGAATATTACTTTCCTTTATTTTAACTGTACATAACTTTGTGCAATTATTTGCTAAAAATTTGGCTCCTTCAAGGTTCACAAGGACAAGTACCTAATCTGTTACTTAGTACTATATCCCATGCATCAAAAAGAATACTTGGCACATAAATGAGAGCTCAATGAATGAATTCGATCCTTTTGAATATAGGTGGTCTAACATTACTATTAACCATCTCTGCTGTAGTTTTAGAACATATTTTGCCTTTTATTTTATTCTATTTTAAAACATTCTTTTAAAAGATCTTATCTATCATCTATCTACCTCTCTATATCAATCTATCATCTATTTATTTTAGAGATAGTACATGAGCAGGGGGAGGGGCAACAGGGGAGGGAGAGGGAAAGAATCTTAAGCAGACTCCTCATGGAACCCAGTCAGGGCCTGATCTCACAACCTTGAGATCATGACCTGAGCCAAAAGCAAGAGTTGAACACTTAACTGACTGAGCCACCCAGGCACCCCTTGCCTATTATTTTATATATAATCTGTTCTTGTGTGTTTGTGTGTTGTGTGTGTGTGTGCACATGCACTTTCATAAACTGGAAATTTAAACTTCAGTTATATAGAACAAATTTAATAATCTCATATTCATTGAATTCTAATAGAGTAATTTAGTGATTTACAGTTATTGTCACAGATGATATATCTGCTTTTATTTTGTCATTTTAAGCTTTTACATTGATTCCTTTTCTCTGTTCTTTTTAATATAGAATACTTTGTCTTAACTTTGATAAAATATATACATATACATATCTATCAGGCTAGTTCTCTTGACTGTCATCTATGTTCTTTAAAAAGTCTTATGTTTTTCAAAAGGAAAATAGAATTACATTTTGGTTAATGAAGAACAGTATGACAACTTTTTAATCTCTTCTCCATCTAAAACGAGGGTCTTTGCAAACTTTTAAATCAACACTATTCACTTCCTTTTCTCAACATTATTAACACAATCTGATTTAGAGCCCAAACTGTATTTATTAAGTTATTGTACGTTCATGTTAGATATTTCTGCCTTAAAATTTTTTAACATTGTTCTTCCCTTACATAAGCTTTAAAATTAACTAGCTTTAGAAAGAAATATTTAACTCCTCTAAGCAAAATTTCAAGATTTTTGAATTTTAAGTTGTGATTCTCCTCTTAATCTTCAAATGCTTGTATGTGATATATCTTCATAGAATTTTCCACAAATGAGATATCTACTTGTCACATTCAGATATGAATATCAACTTCCATAATTTGTATTTCTTTGGTTATACTTTCTTCAAAAAGTGGGACATTACTCATTATTATTTAGCATTTCGTATATAGAAGAGAAGACTGGATCAAATGGATTTTTAAAAAATTTTTCAATGAGGGGCACCTGGGTGGCTCAGTGGGTTAAAGCCTCTGCCTTCAGCTCAGGTCATGATCCCGGGGTCCTGGGATCGAGCCCCGCATCAGGTTCTCTGCTCAGCAGGGAGCCTGCTTCCCTCTCTCTCTCTCTCTGTCTCTGCCTGCCTCTCTGCCTACTTGTGACCTCTGTCTGTCAAATAAATAAATTAATTAATTTAAAAAAATTTTTTTTCAATGAAATAGTTAAAAATAGTTTCTTCATCATTGTCATTAAAATTGCCATGATATGTCAAGTTATAGCTCTTTTTTTTTTAAGATTTTATTTATTCATTTATTTGACAGACACAGGTCACAAGTAGGCAGAGAGGCAGGCAGAGAGGGGAGGAAGCAGGCTCCCTGCCAAGCAGAGAGCCCGATGTGGGGCTCGATCCCAGGACCCTGGGATCATGACCTGCACCGAAGGCAGAGGCTTTAACCCACTGAGCCACACAGGCGCCCCAAGTTATAGCTCTTTATTCATTATTTTCCACAGAATATTGTGAACCTAATATGATCTACATATTTAGCTCCTTTTGTTCAATTTAAAAACTTATCTCATTTTATCTGTGATGATTGTTTCAGTTTTCATTTTGATTTCTCTTTTGGTTCTTAGGTTAGCTGTCTCTTCTTACCAGTTATTTACCCTCTCATTTTCATTTCCTTGTCTTTCTCTTTAGTCTGCACCTTTAATTCTGCCTGTTTACTCCTCATAATTTTTCCCCTTTTGCTATAAATGGCATATTTTGGCTTTCTATTGTGATTGTGAAACCACTTTATTTATTAAATAATTACTTATTTATTTCAAGATTTTATTTATTTATCTGAGAAAGAGAGAGAAAGCAGGGGGAGGAGCAGAGTCAGAGGGAGAAGTAGACTCCCCACTGAGCCAGACCCTGTGATCCTCACCTGAGCAGATGCTTAATTGACTGAGCCACTCAGGTGCCTGAAACTATTTTAATTTTTTTAAGAAAGTGTTTCTTACTTTTTATAGTATTTTCTTTCTTACCTCTTCAGATTATTCAGATTCATTTTATCTTCCCTTTATTTAGTAGTTTTTTTTTTCAGATAAGACACACATTCATGTTTTTAATTCTCTGTTTTTTTTCCTGTTCTCCCTTAAAGAGAGATCTCCACACTTGATATTTTCCAACAGATAGGGTACATAAATTTTTCATTTCAGTTACTATGCCTATCATGTCTCCTTAGATTACTTACTATAGGGTAAGTCAATGTTTACAAGATTTTTTCCAGTTCCTAGATCTAGCAGACACTAATTAGCTCTATTAGACTAAGTAAGGTGAGATCTCTTAATTACCTAGTTCTGACACTAAACTGATTGGGAGCAACAAAAATGACAAATCTTAATATCCAATGTTATCAAACTTTTTCATATTTTTATGTCCTACCATAAAGATTTTGTTTACTAGGATTGTATAAATTAGAAGCAATATGCCTCCTCTAGGCCTACTTCTATTTTTTTACTCTACAGATTAACAGAAGGTGCTGTCTACAACTTATTGCAAACTCTTGGGTTAGGAAAAGAAAAATACTCTGATGATTTTGGACAGCAGTACTGATATAGCAATATTATGCCATTGGAAAAGGACACGATATTTTCCTCTCTTGTTTTCAATAAGTGACACTACTCTGCTTTATATAAAGGTAAAATTTAGGTGTTCCTAAATCTAGCACCATGTTGTTTATATTCCATGCAATTTTGTCTACACTTTGACATCAGGTTTTCAGCTTATTATGACTGTTATAAAGTTATAGCTAGCATTTGCAATTTTCTGCATAATCATTGGTATTTTACTACTAAGGTGAGAAAGACTTTTCAAAGAATAGTTAGCATATAGTCATTTTCAACTTCTCTGTGTGTTTATAAATGTACGATTTTCAAGAATCATTGATACAACTGCTGTGAATTCATGTTTTTCCTTGTTGCCAGTATCTGTCATAATACACTGGGAGTTCTTTTTTTCCCCTTCAGTTTTAGTTACATTTTTTTACAAGCGGTAAACACACACACACACAGTGTGAAGAAAACAGCCTATAAAATTTGATATTCCTTAGTTTTTCTTTAGGTTTCAGATAGCTAGAACTGTTAATATCATATTCATGATTCTGGTACCTTTATAGGCTTCAAGATTAATTGGATATTAACAATATTTAAATTAAACTCTGAGATTTTGATGACTGATGTTGAATCCAAGCCTAGTTTCTTTGAAAATGAGGATGAGAAATATCACCTTCGTTGTAAATACTGGAAAGTTTACTAACAAATGTAGCATCTGTTTGAAATGTGAAATAGCCACCAAGGACTAAAACTGGACTTTAGGAAACCTACCCAATAAGTAATGGGTGCAAATGGTAAGGAAAATAATCACTATAGCAACAGCAGCAAAAAGTAATTTTGTTTAAATCTTGGTTAATAACAGAATGCCACTGGTTGGCATTAAAGCTACCAGAAGCATCTTTCTGGAAAACAAACAAACAAACAAACTAACTAACGAACATCAACAAAAAACCTGGCAAAGCAATGGCAACAGCTGCACAAACACCACAAAAAAAAGAGTAGTTCTATCTCTCTTGAACCCTAGCCTCAAATGTTTAAACTGTGTAAAGCCAAACACAATTTCTAAAAATGTAGTATCTGCTCTAGCTAAGTAAATTCCAAAGTCTTCATATATACATTTGTTTGTGTGCACACACACAAACAAATGCATACCAGAGAGACATGTAAAAACAATGGAATATTGGATAGCTTAATGTGAAGAAATAGAAAGAATGGTGTTAATTTTATTATCAGAATATGTACTAGCATACTATCATTTTAGTGAAGACAAATTATCAGATTCAATCTAATTATGAACCAGAAAGAATCTGATGTGTTGGTTAATGTCTCATTGTGTCCTTACTGCAACATACTGCTGACAACACTGGAGCTAGTGTTTGTGAGGGAGTCCCAAGTTATCATTGTATTATCTGCATCTATACATTTCAGCTATATAGTGGGTCTTCAATAAATGTTTGTCAAATGAAGCTATATATTAGTGTGATACTATCAATAAGCAAAAAGTATTGTTGTTAAATTTTCTTAAGTTTCAGTCAGAAGAGAAATAACCAATTTCAACATCTTTCTTGATGTAGTCCAAACAGTCCAGCTTTTATTTGCACAGTCACTTGTTAGGTTGCAATATTATAGTAATGCCAAGTATAGGTGAATTCTGTTTTCCATAAGGGTGTCTTGATATGCAGTTAGGACAGAAAAAATGGCATCTTAACATCCGTTGCTCATATTAGAAATGCCATTATGAAAATGTGGTACCTACTTGACTTCTGATAGTCAAGAGTTACTAAACAGAAGAGTTATTACAATGGAAATCCCTGTGAAGTGGTTAATTTCCAGCTTCTAATGCTGAGCCCAGTCCTTACCACCTCTAGTAAATTTTGCCAGCACTGCCAGCTGGAAAGACTAATCCTCCTCTGAACACAGCACTTAATGTCCATGCCATGTATTTAGTACTTACATTTTTTTTTTAAAGATTTTATTTATTTATTTGTAAGAGAGAGAGAGAGAGAGTGAGCACAGGCAGACAGAGTGGCAGGCAGGGACAGAGAGAGAAGCAGGCTCCCCTCTGAGCAAGGAGCCCGACGTGGGACTCGACCCCAGGACGCTGGGATCATGACCTGAGCCAAAGGCAGCCGCTTAACCACCTAGCCACCCAGGCGTCCCAGTACTTACATTTTTTTTAAATAACTTTTTTTTTTTATCATTTTAGAACACTTTGAAATTTACAGAAAAGTTGAGATGCTTGCAGGAAAAGTTTCCATATGGTTCATACTCAGTTTGCTCTAATATCAGTTTCTGACATAGGTACAGTATGCTTTTCACTCTTAATGAACTAATATTTATAAATTACTATTATGTAAAATCCATATGTTTTTCGGATTTTCTTAGTTTCTATATCATTTGCTTTTCCTGTTCCAAGATTCCATTCAGGACACCACATTACATTGTTGTGTCTCCTTATGCTCCTCTTGGCTCTGAAAATTTCTTGAACTTTCCTTGCTTTTTGATGACCTTGACAATTTTGAGGAACTTTGGACAGGTATTTTAAGAATGTCCCTCAATTGGGATATGTTTGATGTTTTTCTCATCATTAGATTGGGGTTATGGGTTTTGAGGAGGGAGACCACCGAGCTAAACTGCTGCCATTCAATCACAGATATGAAGTAGACATGTTATCACTGTGACTTCTCATTGCTATTGCCTTTGATCTCATGGTTAAGGTAGTGTTTGTCAGGCTTTTCCTCTGTAAAGTTTCTCCTTTAATTTCCTCTTTCCATACTGTACTTTTTGGAAGTCAGTTAGGTGCAACCCACACTTAAACAATAGGTAGTTATGTTTAGTTGCAAAGTTGTTTTTTTTTTTTTAAATTCCTGTTCTTTACAGATAATTTTTCTGAATGCACAATTCTAGGCTAACAGCTATTTTTGTGTGTCAAACTTTAAGGTTTGTATCTTTCTGCTTTCTGTTTCTATTTTTGTTGAAGAGTTTAGTTGTCATTCTTTTGTAAGTGCTTTGTCTTTTCTTTCTGTTTTTAAGATCTTTGTAGTACATGTTCTGCAATTTCACTGCACAATGTCTAGGTGAATTTCTCTCTTACTCATGCTGCTCAGCATAAATCGCACCTTCGATATTTTGGTGTTTGTGAACTCATAATTTTCATGAGTTTTGTGAAACTCTCAGTCACTGAATTTTCAAATATTTGTTCTTTCATTATTATTTCTATTCTATTCTGCTTCAGAAATGACCATTGTACATTTTAACAAATTCACTTGTTATATTTCATTGAAAAATTATTTTTTCAAATCTCTGGTCAATTTGGATAGTGTCTTGACTCTTGTTTAATTTTTATTACATTATAATTTTCTTTACAGATTTAATACATAGTTATTTCATATTCTGTATCTGAAAATTATATTAATTTAAGTTTTAGGGGTAAAAATTTGATATTTTTCCTATTTATTTTTTTACTTGCTGTAACATTTTCTTCTACGATTGAATCAGAATGCTCTCTTCTTGAGAGAATTTCTATTTGCTTGTGTTTGAAGCTAGGAGGTGCTCCTGTCTTGGAACCATTTCAGTCCCCTTCAAGTTTTTTTTTTGTTTTTGTTTTTGTTTTTGTTTTTTTTGGATGCAAAGCATCAAAGCAGAGTCACTTGAATTATAAATGTTCCCCAATACCAACTTCTACTAATGATTCAAAAGATAGAAGCAATGTCTTGCAGAGAATTAGTATTTCTTCCTGGCAATACATGAGTCTCTAAGACAGTTTCTTATTCCCATTATCTTTTTTTTTTTTTTTCCTGCAGTAAGACATATTTGATTTCTGATTTACAGATGGTGATTCTGCAAAGTGTGTGGAAACATTGTTCTTAAAGGAAGCTGATTCATTTTGTGGACTCCCTGGTTTTATATTTAATTACACGGATAGAAAACATTGGCTTTTCTTATTCTCCATATATTTGATAAATACATAAACTCTTGTTTATTTATAATAAGTTAGCTCAAAAGACCAGGTATATCCTAACTGATTAGAGATGGTGTTGGTGTTGTTGCTGTTGTTGTTGTTATTTTGATAGGGACTCTCCATTATCTTTCTGGTAGTAAACACCATGACCATGTTTATAAGGAAGCTGGATCTGGGTCAGTCATTCCCTTTAGGTTCTCCTTATTCAGGAACAAATGCTATAGGTTTCTCAAAAGTTGTTTTCAGATTTATTCAGAAAGTCTTGCTGCTGGGCCAAAACTAAGGTCTGAACATACTACTGATGGTAGCATTTACCAATTAAGCCAGATCTTTATTGGGTGCTCACTGTTCACAGTTCTTGTTTTTAGCAACGTGTTACTTTTTTCTTTTTTTGTAGAGAGGTGAGTGGATTGCAGGGAGTGTGCTTTTAGACCTTTGTCCAACTTCATATAACATCTACATTAATTGTATCTTATGGAGAGTATAGTGTCTTTTTATTGGAGAGCTTCTTAGTACTGTCTAGAGTCCTTATTGATGACAACTCATATCTACAATGTAAGTTATAACTGTTAAGGGTATGATCTATGTACAAAGTCATTTTGCAGTTAATATTATCTTCAGCAATGGGCATTATTAGCATTTTGTTTAGGGTCTTCACAGTCCCTTAATAATCCTTGCTAAAATAGGCTAATAATTCATAATGGCTTTGTTTCGGATTGTATATTCATCTATAATTTCATTAATAACCTGTACCATCTGGACCTATATGTCAGGGTTCTGTGTCCCCATTCAGGTGCACTAGAGTAGAATAAACACAGTGCTATATTTGATCACCAGTAATAGCTAGGACTGTGATCTACTGTGATGAACAAGATGAGTTAGGAGGAACTTACTGGGGAGCTGTGGAATGTTATCAGACAATGCTGTGCATCTCTCAGATAGTAGTCTGCTGAATAAACTGCAAACTCTGAAATACACGGCTGGAGGGGGATCTGCCTTCGCTACAAATCACAGTAATGACCCAAAACCTAGCGCCAGCAGCTTCTGTACCAGTACACAAATCATTGCCTTAGGGCAGATTTAGCTTATACACTGCACTTACCAAGCAAGCTTTCCCCTTTATTTTCCTTTAAAAAATAATGACACTGTGATCAGTATACCCTACCTGAGGAGTCAAGCTTTTCTTTTTTCTAACAGCACTTAAATTCCTTTTGACATAATGTACACTATTGATATGAAAACAATAATCTGTAATTTGTAATAATGGACTGAAACAATGAATCAAAAAATGTATAACTAATGTAGAACAAAAGTGCCTTTCCCTGGGAAATGCACCAGAGCTCCCCCATGTAAAAAAAAACATAAATAACACATATAAATCATTTCATAAAGATATAGAAACAGTCTCATTTCCAGATATAGTTTTTAAAAATTTGAAGCAGAAATTTTGTTTTGTATAATCATTATAATTTAACTGTTGGAGCACAAAAACAGTTTCATGTACTGTGGTTCCTATTTTATTGTATCTGTATTGTGTAGATCAAATATGTGTCTTTGGAAGCTTTTGTTTCTAGACTGCCTTCAGCAGAAAGGAGATCTCACTCATCATACCTACAATAATTCCAAAAACATAGCCATATTCACGCTGTTGCACAACCTGTCAGAATTTCAGTTAAGTCACAGATGTATGCTAAATAATTACAGCCGGTTTTAATTAAAACTAGCTTGCAACTCTTGAAGTCAATTAATATCTTCATAGTTGGCCTTAATTTTCTTACTGAGTAGCTTCTGATGAAGCATGACAATTTTAGGTGTACTTTATAAGTTTTGTTTCAAAGAATGACTCTTATTTTTTCTATTTTTTTCTTTTCTCTTTTAATATTAAAGAAAGTCATAACGTTTCCCTGTGCTCCCTCATGAATAGATGGTTGAATTGGTAGATGGAATATTTTACAATCTAAAATAACATTCTCCATACTTAAACAGAAATGACAATTATATTATTCCTAATATTGTGTAATAATGTCTTGGGATTTTTGACTGAGAAGGTAATTTAAACAAATGATTATTTGTCAGAACTAGAGAACAATATTTTGGAAAGGTCAAAGCTTATACAAAATATTGTTGTTTATTTTTATGTCTTCAATTTTTTAGTTAACATATAATGTATTATTTGTTTCAGGGGTACAGGTCTGTGATTCATCAGTCTTACACAATTCACAGCACTCACCATAACACACACGCTCCCCAATGTCCGTCACCTAGCCATCCCATCCTTCCATTCCCCTCCCCTCCAGCAACCCTTAGTTTGTTTCCTGAGATTAAGAGTCTCTTATGGTTTGTCTCCCTCTCTGGTTTCCTCTTGTTTCACTTTTCCCTCCCTTCCCTTATGATTCTCTGTCTTGTTTATCAAATTCTTCATATCAGTGAGATCATACGATAATTCTTTCTCTGCGTAAGTCCTCAATGTTAATATTTTTGTAAAACTGAGCAAATAGCTCAAATATTCTCTTCAGACATGCTTCTGAAGGTAAGGACATTAACTGTCATTAACTCTGACAGACTTTGAACTTTATTTTAATTGATATTATGTCATTATTGTGCCAGTCTTATGTTTTGTTTTTTATTTTGTTTTGTTTTATTGGCTATGAGTGAAAAGAATATGAATGGAGTGGAAAAGAGTGATTCATCTTAGTTTTTACATTTAATTTTCTCAATCCATAAGCAGTATTGCAGAAAAAAATGTTAGCTACATATTTTTTTAAATATTTCTAACTTATTCTTAGAAGAAAATAGCCAGTAGATCAATGAAAATATTAATGCCTTATCTCATCCTTCTATATTTTAAGCTAATGGCTTTCCACCATTGGAAATATTTTTAGTGACTTCACTGATCATAACTGAGATATTAATAAACATTTGCTATGCATATGTGGGGAAATGTAATCTACAATCAAGTATAATCTACTTCTTCAACTGTGCATCAATTTAAGAACAGTGAAAAGAAGGGGAAAATTGGCTGGCCAGGAGGAAGCCTACATCACACTGAGAGAAGTTCTCACATGCTGCAGTTAGTTTTGGTTTTGTTTACCTTTTATCTTTAAGGAAGTCAAATATTTAAGCAAATGAATATTGCTTCTCCTGAAAGCAATTGTACCATTGGTTACTGCTCATCTGCCCCACTGTGGTGTCCATAAGACCACAGACATCTGGGGCGCCTGTGTGGCCCAGTGGGTTAAAGCCTCTGCCTTCGGCTCAGGTCATGATCCCGGGTCTTGGGATCCAGCCCTGCATCGGGCTCTCTCCTCAGCAGGGAGCCTGCTTCTTCCTAGCTCTCTGCCTGCCTCTCTGCCTACTTGTGATCTCTGTCTGTCAAAAAAAAATAAATAAATAAAATAAAATCTTAAAAAAAAAAAAAAACAAAAAACCACAGACTTCTGCTAGCTGGGCTGAGCACTGAATCTGGTTTCCAGCACTTACTTTAGATTGTAGGCCACTTTCTTAACCTCTTTCTCTGTAGAATTCATTGTAATGTATAATTCCCACTAGTTCATGGAAAGGTGTCTTGAGCATCACATGGAATGATGTGTTCATAGTATTTAACATATGTCTAGCACATAAATAAACTCAGAAAGTGGTATATAGTGGTATTTTAAAAAATTTAGGACAGAGAGCCACAAGTTAAAAAAAAAAAAAAAAAGTAAAAATTAGTTTCTGCCGAGTCTGTGTGTGGAAATAATGCTGATAAAAGTTTCTGAAATCTGCAGTATCTGAATCGCTAGGTGGTGTCAGGTTTCATCTGTGTTTATCTGTCCCGTCCAGTTTCAAATTTCTCAACACCCCCTAAAAGCTACCAATGTGTACTTGTGGTCTGCTGACATATTTCATCAGTACCAAGGAAAATTGAATTTTATAATGACAGGGCAGAAGAGTTTTCACAGAAGTTTTTTTTTTTTTTTTTTTTTTTTTAACTTTCTGCTTATGAAGACTTCCTTGGTCTTCCATTTAGCAAGGGCCCTGCTTTTTCTCACTGGTTTATCAGAAATAATCATCACCAGCACTTTCTGTAAGTATTTTCTCAAAAATTCCAACAAAAGTATTGATTCAGGGAAGAAGTATGTTTCTTTAAGTGTGTTGGGTTTTCAAAATCATTTTTCTTCATTGTCTTAAATGCATACTGCCACTTATTAGATACAAGTAATCACTAGACTGCATTATTGTTTAGAATTTGAAAAATTCCAAGTTGTGTAGTAATAATTCACCCTGCTTTTGATTATCTTCCCCCATGTCATTAGAAATTTTCTCTTAATTAAAGAAAATTAGCTGATCTATCTTTTACAACAAAACACATAGGAGAGGCAGTATAAAAGAAAAAAAAAAACAGAAAGTAGACAAGAATAGGAGTCAGGAGATTTAACTCTAATCTCAGAGGTCTCACCAGTCAGCTCTGTCATCTTAGAAAAGACTTAATTTTGTAGATCTAAGTTTGCTTACTTCTAAAAGAGAGGGTTGGAAGAAATCATCTCAAAGTTCCTTTCTGCTTTATGATTCTAAATACCATCATACTTGGGTGCAGTGTATAATGTATCCTACTTATTTAACAGAAAATAACTGATGTGGAACTTGTGAAATTTCTTTATAAGAAATGATTAAGGTAGCCTGCTTTGGAATAGACTGCTCAGTATGAGGTTCATTACCACGTAGTATGACAGAATGCTACCCTTCAAAGGAATAAAAAGGAAGATGAGAATTTTGTGACTATTCTAGAAATTCTTGATGGCAAATGCTGAAATAAATTAATATTTTACTGACATTATTTGTAAAGTCAGTAAGCAATATGGACATATTTAATAGTCCTGAGATGATTTTAATAAGTAGGTAGATTGAAGTCCAAAATGTAAACACAGATACTGTACTGTGTAAAGCTGTACAGAGTTGTACACTTGTATGGCATCTAGTTTTAAGCAACTAAGACTTGGCTATGTGAAAAATGCCGTATCTATACATTGGTAAAGTAAAACTGTCCCTATTAAAAATAATAAAGATCATTAAAGGATAAACATAAAAAATAACTTATTCTGAATGGTTGATTACAAATGCAAATATAAGGGTGCCTGGGTGGCTCAGTTGGTTAAGCGAGTGCCTTCAGCTCAGGTCATGATCCTGGTGTCCCAGGATAGAGTCCAGCATCTGGCTCCCTGCTCTGTGGGGAGTCTGCTTCTCTCTCTGACTCTTCCCCTTCATGTTCTCTCTCCATTCTCTCTCTTTCAAATAAATAAATAAATAAATAAAATATTTTTTTAAAAAATGCAAATATAAAATACCTTGCATTTAGATTTTTCTTTTTTAATGCTGTAAAATCCACAGAAAGGAATTTGTCTGTCAATTAGAAGCAGATAACTTGGTTTTGGTAAGTTCAAAAGGCAAAATAATACAAGCAGAACTAGTTTCCACTTGGACATGCCACTGTTGATCGAGTGGACCTGAATTCAGAAACAAAATTTCCAATGGGTTTGAAACACTAGATTTTTATTCCCTGTGGGGTCAGGCTGTGAAGTTCAATTAAAGATAGATATGTCCATTGGTAAAATGGTCTATATAAATGATCGCATATCCGTTGGGTTTCATGTAACTTGACTAGTCTCTGCTATAAAGAAATTCAGAGTCAATGAGAATAAAGTTCCTTTTGTATTATAAAAAAAGGAAACACTTTCCAGGTTAACTTCCAAAGGGTATTAAAAATCCATATTAATGAAAATATGGAAAGAATTTTATTCCATGAACCTTTCAACTCTATTTAAAAACATCTATAATACCATGGCATCTAATTATCACTCCTACATCTTTTCCCCCCCCAGGAGTTCAAAGCAATTTACATAGTTATCTCACTTTGACAGAGAAAATCATTTAACAGGATAAAAGAAACTGAGGCATTTAAAAGTTAAGAAGTTTGGCCATTATTAAAAAATTGGTGATGAAATAATGAAATTTATTACTTGATGTAGGAATAAGATGTTGAGATTCAATCATATTCTTCCACTCAAATTCTGTGTGATCTTGGAAAATTACTAATGTCTCTGAGCCTCATTAATTCTGTAAAACACTGCATAATCTTCCCTGTTCAAGACTACAGAGTTCAGGGGCACTGAAATAATACATATTACAGGGTTTGCTAAGTTATAAAATGCTGCATTTATAAAACATTTCATTTTTAACTCTTATACTGCAGCCTTTAAAGAAGGATCAATTATTCATCTAATACCTGGATCAAGAAGTTTGAACAACTCATGTTTATTGTATAGTTCAATTTAAATGTACATGTACTGAGACCATTTCTTCATTACACTCCTAATGCACAACTGACACCCTGGTTTTAAATATAATGTAGCTGGATCTTCAGGATGAAGTTGAATAAAGAACAAGTGTTGCCTGGAGCAGAGGGGAGGACTACAGTCTGTGAACTAAGCACAATCACTGAGGAGGACTATAGTCAGGATTAGCACAAAATCAATCATCAGATGTCAGAGGCAAGTATAAAGGCATAATTAGGGGTCAGAGGGAGAAGTTAGGAATTGAGGGTACTAATAACAGATCTGGAAAGCTGCAAAACAAGCCAATACAATGGGGTTCCAATGCAGACCCTGAACAATTTATAGACTAGGAGATTTTGTATGGATGTTGGCTGCATGGCACAGGGCTAGCTCAGCTCAGTTAAAGGTAGAAGATAGGCTAGGAGCACCTGGGTGGCTCAGCTGGTTAAGCACTGGACTGTTGATTTCCCCTCAGGTCACAATCTCAGGGTGGTGAGATTGAGCTCTGCCTCCAGCTCCACACGGAGCCTGCTTAAGATTCTCTGTCTCCTCTCACTCTGCCCCTTGCCTGCCACAACTTCCCACCCTCCATGCACACACTCTCTCTTCCCCCCCAAAAAAAAGATTAAAAAAAAAAAAAAGATAGGCTAGACAGTAACAACTATGCATATTAAAAACAGAGAAGGGTATCAAAATTTCTTAGCTGTATTTCACTGAAGGATAATATGGAATCTTTCATTCTTTATAATTTAGTGAGGGTGATATATTACTAATGTCCAACCTGAAGGAATGGAAGGGAGTAACATTAATTGAAATAAAATAAGAAATATGTTACTCTTCGTGATTTATTTTTCTGAGGTGAAAAATCACTTTACAAATATTGTATATTTGTTTATAGAAATATACAAAAGTCTTTGTATAATGTGCCTGTTAAATATAGAGCTAAAATAATATTTTTAACATTTCTCTGGAACATGAGAAAGCTGCTTCATTCATTCAATCAATCTTTCATTCAACAGGTGTGTACTGAGTATGTACTCTGGAAAGATAGGTCTGAGTTCACAGGTTTTTAGTGAGATGACTTGGAATGAGTTATTACAAATGTGTTGAGTACTAGATACAGTGTTTTGGTAATGTTTAAAATAATGTGAGCAATGAGAGAAATACATACATCTGAGGAAGCTGAGGCTTGGCTAGAGCTATATTATAAGAATACAGTGCAACTGGAACATACACACATTAACCACATTTTATAGTTTTTAATTCATTATTGCTATGGAATAATGGAATGCTTTTCCATTATTCAGAAATAATAAGAAGAAATCAATAGTTTGATTGCACTTTTCTCCACTCAAATTTAGAAAGTCCTCTGATAATCAACTTTTAGTAGATGAATAAACCTAGATTCAAACAAGTATATGAACCAAACAAAATCAAACCGGATATGGAAAGAAAAATTATTCTCTTATTTGCGATTTGCCATAGTATTGTTATTCTGAGGCTCATACGCATAATATGAGATAAAGTAAATGAATAATTAGGAGATATTCTAATTCTATCATCCTTGGTTGTAAAAACCAGGATTCCCAGTGTGGAAGAAAGGAAGTACTGTTGTTCTGAAAAGGATACGTAAAAAGCACTATAATCCTGGATTCAGATTGTAAGTATTAGTATGTATCTACTCAAGAAATATTTTATTCTTAATAATACTGTAGCAATGAGTACTTCTAGTTACCTGTGTTCTTGATATACCATTTCCCATTAAAAAAAAAAAAATAGAGGTTCTAGGAGAAATGATCAACTCTAAATCTGGGGCTTGTCACACCAAATGGTCATCACTAGGATCAAACTGAAAGATACTAGGAGCCATCTTGAAGGGACTTCCAGTAGCTAAAAGAGGAAAATCCAAATTTCAAAAAAGATAATAATGGAAATTGACTGAACTCTACCAATGCATTTAAATTCATGATTTCTTTTGTTATCAAAAAAATTGTTTATCTGAATGAAAGAGAACCAAATTGTTAACTTGGAAACTGGTAAATAAAGACAAAGAATCAAGCATTTGTCCTGCTTTTTCTGTATGAATTCTATGACTAGGTAACCTAATAGCAGATAAGAAGGAAGTGTCTATTTATTAAAGCATTCCAACTAACAACTGAAATATAAATGTCAGATTTAGAATATTTTCATTTTACAAACCCGGTGTATTAATGGATATAGACATTATCTATCAGTAGCTATTAACATCACAAAAAGAAGGACTACCAAACATTGTCTACCTTCCAAGGAGAGTGTACTCCCATCTTGAAAAGGATCAAACTTGAGTCTGATCAAGCCTCTGGATCCAGCTGGCAATTTGTGAAAAAAAAAACATGTTGAACAGTACTGCGAACACTCAATCAGAAATTTCCAGTCTGTAGGAAACTCGAAGGTCAAATGACCTAGATTTCTCAACGGAGTTGTAAGGAAAGGAAAGGGGTAAAGAGAGAATTAAAAAGACATATATTTTTTAAAGCTGTGCAAAAGCAAACTATAGGGATGATCACATGGGTGAAATCTAAATTAACAAACTAACAATTTAAATTCATGGTAATGGCTCTTTATGTGTAGAGAGAGGTTTGAAATTGCAATGAGGCACAGTTTCTGGAATCACTGCCAAGGTTCTAGTTCCTGTCCTGGGTGGTAGTTACAAAGATATTTCCTTTATAATAATACATTGTTATAAAGTTTTTTGTTGTCTTTGGGTCTGTATTGTAGTTTATAGATTTAATCACAAAGTAAAACATCAAATTGACATAGCCTATTATGAAAATATACTATTAAGCATGGCTACATTGTTTATTAATACATCATTTATTACATGTAGTGACTCTCATTTTTAAAATTTTTATGAAAGTATTTAATCTCAATTATGCAATAATTTTTAAACGGGAAAGTGTTAAGAAAAGAGCCATATGATAACATAAAAGTAGAGAGAAATCTTTAAGTTGAATATTTTGAGAAACTGGTACACGGTACTCTATAAAATGTACTAATAGTTTACAGATTCCATCTTCAGAGAACCGAGGGGTAGGATTTTTTTTTCTGTAAGGTATCTTCAAACATGATATATTTTACTTATACTTACTTAGCAAACTCAGCTGTCCTTAGGGCATGAAGCTAGAAATTTCCTTTCAAATAGGTGTTTAACATTTTAATTTTAATATTACAAGTCATGGTTATTTTTGTTTTACATATTTTCACTAGAAGTTGTACCTTTTGAATCAGAATAGAAATTTATAAATCAAATACATACTATAGTAATTTTATTGGAAATAAAAAAAACTCAAATGGATGAATTTAGTCACCATATTTGCATATTTGTTATCAAGAAACAAAAGTTAAGTTTTAAGTTATGTTTTTCATTCCATAGTGCATTTAGATATCAGCAGGTTTTGCTGGTAAATACTAAAATCAGTTGCTATAAAGATGAGTGGAGACTTCACATATAATAAAATACTTTGGTGTATTTCAAAACTACTACAAATTTTGCAGCTGTGCAGATGACAGGGTATTAAGAAGTAAAAGCAGACAGTACTCATGAATATATCCTTTAAAATTTGTTTTATCTTACTTTATTGTGTGTAATCACAGTTTCAATTTTATTTTCCTCTAAGTACTATGAATCATTCTTTAGTTAACTGAATCACATATTAAATAATGTATTTAATGATATTAATCTGCTCTTTCATAGCAACATCATATTTATATTTAAATATAAGTTTGTGTCTATGTCCTTCTGTTTTTTCCTAGACTATAAATGTGTATAAAGCATGTTTCTTCATGCCTGACATCAAGCATGTAGCTATAAGAGAAACACTTCTGTATTTATTATTATCAAGATCTAAATTCCAGCTCTTAACACCAGGCTGGTGATCAGCTTTGGAAGAAGAAAATCTTTTGTTTTTCTAAATTAATAACAATTAAGACCAACAATTATTTGTTATTTAAGCAGTCCAGATCCAGGCTGGCTAATGATAAGATATGCTGGATAATGATTATATTAACCACAGTCTATATTTTAATCAATTTCATTAAGGAATTGTAGAGCTCTGATACTTAAAATCCTCTACTAATTACAAATTCAGTAGGTTGACAATATTCTATAAGAAGAAAACCATTCTCTTTTGTATCCATATTTCCTTCAAGAACTTGATCTTGTTATTTAAGTTTACAGAGTATATTTCTTTTAGTTCTGTTCTTGTGGGTTTAACATTAATGGAATATAATTATTAAATCCCTTGGTAGTCTCTTAAATAATTTTAAGATTGTTTTGATCCTATTATTAGTAAATTTCTACTTATAAAGAAATTAGACATTAAACTCTGTTCCTATGTTTTAAAGGCAATCCAGGCTGGTTCTAACTACAATCAGGTCAGGCCTGAAAGAGAGAATGCATTTGGCCATAAAGAACCTAAATAATTATTGCAAATATACTCATTCCCAATTATACGTTCTTGCTGTGAAGAACATATAATGTTTTAAGAAACTTTATTTTAAAGTTTGAGAAACCGGATAAAAACTTGTCAAATATAATATAGTTATTGAATTTCTTTTAAAGGTATATGAGGTTAACACATAACACATAAGTTACTACTCTTTCCATACTAATAAGGAGGGAATATATGAGGAGAGTTTTCGTTGGTTTTTATTTTTTCCCCTGAAGGCAGCTTTCAATTTGTCCATAATTATGAAGAAAATCTGGGGGAAAATCCCATCTGAAATGTAAGTTCAATTTTCTAGCCCAAATATCTATGTTTAAATTCCTCATGGTGTAATGTTTACTTCTGATTAAACTTAGTGATAGAAATCATTAGTTTGGTTTGCTTACACAGTAATACTGTATTTCTGATTATGCCATTATGTATAAACCTTATTCTTTTTTAAAAGATTTATTTATTTTAGAGAAAGAAAGAGAAAGTAGCACATGCATAGTGGGGAGAGACAGAGGGAGAGGAAGAAAGAAACTTAAGCAGACCCCACACTGAGCCCAGAGCCCTACTCAGGGCTAGATAATGACCCTGAGCCAAAACCAAGAGCTGGACACTTAACCAACTGCACCACCCAGGTGCCCCTAAATATTTTTCTTTGATAAAGTCAGCCATATTTTACCATGTCTAATTAAAATTTGAAACATACAAATTAGGTTAATAATAACCAAACATGGCTTCCTCTAATAGAAGAGTTTCTGAACTATTATTCAGATTTCATCATTATTGTCAAATATGTACTGAAGGTCTCTGGCTGGAGGTGAGGGGTAAGGAGTGGAAGGGTGAGGTGACCATGGTAATTTTGAATTCATTGGTTTTTCCTGGGACATGGTTACTTACCTCTTACGGCTGAAGCATAAGTCTGAAAGTTAAATGATTACACTTTTTTGCTCTCAGTTGAAAAAAAAAATCCCACCTCTCTACTTCTAGCTACATTTGTGCAATCAAATTTATTTAGAGAGCAATTAAACATCTTCCTCCTTCTAAATATAGGCACAGCACATATCCCCAATCACAAAGCCATTTATTATGCTATTCCCAGTTCCACCAGCAAAATCCTGTATTAGTGTATCTACCACTGAGAGTGGAGCCTTCCAATTAGGTGGCATGGCAGGGGGCAAGGATAAATCAGCATTTCCATTTCTAGATAGCATCCTGAAGCTAACAGTGCTGCTCAATACTGTGCATCAGCCAGGAGGCTAAAATTGCTTGATACTTTCTGGAAAATTTTAATTGTGACATTTTAAAATAGATCCCTAAGGGAGTAGTTACCCTTTTCTAATCATCTTTGCCACATAGATCCGATTTAATACCTGGAATACAGAAGCAAACTGAACAGAGATAAAGTCTATGAAAATCAGCCTGTCATAGTCTACACCACATTCTCCTCTATCCAGGTCAGTTGATTACATATTACCAATTCCTCACATTTTGCCTTGTCAGAAAGTTGTTGCTAAAAAAATAAAAATAAAATTAAAAAAAAAAAAGAAGAAGAAGACAAAGAAAGCTGCTGCTGGTGGTGCTGTTTCCTAGTACATAGTTTAAAGAAATGAGTAGATTTCAGCCATGTATTTACAATGATACAAGGAAAGAAATAAGATAGCCATTTTGGCAGATAGAAAGGAGATTTAGTGAGTAGATAGTTGAAGAGATCAATTTTATGCTTGCTAGAGTTCTTATTTAAAGAAGTAAAGTGTTATACCAGTTTCATAGGAAATAAAACTCAGGATCTTTTTCATGTACAATATGTTAAAAGTTTTGAGTTTAATTATATTTATATAATATCAATTTATATAATAGTAATTCAAGATCTGTAGAAGAAAAAGGCAAGGCTTTTCAGTAAGTTCAGGATTGAAATCATCACTGGATTTTGATAAATCACCATTTCTCAGAGTTTCAGTTCCCTCTCAGTAATGTGTATGAAACTGTGTCTCACTGAATTCATAGGTCCAGATATGCAAATGCATGTAAAAATACTATTTTATAAACATTTTAAGGCCTAAACCTAACAAAAAGCATGGAGAAAATTAACCTCTTAAATTTCTCTGGAGCTTATTTTTTATGAGGTAAAAGAAGTTTTCTATTTAACTATTGGTCTATTGGTCTATTATCTATTGATCTATTTATCTATTTTCTATTTACTAATCTATTACACAGATAAATAGAACAATAGTACTCAATAAGAGGATGTTGTAGGTTGATTATTGGTCACTTATTCTCTGAAAGTCCCATGTCATTTGGTGTTGAAATCACTGCAAATGTGCATTTTAATCTATTCTTCTTTCCCCATCGTCCTTTGTTTTGCTCAGACTAATGTCTCTAAAACATATTTTTTTCAATTCTCTCACTTATTTAAAAACCTACAGGTGCCCCTCTTGTTCCATTCAAGCACATACTCAAGAGATTAGAGAACAGTCAAAATCTCCCTCATTCGTACTGTCAATATTTATCTCCCTACCTCCTCAGCACAAACCTTCACGTGCACCACTACAGTTGATCTTCCCCACCTCACACTATATTGCTTGCCATCTCCTGCGATGAAGTCTCCACAGCCCCACTTTATGCCTCCTTACTGCTTTTCTGCAACTACATACTAATTTCACTTTTCAATGCTGCACCCTGACTTGGAATTATCTTGCTCTAAATCCTGTTTCATTATGTGAATATTCTATGAACTGGAGCACAGACTTTGAAATCAGAGACCTAAGTTTGAATCCCATTTCCATACTTATTAGCTGGGAGAACCTGGGCAAGTGTAAGCCTGTTTATCTTTATCAAAATAGGATTGCACTTCTTACCTTTAAAAGTTGTTTTGAAAAGTTTAGACAATCATTATATTGAAAAAAAAAAGCCTGGCACAATAAATTTTTAACAAATGTTGAGTTTAGCTTTGATTATAATTGTCATAATTACATATTTTCTTACATGATGATTTGTTTTCTGTTTTAGGTACATTTCTTGTGATTTATCTCTTGTGTATCACCTCTGGTACATCTTGGGTGACTTCCTCCTTCTCAGTGTGATAAGCGGAATAACATTCTCCCAACATTGTCCATGTCTGAATTTTGGAATTTGTGAATATGTTAGGTTACATGAAAAAAGGAAATTAAAGTTGTACCTGTAATTAAAGCTGTGAATCAGCTGATCTTAATATAAGCAGAGTTCCCTGGATTATCCAGGTGAGCCCAATGTAATCAAAAGTGTTCTTAAAAATAGAGGGAGGCAGAAAAAGAGAATCAGATGTGATGATGGAAGCAGAGAGATATTATGCTGTTGGCTTTGAAGATGGAGAAAAGGAGTCACAAGACAAAAAAACTTGGGCATCCTCGAGAAACTGGGAAAAACAAGGTAACTGATTGTTCTGGGCTTCCAGAAAGGAATGCAGCCCTGCTCACTGTTGATTTTACCTCACTGAGACCCATGTTGAACTATCCTACAGAACTGTAAGATAATAAAAGTGTATCGCTTAAGCCATGAAATTTGTGGTCATTTATCACAACAGCAAAAGAAAACTAATACACCAGTTCTTTGCCATAGCAACCAGCATGGTACTAGCACATAACAGGTGCTCAATAAAAGCATGTTTATTTAAAACACCATCCTTATGCGTCCTCCTTGTCATGCCAAAAAAATAAATAAATAAATAAAAATAAAAAATAAAGAGCCTTAAGAATGAGAAAGAGACCGCAAGAGAATGTTTCTTTTCTACAGCTCTTGGATCTAGAAAACAGTGATCCTGACTGCAAGAAGTAACATATTTATTGTACTTTTTTTTGAAGAGAAAATTAGTTGAAAAGACACAAGCTTTACAATCACCTAGATCAGTGTTGGAATCCAGATATTTCTAAATATCTGATGACCCTTGGAGATTGCAGCCTTATTCGATATATTCTATGTGGCAATTACCTCAAGTAGTTTCCACTCACTAAAATTATAAAAGTCCCCAAATATCTCCACAACTCCTGGTGGCTCATAAATCACAGTTCCCCAAGCAAAAGTATTCTTCTATACAAATTATAGAGGAAGTTATAATGGGGGTTGATAAATACTGCACAACAGTGTACCTCTTGGGGAGGTGTCCACAGGGGAGAGGAGCCCAAAGAGCTGAAATACAACTTGACAGTACCCACAAATGGAACCCAGCAGGTTCCACGTCCCTGCGAGACTTCCTCAACAAAAGGCCACAGCAGTAAATTAGTAGTCCCGGCTCTGATTCATGGAACAGCAAAAACTTAACTCATGTTAGCACTAGTTCCTGAATCTTAGCTCTGATAGTGATGCCAAGTGGCTAGGAGGCACAAGATGTATGCATCAGCACCAACTGTCCAAGAAACTTAACTCCACCAGGGACAGAAGGCACCCCGAGTTTGGGGAAGATTTTAAACAGACCACGAAAAAGAACTTCAGTTTCTTTGAGCCTCAATTTTCTCAGCAACAAAGTATAATAAACATAGTTTCCTTGCAGGATCATACTAAGAATTAAAATTATATATCTTAAGCATCTAATACTATACCAAGTATAACATAGGCACTCATTAAAAGATAACCTTTTATCTTAAATGAAGCAAATACTAATAATGTAGGATAAGGGACCAGAATTCTTTACCCATAATATCTGCCAAGGAAATTGTTGAGCTGTGTCCTTTCCTAAATTTTTTGAGTGTGTAAAGAAAGGACAACTTACTGGCTTTCTATACTCAGAAGTACACTTTAGAGCAAGAGCACTCCCGACAAGCTACTTGGAAACCACCTAAATAGTCTAAAATCTCATTATTTCTTATTACAAATTACATCCTCAGAACATTCCAGAAGCTAGAGTACCTATCCTCATATATTCCTGGATGCTGCTAACATGTGAAATTAATAAACTATGGCATTATAATATAAAACCAGCAGTATTCTCAAGAAGGAGTATTGTATTTTAAAATATGTATAAATAGGAATAGTAATAGCACTATGCTATGATGCAGGTAAGGGGAAAAAAACACAAACTTGAATCCATATGGCTATTGTCTTAAATCATCAAAAAGTAATTAAAACAAGTGAAACCAAAGCAGGCTACAACTACATATAAGCCCAGATTTAATGAGTTGTGGAAAATGCAATAAACTAAACAAATCACACATTACTATTAATTAATGGGCTGTAAAAGACTTCTAGGTGGCTTAGGCAAATAATTTTTATTTTATATTTTAGAAAGAAAGTTTTTGGTAATTATAAGATAGGTATAATTTATCTTAGCTATTTTTATCTAAAAATTATAATATTTTTACTTCATTGTTAATGATTATTTAGATTACTTAAAATAGATGTCTTCTTAATTCCTTATATGAAATTATATTTGTAAATTATTTCTAAATTATTTTGTATCATATTCTATTCATGTTGATATATAAATACTATGTTTATATACTTAATACATCATAAATATTTTCCCCATAAATATTTTTTTCCTTATAAAAGGAAATAATTTTATTAAGGGTTATGTTATTATAATTTTCATAGTATGTATGTCCATACATAATATGTATATATGTAGAAGCAAAGGAAGAGGGAGAGAGAGAATCCCAAGCAGGCTCCACACCCAGTGCAGGGCCCAAAGTGGGGCTTGAGTTCACGGTCCTAAGATCCTGACCTGAGCTAAAATCAAGTCAGAAGCTCAATGATCTGAACCACCCTTCAGATGCCCCAGTATCTTTTGTTAAAACCCAGTATTTAAGAATACCTGGTATTCTTTTGTTAATCCAATACACATCTATTATGTTCCATTGAAAGTTCTTCATTCTTAAGGATTCAAGATTTTGTCCTGATCTTTCAGGCATTTATATTCTTACAGTGAAGATGTATAGATTATATGAAAACTGCAACAACACAGCAATGTATGATATGCTACAGGGGAAAAGGAAACACAGAAGGTGTTAAAAAGTAAAGGTGACATGTGATGCAAATCATGGATAAAAAAAGTTCTCAAGACAGAGATGGAAGACACCTACTATAATACCTGGCACAAAGAAAGCATTTTGCTAATGTTGTTATACAGATCAAAGCAGAAGCAACTGATTCCTCTTCCTGTAACTGATATTCATTTTTTAAATTAATGCATGTTTATTATATGTCAGTGACTGTATTTTTTTCAAGGATTCACAAATATGATCATGATATTTGAAGCATTTATGTCTCTCAGTGGAGGCAAACAGTAATTGTGGTATATGATTCTGCTTTAAGAAAAGAGTATACATTTTCATGTGTTTATACATGAGTCATTATCTTATAAACATAGAAAAGAATCTATTGTCTTTTTCATTAGTTTGCTAATATATTGAAGTGATATCCGATTCCTGAAAACTCGGAGGCAAAGAGTTTCATTATGACACACATTAAAAGAAAATAACTAAATTTTAAAATTAATTAGGGAGTTTAGGTTTTTTCTTTCTTTCTTTCTTTCTTTCTTTCTTTTTTTTTTTTTTTTTAAGAAAAGGACATCAGAGCTGAGATGTGATGAAGAGAAGGAGGGAGATTTGGATCCAGGGAACGAGAATTTCTGTCAGTAGGGCTCTTAATAAGACCCTCTGGGCAAGTGACTTTGTGACATCAAGGAAAGACTATGTGGGGCTAAAGCATACCAGATGGGAGCCAAGAGTAATAATATCATTCAAGAAGAGGGAGAAAGATAGACTCCTAGTGCCAAAATATGTATGAACATAGCAGAGAATCAGGGGCCAGACAAGAAGGCATACAAGCAGGAATAATAACAGAGACAGGATAATATCTATTTCATTGTAAGTGTTCAATAAATATCTAATAGAAAGATTTCCTTGTCTGGTAAAGGAAACAAAACACTATATAAGTAACTACAGTGTCCTGAATTTTGATAATATTAAATTTAAAAATACTAACATTTTGGGATGCCTGGGTGGCTTAGTCAGTTAAGCATCTGCCTTCGGCTCAGATCATGATCTCCAGGTGCTGGGATCAAGTCCCACATCGGGCTCCTTGCTCATCAGGGTGCCTGCTTCTGTCTCTGCTTGCTGTTCTCCCTGCTTGTGCTCGCTCTCTTGATCTCTCTCTTTCTCTGACAAATAAATAAAATCTTTAAAACGAATACTAACATTTTTATACTATTCTATAGGTTATGCAATTAAAAATATGTTCAAGGCACATTTAAGGCAAGGCCTTTGGGATATATTAGTAAGCAAAACAAAGATCCCTGATCTCATGGATGTTAAGAAGCAGGCTTACTTATCTTTCACCATGTATTTCTTGTATCAGTCTTATGAGATGATATTATTATTATCCCTATTTTGCTGATGAAAAAGCAGGTTTGTTTGTTTTTTTAAGATTTTATTTATTTATTTGACAGAGAGAGAGACAGAAAGAGAGTGAAGATAAGCAAGGGGAGTGGGAGAAGGAGAAGCAGGCTTTCTGCCAAGCAGGGAGCCTGATGAGGGGCTTGATCCCAAGACCCTGGGATCATGACCTGAGCCAAAGGCAGACACTCAAAGGCAGAGCCACCCAGGTGTCTGAGAAAGCCGTTTTTAACTTGTCCTAAATTTTCCTAATAGGAGACTGTATTTGAACCCAGATATGGGCGCTTTAAGTCACATAAACAGAATTAAAAAAAAACAAAAACAAAAACAAAAAACTAATTACAGAGCGGTCTCAATGTTACGAGAAAAATCAAGAAAAGTTTTATGGAAAACAGGGCATGTGGATTATAACTTGAAGATGTGAAATATCAACAGCTACAGAAATAAGTCGGCATACCTGGTCAGTAGATCTGTATGAGGCAGAGAGAAGGGATATTACAAATTATCTGTAATAAATAATAAATGGGCATTAAAAGCGAGAGATGGTATCTGGAAAGTTGGTTGAGTCCAGATGTGCAGTTCTTTAATTTGTATTAGTACTCAGTGGAACATGATTGTTTTTAAGCAGAAGGAAGTCTTGATAAGAACTGAGGTATAGGAAAACAAGGAGTGAAGATCAAACCATTCAGGAAGCTATGACAATAGTCAGGTAGAAGGTACATGAAGGATTTCAACTAGGGTGGTTGTGCTTTGGTAAGGAAAGGATGGATGTGTGAAAATTATTTCGAAATTTGTTGGGTATGGTGGAGAAATAAGAGATAATGAAGACAGGCAATCAGTGATGTTCCCATTTTCTAATCTGATATCATTGGTACAAACTACAAAAGAGAAATTCAAAAGCCTGCAGATTTTTATGGCAAGAAGATAATTGAAATTGTGGTGCTAAGAAGATATTCAACAGGTAGTATGGCACTAGCTATTAGAAATAAAATCAGAAACAAAGACATGGATTTAGGAGATATGAATTTATCCTACATAAATATAATAGTTGAAAATGAGACAGTGTCTGAGGTAATTTATAGAAAGGGGGGGGGGGAAGGGAGAGAGAGAGAGAGAGTTGCCCAAAACTTGAGAAGCCCATACACAGTAAAAAACAGGATTAAGAACAGAAACAAAACAGATACTAAATATGATATGGAGTATCAGGAAGGAAAGACATTAAAAGAATGTGATATATAAAAGTAAATTCTCTCAAACTGATGAGTCTTATATAGGAGAAATACTGATTGATCTAGTAAATAAGTTATTTTAAGATATCTCAGCATCACAAAAAACGTCAGGACAGAGCTATAGGTAATGTTGTCAGACAGTGGATAAATCAAATTAAAGCCAACATTTCTACTATAGCTCTCTGCAAAGGGAGTGGTGGTTTTGGGTGGTTAGAGATTCTTATAAGCTTCAAATGGGATGAAGGTAATTTTTTTTTTGTAAATTTTTTCATTTACATGTGAATATGATTCAATGAAAAGACTTTTTAATGCTGACAATGAAAGCATATTTCGTGATTAACTGCTCAATTTAAATATGGTCAGGAGACCTCAATATTGTTAAAAATTAATTGAGTGTAGAATGTGGAGGAGGAGAAGCTAGAAGAACACCCATGCACTTTACTGTTGAAGAGTAAAAAGAACTTTAAGTTAGTTTTTCAATAGAATACAGTGTTTACTATTGTGGCCTTCTTAACTTACTATTTAACACCACTATCCATCCACTGCCTAACTTTTAAAGAAACAAATTTTTTTTTTTGCAATTTTTTACCATATGCTTGAAATCTCGAATACTAACTTCTACCTCAATCCTCTAATGGAAATACTCTCCTTATATTCAACACTGCTCTTTATTGACAAATATAGATTCTTTATCCTTATTACCCATAAATAAATCAATTGACTTTGATGTGGTTGGCAAATCCTTGTACTGGAAAATCTCTCCTCCATTGTTTTCTGATTTATACTACTCAGTTTCTGTACCTCCCAATCCATAACTGCTCTTGTTGATTTAGTCCTTCTAAATAAAGGAAAAAAAATGTCTATGTTATCATATGTCTCCCATTGTATTAGGCTTGTCTTTGATGGAATAAAATGGATGGAATAAAAAAGCAATAGGTTATATTCCCTACTTTACCTTTCATTAACAGAGAAGTCATAAATAGGATAGACACATATCTCAAACACAACAAGCTAAGCTAACTCTCAATTTCCTTTCTTATGCTAATGCTGATTTCTAATTTCTATTAGAGTTAATATTTTATAATAAAATAGGACAAGTTTATAGCCTAGAATAAGTATTCAGTTCTTTTTAGTGTAAGCAAAGATACTTCTTAAACACACACACACACACACACACACACACACACACACACACCTGCACATCAATCTTTAGAATTTATCATCATTAAGGTAAATTGAATCACCAGGTTATATGCCTTTATTATGCAATTGAGAAAAGTCAGCTCACTTATTAAATGAGGTCTTAGGAGGTGGAAATTTCTCTAACAAGCTATTCTGTTTGTGGAAGTGTGGTATGTCTGGTGAGCTGCTTTTCTCTAAGATCCTTTTAAAGCTAATCATTTGAAACATCTGTCGGACCTTGTGCTTTTTCCTATTATTGTCATTTACTAGTGATTCGTCATTTGAAAAGTTATTTATGATTAATGATTAATCAACAATTATTTTCTAAACTAAATAATGAAACATTCATTTTAAAAGAAAGAGGTGATTATGAAAGTTAAATTTAAATACAGGGTTGTATTAAAATGTACACAAGGAGTTTTTGTTCTTCTTTTTCCACTCTGTGCAAGGTTATACATTTTAGGAATGAGATAGGCCACATAATTTATGAATAAAGAAAAGCAATTCTGTTTTATAGTCTTATAGGGAGATGATAATTTGTCTCTATGGCAGAGGCCAGGGGGAAAAAATAACATCTGTTAAAGCAACGATGAAGGATATCATCTTGTGGCAGAAGAGTGTCAGTGGACCCTAGGCAAGGACAACTATTTCTAATTCAAAAGACAAGGTAAAATGTATGTATTGAAATATTTTATTTTCCTTAGATACTGATGCTGAAATGTATTTGACAACATCCAAGAAAATCTCATATTCAAAATGACACAGAAGTGCCTGCCAGAGTTGTAAAGGTAAACAAGATTATGTTGATAGTTAATTTTTATGTTTTATATATAAATAGTCATTTAGCTTTATCCATATTTATGATGCCATCCAGATTATGTTAGGGAGAAAATGAACTAACTGTAATTAGATTAATAGGCACAGATTTTATATGACTAGTATTTCCAAAACATAAAAACTCAAATCGTAAAATTTGGACTACAGTTAAAGCTTGCTTCCATTCGTGTTGAGAGTAGAAAAGCACTACTAGCTATTCAACTGATTTGAGTTTAGGCCCACCAGAGTAACAGCAGCTATAAACTTTAGGTGCTAGAAAGTAGTGTGAACTATAGGAGGCTATCCAGGCTCTGCCGCTCCACTGCTGCAACTGCGGCTGCTGCCTGCATTTATAACCATGCCATCCTACACCATTGCCTCCTTCCCTGTTGAAGGAGACCGAGAGGCCATGTGCAAGCTGCTGGCTGACCAGGCCTAGAGCTGGAAGGAGGAGGTGGTGACCAAGGAGCCCTGGCTGTAGGGGCAACTTGCAAAGTTCCAGGATGGAGCTTTTACCCTGTACCAGTGGACTTTACCATCCTGACAGGGACTCTGCCCTGCACTATTCAGAAAGGACCAGTGGGAGGTGGCCCTGGTGGACATGGTGAATGATGGCATCAAGGATCTCTGAAGCAAATACCTCACCCTCATCTACAACAGCTATGAAGCAGGCAAGGAGGAGTATGTGAAGAGACCCCCCCCCCCCAACCCCCCCAGGTGAGACCCTACTGTCCAAGAATTAGCCCTTCTTTGTGGACTACAAACTACTGAACTTGCTGCTGATTTACCAGGTTCTGGCCCCCAGCTGCCTGGCCTCCTTACCCCTACTCTCGGCCTACTGGCATACTTCGGCACCTGGCCCAAGCTCAAGGCCTTAATGGCCTCCCTGGAATAGCTGCCCCTCTCCATCTGCGGCAAGAGGAAAGCAGTGAGAGATTGTGGTACCCTCAGCACGAGGCAGATGGTGGGGACGTCTGCCTTCCTTTCCCCAGGACCAATAAAATTTCTAATAGAGAGGGAAAACCAAAAAAGTAGACTATCTGGATATCCTTAATTTCTAAGGTTAAGCCTTATTCTAAAGTAAGTAACTGCAATAGACTGAATGGAGCTTATTTTGGGAGATAAAGACATTACTGAGACCACCGGTCTCCATGTATCTCCTGAATAGAGTGTGACCTAGTATTGATGGTAAAATTGCATGAATTCTATTTATTTTACCTCTTTTATAATTTGGGCTATTTTGAGTTTCACATGCACATTAATAAAAATCAGTAAAAACTTCTCAACATAATATGAAATTATGCATCACTTGATTTATTTGAAAAAAATAGCATTAGACTGAAAGCAGTTGGTATGTGTTCTCTCTGTGTAGCATTGTATTGGCTTAATCGATCTGAACAGATAAGACCCTGGGATAAAACAGACCAGAGAGTAGTCATGTGTGAATACACTGAAGTATAAATTAAAAGCAAGAATGATAAGAATGTGTATAAGTACATCAGCTATATCACATAGATTAAATTCAAATCTTTTAGCTGTGAGGCCACAAGTAGAATATAAGAACTTTATCATTTCAATTTTCTTTTTTTTAATTTTTTTTTAAGATTTTGTTTCTTTGTGAGAGAGAGAGAGAGAGAGAGAGAGAGCACAAGCAGGGGGAGTGGCAGGCAGAGGGAGAAGCAGGCTCCATACTGATCAAGGAGCCCAATGTGGGACTTGATCCCAAGACCCTGGGATCATGACCAGAGCAGAAGGCAGATGCTTAACCAACTGAACCACCCAGGCATTCTTTATTTCAACTTTCTGATCTCAAAATGAGAGTCTACGAGACCACTCAGCATAACTTCAGGATCGTTTGGGTGGTTTAGTGGGATATCACATGCAGAAGCTCTGCAAAAATTTAATTAAGAGATCTGGATCTAGAATCAGATAGAACAAGACTTGAATTTCACTTTTGCATTTTATTAACTATGTCACATTGGACAACTGGGCTCCCTCCTTCAGACAGTTTCCTAATTTTCAATATATTTAAGTGTGGATAATGCAAAAATTATGTTATTTTTTCTTTGTAATTGAATATAAAATAATATGCAAAAATCTTACCTTAGTGTCTGGCACATAATAATCACTTAATAAATCTTAACAATTATTGTTAGCATTTTGTTATGTACTATTAATGCTTATATCATTAAATATAAATACTATAGAAGTATCTAATAGTTAAAATAAATTATGCAAATTGGTACAATTATTTTCGTTATGGTGTTTATTTCATGTACAAAGAGGCTTGCTTTTCTTAATCTCATAGTGGGTGAATCAACTAAGAAAAAAACATATTTAGATAATATTTTAAGGAAAAAACTGGAAAAACATTCTGAAATACAAAATATGAAATTGAACAAAAACTGGCATAAAATGTTCTCTAAGAAAAAGATATAATCTTATTTATCTATCAAGAATGTTTTTTGGGAGCGTCTGGATGGCTCAGTCAGTTAAGCGTCTGCGTTTAGCTCAGGTCATGATCCCAGGGCCCTGGGATTGAGCCCTGCATCAGCCTCCGTGCTCAGCGGGGAGCCTGCTTCTCCCTCTCCCACTTCCCCTGCTTGTGTTCCCTCTCTCATCGTATCTCTCTAAGTCAAATAAATAAATTTATTTATTTATTTATTTTTTAAGGATTCTATTTATTTCAACCTGAGCCGAAGGCAGATGCTTATCCAACTGATCCACCCAGATGCCCCAAGATTTTTTTTAAATCAAGACAAGTAAAACATTGATAACTTACTCAGGTCTTGTGGTCTTATAAATGAATTTAAAAAATAACAATTGTAAAACAAGTCTTCTAGATATGTTTGCATATTGGTGCATAGGAATTTAGAATTGTTTTTAGATGACATGCCAGTTCCATCTCAGCAATTATATTTGTTTTTTTGTGAATTTAATTACTGTTTGTGAAATTCTGTAAATTCTAATTTAAATGTCTGTTATAGTCATGATTTCTTAGCTGAATGATTTACTATGTTTATGAAAACAGAATTGATATGAATCACAGTTGATCTTATAACTGACAATTTTTAGACATATTTTTGGTTATTTTGTCATGACAGCTGTGATCCTTTTAAAATACTGTCTCATTTCTTGTGAAGTACTATGGGAAACAATTCTCTAAATTCATCTACCTATTAAGAATTGGGAGGCAAATACTTTTTATTAAATTTTCTTTTCATGATTCTAAAAATATTAATTATATTAAATATTAAATTATATTAAATATTATTTCTGGATCTTTTGACATGAATTATAGCAGTGGCACTGGGTAGACACCCTCATGTTGACAACTGAAATAAAGTAACATTTACATATACATTCCTGAAGAACTTAACAGCAAGTTTTGTAGCTTAGTTTGGCAAATTCTATCACTATCTCCTGATTCTAAGTTTACAATCCAATGACGTTATGAAATGAATAGAAAACATCCATTGCTAATAGGAGCCGTAGAGACACATTGCTAGAATTCTAGAATCACTTTTAAAAAGTATTAGCTTCTTCTGTGATCAGGGACATATTTGAAATTACTTTTAATAAAAAGGCGACTTTTTAGTATTTCTTTGGAATACCTTAGCTGGCCTCAGACGTCTATTATAATGTGGAAGATATTACCAATAGTATGCACAATAATATATAAAGATATACTAACTTTAAACTGAACATCAACACCTGTTTTGATATCAATATTAATTATATCCATTAATACCTTTGTAGGTATTAATGTTTAATAATGCTCATTTACTAATAATATAACTACCCTGTATATGGAGCTCTGTAGTTTATAAAATGTTTCTGCATAAATTGTATTACTCATTTTGATTTTCTGTTATACTTGTTAGAGAGGACTATGTATACACCTCTTAAAGAATCATTCTTCTCATGGGTCTCAGAAGGAGATTTTTTTTGAGGGTAGTGGCCACTGTGGTGCTGGAGGATATTCATTCATTCACTTACTCATTCTGCAAGCATTCACTGAGTATTGGCTATGAACTTGCATGTTAGAGGCTGGGTATTAAACTAAACTAAATAAATAGATAAATGAGACATTAAATATGTCTTTGGTGAATTTAGTCTTGTAGAGTCTGTGGTATGCATAAGTTCAGAATGGCTCTTGGGAACCAAGGTGACTGTCATAAATGGTTGTAATTCAATGTAACAAGAAACAAATATAATAAAGAACATGTGAGATTATATATAAATACATATTTTATATATATAATATATATATACTGCACACAAACACACACATACACACACACATATACAGAATAAGACAGAGACAGAGAGAGTTGGGAGGAGGTTAGTTGCTGAATGGTAGCCCAGCAGGCAGGTAGACTGTCTCATATAACAACAATGAAATGCTCTTAGGACAGTACATAGAGTTCATTACAGCTTGAGTAATAGAGAGAAAGCTAGAAAAGCAGACAGAATCTAAATAATAAATGGCCTTGCGACTATTTGTGGAAGTTTGTGCTTTATTCTAGATTGGATTAGAGGACTTTAACTGTTTTAAGGACAGGCTGATCAGATTAGTGTTTCTACCCAGATTAGTGGGTAGGAAAAAAAGAAGATAGAGAATAGTGACTCCTTGTCCAAATACATCTGCATCCATTGAAACAAGCTTAATAGCTTAATGTCCCAGTAAACTCCATACTTGCCACTTAATTCCTGTCAAATGAATAGAATGTAACCCGGGCATAGAGAAGTCATCTTGGTTTTATTTATTTGTTTTCTTTATTTGTTTTAATAAAAACATTGCAGAGAGGGCATAGAGAAGTCATACTAGTCCCATCTTATTATTATTAATAATAACGTTAACCTTATACTGTAAACCCCATAAATATACTTGAGTATCTAATCTAACTTATAGACTGGCATAAATGGCCTATGTGTGAGGACATCTTAAAGCTATGAAAGATGATAAGGGTATTTTAATACAAAACTCCTACACAGACTCAGGCAGCATCATTTACAGTTTGAACAAGTCTCCATTGCAATAAAGAGGACTTTTATTGGGGTGCCTGGGTGGCTCAGTGGGTTAAGCCTCTGCCTTTGGCTCAGGTCATGATCTTGGGGTCTTGGGATTGAGCCCCGTATTGGGCTCTCTGCTTAGCAGGAAGCCTGCTTCCTCCCCTCTCTCTGCCTGTTTCTCTGCCTACTTGTGATCTGTCTGTCAAATAAATAAATAAAATCTTAAAAAAAGGAGGACTTTTATTAAAAAGCTCCTGTTTCAGATCATAAGTACACATATTAGGATTTATAATGAGAAACCCCATGTGTACTCCCAGAGTCTGCCTAAAGTACTAAATTTGACTCAAAACAAAAACAAAAATAAAAATGTTTTCTTTATTTGCTTTAATAAAAACATTGCAGAAAACTCACATAGAAACTGGGGCCATGAATTCACAGGTGCTGAGGCCCTTCTGAGCCTTCATAGCTAACTAGTTGGTCTTGATTAGGGGTTATCCTCTTAGTTGCTCTCCTTTTCATTCCTTGGAGTGGGAAAAACATCAGCTAAACCCAATCATCCTGTGATTCTTCCACTAGGCGTCACAAAATTATGGCAAAAGTAAAGTGGTTCTATTTCTCTTAAGATAATATTGTATTTTATTGAAAAAAATCAAGATTCTAGAGGATATGGAATTAAAATTCAGGTTGAAGGGATCAGGAAAATGTTTCTGGAAATTGTATGTCTCCCTAAGTGGTTTTAAGGTTCTTTACTTAATTTAAGTTTTTGAGTCAAGATGTGAGAGTCTAAACTCTATAAATTTTATTTAATTTTATTTTAAAAATTTTATTATTTGACAGAAAGAGAGAGAGAGAGAGCACAAGCAGGGGGAGCAACAGGCAGAGGGAGAGGGAGAAGCAGGCTCCTCTGCAGAGCAAGGAGCCCGATGTGGGGCTCTATCCCAGTACCGCAGGATCATGACCTGAGCCAAAGGTAGTCTCCCAACCAACTGAGCCACTCAGGTTCCCCTCTAAATTTTACTTTAATTAACATAGTATCTTATAGCACTTAGTATCTTTTGTATGGCAGACTATTTCCCTGGAAGGAGATTTAAATCTGTAGAATACCTATAGCTTACCTGGAAAGGAGAATTTCATTTCACTAATTAGACTCTATTTTGTATTTTCAGAATCTTCTGTGCAGACTCTCTTTTATCTACCACCAAATACTACTATAATATCTTATACTTAAATGCCTTGGATTCTGATATCTGTCTCTGTCATTACTAAAATTGGTTTTTAAAGGTCTCAAACTCCAAAAATATTTTGAGTGTTACTTATAGTGTTTGACAAAGGTGACAGTTGACACCTTAAAACTGAATATCATTTTAAAAAAAACAACACACAACTAAGTGTCATTTGTACTTCACTCTATTTTATCGGCTTTCTTCTGCACCTCTTGGCTTATTCCATTCTTCTGTCCTTCACTAACTCCTTTCTTTCTACCCTACACATCTTTCTACCAGAGAAATGTATATATTCTAGAAG
The DNA here is from genome assembly GCF_963455335.1 of Martes martes. NCBI lineage: Eukaryota > Metazoa > Chordata > Mammalia > Carnivora > Mustelidae > Martes > Martes martes. The sequence continues at coordinate 83,099,102 of NC_137898.1, read as the reverse complement.
GTTAGGTCCTTAACCTTCTTTTCTTTCTAGTACAATTTCTCTTGATGAAACATCCTTATGATTTCATTGAGTCTGTCCTTGTGTTTTGTGGCCAGTTCTCACCTTTGGGAACTGCTTTTCCTGTGCACTAACCAATATTTTAAAATATTGTGTATTTTCCCCTGAAAGTCAAAATAAAATTACCACCTCTTCTTTTTGTTACTTTATTATGTTACAGTATTATGGATTGTTCAACTGAATTAATCAAAGCTCAGAATCTTGATATCATTCTAACTTTTCCGTATTTTTTTACATTTCTACCCCCATTCATTCTATCATTTGCAAATTCTCATTTATCCCTCAGATATCCCTCAGACATCTATTCTATTATATTCAATGTATGAGGAATTCAAATCCTTTTTACCTAGATTACTGAAATGACCTCCTAACTTGACTTTCACCATAGAGTGTTCTTGGATACATTTTCATAAAGGAGCCCTCTGGTTTTCTCTGTCTACTCTAAAAGTGTATAGAGTGAATTACAAATTTCTTTGCAATTATGGTAAACCATTAGAGATTTATGCAGGGACAACATGGTCAGAATTGTATTTTACATAGATTGTTTTAGGAAAAACAGTATAGAGAGATTTTATTGAGGTTTGGGTAGGATGAAGAGAGATGTTAAGAAAATATACATAGGCAGGCAATTTTTCTGGTAGTTCAGGGAGGATAATGAGAGTATGAACTCAGGAAATATATATGGAATGGAGAGATTCATACTGACTTTGTTAACGTTAAGGTCTATTAAGTTCTATGAGAATATGCATTGTTCATTATAGGGTCCCTATACATGTGGAGCAATGACCAAGAGAGAGAGGATACATGTATATAAGTGTTCTATGAATAAAATAACTACATATATTAAGCAACAAAAAATGCAATGCATAATTAAGTATGGTATGGGATAGAAAAGGGCAGATTGTAAGCATAAAGTTTGAAATTATATTTGAGTTGGAGATGCTGTTTTATTATTTACTAGCCATGTGATTTTGGGAAAATAAGTTGACATTCTTGAGATTGACTATGGTTTTTTTTTTTATTCATAAATTAAATCAATAGTGCAACTCCCTTAAGACTAAAGAGGGTAAAGATGCATTAAATATACTTAACAGTTCTTTGGTTTTTAAGTGTTCAGTAACTATTGCTGCTTTTAGCTATTGCTATTATTCTTGTTATTGTTAAATTTATGTGTATACAAGCATACATATCCATATCTATACCTATACACATATACATATACACATCTGTACATCTATATCTATTTATCTATCCAACCATCCATCCATCCATCCATCTATATGAAGAGTAGAAATGTTTAGCACTTGATATGAAAATGCAATCAAAGAAGAAGGCCTCCAGGCTAGGTAATATATGTTCTTTGCTAACTTGTCCCTAAAAAAGTTTTTATGAAATAAAATAATTTTAGAAATTAAACATATTTGATATCTGCCTCTTTGTTTATACTTTTTTGTCTTATGTTAATATCTTTATAAATTATCATGAGATGGAACTGCTATTTAATCAAATGAGATTTAAAACCTTCTTGTACTTTTGTGCCTTGGAAGACACTCTTCTAGGGATTAGAGAATAATGAATTAAATAGGCTTGAACAGCAAGGGTCAGAGGATTTGTACATTCCTGATCTAGGTCTTTGTGGGCTACTTTACATAATATGAGTGAACACTGGCTTTTCTGCATTTTTTTTTAAGATTTTTATTTATTTGACAGACAGATCACAAGTAGTCAGAGAGGCAGGCAGAGAGAGAGAGGAGGAAGCAGACTCCCCGCTGAGCACAGAGCCCGATGAGGGGCTCCATCCCAGGACCCTGAGACCATGACCGGAGCCGAAGGCAGAGGCTTTAACCCACTGAGCCACCCAGGTGCCCCACTTTTCTGCATTTTTAAAAACAAGAGGAAGAACAGTGAGATCAAAGTTCAAGCCGGGCAAATTGTCCATTTTGCTGGAGGGCATCTGTCACCTATAGACAGAATTATTCATGATTTCGATTAATAATGAAAATATGTGTTTGGATGAATTTTAATAAGTAAAATACAAAAGTGTTATGTCATAGAATTAACAGTTTGAAGGCAATCTGCCCCAGATTTCAACTTTGATTAGTTCATCATAACTTCCCTTTAAAGCATAAACTTACCTATTTTTAATTAAAATTTTTTTCTGTGATCTCAAAGAATCCATACTGTAGTTTGTCAAGGAGTCATACACTAACAATTATTATATCATTTTGATCAGAAGACTTGTTTTTTAAGATAAGATTTAAACCATATTCTTTGAGTAATGATTTTATAAAAGAAAAACATAGTTGTTTTGTTTATAGAAAGCAAAATTACAAAGTAATATCAACTTAATTTGTAATAAAATTAGATAATTTTGCAACTAATAAAATTATCCATGACAATGTGATTCATTCAGGTTGATACTCAAATGATTTAATGAAGTTATTATGGACAAAATCTCATAGACTAATGAAATAAAGCTGTGGATATACTGTGGAGTTAGCAATTATTCAAATAATTTCATTAGGTATCAAATGCTAGTTAAACATAGTTTAAAAGTCAAAGGTCGATTTTACTTTAAATGAAGAAGTTTTGGAAAAGCTAGAGAAGTAATTTTTGAGTTTTATATAAAAGTGAAAGGTTAAATTAAAGGGCTTAAATACAAAGTCTATAAAAATCATATAATCTCTCAAAGAGTTAAGGAGGTTATTTTAATCAACTGCTTCAAGGAAAACTAATGGAATATTCTGCATCTAAATCATCTAAATGCCCGGAAAAGCAATATATTCAAATTTAGGTATGAACTATCAATTTACCAGGGATGGCATATAAAGATATTTTGAAGCAAGAGACAGCATGAGGAGATTTTATTCATGATTCATTTTATGTCTGACTTACTACTTTTTCTTGATTCATTTTATGTTTGACTTACTAGTGTGAATTATTTTTAAGAATACAAATGTTGGAGAGATTGCTATGAGCTTTGAATATCCGAAGGATGTTTGAGAAGTGTGTAGTGTCACATTATCAATTTCAAATTCTCAGCATGGTAATAAGCTAATAGAGTGACAAAGTTTTATATGGTGTATTCTTGCTTGTCACTGAAGAGAAATCACTACACTAGGTGAGGAAATTATCCTCATGATGAACATAAGCTACAGAATAAAGTATACTCTGTCAAAAATAATCATTATCAATGTTATTGATAACCAGTAACAATCAGTACTAGCAATAGTTATCCAACTTTGGTTTATTTATTTCTTCCTGAAGTTAAAAAACAATTCACAGACATGACTTCTCTACATCATTAATTTTTACTATACCCTTATGAGGTATATATTTATTAATGCTAAAATACATTATTAACATTAACTATGCTGAACCACATTTACAAATATTCATTTAGGGAGAACTTAAAATAAAAGATCCTCATGGTAGACATTAAGACATGTAAGGGATAGGTTAAAAGGGGAAAATGAGCATGACTGCAGCAGCTTCTCAAATCCATTAGTTGCTCAAATCAAAATTTTAAAAAACATTATAAATGAATGAAGTGAATAGCTTCATGATTAAATTCTAGTTACACTTAAAGAATTAGTTTGGTTTTATGTCAAGCTAATTAAACTCGCTATTGAACTGATGTAGGAATATTGTTAAGATCTCCATATAGAGCCTCAAACTAGAAATTTCAATGAGAATTAAATGTCAAGAAAAGAGTTTCTTCTTTTAAGGAACTCAGGAGAAATTAGAGTCCTTTAAATGTCTGTGTTTTCCCATTTGCTCTTACTGCTGGGAGTCTCAAGGAAATATTTATGTCTTGGCCACAATAATTCGGAGACATTATGGCCTACACCATCTTGACCTCTTATTATGAAATGTCTTTTTACCTGGTGCTGTATTTATTTATTTGCATATTTACTTTTTATGGTACATAATTTTATATAGCAAGTCAAATAAACACCCTTTGGAATGATATTGAGATAAAATATATTAGTAAAATAAAATAATCATTATATAAATACACATTTGTTATTTCATAGTTTTTAACATATTAGGTGACAAATGAAGAGGAACAAAACTTTAAAAGAAACCAAGTTTATTTTACATTTAATTTTTCCACACATTGCTACATCACCAGGTAAAGGTGCCAATTCCTATATTCTTATCACCATTCCCTTCAAAAGCCAGGATCTATGATGACATTATCAGCTACTGATCATAGTTATATAGTTATCTTTGTCATGTTTGAAGTTCATTTAGAAAATTTATCTTTCCAGGTTCTAACTATAGATTATCCAATAAATAAAGATAATTATGAGAAACAAAGTTTATTAAAGGAGAAAATGTGAAAATAAGAAAAATATTTACTTCCAAAAATTAATATACATCCTAAAATTTTAGATCTAAAAAGAGAACTGGTAATTCTTAAACTTCCATAAGAAAATTAAGTAAGTGTTTCATTAACTAAATTTGAACAGTAAGAAGAAATGCAGAATGATTACATGCTTATTTTTGTTGCTAATATTTATTTTTCCTGTGCCATATAGTGTTAATAAAGTGATTACAAAATGGAGGTTGATGAAAAATCAAATATATAGACTTTTGAGAAATTATAATATAATTAGAGTTTGAGAGATAAGTTGAAAATCAAATAGAGTATATCAAAGTGAATACAACACATATTAGAATAGAGAAAGATTGAGTACTATTAGAGTTAAATAAGAGTTATCATCTACAAAATGGATTTACATTTTATTTATTTATTTTAAAAGATATATTTATTTATTTAAGAATGAGAGAGAGTGCAAGCAGTGGGAGGGGCAGAAGAGGGAGACAAGCAGACTCCCCACTGCGCTGGGAGCCTGTTGCAGGATTTGATCCCTAGATCCTGAGATCATGACCTGAGCTGAAACCAAGAGTCAGATGCTTAACCAATTGAGCCACCCAGGATCCCCTGGATTTATGTGATTTTTGTTTGTTTGTTTGTTTGTTTTAATTTATTTATTTGAGAGAGAGAGAGAGAGAGAGAGAAAGCAGGAGAGAGGGGAGGGGCAGAGGGAGAGGGAGAAGTAGACTCTCCACTGAGCAGGCAGCATGACATAGGTCTTGATCCCAGGACCCTGGGATCATGAACTGAATTGAGGGCAGACCCTTAACTGACTGAGCCACTCAGGTGCCCCTGGATTTATGTTTTATAACATAACAACTCATATGCTGGTTATGAAGATGAAATGAGTTAATGTATTTTAAAACACTTGTAACACTGTCTGCCACATAAAATGTTCAAGCTACTTGAGGCCCTAAAAACAGGATGTTCTTTTTAAAAATCTGTTTTACTACATTGGTTCAGTAATAATGTCCTCTTGCCCACTTATTGTAATTTATTCGGAGCAGTCTTACATGCACTTCTAGCATCTAGATTTTAGTTTCCCATAACATTACGCATTGTAGTCAATGAAAAGTAGCTGAACTTATGATTGACTTGGGATGTGGGTACAGGACCAAAATATTATTAGTGGAAAGTTAGAATATTTTAAAATATATTTCTGGTTAGAGGGTTCTTGGGTTGCTTATTCAGTTGAGCATTCATCTCTTGATTTTGGCTTATGTCATGATCTTGATGTCCTAGGGTCAAGCCCTGTCCTCAGGCTCTGTGCTCAGCAGGGAGTCTGCCTGAGGATTCTCTCTCTCTCTTGCTCTCTCTCTTTGCCCCCCACCCTTCTCATGCTCTCTCTCTAAAATAAATGAATACATCTTTAAAAATATATTTACCACCTTACACCAGTTAGAATGGCCAAAATTAGCAAGACAGGAAACAATGTGTGTTGGAGAGGATGTGGAGAAAGGGGAACCCTCTTCCACTGTTGGTGGGAATGCAAGTTGGTGCAGCCACTTTGGAGAACAGTGTGGAGATTCCTCAAGAAGTTAAAAATGGAGCTTCCCTATGACCCTGTAATTAGACTACTGGGTATTTACCCCAAAGATACAGATGTAGTGAAAAGAAGGGCCATCTGTACCCCAATGTTTATAGCAGCAATGGACATGGTTGCCAAACTGTGGAAAGAACCAAGATGCCCTTCAACGGATGAATGGATAAGGAAGATGTGGTCCATATACACTATGGAGTACTATGCCTCCATCAGAAAGGACGAATACCCAACTTTTGTAGCAACATGGACGGGACTAGAAGAGATTATGCTGAGTGAAATAAGTCAAGCAGAGAAAGTCAAGTATCATATGGTTTCACTTATTTTTGGAGCATAACAAATAATATGGAGGACAAAGGTAGATGGAGAGGAGAGGGAGTTGAGGGAAATTGGAAGGGGAGGTGAACCATGAGAGACTATGGACTCTGAAAAACTACCTGAGGGTTTTGAAGGGGCGGGGGGTGGGAGGTTGGGGGAACCAGGTGGTGGGTATTAGGGAGGGCACGGATTGCATGGAGCACTGGGTGGGGTGAAAAAACAATGGATACTGTTACACTGAAAATAAATAAAAAATTAAAACAATATATATATATATTTATATATTTCTGGTTAATAAGAGGGAAGAAGCTAGCATTAAGTGAGTCCTGTGACAAACTGTGACAGTTTGTGTATATATATACCTGCAAAATCTCATTTGATTCTAATAATACTCAGAATCAGAAAGTTTAATATGATGCACGTGTATATAATATACGTATATAATTTCCAAGCAAAAAGTAAAGTGACTCTAATAGGATATGTTTAAGTTTTATTTTCTTTATTGGTAATAGGATTGTTACTATATGGATACCTTGAGTCTTCAATTAAATATGTATCTATTAAAAAATATAGATTAGTACATTTGTCCATGAAATTTTTTTTAAATTTTTTTTAAAATTTATTTGACAGACAGAGATCACAAGAAGGCAGAGAGGCAGGCACAGAGAGAGGAAGGGAAGCAGGCTCCCTGCCGCGCAGAGAGCCTGATGCGGGGCTCGATCCCAGGATCCTGGGATCATGACCTGAGCTGAAGGCAGAGGCTCTAACCCACTGAGCCACCCAGGCGCCCCCATTTGTCCATGAATTTAATTACAGGAGACTCACCTGGCACTTAGTTAACACTGTCCAATAAGTCAGAATCACATCATTGTAAACAAATATGTCATATTCCAAAAGGTAAAGCCCATGTGAAAGCTATAGATTTAAAGTGTTATTGATATAACAAAAATAATCTTCAAATTATAAAAGAGATCACATCTGTTAAACAGGTCTCATAATCAATTTCATAATTTGTAACTTTTGCCTAATTTTATGACATTTAAAATCTTTAACAGACTCATGTATTTGATTTGAATATTTAATTTGATTAAATAGGTTTTGATAATTATCTAAATTTACTAAATATATTAGTTTCCCATGGATGAAAAAATTAGTTTTAAAAGACTAGTTATATATTTAAATTTTTACATAAATAGTGGCTGTAGTTATAAAAGATTAATGATATCAGCTTTAAAATGTATAAAGAGTGATGAACATTCTTCTAGCTGTAAAAACCCTTTAAACATTAAATGTTCTATCAACAATAAGTAGTGAGTACATTATCCATCTAGGTAATGAAGCTAGACATAGAAAATCATGATGTAAAGGAAAGCTGCCACCAAGTTTTGTTTTTGTTTTTAATTTAATTTTTTTCAGTGTTCCAGAATTCATTGTTTATGCACCACACCCACCAAGTTTTTAATCTTACTTTTACCTTTGTATCCTTTCACTTCCTTTCAGAAGCTCCTTTTTTTTCTTTCTAAGTTCCTACCTCAATTTTCCTCCAATCACAAATGTACCTTGGCTCCTGGAATCCCATAGCACCCATGCTCATATCCAAGTACTCTAGAAAGAAAGTTGGTGGAGTCTTTATTCTCTTCTCCACCACCTATATTTGCATTTCCCCCCAGAGATCTTCTGGAAAAAAGATAGAGCTAAACCTAAAGGACTTTTTATTTTTTATTTTTTTAATCCAATGGACATAATGTCATCTAGGTGAAGGAGTAATTTTGAGGCAGAAGTGCCTTTCCCTATGTAAGTGACTGCTTCAACCAAGCACATTATGGGCTGCTAGGTATATAAAATGGACTTCAGAACACAGCTGAGTCAGGTGGGGTGGGAATGGGGAAAGGCAGGGTCATAAGATGCTACCAAGGAATGCATATGTATATTAACCCTTGTGTTAAGTCAAAAATAAAGTAAATATTGCTCTAGACTAAGTTCAGGACAACTTGATACACAATAAGTAAGATAGATAGGGTTTTCCTTGCCCAGTTATTGAACTGCAAATGCTGGTACCAATGCGCTCACTGCAGGTGGGGGTGAGTATCAGATAGTTATGAATGGTCTTTGCAGAAATTCTAGAATAGCACAGTCATACAGACACATTGGATCTTCCAGTAAAGAGATTTCTGCTCTGAAGCATACAGAAAACTTTGCATATTTTGCCTCCATTGGTGATTTTAGAGAGAACAGTTGATATATAAGCTATTATGAATTGATATACTTGTGTTAGTAGAGACCAAAGAGAAAGATATAAGCCACTTAGTATTCATACATCATGTTCTCCGGGTTTTCTGTATCTGCCTTGAAAGTACTACCTTGTTTACAGACAGCAATTAGGAGGGCTATTTGTTTATTAGGTTACTCTTTTAACGTTCATGACGAAAAGTATTGGGTTTTGTACTACACCACATAATATTTTCTAAAACAAAAGGAGTCTATTCAGGCTACTATCTTGGTATATTTGGTGTATGTAAAGTTCTGTCCGAACTACTTAACAAAATTTATTTTAAAAGATAATATTTAGATTTTTCTGGGACCTAGCCCTAAATCCATTATTATTCCTTTATTCTTTCCTTTCTCCTTCACACTCCTATAAGAGGATGTCTGGATTCTGGGTTAATTAGAAATAATATGTGATAGAGATTATATAGAGAAAAATCAATTATTCCATTCTTCAGGGTGTAATTTTAAATTAAAAGTCATTTTGTGATAAATTATATAGCCAATATAAGTTACATATAAATTATTAACATGAAGATTTCTACCCTCCTATTTTTTTAAATATTGTAATCCTCAAGAATTTGTATTCAAGTAGGATTGTTTACTAAGAAATGATATTTTTTGTTTTGTTTTTTGTTTTGTTTTTACTCAGTAGCCTATCCTCAATTTGGTGTAAGTCTTCATCATAAGTTATATAGTTTCACAAGTTTTAAGAACTCAATACACATAGTTAATTAGATAAATGATCTATTTTAGAAAATGTATATATTCTAGTATATATGTTTAATTATATGTATGTATCTTTTTAAATTAAAAACTGGGGTATCTGTGTGAGAAATTATAGTTGGAATCTAAAACATAAGCATTTCGGAGGCATTTCTTTAGTTTCCTAAGCAGAACTTTTAGAATATGTGATCTTATGTCTAAAAGAAACTATAGCAAACAGTAGAAAAATAAAAGCAGATAAGTAGATGTTTTAAAAGGTGGAGAAAAAGAAATCATGAGTAGCATTTTTTACCTCCCAGAGTAGTGTGTTGGGTTTATTTGAAGAAGGCAAACATTTTAGGGAGTTTCAAATATCTTAGAAAGAAACACATTGTTTACATAGTTCTAATCATTACTGAGATTTTACCACTATTTTAAAATTTGAGGTCTTCATTAAGCTTTTGCCTAACCAAACTGTGAAATTACATGTATACACACTATATACAGATACATGAAGAAAACATATACTTTACTCACAGGCAAATTGAAGTACGGCTTCTCTACTAAGAATACTTCCAAAAGTGTTGGCTGCTAAACACTGATAATGACCAGAATCCTTTGCTTCACTTGGATTACTTATAATGAAAGTCCCGTCTATCAAACTGTAGCGATAATCACTTTCCAAATCTATTTCTGTTCCATTTCGAAGCCATCTTAGGAAAAATCAGAAGACAAATATGTAAAAATTACTTGAGATATTATAATACTCCCTGGGAATGTCAGAATCTCATTGAAGGGAATTTTTAATACTTGAGAAAAATGATTGATAATGAAATGTTACCTGTAATTGGGAACTGGGTTGCCACGAGCTTCACAGTTCAATGCTACTTTCTTTTCATCAGAATCAGTCGGGAAAATTATATCATCTGGTTCTTGTACAAACACTGGCCCATAGTCCACACTTTCTGTAGGGACCAAAAAGGACACACTTTAAAATTTCTAAAAATATCGAGAATTTTTCTCTATTATTTTAATATTTAAAATTTTTCCTTTTTCCTTGTACTCAACAGGCATACTAACTCAAGAAAGTCACAACTAGCAAATTACATTATTTTAGTAAATTAGAGACCTACCTAGAATTTTTTTAATTGACTAATATTTCTTTTAAAAATACGATATATATGATTTAAAAAAGAACAAATATCTCAAATATTGGTGGTGTACATTTTCATTTTCAAATACATATCTTGTATTCATCTAAAGCAGAGCGAAAGAAGATAATGCTAAACAAGAACATTTAAAAAAACCTAAATTTGGGACACCTGGGTGCCTCAGTGGGTTAGGCCTTTGCCTTTGGCTTGGGTCATGAACTCAGGGTCCTGGGATAGAGCCCTGCATTGGGCACTCTGCTCGGTGGGGGAGCCTGCTCCCCCACTACCCCTCACCACCTGCCTGTTTGCCTACTTGTGATTTCTGTCAAATGCTAGAGTATAAGGGTGCCTGGGTGGCTCAGATGGTTAGGAGTCTGCCTTCAGCTCAGGTCACGATTTCAGGGCCCTGGGATCGGTCTGGCATCAGGGTCCCAGCTCAGTGGGGAGTCTACTTCTTCCTGTCCCTCTGCCTCTCCCCCTGCTCATGCTGTCTCTCTTTCTGTATCTCTCTGTCTCGAATGAATAAATAAAATCTTTTAAAAAATGCTAGAGTGTAAAGGATAAATTATGTAATGCAAATAAATATATTCTCATAGAATAAATAAGACATCCTCAAAAAAAAGTCAAATAAGTGAATAAAAATATCAAAACTTAACACAGTTAAGTCTTCATTAGCAGGTAAACAATGTAAATAAGGAGATCAGAAGAGAAAGAGGCAAGAGGGAAGAACACCTAAAATTATTAGGTACCTACTATATGACAGATACTAATTTTATCTCATTTAATTAGTTAATATTCAGAGAAATCCTATGATAAAGGTAATTTTAAACTAATGAAAATTTTATAGAAAACTAGAAGTAAAATTGAGCCTCAGATGATAGCTTGGGCTTCAAAAGTTTTAACATAATTTTGCTGGAGTTTTAGGATAATTCTGCTGGAGAAATGATAAGTAAATGTGCTGGGGGAAGTATTAGTCTTATTAGCTTGTAGTAGTGCAAGAATTCAGAGTTATATATGGATCTAGGATCTTTTACATCTTGAATTGTGAATTTAGAAGAAAGTAAAAATTTTTTCTTTATTTTTATCAATCATGAATTTGATTATATAGTAAGCTTAGATCAAGATCCTCAAGCCCTTACCTACTAGATGCCATCAGCACACCTTCCCAAAGTATATAATCAAAAATGTCTCCAGAGATTCTTAAACGTTCCCTGGGTCAAAATTGTCCTCATTTAAAACCACTGCCTTAGAAAAATGAAGAGGCAAAATTTTAGGAAAGATATATTTCTAATGCTTCCACTAAACAGTTGGAGATTCACATTCTTTGTAGATAACCACAAGAAAATATCAGGAAAGAAATACAAGAATGAATGTCCCAGGAAACTCAAGCTTTAAAAAATTATTACTGAAAAAGATATAAAACTCCATATTTAGAATAATGGGTTTAGAGTACATTTATACATTTTCTTTAAATATGTATTCATTCTTTTTTGGGCAAAGAAAAATAAAAGTGTTCATGGCACTCTAAATATTCACCCAATAAAACTGACCACTTAAAAAGCAGGCACTGTCAAGTATTTTGTTTGAGTCCTAGATAATATAGCTGAAGTTCCTTTTTTAAGCTACAAGTAATAAAATATTACATGAAAATAACTGAAATGTGTTTCTCTATACCAAATGACATTGCTATCACTTAAAACTTTTACTCAAAAATAAAAACAAGTAATATAACAAAAATAACTACAGAAAATTATTGTCAAAATATTCTATTTGTTGTTGCATCATAGTGCATTTATAAAAATTTGGGAAAGCACATGAAACCTCCTTAAACTCTCAGTTACAGTTAAACCGCATGATGGAGTCATGAAAATATATCTCTTCTAGTCTTTACACTGTAAATATGATCATTTAAATCAATATTATAAATGCCTATAATGCATAAAATTAACATTTAATAAATATATTTTATATTTTTATATATTTCAAAACTCTTCAACTTTATGAGTCAGACATACTTGGGTTCAAATTCTAGTACCATCATTTTCTAACCTCCTTATTTGTTTTTACTTTTATCCTTTGTACTCCATTTATTAACTATGGATGATCATGTCTCCTGAAGATATTATTATGAGGATTGGTTGACATCAATATGTATGCTTGGTATACTTAGTATACCACAAGTGTTCTATAAATTATAATTAATAATTACAATAACAGCAACAACTAACATTTCTTGTGGTATAATTACTACATAATAGACACTATACTGAATTATTTATATGCAATGTATCATTTAACACTCATAACTTCCATATGACTAGAATTAATCCCCAGTTGTATATATGACAAAACTGAGGCTGAAATTAGTGAAAACAATGTATATAGCAAATACATGGCAAACCTGGGACAAAAATACAGGGCTGTTGTAATCTAGAATCTGATTACCTCTGCCACTACTATTACTATTATAATTTTGTCATAACATTTATAAAGCACTTTAATATATACTGTTATTTAATTCTTTGAGCTGAACATTACAATTATTTCTAACAGAGATGAAAACTCTGAGGTTCTGAGAGGAGACTTCTCCAAAATTAGCAACGTAATAAACAGTTGATTTTAACTAAAGGTCTATGGTTCTAAATCTTTTGTTCTGAAAATTATCAGAAAGGACAAGAGAAATAAAGGTTGTCAGGCTGAAGAAATGCTAAGAGGTAAGATTACACACTGAAAAAATAAGAGACTAAACAACATGTATTCTGTTGTGACTACTCATCCTCTTCTCAGTATCTCTTTGTTGTTCAATTGTTACTTCTAAAAGCATTTTAGCAAGCAATCGTCCTCTCTCTCTCTCTCTCTCATTTTTCTTTTAGAAATAAAGTTCACTGTAGGGGTTGAAGAGCATGTGTAGAGCTTCCCAGTCCTGACCAAAGGGTAATCAATGATGATTCTGGCTCTAAAGAGATTCATTTTTAAGATTTCATACCAAGAATGTATTATTATAGGTAAACTCAGACAGACTGATTCACTCTCCTGCAGTTGTACACTACATCTATTGATGAAGACGATGAATTACTTTAAGCAATGTCCTTCTATTTTGCAAGTTTTAACTTAATAGAATCTGTAACTTGTGGAGATAGACTTCAAAACATATATGATAATCATCACAAAGATCTGGATAACCAGTAGATCAAAATCTTTTTTTAACAAGGTAGAAATCTTTGAGATATTTGTATAACAAGCAGATCCCATCACACACAATGTTAATTTCTCATAGGTGTAATATTTTTGAGTGATTTTTTTTTCTTAAAAATCAGCCTTTTTTATGAACAGACTATATAATGCGAGTGGTTATTGTCTGTGAAATATCAGATTCACACCTCCAAAATGCGCTTCCTCAGAAGAGAATTGTTTCAATTTAAAAGTGATCTGTTGATTTTCTCCTACAAAGAATGATGAAATTAACACACTTTCTCTCACTTCCCCTATTTTTACTCCATAAGTTTTCTGTTTTGCTTCATGGTTCAGAATATCTGTTTGTTGTCTTTACAACTGAAAGACAACTTGGCTGGGTATCAGATTAGGGGTTCAGTATTAATTTCATTAAATCCTGTAGATGTTTTTCCACTCTCTGATCACATTAACATTACCATGGGTAAGTCTGAGTCAGCCTGCATTCCTTCACTCCTAAGTGACTAGTTTTTGTATCTGTATGTCTGTTTCTTTCCCCATTCTGAATTTTAATACCTTTCTGGATTTGTCTTGGTTTTAAACATTTTATATAACTACAGGTTCAAGACTTTTTGTTTGTTTGTTTGTTTAAGATTTATGTATTTATTTCAGAAAAAGAGCACAGAGAAGGGCAGAGGAAGGGGAGAGAGAGAATCTCAAGCAGACTCCCTGCTGAGTGTGCAGCCTGTCAAGGGTTTGATCTCAGCATGAGATCATGGTCTGAGCTGAAATCAAGAGTTAGGTGCTTAACTGAGCCATGCAGGCACCCCAACAATTTCTTTTTCAGGAAAATTTCTTTATTTGTTTAATTCTCCTCATACCCATTAGGCATATCTTCAATTTTCTTTAAAGTCTTCTCTGTCATCTCTATAACAACTTTTATATCTTTAATCTTTTTCTCATTTGTTTGACTTTTTCAAATATGATAGCTACATTCTTATCTTTTCAATTGCCTTTGTATTACCACTAATGAAGTTTTCAATTCTTTAATGGTTTTATTTTTCCTTCCCTGTTTCCTGAGCTTGAAAAGTTACTTCTTAACACATTCTGTCATCAGATTTAGTTTGATTTCACATATTTTTCTTTAAACTATTCTTAGCACTGTTATTGTTAGTCATTCTCTTAGGGGGAATACAGTCGCCCCTCAAGATACTTTTTCAGGTTATGCTGGGGCCCACATTTGAGGAACTGAAATCTCTTATTTGACCAACTGCCAGCACGAAACTGAGGCCTACTAACAACTGTTTGAGTGAATTTTTAAGGGATTATTCTCTCAGTCAAGATTTCAAATGAGAATGCATCTGCAATGACAGCTTGATTGAAATCTCGTAAGAGACCTTATGCCAGAACTACCCTGCTAAGTCACTCCCAGATTCCAGACCAACAGTTTCTATGAGAAAATGAAAAGGTGTTTTAAGTTGCTAAGTTTTAAGATACATTTTACACAGGAGTAGATAATTAATATACTATTTTTTTCTCCTTCTCTATTACTTATGAGAAAATGTATTTAAGAGAAACAATAACTTTGTAAACTGTGAACTTCCCAGGAAAAACATAGGATAAAAGTATCATTTACAAATAATGATTGTTGGAAAAATTTTTTTAAAAAGTTTAATTTAAATTTCATTGGAATGATATCCTAGAGCCATATACTTCTAGAATCAGAATAAATTTCCATTCATTTCAAGCATTCTTTCTAAAAATCTCTGGGATATTTATCTGTCTTAGCTTGATCACTTCCAGCAATGCATGAAGTCTTTACAAACTGCTGTTTTATTGCTGGAATTATCTTAAAATAAAGTTCATATTGAAATAAAAGATAAGTTGGTGTCCTAGATGAAGACAGCTTTTTACTGAATTCTGCTCTAGAATATATATACTTTGGTCAAGATTTTCCTATGCTTGAATTGATTAGCACATCGATAACAACTTCCTTAGTTTACAGAAATTCCCATTAAAATTAGAATATGAAGGCTCCATTAAGAACACTTATGTTCTGCTGATACAAAAGTATGGAGACATTATGTCTCTCTAGATTCTAAACGTACCCTTTAGATTGAAATCCTCTTTTAAACAATTTCTTCTTTTTCTCAATGATTAGATCCAATGCCAGACCCCAAGACCCTCTACATGCTAGTTAGCTCTAATTTATGGCCTTGTCTAGTTTATTCATGTAATATGAACTAAGTGTATCAGTAATATAATCTAGAAGAAATATCAGCCTATCGTGTCAAATGCAATTACAAAAAAATGCACTTTAAATGATCACTAATATATTTTATATGATGATTTCCAGAAGTTTTGAATTGTTTTACCAGAAATTACATTTTATGATGAAATTCACAGTTACAATATGAGAAAAACTTTCCACACCATGGGAGCATTGGAAATGAATTCTTAAAGAAAATATCCAAAACTTCCTTTAATCTTAAATTTCTTTTCAACTTAAAAAAATTTTTTTAATAAAAGCTAAACAAGTGTAAACTTTCTTTACAAACTTTCCAAGGTTCCTAAGAACTGGAGTGCATTATTTATTAAAAAGCACTATGATGAATGTTTCATGGGTAAGTGGCATTATGCTGTGTACATAATATAAATTGAGAATTTAATAGATTTTTTTGTCATTTTCTAATGTAGCTATAAAAGAAAGATCAGGGGCGCCTGGGTGGCTCAGTGGGTTAAGCCGCTGCCTTCGGCTCAGGTCATGATCTCAGGGTTCTGGGATCGAGTCCCACATCGGGCTCTCTGCTCAGCAGGGAGCCTGCTTCCCTCTCTCTCTCTCTGCCTGCCTCTCTGTCTACTGTGATCTCTCTCTCTGTCAAATAAATAAATAAAATATTTTAAAAAAATAAATAAAAGAAAGATCAGATGATTCAGATATGCTATCACTTACAAGAATGATCAAAATATACCAACCCCATATAACCTTCAGAAGATGCCAAACTACTAGGCCACCATATCAACAGAGGGAGGACATTGCTTTTTCTACCTTTTCATTTGTAATCCAGAATACAAAGTTTAAATAAACAAAATTCAAGCAAATAGTCTACCATGATATATAAATTCATTTTTAATTTCCTCATATGCCTCTTTATTCAACAGTATTTGTGAAATTTCTAGTAAGCTGGCACTGGTCTTACTGATGAAAGTGGATAAAGAAGAGTATATAAGATGGTTTTCACTCAAATGACATATAGTTAAATTGGAGAGAATAGCATAATAATGTAAAACAATATCAACAGCTCTAAAAATTAACAATATAATAAAGAATAATGTCATAAAGTTTCAATGAATGGTCATAAAATTCTAAGGTTTTATTAGGATATATTTGTCTATTTTTTAAACTGAGAAACTGGAGTGATTTGATTTTATACAGGAGTATACCATCCAACTGAAATACCTTTCCCCTTCCAGAGGAAATTCTTATTCTTATAAAAGATCATTTAAATTTTGTATCTGATCCTCCAAAATAATTTATCAGCAAAGGTTGTGTTGAGGAAACAACAGAAAATTGTCAACACAGAGATTACTTTGAGTTATGATGCCATTGCCCATGTGCCAAGTCAAATCTGGAAATAAGCCATGTCAACAATGAAATTCGGCCCAGCGTACTGAAGATATGAGGCAACAAAGTTGGCAAATTGCAGGAAACCTTCACATGTCAGAAGCTAGTGGTAGAAACTCTAAAGGGTGGGTAGACTCAGAGTCTACCATTTTTCTACCTGATGTAGCATTTGTAGTCTCTGAATCTCAGGAGTGGACTTCCCTAGTAAGTCTAAAGTTTCTTGTCAGCATTACTCCTAATCCAGATTGCTCCTCTGTTCAAGAAAGATAAAATATTTTAAACTAACCATCTAATCACAAATAGAAGAATGAAATACTCTCTACACTTGTGTTTACTCCTTCTAAACCACAACAACAACACAGAGAAATGAAGTCAAGGACTAATTTATTGACTGTTCATTTATAAAGGGAAAACGGATGTCATGTTAACAGTAGTTAAGAATCCTTATCCATATCACATTTCAAAAAACTGTGCATATTCTGTAGGTGTTTGAGGGACTGACCCATAAGGGCTTTTAATTATCCTGTATTATCATGAAAATTTCCAGTTTAAACCTTAGTCAACTTTTTAATCAATTAAATGACAGTCATATTCAAACAACTACTTTAATTATTAACAACTTAGTTTCTTTTAAAACTAGATAATGTCTTTTGTTGGGTGGAACATTTGCACATGAAATTTGAAGTGGTGATAATCATTACCTAAAATAATAATATCAAATTGAAAGCAAAATAGTCCGAGGATTCCACTTGACTCCAATGAACAACATTCTCCCTTCCAGGTACTGCTCCATTTCTCTTTTTTGCTTCATGAATTTAGCGCAAAAATTTTTATTCATTAACTGTCTCCACTTCCTTACCTGAATCAAGCGTTAGTGTCTATTATACACTTCTTGAAGTCTTTTTTGTTTGCCTTCTCTTGCTCTGGCTTGCTCCTGCTGTTGGAAGTTGGCTACCATGTTGTGAGTTATTCTATGGAGAGTATCACTGAGAAAGGCTTTTGGCCAACAGTCCATGAATTATTAAAGCACTCAGCCCAACAATTACTAGGAACTGAGCCCTACCAACAACATATGAGTGTGCTTACAAGTGATCTATATCATTAGAATGTTGGGATGAGACTACAGTCCTGCTTTGTGAGAGACACAGGACCCATTTAAGCCACATCTGGGTTCTGTCTCACAGAAACTGTGAGATAATAAACATATAACCTTGGTTCATTTTCTTTCTCTTTTTTTTTTTAAAGATTTTATTTATTTATTTGACAGACAGAGATCACAAGTAGGCAGAAAGGCAGGCAGAGAGAGAGGAGAAAGCAGGCTCTCCACGAAGCAGAGAGCCCGATGTGGGGCTCGATCCCAGGACCCTGGGATCATGACCTGAGCCAAAGGCAGAGGCTTTAACCCACTGAGCCACCCAGGCGCCCCAGTTCATTTTCTTGATGTCCTCACCATACTTCTACATTTTCTACAGAGGATTCTTCTCATAATATCATAATTTTAAGGTTGTCTTCCTCAGATTCATCTATTTTAATTTTCTGTGTTATCTTGTGATCATCTCAAGAGGTTGGTATTCTACTCTAGGCAGCTAATCCGTATAGTCCATTGAACTTTGTTTATTCAGATCCTGAGTATGCATTCTTTGGAATGGAAGTTAGATGGAAGACAGAGTTTTTCATGACCTAATGTTGGCATTATTTTTGCCATAATATATTCTCCAGAAGCAGATTACTGGCTTTGGCTCACAGTTGAAAAAGAAAGGATTGCCCTATAAACACCAGGAGGTGAGAATCATTGTGAACCACTTTAGATTTTACTGAGTACAAGCTTCATCATATTAGCTTCAGATTTTTTATTTTAATAACTAAAATATCACATAGTTGAGGTCATCTACCTTCCCTATCCTGGTGCCATTTCTTTGCTCTCATTTTCCCTTTGTCCTGACAGATAAGCATTATAGTCGACTTGATACCTCACATTCATATTTTAAAAATTGTACCAGGTATCCATATGTATAAATAGTATATATTATTTTGATTTTTAATCTTTTTACATATATGGTATATCATAAGTAGTAGTCTAACTTTCCTTATTCACTAAAAATTAACTTTTGAGGTATATTCATTTTGTTTCTTAAATATATAGTTTATTCACTTTAACCATTTTAACTTTTCAAAACATGAAAAATTACAATTTATGTATCCATTTCCCTTCTGATAACTGAGTTTTTTTTTTTTGCTATTAAACATATAATGCAATAAACATGGTTTTATATTTCCTTGTTTTCCAGGTTTTATATACAAGAGTAGAATTGCTTTCCCAAATTTCTCTGCAAATTAGATTTTTACAATTTTCAGAAAAATCTTAACTCTATCTTGGAGTATTTCTGGGCTTAACTCTGAGCAGGAGTGGGAAGGCTTTCTATTCAAGTTTTGTTAGTTTTCTCATTTTTCACAAGAGTATGTCAACCTCAACTTTATTCTCTATTAAGGCAGGAGGGAATTACCTGAAAAAAGCCATATATCAGGGTCTTGAAAGAACAAACTCAAAGTCACATCTAGCCAAGAACTATCAAATTCTAGGGTGAGGAAATAATAGCTATGGAGGATTACTTCGGAAATACTCAAAACTCCCATTCTTCCTGATATTCTAAATCTGGATTAAACTAGAGCAGTGAAAGACTTAAATTATATTGAACTGGTCCCCAGCCTGGAGACTTGCTACTCAAAGCATGGTTCAACAAACAGGAGCATCAACATAACCTGAGAGGTTTTTATAAATGCAGATTATCTGGCCTTACTCCTGGTCTATTGAAGGGGTATCTATTTTAACAAGGTTCCCAAGTGATTATACAATCACTTATTAAAGACTAAGAAGCACAGTTTTAGATAATTACTTCTCATTTCATGGTTGGTGATTAGGTTTCATCTACCTTTGTTAAAGCTGATAAAATTCATTGTTATGTACACAGTAAGAACAATGTTCAGGTCATTGGCCATTACACCAAATAACAAACTATTGATGAGGAACCTCCAAAAAAATTTGTATGATCTTAGTGTTAGAAATAGTTATGCTTCTACTGAATAACTATTTCACTTTAATCTTTGAAACACTGGAAAATATGTAACTGACCAGAATTTGTTTTTCCTTGACTATTAGTTACCCAAAATGGGGAATAGCTTACAGCAGGTATGTTGGCACTTACAGTAGACACATTGAATTAGTCATAAACCTAGTTCCATTTTATATTACATTTTTTTGTTTTCATCATTTTAATGTGTGTAAATTCATATTTTCAGTTCTGTTTTATTTATCATTGTGAGCTATGTTAATTTTACTTGGATCAAAAGAACAAAGGAGTAGAACACTAGTTGGTACCAAATTTACCAAAAACAAGAGTATCCTGTAGTTCTAACCACTCAATACATTCTATTTTGTTGCAGTCCCATAAAATAATTATTCCTAAAGAACACAAATCCCAACACATCTCTGCCTAATGACTGTGACATTGAAGTTAATATAATAAGAATTTGAAAAAAAAAAAATTTATTTATTTATTTATTTACTTATTTACTTATTTACTTACTTATTTACTTTTGTAAGTGATCTCTACGTCCAAAGTCGGTGGGGCTCAAACTCAAGACCACAAGACCAAGAGTCACATGCTCTTCTGACTGAGCCAGCCATACACCCCAAAACTTTATTTTTTTAAGAACAGTTTTAGATCTACAACACAACTTAGAGGAAAGTAGAGATTTCTCATAAACACTTCATTCCCACACATACATATCTTCTCCTATTAGCAACATCAATTGCCAGAATGGTACTGTTTCTTTTTTTTCTTTTTTTTTTTTTAAAGATTTTATTTATTTTGTATTGGTTAGAGAGAGAGAGAGAGTGAGCGCACACAGGCAGACAGAGTGGCAGACAGAAACAGAGGGAGAAGCAGGCTCCCCACCGAGCAGGGAGCCAGAAGTGGGAGTCGATCCCAGGATGCTGGAATCATGACCTGAGCCGAAGGCAGCCGCTTAACCAACTGAGCCACCCAGGCATCCCTGTTTCTTTTTAACTAAAGATAAACATAATGTGACACATCATGATCACTCAAAATCCATCACTTTCATTAGGTTCCACTCTTGATGCTGTACATTTGTGGGTTTAAACAAATGTTTAATGACTTATATCCATTGTTGTGATGCTCCAAGTATTTTAATGTCCCTAAAAATCCTCTGTGCTCTGCCTATTCATCTCTTCCTCAACCCCCATCATTGGTACTAATCTTTTTACTGTCTCCATCATTTTTTTTCCAGAATGTTAAATAGTTGGAATCATACAATATGTGTCTTTTCAGATTGACTTCTTTCACTTGCTAATATACATTTAATGTTCCTCCACATTTTTTCAGAGCTTAATCACTTATTTCTTTGTAGTGCTGAATAGTATCAGCACTTTCTGGATGTATCACAGTCTATTTATCCATTCACCTCCTGAAGGACATCTTGATTATGTCCAAATTTGACAATTATGAACAATGCTGCTATAAACATCTATGTGCAGATTTTTATATACACATAAATTTTAAAATATTTTCGATAAATACCAAGAAGTGCAATTGTTGGATCATATTGATAAGAGTATGTTTAGTTTTGTAAGAAACCATCAAACTGTCTTTCAAAGTGGCTATAAAATTTTGTATTCTTTCCAGATATCAATGAGTGTTCTCCAGCATTTGGTATTTTCAGTGTTCTGGATTTTGGTTATTCTAATAGGTATGTACTGGTATCTCATTTTAATTTTCATTTCCTGATGACAAATGATACAGTCCATCTTTTTATATGATTATTTAACATCTGTGTATCTTCTTTGGTATCTTAAGGTCTTTGGTTTATTTTTAAAATTAGTTTGTTTGTTATTTCATGTTGAATTTTAAGAGTTCTTTATATATTTTGGATAATAGTCCTTTATCAGATGTGTCTTTTGCAAATATTTTCTCCCAGTCTGTGGCATGTCTTCTAATTCTCTTGATATTGTCTTTCACAGAACACATTATGGGAATTTTAAAATTATACTATTTCAAAAAATAAAACATTTTTAAGGAGCTAATATTATGCTTAAATAAAATTTACATGTCAACTCTATAAGATGATGTTCATGTGGCCAAAACTGGCATAATCATGAGACATGAGTTTGCTTGTGTTTGGCACAGCAACCTAGTATTACACTTCTAGGACATTTCCAAATAGTTTAGTTCTTGCAAAATGTTTCTTTGAATGCTTAGTCCTTCATCAATCATAATTGAAATATAGCCCAGTGTATTGGACTTAAAATCAGTAGATATAGGAATAAAAATTACCTGCTTATTAACAGTGTGAACTTTTAAAAGATGCTTATCTACTTTTGAGTTTCCGTTTACATAGAAGACAGTAAGAATATCCACTTCACATATTTGTTGAGAGAATTATTTAAATAAGCTATACAAAAGAGCCTAAAACAGCCCCTAGTAAAAATCATTTGTTAGTGTTTTTCTCTGACTGTTAACTAAGCTGGTATTATTTTGTTAATGGACTCCAAAAACAACAGTTAGAGAACATTTAGAAAATGTTATTCAAACCTTAATGTTAATAACTATTCAGTAGTCCTTAATATAATTACTGTCTTAGTTTTGGAAATTTACATTATTTATTTTCCACTCAAAATAATGTTAAATGTACACTTTCTCAAGGACCCAGCAGCCAGTCCTTTGAAATGCAATTATCAAGATAAAAAGGCTCACTATCTCCCAGTCTCTATAAAGAGGATAAGAGACTAACTTTAATAAGCACCAGTTAATAAACTCACATGGCTAAAGGAGAGCAGAATATGCCACCTAAAGGTATACCACTTTGGTATGTTGATGATTTTAAAATAAAGTTACTTAAGAAACAGCTGATACAAGAAGGATA
This sequence comes from Martes martes, assembly GCF_963455335.1. Lineage (NCBI taxonomy): Eukaryota > Metazoa > Chordata > Mammalia > Carnivora > Mustelidae > Martes > Martes martes. The sequence continues at coordinate 83,075,946 of NC_137898.1, read as the reverse complement.
CTCTAACCCTCCTTCTTCCCCACCTAAGGCAGGAACTAATCTTCCTTGTAAAAAGCACTATCTCTGTACCAGGAGAGTAGAAGGCATCCTTTCCACCAGAAATAGGGAATTTAGGGCCATTAAAACTGACTAAACAAACCTTTTTACTTCTTCACTAATTATTACCTCAAGCCCAAACTCATTTATCTTGCTAATTCTTCACAAATGCATGCTTCTTTGTCTAAAAGGTATAAAAGCTGCTTGCTTTGGCCACTTCCTATATGTATGAGATTAAATTTATTTTCTTTTGTTAATCTGTATTATGCCAATTTAATTATTAGACCAGCCAAAAACTCTAGAAGCAAAGAAAGGAAAAGTTTTTCCACTGTTACACACCCTAATCACATTGACCAACTTGTCCGTCCATGTCCTTCACTTTTCTAGATCTTAAAAACTCTGCCACTTTCTGTTTTGAGAGAGTTGTTTGAAACTCTCACCCCTGCTGTAATAGACTTGACCCCAATTACAATAGTCCTAAAAAAAAAAAAAATGTTCATTGCATGTTTAACTTCAACAGATGCAGTTTTCCTTTAACACTTACCATCTTGTTTGAAGGCATCTGAGGGATGATAAAGATTGATGGGGGAATAATAATGTTGAGCTGTTCCTCGCCAGCTTGGTGAAGAAACACTCAGTGTTCCTAATAAAGGATTACTGTATCGCAGTCTGGTCTTTGAACCAAAGAGGGATGAAGATGAACTCTTTTTAATTCTTAACAAAGCAGCATATGAAGTAGGGAAATTAGGAAGAGCTCCAGAATATTCTGTAAAAGAAAAACAATAATGAAAAATGAATTCTAATGAGTATTTTTTTTCCTGTGAAAATTATTTTTTCTTAAGATATTGTTAACAACTTCCCTTGGAACTGCAACCAAATGCAAACTACAGAGATAGTGGCAAAATAATATAAAATATTACTTATATGATTTAAAATATATTTTTTAGAAATTCTGCTAGTCTCAATGTTGGGTCTACAAGAGAGAAAGAAAGAAAACAATCACGAAAGAAGAAAGAGAAGAAAAAGAAAGGAAAAAAACAGAAAGGAGGGAGGAAGAAGGAAATAAGGGGAAAAAGTAAGAAAGACATCCAAAAGTTCAAGTTTTTATTCCTTTGCCAGGAATATTTGGGAATTAACTTTTTTTGTTTGCCTTCTTATTAAAATATCCATTCACATAAGTTTGATCATTTCTTTATTTATTATTAAAAAATGAGAAAAAGGAAAAAAAAATACCCACATTCTCAGTTACATCCTTTATATATAGATTGAATCTTCAGGAGTAAAATTTATCACTTAGTAGGAAATGCATCTAAGGCAGAATGTATTTTGACTAGACTATAAGTTATTCCCCGTGTTCTTGAAAAACAGTCAAATTCACAGTGGAAAATAAGCAATTTTGGACAAAAGTTGTTTTGTAGATTTTGTTATATAATTTATATAACAATATTAATTATTAAGTGGGGACACTGTTATGAAATTCCTACATTAACTGATTATTGAGAAATGTCTTGACCATATTTTGTTTTAATTTCCAAGGTTTTTCATTAAAAAAGATATATATATATATATATATAGTACCTGAAGGATAATATAATAACTCTTTTATGTCCCTAGGAGACAGTCAGGTTAGTGTATAGAGCAAATGTTTAAAAATAGAAAACAATGAATTTTGGAACACTGAAATAATTTAATTAAATTTTAAAAATGCAAACTAATTATTATGAAATCTAAAGAAAAATTAGGAATTGGAATATTTTTCAATTTTTTAATTACTATTTATTTATTTGACAGACAGAGATCACAAGTAGGCAGGCAGGCAGAGAGAGAGAAGGGGAAACAGGCTCCCTGCTGAGCAGAGCCTGATGATGACGTGGGGCTCCATCCCAGGGCCCTAGGATCATGACCTGAGCTGAAGGCAGAGGCTTTAACCCACTGAGCCACCCAGGTGCCCTCAATGTTAATTCTCAATTGAATTTTAAAATTTCTTAATGTTGGAAATATTAAAAAAATTTTGTTGAGAGTATCTGACATTTGAATTTAATGGATGTTGACTTAATTGGACAAAAAATAATTTACCTTTGTGAGTAAACTTTCTCATAATGAAAATTATTTAGAATCCTTGTTTTGTCTCAGAGTTATTTTTGAATGCAAGAAGCATTTCTGTGATTTGAAAATAACACTTTCATAGGTGTTAAACATTGAATTAAGTATAAAAATTTCTGTTTTGTGAAACTATAAATATGATTTCTCTGAAACTTGAAAAAGTATGTTTTTAGGTGTTCATTTTAGATGTTTTGCACATTTAAATTGAGTAAGATATGTATAATCCAACCCTATCAGGAACTGTTAAGAGATTCATGTCCTTTAGTCCTTGTGTTCAACTACAAGCATGGTGAAGGTGGATCAATTTTAAATGAAAATAGCTAACCTCTCCTGGGCAAACTATATAAGAATAGATTATGGGTAGACATAAAATCTCCTTTAAAACCTGGAATTAAATGCAAGTCTTGGCACCTAGAGGTATAAGGAATTGAAAAGAGAATGAGTTTTCCTTCAAGATAGTTTGTAGTTGTGGTCTCTGAACTTACTCATTTCTTAGTGTAGTCTGTTTCTCTGTTGTTTTAGCTGCCTACCCTGCTTATATATAAAAAGTAAAAGAAAAAAAGAAAAGAAAAAGAACCATACCATGCTAGTGTTAAACATTAAAATGGATATGAGAATGTGGTTTATAGTCTTTAAAGCTAGAGAAGGATAATCGGTGGAAAACTAGAAGGGGCATAATAAGGCTCAAAAAATCCAGGACCATTATCGAGTTTGTGAATCATATGTGTACATATAATAATTATATATGTTATTTGCTAATATATATTAACAAAATGCATACTATCTATGTGCTACAGTAATTGGCTTATAGCACTCTGTATAGATAGACCTGAGCCAAATGATGATTTGGCTGTGTGCTCCACACCAGGGCTTCATTTGTAATGTAATCAGTGGCATCTGTTGCAGTGGAGATTCCTTTTTCATCAATTAAAGTGAATCCAAAGCTGTTACTAGAAATCTGACAATATATTCATTCATTCATGTATTCAGCAAACATGTCATGAGAACTCAGTAGGGACTAAATGCTAGGGATACAAAGGTGAACAAGATATTGCACCAGGCATCAGGGAGCTTGTGATATAGTGACAAAGAAAGGCAATTATACAGAACTTTAATCCAATGTGATTAAAAAAGGAAAAAAGTAAAATCAAGGAGTTATGAGCTCCCTCTGATGGGTGGCAAAATTTCTCATCTAGTCTAGGGCCATCAGAAAATGCTTTCCAGATGAATTCTATCTAATCTAAATGCTGAAAGACCATTAGTGATTAGTTCAGCAAAGTTCTGGGTAGGGAAAAAAGCCTAGTAAGGGAAGAAAATATATGAATACCTGGAAAGGAAAGGATGCAGGGTGTTCTTGGTAGATTAAAATAGTCAGGAGCTCAGAGGGTGAGGGAGAGAGGTGAGAGGAGAAGTAAGACTGGATAGGTAAGCTGGGACTAATGTTGAAATTGCTTATTATGCCTTCTAAAATGGTAGGACTCTGAAAGGAAAGCAACATAAAGTTTAGAAAGATCTCTCTGGTTGCAGTGTCATTTGGAACAAGACAAAAGAAAAAAAAAAAGCATATCAATAGCCTAAAGCTGTGATAAAGACAAAGATGAGTCAAGAATGAAGAGATGGATGGAAATGAAACAATAAAGATTATTGATTGATTAAACTGGAGACAAGGAAGGGAAAATAAGAATTTGGGAATACTCTGTGCTACTAGAAGATGGATAAAGGTGGAGCAAAAGGCATGTACTTCAGGTGAAAGCTCATGAATTCAGTTTGGGGGAAGGGGAGAGCTTGAAGTACTCCTAGGGCATTAATTTTGATTAAAACATTTTGTAAACGTAAGGGAGTCACAGGCTAATGAGAGATTATGAAATCATAACCAAATAGATAGTTGATAAACTATGAGATAGATGAGCTTGCCAAGGGGGGAAAAAAAAACATAAAATGAGGAATAGAGTGTTGAAAATGGAACCCTGATTTAAGAAAATAAGTAGAAGCATTTAAGAGAATAGTATATAAGATAATAGTAGAAGCAGTGGAACCTGTAAAGAGGAAAAGAAAGAACATGTGAAGTTATTAAGAAGAGTGGAAGAGTCAATGTTGATGAGAGAGCAGGTGACAGTGTTGAAGACCTGTATGGAAAGTCTGGCCCTGAAGAGAAGGGGTGTCCCACGGCAGCAAAGCTGCCTTACTGCTCCACATAAAATGTGCAGTGAATGTGAAAGTGAAAGGAGGTGAAGAGGACTTCTCAAGCTCTGGAATAGAGTCTGGAACACCCACAGTACCAATTCCATTGCATTAAACATGTAAACTCTGGCCTTAGCCTGTGACTTCTAATGGTCTCTTGGTCTGAGTGTAAGTAACTATCAATTCAGTGAGGTTTTCCTCTTTTGGAGGCATTTCCAACTCTTCTACCTGGTGCCCTCCCAGCTATCCAGGCTCCTTTTCTGACATCTCTAATTTCTTCACTCTTTATTCCAAGTTCTGGGGACCCTCAACTCTGGAAAATAGATACATTACTGTAGGTAAATGGGAAAGTGAGGTTTCCATCCTAAGACTTTGTTTAACTCCCAATTCTGGGAGACTGAATTGATTTAACATGTATGTCAGTTAAAGGTAAAAAATACTACATCAACTTCTTAAGTTTAAATTCAGATATTTGCATTTCTGTCCATCTCATCTTATTGTTCACCTCTTTCTAGGGTCTCAACCTCTTCAAGATATATAAGCTACTGATCTTAATACCCTTTCACTGCCCTGCAGTCGTCTCATTTCCTCAGTCACCTCCCTGTCCAGTTTAAAGTTTGTGGTTCATTACTTTAGTTACTTCCTTCAATGTACCTTCACTCACACTGACCCTTATCTTCTCTTGTTTTTACAGACTAAACTCCCTGTCTACTCTAAATTCAACCATCAACATGCTGTACTCCCAAGTGCAGCTGGAAAAGAACAGAAAATCATGCCTAAGTTTACATTTCATCATATTAACTATGAGTGAGATTTTCAAGTTTCCAAGCAATGTTACTACATTTCCCTAATCCATTTAATATCCCTGAATGGAATAATTTACATCTTATCTTTTGTCCTCCACCTCCACACTTCCTTGGGTTTCCTGATTATGGTGCTCCTATTTAATTGAGAAAATAGAAGATGGCAGAGGAGTGGGGGACTCCATTTCAACTGGTCTCCTGAATTTAGATGGAAATCTACCAAGCCATTCTGAACACCCATGAAATCAGCCTGAGATAAAAGAATATATGTCTGGCTTTTTACAGGGGCAAAGGACCTGTGGCCCTGCACGTGCATCTTGCCTGGATTGTAGTTGATATCTTCTATTCTGTACATCCCCGCAACCACCCCTCAACAGAATGACTAGGAGGAAGAACTCCTAACAAACAAAAGAACCAGAGACAGTGACCTCTCCTGCAGACCTAATAGATATAGATATAAGCAAGATGTCAGAAATAGACTTCAGGCTAGCAATTATGGAGACAATAGCTAGGCTTGAGAAAACACTTAAGAAAAGACACAAAGAGATGGAAAAACATTCCACGCATGGAACAGAAAACATTCCATTCATGGATTAGAAGAATAAATATTGTTAAAATGTCTATCTGGCCCACAACAGTCTACACTTTCAATGCTACCCTTATTAAAATACCATTGGCATTTTTCAAAGAGCTAGAACAAACAATCTTAAAAATTTGTATGGAAACAGAAAAGTCCCCAAATTGCCGAGGGACTGATGAAAAAGGAAAACAGAGCTGGGGGCATCATGTTGCCTCAAGCTCTATTACAAAGCAGTGATCACCCAGACAGCATGATATTGGCACAAAAACAGACACATAGATCAATGGAACAGAATACAGACTCCAGAAATGAACCTTCGACTCTACGACCAACTAATCTTTGACAAATCAGGAAAAAATATCCAATGGAAAAAAAGACAGTTTTTTCAATAAATGGTGCTGGGAAAATTGGACAGCTACATATAGAAAAATGAAACTGGACCATTCCCTCATACCCTACACAAAGATAAGTAAAAAATGGATGAAAGACCTGAATGTGCGATAGGAATCCATCAAAACCCTGGAGGAGAACATAGTCATCATCTTTGACATCAACCACAATAACTTCTTTCAAGACACATCTCCAAAGGCAAGTGAAACAAAAGCAAAAACGAACTTTTGGGACTTCATCAAGATAAAAAGCTTCTGCACAGCAAAGGAAACAGTCAACAAAACTAAGAGGCAGCTCACAAAATGAGAGAAAATATTTGCAAATGACATATCAGAAAAAGGGCTGATAGCCAAGGTCTATAAAGAACGTCTCAAACCCAGCATTCAATAAACAAATAACCCAGTCAAAAATGGGCAGAAGACATGAAAAGACACTTCTCCAAAGAAGACATACAAATGGCTAACAGACACATGCAAAAATGCTCAACATCATTAGCCATCAGGGAAATACAAATCAAAACCACAATGAGATACAACCTTATACCAGTTAGAATGGCAAAAGTTAACAAAACAGGAAGCAACAAATGTTGGTGAGGATGTGGAGAAAGGGGAATCCTCTTACTTTGTTGGTTGAATGCACACTGGTACAGCTACTCAAAAACAGTATGGAACTTCCTCAAGATGTTAAGAATAGAGCCACCCTATGACCCAGCAATTGCACTACAAGGTATTTACCCCAGAGATACAGATGTAGTGAAAAGAAGGTGCACATGCACCCTGATGTTCATAGCAGCAATTTCCACAATAGCCAAATTGTGGAAGAAGCCAAGTTTCCCTTCAACAGATGAATGGATAAAGAAGATGTGGTTCATATATACAATGGAATATTATTCATTCACCAGAAATGATGAATACCCACCTTTTGCATCGACATGGATGGAACTGGAGGGGATTAGGTTAAGTGAGGTAAGTTAAACAGAGAGACAATTATCATATGGTTTCATTCATATGTGGAACATAAGCAATAGCACAGAGGACCATAGGGGTAGGGAGGGAAATCTGAAGGGGGAGAAATCAGAGAGAAAGATGAACCATGAGAGACTATGGACCCTGGGAAACAAACTGAGCATTTCAGAGGGGAGAAGATGGAGGGAGAGCTTAACAGGGTGATGGGTATTAAGGAGGGCATGTGTTATGATGAGCACTGGGTGTTATACATAACTAATGAATCATTGAACACTACATCAAAAAACTAATGTACTATACAGTGGCTAACTGAACATAATAAATAAATAAACAAATAAATGAGAAAACAGAAACAATCATAAGAGTAGATCTCTCACATGCACCCCCACCTGTATGTACATTCATATATTCTACCTTGCTTTCACTGCGTTGCTGTGAATGAATTATTTATGTCTCTATTAAAAATAAAATCCTCCACATGTGTGCATTGAATCTCATTCCATCCCATCTTGACCGCTCGAGGACATCTTTCTAGAAAACTCCCTCTATTTCTCCTTCAGAAACAATTTTTATCTCCTTATTAGATTATTCCCATAACCATACAAGAAGTGATACAACCTTTTTGAAAAGCTATCTAAACTTACCATCCCTCCCACTGATTTTCTTTTATAGCAAGACTTCTTGAAAAGAGCTGTCAGTGGTCACTGTGTTCAATTCCTCTCCTGCCATTCTCTCTTGAGCCTACTGCAAGCAGTCTTGCTTATAATATTCCACAATAATGACTCTTTCAGGTGAACAATGACAGGTCATTGCTGAATCTAAAGATCAGTTTTCACCTATGAGCAGTTTTCAACATGGTTAACCATTCTTTTTTTTTTTTTTTTCCTTTAAATCTTTTTCCTATGTGATTCCAGGACACTATCATCTCATCTTTTTATTGCTATTTCACTATCTACTCCTTATTTCTTTTGCTTCTTTGCCTTCTCAGCTTCTAAATGCTGGTATTGCAGAAAAAAAAAATATCCTCTCCATTTAAACAGAATCATAATAGGAAGAAAGTTTAAAAAAAAAGTTTTTTGTTTTTTTTTTTTTCCGTTCTTCTCAAGCTTCTTTTCAAGGCACTCCAGGTTTTTAACTTTTTTTCTCCTTTTTGTTAATTATATGTATCATAGTTCTTAGTTTTACAAATTTTTAAAATGATTTTGTTTATTTAATGTTCCTCTGCTAATATTTTACCAGTTTGTAATCCTTTATCAATACTCCCAGACTGTAAATTCTATGAAGGCACCAATGCTTTTCAATGTTCCTTCTAGCTTCACCTTTGTAGTCAACAGTTCTTTACTCTCTCTCTTGTGCTTCTGTCTCAGTTCCTAAACATTTCTTGACCTCTGTCACTGAAAGGCATCTTCTGAGATAAATAATTTGGTACATCTTATTCAGGATTCAGAACTTGTTTTTGGTCATCACTTTAAGAACTGTCATTTAAGAAATAGGGGCATAAACAAAAAAAGAAAAGGAAGGAAGAAAGGAAGGAAGGAAGGAAGGAAGGAAGGAAGGAAGGGGAAGGAAAAGAAAAAAAAGTAAAGAAAGAAATAATAGCATATAATAATAGATTTCAAAGAGACTCAGTGAAATATAACTGCTAAGTGACACTCTGTTGGGCTCTGGACTTGTTTCTTATTAAACATAAGCCCTTGATTTCTTTCAGCAAACTTAAACATCATTTTCTCCCTAATTGGCTCCTTTCCCATTCACCATACATCGATTTTTTTTCAGCAACTCTTCACTTAAATTCTACTACGTGTTAGGAACTGAGGATACAGTTGTGAGTAAATATGAGCATTGGTAGAGGATTATAAATTGGTAAAATGTTAGCAGAGGAACATTAAATAAAATTATTCTAAAACTATATAAAAATAACTATGATACATATAGTGAAGAAAAAGGAAAAAAGAAAAGAAAAGAAAAGAAAAGAAAAAACAGAGTGCCTTGAAAGGATACTTACCAACATCTAACTTTTTTTACTTTGTTGCCATCATGACTCAGTTCCTGGCAATGAAAACTTTTCTCTTGGCTCTGGTGTTTACATCCTCCTACACCTTGGCCACTCATTTTATTGACTGAAAATTTTGGATGAGAGCAGCTTTGTCAGTAAACCTGTTTGCAAAATAGGCTTCAAAGTTAGATTGTTTGGATTTAAATATGTACTCTACCTCAGAGCAGATCTGTGGCTTTGGACAAAATATGAATAGCTCTATGTCTCAGTTTCCTTGCCTTTAGGATGGAGATAACAATAATTTTTCCTTTGTAGGTTGTTGTAGATATCAAATAAACAATACACATAAAGCACCTAGAAATTTGTCTGGTTCATAGTAAGAACTCAATAAATGATTACCATATAATTTTTTGTTATTATCTGCATTTACTACCTCTGGACATAACTGAATATCAGGTTTATGCCTTCCAGATTTGATCAGGTTACAAAATGAAAATATAAATACCAAATTTTAATTCTCATTTTACCTTGAGGAGTTGAAAGACTGACAAATGGAAGGGGGTAGTTACAATTTAATTTTCCTGACAGGTATATTCTCATGAGTAAATTGTTAAGAAAAAATTTTGGCCACTAATGGAAATTATGAATCTATAGAAAACTCATGCTTATATATTGTTGTGTTTCTATTGGCTAAAGCAAGACCTACTTATCCTTTCTCCATCTTCCTGTCCAGGGTTTGGAAGGAAAAGTGACTCAGAATTCTTCGTTAGAGAAATCTTCATCAGTTGCTCAAACTTTTAATGAATATCTATGCTGAAGATGTCAGCAGAATCTAGTTATACGTTAATCATTTTTTTCTTCTATTTTCTCACTGCTCATAGATCAGACCTTAGGGAATGTGCATTACAGTTATTTCTAAAGTGGTCTAGAGAATTGGTGATAAAACTCAATTAACCTGGTGCTCTCACACCATGAAACTCCAGCTGGATGTTGGGTAGGAGTAAATATTAATGCTTTCATTAAATATTTCCTAATCAAATGACCCTGGACCACTGAACCTATATTATTTAATAAAATTGTAGTCTATTAAGTCAGAATGACATTGCCACCACTTGCAGTCTTAGAACTAATAGCATTACCTTTCCTTACCTAAAAGGTCACTTTATAGATATCATTGCCATTAATGTAAATAATATTCATGAGATAATGGATTAGAATTAGTAGAAATAGAATTTTTATGGCAATATTTATAAATAAATAGAATAAAAATGCCAATATGATAAAGGGTACATTTTAAAATATATAATTCCTTACCATATTTAAAATTTCCTGAATTTTCTGATGTCAAGTAAATTTAAGAATTGCATCTCTGTCCCTAAGTGTGAAAAACATGTTTACAATGAACTTTAAAGCACTTAAACTATTGATGATAAAACTAGAGTATCACCATTGTATTCTGTACTTAAATCTTTTTCTGTCATTTCCCTACACAATGGTATTAATTTTTATAGCCAAATAAGTCTAAGCAACCCCAAAATTCATTAAGTGACAAGTTTTTGTATAAATTCAATTCTAGTTTTATTTTATATATTTATTTAAGTTCATACAATAATAAATATAAGTAAACTTTAGAATCAAATGATAGGTGATGCTCTGGAGAATATTAATGCTTAATCATGGATTCATAAATCAGTGGAGCAAATAGTGACACCATATATTGATGACACAGTGTACAGAAAAAGCAGAAGTCATACAATATCCAAGCCTACAGTGTGACTCAATTTGGCATCAAAGCCAGCTTAAGGAAATTTGATATCTGACCTTTTTCAGGATAATTGTTAAGGCTGTCCTCTCTTGGATGAGAATTAATGTTAACTGTGCAACTTTAGCCTGCTACTGTCTTATGAAGCTTGCAAGGATGGATGTAACACCTCAGTGAAGCCAGTCATGTGAAGCATATTTAAAAGTGGTTAATAATTTATAAATAATGTGGATCATTTCAGTTTGGTAGTGTGCATCTATGGCAGAGGAGAGTTTGAAATAGCCTGAGTCAAATTTCCATTATGTCTCAGATCAGCACTTTCTTCAAGAACTGTATTATGTGTAAACTTCATAGTGTTTTAGTTGGAGAAGTAAGAAAAGATATGCAGAAGATTAAATTCATCACTTTTTAATTTTTTTTTTATTTTTAATTACTTTTCAGTGTACTAGAATTCATTTTTTATGCACCACACCCAGTGCTCCATGCAATATGTGCCCTCCACAATACCCACCACCAGGCTGGCCCAACTTCCCAGCCACCGCCCCTTCAAAACCCTTGGATTGTTTTTCAGAGTCCATAGTCTCTCATGGTTCATCATTTTTAAAGCATCAAAGTCAGACATCTAAACTTAGTACTTCAAAGATGTATATATATAAAAAATAAACAGCATTGCATTTCTAGTGTTCTTTGCATGAGATTGAAAAATAGACATAGAGTAAAAAGAAACATAGCTCTAAATTATTTCTACCACTCCTGTTCAGATACGCTATTTACATTTGAAGTCATAATGATTTAAGATTTGGAAACTTTATCTTTTTTCAATAGTAAATATTTAGTTGTATGCACAGATAGATCATGAAAGTTTCTGTACCTTAATCTGGATATTATGTATACTATGTATCTTTTATTAAATGAGAGATGGAGAGAGACAGATCTCATATCTTTTCTGATTTGTATGTTTTTCCACTATTATTATAAGTTTAAAAAAATATATAGTATTTAGATACTCTTTAAACTATCAAAAGCCTAAAGTGTGACTGCATTAATTGATATTTCCTCCATAATATGCCTGTTGTTTTCTAATCACTAAGGAAATTAGTAAGGGCAAGAGCTAGTTGTGAAATATAACCAATTAATTTAGTGATTAAAGAATTCCCTCTTGTTTTGGATAATTAAAGCTTTCAGTGAAGTCTTAAGTCTGCAATGATTATATTAGCTTTTATCTTCTCAGTCTCTGTGTATTTAAGATAGATTAGATAGTATTTGATAAATCAGATAAAGCTGACGTTATTTAGCAATAAATACTGTGATTAAAAAATAATTAAACAAAATGCATTCCCCTTGCCCCCAATTTTAGGAAATATTCTTTTAGAATGTTATGGTTTCTTTTTATGCAGATATAAAAAATAAGCAGGTGTGTTTCATTATGTCCAGTGCTTCCAATGGTGTAGTAGCTATGCTACAATCTATAAGTATATAGAATGTGGATGTACTCACTCCATTTTGGATTTAGAAAGGGAATTCAAGATGGTCAATTACATTAATGGAATTTTAGATAGCTAAGAATTATCTTGATAATTCTTAATCTTGTGGGCTTCGTAGACATACTTAATGCAATACAGGATGTAACATTCATTCAGTACACTGAAAATGTTCAATTATTATGTACCCCAAATGGAAAGTTAATCATGGAAATACAAAAAGCAATAAAATAGAAAATATTTGCCTTTAAAAAGTTTTTAGAAACTAAGAGAAGAATAATGTAAACTTCAGGGAAACCACTTTATAATCATAGAATTTTAACAAACCTTAGTCTGATGCTGATAGTCTCTCAGATAAAAAATATAGTGCCAGTTTTAGAGAAATGGTCTTCACTGGGTTTAGTTCTTTTCAAATAGGGGATGTGTAGGAAGTTATTTTTACCCTTGCATAGGTTAGAAGCCATAGAGCAGTAAGATGCCATCCTATTAAGAAAATAAATGTTTCTCTCAGGCCTGGTGGAATTCTCATTCCACATGGGCACTATCTTAGGCTGAAGTGTGTCTCTGTAAGGAAGGAGGAAAGTTCCAAGCAAGCTGCGCCTTCTGACTTAGGTGAGTGTGTTGACTCCTGCCTTGTGCAGCGGCTCTGAGCAAATCAATTTCCATATATTTACCATTAAAGAAATCTCAATGCTCATTTTCTTCAGCTGTTGGTTGTTCCAGTAATCACGGTCTCATTGAGATGACCAAGCCACAAACCACCCTATTAAAAGTGGAGGTGAAATAGGAGCATAATAGGATTATTGTGCGTTCTAACTTGCTGGGGGAAATCTAGGAAGAAGCGATTGTTACCAATCAAACAGGACGTGACACTGGACATAGAATTTAACTTAAGCTTTTTCATATTTCAGAAATGAAAAATAAACATTTAAAAGTGTGTTTATGACTTTTATTTTGCTACTTTAGCACATGAAAAAAGTTGCTTAATAATTCTTTCAAAGGGTGTTAGTTATTGAAGTTCTCAAATGGCCTCATTTTAAGGCAATTTTTCTTCAAAGGTAGTCCTACAAATTTGACCCTAGTAACTACATGCTAGTGAGGCAATATGGGAATAAATCTGAAACTATGCAACTAACAGCAATTTCTTTAAAAAAGGTATCAAAATATTTTTTTCAATGAAATCTTAGCAAAGTTAAGTGAATTCTCATTTAACAGAAGAAATACCTGCAAATCATTTAAAATTACTCATCTGCTCTGATTGTGGTATCCTAGCCTAAACTGACAGCTCATTTGGCCCAGTAGCTTAAATAAAGATAAAGACATCAAAGAGGCTAAAATGTTGCATCCTGATTTAGAATGCCACTCTCACTGTCAGTGCCTCCACATCTGCCTCATCTGTGGCACTTACTCAATATCTAACAAACCCAGTTTCCAGAAAGCAACTCCTAACTGTGAAACTGTTATTTCTCAGATACTTACAGATCACAAACTCTACTTTCCTACTCAAAGGCTTACATGAATTAAGTTTCAAGGAAATACATCTGATACTTTGCTAAATCTGTGGGAGTGTTTTAGCTCAACTGCCTTTTATTCATTTTGTTACTTGCTTCAGAGTCAAAGGGGTCCTTCTCTTAATCCTTTCCCTTATGGAATAAATTATGGGGTTCAGATTCAACAGGAATTGTGATTCCTTAAATTTTCCATGAATTCTAATTTTAAACCTTCTGATTATAACATAAATATATCCTTACTGTAGAATCAAAATCATCTCTAAATTTAAATCCAGAGGCAATACCTTTGCAAAACAATCTCTGATGTTTTCTATTTCATGTATAGACAGATATATCAACAGACATAGGCAGATTTTGTTTGTTTTGTTTGAAGGAAACTGGGACCAGTTTATAGATGCAGTCTCCTAATTTTTATTTAATATCATATTGTGATTATTCAATCCTGTTCCAAATGTTCTTCAAATGCATTTTATTGGTTGCATAACATTCCAGTGATGTGTTCTGTTATAATTTATTTAATCCTGTCCCTGTGATCTAATTAAATTTTCTCTTATAAATAATGATGCAGGAGTATCCTTGTACATAAATTTCTATCTGTATAACTAATAATTTCCTTAGAAGAACATCATAGTGGTAGAATTTCTAAATCTGGAAATTGCTTTTAATTTTGTTTTCTAAGAGTTTTGACTTACTCATGTTCTTGTTAACATTCTGAGGCAGTGGGGCGCCTGGGTGGCTCAGCGGGTTAAAGCCTCTGCCTTCGACTCAGGTCATGATCCCAGGGTCTTGGGATCGAGCCCCATGTCGGGCTCTCTGCTCAGCAGGGAGCCTGCTTCCTCCTCTCTCTCTCTCTGCCTGCTTCTCTGCCTACTTGTGATTTCTGACTGTCAAATAAATAAATAAAATCTTAAAAAAAAAAAAATCTGATAAAAAAAAAAAACATTCTGAGGCAGTAATAACTTTTTAACATTTCATTATAATATCTTATATACTATTTTAATAGATGATTGCTAATGAGAATTATCCTTAAAGTATGATAACAAAAACCCTATTTCATCATTGCTTAGGTTTGCATTTTAATTATTAGTCAGATACATTTTCTATACACATATTTCCTCATTGAATTACATATAAAGTAGTTTTCCTTTTTTTCCCTATTCAATTGTGATTTCTTTTTCTTGGTTCTTAAAATCATTTTGTATATTATAACCATTGGTAATTCCATTTACTGCAATGCTAATTTTAATTTGATGATAGTATACTATAGAAAGAAAATTTACATTTTTATGTAGGTAAATATAATGATCATTTTCTTTCTTATTATTTACTTTGACTTTTGAATTTCTTTCTGAATTTACTTATGCCTACTCAAAGATTTTAGATTTAGAAATATTAGATTCACCCTAAAAACAATACATATTTTTCTCTGTGCCATGTTCAAATGCCAATTTAAAAATAAAGTCATATTAACCTGATTGATGCAAATTTTATTTATTTTTTTTAGGGGGAGTGGACAATAATTTTTGAGTACTATTTAAAGTTCAAAATACACTCAGAATATCTAAAAGATTATTCAGATTTCTTTTGTTCTATGTCAGGTACAAAATTACTTGAGGTTAATAAGAATGATTAGCTTTGGAAGGGAGGAAGTCAGTGAATATTTAATCCAAATTAATAAAGAATGCATTTAAGCCAAACCCACAGGCCAAAAAATGCTATTAAACTTAAGCTAAGAAGAGCCTTTTAAGACTAGTGTGGGCTCATGCGTTGGATAGTAAAGGCAGATCTGCTTTATAAAACAATTCTTGGAAATCTGTATTGTTAGTGACATCATATGTTGTCAACTATTTCTTTTTTAAATTTTATTTGAGATTGTCACTAAGCCCACTTAACATCTTTTTGCTGAACACACTTTATTGTGGCTACAAGTTTTAATTTCACGACAATGCAAAAAATTCTGATGTTTTAGGTGACACTTTTCTTCTTTTATAAAATGATAGTTGGTCAGTGTCTAAGGCTCAATGACATTTATCAGCTATCTAATTAAAATGCAGACACTTTTATAATAATTGCAAATGTGACCTTCATTTGTATATTTTTGCTAGCTAGTATGTTTAGCCAAATGTCACAAAGAATCCTAATCCATTCCTTCCCATAATGTTTAATTATATTACATTGAAATTGTTCATTCTTCAGTTACCATGGTTTATAAAATCATACTGCTTCCCTGGAGAGTGGGGAGCTATGGTTCCAATATCTTAATGAGCAGTGATTGTAAGGCTGTGTCTACAAGCTGCCAAAACAACTAGCAGAAAAACGAAAATCCATTCAATTAGCAAGTTAGTTTGTCTTCATGATGCCAAACAATAGCTCTGATTTGTTTTTCTCTGTACAAATAAGGGATTCACAGACTTGTCATAGTTTGTTTCAGCTTTCTGTTCTCTCCTAGCACCTTCAGATCTTTCTGTCTGATGGCCTGGGTGAAATTGTCTCATGGATGTTCCAAAGGTATTTTTTCCAAGTTCTACCTTCTTCATACCCAGAAGCACTGCCCTCGTTAACTCTTCTAAATTCTCTCCAGATATTCCCAGTCCATCATCCACAATTCCATGGAAGTAGTATTTATAGCACGGAAATCTGATTATGATATATGTCTGCCCAAAATACTGCAATCACTCCTTTCAAACTTCATGGTAAAGCAAACTTTTCTTCTGAGGGACAAGGCCATCCTTATCTATTTGTGTAAATTCAATGTCTTCTTGTCTTCCTTCTCTAAATTTTGATCAATTAATAATGAAGAGCTACAGTTTCTCAACTCAATCAGTCCATGTTTCCTTTTCAGCCTTTGCACTTGCTATTTCCCTAATGTTATAATGTGTTAATTAGAAAGAAGTGAATATTTTATGAAAATGTAATTTAGGGGATGTTCCATTTATATATAAAAGAAAACACTTTTATTTATAGAATTAAAGATTCAAAAACCATTTTATCTTAGTTTATAAAAAATAATTCCAATTCAAAAATAAAAATCAAGCATATTTAATATGTAAATTTACTTTTATTATATTACTTAAAATATATTAAATAATCCTCCATTAGGAGATTTTACCTATATTAGGTAACCATTGCAGTGTTGATATAAAGAACTTTATTCCTTTAAAAAACCTTGGGTATAGTTTTAAGAATGTAAACATAAAATTAAATCTATCAAAATACCAAAATGTATACTTTACTAAAAGTTTTTTTTTTTTTTTTTTTTAATTTGACAGATAGAGATCACAAGTAGGCAGAGAGGCAGGCAGAGAGAGGAGGAAGCAGGCTCCCCACTGAGCTGAGAGCCTGACGTGGGGCTCGATCCCAGGACTCTGGGATCATGACCCGAGCCAAAGGCAGCGGCTTTAACCCACTGAGCCACCCAGGTGCCCCTCTAAGAGTTTTTTGTTACCTTGAAAAATAAGCATCTTAATGTAATATTAATGTTTGGATGAACCGATTGAACTGGGGGGGTATAAGTTTGGAGTTTAAGATGTATTTTTAAAGAGCAGTAAAAATTTGGAGCATATTTTTTTACTCAGATGTTTTCCCATGTGTGCTGCTATGACATTTTTGTGGTAAAATATAAAGATATCAAACCCCAGCTGAGTTTACTAAGTTTCTCATTTGACCAGCAACATGTTGCAGTATAATAGAGAAACTATCCTGATATGATCTGGTAGACAATAGATTAAAAACACAAACATTTAAAAAATATTTGATATTTCAAGCGCTGAAAAAAAAATCTTTCAAAGTACAACAATATGAAGTAAAATAATAAGAATTTCATGAAATCTGGAAGTTTTCGGAAACAAAGGAAGTGATGATTATCCAATTGCCCATTATTTCTACGGTAAAGTGTACAATACTTTATTAATAGTCTCTTTATTCAGTGTGCTATATTTTGTAATTTACAGTACTGCATCTAAAAATATTCTTAATGACTTAATTTCCAACTCCTCAAAGCTGTTTTCCTGAAGTGCAAGTCCTAACTCTATCGTTCATTACCTGCCTGACATTGTGTAAATTACTGAATCTCTCTAATCCTCTGTTAAATCAGGGTAATATTAAACTACTTCACAATGGCTGTTCTGAAGATTGAAATGATATGAGTTGTCAAGTACATTGTACAAAATAGGAAGTCTACAAATTGTATCATGATCATTATTTTTATTACTGTTATTAAACCTAATAGTATTATAACAGATTTGAGTTAAAATCAAAGTGTTATGCATCTACAGATTCTTCAAAGTAATGTGGAACTATTTGTTGTATTTTGCTCATGTATTTTTGGTTTCTTAGGACAGTAGAGAGTCTCAGGTTAATTAGCTCTATTTAGGGGAGGTGTTATCATAATGTTAAAGAAGAGGTTTAAGAAGAAAACAAACCACTAGATTTGGGGGGCTTTTAATTGAAATGTTTGGTCAAAAAGTGATCTAAGATATATGTATAGATATTATATATATATATATATATATATATCTCATTCAAAGATCTAGCAATTTTATATATATGTGTGTGTGTGTGTGTGTGTGTGTGTGTGTATGTATGCCATTCAAAGATCTCCAGTGATAAATCTGAAATTGAGTTCCCTTAATAAAAGTGATCTCCCACACGAAGGTTTTTTAGAACTAAAAGATGAAAAAAAAAAAAAACACCTAAAAAATACACATTTTCTGTCCCAATTGAGAAGAAATTTAATCTGGCCAGGAGGTAGCTGAAAAACAATTATAATAACTACATTTTCTAGTGATAGTTATCATATGCATTTTCTCACAGTAGTCTTTAGCAGAATCTGCGTAAATGGTAGAGTTCTCATCTGCTGCAATTAAGTAAAAAGTTGAATTAATCCTCCACGGGGTTACCACTATGCCTTGTATATGGTCAGTACTGAATTAAATATTGTTGAATAGAAAAGAAACCTAGAAACTAAAAGAATGATTGATTATTTTTATAAGTTCTCATCACAAAAAAATATAATTTGCTCATGAGCTATACAATAAATTAAAGATAGTCCTACATCTGTACCAGAATTTACATATCCAAGTAAATCCCATTTTTTAAAGTATTCACTTCTCTTAGGTCTAGTGGCTTTAATTGCCAGAAATAGTTTTTGAACATCTATTCTGAAATAGCCTCCATAGACTTATGAATTTATGGTTATGTGTTATTAAAAGCAGCTTTATTTATGAATAAAGCAGTGAATAAGCAGTGGAACTAGACACATGAACATTGTTCATTAAAGGAGAAATTCAGAGAGAAAGGTACTAAGGTTAGGAGTACTGAAAATAAGTTATACCAGGGGAAACAGTACAAACTTTCCATATCAGAGAGCTATAGAAAGACAGACTGGAAGAACTGGAAGAGAGAGCTTGGAAGATAAAACAAGGCAGAATTATGGAAGATTTTGTATTCTTCTGATCATGGAAGTGAGATGAACTGGTGCACAGAAGAATAACCAAGTTAAGATACTTGTAAAGGTTGTGTAATTTAGATAACCATACCTCATTGCCCCAGCACAATAATCAAATAAATCACATTAATATGAGGTAAATAGTAATTGGAATCAGAACTGCATACAGTCTAGTTACCTCCTCATTTTGGCACAGATTGGAGAAAAATCCTCTATGAATTTAAGGCATATAGACTGAGGTTATGAGTGAGATTTAAGTTATGCATTAAAGGCTTAAATAGGTATGGAACATATCTGATTTGTTTTTTTGTTTTCATTTTTGTTTTGTTTCTTTGTTTTGTTTATTGGCTGTCATCAAAGTGGGAGACAAATCATGTCTCTATATTTCTACACTCCCTTGACTTATACTTGGTTATGTATTTTTCTTCTCCACAAGAAAACAGAATTGCAAATTATTGTAAAATGTATTGTTATTTTTCCCTATAGCTTAGTACTAATTACAATTCTTAAATTAGAAGTGTTGACTCTATGGCACAATGTGTTGTTTTTTTGTTTTGTTTTTGTTTTTGGTCAGGTGCATATTCAAAACTTTGTCTTAGTCTGGAACAAGTGTCTCCTCTTGAGAGGATATTTTAGTTTATATAATATGTTTAGCTGTCAAATATTATTCAGGAGTAAATTATATTGTAACGTGCCTGAGGCTATGTTTTTTCACTATCCTCAACACAAGATTTCACATACATTCATTGCCTAATACCTATATCTTTTTAATGGTTATTTTTGCTTTAATACATGTACCTAAGCACTTAGAGTAGAAATTAGATGGGGCACCTAAATTTTGTAAAATAGCTATTACTTCTGTGAGTTTTTTGACATAGTTGACACAATGTATCATTTGTTTTAAGATGCAATGGTAATATTTGTACCTTAATAAAAGCTTTTTAAGAATGAGAAATAGGGGTGCCTTGTGGCTCAGTTGGTTAAGTGTCTGCCTTTGGCTCAGGTCATGATCTCAGGGTCCTGCTCAGCACGAGCCTGCTTCTCCCTCTTCCTCTGCCTGCCACTCTGCCTACTTGTGCTCTCCTATCTCTCTGTCAAACAAATAAATATTTATTTTTTCAAAAAATGAGCAATGAAAAAAAAAAAACCAACAACCTCTCCTCCCATACCAAGTGACATTATCGCAGTCAGAATCAGTCTTTATGAATATCTTCTTTAACCCTTTCTCATTTTGCAAGTCTTTAATACATGTATTTTGCACTGCTTTATATTATAGTGAATATATATACATGTTAGCCCTATCCTGTCCCAATTTGCATTCTCTTGCAAGCAGGTTGATTTGGAGGACTGAACAGAGCTCATGGCATCCAGAAAATACAAAATAAATTTTCACGGGTTTTCACTACTCAACGTACTTTCAGTCTTCAAAAACATTACATATCTATAAACAACTGTGAGAACATAGTAAGTACCTTTTTTTATATGTAGAAACTTGTATGGAAGTGTTGAATCACTGTATTATATACATGTAACTAATATATACTCTATGTGAGCTAACTGGAATTTAAGTGAAAACTTAAAAACAAAACAAGAACTTGATAAAAGCTATGTATGGGCCATAGTTGTCTCATCTGTCTTCAAATAGATGTAATGCATATTTACGGATGATTTTAGGAGGCTCTCAGGGCTCTCTCCCTAAAAGTTACCAATAGATCCAGGTTAAGAACTTGCATACAGAATGCTGGAAAATTTAGAATCAATCTGCATATTAGTTGATAGGCAAATCATTTTTTAAATAACTTGATTCTCATAAAACATTCCTAGGTAAGAATATGTACCTGCTGATTTGGTGGTATTGTCAAATATGTTCATGCATATATTTTAAATGTCATGAAATGATAGTAGTTTTTCATTTGCCTCTAAAAATCCATATTAATATTGATTTTGAAAGGATGATTATTGTAGCTAGGGGAGAAATAAAGAAGAGTGAGCCATAGAGTGAAAAATGATCATAAATGCACTTAAAAAAAAAGAGAGAGACTACTACATTGAATAAAAATCAGAGGTTGTTTAGTTCTTTAAGTCAGTAATCATGAAATTAAGAACAGTTCAAGAGTTTATAAATTATGTTATTACATTTATTTTCCATGTAAAGGATCTTTTTATTTTGCCATGTAAGATGAATTTGTCTAAAAATGTCACTATAATGTTAAACTTGTGTTTTTAGCAATTGGATCATATTTGAAGTTACGACTTTCTGTCCCTCTCCCTTTGCCCCTCCCACCTCTGCTCAGGCTCTTTCTCTCTCTAAATTAAATAAATAAATCTTTAAAAAAATAAAATGTCTCTGCAATTCTGGGTGGTTCAGGCAGTTAAGCATTCGACTCTTGATTTCTGTTTAAGTCATGATCTCAGTACTGTAAGATGGAACCCCCTGTTAGGCACTGTGCTCAGCAAGCAGTCTGCTGGAGATTCTCTCTCTCCCACTCCTCCTGCTCTTCCCCTCTGTGCGTGTGCACACACTCTCTCTCAAATAAATCTTTAAAAAAAATTAAAAATTAAATTAGATGTCTTTGCCTTGTCTTTCCACCCAGCTAAATTCAACATTCTTCTCTAAGTCCAATTCTAATCATTCTAACTTTAAATCTTTTTTTTTTTTTAAAGATTTTATTTATTTACTTGACAGAGATCACAAGTAGGCATGGTTGGGGGGTAAGCAGACTCCCTGCTGAACAGAAAGCCCAATGGAAGGCTTAATCCCAGGACCCTGAGATCATTACCTGAGCGGAAGGCTTTAACCCACTGAGCCACCCAGGCGCCCCTGGGTGGGTGTTTTATTATTAGCCATATTCTTCTCTTGCCTTGAACGTCTTCAGCTTTAAAAAATTATACATATTTTTCACACATCTGCTTATATGCTAATATATTAGGTGTTAATAATATATATTCTGTTGAGAGAAAAGTAGACTGCATGTATGATGTATAATTCGTCACCTTGAAAAAGAAATCAAAACTCTAAAAAAGATGACTTAAAGACAATGGTAAAATAAAGTACCAGTAAGTTTATCTCTAAGGAAGGGAAGAGGAAGTGTTGCCAAAACATTGTTAAGGATCATGGCAGTCCCTGTAAAATCCATGTCCAGATCCCTCCTGTTTGAACTACCACTCTGTCCCTTCTCACACATACACTTCGAGAAACTATGGGCAATTTGAATATAAGGAGGGAAGGGTCAATGTGCCATGAAGATATGCTTTAGGATATAGTGAGGGTCCTGAAAAGAAGGAAGGGTGACAGCTGAGGTGCCCTGCTGTTATCAACAAAGGAATAGAAAAAGGCTTTATGGTGGGCTGCATGACCTCTGACAGATTATAGTTGTGTTTTCATGGCCATGTACAGGGATTTTGTTTTTGCCCATATACTGATGTACTAAGAATTGCCTTTGAGCAGTAAACTAAGTTTACACATAACTATAAGATTTTTGATAAATGACTTATCCTTTCTATGCCTCGGTTTCATTCTTGGCAGAGTAGGAATTGTAACTCTATTCTTTTTAAGAATCTGAAGAAATAATACATGTGAAGCACTTGGACCAGAAATAATGCTTGGCATATGGAAACCAGGCAATAAATCTCTACTATCACTATAACTATTCTAAAGCAAGCTGGGAATTTACCAGTCTACTAGAAAGTTAACATTGAATCAGATTTTGAATCACACATTCCAAGTAGATGTGACCAAAGAATGACTGCCAGTTTATTTGGCTCCACAAGAAGGAATATTTGGAAGTCCTAGTGTTGTATTCATGAAACAATTTAGCTTACAACTACTCCAGCTGATATCGATCCAAAATTCTGCTTCTCACATCCAAATCCAGCCTGAATAGAGAAAATGAACAAATACCTTGCTCAGAGTGATACACTCAATTATTTCATTTCTTCTTTTGGCCTGAAGTCTACGGATTAAAAAACACAGAAATAATTTATAAAAACAAACTTTTTTTTTCCTTCTTAAAGTTCATATTTTTATAGAATTATTCACTCTTCAATAATAAAATGAATATGGATCAATGAATGCTTAAAGAAGTTGATTAAGTGATGGTAGGCAATAGATATTTTATTTTTCTTTAATCATGAGTCATGGAATGATTGGTAGTTTTGCTTTGTTTTTTAAAAATATATTTATAGGGGTGCCTGTGTGGTGCAGTCAGTTAAGAGATTGACTTGGTTTTGGCTTGGGTAGTGATCTTAGGGTCATGAGATTGATCCCTGCATCTGGCTTCACGCTTAGTGTGGAGTCTGCTTAGGACTCTCCCGGACTGTATCCCCACCTGCCTCCTTACTCTCTCTCAAATAAATAATCTTTAAAAAATGTTTAAGTATGCATTTATAGTCTTTCCTGTCCACCTGGATATTGAGAAAAATGACATATCTGCCTATTCAGAATGTCTTGAGACTCAGCTAAAATGAAGTAATACAATTAATTTCTAAACCCTTTTATAAATTTATCAAATAGAGAATTAAAACCATTCATATTAATTTCAGTGAACTTCAAAAATAATGAAATTTTTATCAGTTTAGTTGCTTTTGAACTCACCATTCTTCAACTCTATACCAAAGTAATAATAATAATAGTAATAAATTTAATTGATTTTGAATTTATTACCTGCCCTTAGAGAAGTTCTCAGGTCACATAAAACAACAGGTTGCTTTTTCAATTATGCTCTTAACCTGTCATGAACTTTAGTTTGGCTGCCTCTTTCTGACATATAATAACAGTAACTAGGGATATGAAGAGGACACCAATTTATTTATGTAGCATTCAACAGAGCTATTGTTTTTCTTCAGAATTAAATGAGGGATAATAAGATCAAGCCATTCCTACATCAGAGATATACAAATTTTTATCAATCTAATCCAATGTATAATAATTTTTAAAAACAATACAATGTCTAAGGAGGGCCTGTTAGGAACTCAGAAATATAATTTTTTGAAGTATACATAATAGTAAAAAACTATTTAGTTAACTTTTGTTTTAGAATAAGACAGCCATAGACCCATACCTAATTACTCCTCAAGTTACCAAGATGATAATATTTCTCAGTATTTAATAGACTCATTTAAACAAATCTGGAAACCTATTTAGTACCTTCATTTAGGACATATCCAAAGACTGTTTCTGAAAAAATCTATCACTGATAAAGCTTCTCTCTGATTTCATTAGTTTTATAACAGAAATTGTTCTAATAGAGGGCCAGATTGATCCAAGCACTATCTTCCATGATGTGAATACTGCATTTGGGAAGATACTTTGGTTTGCAAGGAAGAAAAAATTTCAATTCAAGCTGAATTAAACAACAAAAATCATATAATTATGTAACTTAAGATACTAGAGATAGAATTGGTATATGGGTAAACTTATTAGGGTTGCTTAACAATGTCACAGAAACTCAGGCACTGTTCCTTCTTTGTGTTCGAATGGGCTGTCAGTTAACAAATTGCTTTCTCATGTAGTATTATATATAATCTTTATAACAACTGTGTATGGAGTGTTATGTATCTATGTACATATGTATGTGAAAGCAATCCTTGAACTATCAAATGTCATATAGATGTGAGATGGTATAATTGACACTATTATTCTTACTCAATTTGAAATGTTTTGGCAGCAAAAATCAGCTCTTCTAAACCTGACGTTGCCTCAGTATTCAAAGAAGAGACATTTGAAGTTCTCAAAATAGAAACATACCCTTGGCAACCACACATTTACAACTCTAATAGAACAAAAATGTCAAGAATTTTTTTTTTTGTATTTTCTCTTGAGAATTAATGATTTTTGATTGAACTTGCAAAAAATTGCCATCAAATCTCTAAGAAGTGCTGTTCAGTACTGGAAAAATTCAGTGCCACACTACAAATTCCAAATATATCATTTTTGAAGTTGAGAACTTAGTGTGGCATCATTTACTTCCTCAATTTTGCATTTGTACATTAATAATTTATTTTGTCAAATGGGTTCATTTAGTATTAAGTTTCATGGTTAAAGGTTAAAAACAAACAAGCAAACAAAAAAAAAAACACAAGATAACTGAATGAGAGGACAGGGATTTTATGTCTCAAAGAGAGATGTAGAACATTTCTAAACATGGGCAGAAATTTAAATATCTATGGGCAGTATATAAATGTGCTATTTAAAGGCCATGATGAACTTCGAAATACATTTTCGCCTTACTGTAAACCTTACCTTTCTTGAATATAAAACTGTCAAAAGTATAAATATTGCAGTGAATGTAATATTTGCTGTGATAAAAATCTGCTCAATTTAACATGTTTGAAGTTGTAATAATAATCATCAAAATTTGGCTACCTAGGAAGTAGAATGGTAGTTGTTCCACTGAAGAAGATTTTAAAAGTAAAAAACAAACAAACAAAAAACAAAAACAAAAACAAAAAACAAACCCTAACATGATATTTTAGTTAGAATAAAAAAAGAGACACATTTCCAAAAGAGAATTCCTGAAGAAAGCAGAAAGTTGCTTACATCACATCTTCATACTGGAGGTACAGAACTAAGCTATGTTTGGCACCTGAGCTTTATTGGCCTTTGGAGAAAGGTCAGAGTAGTTTTGCTAGAAGCATGTCAAGTTAAAATAATATGATACTGTTTTTAGCAGCCACTTTTTGTTTTATTTACTTATTTTATTGGTCATTGAGTTTCCTATAATAGGATAAACATTCTTCCTCATACACTTTTTTTTTTAAAGATTTTTATTTATTTATTTGATGGACAGAGATCACAAGTAGGCAGAGAGACAAGGCAGAGAGAGAAGAGGAAGCAGGCCACCCACGGAGCAGAGAGCCCAATGTGGGGCTCGATCCCAGGACCCTGGGATCATGACCTGGGCCGAAGGCAGAGGCTTTATTTAACCCACTGAGCCACCCAGGCACCCCACTTCCTCATACACTTTTAAAGAGGCATTTTCTTCATGTATTTAAGGCCTTCTCTCCAGTAGAGGGCACTGAAGTATATTTATCCAAGCCCCACTCAGCCATTAAAACTTGAAAAATAAAAGTTAACAGAACCAATGCTTTGTGGATTGTCATAAGAAAGAAACTAAGATCATAAAGGAAATAGGGGAGAGAGGAAGGGAAAGGACATTGAGAATATATTTTCTTAATTTTAAACAATATTACCATATATTTTAATCTCATTATAAAACTGTATAAAAATCATTACTAGCCACTCTATTTTCCTAAAAATCGGCCTGAGAAAATTAAAACATACTTGACAAGTATATGGGAAAAATACATTCAGAGAGATTATTATTTTTATCTATAAATGGCTTGTAAAAAGTGGATATTTGTTTTTAAACTTAATTCTTTAAAACTTAAAATAAATATTCTTATCTAATGAAGAGCTTTTCCTGACAATTCCATCTCTCATGGGAGAATTAGTTTCTTCCTCCTGTGTGCTCCCACAGGATGTTGTAGATATGGCTGCTTTTCTTCTTATAGTTAGGTACATGCTCTGGGGCTCTAATGAATCGTGGCCTTCAGGAGGTGAGAGTCCTTGTTATTTGAGTAATGCTTGGCACAGAGTGTCTGTTCAATTAATATGTATTGAATACATAACTAAATGGCTAACAAAAATTTTTAAAAAGTTCAAGAGAAGAGAAAAATTTTATCTAGAATATCAAATTAGTGATAAACATATAAATTCTAAAAAGATATGACTAATAGAATTATTGAATTTTCTCCAAATTAACTTTAGCATAGAGAGATGTAAATGATTCATTTTCAATACATACTCTGTTAGCTCTATTTATAATTTATTTCATATTTGAAGGAGTGTTCCTTTCCTTCTTTCTTGACATTAAAAAGAGAGAATAAAAAAAAAAAAAAGAGCACCCCTCTACTGAGATCAAGAACATTCCTCTAATGAAAACTTCATTTTAAATAGATTAATGCGCCCTCACATCAGGCTCTCTGCTCAGCAGGGAGCCTGCTTCCTCCTCTCTCTGCCTACTCTGCCTATTTGGGATCTCTGTCTGTCAAATGAATAAATAAAATCTTAAAAAAAATTAATGTTGAACATTATTAGTTATCATAATTCATATTTTTAAAATATACACATATGTGATATATATATAGTGATCTGTTTATCTATCCTTATATATTGATATGCAATAGTTATGCATATGCCCAAATGAAACTATTATTAAAATATGAGTGCCTCAAATATGACAATTAAAAAAATCTTAAAATTATTTTTAAAATGATTATTTTCTGTTTCTTTCTCTCATAAGATTAAATCTATGTTTTAAAGTTGTTTTTGTTGGATTAAAAACTCTTGGGTAGATAAAACACTAATCGCTATGTACTATGTACTTTTATATTCCTTTAGATAGACTGACAAATTACAATCAGCCTAATCAGATCCAGGAAATCTGGATCTTAGAGGTTTTATATCATTCTGTATGGTTTTCCATTGTTAAAAAATAATACAATATATATATATGTAAATGAAAATGACATATTAACAAACACGATGCTTTACTTCCTAATGTCATTGGAAATAGGAGACATGCTAGCAGAAATGTTATCATTCAAAATGTTATGATATAATCATTCAAGGGCAAGTCTTTTTACAACCAAGCATTATGACAGTGGCACAGTAAAATGACTCAGTGTGGCCACAGTAGCCATCAGTTTGGAGTGACTTAGCTACAGAGCATCTGCAAAGATTTAGGAGACTGGCCACAATTCACTTCTGATGACTATGCCAAAGTGGTCAATTTATTTTAGGTCTATAAATATGATTCAAGCTAAAGTGATACTTTCAAGTGATTATAAAACACATCCCCAAATAAAATTTCTTAAAAATGCAGCCAAATCACCAAGAAATAGATACTTGGTTTATTGGTATTTTTAAAAGAAAGTTATTTTCTTTTATATTTTATTATAATCAGTTTAATATAGTAGAAAAGCCTCTATCTGGAAAGCAGCAGATTTATCATGAGTAGATAGAGCAGACTCATGTTCCTAATGGAACTGAAATCCTGCTCAAATAAAGAGGAATGGCATTACAAAACATGTAGAATTATGAGGAAGAGTGAAACAATGGAGTAAATGCAGGGAACAGCAAGAGAACAGAAAAGATCACTTGCCTACCACAGTTTCCTTTTGGGACAGTTAGGGAGAAATTAAGACTTCATAGCTCTCATGGAGAGGAGATATGAAGTTTTCTGTTTTTAACTAGTTTCTATAACATAGAATAAATTTCTTCTGAGAATTTGCTGAAGATTTTGGCCAAGATCACTAAGATTTTTTTTTTAACTTAAAAATTTCATTAAGTATGGAAATCTTTAGTAACAAAGGGAAGAAAATCAGATTAATTACATATTTGAGGGCAATCACATTTAGTTTTAACATCAGAAAATGACTTGAAGTTCTTCATAACTAACCATTTAAAAATCCCCAAATATCTTGTTGTTTTTCCATCAATGCAATGAATGCTATAAATGATAATAACATAAAAACTTGATCAAAAACAATGCAGGAGAGTAGGAATAAAGGAAAACAAAGAGCCAGATAGATGGTAAAATTATTTAACTATTACATTAAATGTAAACATATTAATCACTTGAACTAAGTGGCCAAGTTTGCAAGTCTGAATTTAAAAGAAATTAAAAAACAAAAAAATGAACCACTACATCCTAATACCATACATAATTCTGAAGTATTGAAAGTTTTCCCTTTATGTCATGTTGTTCATTCCCATCTCTGTTCAGTATAGGGCAATGAAAACTAATAACAGTTGTAAGTGAAGAAGTAAAACTCTCATTGTACAGCTGTTATGATTGTATGGGAAATGTTAATCCATGTAAAATGTAAAATAAATTATTATAATTAATAAATAAATTTGACAAGGTTGTTAAATGCAACACTAATATACAATAAAATTGTGAAGTTGAGATCCACATATCTTATCACATGGATACACATCTATATATATGTTGTTTTGCAAAAGAAAGTTTAAAAATGTTTTTTAGCATATGAAAAGATGCTCAAGTTTACTTATAAGACTAAGATGTCATTTCTTACCTATATGATAGAAATAATTAAAAAATTGAGCAATACAGTGAAGTTGTGGGGAAATAGGTATTTTCATATATTAATGAGTGAGATTTTGAAATGATTAAATAATATTGAAGGAAATTTGGCAAAAATCTAACAAAACATTTATCTTTTTGACTGTGTAGACTCCCTTCTAGGAATTTATCTTAAATACGTAACTCTGTGAGTCTGACATGGGATCACACTAGTTTATTACTGCACCATTATTTTAACAATAAATATTGGAAATAACCTAAATGTAGATTCATATGAAACTTGTTGAATAGACTATGGTCCATCCATTTTTTTAGAGTTTCATGCAACTGGAAAACATTTTTTCTATAAACTTATATGGAGTTATTTCTAGAGTATATTAATTAGTGTTAAAAGCAAGAAGAAAATGTGTATTTACGATATGCTAATTTTATATAAGAAATAAAGGAAAATAAACAAGTGCACTCATATTTTTTTCAAAAGAAAGAATAGTAAATTATAAACTAATGAGAATGTTTATTTATGAGGCTGTGTGAACAAGGTGGAAGGAATAGATATGATAATAAAACTTCTTAGAATGTATATTTTTATAGTTTCGACTGTTGAACTGTGTAAATGTTTTATGTTTTAAAAAAAATATTTTGACTCTCAAGAAAAGAAAAAAAATCTGTGTATTACTTAGTAGATTTACCTTACAAGATAGACAAAGAATCATGATATCAACACCACTACCAAAGCAGATTTATTCAGTGGAGTTGAAGATTTCTTTCGCAGTTGTAATTCTCAATATAAGAAAAGGGACATCAAATTATGGAATGGAAGTAGATGAGGGAGAATCATGTATCAATGGATTTGAAATAGAAGTAAGAATTTATAATTAAAATAAACAAAGATTATGTATTCCCCAGTTTTTGTTTTAAATCTTCTGTAGCAATAACTATACCAAACACTCAGATCCTGGTGTCTAAATAATTTTTTCACAAAGACTGGTAATATGAAGGGATAGCAGATACCAAATTTAGGTCAGTGGAATTAAAAATTGAGCCTAGAATGTTTTGTTGTCTCAGATTCAAGGAAATAATAAATTAATAGAGAAGACAAAAAGGACAAAAGTGACAACTTGAAGAGGTTTCCAATAGCAATTCTGGCATAATTTAAGTGTCAAAAAGTGCATTACAAGTAATGTATCATTTCATACTGAATAAATAAAAATCCATGTGTCCTTTATATATCCATTGTGTGTGTGTGTGTGTGTGTGTGTATTTAAGAAAGACAAGTGTGTAAGAAGGAATGCACTTCTCTTTACAGAGAAATGCTAGAGCGTACATGTAGAAAGAACAGCAGAATTAGAAAGTTTTCACTTTGTGTTCCCTAATGTAATAATTCATTAAAGCCAACATTACCACTGCATGCTAAAATTATTATGTAAATTGTGGTGGGGCAGTGCATTCACAGTTTCAAGATCTCATTCTACACATAACTTATCAATATCAAATATGTATATATATATTTACCTTTAGAATGGACAAAAGCTCATCTTATTCGAGTAATGCAAACCCACCAATCATAGAATAAACTGACATCATAAACCCTTTAATATGATGGAATGGGAACTATGTATCATTGCCTGTATAATTTCTTTATCAGAATATTTAATATATTCAAAAGGAAAGCATCATACAAACCCAAATTATAAAACACAAGGCAATTATCTTGGACTTTGTGAAAATGTAAATGCTATGCAAGATAAACCAAGGGGCATTATAGATGAATAGAGTTTCAAGAGATATGACACCAAACGTACTACATGACCTTTGATTGAATGCTGGATTGAGACAATTGCAGATATTTGAAAATGAATTGTATATTAGATAATATTATTATATTACTGATAAATATTTTGAGCAGTATAATGTGATTATACAGGAGATTGTCCTTGATCTTAGGAGAAACGTGTTGAAGTGTCATGTTAGACACTTGTTTTCAAATGGTTCAGAGAAAAGTGTACATGTATATATGTGTGCATGTGTGTATGTGTATGTCTGTATGTGTATGCCTATCCACAATAAATAAATATAGATAAATAAATTATAAAGAGACACAGCAAATGTAACAAGATGCGGATAACCAGCGCATATAAGTCAGAGCTTGACTAGCTTTTCCTCTAAAGGTCCAGATAGTAAATATTTTAGGCTTTGTGCTCGTATGGGCTGTGCGACAACTTCTCAACACTGTAGCTGTAAGTGCAAAAGTCATTCAGAATGCATAAATGAATATACATAGTTTTTCTCCAGTAAGACTTTATTTTCAAAAATAGTTAAGAACTTGAGATTGTCCCTGGAATTGCAGACCCCTGATCTGAGGGACTTTTTACATAGGTATTCATTATTTCTGTTAAGTTTAAAAGTAATGAAAATTTTTTAAAAATACAAAAGAAGCTATTCTCTTGAAACAAAAATTATTGATTTGATGTTATTTGTTATAAAAGTAGAAATGCCAACTGTATTTAATAAAAAGTCATGTAGATTTTAATTGCTGTGATGCCATTGTCCTTCTCAGTAAGATAAAAAGGGAAAGGTGAGTGACTATTTAGATTCAGGTCATTGGAAACAAGTAAAAACACCATTATCCAGAGAGAACAAAGATTTCTAAGTATTACTGTGCATTCCCTGATCTTGTTTTTGTTTTGTTTGCTTATAAACTTAAAATTACAAGCAATGAATGGTAATAGAAAGAAGCCTTTCCAGAGAAATATAATTATTTGAATATCATACTTGGACATGTACTATTTTAACCACTAAATTTTATAAAATATGTATGGTTTAGAAAAATAAATGTTTATTACTTACAATATACTTGAACTTACTAACTTTGTGATGCTTGGCACACCACAATACATACTATATAAGCATTAGTTTTCTCTCTGAAGACTTGCTTGAAATTAAGTTGCTTCCCTTCACCTACTGAAGGACATCTTGGTTGTTTCAAAGTTGTGTTGCTTAGGAATAAAGCTACTGTACACAACTGTATACAGGCTTTTGTGTGCATATATATTTTCAACTCATTTGGATAAATAGCAAGGATTGCAATTGCTGTATTGTATGGTAGGAAAATGTTTAGTTTTGTGAGAAACTATAAAACTGTTTTCCAAAGTGTCTGTACCATTTTGTGTTCCCACTAACAATAAATGAGTGTCCCTGTAGCTTTATATCCTAGCCAGACTTTGGTGTTTTCAGTGTTTTGGATTTTTACTATTCTAATAACTGTATAGTGGTATCTCATTTTTGCTTTAATTTACCATGTTTTTATATGCTTATTTACCATCTTTTTATCTTTTTAGATGAGGTATCTTTTCAGGTCTTTTGCCCATTTTTAATTTTTTTCCCTATTATTGAATTTTAAGATTTCTTTATGTATTTTGGGTAATAGTCCTTTATCAAACATGTTTTTGCAAATATTTTCTCCCAGTCTGTGACTTATCTTCTCATTCTATTGACAGCAACTTTTGTATTTTTTCCACATAATTATAGTTGTCTCATAGCTTATGGTATGGGAATTAGAGATCCTGAGAGAATTTTTCTAGATTATTTCTAAGCTGCCCTCCAACTCTTAACACCTTGAGAATTGTTTTTCTTTTTTCTTTTCTTTTCTTTTTTTCTTTTCTTTTCTTCTTCTTCTTCTTCTTCTTCTTTTTTTTATTTGAGTGAAATTTTGAGATTACAACTTAACATGAAGTGTGATAACACAAATAAAAGCTAGCAGCTCATGGACATATATAATCATTCAATAACCTATTGAGTTTTTTAAGATCGTGTTTTGTATCATGAAAACCATTACATCTCCTCCATGATACTTTGCTAGATGCATGCAATGCGGTACAAAAGTTGGTTAACAAGAAAGTCTGCACTAAAAAATGTCTGTTTTGAGAGTTAATTTTTCAGGTTTTCATTATTCAAAGCTGAGGGACAAGAATACTATGAATAAAGTCAGACCCTCTTGTTGAGTTTCTTAAATGTTTTTCTCAGTGGGAAGTATTGCAATATAAGAAAAGGGACATCAAGTTATAGAGTGGAAGCAGATGAGGAAGAACAGCAGAATGGGACTTATAAAGATAACTTGTGAAATAGAAGGTAGTAGAATGATTATAGTCAATTGTTTTCTAAGTAAGATCTCTATCTACACTTTTTTTTTAATGGGTTCCTTCTCAGCATGTGATTGAGGACCACATACATAGACACATCAATTTTGTATTATTTGCATAGTTTAGCATTAGCCTTTCACTGGCAATTTTTCTATTATTTTCCTGCCAATACAAATACCAAATGCTATTAAAGTAAGAAGAAGCTTAAGGAAAGGTAGATTATGTCTTGTCACAAATCGAAGCACAGTGACTGAGCTGAAGATATTTCTGTCTTCTAAGATTAGAGCTGTCCCACTAAATAAACACAGAAAGAATGGTCTGTTCACCAGACTTGCTTTTGTTAAGACTTTTGAACATTTACACAGTGGCTTAGGTAAATTTCAGCATTGTCACCCATTCTCAAGGTATTTAAACTTTACAGTTTTTCACATCTTATAGAAGTATTTTCATTAACTCTTTCAACCACACTCTTCCTATGTAAGAAAGAAATGATATTCAAATTGCCAGTGATAAAAATGTGATTTTTTTATGAAGACATGTTTGGAGGTATTTAAGCTATCTATTATGCAAAAAGAAGAAATAATAACTAATAATATAAAATTTAATGTGGCCAAAAGTAAAATAGAAAACATTAGAGGATTTTTTTTTTTTGAGATGTATATGACAGAAAAAAAATCTGCTAATATCAAACTTTCTAGAAATAACATTTTCATATTACTTATCACAAAGTATATTAGTAACATAAGGCTGTAACAAATTACCACAAAATAAATGGCTTAAAAAACCCAAATCAAGGTGTCAGCAGTGGCATGTTTTCTCTGAAGACTAGAGGGCAGGATCTGCTTGTGCCTTTCTCTTAACTGTTGGTTGGTCTGTAATCCTGTTTATAGACACATCCTTCATCTTCACATAGCATTCTTCCTGTATTTTTGAGTCTCTGTTTTTCTCTTTTTATAAAGACACCAGGCATGTTGAATTAAGGCCTACCTTAACTCAGTATGACCTCATTTTAACATGATAACATCTGCAAAGATCCTATTTGCCAAGTAAGTTCACATTCTAAATTTCTAAGGAAGACATAAATTTTGAGGCAAAATGATTTCATCCAGCATAAAATATAATATATGAACTTTGGACATAGATCGATCTGAACAGAGTTCTGACTCTACTTAGTAGCTATGTAACCCAGAACAAGTTATTTAATCTTTCTAATTACATATTGGCCACTTTATACATAAAAGGATGATAATACCTATTTTGCTAAGTTGTTGGAAAGTTTAGAAATAATATTTGTAAATTGCCATATAATTACATAAAACATAGAAGGCCCTAAAAATACCAACTATCATTATTTTAAAAGTATTACAATCTTATATAATCACAGCAGCTGGCTTCTATTATAAATATTTATTTGTTAGAGTAAAATTCCAGAAAAGAAAAAAAAATATTTATCAAACTTATGAGAAATTTCATGAAAGTGTCACACTATTGCTTTGATGTCAAAATATATTTTTTCCTTTAACATTGCAAGCAGCATACTTCTGAGTTCAGCTGACTTTTTAGGAGTTAGATGGTACAAGATTAATCTTGACAATAATACACTATGTAGTGCTTTATGCCACTTCAAAAGAACTACTCTGACATCCCCTTTTTTTCATTTTATAAATATAATTTTTTTCATTTTTGTGATCATTATTTATCTACCCATGTGTGAGGTAATATGAATAACATACATATATATAATCATACTCACAAGGAGTTTATGGTTTATTTGAAAGAGAAGACTAGTATAAAGTATCAAGCATACTTAGGCAAAGTAATTGGAATTTTAATAATAAATCTACTCTTTTAACAATTAAAAAAATCTTATATTGAGTCAGGCAGTACACCGGATACACAAAGATGACCAAAATTCTTCCTTCTTCAATATGCTGTCAGGCCAGTGAGAGACACAAAAGAGTCAGTGTTCATTTCTATATAATGTTGTAAGTTTAATGATAAACTTCTGAGAAAATATTTCTAATAAAAAAGAATACCAGATCAAAACAAGAGGATGCAAAGTTTTCTGGGAAAATGTGCCATTGAACTGATTAATGAATGACTAGTAGTAGCTAGTCCATTAGAGAAAAAACATAAGACAGGATAAGAAATTCTGAGGAAGAGGAAATAGTATTTGTGAGAAAATAAAGAGGGGCACAAAATTTGTAAGCATTTTAAGTTATTCATAGCTCAGATTGGTAAGTTTAAAAGGCACTGTTGAGAAAGGTCACACAATGAGTCTTGAGCAAGGCCAGATTTTTTACAATAAAGATTTAATTTATTTGAGAGAGAGAGAGAGCACAGAAAGGGAAGGGGCAGAGGCAGAAGAAGAAGCAGACTCCCTGCTGAACCCAATGTGGGACTCTATCCCAGGACCCTGTATCATGACCTAAGCCAAAGGCAGGCACTTAACTGCCTGAGGCACAGAGGCACCCCAAGCAGGGCCAGACCTTGAAGCACTTTTAGTATATTAGGATTTGATTCTATATTAGCTATATAGACAAACAGAATTGTAAGAATTCTAAGAGAATTTCTTGAGGACTAGAGAACTGAGGAAATTAACATTTACTAGCTCCATACTTCATGTAAATACAAAGTGCTTGTATATGCATTATTTCACATAATCCACATAACAAATACTCACAAGGTGGATATTAATATCTCTATTCTGAAGAGAAGAAAACCAGGTCAAAGATATTAAGACATTTGCCCAAGTAATACCATAGGCAAATGAAAATATGTGATTTGTTCAAATGATGACGTTGTGAGAAGTATGTGTGTTTGTCATGGGTGAATGTAAGTACTATCAGGAGATAGTCTTAGAAGAAGGGATAAAAGTCTTAGAAGGAACCCTTAGGATGAAATAAATATGATACAGTGGTAAGATCAGTGAAATAAATGACCAAACTACTGAAATAAGTCTGGATATATAGAGAACAGTCAGATTATGAAGGCATAAAACCATAAACACAGGCACAGATATGAAAAAGGTGAAAATAATTGAGAATGGAGATGATTTCCTAGGAAAACAGCGATATTACTAAAATAGATTTTAGATCAGTTCTATTTGACCAATATAAACGAATATGAGTACTTAGCAAGGAAGTCATTATTGTACCAGTTGAGGTACAAAGTGATGACCCCAGATCTGGGGTCAGATTAGGAGTGGTGTAGGTGGGAGGTTTGTTGGAAATGGACCTAAAATGATGGGATTCATTAAAAAAAATAAAGAAAACTTAGAAATGAAAAAAAGTATCTAATTTTAAAATTAGTTGGCCACTGGAATATGAAGAAAGATTAAAACATTCCAAGCCATGTAGCACTAAGGTTAGGAGTATAAGTGACAGAGACAGGAATTTTGCTAAAGGAATCTGAGTTAGAGAGGCTTACTGGTGGTATAGTGAGATGATACAATTATTCGGTTTTAGATACAGTGTGAGATGACAGCAAAAGATCTAAACAGCATATCCAGTAGTCTCTAACTATTGTGCAGGAATCAAAGTATACCATTGATGTGAACATGCAGTAGTAAGAGAAAAAAAGGTCCTGTGATCATGTGTCCTTTTTTTTTTTTTATCATATCATTTTTCGAAGGGCTGGAAATGTTAACATATAGAAACTGTTCTGTTGCCATATTCCTAATTGTTAATTGTCTTATCAAAATCCAGATTACATGTTGACAGTAGGGGATGCTTTGTGTTGGGAGGGACAGGTGCAGGGAGTAGATGGAAACTTTTTGTACTTTAGCTCAACTTTAATGTGAACATAAAACTCTAAAAAACTCTTAAAAAAGGTCTTTCTAGGGCGCCTGGGTGGCTCAGTGGGTTAAAGCCTCTGCCTTTGGCTCAGGTCATGATCTCAGGGTCCTGGGATGGAGGCCCGCATCAGGCTCTCTGCTCAGCAGGGAGCCTGCTTCCCCCCCTCTATCTGCCTCTCTGCCTACTTATGATTTCTGTCTGTCAAATAAATAAATAAAATATTTTTTTTTAAAAAAGGTCTTTCTAAACAAACAAATTCTGACACTTAAAACTGACACTGTAATTACTCTTTCAGGTTTTAAGTAAACTATACAGAGGAATGGGTAAAATATTTCCAATGATTCAGCCTCATATAACTCCCTGACAAATGGTTTAAACCAACTCACCAATAAAGATGATCATCATGATCACTAAATATGTGAAATAGGAAATCTTAGTTCATTCCTTGGGGCATGGAAGGAGGAATTATGTATATGGAAATTGCAAATTGAATATTTGGAAAAATTAAAAAGTATTGATGCCAGTAATTGAAATGCAGCCCATATTATTACATAGGCCAGAAAGTGTCCAGGTAGTAATAACTTAATATGCAGCTGTAAGGATGTGGTGGTGCAGACACTTTAAACAATTTTGTACAAGAAATTTTGTACATGTTTTATCACTTGTTTTACAAAGGGTGAGATGGGTAAATTTTTCTTAGGGTGGCAACAAAAATTTTCAAAAAGTACAAGAGATGTTATTGTATTAAATTTGACACGACCCACATTTTCCATTTAAATGCATACTTCTATGAATAGGACATTAAGTTGATGAGGAAAATTATCATCTTGTCCCATGCAAGCTTTAAGTTATAATTGTGAGAAACAAACATCTCACTCCTTTAACACTGTAAAAGGTGAGGTTAAGAGTTAAATTGGTTAATTAACTGAAAGGCTAAAAGTGAATTTTGTCTACCAGCTTTAATGCAAACTTTGATAGCCCAAATAGTTAAATTTTGCTTTTTAACTTCATTTCTAGAAACAGAAACAGATGCTCCAGGCTAAAGATTGCTCACAAAAGATTCTAATGAGATGAAAAAGTATGAATATAAATTACACCTTATCTCTGATGTTTTAAGAGGGAATTTTCTCACAGATTATGTTTAGAAAGATATTGTTCCTATGATGAGCATAAATGCTCACACTTAATTTCACTTATTGCAAATGATATTTCTACTTTTTCTGTCTCTTAAGGAATACCTGGATAGTACATCTAGTAGGTTTTTGGCAATAAGCACTTTTTCTTTTTGAGAAAACAAATTTTAATACATTCCCCACCCTTTTTTTTTTAACTGATAGGTGAGGTTAAAGTGGCTTTTAGCTATCAGGTAGAATAAAACACCTATAAGTCTCTTAAAATCCAGTCACGTGATTCCTGGTGCCTATATAAGATAATGTAGAAATATATCAACCTGATAGAATTGTGATACTCCTATAATGGCTGCTTACAGTTTTGTGCTCTACAACTGAACTTAACTAATAGTTAAGATATAAAGCAGATAGGTATAAAGACTATGAACCCTGTATTATCTTTCCTCACTTGCAAAAAACTTTCTTATTTAGAAGTTGAAGAGATATTAAATATTATGTTGAAAGCTCCAAATATTTTATAGTAAAGAGACTCAGAATTTTAGTATGGAGGGCAGGTATCTCAAAGTATATCAATTCAATGTAGATTTACATTTGCTATGGAGATTAAAATATTTCTATGCAAATTAAAAGAAATTTGCATATCTCAGGTACTGTCTAAGCTACTATAATTGAGATGCCTGAATTTGTTTATCTTTTTTTCATAGGTATCTGTTCAAAGATGGGCAGACTAGCTGAGGGTAATTGGGTATATAATTCTTGACTTTTGACTTTCATTTGTGCATTTATGGCAGGTGGTTGGTCCAGTTTCCACAATTTCCCAGCCAGTAGGAAGGAAAAAAGGAGCAGGGAAGTCGATAACCTATGGCGTTAAGGTCAAGAGCTGGTAGAAATAATCATTCCTAGGGCAGAGATATATGGCTACACCTCACTATGAGGGAGATTGGGTAAGGTTACAGGCTCTAAATCAGCCCCCAATGACCCTTACTGGAAATAATCAAAAATAATATATAACCAAAATATACTTGCTTTAGATGAAAAAAGAAAGTGCATGTTATATTGAAAAGACCATTAGAAATATAAATTGTTTGCCCACACTTGAGAAAGTTCTTTTGAATTTTGAATAGTAGTGTGTTGCCCCAAAAGCCTTTTACATTCTTTCAGAATATTTACTGAGTTTTGAAAGATCTACATTCAAACTAAGAGTATTCCAGGGAGGAGAAGCAGAAAATTTATCTGAAATGATAAGATTGGGGCATGGGGTATTAAGTACTCTTCTTGAATATTTTAATACCAGCTAATATTTATTGAGTATGTGCACTGTACTTTACAATGTACTAAGCACCTTCCACACAGTAACTAACTTAATCCTCACAAGGATCCTTTGAAGTGGTATTATTTCTATCATATTGGAGATGAGGTTTTGAAACTTAGTGGGGTGAAATAGTTTCATATGAAATACTCAATAAGTGAAGTTAATAAAGCATATAGAAATAAAATACACTAATTTTGAGGGAGGATTAAAGAAAGAAAAAGTGTGAGAATGGGGCAATAAGACAAAAGATTCTAGTTTAGTATAGAAACATTGGCAAAAACAGAGACAGAATGCAGTATACAGCAGAGTTTGGGCTATCAAACTGAGCAGAGAAAGTGTGATTCATAAGCCATCAAAATAGGTAACAAGGCAAAGAACAGGATGGGGTCAGAGTTACTCTCCTTCAAGAAAGAAAACTTTAAGGTCAAGCCACAGTTTTTCTTTCAAATTAAAACTTAAATATTTCCAGGAAAAACTTGGCCAAGTTATGGTCACTTTTGATCTTAAAAAAGGCAAGACCTCATAATCTTTCAAAATTCAACTTGGGCTGAATTATTTTTTTGAATAATTGAATTCTTTCTGAGAATGCTTCCCTGGTCACCTTTCTCACTTCCACTAATGGAAGACTTCATCGTTGCTTCTTTCTCACCTCTATAAATTCAGTATAGTCCTTTTCTCTCACTTACCACACTTGATTACATTTGTTTACATGACTGTCTTCAGTGTTCATGTCTTCTAAACATGTGCTGCCAAGGCACCTGTATGGCTCAGTCAGTTAGATGTCCGACCCTTGATTTCAGCTCAGGTCACAATCTCAGGGTCGTGAGATCAAGCCCCACATCAGGGTCATGAGATCAAGCCCCACACAGCAGTGAATCTGGTTGATATTCTCTCTCTCCCTCTCCTTATGCTCCTCCCTGAACACTGGTGCTCTCTCTTGCTTTCTCTAAAATAAATAAATAAATAAATCTTTAAATTTGTCCTCCCCATGCCTAATAAAGTACTGACCATTCTAAATAAATGTTTATTGAATTGAATTAAATGTCTCCATAACATATAGAAAGGAAGCTTGATTGGGGTTGGCACAAAGAATGTTAGCAAATATTTGAAACATGGTGCTATTCGCTTTTAGTTCACAGACATAAAATAGCAATCATCCCACTTTTTTGACTTAAGTCTGGAGAATCCTTTCTAACACAAGTAGGTTCTGTCTATCAATAGAAATTGACATAAAATGAGAGCTATTTCACAGGGCAGCCACATAGGTTAGTCCTGCAAAAACTGCTCAGATGAACATAACATAGTATTACTATTTTCCATCTTTAGCCAAAGGGTCAAGCTAAGGACACCAATATACCCATGGAGAAAGGTTTGTAGAAAACAGAATATTGAGGTTTTAGAAAAGACAATAAATTTGTAATAAAAATGTTTGCTGATACTTTGGAAGGGATATGGAAGTTTAGATTCAGTTTACATTGACCCTAGTAAAGTTTATTTTTATTTCTTCCTCTAGCATTTAGAAAGTTGTATCTTCTTTTCTTCATCTTTTTCACCATTAATCAAGAAATTTATCAGGGTGAGTAGGAGGATGACCAGCAATCTATGCCCATCAGGGAACCATTTCCAAGCCAAGAACATATATTTGAGTTCTGCCAATATAAACACTTAATAAAGGAATTTTGCTAAAATGCCGAGCAAGACTTATGTTTGTTTTTTTTTTTTTTTCCTACCTTCTATGTACAAGATCAATGATGGCAATCAATCAACTACTTGGAAGGATTGATCTTTGCAATTGTGAAATTGAGTAGTAAGGGAAATGAAGTTATAAAAGGTAAAAATGAGGCCTTCCTTAAAGTTTTGGATGCTAGGTCTTAAAACATAGCTTTTGTATTGGCAGATAAGCTAAGCATTCTTTACTTTCACAATGCTTCACTCATTTTGTGCTTAGATAGCCTGTCTTTCTGAGTTTAGGGTTAGCATCTCTATATCGCAATTATGGTTGTTTTGAGCATCTCCAACATTGTTTAAGGAGAACCTTATCCACTATGTGTCCTCCTTCCATAAGGAATTTGTTGCTCTGTTTGTTTTGTCACTGATTTATGTTTGTAAATCAAAGCAACTTTGTTTTGAAGTGTTTGTCTCTCTTCTGTGAAAAAAGAGGTCAGTTGGAGATAAGCAGCAGAACTGGCATTTGGTCACTTTGGTTCCGAATAGTAATTAAATGACCCTGAAAGTTCTGGTGTAGGTACTAACGCCTGGTGACCAGACATGGCTTTTACCAACTCCCAGGTTGTATTCTCCTCCCACCCGCAGCCCAAACCCTGCAAATTGCAACATGTAGATTTTTCTTTTAAAGGTGAAAACTTTCATATTACACACTGGGTTTGACCAAGCTGTAACAATCAGTATTTAAACAAACAAATAAAAAAGTTCTCATTTGCATGTTTCAGTTTAACTTGTGTTCAACCTTCATCATTTCTTGCATTGCCATGTTGTATGTGCTTGAGCAATTGAATGAGAATCACCAGAACCTATATGTTGAAGTGGAATGCTATAATAATTACCTGGATTTAGTCAAGTATCTCTTAAGCTTTCATTGAGTTACTAAAAGGATTTGCCTGTATCATCCTCAAGTTATTTATACATTAATTAATGATTTTACAAATAATTAATGGGTGGGTTTGGTTTTCTCAGAGCTACTAAGTAGCCAGTTGTATTAGAAGCTCTCTTGCAGAGTATTACCAGATAGCATCCTTCCCCACAGATACTCAGAGTCTATTCACGGACTCTCTGTTAATATACAATGGTGTCTTACATGTGGAAAACACCCATTGTATTACTAATATGTATCATGCCCTCCCAAGACTTTATATGCTTTTTATATGACTCTGCTTAAAGGCAAGGAAACCGAGATTTAGAGAGAATAAGTAAATTGCTCAGGTTCACATAGCTCTCATGGAAGAGATAATTCAGTACAAGCAAGTTGTTTCCACTATTACATGTTCTCTCCTGAGAACTTACAATTTAATGAGGAAGACAAATAGCAAAATTATACTTCCTAATATCTGAACATTAGATTTATCATTTGTAATACTGGAATAAATCTATACCACAGTTTTGTCATGAAGATTAAATAAAAAATGTGTATGAAGAGGATGATTTATATTTATTATGTAAGCATACATTACCAGGCACAGGATTTTAAAATGCCATGTCTAATGTACAAATTCCTGATGTAATTAGATTCTTCATTATTCTTTCAGAATGATGTATCTCTTTCCTCACCATAATGAGCAGAGCAATGAGTTTTTCTTATCTTTCTCTTTGAGGTACCTCATAGCAAATGTTAAAGGCTACTGTCTAATTCTAACTATCCAAAACACATTATACATGTGTTTAGTCATGCAACCTAGTGTAAAAATGGCAGTGCATAAGGTCCTCTGCAAGACTGTGAGCTTCCTGAGGGCAGCAGGCATGCCTTATGCTTCTGGTTGTTTCAGTACATTAGCACAGGGTCTGAAACATTGAACCAGAGCATATCCAATATATCAATATCATTATTTATATGCATTATATCAATGTCATTTTTATAATGGTTTATATGAATGGAATCAGTTAGATTATAGTAACTAGAAGTAGTGTCAAGGCAGAGGATTTCAGCAGAGGGAACACCAGCCAGTAGTGACAAATTATGGGCTCTATTCTAAATTCTTATCTCAACACAGCTGCTGACTTACTATGAGATCTTATACTAGTCACTAATGCTTTCTTAAAATTATAGTTTATTGATCTATAAAATAAATGGAAAATATCCACCTAGCTAATTAAAACAAAGCAATAAATAATAGTGTTATCATATTTTAGAGCTAGAAAATACCCGAGATTTTTTATTCCTTCCAAACACAACCTCATTTAAAGCCGTCATCCAAAAATATTTAGTTGATAAAATAGAGAAAATTATTAGTTATTTAACCAAGGTTTCTTGCTTCCTTCTTCTCTCCTATATTTACTGTATTATCTTATCAGAAAAAAATCTGCATGTTAAATAAATACAATCTAACATACTTCATATTTGGAACATACTCTAGAATTTGCAAAACAATTACATAATCATCAATCATCCTACAGAATAAACATCATCTTTTTGACACTTTATAGAAGAGAACATAGACTCATTGAATTTGGAATAACTTAGCCAAGGTCACACAGTTCATAAGGGGCCGCACTAGGACTCAGACTCATCATTTTGTTTTTATATTTCATTCTAGTTTGAATAGCTGTTAAAGTACTTGCTGAATGCTAGAGATGTATTATGTTTTAGTTAAATAAACTAATCCTTATATTGTTCCCTATAAAAGTTAATAGTTACATTTCCTTCTTTTTCTTTTATAGATCTCAATTTTTGTTACTGAAAGCATGACTTTTTAAATTTATAAATCATAAAATTAAGCTATTTTCCTCCTGGTTAGTAAATTGAGGCATCCTTAGTGGAGGAGACCACGGCAGATTCATACACAGATAAAAGGGCTCCTCCTTACCACACATATTTTTGCAGAATTCATTCAATGGAATATAATATTTTCTAATACAAGATAGTCATATATCTGCAAGAGATAATATGTAAGTATAATAGAGAGAAAGTGCTTAACTTGCCTTGAGGTTGATAAAACTCATAAAATTTGCATTTAATGATTTTTTTTTTAAATTGAGTAAGACAAGAAGTAGAGAGCTTTTGAAGAGATTATTTATAAGCAATTAACTAAGTCTAAGAAGTGAAATCTCCTGGTAGGTTAGTTTTAGAACAGTTCTGTCTCCTAGTGGCCAAAGCCATTGAATAAGGTTGAGTGGCTGTTCAGATACTTAGTAAAAGTAAGAACATTTGTTACATATGTCAGTGAGGTGACAGCCTGAACAGCTAGGAAACTACATGTGGCCTTGATTTTTCCAAAATGAACTGTAGTAAAACAGAAATATCTGCCGTTAAGTTTTAAGAATGCTTAGGCAGCCTGTATTAACTTAAGACACACTAAGTGTGTAAGAAAACAGAGGAGCTTTTCA
This sequence comes from Martes martes, assembly GCF_963455335.1. Classification (NCBI taxonomy): domain Eukaryota; kingdom Metazoa; phylum Chordata; class Mammalia; order Carnivora; family Mustelidae; genus Martes; species Martes martes. The sequence goes on along the minus strand of NC_137898.1, from coordinate 83,031,147 downwards.
TAATAAACAGAATTCCAATATTTAGTAACACAAAAAGAAAAAGGCTATCAACTGACTTTGTCAAAATATAATACTATAAGTTATCCAGAACAAGAAAGAGTTTACTCTGACCATTTAATGCTAGCTTCTAACATAATGGAATTATTGATTTACATAAATTTCTCTGATAGATGCAAAACTATTGTAATTGTTGGTTTAATTAGAATTTCAATGGTAATTTGAACTATTTTACATGATATTATTACTTGATTATTTTGTCTCAGTGAGTGCTACCCTACACAATGTGTGTGGGCCCCACCCGATGAGTTGAAGGTCTTCAGAGCAAAGCTTGTGTTTTCCTGAAGAGGGAATTCTCTTTAAGTCTTCAATGCAGAAACTCCACCTGAGTTTCCAGGTTGGTGCTCGGTGGAATTCAGATTCTAGACAGCAAATCAACTCCTGCCTGTATTTCCTGCCTGCTGACCTGTCCAACAAATTTTAGACTTGTCAGTCCCCCCAATCACATGGCATAATTCCTTAAAATAATTCTTTCTCTCTCTCTCTCTGCTGTCTTTATGTGCTATAACACACACATGCAAACACACACATATACACACAACCTATCAGTTTCTACTTCTCTGGAGAACTCCTACTAATATATTCTTTTACCATTATTTCCTCAAACCTATGAATTGTGAGCTGCCTCAGATCCTTATGGAAGAAGGTGGATAATATGTTAATAAGTAATATAAATAATAATCTGACATGCATAAATATTCCAGACATTAACACTCTATCAGAATTCCAAAGACAAAAATGTTATCCTGGGCCAAAATGTTTTTAGCAAATGTGGAATTCAAGCTGGAAACAATGCAATGGAGAGCATTTGAGTAGGTAAAAAATAAAATAATGTGAAATGTGGATTGTTGCAGGTGAACAGAAAACAGCATAAGATGGTGTTTGACAGCATAATTACCATATTCAGCAAAATAAGAGCATGCCCCTCCACATAGGTTGATGGTTTCTTTGTTAGGGAAGTCAGGGGAGCTTAAGTATTATTAATACTAGACATCTACATTTCTTCAGTTAAAAGAATTTCAAATTCACTATGGTGTGAAAACACTTGCCACTTCTGATGGTGCAGGTTGATCACTACCCGTGATGCCTGCCAAGGGCACTGCCAGTGGCTGAAATCCACTGTGGTTCTGCTCACCACGCTGGTACTATAAGCACCAGGAGGGAAGGGGGCTGCCTTTCCTAATTCACATGAAGCCTCTGAGGCAGTGGCAGTACTGACACAGATATGTTCTCCAGCTTCTCATTTACTTCAAAAATGGACAGCTCCTTCCTATTCGTTTAACTTATATAATATGAAATAAATCTTATTTACATGATACACTGGCAATGCTATCATAATGTGTAAGCCTAAACAAGCACGTTACCTTTTACTGAACAAACACCCATAGTGATTAGTAAGATGGAGTGTCTTAGTCTGTTTGTGCTGCTATAACAAAATTCCACAAACTGAGTGGCTAATAAATAGCAGAAAGTTATTTCTTAGTTCTGGAAACTGGAAGTCTGAGATCAGGATTCCAGCATGGTCAGAGGAGGACCCTCTTCCCAGTCTCAAACTGAGGACGGTTGTGAGCTAGGTCTCTGGCGTCTCTTTTATAAGCACACTAAACCCATTCATAAGGGCTCTGCCTTCATGACCTAATACCTCCCAAAGGCCCCACATCTTAATACCATCATATTGGGAATTAGGATTAAATATATGAATTTTGATGGCACACACACATGCAGACCATAGCAATGGGTAAATTTTTCCATGTAAATACTCTGGAGGTTAGAAATACTAAATTTATTACTTTTTAAGTACCCTTTATCTCCCACTTCTATTCCCCTTTAGAGAAGGAAAAGCTTCAGTTCTGTATTTCATATTTATAAGCCTAGTAAAGAACAGAAAACTAAATAAATCCCTTTCTTTCTCTGTTCTTTGAAAAACACTTGCTTTATGGTTAGAATTATTCTTTCTCAAGGTTATTAAATATGACTAAATTATATTGTCTTCAAACTTTTGAAATAATCTTATAATATTTCACAATATTTGGGGATTGAGGGTGTATTTATCTTCAAATGTGGGTAAATTAGTAAAGGAATAACATTTGCCAAATGCCTAAAATATAAATATCAATATATTTTAACCTACAGACAACACACCAAGGTTATGTGCACATTTAACACACCCAGTCACTTGTGCCGGCTGAAGTTTTTAAAAGCATTCTGCCTAGATTCAATACTTCAACTCAATTTACCTATATATTTTGAGTGCTTATTGTGTGCCAGACTCTTTAGTAAAACTGATACATTCCTATAAAAATCTCTTTGAACAGAAGCAACAAAGAAGACAGTAGTTATTTGGTAAGCAAATGCAGGCTAAAACTTAGATGTTGTTCCCTCTGTCAGGTAACACTGTTGAGCGATGTCATGCGTCCACCATCTGAAACCCGCCCCCAGGCTTCCTAGTAATAAAATACAAATTTAGCTCAAATGGGAACCTGACACCTTTCAAATAGAGGTGATTTTTATTTATTTATTTATTCAAAATTAAAGAACATTTTAATGTTTACATTTTCTAAACTTTATCTACCTGATGTTTTAAGATGATGTGAATGTAAATTTGATGTGTAAAAGGTTTCTCAAAAATGTACTCTGCTATGAAATGAACTTTCATGTTATTATCCACACTTCCCCTACTATGTATTTCTTCAAAGTAATATAATTATTAAACACATATATACTTAATAATTGATTGTATCACTATCATTTTCACTATTTAGTGACATGAAGTATGTTGATAAAGGCATTACTTGTGAATCCCTAGAGCGTTAGCTTTTAAGCCTTAGATAATTATGTGAACTTCCAAATTCATATACTTATAAATGAAAATGTGTAGAAATAACACTTATGTGTGAGGAAAGTGATAAGACAAACATCGGGGGAATGACAATAAAGTCTCAATGAGAGCAAGCAACACAGGAAAAGGTGGAAAAATGAATAGATGGGAGTTTTAATAGGCTCCAGGAGACTAAAAATGTTTGAACTCTTAATCTACCAACTCTTTTTTTATTATATTTGATTCTTATAAAGCAGACAGTTCCTTACACACATAGAAACACACACACAGTATATTATATATTCTCATGTGTGTGCCAAATGTTGGCTAGAGAATACTCTAATAATTTTAATATGTGAATTAATATATTGTAATTATAACTGTTATATACATATATATTGCTGTCCTATGAATACACTCTTTTTCCTCATATCCTGCCCTACAGGGGTTATTAATTCTGCACTGAATGCTTTTCTTCAATGGTATCCTTTCTGGGCTAATTACAATTCATCCCGTGGTTCTTATCTGAGACATCAACATGTGTAGGAGCTCTCTTGGGTCACCTATATTAGTCTGCACCATAACAAACTATCAAGACTGGACAGCCTAAACAATATAAATTTATTTTCTCACAGTTCTGGAGGCTGGAAGTCCAAAATCAATGTGTTGGCAGGTTTGCTTTCCTCTGAGATCTTTCTACTTGGCTTGCAGATGACTGCTTTCTTGTTATGTCATCATATGGTCTTTCTTCTGTGTGTGTGTTTATCTCTGGTGTCTTTCTGTGTGTCCAGTTTCCTTTTATAAGGACATCAGTTAGACTGGTCTAAGGTTACCCTAGTGGACTCATATTAACTTGTTATCTATTTAAAGGCCCTATCTCCAAATACAATCGCATTCTGATATACCAAGCATTAGGACATCAATATATAAGTTCTCATGGCATACAATCCAGCCAATGAACTCCAATGAACTTCATTGTTCCTTTTATTGTGATCCTATACTATATTCTATATTTTCTGATAATATTGCATAGACAGTTTCTGTTAAGTTCTATGAGTTTCTTTGTTTCCTCAACTAAAGTTAAAGGTAAGAACTGCATTTTACCATATTTCCCCATGCATTATGATTTCAGAGATTGTCAACTGCAAAAATATAGTTCATGGTGATCATAACAAATCATTAGTGGTAAGATATTTGATTTTAGGGATGTTAAAATGTGAAAAAATGTGCACATTTTAATTGGTAAAACAGTATAGCTAGCTACTGCTCTATCCCCAGAGCCTAGCTAATTGGCTAATTTATATTAGGGAAACAGAAAATGCTTTTTATTTTAATTAATTAATTATTTTTTAGGAAGTGCTTTTTAAATGCAAGTATTAATTTTCACAATACTATGTAAAGTAGGCAATTTGGAGTTATACCGATTTTAAATAGTATAAATTACATTTCATAGAAGATATATATTCACATTATACAGTTCCTGGAAAAGACCCAGGTGCTTATAATATTTTTTTTTCAATTTTTTTTTCTGCTATGAATTGAAATTTTGTATATTTCCAAAATTTGTATATTGAAAATCTAACCACCCCAAAGTGATAGTATTAGTAGGTGAGGTCTATGGGAGGTGATTAGGTTCTAAGGGTAGAACCCTCATAAAAGGGATTTGTTCTGTTATAACAAAATCCCATAGAACTCCCTAACACCTTCAGCCGTGTAGGAACACAACAGCTCTGCAGCCTGGAAGAGGCACCTCAACCAACCCTGCTGGCACCCTGATCTCCAACTTCCAGTCTCCAAAACTATAGGAAATAAAGTTTTGTTGTTTATAAGCTACCCAGTCTGTGGGATTTTGTTATAGCAGTCTAAAGAAACTATTTTTCAGAGCCAGTCAGTAGCAAAACAGAGACTTAAGGACTTCTAATTCTGAGTCTAGACATTTTTCCACTTTATTAAGCTTACCTATAATGTTTAGTTCACACTTTACCCTTTTCTTTGAATCCACTCGTCAAAGATAGAGAGTTCTATGACTTCATGATTATTATATATATAGATATATATATATACATATATATAGGAAGACTAATGTAATACTTATACTGTACTTTGGATTATAATTATTCTTCAACTAGCAGATAATTAAAAGAGCTCCAGGGAAGTAGAAAATATGAATATTATAAGTCACTTAAAGTGAGTTGATTAAGCAGGTAGTAAAGGACTTCACTATCAGAGCAAAATTTGAGTTGGACTTCAGAGCATTCATTTGAGGAATATGTGTCCATGTGAGTGTGTGTTCAAGAATAATTGAAAAAGGTTTTCCTTTTTGACAAAAAAGTGTGACTGCAAAATGTAAAGACTATTCTGAAACTTGAGAATAGGAGGCATTATTAGTTAAAATAGACTTAATGTGATCACTGTGCTTGAGACTATTGTTGAATTCCTTGATTTCACTAAGTTCTACGATTTTCTTACACATTTCTTTTACAAAATTTACAAATTTTGTAACTTCCTGCTCCTGATGCATTTATTTATTAAGGTTGGTGCTGGGAAGAATTAATTAGGCAATCACTTGCGTTTTTAGTCAATTAGGAAAGTTTCATAGCAGCAGTTCACACACACACACACACACACACACACACACTCACGTGCAGTATATATAACTGGAAAACCACACTATTTCATAGACATCAGTGACAATGTATCCCTCTGGTATTGTTTTTGTACTCCAAGTATTATGGTCATGATTATGATTATAACTGGTTAACTGGTATGAATGCCTGAGCTTGAAACTAGTCATAAAGTTACCCCTGCTAGATTGCGAATGAAAGAAAATTCTATCTTACATAAACCTGACCAAACACATTATAAACAGCCATGTAATAGAGTTTTATTAAAATGCTCTCTTGGCCTAGTGTTCCATCCTTGGGTAGACTGAAACTTGATAGTACCTTTTCCTGAATAGCTGATTAAGTCTACATTCCAATTCTTTCCCTTATCAAATGTTTACACTCTGGGCCACTCTGCACCAGTCCTAATCACACTTGATCAGGAACCATACAACCAGAAATAGCTACGAGGCTGCAGACCCTGCTGAAATCGTTCAAATTAACCAACCGTCAGGAAGCCCTGAGGTACCTAACCTACTGCACTCCACTTGCCATACATAAGCTTCCCCAACAGCTCCAGCTCACTGGTACACTGCCCAGGGTGTAAACCATTGAGACTCTCCTCAGCAGCCTTCTTTCTTTTGAAGCTGTAAGTAACGGTGCTCAGGGTTAATGTGCTGTGTCCCACCATCAAAAATAAATAAATAAATAAATAAAAATTAAATCTTATAAATTAAGTCTATCTAGTATTTTCAATAGTTAAAAAAATTTAAGAAAAAAATTAAGAAAAAGGGGAAAAAGGAAGAAAAAGATGTGAAGAAAGAATATAAGAAAAAATAAAAAAGGAAAAGAAATTTTAAAATAAACTATTGAAGAAGGAAGGCTTTTCATTTATACAAGACTTTGATGTATTTCACTTCAATTATAGAAATATTTAATTAGTTTTACTAAGTATCAGTGATGACGTTGGCACATAAGCATCAAACTATTTTGATAGTTTGGCATCACAGACTTCGCATCAAACAATTTTGTGAGTTAGCAAATTCAATCTTCATTGCTCAGCCTTCTTATATCACAACATTCATATGAAAATTGAGCCTAAAGTGTGATATAGTGTAGTTTATGAGCAGCAAAATAGACAAATAGTTTCTGCTTTGTGGGAAGGACATACTTGGTATCTCAGATAGTATGCAAATATGGGAGAAGCAACCAAAGAGGGCTGGAGAAATCATGCCCTTGTTTACTTTTTTTATGTTTTACAAAGAAGAGAATTCTGATACAATCCTTCATTGGAATAGCTTTCCCAGGGGGTAATTTGTTAACCTGGCGTATCCTGGAACATAAATTCTACTATAAAGTAAGCTCTATAAGGACAAGACCTTTGAGTAATGCCTGATGCACAGTAGGTTCCTATTGGGGTTAATGTAGAGCATGAAATCGGCCATAATACCTGGCTTGCTAAAATGTAACACAGAGGCCCTGGGGGCAATGGAAAGTTTGGGAGAAGGCAGTAGGGCTTTGAAATACCAAGGCCTGAGTGACCACTCTGTCTTTGGAATGCTGTGCAGAGTTGCCTTCCCAGAAGCTTTCTTAGCCTAAACAACTACCCTGTGATCTAAGAGACTTATGCATTGTCCCTTAGGCTGTGTTTAGAAGAATAGGCAGATTAGCACATCTTATCTTTCCTGTAAACGATCCTCATGGTTTTAGTAAGACCCCTTGTCACACATTACCTGCTTGAGAAACAGTGATAAGGATTTGTGATTATCCTGAAGGGCCAATAAAAGCAGACGGAGAGTGGGGAGCAAAGGGTCTTTGCCTGTGAAACCCTTGCCTTCTCCTCTCTTTCACAGCAAAGTCTGGAGTAACCTTTCATCCCTTCATACAGGGATTGCTGGCCATTCCCAGCAGGTGTCAGTGAATATACTCTGAATAAATGAATGAAACCTAACAGTTGACATGGTATTCTCTTTATATCATAACATTATGGACTAGAAAGCTTTTAAAGAGACTATAGTATTTTTTTAACTTAATATAAGAATTAGGAATTACTGATATCCAGTAGGAAGCAGGCAAAAAACAATGTAAATAGGGATACATCCTCCTTGGCTGGGAACCATCTGAAGGCACTAGGTACAGAAAACAAAATCAATGTCTTTTTGAAGTCTCTTTTTAAAGCAAATTAGAAATCTGCTGATGTGAACTGTGGAATCAGCCCTACTGCAGCATGTTGCATTTTTGTAAATAGGCATTTTTGAGACAACACAACACCATTGTTTCTCCAGTTGGGAAAGAGATTGCTGAAACAACACTTGCTTCAAATGGGCCCATTTACTGCTTCAGCTGACTTCTTTATTCTGTTTGCATAGGCTCTTCAAGTTACCTTTTGATAGTTTTACAACTGCTTTCCAAACAACTTACAAGACAACCTTCTAGAACCTTGGGAGGGAAATACCAAGATCCATAAGACATAGTCAAACCAACAGGAGCATCCGTAAGCAACTGCCTTCAGGCTTTTCACCACCACTCCAGCACTGTCTGCAGACATGTACTTTTTATCATATGTTCAAAAATGTTTTTGAGAGCTCTCTTTTTCCTTTTTTATTCCCTGAATTCCCTAGACACAAATGGCAAAGCTTTTAATTCTGTACATCTAATAAGCACATGTTAAAGAAATGCTTAATAACAGCAGGTGTTAGCTTCTTAACTTGTCTCTTTTCTCTCCCTCTTACTGAAGTTAAGCTTGCATGGTTTTCCTCATGTTAAACTAATCTTCCTGAATTATTATTTTTATCAAAATTTTTTCCTACTAAATTGTATTTTCAGTGACTCCTACTTTCCAAAGATCAAATTCTAAACTCCTTACTTACAGTGTGAAAACCCAGTATATCCTTAATTCTCTAAGCACTCCGTGCAAATAGTGCTATCAAGTCTTAGGTGTGCCTCTTTTTGCACCCCTATTAGCTGAATCCTGCCTATTTCCAGGATTCAACTCAATTCACACCCTCTTCAACCAATGTTTCCAATCCAGCCTCCAATGATCTCTCTCTGTTCTGAAATAATGGCTAATTTTTAGAATTGTTAATAATAACAAAGTTATTTTCTGTCTTGTTTCCTGGTTTAGTTTATTTCTGGTTCTATGTTCTGTTTCCTTATTATCCCCAATAACTGTATACTTCTTTATATCTGCCCTTTGATTATCTTTAATATCATCCCAGCTCACTAATTCTGCTACTCCCATCCCAATAATTTCATAATCTCAAAAGGTCCTTAATACAGCTTTTCATTATCTACAATTCCTATATATTTATTTTCTTGCCTCTCTGCTATAGCAATTTCCTTGTTTATATATTTAAAACCTTTGTAAAAATTTTATTTTATATAGATTCAATTAATTCACATATAGTGTATTATTAGTTTCAGAGCAGAGTTCAGTGATTGCTCATTACATCATGTGCCCTCCTTAATGCCCATCACCCAGTTATCCCTCTCCCCTGGCCCACCTCCCCTTCATCAACCCTCAGTTTGTTTCTGATGGTCAAAAGTCTTTTATGGTTTGTTTCTCTCTCTCTGATTTCATCTTGTTTTATTTTTCCCTCCCTTCCTCCATGCCCCTCTGTTTTGTTTCTTAAATTCCACATATGAGTGAAATCATGATAGTTGTCTGTCTTTGATTGACTTATTTCACTTAACATAATGCCCTCCAGTTCCATCCATGTCAATGTAAATAGTAAGATTTGGGGCACCTGGGTGGCTCGGTGGGTTAAAACCTCTGCCTTTGGCTCAGGTCATGATTCCAGGATTCTGGGATCGAGCCCCGCATCGGGCTCTCTGCTCGGCAGGGAGCCTGCCTCCCCCTCTCTGTGCCTGCCTCTCTGCCTACTTGTGATTTCTGTCTGTCAAATAAATAAATAATATCTTTTAAAAATAAATAAATAAACAAATAAATAGTAAGATTTTATCCTTTCGATGGCTGAGTAATATTCCTGTGTGTGTGTGTGTGTGTGTGCATGCGTGCGCATGTGCGTGCATGTGTGTGTCTTCTTAACCATTCATCTGCTTATGGACATCTCAGCCCTTTCCATAGGTTTGGCTATTGTGGACATTGCTGCCATAAACATTAGGGTGCATGGGGTCCTTTGAATCTCAGTGTTTGTATCCTTTGGGAAAATACCCAGTAGTGCAATTGCTGGGTCATAGAGTAGCTCTATTTTCAACTTTTTGAGGAACTTCCATACTGTTTTCCAGAGTGGCTATACCAGTTTGTATTCCCACCAGCAGTGTAAGAAGGTTCTTTTTTCTCTACATCCTCACTAACATCTGTTGTTTCCTGACTAGTTAATTTTAGCCATTCTAACCGGTGTGATGTGGTAACTCATTGTGGTTTTGATTTGCATTTACCTAATGCCAAGTGATGTGGAGCATTTTCTCATGTGTCCGTTGGCCATTTGTGTGTCTTCTTCGGAAAAATTGTCTTCTGCCCATTTCTTGACGGGATTATTTGTGTTTTGGGTGTTGAGTTTGATAAGTTCTTTATAGATTTTGGATCCTAGCCCTTTATCAGATAAGACATTTGCAAATATCTGTTCCCATTCTGTTAGTTGTCTTTTGGTTTTGTCAACTGTTTTCTTTCTTTTCTTTTTTTTTTTTTTTTTAATAAACATATAATGTATTTTTATCCCCAGGGGTACAGGTCTGTGAATCGCCAGGTTTACACATTTCACAGCACTCATCATAGCACATACCCTCCCCAATGTCCATATCCCCACCACCCTCTCCCGTCCACTCCCCCCCAGCAACCCTCAGTCTGTTTTTTGAGATTCAGTCTTTTATGGTTTGTCTCCCTCCCAATCCCATCTTTTCATTTTTTCTTTTCCTACCTCCCCCCAAACCCCCCATATTGCATCTCCACTTCCTCATATCAAAGAGATCATATGATAGTTGTCTTTCTCCGATTGACATATTTCGCTAAGCATAATACCCTCTAGTTCCATCCACAATGGCATCGCAAATGGCAAGTTCCATCGCAAATGGCAAGATTTCATTTCCTTTGATGGCTGCATAGTATTCCATTGTGTATATATACCACCTCTTCTTTATCCATTCATCTGTTGATGGACATCTAGGTTCTTTCCACAGTTTGGCTATTGTGAACATTGCTTCTATAAACATTCGGGTGCACGTGCCCCTTCGGAGCACCACGTTTGTATCTTTAGGATATATACCCAGTAGTGCAATCGCTGGGTCATAGGGTAGCTCTATTTTCAGTTTTTTGAGGAACCTCCACACTGTTTTCCAGAGTGGTTGCACCACCTTGCATTCCCACCAACAGTGTGGGAGGGTTCCGCTCTCTCCGCATCGTCGCCAGCATCTGTCATTTCTTGACTTGTTAATATTAGCCATTCTGACTGGTGTGAGGTGGCATCTCATTGTGGTTTTGATTTGTATTTCCCTGATGCTGAGTGATGTGGAGCATTTTTTCATGTGTCTGTTGGCCATCTGGATGGCTTCTTTGCAGAAATGTCTGTTCATGTCCTCTGCCCATTTCTTGATTGGATTGTTTGTTCTCTGGGTGTTGAGTTTGACAAGCTCTTTATAGATTTTGGATACTAGCCCTTAATCTGATATGTTGCTTGCAAATATCTTCTCCCATTCTCTCAGTTGTCTCTTGGTTTTGTTAACTGTTTCCTTTGCTGTGCAAAAGCTTTTGATCTTGATGAAATCCCAATAGTTCATTTTTGCCCTTGCTTCTGTTGCCTTTAGTGATGTTCCTAGGAAGAAGTTGCTGCGGTTGTGGTCAAGGAGGTTGCTGCCTGCATTCTCCTCAAGGATTTTGATGGATTCCTTTCTCACATTGAGGTCCTTCATCCATTTTGAGTCTATTTTTGTGTGTGGTGTAAGGAAATAGTCCAATTTCATTTTTCTGCATGTGGCTGTCCAATTTTCCTAGCACCATTTGTTGAAGAGGCTGTCTTTTTTCCATTGGACATTCCTTCCTCCTTTGTCGAAAATTAGTTTACCATACAGTTGAGGGTCTATTTCTTGGTTCTCTATTCTGTTCCATTGATCTATATGTCTGTTTTTATGCCAGTACCATACTGTCTTGATGATGACAGCTTTGTAATAGAGCTTGAAGTCTGGAATTGTGATGCCACCAACTTTGGCTTTCTTTTTCAATATTCCTTTGGCTATTCGAGGTCTTTTCTGGTTCCATATAAATTTTAGGATTATTTGTTCTATTTCTTTGAAAAAAATGCATGGAATTTTAATAGGGATTGAATTAAATGCGTAGATTGCTTTAGGTAGAATAGACATTTTAACAATATTTGTTCTTCCAATCCATGAGCATGGAATATTTTTCCATTTCTTTGTGTCTTCCTCAATTTCTTTCATGAGTACTTCATAGTTTTCTGAGTAGAGATTCTTTGCCTCTTTGGTTAGATTTATTCCTAGGTATCTTATGGTTTTGGGTGCAATTGTAAATGGGACTGACTCCTCAATTTCTCTTTCTTCTGTCTTGTTAGTGTAAAGAAATGCAACTGATTTCTGTGCATTGACTTTATATCCTGACACTTTACTGAATTCCTATACAACTTCTAGCAGTTTTGGAGTGGAGCCTTTTGGGTTTTCCACATATAGTATCATATCATCTGCAAAGAGTGATAGTTTGAATTCTTCTTTGCCGATTTGGATGCCTTTAACTTCTTTTTGTTGTCTGATTGCTGAGGCTAGGACTTCTAGTACTATGTTGAACAGCAGTGGTGATAACGGACATCCCTGCCGTGTTCCTGACCTTAGCGGAAAAGCTTTCAGTTTTTCTCCATTGAGAATGATATTTGCAGTGGGTTTTTCATAGATGGCTTTGATAATATTGAGGTATGTGCCTTCTATCCCTACACTTTGAAGAGTTTTGATCAGGAAGGGATGCTGCACTTTATCAAATGCTTTTTCAGCATCTATTGAGAGTATCATATGGTTCTTATTCTTTCTTTTATTAATGTATTGTATCACATTGATGGATTTACAGATGTTGAACCAACCTTGCAGCCCTGGAATAAATCCCACTTGGTCGTGGTGAATAATCCTTTTAATGTTCTGTTGGATCCTATTGGCCAGTATTTTGGTGAGAATTTTCGCATCTGTGTTCATCAAGGATATTGGTCTGTAATTCTCTTTTTTGGTGGGATCCTTGTCTGGTTTTGGGATCAAGGTGATGCTGGCCTCATAGAATGAGTTTGGAAATTTTCCTTCCATTTCTATTGTTTGGAACAGTTTCAGGAGAATAGGAATTAATTCTTCTTCTTTTTTTTTTAAGATTTTATTTAATTTGACAGACAGAGATCACAGGTAAGCAGAGAGGCAGGCAGAGAGAGGAATAAGCAGGCTCCCTGCTGAGCAGAGAGCCCGATGTGGGACTCCTGGGATCGTGACCTGAGCTGAGGCTTTAACCCACTGAGCCACCCAGGTGCCCCAGAATTAATTCTTCTTTAAATGTTTCGTAGAATTCCCCTGGGAAGCCGTCTGGTCCTGGACTTTTGTTCGTTTGGAGATTTTTGATGACTGTTTCAATCTTCTTACTGGTTATGGGTCTGTTCAGGTTTTCTATTTCTTCCTGGTTCAGTTGTGGTAGTTTATATGTCTCTAGAAATGTATCCATTTCTTCCAGGTTGTCAAATTTGTTGGCATAGAGTTGCTCATAGTATGTTCTTATAATTGTTTGTATTTCTTTGGTGTTGGTTGTGATCTCTCCTCTTTCATTCATGATTTTATTTATCTGGGTCCTTTCTCTTTTCTTTTTGATAAGTCTGACCAGGGGTTTGTCAATCTTATTAATTCTTTCAAAGAGCTAGCTACTAGTTTCGTTGATTTGTTCTATTGTTTTTTTAGTTTCTATTTCATTGATTTCTGCTCTGATCTTTATGATTTCTCTTCCCCTGCTGGGTTTAGGCTTTCTTTGTGGTTCTTTCTCCAGCTCCTTTAGGTGTAGGGTTTGGTTGTGTATTTGAGACCTTTCTTGTTTCTTGTACTGCTATATATTTCCTCTCAGGACTGCCTTTGCTGTGTCCCACAGATTTTGAACTGGTGTGTTTTCATTATCATTTGTTTCCATGAATTTTTTCAACTCTTCTTTCATTTCCGGGTTGACCCATTCATTTTTTAGAAGGATACTGTTTAGTCTCCATGTATTTGCGTTCTTTCCAAGTTTCCTCTTGTGATTGAGTTCTAGCTTCAGAGCATTGTGGTGTGAAAATATGCAGGGAATGATCCCAATCTTTTGATACCGGTTGAGACCTGATTTATGACGCAGGATGTGGTCTATTCTGGAGAATGTTCCATGTGCACTAGAGAAGAATGTATATTCTGTTGCTTTGGGATGGAATGTTCTGAAGATATCTGTGATGTCCATCTGGTCCAGTGTGTCATTTAAGGCCTTTATTTCCTTGTTGATCTTTTGCTTGGATGATCTGTCCATTTCAGTGAGGGGAGTGTTACAGTCCCCTGCTATTATTGTATTACTGTCGATGTATTTCTTTGATTTTGTTATGAATTGGTTTATATAGTTGGCTGCTCCCATGTTAGGGGCATAGATATTTAAGATTGTTAGGTCTTCTTGTTGGACAGACCCTTTGAGTATGATATAGTGTCCTTCCTCATCTCTTCGTATAGTCTTTGGCTTAAAATCTAATTGATCTGATAGAAGGATTGCCACCCCAGCTTTCTTCTGATGTCCATTAGCATGCTACATTGTTTTTCACCCCCTCACTTTAAATCTGGAGGTGTCTTCGGGTCTAAAATGAGTTTCTTGTAGGCAGCATATTGATTGGTTTTGTTTTTTTATCCATTTTGATACCCTGTGTCTTTTGATTGGTGCATTTAGCCCATTAACATTCAGGGTAACTATTGAGAGAGATGAATTTATTTTCATTGTATTGCCTGTAAGGTGACTGTTACTGTATATTGTCTCTGTTTCTTTCTGATCTGCTACTTTTAGGGTCTCTCTTTGCTTAGAGGACCCCTTTCAATATTTCCTGTAGAGCTGGTTTGGTGTTTGCAAATTCTTTCAGCTTTTGTTTGTCCTGGAAGCTCTTTATCTCTCCTTCTATTTTCAATGATAGCCTAGCTGGATATAGTATTCTTGGCTGCATGTTTTTCTCGTTTAGTGCTCTGAATATATCATGCCAGTTCTTTCTGGCCTGCCAGGTCTCTGTGGATAGGTCTTCTGCGAATCTAATGTTTTTAACCTTGTATGTTATGGACTTCTTTTCCCAGGCTGCTTTCAGGATTTTCTCTTTGTCGCTCAGACTTGTAAATTTTACTATCAGGTGACGAGGTGTGGACCTATTTTTATTGATTTTGAGGGGCATTCTTAGCATCTCTTGGATTTTGATGTTTGTTCCCTTTGCCATATTAGGGAAATTTTCTCCAATAATTGTCTCCAATATACCTTCTGCCCCCCTCTGTCTTTCTTCTTCTTCTGGAATCCCAATTATTCTAATGTTGTGTCGTCTTATGGTGTCACTTATCTCTCAAATTCTCTCCTCGTGGTCCAGTATTTGTTTGTCTCTCTTTTGCTCAGCTCCTTTATTCTCTGTCATTTGGTCTTCTATGTCACTAATTCTTTCTTCTCTTATCCTAACAGTAAGAGCTTCCATTTTTGATTGCACCTCATTAATAGCTTTTTTGATTTCAACTTGGTTAGATTTTAGTTCTTTTATTTCTCCAGAAAGGGCTTTTATCTCTCCAGAGAGGGTTTCTCTAATATCTTCTATGCCTTTTTCGAGCCGGCTAGAACCTTGAGAATCATCATTCTGAACTCTAGATCTGTCATATTACCAATGTCCGTATTGATTATGTCCCCAGCCTTCGGTACTGCCTCTTGTTCTTTTTTTTGTGGTGATTTTTTCCGCCTTGTCATTTTGTCCAGATAAGATTTGCTTTCTCCTCCTCTAGAATTTCCCTGTTCTTAGTGAGTGAAGTTGGTCTTGGCTGGGTTTCTTGTTGATCTTCTGGGGGAGGGGCCTGTTGTAGTGATTCTCAAGTGTCTTTGCCACAGGCGGAAGTGCACCATCCTTGCCAGGGGCAGGGCTAAGTAATCCACTTGGGTTTGCTTTCAGGAGCTTTTGTTCCCTGAGTGCTTTCCATAGAGTTCTGGAGGATGGGAATGAAGATGGCAGCCTCCCAATCTCCGGCCCGGAGTAGCCGAGAGCTTGGGGTCCCGCTCCTCAGTCAGCCCTCAGAGGAAAGCGCCCAACCGCCCCGCCTCCCTGGCCCGCGGTCCCCCCTGGAGGAAAGCAGTCAATTGCTGGCACTTGGAGAAAAGCGCCCAGTAGCTTCCGCCTCCGTGGCCTCCGGCCGTGCTCCGAGCCCACCCAGCCTGCGACTGGCACAAGGTGACCCCGGGCTGAGAGCTCACTCCTTGGCTTTGTCACTATAGCTGGCTTCCCCACTCTAATTCCTGCGAGTTCTTTGGCACTCAGACACCCCGGGTCCTTCTGTGACCCCGTGGGACCTGGGGTTACACTGGCCCTGCGTGGGCTTCCCCCTGGTTTAGCCTCTGGAGCGATGTCCCTCCATGGAGCAGTCTTTTAAAAGTCCCGATTTTGTGCTCCGTTGCTCCGCCGCTTGCTGGGAGCCGGCCCCTCCCCCCGTGGTCTGTCTTCCCGTCGCTTTGGATTCACTTCTCCGCAGGTCCTACCTTTAGAAAGTGATCGATTTTCTGTTTCTGGAATTGTTGTTCTTCTTCTCTTCGATTTCCTGTTGGACTTGTAGGTGTTCACAATGGTTAGATAAGCTATCCAGCTGATCTCCTGCTACCCGATGTCGTCTCAGCCTGCTACCTCTCTGCCATCTTGACTCCTCTCCATTGTTTTCTTTGATGTGTAAAACTTTTATATCTTGATGAAGTCCCAATAGCTCATTTTTACCTTTCTTTCCCTTGTCTTTGGAGACATGTCTAGCCAAAAGTTCCTGTGGCTGAGGTCAATGGTTGAATTCAAATACGTGCCTGCTTCATACCTATTTTCTGCTCCATAACTATTTTCTAGTAAATAAAATACATAGGAAGTAAAAGTATAAAAATTATACTGACTTTAAAATTATGACCTCAAATCTCAAGTGGACATACAATATGGATTAAATCTTAAGATGGTCACCAACAATTCTTTCTCTCTCTGTACCATGTGTCCTACTTGTTTCTTCAAGACAGGAAGTTTACTTTGCCTCCTGTTGCCTTTGTGCTGGTTTTATCCTGGACTTACCCAATAGAATGTGATGGAAGTGTTTTTGTGCTAATTTATGGTCCAGCCTCTGAAAAGCTCCCAAAGATGCTAAAGCAGCATGGTAGAAAATGTACTGTTTGTCTTAGTTTGAGAGATTAGGGAAGGTTTCTTGGAAAAGAGGATTTCATCTAAGGTCAGAATTAACTTGTGAATTAAGTTGGGGGGTGAGGCAATGAGGATGGTGATACTGGTAGGAATGAATGTGCCCATTTCTATTAAAAAACAAAACAAAACAAAAACAAAAACAAACAAACACAAACAAACAAACAAAAAACCCCTTTACTCCTTACATTAAAAATTTTCTTTCTGATATAACACTACCACCTTTCCACTTCCTTAGAACTTTGAAGTCCTGAAATGAGGTTTTAAGGTCAGGGTATAATATTAGCATTTTGATGACTATACCAATGATTGGAACCATCCTAGGATCAAGGCATATGAACCTGACTTCTAACTGCATGACAAAGAGAGTTAACTAAAAAGATCCTTACAGTTATAAAAAGTGTAACAAAAGATAAATTCCCAATTCCCTTTTAGAATGCTCAGATTTTTAGATCTGTGTAATTGCTTTTTCCTTCTCCAGTTTTGAGGACATGACTCAATACCCATTTGGCAATGAAGAACAAATTATAATCAAACAATAATAATTAATATGACCCTTTAGTTATCATTACAAAAGAGGGAGGTGACATATTAGAAATCCCCATATCCTAAGCATGAACATAAATTTGGCTTTATACGTATTATAAATACTTGAATGAATGATTTTGCAAGTTTTAGTTCAATAACAAACAACTGACATCTCTAAGGAAGATGAAACAGATATGTGTTTTCATGAATGATCTTGTATGACTAAAAGAGGGAAAACAAGAAGTGGTAAACTGGAATTACAGACCAGGTCCAGGTCCAGACAGCTGATGACTTTGATTCAATATTATTATTATTTTTTAAAAATTAATTATTTATTTATTTGAGGGAGAGAGAGCATGAGCAGGAGGAGGGCAGAGAAATGGAAAGAATCCCATACAGACTCTGAGCTGAGTGCAGAGCCTGAGGCAGGGCTCGATCTCATGACCCTGAGATCATGACCTGAGCTGAAACCAATAGTTGGACACTTAATGAACTGAGCCACCAAGTGTCCCTTAATATTATTTTTCACAGATTTTTATTTAGGGGGTCAATATAGGATTCTTTTTATCTCCAGCAAAGCCAATCAAGTAAACGTGATGCTTGCATTTAAGGTTTGGTATTGCTACTTAGTTTCCTTAGTATACCTTGTCTTCTTCTGGAAAATCTAGCTTTCCTCTGCTGTAATGAGAAGCCAATTGGAGCAGAAAATTGTCTCTTTTGGGGAATAGAACACAGAAGTTAGCAACTTGTTTAGTTCTGTTTAATTAACAATTACTGAGAATCTACTACTTGCCAGTCATTGGATGATAAGCATGTGTTAAGTGCAGGGGGTACATGGGGAAAAGGCAAGAGCTTAGTCCTCTAGTTCCTAACAGCTTGATGAAGAGGCATATGGATAGATATACTAATTCAACACATTGAACTAACATTTACTGTTAATTCAACAGTTTGCATTGAAATTTTCCTTCTTGCCCAATCTCAATGCCCTCTCTGAATCCTCTCCCACCTATTTGCCCTGTCTAGAATTAGTCTCATCTTCTTTGATACCTACATGAAAGTTTTTATCTTATTTATTATCCTCTCATATATATATATATATATATATATATATATATATATATTTTTTTTAGGTAGAGCTATAAGAGTGTCTATCTGTTCACAGTAGAGGTTCTTTGAGAAGTAGGACATGTCTTATTCACTATTGAATCCCTCTGTGCCAGAGGAAGTGCTGGAATTAATATTGAAATTAATATTGAAATCATCCTACTGAGGGTCCAGGTAATTTGACTCAATAACTTATGCTCCTTTTTTTTTTAAATTTTAATTCCAGTGTAGTTGACAGAAACCTGTACTTCTTAAGATGAAAATTATGTTGCTCATTTAAGCATTTCTCCTGGATGTGACTTAAACTATATCTTCCAATTACAAGTTGACTTCTGGTTCTCATGTATTCTGACCACATTTCTTTCTACCTTCTCCTTCTGGAGGTGGATCTTTATTACTGACCCTTTTCAATTCTTCAGATCTCAGACTTTTCCTCTCCTTTTCAATCAAGGCTTACATCTAACAATAAACTAGTATCCACTCTTATCTCACTGACTCATGGTCACTACTCTTCTTTTAGGGTCAACTGTCCCATCTACCTCTCCTGCAGTCATGATCTGAGAAGCTCAAGCCACCCAGTAGGCTTTCTCTCATGATAGATTTGTTGTGCATCATGATTTAGCTACTACTGAAGAAAAAGCAATGCTCTTGGCATGAGGTTATAATCTAATCTATTTTTTCCTTAAAGGCACTCTTTTTGGTAAGATAAACCCTGAAAAATTTAGAACTGTCTAGTAGACTTCTATATTATAATCAAGAACTACTGAAATAAGAAAGTTTCTTTTGGCTTTGCTACTAGTTTAATGACTCTTTCAGAATATAACACATTTGATTAGTTAACCTGAATTTTACTAGAATGCAGTGTTTGGGTTCTAATCTCAAATCCTTAGGTAAAATTTATTCTTAAAATCACTTAAATCATTCAGAAATACTGTGCATATTATTTGTATGGAATACCTTGGGTCATAACATGTATGCATAGATGAAAACATATGATATTTGAGTTCAGGAAGGCTTTGTTCTTAGGAACTACTGAAAAAAATGTACCAAAATACCAACTTGTTAACTCTTCCTATTCATAGCCATCATTTTTGTTTACAGAAAATTTTATCAGTTCTCCTAAAATTACCTTAGTTAATTACCTTAGTTAATGTTCTGTATAGCTTTTTATTTATTATTCAGTTTTAGAGAATCATTAACATCATATGACTACTGTGCAATGGCTTTAACATCTTTGTCAGTTGTACAGGAATTTTTTAAGTCTCTTTCTGTCTCTTGTACTCCACTATGTGTTGTTGTTTTTCAAGTATCTTTCTGTCTCTTGACTCCACTATGTGTTTCTTAATGTATATTGAAAACTACATTTTCTTCAGTGTATTTGTAAATACACTAAGTTTTAAAAATCTCTTTTCCTCACTGATTCTAATCTGTAGGAGACAAAATTCTTAAATTCTTCTGATTCCATTGAGAATGAACAAATGATTGAACTAATTGATTGTCAGAGGTTGATTAGCGTAGCAGTTAAATAATCAAACTTATGGGCTTAGAAACTTAGACAAATGACAAATTTACTATGATTTGATTTTTTTTTCTTGTATAAAATAGAGATAATGATGGATGATTGTAGAGATTAAATGAATTAATAAATCTAAACCACTTAGAAGTGTGCTTGGCAAGTAGTAAGTATTATACAAGCACCAGCTAATATTTTATTTGAAATGCAAAAACACAAATGGTCTAAATTTGACATCATCTTAAATGACTTTATGGCATTATATTTTATATTAATTCATTTTTTTGCTGGAATCACTTAGCTTTCTATCAATATCAATAAATCCAATTTTTTTCATTTTTTCCCAAAAAAATATATATATTTTATTTTATTTATTTGACAGAGAGAAATCAGAGCTAGGCAGAGAGGCAGACAGAGAGAGGGGGAAGCAGGCTCCTGCTGAGCAGAGAGCCCGATGCGGGGCTCGATCCCAGGACCCTGAGATCATGACCTGAGCCGAAGGCAGAGGCTTAAACCACTGAGCCACCCAGGCGCCCCCAAAAATATTTTTATAAGAAGTTTGAAGAATGAGTACTGTTCCTTAATTGATTTCTTTCATTGACAGATAGTGATAATTTAAATTCAACCTGGAAGTGGGAAAATTTAGTTTCTGAGAACATTTGATACACATAGCACTGAAGCAACTGTCAACCCAAACAATGACAAAGTTTGGGTTTTTGACATCTCTATTTTGTCATAGCAGAAACAAAAGAGTTTTTAGAAGTTATAATTGGATTCATTGTTCTTTATTTCATGACAATACTCAACACACAGTAGCAGCTACCTGCACTGGAATTTCATAGATATTTATAAAAACAAATGTTGAAATTATAAAGCAAAGAACAGATCAAGATAATGTCCATTTTTAAATGTAAATAATTTGTGAGTTTGATTCCAGTACACATTTTTATTATTCTTGACTTTAAAGCTATAATTCACAGAATTTTGTCACATATAATTTTTAAGTGGTAGAATATAAACTTAGAGTAGGGGGAGTTGGTATGGTACAGTGGTTGCAGACACTATTCACAATGTTTAACATTCTCCTAAGTATCCAATATAATAGCTTGTGCAAAAATCTTGGCTTCTTTATACACTAGTTGTATGATCTTGAGCAACAAACTTAATCTGTCTAGTCTTAGTGTTTCTATCTGTAAGTGAAGACAATGTTTCCCACCTTTCAGGAATTTTTGTAAGGATTAAATAAAATGATATATTAAAATACTTAGAATAGTTTCTGAAGTAAGGTAAGCAGTAAAAGCCAATGATTACTATTATATAGAGAGTATAGCTCTAAATATTGCAGAATAATTTTAGCTCTAAATTTTACAGAATAATTATAGCTCTAAATATTGCAGAATAATTTTCAAGAGAATTGCTCTATTTCTTGCTGAAGAAACCTTTGGCACTTTCTGTGAGTTATCAGGCTCTTGTTTCAGGCATTAAATGCAGACTTTATAATAAAAAACAACACTGTGGTAAACATAACATAGTACATAGGTTATAAAAAAAATTCTTAATATAGACAATATTCCGTTGATAGTCTGCTAACTCTAACACACACACAATAGAGGCTAGGCTACACATCAGAGCTCCCAAACAAGTAACTTCCTGCTTTGCTTCTATTATTTCCTTTTACTTTGTCAGGACTCCATGGGAAGGAAATAGGGATCCTTCTTCAGTTTACCCCAGAATGTACACAAAAGTGATTAAAGAAATGGTGGTAGCAGTGAACCCAGAGATGAAGGGAAAGGTTTAAGGTGTTACTGACATCATGTGTAAAAGGGAATATTGCTTAAAAAAAGAGCTTCCCATTTCCTTGAAATTTACAGAGTCTGCCCTGGATTTATTCATCTAGCTAAGGAATTGATTAAAAAATGGGATAGTTATTTCATTGCAATTTTTAAAAAAAATATTTTATTTATTTATTTGACAGACAGAGATCACAAGTAGGCAGAGAGGCAGGCAGAGAGAGAGGGGGAAGCAGGCTCCCTGATGAACAGAGAGCCCAATGCTGGGCTCGATCCCAGGACCCTGGGATCATGAGCTGAGCCGAAAGCAGAGACTTTAACCAACTGAGCCACCCAGGCACCCCTTCATTGCAATTTTTTACAGTACACTCTTGTTTTAGATCAAAGGATGGCCCATAGTAAATAATTATGCAAAACAGTCAAACAAACAACAACAATGTTTAATATAATGAAAAAGGAAAATCCCTCTCAGTGACATGTTAAACACTTATCTTTATGGAGATACTTTGAAGATAACTCTCTAGTATAGTTTCTTTAAAAATGGCTATCTAGATAATTTTCAAATTATATCTACTCTCTAATTTTTTTAAAAAAATCAATACCTACACATGATTTCACTTAATCTCACTTTTGCTTCTCATTCTCTACAGTTCATCATCTCTCATATAAACCTCAGAGCTTCTCATGCCAGATGTGAAGAATATGGTAACACTGTTTTCTGAGGCCAGCCAGAGGGTGAGGAAAGATTGGGAAAGGCAAGTTTCACATCAACTTACACAGTAATGAGGCAAGTAGAAAATTCAGATGTTTCCCCCTCTTTGCTGGGCCTCTGGAAGACTCTACAATAATAGGTTTTCAGTTGATCTCTCATGATCAGGTCTTCTACTTAATCTCAAAAGCATACATTAAAAACTTAGAATTTGCCTGATGTATGCAATGGTTTATCACTTGATGTATAATGCAAATTTCATCTTAATTCAATACAGTTAGCCTTAATGAGGCCTTTATGATCTCTCCTAATAGGGAACATAGATAAAACTTGTAATTACCATGACCTACTTTTGTCATCAAATAGCCAGATAAGATACCACAAGATGACATCCACTTTTCTAGTCTCTCTTGCATTTTTCTAATATTTTTAAGATACTGTTTTTTAAAAAGCTTATTGGATTGAACCAATATTTACAGTACATTTAGCAATCAGTAGGTGAAAGGTATTATCTCTTTCTGATTAAATACAAGTGGTCTGGAGCCAGGGTGCCTAGTTTCAGATCCTAGCTCCAATACTCACTAACTATGAGACTTTGATAAGTTCTCTGTACTTACTTTCTCATTTGAAAATTAAGGATAATGGTAGCAGGACTGTGAGGATTGAATTAATTATACATGTAATGACTTAGAACAATGTTTAGCAGCAAGCATTCAAAGAGTTAATTATAACTGTCAAGTGAAAAGCATGGGATGATGTTGTTGTATAAAATTATATATATAAATGAATAAGTACTGCAAAAAATTCATTGTCTGCTAGGGAGTCTAGAGGAACTTGAAACACAAGTATAATGGATATCTTTTCCTGCTTGAATTTAAATGGACACTCTAAGATGGATTGTGACATTGTTAAGAATTAAAAGAAGCAAAGAGAAAATTCAGTTGAAAGGGATTTTAGAAAGAAAGATAGATGATAGATAGATAGGTCGATAGGTAATAGAGAGATAGAATATTTTACATAAGTCATGAAGATAAACAGAATTTCAACAGGCAGAAGTTAGAACAGCTTCTAGGCATTGGTAGGAACAACTATTTATATGAATGGCTGAGCTGGGCCAGTTCAGGACACATTGAAGAACATACTCCAGGTTGATTAAAGAGTGCTGTATGTGTAAGAAGGTACAGCAAGATAAACCTGGAAAGATATTCTGGGGAACAAACACCAGGAATTCAGACTACTCAAACTAATATTTTGCACTTGATTTGGCACATATTAAGCCTTGGGTTTAGAATGACATGAGCTGGAATTCTGTCTTTACCACTTGATTGATCCAGTGGTCCTTAGAAAGTCACTTAAACTGTCTGAATCATTTATAAAGTGAAAATTATAAGATCTGCCTCCAAAAATTATTTAAATAAAATGTGTATGTATGTGTACACACACACAGGGTATTTATTGTGCCTTTTACTTGCCAGATGTTTTAGATACTATAAGCACAGAGATAAATATCAAAGATAAAAATTTTGCTCACTTGGTATTTATAATGCCAATAGAGGGGTGAGGGATACACAAGATACAAAACACATAAGAAAAATATATAGCAAATTAGATGGCAGAACCACTTTGGAAAAAAATAAGCAGGATACAAATACACATTAGATATGGTGGTGAAAGCTTATGGAAATGTTATTATGTTTGTTTTTATGGCATCAGGGAAATGGCAAGCAGAGTCATCAGCTATACCTGAGGATGGGGATGGAGAAAATGGAGGTTGAATGTAGATGAGAAGGCATGAAATGATGGTCTTCGAAAATGGGAGAGGAAAATAAATGGCTAGGGGAATATAGTATGCCTCCCTAGTAGCAACAAAGGACCACTTGAGTTTGGGGTCTTACAGTTAAGTGAGACAAGATAGGATGCTTTTACCTTTACCTCCAGTCATGTTCTTCTGTCCACATGGAAACATGAAATAGATAGAAGATTTTGGCCAGTGCGGAATTTTTCTAACATGGGATTTACAGTATAGGGAAACAAGGGGAAGAAGGTTGAGAGGTATTCGAGGGACCGATTATGACATTCCTAGGTAAGAAACAAGTGAAAGAATGGAGGTAAGGATGGACACCGAGAAAGTGGTACAATGAATTATAGATTTCAGTAGAGTCAAAGATTGTTGAATTTGAACACTAGAATGTATGATTTAGAAAAACAAAACCTAAAACAGAAGAGGGATTAAGATTATTGGTGATGACAATATCTAGGATATGACAATGGGAATGTGTATCTGAGGAAAGTTAGAAGACAAGATAATTAAAAGAAAAAATAAGGTACTATTAGGATTGGCTATTGGAAAGATTATGTGGCTATTGAAATCACTAAGAATCACTGCAAGAGTATTAGAAAAGATAACAGTGAACAAGGTGCTTACATCTTTAGGGTCTGAGGGAATTAAATGGGGAGTTGGAAGTTGACTGCAATAAAGAATAATGGGTAGAGGCGCTTGGGTGGCTCAGTCATTAAGTGTCTACCTTTGGCTCAGGTCGTGATCCCAGCCAGGATCCTGGGATTGAGCTCCGAAACAGGCTCCCTCCATCAGGCTCCCTGCTTGGCAGAAAGCCTGGTCTTCCCTCTCCCACTCCCCCTGCTTGTGTTCCCTCTCTTGCTGTGTCTCTCTCTGTCAAATAAATAAATACAATCTTTAAAAAAAAAAAAAAAAAAGAACAATGGGTAGTGTTGTCTGATATCATGAATTTCAAAGCTTATTTTTTAAAAGGGAGGTAGAGAGAATAAACTAAAAGCAACAAAGAGAAATAAAGAAGAAACTTCTCCCATTTCCATGATAGATTCATGGGCACTGCCTTACTTAAAAAGTAAGATAAGAATGTTTAATAACTACAATGATGATAGTAGTAGTAAAACCAAAAGATCGAGGGCTGTAGGGAAAACTGGGTTCTTAGGAGACCATCAGCTTTCAGTTAGATCATGAAGTTTGTGGGAATATTGATAGAAGAGGTTCAGAATTTAGAGATTTTGCTGCTGACTTTGAGTTTCAAAGGTAAAAGGGTTTCAGGAGTGTAGGGAATGGAATTGGTTAAAAAGATGCACAAATTCATGTGGGGATCAGAATGTAAGGATAATGGGTGATCAGGAATCCTGCTACTTAGTGTATGTACCTAGTATGTGTACTGGGGATAGGAGTGGCGATCTGTGTGTTGCAGATGCAATTAAAGATAGAAGCACCTGGAATTATGTGGCCCAAGCTTGTCTGTTATCTGTCCCACCACTTTCACTTCTTCTTAGACTTTGAAAAGACTAGGGCTGATTTGAATTTTCTTAAATCTCTAAAACCCCTTGCCTTAAAACTTTGCATTATCCTCGTACTTTCTCTCTTTTCCACTTTTGATACATTATAAGAACTGTATTTTCCATTTTATACATTTTAGCTCTACAAATACATTTTTAAGCATATTTTCAATATATCCTCACACAAGCTTCTTAGGAAAAATTGACCCCTTAATAAGACTCTCTATCATGATGTTAATCTTCTTCCCTACCCTCTTCCTTGGAACTTCACTTTATCAATTGTTTCTTTTTCCTCTTAAGCAAAAACTATTCATTTCTATTATGGGTAAAAATCTTTAAGGAGAAAGATGTTCAGATAACCAATGTATTAATAGTGTAGCAGGTAGGAGCTTTACTCTTGGCTTTGGTACTCTAAGAGATTGAATAAGGTACTTAAAGCATATGAACCTTAATTTCCTCTACCACTATTGTAGAATTAAACATGTTAACATTTGTGACATAGCACAGTGTTTAGTACATAATAAGATCTCAGTGAATGACAAAATTATTTTTAGTCATTGTACTGTCGATAGCATTTGGATGTTACATAGTGCATTCTCATATTTTGTTCTAAGCCTCTGACCCATCCAGAGACATGCTCCAAGCTTCTTAGTCTTTTTTTCCCTTTGTACTTTCTCTTTCTCTTAGCTTTACACATATTCATACAAATATAAGAAGCATATCCAATCAATGATTCTAAAATTTCTCTTCCTAGTTTCAAACATGTTCTATTTATCAGCATTTGGTTCCCAAAGTGTCTATATGTCAGAATTACTAAGGAAATCTCCTAGATATCCTAGACATTCCCCCAGATCAGAATCTCTAAGAAGAGTTTCTGTTCTGTCATTATAATGGTGCTAGGAAGATTTTGAAACTAAAGCTCTATATTTTGAACAAATTAGTTTTTTAGAAATTGCCGTTTTGTTTTTGGCTTTAGTGTTTTTCCCCACTGCACTTAGAATGGTGCCAGATGCATAGTAAGTGATCAATAAATATTTATTGATTGAATAAATGAATTAATGAATATAATAGAGAAGGCAATGAGAAAGCTTAGAAGAACAATTATGAGGGATGAAGTCATTAACAGGAAGTAAATGAAATGACACTTGAGGATGCACAACAACTCCAGAAGAGGATTTAATGGCATAACAAAATTGAAGTCCACTAAAAGAGTTGAGTGATATTCTTCAGCAAAGTTTGGCATTTCAGAATGAGAAAATTAATAAAATACAGGAAGAAAACATAGCAGGGGAGATTAGAAATGAAGGACATCAAAACAAGATGGTAAAAGTGCAAGGCTGCCTCTGAGTATTGTCTTGTCATTTGAATAATAAAGTATTCAAATTTCAGTATCATTTTGGCTATTTTCCAAAAGTATTCCTTCCAGAATAATGTTTTAACTATTTATACCTCATATAAACTATGACACTTTTTCCCGTGTGTGTGTGTGTGTATATATATATATATATACACACCATATATATATATATATATATATATATATTTGAAGAACACCTGGATTTCGGTATGACACACTTTTCTATGATCTTGTAATCATTTATTTTTGAAACTAGGTTGTAGATACATCCATATGTTACCTCTGATTTATCTGCATTTAATTGAACAAATGTTGCTTTAAAAGTGTTGATTTGAAAAAGTTTGATTTAGAACACCTGTTTAATTAAAACATAAAAAAAAACAAAGCAAAATAATTCCTCTCTTCCTCATCTAGAAGATGCAATGGAAAACCTTCACTCTAATTTTTTCTATGTATATATTCTTTTACATTTCTAAGAGCACTGTATTAGTGGTGCACACCTATAATCCTTAGCAGTAACATCCTTACATTTTCTTATGCATAGATAGGTACAGTTCTTCTGCAAATTTATTACATTTTAAATAGAAATAAACAATGTATGTTAATTATTATTAATCTATGCTATATACAAGTTCTTCCCTTAATCTTCTATATTCAGTATAATGACAACCTGGGATTTACTCTCCACCAAGAAAGTTCAATAGACTTAGCAAGTTTAAAAAATAAAGCTACAAGTAGTACAGGCTTGCAAGTGTTATTACACAAAGAGAGAAAAATAAGTAGCAAGGCATCTAACAACAGATATAGATGTACAATTTGTGGGTTCTAGGTCAACAGGGTAATAAGCAAAACAAAAAAATAATTGGAAGAATAAACACTCAATTTTAATTTTACCAATGTTACTAAACAAATACATTTTTAAAAAAGTATGAAAATGAAAGCATAGCTAATTCACTTAGTTGATTCCCTGGTATGCTTCGAGTGTGAAACATCTCAAACCCTTTAAATATTATTTTCTATTTTCTCCAACATATACTTGTGTTTAGAACAATGCCTGGGCATGAAATATTTCCATTTTTAAAAAAATTATTGAATGGATGACTATCCAAAACACAATTTCAGTAATTCTATTAACATATTCTTGGGATATGTTCCTCCCTTAGAGTTATGAGACAAAAACTATTTAAAACAAAGCCTCTAAAAATACTAAGGTCTAGTTTTTCCCAGATAGAAGAAAGAATTGGTTGCAATATTAATTCTGCAAACACTGTGAGTGGAAGGTTTATGATAATCAGTAAGGGCTGTATATAGTTTAAGATAGAGAATATGAAAAGAGGAACAGGAAAAAGGTTGAGGCTGATGGGTTCAACTGGATGTGTGGAGGTTAAGTGGCATATGGGACTTGCATGAGGCCAGTTTGGAAGGCAGATGATAAATGCTTGCATACAGGCAAAGATCTGGCTGGAGATAGAGAAAGGAAGATGGGCTCACTTTGAATACTGAGAAGGAATAAATATTAAAATCTATCAAATAAGTTTAGGTTTTTATAGTCTGATGATACAATTTCATACCATGTACAATTGGTAATACAAAATTTCTGCTCGTGTTTTCTGCTCATGTACTCTTCCTTTCAGGGTCACCCCAAGCATTTTGGGAAATATAAGGCTCTTGAACTACAAGATATAAATCAGATTTTGGGGTCCACCCTGTTCTGTTTTTGACCTGGCTCCCCTAGACAATATTCACGGTCTCGTCAAATGTTGAAGGAGCCCCATGATTATCACCACTAAAAAAAGCCACTGGCCATTCTACCTCTTGGTGCCCTCAAGCTGCCAATCTTTATAGTATGGGAATTGCCTTATGCTTGCCTATGTCAGCTGGATAGGAAGGATTCTTCTGCTGACTTTACATAAAGATTCTAAAAAACAAAAACAAAAACCGCAGCTTTTACCAACTACTGGTCTTCGCTATCTAATCATAAATCCCAAGCACCATTCCATTCTATTTTTTAGTTAGACTCCTCTTCCTCCAAGCTTTTTTCTTCTCTCTGTTGTTATCATATAAAATCTCCTATGTAAATCAATTAATTAGTTCAATTATTACAATAAAATTGAATTATTTCCACATGCCAAGAATCATACTAAGAGCTTCATATTATCTCATTGATTTCTAATTATAAACTAAGTTAGGTATTATTATTATTATCTTTGCTTTGCCAGGGAAGATACCAAGACAGAAGAAGATTAATTAATCATAGAGCCTGGGTGCAAATGCAAGCTTTCAGACTCCACAACCCTTGCTTTTCACTATTCTCAATAGTGCCTCTCATTAAGAAAAACAATCTCTAGGAGTGAATCAGCTTGAAAGCAGCTCCTTACATGAGCTATAGCTCAACCAAAATAAATGGTTTAATACATGAGTAATATGTGTAATTATATTTTCATCAAATGATAACCTCTGCTCAGTTGGGTAGAATATAGTGAATATAACATGAGATTTAGAATTAAATGGCACTTGTATCTTGTCTTTAATGTCATTATTCTTTTTGTGTGACTTTGGGCTATTTACTCTAATACCATGAGCCCCCATTTCTTTGACTGTAAGAAGGGATAATGATGCCTATCTTTAAAATAGGAATATTCTTCTTTGAGGAAGCTAGATAATGTATACAAACTATTCAGCATGAGGCACACAGCACTTGTCAGGGTGCCAGTTACTATTAATTTCTTTATTTTTCTCTATCTAGGAAAAAAAAAAGTAAACCATCACATACTAAGCTTCACTAGGTAGATTCTTTTTGTAGTGTGGAGCTCATAATGATGATGATGGTTCTCCTAAGATTCTAAATGTTGTATATTATAACACAATTTTCTGTTTATTAGCTACCAGTAAAAATTAAAACTTAAATCCATGCTATATTTGTTGGAATACCAATATGTCTTCTTCTAGAGTGAGTATGCACAGGTGATTTGTGGAACACAAAAAGAATCTACAATGAGATGTAATATTTCTCCTCAGTAAAATATTACAGGGCAACTGCTACCAAGGACTCTATTTTTTATGTAATCTTTTCTGCAGTTTTATTTAAATATATTCTACTTATCTAATAGTATTAGTAAAATGATTATATTCGAAGTTCAGAAGTACAAAATTTACATAGATGATATAATGCTTAATTCTTAAATTCTAAGATGAAAAGGAAATATGTTCCCAAAGAGCTCTGAATCAGATGGAATACAAGTAATTTTTTTGTCAAGGGGTAATTTCAATGTCTTATATTGTCCTTATTTTGTTTACAAAATGTAAGTATTTTACTAAAAAATACTTGACTCATATCAAGCACAGAGTAGCTATTTTTTGCTCAGCTATGCAGGTAATTCAATTCTCCAGGTTTTGTTCCTTTACAATGTACATAGACAGAAAGAATCCTTTTCTTTTTCAGTAATGCATTCTCTAAATGAAGGGAGAAAATGGATTGTTTACTTTCTACAATAAAATTCACTGGGTTTGGCTGCATTGAAACTCAAACTACAAGTATTTGAATTGTTTCCCTAGTTCTGGAAATGTGTAGGTTATACCTTTGAATGAAAAAAAGGAAATCTTAATAGTTAACAGTACATTGGGTTCTACATTTCTGTCTGTGCACATACATACACATTTATGATACAGAAAACAGTTTCCACTTCAACAATTTGCTCTGCAGTTGACACCAACATAGCCTTTACATGAAGTATAAGTTCAAAATTTTCTGTTGAAAAAATGAATAAGAAAATATATATGGAATATTCACCCTAAAATATCTTGTATGAAAGTAAAACTGTTTTAGTATACTTCTGCTGAATTCTAAGAAAAAGTAATTGTATTAGGAGATAATGCTGTGATTGAACCCTGAAATAACATTTATAAAACCACCCAAATAATCTCTACCTTTTGAACGTGTTACTTTAAAAAGAAAAAACGCTATAGGAGGGGTGCTTGTGTGACTCAATCAGTTAGGCATCTGCCTTCAGCTCTGGTCATGTTCCCAGGGTCCACTTATTGTATCTGGCTCCCTGTTCAGTGGTGAGTCTGTTTCTCACTCTTCCTCTCCCGCTGTCCCTGCTCCTGTTCTCTCTCTCTCTCTGTCTCAAATAAAGAAATACAATCTTAAACAAAAAAAGAATATACTATAGGAATTATAAAAGCTCAAACAAGGAATTTGTTAGTATCAGATATCTTCATAGTGTTGATTTGGTCATCATTACCTTTTTTTAAAAATAAAGTCTATTCAAATTGATTTAATGAAAATCAAATTTTCTTTATAGGATGGAAGAACAACTTGAAAATAGTTTACTAAGACTTCATTGTGAACTTGAGAAGTTATTATATAAGACATAGGCAGCTAGGTTGCCAGATTTAACAGGTAAAGGATTCCTTTATAGAAGCATGTCAAATGCAGTATATGGTACATACAAATACTAAAACAAAACAGAAAAAATACCTTTATCTGAGATTCAAATTTAACTCTTTTAATATAATAACTCTAAATTCCAACTTATTTTTAGCTCTGTTCCAAAAATTTTAATAAATCAATTTATAAACAAAATATACTTTTAAAGGGTCTTTTTTTTTGGTTCAAAATTAGTAATTTCTCCCTATTTCTCTCTTGTCCTTTATTGAACACATCTATTCCTCCTGTATAATCCAGAATACTTTATTGATTTTGGAATATGTTCTTAATTCCCTAATAGTGAACTCCTTTTAATATCATTTTATGCCCCAAAGTGTGAGATTGCTGCTTTAAGAAAAAGTGTCACAGTTGGTGTGTAGGCAATTGTTATCCACCTCACACACACACACATTAAAACAGGGACTCTGGGCTAGGGCTATACCCCCTTACATGTGCTATTCAGTTTCACCATCCTTCCTCTCCAACACAGATTCATAAACAACAACCACTTGTCTCTTTCCTCTCCCTCTTTCTCTCCCTCTCTGCTAAAGCGGTGTGATTGAGTTAGTTTTAGGAGAATGAATAGCAAAAGTTTGTAGGAAATTTGGGTTTTCTTGCATCCTTGAGTGCTACAGTAGGGACCCCAGTGAATGAATAGGGCAAGGCTCTCTGTAGGAGAACATGTGGAATTCTTGCCACCGAATAGGGATGTTGGACAGTGACGATGACAAACACAGCAACAATGGTGCCCCTAGGTTACAGGTACAGAAAGTGCTCTGACTCTATATGGAAAAGTGCCAGCTGGGGAAGTGTTCATTGCATTTACCAGGGAGCTCAGGGATGGAATCAGCAAACTTTGCCTAAAATGCACATTCTTTGTTTTTAGAACAAAAGAAGACCAGTAGATCAATAAACATAGAATTTGAGGGGTGCCTGCCTGGGTGCTTCAGTCTTTAAGCAGCTGCCTTAGGCTCAGATCATAATCCCAGGGTCCTAGGATTGAGCCCCAGATGGGCTTTCTGCTTTGCAGGGGGAGCCTGCTTCTCCCTCTCCCTCTACCTGCTGCTCCCCCTGCTGTGCTTTCTCATTCCATGTCAAATAAATAAATAAAATATTTTTAAAAATAAAATAAAATAAATAAAAGAATTTGATAGAAAAATATCTATAAGAGGAAGGAAAATAGTAAATATATGGCAAACACAGAAATCCCAGTTGATTAAATGTAAAATAAACATCAAAGAAACTTCTCAGAAATCAAATTTTTTAGGGGCACCTGGGTGGCTCAGTGGGTTAAAGCCTCTGCCTTCAGCTCAACTCATGATCCCAGGATCCTGGGATCCTGCCTGGCATTGGGCTCTCTGCTCAGCAGGGAGTCGGCTTCCCCTCTCCCCTCCCCCACCTGTCTCTGCCTACTTGTGATCTCTGTCCGTCAAATAAATAAATAAAATCTTTAAAAAAATCTATTTTTTTATATCTTTACCTACTATATAACTCTAAGCCTAGGGAAGGACACTTTTCTAATCCCTTTTTCTTTAGCAAAACCCCCAGAAGGCATGGGTTCACTTCAAGTCCTTTCCTTAGTAAAAATCCAATTAATCCAAACTCAGTATGATATGTTATACACTTTAATAAGTCCCTTTCAAATTTCTGTTAGAATTTACCTCAAACATAAAAGCATTATTTACTTATTAAAAACCTGTTAATTTGCAATTGCCTGGTTTAATTGAAATATTGCCCAATTTGAGAACGTTTGATTTACAAACTACTTTTCAGAAACATAGCTATTTCTCTGGTGAGGTTATTATACAACTATGAACATGTGTATCTATGTTTGTGTGTCTATTTTATAAGTATAATTACTTTTATGATGCACATATAGTATTTACATTTTTTTTAGTTTAAATACTTAAAATTCAACACTTGATAAAAACATGTTTTTAAATTTTTACACAAAGGTTTATGTAAACTTTTATTATAAATGTCCACTGAAAAACTTAGGGCAAAATCTTGTCATCATTTACCCAATCTTTAGTGATATTGTTTCCTTTAAAGAACCCCAAACTTATTGGTTATCATGCAGTTGTTGAGTGATTTTTTAAAATATGTATGATCTAGATTTCATATTCATTCAAAGAAAGACATTTTGTTAAAAAACAAGATTTTCATCATAGGGGTCATTTTTTTTTTTTTTTAAACAAAACAGCCCAATGCATGGTCTTCTTTGGTTAATTAACAGGTCAGAAAGATAATCATCCAAAATTTATTATTGCTTTAAACCCTTGAGGTGAAGAGACTTCTTTGCTAGAAGAAGGGTGTATGGGAGTATTTAATCATTGTAGGTCCAGGCTGGCAGCTTGCTACAATATAGCAAGGCAAGAGCCATTTACTGTTGAAACAAACTAACTGGAACCTCATGGGCTTGAGTTCCAGTTCTGCCATTTGCCAGCTGATTGGTCATGGGCAAGTTATGTAACCCTTCTACACTTCAATTTCTTCATCAATAAAATTATGATGAAATTTTACTTTTTTTCATAGTTTTTTTTTTTTTTAGGTTTTAAATGATTTTACATTTGTAAAATATTCAAGCAGTGCTGGGCACATGATGAGTGTTATGAAAGCATTTGTAAACTTTATTGTTCTACTAAAACAAGGGAAGCAGTAAGTCATAGCTTCTTGAGAACAAATTAGATACGGAATGCAATAAAATCAGAACAAGCAAAAAAATAAAATCAGTCATGAGGTATATATTCTTTGTTTGCAGATTTAGGTTGTGTTATGATTTGTGCTAGGCCCTTTTCACATGCATTATCTAATTCAACCATTTTAACAACTCTGTTAGGATGTGCTATCATTGATTTACAAATGGAAAAAATAATTGAAGCTTAGAAAGCTTAAAAGAATTTCTCTGGGTAATAACAGTTGTAAAATGGTAGACCTAGATTCAAACTCAGGCCCAATGACTTTTGTCCCTGTACTCTTTCCATTATGCAGTGGCTACTGTTACATTATGGGAAGGGTTTAGATTTGCTTCTCTAGAGACTCATGAAAAGTTATTGCATTTAAATCATCGCAGCTATGAAGAGCACAACTTGAGTTTTATTTCTTTTTTCATCTAGATAGTAATAATATTATTTGAAGAGCCTGCTATTGTACAAGGTACTTTCCATATATTGTCAAACTCCACAACTCAAAGTAGATCTAATTTACATTCACAGATGAAAATATTTGGCAAAGAGAAATCAAGTAATTTACTCAAGTATATTCTAGTAATAAATTATCTGGCTGGATGGGAATCAAACTCAGATGTGTTGAGCTGATTTCACTGAATCTTTTACTTTTGATTTAAATACCTCTATACGTAAGTGAGTCCATTTTTTTAATCAAAAATCTTAATTGGCATCTTCTCTATGACATTACAAACCATTCCTACCTTTTCTCCTGTAAAGGTTTGAAAAACACCAGTGTTTAAACTGAATTTCTAGTTTATCCAAAATTTAAAGATATGGGGTTTCAGAAAACCATTGGCAAGAGTAAATTTACAAACCGGTAATTCTCCTGTGAATTTGATTTTTAAAATAAGGAGAAGTTAAAAAAAAAAGAATAATAAAAAGAGGATTAGTAAGGATCAATAAGAAATTTCTAAAAGACAAATATTCTTAGAGTAAGTTGAAAAGTTTGGGAGTTCAGAGAGAAGATGGAAATTCGAGAACATCTAGGGAGTTGTCGTTCTTTTATTGTCTTTCTTTTATTACCACTTGGCCCAAACATTAATTCTGTGTTGAAGCCCAATTTCTGGGCACTGTTAGATAACTTATAATCACAAAAAAATACTATGATTTATGAAGTCAGACTGACTTGGGTTTCAGTGGCAAGATCTGCCAATATTTAATGATGTAAGCAATCTATTGATCCACACTGAAAGTTTATGGGCTTAGTAAGGGCTTCCTGAAGGATCTTGTTCTAATTCAGGAAGAACAGATACAGTTTTTAAAAGGCAAAATAGTCATGAATGTCACAGCAACTACATCAGGATTTCCTCAGACAGTTGTTAAAACCAGATTCCCAGACAATAGCTTGAAATTTTGTATGCTTAACAAGCATCTAAAGGGATCCTGATGAACAGCCATTTAGGTATGAGAAGTTAGGAAAATTGGGTGTCCCATGGTGGGGGGAAAAAAGTACAAATTTATAAAAGAATCCCTTGCAAACAGAATGTAACAATTAAAACAAGTTTATGTTTTTTTTTTCTTTTTTTAAATTTTTTATTTATTTATTTGACAGACAGAGATCACAAGTAGGCAGAGAGGCAGGCAGAGAGAGAGAAGGAAGCAGGCTCCCTGTTGAGCAGAGATCCTGATGCGGGACTCGATCCCAGGACCCTGGGATCATGACCTGAGCCGAAAGCAGAGGCTTTAACCCACTGAGCCACCCAGGTTCCCAAAACAAGTTTATGTTTGAAAGAAGAGGATGATGTGGCTAATAGATTAGCTAAGTAAGTAATGTGCATGTCATTTTTGCAAATATTAAGAAATCACTGCAAAGTTTTAAATGGGGGGAGATAGCAAGAATAGTTTTGTGTTTGAAAAACCTTACTGGGAGGAGTCAAGATGGCAGAGAAGTAGCAGGCTGAGACGATATCAGGTAGCAGGAAATCAGTTGGATAGCTTATCAAACCATTGCAAACACCTACAAATCCAACAGGAGATTGAAGAGAAGAAGAGCAACAATTCTAGAGACAGAAAATTGACCACTTTCTGAAAGGTAGGACTAGTGGAGAAGTGAATCCAAAGCGATGGGAAGATAGATCGCGGGGGGAGGGGCCAGCTCCTGGCAAGCCGCAGAGCAATAGAGCATGAAATCAGGACTTTTAAAAGTCTGCTCCACTGAGGGACATCGCTCCAGAGGCTAAACCGGGGTGAAGCCCACACGGGGTCAGCGTGGCCCCAGGTCCCGTGGGGTCACAGAAGGATCGGGGGTGTCTGAGTGCCACAGAGCTCGCAGGTATTAGAGGGGGGAAGCCAGCTAGAGACAGAGCCAAGGAGTGAGCTCTCAACTCCGGGTAACCTTGAACTGTAATCCGTGGCACAGGCCACTGCTCTGTGAGTGAGGTCCCCCAAAAATCCGGGGAGACACCCCCTGGGGGAGCTCAGAGATCTGCAGGGTTTGGAGACTCCAGGTGGAGCTGTGTGCCAGAAACAGAGACGCTTGGTCACAGGCTGGGTGAGATTGGAATGCGGCCAGAGGCCAGAGAGACAGGAGTGATTGAGCACTTTTCTCTGCAGGTGCACTGAGGAGTGGGACCCTGAGCTCTCAGCTCCTCCGGGCCAGAGATTGGGAGGCCGCCATTTTCATTCCTGTCCTCCGGAACTCTATGGAAAGTATTCAGGGAACAAAAGCTCCCGAAAGCTAACCCAAGCGGATTACTTAGCCTGGCCCCTGGTAAGGGCGGTGCAATTCCACCTTGGGCAAAGACACTTGAGAATCACTACAACACGCCCCTCCCCCCAGAAGATCAACAAGAAATCCAGCCAAGACCAAGTTCACTTACCAAGGAGAACAGCAGAATTCCAGAAGAGGAGAAAGCAAAGCATGGAATTCATGACTTTCTTCCCATGATTCTTTAGTCTTGCAGGAAATTATTATTTTTTTTATTTTATTTTTTTCTGCTAAAGTTTTTTTTAACTTTTACCCTTTCCTCTTTTAATGTTTTTTAACCAGTTTATCTTAACAATACCTTTCATAAATAATAATAATAATCTTTTTTGAAACTTCATTATTATAGTTATATTTTATCCTTCATTGTATCTAACTTTATTTTTTGTATACACATAGGTTTTTTTCTTCTAAAAAATTTAGTGTACAACTGCTTCTAATAGATCAAAATATACCCTAAATCTAGCTCCAGCTTGTTCTAGTCTCCAGCCCAAACAAATGCTCTCCACTTTCTTTTTCTTTATTCTCCCAACGAACTTACTTTATCAACTCCTTTTTTAGAATTTTTTTTTTTCACATTTGTAGGCATATTCCATCCCTTCATTGTGTTTACTTATATATGTTTATCATTCTTTAAAATTTTGGGAGGTAGTTTCTTCTAAGAGACCAAAATACTCACAAAATTAAGTGGGTGACCCTGTTCTAGTCACCAGTCTAATATATATACATATATACATATATATATATGTGTGTGTGTATATATATGTGTGTGTATATATATATATGTGTGTATATATATATACACACATATATATATATATTCTTTTTTATATTTTTTTCTTTATTTGTTTTCTGTTTTCTTTCTTTTTTTTTTCCTGAACTTCTTTTTATCCCCTTTCTCCTCCCCACAATTTGGGGTCTCTTCTGATTTGGTTAACACACATTTTCCTGGGGTCCTTGCCACCTTTTTATTATTTTATTTGCTCCTTCATATATTCCTATCTGGACAAAATGACTAGGCAGAAAAAATCACCACAAAAAAAAGAACAAGAGGCAGTACCAAAGGTTAGGGACCTAGTCAATACAGACATTGGTAATATGTCAGATCTAGAGTTAAGAATGACAATTCTGAAGGTTCTAGCCAGGCTCGAAAAACGTATGGAAGATATTAAAGAAACCCTGTCCAGAGAAGTAAAAGCCCT
Source organism: Martes martes (assembly GCF_963455335.1). Classification (NCBI taxonomy): domain Eukaryota; kingdom Metazoa; phylum Chordata; class Mammalia; order Carnivora; family Mustelidae; genus Martes; species Martes martes. Next base: position 82,992,923 of record NC_137898.1, on the reverse strand, counting down.
TTCTGGAGAAATTAAAAAAACAAAAACAAAAACAAAAACAAAACAAAACCCTAAAATCTAACCAAATTGAAATAAAAAAAGCTATAAATGAGGTGTAATAAAAAATTGAGTCTCTTACTCTAGGAACAATGAGGCAGAAGAAAAAATTAGTGATATAGAAACCCAAATGACAGAGAGAAAGAAGCTGAGCAAAAGAGAGACAGACAAATACAGGACCATGAGGGGAGAATTTGAGAGATAAGTGAAACCATAAGATGAAACAACATTAGAATAATTGGGATTCCAGAAGAAGAAGAAAGAGAGAGGGGAGAGGAAGGTATATTGGAGAGAATTATTGTAGATAATTTCCCTAATATGGCAAAGGGGACAAGCATTAAAATCTAGGAGGTGCAGAGAACCCCCCTCAAAATCAATAAGAATAGGTCATCACCCCATCACCTAATAGAAAAATTTACAAGTCTGAGCAACAAAGAGAAAATCCTGAAAGCAGCCTGGGAAAAGAAGTCCATAACATACAATGGTAAAAATATTAGATTGGCAGCAGACTTATCCACAGAGACCTGGCAGGCCAGAAAGAACTGGCATGATATATTCAGAGCACTAAACAAGAAAAACATGCAGCCAAGAATACTATATCCAGCTTGGCTATCATTTAAAATAGAAGGAGAGATGAAAAGTTTCCAGGACAAACAAAAACTGAAAGAATTTGCAAACACCAAACCAGCTCTACAGGAAATATTGAAAGGGGTCCTCTAAGCAAAGAGAGACCCTAAAAGTAGTAGATCAGAAAGAAACAGAGACAATATAGAGTAATAGTCACATTACAGACAATACAATGGCACTAAATTCATATCTCTCAATAGTTACCCTGAATGTAAATGGGCTAAATGCACCAATCAAAAGACACAGGGTATCAGAATGGATAAAAAACAAACAAAAAAACAAACAAACAAAAAACATCAATATTCTGCCTACAAGAAACTCATTTTAGACCTGAAGACACCTCCAGATTTAAAGTGAGGGGGTGGAAAACAATGTAGCATGCTAATGGACATCAGAAGAAAGCTGGGGTGGCAATCCTTATATCAGATCAATTAGATTTTAAGCCAAAGACTATACGAAGAGATGAGGAAGGACACTATATCATACTCAAAGGGTCTGTCCAACAAGAAGACCTAACAATCTTAAATATCTATGCCCCTAATATGGGAGCAGCCAGCTATATAAACCAATTAAAAACAAAATCAAAGAAACACATCAACAGTAATACAATAATAGTAGGGGACTTCAACACTCCCCTCACTGAAATGGACAGATCATCCAAGCAAAAGATCAACAAGGAAATAAAGGCCTTAAATGACACACTGGACCAGATGGACATCACAGATATCTTCAGAACATTCCATCCCAAAGCAACAGAATACACTTTCTTCTCTAGTGCACATGGAACATTCTCCAGAATAGACCACATCCTGGGTCATAAATCAGGTCTCAATTGGTATCAAAAGATTGGGATCATTCCCTGCATACTTTCAGACCACAATGTTCTGAAGCTAGAACTCAATCACAAGAGGAAATTTGGAAAGAACTCAAATACATGGAGACTAAACAGCATCCTTCTAAAAAATGAATGGGTCAACCAGGAAATTAAAGAAGAATTGAAAAAATTCATGGAAACAAATGGTAATGAAAAAACAATGGTTCAAAATCTGTGGGACACAGCAAAGGCAGTCCTGAGAGGAAATATATAGCGGTACAAGCCTTTCTCAAGAAACAAGAAAGGTCTCAAATACACAACCTAACCCTACACCTAAAGGAGCTGGAGATAGAACAACAAAGAAAGCTTGAAGTAATCAACAAAACTAGGAGCTGGTTCTTTGAAAGAATTAATAAGGTTGATAAACCCCTGGCCAGACTTATCAAAAAGAAAAGAGAAAGGACCCAAATAAATAAAGTCATGAATGAAAGAGGAGAGATCACAACCAACACCAAGAAAATACAAACAATTGTAAGAATATGCTATGAGCAACTGTACACCAACAAATTTGACAATCTGGAAGAAATGGATGCATTCCTAGAGACATATAAACTACCGCAACTGAACCAGGAAGAAATAGAAAACTTGAATAGACACATAACCAGTAAAAAGATTGAAACAGTCATCAACATTCTCCAAACAAACAAGAGCCCAGAGCCAGACGGCTTCCCAAGGGATTTCTACCAAACATTTAAAGAAGAATTAATTACTTTTCTCCTGAAACTGTTCCAAAAAATAGAAATGGAAGAAAAACTTCCAATCTCATTTTATGAGGTCAGCATCACCTTGATACCAATTCCAGAGAAGGATCCCATCAAAAAAGAGAATTACAGACCAATATACTTGATGAACACAGATGTGAAAATTCTCACCAAAGTACTAGCCGATAGGATCCAACAGTACATTAAAAGGATTATTTACCACAACCAAGTGGGATTTATTCCAGGGCTGCAAAGTTGGTTCAACATCTGCAAATCAATCAATGTGATACAATACATTAACAAAAGAAAGAACAAGAACCATATGATACTCTCAACAGATGCTGAAAAAGCATTTGACAAAGAACAGCATCCCTTCCTGATCAAAACTCTTCAAATTGCAGGGATAGAGGGCACATGGCTCAATATCATCAAAGCCATCTATGAAAAACCCACCGCAAATATCATTCTCAATGGAGAAAAACTGAAAGCTTTTTTGTTAAGGTCAGGAACACAACAGGGATGTCCATTATCACCACTACTATTCAACATAGTACTAGAAGTCCTAGCCTCAGCAATCAGACAACAAAAAGAAATTAAAGACATCCAAATTGGCAAAGAAGAAGTCAAACTATCACTCTTTGCAGATGACATGATACTATATGTGGGAAAACCAAAGGACTCCACTCCAAGTCTGCTAGAACTTGTACAGGAATTCAGTAAAGTGTCAGGATACAAAAATCAATGCACAGAAATCAGTTGCATTTTTTTACACTAACAACAAGACAGAAGAAAGAGAAATTAAGGAGTCCATCCCATTTACATTTGCACCCAAAACCATAAGATACCTAAGAATAAACCTAACCAAAGAGGCAAAAAATCTATACTCAGAAAACTATAAAGTACTCATGAAAGAAATTGAGGAAGACACAAAGAAATGGAAAAATGTTCCATGCTCCTGGATTGGAAGAACAAATATTGTGAAAATGTCTATGCTACCTAAAGCAATCTACACATTTAATGCAACTTCTATCAAAATCCCATCCATTTTTTTCAAAGATATGGAACAAATAATCCTAAATTTTATATGGAACCAGAAAAGACCTCAAATAGCCAGAGGAATATTGAAAAAGAAAGCCAAAGTTGGTGGCATCACAATTCCAGACTTCAAGCACTATTATAAAACTGTCACCATGAAGACAGTATGGTACTGGCACAAAAACAGACACATAGATCAATGGAACAGAATAGAGAGCCCAGAAATAGACCCTCAATTCTATGGTCAACTAATCTTCGACAAAGCAGGAAAGAATGTCCAATGGAAAAAAAGACAGCCTCTTCAATAAATGGTATTGGGAAAATTGGACAGCCACATGCAGAAAAATGAAACTGGACCATTTCCTTATACCACACATGAAAATAGACTCAAAATGGATGAAGGACCTCAATGTGAGAAAGGAATCCATCAAAATCCTTGAGGAGAACACAGGCAGCAACTCTTCGACCTCAGCTGCAGCAACTTCTTCCTAGGAACATCACCAAAGGCAAGAAAACAAGGGCAAAAAAGAACTATTGGGACTTCATTAAGATCAAAAGCTTTTGCACAGCAATGAAAACAGTTAACAAAACCAAAAGACAACTGTCAAAATGGAGAAGGTATTTGCAAATGACATATCAGATAAAGGGCTAATATCCAAAATCTATAAAGAGCTTAGCAAACTCAACACCCAAAGAACAAATAATCCAATCAAGAAATGGGCAGAGGACATGAACAGACATTTCTGCAAAGAAGCCATCCAGATGGCCAACTGACACATGGAAAAATGCTCCACATCACTCGGCATCACAGAAATACAAATGAAAACCACCCTTAGATACCACCTCACACCAGTCAGAATGGCTAAAATTAACAAGTCAGGAAATGACAGATGCTGGTAAGGATGCGGAGAAAGGAGAACCCTCCTACACTGTTGGTGGGAATGCAAGCTGGTGCAACCACTCTGGAAAACAGCATGGAGGTTCCTCAAAAAGTTGAAAATAGAGCTACCCTATGACCCAGCAATTGTACTACTGGGTATTTACTCTAAAGATACAAACGTAGTGATCCGAAGGGTATGTGCACCCGAAAGTTTATAGCAGCAATGTCCACAATAGCCAAACTATGGAAAGAACCTAGATGTCCATCAACAGATGAATGGATAAAGAAGAGGTGATATATATATACAATTTTATACTATGCAGTCGTCAAAAAAAATGAAATCTTGACGTTTGTGACCACGTGGCTGGAACTAGAGGGTATTATGCTTAGTGAAATAAGTAAATCAGAGAAAGACAACTGTCATATGATCTCCCTGATATGAGGAAGCGGAGATGCAATGTGGGGGGTTGGGGGGTACGAAAAGGGTAAATGAAACAAGATGGGATCTGGAGGGAGACAAACCATAAGAGACTACTAATCTCGCAGAGCAAACTGAGTTTGTGTGCTGTGGTGAGTGCTGTGAAGTGTGTAAACCTGGTGCTTTAGCCCCTTTCCCCTGGGGCTAAAAATACATTATATGTTTATAAAAAATAAAATAAATAAATAAATAAACCGCTTACTGATTGTATGAGGAAGGTGGACTTGAACAGGGGAGGAATTATAACAGAAAGATGAGGAGGAAGCTGTTGCCATAATCTAATTGAAAGTAAATGTTTAACTGTGCGAAATGGATTGGAATGATATTAAGGAAAAGGAGAAATATCAAATTTAGGAAATAAGCCTGGTTTGACAGAACTTGTGACTCTGCCCAAAGAAAGAGAAGGATTAGTCAAAATAACTCAGGTTTTCAGCCCCATAGATTGCAAGATTGTTAGTGATACTAATAGAAGGGAAGGTGTGGCATTTTTGTCCTTACTTTCAAGTATAGATGTGTTCACCAAATAGTGAGAAAGAAAAAAGTTTAGAAGATAAATGAAGAGGGATGATATAATATTTAACTATATTTGATTACTTAGCAATGTTTAAGCCTTATCACATCAGGGGTTTGCTCTTTTTCTGATATCTAATTAGAATTTTGAAAGCATCTGTACAAAGGGGAAAATTGATGCATTTGTCACCTTTTATATTTTTATTTACTTTGGTCTTTAATCTTCCAGTTTAATTTTGATTCATTGTGACATTACTACGTGTGTGAATATATTTGTAGGTATCATGCAATTGTCAACTGCATGTGTTTAAAACATTTAAATTATAAACAGTTGAAATTATTTAAGGTATCTATATACGCACATGGGAAAACCATAATAAAAGGATTAATATCTATTTTCTTAAAAGGCCTGAAAATTTAAGTTGTACAGCAGTATTCATTTTTCATAGCTGTAATATTTTCCCTCCAATTTACATAGTAGGAAAAATGTGAATTTTATACCAACACACAGAGCATCTCTCTCTAGTTTTCATGAAGGATAGTGGTATAGGTCATATTTTTTTCTCTAGCTTTTAAAGTTTGGATTCCAAAGTTTGCTCACTTCCATATTTAAATTTTTTTTTTTTTTTAAGGGTACAGAAAGATACGGTGACAAACTAAGTATATTAATGATAACTTTGGACCTCTATAGAGCATATGTTTTTAAAGATTCTCTTAAAAAGTACATGGAAGCACTTTATATCTATTAAAGGATCTATATATATGCCATTATTTTCTTAATAATGATGAAAGTAATAAATCTCCCATTTTGTTCAGATTGGGGGCATTTCTAAAACTTTCTTTAATATTCACCAAGTAAATACTATAATACATAATATTTTAGATAAGATTGGTAAAAAAATCTTCAGGAATACAGTAAATTTTTTTAGTAGAAATTTATTTACTTTTTTAAGATTTTATTTATTTATTTGACAGACAGAGATTACAAGTAGGCAGAGAATCAGGCAGAGAAAGAGGAGGAAGCAAGCTCCCTGCTGAGCAGAGAGCCCAATACCAGGCAGGATTCCAGGACCCTGGGATCATGACCTGAGCTGAAGGCAGAGGCTTTAATCCACTGAGCCACCCAGGTGCCCCAGGAATATAATACATTTTAACAAGGAGAATAAATATTGTCTGACATCTCTCACATAGTCATATTTCATACTTAGGTTAATAAAGACTGAACTTGATTCTTCATTTTCTTCCAAGTGATTAGCTTTCAGATTGGATAAGATAGTAAAGCCAAATGTAAATTTTATGCCAGTCGTATGAAAAACAGAAAAACTGTTAGCTCTAAATTATTCACTTAATAGGAAAGCCACGGCTAAGACCTGGGCATTTTGATTTTTACTTTTATTTTTATCTTCACTCTACGTATTTCATTTTCATTGGGAATTCATCACACTAAATGCGTTGGTTATTCAGGAATCATTAAATTTTAAGATTCTTGAAAGAAAAATTAATTTAGGTACTCAATTGGGCAATTGTTTTTTAAAGTTGTAATTTTATTATTTTAGCTTAGAGTTATTTAGGAGAATAAGTTAAACTGAAAATGCTAAAGTTTTGTAAGAAAACCTGATCACTTTGGCCTTTATCACACTTCACAGAGGAGGCATTTCAAATCAGTGAAGGATCAAGATGAATTTTACTTGACCAATAGAGGAAAAAAAAATTGCAAACTGGTTCTGAATGCACATCATGTAGTTTTCATCTTCTGACAGAGCAGTATTTCAGAAGATAACAGAAAGGAGGAATTTATGGCAGGTGCATTACTACTTAGGAACTAATCTCATCCACATGGCTGTTAACATGAAATATGGATTTTAATAATCTTGGCTCTGTGAATTGTGTGATCCTGACTGGTGGGAAAGTGATTAGCCACAGCCTGAAAGATTAATTGAGATATATAGCAGATGATTACATCTAGTGAATTTCAGGCTACTCTGATTATGCTAGAGTTTGCATAGTTAATATTGTATCTTTATAGTTTAAAAAATAATAAATCAGCATTTTATTGTGACAAGAAGAAGAACTCTTCTTTCCTTAGGTCTTTGAACAGATCACTTAAAAATAATGTCAAAATTGTCCAGAGAAAGAAGAATTTTAAATGTAGGTAGGTAGAAAGATGAATAGAAAGATGGATACATAGATAGATAGATAGATAGATAGATAGATAGATGCTAGATAGATAGATAGATAGATAAGGAGGTGGAGCTCATAAAATTTTTTGAAACTCACTCCATCATTCATTGTGTATATTATTTAAAATAGAATTTTACTCAGGAAAGAAAAGTAATCACTGACACCAACACATAAAACTAGGAAATGAGAATTTTAAATCAAGAGGTTTAATTAATAAGGACAGGATTTTTTTGTTGTTATTTTGCAAAAATGGATGGGGAAAGTGATTTACTACTTTAAATAATGTATAATTTTTCAAGGTATTTCCAAACATTGATATATCTCCCAAGTAAAAGGGCAAAAATGGTAACATCTATTGGTTTTTAATTCTTATTAGTTGATAATAATTGCATATTTATTTTAAAGTATAATAAACAGTAATTTATTTTACTTTAACAGTAATACTTTATGTATTTACTTTAACTTATGTATTTATTTATAGAAATAAAAATATATACTTATTTATATGTAAATATATATTTATAAATATATAATATCTATTTATGTAAATATATTATATATATTTTTATATTTACTTTAATAGTAATTATACAGGTTATAGTCTTTGCCTGTATAATATAGTAAGGAAAACATTTTATAAAAGTAATTTCTTAGACACGAAGACATTTTCCAACAACATGCTTTTCATAAAGTTCTACATAACGTACATTTGTGATTTCTATTGTTATTGTTATTTTGCTTATTCCTTATAAGGATGGTCACATATACTTTAATGCTATTTATGCCTTTAAGTTTCAACCAAATCTAAATCTCCAGACCTAACGATTCAACTTCATTACCAACATTTCCCAATGTGTAGGATAAATTTCCATCCACACACATCTGTGAAACCCAACCCATTGGATACCCACCAAATATGTTCCTCTTTCTATATCCAGTCCCTCTTTTAATCCAAGGCAACTCTAATAATCCATTAATTAAATAAACAAACAAAAACTTCGTATTATCTTTAACTCCATTTTAATCCCTATATCAAACAGTACTCAATTATTAAATATTTAATGAATGATTTGTCCCTCAAAAGTTTTCCATTTAGAAAAGGTTTGATGAAGTCCTTCTCCACATTTGCTAATGTGGAACTCAGCTGAGCTTTCAAAGTACTTTGCTTAATTTGGCAGTTCTATTAATCACATTAAAAACCTGGCATTTCAAATTCATCACACTCTTTTCTTCTTTCTGTGTTTTGTTTCCAGCCAAACTTTCCATGCTCAAAATAGGTCCTCACTTTCCAACCTTTAACCGTACTAATTTATGACTCCATGAATAACTGCATTCCTTTTTTGTCTAGATGTCAACTTAACTAGCAAAATAAGATACTCTAGAATAAGCAAATTCTCCTAACATCAAGAAATAGGGCACAATTATTGATTAAATGAATTAAGATTCCTATAACCCACTCAGAATAGAGTGAACATATCCAAGACCATAGGAATTTCAGTACACATACTGAGCAACCACTTCCCTAGTATCCACTACTTTTTTTTTTTTTAAGATTTTATGTTTTTATTTGACAGAGAGAGATCACAAGTAGGTAGAGAGGCAGGCAGAGAGAGGGGGGAAACAGGGGCCCCACTAAGCAGAGAGTGCTAGATTCCAGACCCTGAGATCATGACCTGAGCCGAAGGCAGAAGCTTAACCCACTGAGCCACTCAGGTGCCCTTAGTATCCACTTCTTATAACATTAAATTTATCAGAAGCATGGAGGTGCTTCCAAAGGAAGAAAGAATGAAAATTTAAGGTATCTTCATTTGGTAATGTCAAAAGCTAAGACTGGCTTTGATTAGCATTCAAAAAAAAATCAGCAACTCTTCTTAGACTGCAACTGGACTCCCTGACCCCATTTTGGGACACCAGAACTGGAAAGAATCCCTACAATTCTGAAGGACACATAAAGGGAGTACTATTTTATGTAAGTGATAATGAAGCATACAATCTTAAGAAAGAGCACAGAATAAACATATTAATGTATTCAAAAGAGATTTGTACATGTTACTAAATGACAGCTCTAGAGTGGAAAGTTAATGGAATTTGGGGTGTTGGTGGATATGGACCACTTTGCGTGATTAATTCTTTGGCTCTTCACCAAATAAACCACAGGTACTGCCAAACACATAATCAACTACATTGAACAAATTCTTATTATAAAATTAACTGTGTTATTTGGAAATGATTACTGAAATAATTAGAAACTCCATAAGCACAAGAATTTCTTGACAATATACATACATTTTAAAGAAAATAAATACTTTATCTTCTGAGAAAGACTCAGTCACTAATGACAAAGAGAAAAGTCTTGTATTGGGGATAACTTTCGCATTTTTAATTTTTTTTTTACTCTTCTTTTTTGCATCTTTAGACCTAGATATATTTTATCTTCAGAAATAGCATGAATTACAGAGAGTGGCATATCCTTATAGAAACGATATGCACATAGATAAAATATAGTGGTAGTATTTAATATTTCAAATATAGTGGATATTTTTAAACATTTCCTTAATAATTAGCATTTAGAATACAATCTGGTCCTTCTTTTGTTTTATAACATACTTAGTATGTTGAGATCTTTATTGATTTTGACATATATTTTATTGATATGAAACCAGTCAGGAAATTAAAATTTAAAAATCAAATAAAGATTAGAAACTATAAAAATCATTAACAGTTTAAAGAGTTTAAAAATATGAGTTATAGGTCTGCTGCTTAAGATTGATTTTTTCATTTAGTATAAAGAGGAAAATCTTTTCTTGTATTTTTTTTAAAGTATTTTCTATCTCTTTGTATATTTACAAACCATATCGTTATACTGAAGTTTCTTTATTTTAGAAGGAAAATAAAACAACAGGACACTTCATATTTATATGCTTCATTGAATCATTCTTATTTCCAGAGGTTATCATACAAACAAAAATGAACACAAATATTTCTTTTTTCCTGTATAGATGGTGCCTACTGTCAGCCTTAGCAAACAGTTTTTTAAGCCAGTGTGTCAACACTGGAATAGGAAACAGCTGGATCTTCTGGAGAATTCATGAATAAAACTTGAACATTAACAGATCAAACAGCTTGGAAGTAAGGATACAAGGATAGATTTTGAATATTTAAATATTCTAAAAATATTGATAAATTAATAAAGGGTGCACACTTACTGTTGGTTTGAGTAAAATTGAGACAATATTGAAATATTTATTGTTGAATATGGTAAATGTCAGGAGAATGAATCAATAGGTCTCTAGGTTTCAACTAGAAAAAGACAATCTAAGATATTATAAGAAAAATCATTATGATAATGATAATTATGTTATGATAATTATAACACAATTCCATAATAATTTTAAAATGATATTAATAAGTATATCATTTAAAAATGTTTAGGATCTTTTCCATTGAAATAATTCATGGCATTTTATTCATTTGAATGTTCGATATTATATTGCAAATAAGTTGAAAATGGGAAACAGATACAGGGTTGTGCATTTATTTGGTGAAGCTAGTAGTAGAAAATGATACTTAATAAAAATTTTTTTAAATTATTGCTAGTATTTGTTGCCCATCTGAAATATATACCTAAAAACATATGATTGAGTGGTTGTAGCAGCATTTATAATAAACTGGCTGCAAAAATTTCTGCACAAAAAAATGGATAATCAGACTTAATTCACCTGCATTCTTATAATGTCTTGCCTTTAAACATTCACAGTTTTTGAATTTTGTAAATGGGGAGTTAATAGGAGCATACTATTTTTTCTCTTATTAATATCTGTATCTCTATCACAGGAAAAAAAACAAAATTCACAAAAAATGCGGTGAATAAATGGGAAAAATGACTTTCTTTATATCACAAATTAACTGGTACCAAGCAACTCTGAAATGCTTTACAGTAGAATCAGACATAGTTCTATGGGGAAATTAGGAGTGAAGTAGTACAGTATGAACAAAGGGATTTCAAATGCCAAGTCAAGGTGAGAGAGCCAAAAGCAACATAATCTATTAATCATGTTCATAGTTACTCTATGTTTAGGAAATTCTGTATATTCAGAAAAGAATTCTAGACAAGTGGAATGTTTTAAAAATATATCCTTCTTAGTTTAAAGTAATACCTATTTATTATAAGAAAGCCAAACATAAAAAATGAAAATTAAATGTTTTCTCTTTCACTGGAGATTATTGTATTTTAAAGATAGTCAGGATCTATGCATGCATATTTAAAAGCAGAATAGATCACATATTGAAAACAGATTTATAATATGAATTAAGTTTGGGAATCCTTCATTCTTCATAAAACTTTTTACTTTGTTTCATTAAAATTTCTAGTATGTATAATACTTTGAAATAGTTGGACATTTGAAACATATCAGAGTTCCAGAATTAATTAATTCCGTCTTCCTTTTCTAAAAGAACTGTTTATTTCTATCATCTCTTGAAATATAGGTGGTTATGTCAATAATCTCTGACTGTAGTATTTAAAAATAACTATATTTATATATTTAAAAATAACTATAACGGGGTGCCTGGGTGGCTCAGTGGGTTAAAGCCTCTGCCTTCAGCTCAGGTCATGATCCCAGGGTCCTGGGATTGAGCCCAGCATCGGGCTCTCTGCTCTGTGGAGAGCCTGTTTTCTCCTCTCTCTCTCTGCCTGCTCTCTGCCTACTTGTGATCTCTGTCTGTCAAGTAAATAAATAAAATCTTTAAAAAAAATAAAAAAATAACTATAACATTTTCCCCTATTTTTTCTCAAAACTTGGTTCTGTGAAGTTATGTCTCTTCCATCATACTCGGCTCTTCTTCACTCATTCTTGAGTTTCATTTGCATTATTTGTATCTTTGTTTGATTGATTTTTATGCAAATATTCTATTCACCTATTTAAGTAGACCAAAACTTTCCTTTTGATTTCTATATGCTCCCAACTGACTCAGTGTACAAATATGGCATTTACAAACATTTGTGGAATAAATGAAAAAATCTCTGGGTGAACACATGTATTTCAAGATGATAAGTTAAAATAATCCTTAAATAGGTATTTCATGTCTTACTCAGTTTTTATTCTGATGTCATCAAAATTGATGACCAGACCACTAAGGGATGGGGCTTGGTGTATTCAAGTTAGGCCACGGGGGGCTGCTTTGCTTCCTACAAGTGGCTCTGTGTTTATGCTGATGGGCAGGAGAGGGACTTGGCACCGGCCAGCTCTTTTGTTCCATGAAAGGTGTCTCCATGAAAACTGCCACTCAGGGCTGTGCTCTGAGTAGAGCAAATAAACTTCCCTCTGTGTGCCCCAGATGTACTTCAGATTGCTGTTTTCATACTGTCTGCTCCCAGGTTGTTTGCCTGCCTTCTCTTCAGGAGCAGTACAGTGCCATCTGAGTTCTATCCCAGTCAAGCTTGTTGACCTCTAAAATTCCAGGCTTCAAGCCCCACTGGCTGCACAAACTCATAAAATTCAGCCCCTCTCATTTTCCAATCCAATGTCTTTTGGGAAATGTTTTCCTTGCACATTCCCTTGTATGTTCCTCCCTCTTTCTCTCTCTCATTGTTCTCTGTGACCACAGCTTTCTCTCCTCTGTAGCACTTGCCATCTGTTTCTTCCATAAACCACATCTCCACACTTCCTACCTTCTTCTTTATGGTCTCTTCTCTCCCTTTAATTGTGGAGCTTGTTTTTTAGGTTGATTTGAGATTATCTAGCTGTACTCATGGGACAAGTCTAGGATCCCCTACTTCACTGCCATCTTCCTTTCTCTGTAATGAAAAATACTGTTATGTAATAAATTTTACCTTAATTTTTAGATCTCTCAGTCAATCTGAATACAGGATTTCTTGGAAAATACTAAGTTTGGAAGAACCTACTTAGAATGATTTTATAAGAAATTTCATAGGGAAATCATTAGGAACCAATGAAGGAATGTTTTATTACATATTTCCAAAACAGTGAGGAGAAACTTGACTGCTACCTTCTTTTCTTGATCAAAGAGTGATCTACATTTCCAGTAATTTTATGTTTCTAATAACTTCTCTTTAGATTTGACTCAGAAAAAACAATGTTTTAATTTTGTTTTTGGGCTCACAGCAGTAGATCCCCCTTTAGAAAGTCTGTTCAACACTGAATCAAGGATTTTGTATATATTTTTGTATTCTTATCCTTTACATGCTGTTTATACAACTTAATTTTAATGACCATACAACTTTAATGAAAAGATTCAGTGCTTTGCTATACTGAATAATTTCATCATTATATTGGTTATAGTATCATAAGAATAAAAAAATTCATTTTTCTATTTTTGCCTTAATTTTATAACATGTGGGAAAATGTTATAGAATATTTAGTTAATTGTAAAGACACTTTTGTATAAATAAGACAAAACGGAACTATTGGTTTATCAGGAAATACCCATCATGCAATTATTAAAACAATATGTTCAAAGGAAATATTTGGTATATGAAAGTTGGCATTTTATTTTATTTTATTTTTTAAAGATTTTATTTATTTACTTGACAGAAAGAGAGACAACCCAAGCAAGGGGAGGGGCAGAGGGAAAAGTAGGGTCCTTGCTGTGCAGGGAGCCTAATGTGGGGCTAGATCCCAGGACCTTGGGATCATGACCTGAGCCAAAGGCAGATGCTTAATGACTGAGCCATCCGAGCACCCTGAAAGTTGCCATTTTAAAGGTGTTAACATATAACGTGTGACTGTGCAGGTAGTGTTATTATGATTATTCATGGTATTATACTATGCCCTCAAAATAAATATAATTTATTAAAAACTGATTCTAGGAATTCAAGTCTCTGGGAATTTTTTTTTGAAAACTATATTTAGTGAGTACTTGACTTTTATAGTTTTCTCCTTACCTGACTATTTTAAATAATCAAATTATAAAAATTACTCTTAATCAAATGTTCTTATTTATTTATTTTTAATTTTAATTGCTGATGAAGTAACATAGTTTAGAAAGCTCCTAGATTTCAGTGACTACTACAACAGTAATTTAAGAGCATAGGAATTATGTAGTAAAAAATAGTAAGTTTAGGGGTGCCTGGGTGGCTCAGTGGGTTTAAGCCTCTGCCTTCAGCTCAGGTCATGATCTCAGGATCCTGGGATCGGCCCTGCATCGGGCTTTCTGCTTAGTGGGGAGTCTGCTTCCCCCTCTCTCTCTGCCTGCCTTTCTGCCTGCCTCTCTGCCTACTTGTGATCTCTGTCAAATAAATAAATAAAATCTTTAAAAAAATAGTAAGTTTATCCAGAAGTTCAAAAAAGTATGAAAATATAAATGACCTTTGCACATAGAGTCAAAAAATACTCAGTGAAACAATGGCAAGGATGGTTAATGCTGAATTACATTTATGCTTTTTAAGAAAAACAAATCGGGGGGGGGAGACAAGATGAGGGGAAGTAGGAGGAGGCGCTGTTTCACCCTGTACCCTAAAGTGAGCTGATTACCTACCAAAGAACTCCGATCACCCATGAAATCAGCCTAAGATCAGAATTATACACGTCTGGATCTCTACGGGGGGTGGAAGATGCCAGTGGGCAGGTAAAGCGGACTGGGAACATCAGACTGATATTGAAAGATAAACAAAAGGGGGAGGGAGCCACCAGAGGTGAACCACTGGAAAGTAATAACCCAATACGAGAGTGCCCTGTGTCTGGGGACCATCATTACCTTGGAGTCTGGTTGAAAACACTCAGAAAGAGCAAAGGTTCACAGGGGGAAATTGTGGGAATTGGGGCAGTGAGGGACAGGGGCTTAAGTCCCTGGACCCAGGACAACCACCCCTGGCGCTGAGCCAGAGAGAGTGTGGCGGAGAAACCAGGTCTTGGTCCCTGAACCACCAGCGTGCCTCAGAGCACATGGAGTGCGGCTCCCATGAGGGGCTGGGAGCCTCACCAGCTGGCAGAAGCACAGCCTTTTTGCACTCTCCATGTGAGCGTTGCACCATGCTATCAGAGTCTGAGATGCGTGTGCCCCACACCCTCCCCTGAGAGAAGTGTGCACAAGCCTGGCGCTCTAGGACCCAGAAAGACCAGGCACTCCCAGCCTGGGCCAGCAGGAAAATCTGTGTGTGATCACTGCTTGGAACCTCTCTGGTGGTCCAGAGCTGTCCAGACAGCCACCGCTGTCCTGGTTTTGTGTACAAGCAGGAGTTCCTGTGTCCCCAGGGACCGTGACTCAGAACGTGCTCTGCCAGCGGCTGAGGGGGAACTTATGATCTCTGCAGCACCCAGAGGGGAACAGACTGAGGCTTCTCTCTGAGAGGGAGGTCTGGGTGCAGTTTGCTTTCCTCTAAGCCTCCAAAAACCATCAAAAGATATCAAGGCAAGAGAAACAAACAAACAAACACCCATAAAAACCTAGAGAGAACAAAAGCCTGAAAAACCGGTTTCCTCAGAGCCCACCCCCTTGAGGGGGGCGGGAGGATTTAACTCAGGGAACATTGCCTGAAAACCCATGTGGCAGGCCCCTCCACCAGAAAACCAATCAGGAAAAAAAAAAAAAAAAAAAAAGAAAAAAAAAAAGACTACAAGAGAACAACCACTACTACTTCATAGATTCAACTTTTATTTTTAATTCATTCCCAATATTCTGGTTCATTTTTTTATATAGATAATTTTTTAACCTATTTACCATCACAGTGAGATGTCCAGTACATCAAATTCCATAATAACCTTTTAACCTGAACTTCTTGATACATATACCCGTGTTTTTCTTTTGTTTTTCTATTTTTTAATTTTTTAAAAATTTTAGTTTAGTTTAGTTTATTCTTTTTTTATTTTTATTTTTTAATATTCATATAGAGTTAAACTTCAAGGTAATCCACTTTGTCCAATCAATGCTACCCCTATAGGTAAACCAATTTTTAAACCCCCTGTATCTTAGGAAAGTTGAGTCCTTTAACAAAGATATCAAGATACATCAAGGAAGAATCAAAATAATCTTCCTCACCCACACTGAGAATTTATAATCATTCTCCCATCTTTTTCTTCTGCCAGTGTTTGTGTGTATTTGTGTTTCTCCTGATAGTATATAAATCTTATACTTGGGATTCTTTTTGACGAGGTTCTTTTTTTTTTTTTTTTTTTGCTTTGCTTCTATATATATATATATTTTTTTCTCTTGTCATATACTTTTATCAGTCTTTTTGTTTGTCTGTTTTGTTTGTATACTTCATAAATCTTACCTTGGGGCCCATTTGGGCTGAGCCTTCTCTTTTATCTTCCCTTTTTTTCCTGTCTCTCTCTCTCTCTTTTTTTCTTTTTCTTTTCTTTTTTCTTTCGTTTGGGTGGGGACTCCTGATTGCTAAGAAGTGTTCCAGGGTGCACCTTGACTGCACCATGGTCAATACATCCAGCTACATCCATTCAGCCATCTCTCACCAAAATGACTAGGAGGAGGAATGCCCAACAGAAGAAAAAATCAGAGGATGGGCCTTCTGCAACAGAGCTAATGGCTATCGACATAGACAATATGTTGGAAAGGGAATTCAGGCTAACAATTATCCAGGCAATAGCTAGGTTGTAGAAAGCCATGGATGACCAAATGGAATTGATTAGGGCAGAACTGAAAGCCACCAGGGATGATGTTCACAATGCTCTCAATGAGTTCCAATCTAATCTAAATTCTGTAAAAGCTAGGGTAACTGAGACAGAAGATAGAATTAGTGATCTGGAGTACAAATAGATAGAGAGAAAGGATCAGGAGGAAGCCTGGAACAAATAGCTTAGAAGCCACAAAAACAGAATCAGGGAAATAAATGATGCCTTGACGTTTCAACATCAGAATTATTGGAATCCCTGAAGGGGATGAGAAAGAAAGAAGTATAGAAGATATAGTGGAACAAGTTGTCCATGAAAATTTTCCCAATCTTGCGAATGGAACCAGCGTTCATGTACTAGAGGCAGAACAGTCTCCCCTCAAGATTATAGATTCTTGAAAGTCCTCGAGACACCTAATAGCATGAAGAATTATAATTGTAGGCAGGCCTTCTTGAAGGCAGCTAGGACAAAGAAGCTCCTTACGCACAGAGGAAGCCCATCAGAATAACGTCAGACCTGTCCACAGAAACCTGGCAAGCCAGAAAGGGCTGGCAAGATATACTCAGGGCACTAAATGAGAAGAACATGCCACCAAGAATACTTTATCCAGCAAGACTGACATTCAAAATGGATGGAGAGATAAAGAGTTTCCAAGACCAGCAAGGCTTAAAAGAGAATGCGACCACCAAGCCAACACTGCAGGAAATATTAAGGGGGGTTCTGTAAAAGAGGAAAAATCCTGAGAATATCATTGAAAAGAAACATAGAGACAATCTTCAGAAAGAAAGACTTCAAAGGTAACATGATGTCAATAAAAATGTATCTATCAATAATCACTCTCAGTGTGAATGGCCTAAATGTGCCCATAAAATGACACAAGGTTGCAGACTGGATAAAATGACAGGACCCATCCATATGTTGTCTGCAAGAGACCCATTTCGAACCTAAGGATACAGCCAGACTGAAAGTGAAGGGATGGAGAAGCATCTTTCATGCCACTGGGCCTCAAAAGAAGACCAGGGTAGCAATTCTTATATCAAATAAATTAGATTTTAAACTAAAGACTGTAGTCAGAGATACAGAAGGACACTACATCATTCCTAAAGGGACTATCCACCAAGATGATCTAACAATTATAAATATCTATGCCCCCAATATGGGAGCAGCCAATTACATAAGAAAACTATTAATCAAGATAAAGAGTCATATTGATATGAATACATTAATAGTAGGAGATCTTAACACGCCTCTCTCAGTAATAGACATATCATCCAAGCAGAAAATCAATAAAGAAACAAGAGCATTGAATGACCCATTGGACCAGATGGACCTCATAGATATATACAGAACATTCCACCCTAAAACAACAGAATCCTCATTCTTCTCAAGTGCACATGGAACCTTCTCCAGAATAGACCACATACTGGGTCACAAATCAAGACTCAACCGATACCAAAAGACTGAGATTATTCCCTGCATATTCTCAGATCACAATGCTTTGAAACTGGAGCCCAATCACAAGGAAAAGTTTGGAAGGAACTCAAACACCTGGAAGCTAAAGACCACCTTGCTTAAGAATGCTTGGATCAACCAGGAGATCAAAGAAGAACTTAAACAATTCATGGAAACCAATGAGAATGAAGATAATTCAGACCAAAACCTATGGGATACAGCAAAGGCGGTCCTAAGGGGGAAATACATAGCCATCCAAGCCTCCCTCAAAAAAATTGAAAAATCCAGAATACACCAGCTGTCTCTACACCTTAAAGAACTGGAGAATCAACAACAAGTCAAACCAACTCCACACACAAGAAAGGAAATATTCAAGATTAGAGCAGAGATCAATGAGGTAGAAACTAGAGATACAGTAGAATGTATCAATGAAACTAGAAGCTGTTTTTTTGAAAGAACCAATAAGATCGATAAACCATTGGCCACACTAATCCAAAAGAAAAGAGAGAAAGCCCAAATTAATAAAATTATGAATGAAAAGGGAGAGATCACAACCAACACCAAGGAAGTAGAAACAATCATCAGAAGTTATTATCAACATTTATATGCCAATAAGCTAAGCAACCTAGATGAAATGGATGCATTCCTGGAAAACTATAAACTCCCAAAATTGAACCAGGAATAAATTGGCAACCTGAATAGACTGATATCTAGTAACAAGATTGAAGCAGTGATCAAAAACCTCCCAAAAAACAAGAGCCCAGGACCTGACGGATTCCCTGGGGAATTCTACCAAACTTTCAAAGAAGAAATAACACCTATTCTCCCGAAGCTGTTTCAAAAAATTGAAGCAGAAGGAAAACTTCCAGACTCTTTTTATGCATCCAGCATTACCCTGATGCCCAAACCAGGCAAAGACCACACCAAAAAGGGAGAATGTTGGACCAATATCACTGATGAATATGGATGCTAAGATTTTCAACAAGATCCTAGCAAACCGGATCCAACAGCACATTAAAAAGATTATCCACCATGACCAGGTGGGATTCATCCCTGGGTTACAAGGATGGTTCAACATTTGCAAATCAATCATTGTGATAGAACAAATCAATAAGAGAAGAGAGAAGAACCACATGGTCCTCTCAATTGATGCAGAAAAAGCATTTGACAAAATCCAGCATCCGTTCCAGATTAAAACGCTTCAAAGTATAGGGATAGAGGGAACATTCCTGTACTTCATGAAATCTATCTATGAAAGACTCACAGCAAATATCATCCTCAATAGGAAAAAGCTCACAGCCTTCCCGTTGAGATCAGGAACACGGCAAGGATGCCCACTCTCACCACTCTTGTTCAACATAGTATTAGAAGTCCTAGCAATAGCAATCAGACAACAAAGAGAAATAAGAGGTATCCAAATTGGCAATGAAGAAGTCAAACTCTCTCTCTTCACAGATGACATGATTCTTTATATGGAAAACCCAAAAGACTCCACCCCCAAACTACTGGAACTCATACAGCAATTCAGTAATGTGGCAGGATACAAAGTCAATGTACAGAAATCAGTGGCTTTCTTATACACTAACAATGAAAATACAGAAAGGAAAATTAGAGAATCAATTCCATTTACTATAGCACCAAGAACCATAAGATACCTGGGAATAAACCTAATCAAAGAGGTAAAGGATCTGTACTTGAGGAACTACAGAACATTCATGAAAGAAATTGAAGAAGACACAAAAAGATGGAAGACCATTCCATGCTCTTGGATCATAAGAATAAACATTGTTAAAATGTCTATACTACCTAGAGAAATCTATAATTTTAACGCCATTCTGATCAAAATTCCACCGGTATTTGTCAAAGAGCTGGAGCCATAATCCTAAAATTTGTATGGAATCAGAAGAGACCCTGAATTGCTAAGGAAATGTTGAAAAACAAAAATAAAACTGGCGGCATCACGTTACCTGATTTCAAGCTTTACTACAAAGCTATGATCACCAAGACATCATGGTATAGTGGAATAAAGACAATCTCTTCAACCAATGGTGCTGGGAATATTGGACAGCTATGTGTAGAAGAATGAAACTCGACCATTCTCTTACACCGCACACAAAGATAAACTCAAAATTGATAAAAGACCTCAACATGAGACAGGAATCCATCAGAATCCTACAGGAGATTATAGACAGTAACCTCTTCAATATCAAGATATGTCTCCAAAGACAAAGGAAATAAAAGTGGAAATGAACTTTTGGGACTTCATCAAGATCAAAAGCTTCTGCACAGCAAAGGAAACAGTCAACAAAACAAAGAGGCCACCCACGGAATGGGAGAAGATATTTGCAAATGACAGTACACACAAAAGTTTCATATCCAGGATCTATAAAGAACTTCTCAAACTCAACACACACGAAACAGATAATCATATCAAAAAATGGGAAGAAGATATGAACAGACACTTCTCCAATGAAGACATACAAATGGCTATCAGACACATGAAAAAATGTTCATCATCAATAGCCGTTAGGGAGATTCAAATTAAAACCACATTGAGATATCACCTTACACCAGTTAGAATGGCCAAAATTAGCAAGACAGGAAACAACGTGTGTTGGAGAGGATGTGGAGAAAGGGGAACCCTCTTACACTGTTGGTTGGAATGCAAGTTGGTGCAGCCACTTTGGAAAACAGTGTGGAGATTCCTTAAGAAATTAAAAATAGAGCTTCCTTATGACCCTTTAATCACACTACTGGGTATTTACCCCAAAGATACAGATGTAGTGAAAAGAAGGGCCATCTGTACCCCAATGTTTATAGCAGCAATGGCCATGTCGCCAAACTGTGGAAAGAACCAATATGTCCTTCAACAGATGAATGGATAAGGAAGATGTGGTCCATATACACTATGGAGTATTATGCCTCCATCAGAAAGGATGAATACCCAATTTTGTAGCAACATGGACGGGACTGGAAGAGATTATGCTGAGTGAAATCAGTCAAGCAGAGAGAGTCAATTATCATATGGTTTTACTTATTTGTGGAGCATAACAAATAACATGGAGGACATGAGGAGATGGTGAGGAGAAGGGAGTTGAGGGAAATTGGAAGGGGAGGTGAACCATGAGAGACTATGGACTCTGAAAAACAACCTGAGGGTTTTGAAGGGGTGGGAGGTGGGAGGTTGGGGGAGCCAGGTGGTGGGTATTAGGGAGGGCACGTATTGCATGGAGCACTGGATGTGGTGCAAAAACACTGAAAAGAAATTAAAGAAATTCTTACGCTGAAAAGAAATTAAAAAAAAAAAAAAGAAAAATCAGTTGCATAGCTAAAGAGACTATCAAAAGGGTAGTTGGTCAGTATAATATTAGAAGAATGTTAAATTATAATGAACATCTTTATGATTGCTATGTTACATAATGTTGTAGCTACATTGTTTTATAAACTATTTATTTTAGAATAATTTTAGATTTCAGAAAAATTACAAACATAGTACAGAGAATTCCTTATATTCACACCAAGTTTCTCTTATTGTTGATATGATCTATTTAGTAAGGTACATCTGTCACAATCAGTGAACCAATTGTGATACATTATTATTGATTAAAGCCCTTATTAAAAGAAATAAAATCCATATTTTATTCAGAGATCCATAGTTGGTTTTGTTTTGTTTTTTGTTTGTTTGTTTGTTTGTTTTACTGTAACTTTTCTGTTCCAGGATCTCATATGGAATACTTTTTACATTATTCATTAGATCTCCTTAGGCTCCTCTTGGTTGTGGTAGTTTCTCAGATACTCCTTATTTTTGATGATTTAAACAGTTTTTAGGAGTACTGGTCAGGTCTTTTGTAGAATGACTTAGATTTGTCTGATTTTTTTCTCATGATGGCCTTGGTTTTATGGTTTTGGGGAGAAAGATGACAGAGATAAAGTGCCACTCTCATCAGGTCATATGAAAGATTCATAGCATCAACATGACTTACTGTTGGTTTTGACTTTGATCACTATACTGAGGTAGCATTTTCAGTTTCTCCACTATAAGCTGCTCTTTTTTTTTTTTTTTCCATTTCCCTCCCCTTTTATACTCTTTAGATAAAGCCATTCTGCACAGTTCACATTCAAAATGTGGAGAGTTTGGCGATACCCCCTTAAATGACAGAATACCTACATAAATTATTTGGAATTCTGTGGAGATTTGTCTCTGCCCCTCCATTTACTTATTTATTAAATCTTTTATTTATATCAGTATGGTTTCAAGGGCATTTATTTTCTTATTTAGGTATTAAACCAATAACACTTTACTTTATTGCTTAAATAGTTCCAGCTTTGGCCATTCAGAGCTCTTTCATTCAGCTCTTATGTCCCGTTGACACATCTCAATGATTGTGCGTCTTTCTATCTTTCTAGCACTTTCTTCATTCTAACATTACACAATGCTCCAGAGTCATGGCTGATTTTTCTTTCTTTTAAAAAAGATTTTAAATGATTTAAAAAGATTGATTTTTTTTTTAAGAGAGGTGGAAATAAATAAGACACACAGATATGTAGAAAATGTTGGATTTGGGGCACCTGGGTGGCTCAGTCAGTTAAGCATCTGCATCTGGCTCAGGTCATGATTCTAGGGTCCTGGAATAGAACCCCATGTTGGCTCCCTGCTCAGTGGGGAGTCTGCTTCTCCCTCCCCCTCTCTCCCTCCCCCTGACTTGTTCTCTCTTTCTCTCTCTCTCTCACACTCGCATAAGCAAATAAAAATCTTTAAAAAGAAAAGAAAGGAAAAGGAAAAGAAAGGAAACAGATGCATTCAGATCATTCTCTTTTTCTAGCTCACAGTCATCTTTTTCCATTTTAGAATAAACATCAGTGAATGGGAAAGTGGAAAATTATCCAGAAAAAGCCTATTTGAATATACTAAGTGGTAAGTTAATTATTTTTAAATAAGCAGATAAACATAATAGATGCTAACACTTATATTGTGCTGACCATTTGCAAGTATTATTTTAAAACTTTATATGTATTAACTTAGTTCATCCTCACAGCATTCCTATAAGTGTGGTTGCTAATAGCCATTTTATGGAAGACTGCTGAAGTACAGCAAAATCAAATTTGCCTAAGTTTACAGAAATTGGTAGAGGCAAGATTTGAGCTCAGGCATTCTGCTACAAAGCTGTAGCTCTTTCTAAACCTAAAGGACTTTTATAAAACTTGTGGAATAAATATTTAATAATATATATTTAATAATAGTTGATGAAATTATTTAAATGGAAGCTTTTTTCTTTACTCATTGACAAAACCAAATGAATGTATATCATGTGCCCTGTGTCTTTTCTGAGTTTTATCAACAGCCTGGTGTCTTTCCTCAGTTAAATTTATTTCAGGCAATTGAAAATATACACAACATACAAAACATTACTTAACTTTCCTTCCCAACTATGGATCTGAATTTCTGTCCTGAATTTCCTGTACCTATAAATCTGTTGTCCTTTAGCCATCCAGACCAGAAAACCAGAAGTTATTACCACTTCCCTTTTCCCTTACTCACTCCACCTAATCTATCAATGATTAATAATTCAGTCTAGACGATCTGCATATTTTTCATAATAAGCTCTTGAATTTATCTGTATCATCCTTCTACCTAATTCAGATCCAAATCATCATTTAGTGGTATTCTTACAATGAATTCCTCATAACTAGATGATCTAATTCTAGTCCTCATTTTTCCAATCCACTATCAGACTGTGAAAAAGTGCAGGCCGTTGACTCAGACAGAATAGCACTTAAATATGATTCCAAAATGTCAAAATTATTGGGCCTTGGCAAGTTACTTAACTTTCCTAAATCTCAATATTCGCATCAGTACCATATGAGATTTTAGTATCTACCCGGGAGGGTCATTTTGAGATATGATTAATATATTTAAATCACCTTGTTTGGTGCCAAACATATATTAAAAAAGCTGGTACCTATATTTTACTTAAAATAAAGTCTAAAAGTCACAGTTCCTTGCTTAAAAATTGTATATGAACTACCAGCTGTAGAAGAGTCATTTTTCTGTAAAATTCTGTCTGATAAATTTTGCCTTTGGGGACCATGTGATTTCTGTTGCAAACTACTCAACTCTCATGGAAGTGTGGAAACAGCCATAGACAATACTAAGTGACTGAGTTTGGCTCTGTTCCAATAAAACTTTATTTATCAAATAATGATAAGCCAATAAGCCAAATTTAGCCTGCTGGCCATAGTTTGCCAATCTCTGACCTATGGAATCCAAGTCCGTTAGAATGGTTTTTACAGAACTATTCTGTGACATAATGTATGCTTCCTCATCCCCCTCCCCACCCCAGCTTCCACTCTCTTTTCTTCCCATCTCACATTTTACATTCTAGTAGCACTAAAATACTCATGGTTCTCTGCAAAAGTATTTTCTCATGCTTCACATAGCTGCTTCTGCAGTTCTTTCTATCTTGATCACCCTTCTTATCTCAGATTTAAGTTTGGTGTTTTATTCATCCTGTGTCAGCTCAAGCTTCACCTCATTTAAAAAGTCTTTTCAAGATGTTAGGTACATACAGATATTTATTTGTTGGTCTCCTTCAACAACAGGGATTGTATCATATTCATTTTCCTACCTTTGGAACTGCACTCAATAAATATTCACTGAATTAACATGTTTTCCATATTATCAGATATCATCCACTTCAAAAAGCATTTGTGCCATAGTTGTTTAAATCAAAGTAACATTCTAGTTTATCAAAAGCCTATTGAAATATTTACATTTCATTTAAGAAATAAAATTATTTTCTTGTAAACTACTAAATTTGGACATTGTGTGTTCAGAGACTCCATGTTTCCTTCAGTTCCTTCAAGGCACCCGTTCCACCCTCCACTGGGCCTCTTTGCCCTCTGCCTGGAACACCTCATTTCGTAACATTTGCCTTGTCAACTCCTGCTCATCTTCCAACATCAACTCAAAAATCTCTTCCTTGTAAACAGTTATCATAAGTTGTGCTTTTTGTATCATGTATTATAATTTCATATTTATTCCTATAATTTTTTGATTAAAAGATAAATTGAACTCTCATTTCTATGTAGGAAGGCACTTTTTAAAATTTTGACTCACTTAGGTATCTCCAACACCTCCAAATTTATCTGGCATGTAGCTACTCAAATGTGATGAATGAATAAATGAATGATCCAATTCAGCTGTGTAATATTTTTTGTCATAACTTTTTTAAAATTCTGATAATTCAGCTATTTCCCACATAGCAATATTATTTTGAAGCTATTATTTCCTCTTTGATGTCAAAAGTAAGTCTTATGTCTATTTGTGTTTTTAAAATTTTATACACACATTAATAATTTTTTGTTTGATGACTATATTACTTTTCCAAAAAGATAGAAGTGCACATTTATGCTTTTTTCAGAAATGTTTCTTCAAGTCCTTACTTATGTAATTATGAAGTCTTGAAATATTTATTTCTTTATATTTATACACAATTCCCTTTCATAGATTCACCAATCACCGTATCCTTCTCATTTTTCTATGCTCAAAATCACTGGCTACATGGTATTGTTGTGGTCCCCACAATCAGGATTCGTTAGAATAAATTGTTTCTCTGAGGTATACTAATTACCCAATTAAGTACTACACAAAAGTGTAGTTTTCCAAGGGACACTAGTAAATATTTTGGAATAAAAAATAAGGCATGGTAAGTGTTCTATGGTCAATGTAGTTCAGTGTTAAATAAGGCATAAAATTTTTTTCCTTAATATAAGAGCCTTTACTATATTAAAATGTGTTTTTTGAATTGCCAAAACTAATCATGGTTCCCAAACTTATTTGGCCATGGCACCATTTTATTGACCATATATCTATCTATTTAGGCTTGTCTTATAGAGTAGTTGACATGGGTCACCCCTTACTTAGCATTAAACTTCTTGAAAGTAGAATTACACTGCATTATGTTTCCCAATCTCACTTGTTACAGGACTTTGTAAATAATTCATGAGCAAATAAATTTGGCATTATTTAGTTAAATTGAAATGGTCCAGAATTCTTTTTCAAAGCAAATTTCTAATAGATTTTTCTGTTATTTTGACATACTGTATATTACAAATACTCTGTTTTCTTTTACATATTCATATAAATTATAGATTATTCAAATAAATAAAGAATAATTTTGGTGAATATATCACAACCTGAATCAACTACTGATTTATAAAACAAACAAGCAGTATAATAAGCCAATAAAAATATCACATATCCATCATATACTTCCTGGAAATCCTAAAAAGAACCCAAGTAGCCAGATAATTATTCATAGCTATATTGCAGAATGCTGCTGGCAAGAGGTATACTTCAGAATGTTAAATACTGGTATTGAGATTGATTCAAATAAGACTATGAATATAATTTAGGTTCCTGTCGTGTCAAAGAACAGAACCAGCACCTGATTCTAATTTTACTTTTGTTGAAATACAATATGCTACATCAAGACATATTATTAAGACTTTTGTGAGTAACTAGATCTATTTTATGATAAATGTACATGTACATAAAAGCAGCAGAAGCTTATGTTCCCTATAATCTGTGTCTCTGATGGTGTCAGTTATTACTGAACTACCTAAATGTAGTATTCATTTTCATAAAGCTCAAGGAAGAATATCATGAAGTAACTACTATGTAACTTGAGCAATTAGAATGAGCTACAGCCCATAAAGTATGAATAAGTGAGCATTTTGAAAATTCAATGTATGCCTTCTGGTCTTGATCTTTAAGATGTACCATAAAATAAGAACTATAACACTTCAAATTGGAGAAGTAGCAACTTAACTATCTAGAAAATTACTTCAAAACTTTTTTGTTGTTTTTAAAAAGACTTTACATACAGTAGGGAAAATTTTCTGGTTATCAAACTATTTTGTTTACAAAGAATACCATATTTTCAGGCATCTAATTACTTAGTAAATTACAGTTCCAATGCATTGGGTAGTATTATATTGACCTTGTTAACATAATATTTAGTATCTTTATAAATTGAGGGGTTTGGGGTATAATTCTCCATCAGGGAAGGTCAGTTATAGCACCCAATGAATAACAGTATGCAAAAAAATAAAAAAAAATTAAAAAAACAAACAAAAATATGCAGAATTTGAATTGTAGATGTTAGCACATTCATCTTCAAGCTTTTCTTGTGTAAGTAACTGTGGAGTAGCCTAGGAAGATCATGAGCTGAAAATAGTCCTTCACATAAGCTAACAATGCCAGTCTATTTACTTCTTCCCGGGGTTGTGGTGGGGGGGATGGCTCCTGAGGTCTTGGGTTCTGTGAAGAAATTTCTGGGAAGAAATAATTGGCTTGAGCATTGCTCACCTCTGGGCTGTGTGAAGAAAGGACAATATCTGAGCTGTAGGATCAAGGTCCTGGGAAGAATTTGTCTGGCTAAATAGAGGTTAACCCTTAACCTAGGCTAACAAGAAGGGTTTGAAAGAATGAGCTGAGTTCTCCAACTTTTCTGAGCTGGGAGAGAGTAAGACTTCTAAGGTGAAAAAACAGCAGCTCGCCTCCTCTCCCTTATTGACTTCAGGAAGACAGATCCCACAAGTTGCCTTCACTTGTAGATACGATGACACCTGGAGTTCCTAAGAATACCCATCAGAGCCCCAAGGAGCCAACAAAACTTGCAACAACCTCTCTGAGCTGGTAAGAAGGAAATTATTCATATCATATATTATAGTGAAATAGTGCATGAGAGATGATTTGAAGAAAATTTTAAACAGAATTTGTAAAGGACTTTTCAGCTAGAAAAACAAAATTTTCTAACTAAAAAAAAAAATTACATAGTTGTTTTAAAAGGAGAGAATGTTAGTTTATTATTGGTTTAAAAGAGTAAGTTCAAGATGTACATCAAAACACCAAGATAGAAAACAAAGGGGAACAATTAAGTACTCAGAATAATTCTCTCTCAGAAAATAAATAAATGAATAAATAAATAAGTTAAAAAATAAATTAAAATAGTTATTTTAGGTAAACAGAAAAAAAAAATCATCCCCAGCAGGCCCCCTAAAAAGAAAATTAAAAAAAAAAATCAGACAGAATGAAATCATCCTAAAAAGAAATCAGAGATGCAGGGAGAAATAAAGAGTTATGGATAAACAGATAGGTAAATAATGACTGTATAAAACAATAACTAACAATGTTACTTAGAAATTGAAAGATATATAGTAGATGAAATATATGGGAACAACGGCATATATATATATATACACACATATATATATACACACACACACACACACACACACATATATATATAACCAATTGTGTAAGGAAAGAGAAAATGTCCTTAAGTTTCACACTGGGATTTAAAAACAGTGCTAAATAAATACAAAGAATTTAAATAAAGA
This sequence comes from Martes martes, assembly GCF_963455335.1. Classification (NCBI taxonomy): domain Eukaryota; kingdom Metazoa; phylum Chordata; class Mammalia; order Carnivora; family Mustelidae; genus Martes; species Martes martes. Next base: position 82,964,158 of record NC_137898.1, on the reverse strand, counting down.
GAGGAAAAGGGACTATATAGCATGAGGGACAAAATATTAAAACAAGAGGATAATAGATTTAAGCTTAAATATCTTAGGACTAATATTAAAATGAATGAAAAAAATAAAAGACAGAGACTGTCATCCTGGATAAAACAAAAACAGAAACAAACAAAAACAAAAACAAAAACATAACTGTATATTTTTTACAAGATAGACTTTTAAGTATAATAATATTGAAAGCTTTAAAAAGAAAGAACAAAATGATTAAGGAGTGAAATGAAATGTACACTATGTCAACACTAAGGAAAGAAAGCTAGTAACATCAGGAAGTAGACTTCAAGGAAAAAATCATTCCCCAGGCACCTGGGTGGCTCAGTCATTAGGCATCTGCCTTTGGCTTGGGTCATGATCCCAGTATCCTGGTATCCAGCCCCATATCCGGCTCCCTGCTCAGTGGGGAGCCTGCTTCTCCCTCTCCTGCTCCCCTCTTGGTTGTGTCCCCTCTCTCGCTCTCTCTCTCTCTCTGTCATAGAAAAATAAAATCTTAAAAAAAAAGAAAGAAAGAAAAGAAAAAAAAAATCATTCCCAGGGACAAATAGGGACCTTCACTAAATGATTACTCAATAAAATCATATAATGACTTATTTGCTTATTTATTTTTACGATCTTCCTTATTTATTTCACCCAAAGAGAGAGAGAAAGAGAGCAAAAGCAGGCAGAGCAGCAGTGAAAAGGAGAAGGACAAGCAGACTCCCTGCTGAGCAGGGAGCCGGATGTGGGGCTGATCCCAGATTTCTGGGATCATGACCTAAGCCAAAGTCAGATGCTTAACTGACTGAGTCACCCAGGTTCCCCAAAATGATGTAATAACTTTAAAGTATTGTGCATCTAATGGTGTATTCTCAAGTATATAAAGCAAAAAAATTACAAAGGTAATAGAAATAGATGAAACAACACTAGTGGAACATTACTTATTTATTTATTTTTTAAGTAGGCCTCATACCCAGTATGGAGACCAACATGGGGCTTGAACACGCTTGATTCTGAGATCAAGACCTGAGGTGAGCAAAGAGTTGGACACTTAAGCAACTGAGCTACCAGGTGCCCCTGGAATATTTTTAAACACTTTCTGAAATTAAAGACAAAATATAAATAAATAAAAGAAAAATATGCCATGTTTATGGATTGGCAGACTGCACATTTTAAAACTGCCAATTCTTCCCCAAATTGAAATATAAACTCAATGCACTATCAATCAAAATTTCATGTGTGGGGTGCCTGGGTGGCTCAGTGGGTTAAGCCTCTTCCTTTGGCTCAGGTCATGGTCTCAAGAGTCCTGGGATCAAGCCCTGCATCAGTCTCTCTGCTCAGCAGGGAATCTGCTTCCTCCTCTCTCTCTCTGCCTGCCTCTCTGCTTACTTGTGATCTCTTTCTGTCAAATAAATGAATAAAATCTTAAAAAAAAATCATGTGTGTATTTTGTTTATCATTTGTTTCTTGTGTCTTTTGTTTTTTTTTTTTTTTTTGGTGAGAATTCTAAAATTTATATTTAAATGCAAATTGTTCAGATTAGCCAAGATGTTGAAGAACATCTCTGGAGAGAGAACTACTTGGTCCCAAGAATTACTATAAATTCTATAAATTACTCTACTATAAATTACTATAAATTTACACTAACTAGCAGTATGATACTGGCACAAGGCTACACAAATAGGATAAAATAAAGAATTCATAAATGAGTTTTTGCATGAATGTACACTTTATACATGGCAAAAGAGACAATGTAGAGGAGTGGGGGAAATTATAGTCTTTTTAATAAGTTGTATTGAGTCAGTTTTATATCATATGAAAAAAAATAAAACCTCCCTCCTACCTCACACTGTACACAACACAAAGTTGAAAGTAGATCAAAAAGTGAAAAGTTTTTAAAACAATATAGTTTAAAAACATTTCATGGGAAAATATTCATGACATGTGGCAGAGAAAGATTTGTAAAACATGATACAAAATACTAACAATAAAGAAAAAGCAAATTGGACCACAATAAAATTAAAATTAAATAAATTAAAATAAATTTTTGTCATCAAATTGTAGTATTAAGAGTCAAGTAGATATATGACTAGTCATATGAATATTTGTAGTGCATGAAATCAGAAAAGGAATTATATATTCTATATATAAAACAAACTTCCAAATCTGCAGGAAAAAGACAATTCAGTAGATAAGTATACAACATTATTATTATTGCTTCTCTGTTTTCCATTGCTTTGTATCACCTGAAGTTTCTATTTTATTTGTTTAATTGTATTATTTGATGCATAATCATAATGTCTTTATAGAACTGTGGCTGTTAGCAATATAAAATGACACTCTTTGTATCCTTTAATGCTGTTGGGCCTGATTTCAATTTTTTTTTTTTATATTAGAATTTCTTTCCTGTCAGTTTCCATTTTCCTGATACATTTTTGCCATTTAAGTCTTTTGGAAGGACTATGCTTTAAATATGTTTCTTGTATACAGAGTCAGGTTTTGTTTCATAGGCCAATTTGAAAATCTTTTTATTCTAAAATATGAGTTAAAATTATTCACATTTTTGATAGAACTGAAATTTTTGTGTTTATCATTTTGGGGGATAGTCACTTTGTATATTGTATTTTAGTTACTGTGTTTCTCAACTTATTGTCTTTTTTTCTTTTTTAGCTTTTTTTTGGTATTTAGCAAAGTTAGCAGGTTTGTCCATTGATTATCTTTGTATTTATACTTTGTAATCCCTAAATCTCGGACTCTGTGCTTTTTTTTTTTTTTCTTTTTTTCTTTTTACCTTTCATTAGTATTTGACTTTCTGTTTTTTATTCTTAGGTGGTATCATATCATTCACATCTATTAACTATATAACATTAAATTATATAATTCTATTTTCACTTTTCTCTTCCCTTCTTCTTTCATTTTATAGTTTAATGCTTCTGCTTTGTCAAAACATATAAAATGTACATATTTATTCATTTACTTATATCTTTACTCTTATTTTAAGCTTATTTCTGGAATTAAATATGTTAATGCTCACCAGCAGTTCTCCTACTGAAACTTTTTCAGTTGTAATTTAGTGGGATGAAGCTTATCATATAATAGGTTCTTCAGAAACAACAAAAACTGTTGTGTATAGTGATCCCTCGGTTCTTACATATTTATTTATTTATTTCTTGATCCTTGAAGAAAAAAATTGCTCCTGAACATAAAATTATTGACTCACACTTTCTTTTCTTGAGTTTCTTGAAATTGGTTCTCTGTTGTTTACTTTGTATATTGTTCTTCAGAAGTCTACAGCCAGTGAAATTTCTTGCTATTATAAGTAATTATAAATCACTTGATCTGTTTTTCTAGAGACCCTAAGGATACTTTTATTTATCTTTAAAGATTAATGGTTTTATTAGATGTGTCTTGGATTTAATTGCTTTTGCTTGGATATACAGTACAGCTTATTAATATATAGATGGATGAGATTTTCTTCTTATTTTTGTAGAGTCTTACTAAGTTATAATGTAAATATAATTAGTTCTGTTTTGTTATCATTTTTAGGGAATATACAATATGCAATATCAAAAGAGTGAAAGTGAGATAAAAAAATGGACATGGAAATAGTGGTTGAAATGACGTAGAAACCAAAAAAGTTTACATAATCTCAATTTCATTATCTTCATTGTTTGTATGCCTTTTTCATTTATTATGTCCTTATTACATTTCCATTTGTAGTTCTTTGAGCATCTGGTAATATATATATTCTATTTATTTACTGAAGTAGGGACTGTGAACCACCATGCCCCAGAACTTTGTTCAGCAATTTAGCTCTTGCTGGTAGACTTAAACTTCCTAGGGTAAATTTCTCTGTACTCAAAGTCCTTCACTCCCCTCTCTTTCTCATGGAGTTTCTTAAACTCTCCTCTCCACCCTCCACACCTACAGGTGTGAAGTGACCTATGGAGCTCTGGTCAAAACACTGATAGGATTTCATGTTTTTTCTCCATTTACAGATAATTTAAAATAATTTAAAAATACTGACATAAGTGATCATAAATTTTCTTTTTCACATCCTTTGTACAGTTTATGGTTTTGGGGTGAAGGGTGTGTGGAAAGATTGGATTCATATGGTTACCATTAAGGAATTCATATTTTTAAAATACTGATTAAAATGATTTAAAAATGATTATTTTGAGCAGCCATTTATAAGAATCATCTGTCTCTAGAGTCCCTAATCCTTCTTTGTCACAATTTTTCCCAATATTTTTTAGCCTATGATTTAACTTTTCCATTAATGAAAAGCTCACTTGTGGGCACCTGGGTGGCTTAGTCGGTTAAGGTCTGCTTTTGGCTCAGGTCATGATCCCAGGTCCAGGGACTGAGTCCCACATGGGGCTCTCTGCTCAGCAAAGAGACTGCTTCTCCCTCTACCCCTCTCCCACTTGTTCTCTCTCTCTCCTTTAAATAAATACAGTGTTAAGAAAAGAAAAAAAGAAAAGAAGAACTCACTTGCTAGATAACCATGGCTCCTTTTAGGAAAGATATATTTAAAAATTAGTTGAACAATAAGGAAATCAACCAGACTTTAATTTTTATAACATATGTCCAGTGATATAATTTACCCAATAATTATTTATATATGCTGTGGGAAGTAGCAGAAGTGCCCAAATAACAGTAATAGAAATAAGAAATCATAAGAACCAAAAAACCTATTAAGACAAAGGGTTATGAAAAAATAAAGGAGAAAGAAAGTACTTCAACAGGCGATGGTAGTTGGAATCTAATTATGGCAGAGTGATAAGGAGAATCCATGTTTTAGTAATAAGAACGGCCAAAACAAAATGGTAAAATGTCTGACATACCCAGGAAACAATATTGCCCATAAACATACTTTTGGTAATTGCAAGTTCATCATGTAGTTGATGATAAATGCCTTTTCCAAAAAAAGTCAACAAACAAATCACTACAAATATGTTTACACACATACACACAACAAACACTTATACCTAAATCACCAAACCCACTATATTTCTGAGAAATAGTAGTGTAAAATAAATTAACACAGTTTTTAACAAGGAAGGAAACTTTTTTTTTAGACATATAATCTAGGCATGTAATAATCTTTTAGACATGTAATAAAGTCTTTGAGGTCTCGTTGTTTAGGTGAATTTGTGAATATAGGCATACCCTTTTTGTATGTGCAGATATTACATTTTGTACAAGTTGAAGGTTTGTGGCAACCCTGCATTAAGCATATCTATTGGTGCCATTTTCCCCATTTTCCATTTCTTAGCAATAAAGTACATTTTAATTAAGGTGTTTCTTTTTAGACATAATGCTATTTCACACTTCATAGATTATACTATAGCATAAGTATAACTTATATGCATTGGGAAAAAAATTCATTTGACTTGTTTTAATGTGGTATTTGCTTTATTGGGGTGGTCTAGAACTGAATCAGCAATATCTCCAGGGTATGTCTATAAAAGGAATAAGTAGAATTAAGATATCATTTTTAAAGATTCTATTTATTTATTTGAGAGAGAGAAAGAATGAGTGAGAGACAGAGGGAGAAGCAGATTCCCTGCTTAGCAGGGAGCCTGACATGGGGCTTGATCCTGGGACTCCAGAATCATGACTTGACCCAAAGGCAGAAGCTTAACCACCTAAGCCATCCAGGTGCCTGAATTAAGATATTTTTATTGCAAAAGTAACTAAAGCAATATGGAATTACATGTTGACAAGTCCCTCCAAATATCACAATTGTATATTAAAATTAATATACAATCAAAAATAAGTGTTGTAAACTTGGCTAGTAGTTTCAGAACTCAATGTCTTTAAACTCCTTATAGGGGGAAAGGTGTTCCATTGTTAGTCACATACTTGCTCTTATTCATCACACTGATGTTTACAGCAGCAAATATGATCATAGATGTCCATTGTAAAAACTGTTCTCATAAACATGCAAAGACACTCATTTCACTATGCTGGCTATTGTGGTTTTAAGTGTTTGGGCTAAGCTTGAACATGGAAGATAAAAAAATGAAGACACTTTTTTTTTTGTTTGAGTGATTGTCAATAAAATATAAATGATTTTTGAATGAGAAAAGATATTTACAAATGTCTTATCAGATAAAGGGTTAGTATCCAAGACCTATAAAGAATTTATCAAGCTAAACACCCAAGAAACAAATAATCCAATCGAGCAATGGACAGAACACATAAAGACATTTCTCTAAAGAAGTTATACAAAGGAAGGGTGCCTGGGTGGCTCAGTCATTTAAGCACTAACTTCAGTTCAGGTCATGATCCCAGGGTCCTGGACTCAAGCCACACATGAGGAGGCTCCCTGCTCAGCAGGGAGTTTTCTTCTCCCTCTCCCCCCAGTGCCCCCCCCCACTCTCTCTCTCTCAAATAACAAAAAATAGCGAAAATAACAAATCTCTCTCTCTCTCTTTTTAAGAAGATACAAAAATGGCCAAAATTCAATGAAAAAAAATGTTCAACATCACTCGGTATCAGGGAAATACAAATCAAAACCACCTCACACTAACCAGAATAGCTAAAATTAACAAGACAGGAAATAACAGATGTTGGCCAGATGTGGAGAAAGGAGAACCCTCTTATGATGTTTGTGGGAATGCAACATCATACAGCCACTCTGAAAAACAGTATGGAGGTTCCTCAAAAAGTTGAAATGAGCTACACTAAAACCCAGAAATTGCACTACTGGGTATTTACCCTAAGGATATAAACATTGTGATCTGAAGGGGCATCTGCATCCCAATGTTTAAAGCAGCAATGTCCACAATAGCTAAACCTATGGAAAGAGCCCAGATGCCCATTGACAGATGAATGTATAAAGAAGATGTGGTATATATACAATGTGATATTACTCAGCTATCAAAAAGGATGGAATCTTACCATTTGCAATGACTTGGATGGAACTGGAGGGTATTATGCTAGGTGAAATAAGTCAATCAGAGAAAGACAATTATCATATGATTTCAATATGTGGAATTTAAGAAATAAAACAGAGGATCAGTAGGGTAAGGTTGCAAAAAATAAAATAAGATGAAATCAGAGAAGGAGACAAACCATAATAGACTCTTAACCATGGGAAACAAACTGCAGGTTGCTGGAGGGGAGGTGTGTGGGGGTACGAGATAACTGGGTGATTGGCATGAAGGAGGGTATGTGATGTAATGAGCACTGGGTGTTAAATGCAATTGATGAATTACTTTAACTCCACATCTAAAACTAATGCTACACTGTATGTTAACTAGTTGAATTTAAATAAATTAAAATATATATAAATGATTTTGGAACTCAATAAGCACATCTTTGCCTATTACTCTAACTGACTTAGTATCAGTTTATTGTTGTGCAACATTATAAAACATACTCTTATCTTACAAAAACTTGTTTTGCTGGTAGTTTTTTTTTTAAATATTTTAATTTATTGAAAAATGAAAATCATTGGCCAGGATATAGAAATTTAAACACATTTTCATCTTGATAATGAGTTTGAGTTTCTAAAAGTGTAATCAAACAGGTCAGACACATATTTTAAAGACCTAATACCACTCTTCCATGTCAGTGAAGAGTTCTATGTACAGTGTGATTAGCATACAAGATCCCACAGCCATAAGATTTTACATACTGAAAAATTCTTTAATTTATCATATTTTTATTTAAGTAATAAACTTTCCTTTGTAATGATTTGTGTTAAGACTTTAGTTTATAGACTCGTTTTTCACAGTGGCAACTCAAGAACTTACTAATTTTTTCTTAAGTTCTTTTTTCTTAACAACCACCAAGTTATGAAAAAAAATTCATTCTTTCTGCAAAGTAATGCAGATTCAAGGTCTGCAGTATATAAAATTTTATAGGCAGAAACCCTTGTTATTTTATTGCAGCAGGCTATTCATACATGCCAGCATAGCATACGCTGACTGCAGCGGGCTGGCAAAGGGCCTGTGAGACAGAAATATAGTTCTTGGAAAAATCCTGTAACTTGACAAAAAGTGTATAATATCTCTATTTCTGCATTAGTTTTCGGTCTCCCTCACCAGGACATTTACAAATTTTTATCTTTTATACTATTCCGTTTTGTTACTTGATGTTTTTGTTCTTATGTCATTTTTAAAATAATCTAATTATTAATGTTAACTAAATGACCATCTATTAAATCTTTACCATATTTTGGCATTAGCGGTGCAAAGCTGACCAAAACAGCAGCTGTTGTGTAAGAACTCATGGTCTAGCAAGGGAATTAGGTAGTTAAATAGTAATTATAAATCACAATTATGCTAATAGTAAAAAATAATTTAAAGTTTATTATATGCAGGATGCTTTGCTAAGGGTTTTAAATATTTATTATTCCATTCAAGGATCACAACATCTCTGCAAGGCAGAAATGAGACAAGAGCAGCATCTTCAAACACTGTCAGAGCTCTGAGAGGAAGTGCTGAAAATCATTAATAATTATATCTATAGAGAACTTTACACTTTTCAGATTATTTTCTCATATATCATTTAATCTTACATAACTCTGTGTGGTAATAAATCAGATATAATTATTTGCAAGGAGATGAGAAAATTTCCACTAGTATTAGAAGACTTTCAACTTAGTACCCAGGGGCTATACAACTTCTTCAGTTTTCCTTCCATTGTTTTACACAACTTGAATTTTAAAGAAGTTCCATTTGGGATAATCTGTTTCTATTTTTATTGGCAGTTACTTGTTTTTTTAATCTTCTACCAAAATCCGTTTATGATCTTAGGATGACATATGGCTAGTTTTGCTCCTCTCTTACAGATGACTTCTCTAGTGATAGGATTTTAAAATCCTCAGAAATCTACAAAATCCAACTTTATTTACACAGTACTGGTGGGTGAAAATTCTAAATTGGATTTAAGGATTTGCTCACTATTAAAATGAGTCTCCTAAAATATCATACCTATTAAGCAATTTTTAGTAACCTCTCAGAGTATTTTAGGGCATGAAGCAATTTTGAAACAATTAATTAGTAGAATGACAATGGAGCTAACTACCCCATGCAAAGGACGCTACAGAGGCATCCACAGCAACCTGAGGTCAACTTGAAGCAGTTGTATATCCTGAGAGCAGGGGAACACGTGGGAAGTGAGAAGTAGCCTGTAGAATAATAATAACAAGCAGAAGAAACACCCATATAATATCAGACACTTTTCTTAGAGATTCATACAAATTGTTAGAGATTCATACAAATTGTTAACCACAATCCTATGTGTCATTATTATTGTCATTTTTCTTTTAAAAAGGAGTACAGAATTGTTGATACATACTGGGGCCATCAGGCTCCAAAGTCTGGGCTTTCCAATCACTGTTATGCTGCTCATGAAATCAGAATTTAACATTTTTTGATTTTTGATGGGGCTGTTCCTGGAAAGCTTGTCAAGTGTTTATCATCTCTGAGATATATAGCCATAGGTATAGCTAGGGACATAGGAAGCTTATGAGTGGGGTATTTCTGTTATTATTCTGGTATTTCTGTATTTCTGTTATTATAGAACAGTAGCTGACTCTAAGGTAAGAAGCAAGAGCATAAAGGGTCTCATATTTAGTGTTCAGAGACCCATTCCCAGCTGGGCTGAAACACCACTCTGGAGGGAAAGAATGACAGTTAAGGATGGAGAAGTTATTTTGTCCTTCTCCCTTTTCCCTCCTCTCATACCAGAAGAGGTAGCACACATAAAAATGGAAGAAGAAGTCTGAGTAAAGTACAGACCACAAATAGATGGAACAGGTGCTTGAGAGGGGACAGATTAGAGTTTTGAAACAGATATGAGATTAATGTTTTAAAATAAAAAAAAAAAGAATCATTAGAATGAGAAAAGGACTATTTAAGGACAAGTGACAGAAAGTTGTGGAATCTGATTACATAGTCATTCAGAGAATTGCTGATTGACAAGAAAGGAAATTGTGACAGTATGTATATTTGGAGACTGGTTACAAGGAAATGAGCATTTTTCATGTGTATGCCTTCAAAGATTGAGAGTGCTCAGTAAACTGGGTATGTGTATGTCTATGTGAGTGTATAAATTATTGCAAACACACACATATTTCTTTAACTTGGAGAGGCAATATTATGTTTCTGAATTAAAATTTTCTTTCTGCCTTAATATATTTCTATTACCAGTAAGCAACTGAAATTCTCAGAAGCAATTTTTATTTTGTTCCAAAATATAATACATTAATTCTGAAGAGTTCTATAGAATACCTCAGAGATGGGTTAGAAGCTAATACATAAATCATATTTTTAGCAAATTACTTTTCTGAAAACATATTTTATATTTTCTATAAAATGATAACCCAGAAATTTGTATAAATCTTTCACACAGTAAGTTTCCCCATTTTTGTTTGTTTGGACATTACTTTAAAAATCTTCGCTAATTCCTGTTTTCACATATCAGATGCCTTATATATATTTATTTAATAATGCACAATGCACATGTGTTCCACTAGCAGATATGCATGCACACACACACACACACACATTCACCAATATTTCACTAATGGTGTAGTTGTATACATGAAGGTCTCTATGCATGCTCACTTTGTTTTTAAAAGTTCAATAATTGCTATTAATAAAATCACACTAATTATTTATATAGCCTCAAATATTTATTATCTATCATGCATGTCAGGCACTGTGCTGGGCATTAGAATGACCACAATGAGGAATATAAACAGTCTTTGTGTTCACAGGTTTATAATTTGTTAGTAAAGAAGGTAAGTAGAAACATGTCCTGCCATACAGTGTGATTAGCAGAGTAAAACAATTACTCTTAATCTAGTGGGAATAAGCCATTTAAGAAGAAAGCTAAAGGAAGCATCATAGAGTTAAAACTAGCCAGTAGAGAGTGAAGGGTGTTTCAGAATAAGGGAAATAGCAGCAATTACGCAGTGGCTATTATAAGCCAGGCAAGATGCAAAGCATCTTACATGCATGATTTATCAAATAGTGACTATTTATTTACCACTTTAGAGAGAAGAAAACACACACAGATCAAAACTTGCCCAAACTGTCAGAGTTAGAATGTCACACAGCCAGGATTCACTACTGTTGGCTCTAGGGACAGTGCTTTTTGCCACTTTGCACTGCCAACTTGCCCTCTCTTCCCCCCACCAAGGCCTTCAGAAACTGGAGTGTATGTTTGTGGGATCTTTCTGATTCAGTATGGCTGTGGGTGAGGGAAGGCAGCTGGGAGACCTGTTAGATCCGAGTGAGCTGCCCTTTATCCTAAAGATATTCAAGTCTTTGCTGCAGGGTGTACTCAGGAGTCTTCGATCTAATCCTCTGGCTGCAGTGCAGATGTCAGATTAGGTGAGTGATCAGGCTAGTGTTAAGACATCAGTTAAGAGAGCTTTGCAATAATCAAGGTAAGAAATGTTGATGCCTGATCTAGGAATGAAAATAAATGGCCATTTCCTGGTGTTTCAGGGACACCAAAGGGTCATAATTTTTCTATAGAGATGTCTTTAGAAAACATAACAGAAATTAAAACCTTTCATCCACTCATGACCCTATGGTAATAACCTCAGTTATGTTACTCACCTTACTCTGTCTGTAGGGTTACCCTTGAATTGCAATAAGGAGATTCCATAACCTTAGAATAATTCTTATTAATACAAAAATAGGAGCTGTTGGAATAGAAAAAAGTATGTAACAAATCCTCCCTTAGACAATTGTTTTTAACAGACAGAATTATGGCAGTTACATAGAATGTCAGTTACATGACATAGAATTCTAGAATGCCAGAATAAGGATGTGAAACATTTATAAAATACTATTTAAAACGTTTGTTTCACAAGGATGGCACATAAAATGATATATTTATCTATACATGGATGAATTAAAAAAAATGAAGTTTAAAAGTATCTCCAGGGGCACCTGGGTGGCTCCTGGGTTAAGCCTCTGCCTTCAGCTCAGGTCATGATCTTAGGGTCCTGGGATGGAGCCCCACTTCCCTCTCTCTCTGACTGCTGCTCTGCCTACTTGTGAACTCTCTCTCTCTGGGTCAAATAAATAAATAAAATATTAAACAAAAGTGTCTCCTAAAATTTTCAAAGCAGAATATATACTTTTATTGTGGAATTCTCAAAACTCTCCTTGGAATTAAGCAACTAAGTATGTCATTATTATTTATAGCAGACACATCAAATACATGAACAGGGTGCTGAAGAAAGGTATGGCATTTCCTATGCCACTAATTCTTAGAGGGCTTTAAAGAAATGGATGAGGCTCAAACCTTCTGCTAAGGAGGAAAATTAAAATCACATAATTTTAGAACTGTATGAGATCCAGGGATCACATATTCCAGTGGAATAGAATATTGTAGTAGTGTGCTAATGCTTGGTATAGGCTAGGTCTTTATGAACAACAAGTTATCATTAACTTTATCAGTTTTTTGCACTTTGAAAACAGAAATCAATTGCAGTTACCCTTGCCCCATGGGAGTCTATCACAACTAGGGATGCCACAGCACTTCTGTGTTATAGCGAAGGAAAAATGTCAAGAACTGCTGACTGAGGGCAACATCTATTCAGTGAGAAATAAGAAATAGCAGTTTGTGAAAAGTCAACTGTGATAATTTAAGTAGCAGTGATAGGACAAGGATTAATTTATTGATATTCATTTCAGGACTCAATCTCTTATAGTTCCTCTTATACTTCACTTTAGTCTCATTTCCTTAATTAAAGTGTAACTAAATGTTCTCATGTCTCTTTTCACTAAAAATGCATTTTCAGACCATGTCATGAAAGTAAGAAAATTATAAATGTAGAAGCTGGCAGGATTGAAGATACTCTGTAAAACTAGAGGAAATAGAGTATAAATGATTTTAAAAGGAAAACCTATATAAATATACACATCAAATTCCAAAAGAAATAGACAGTGTGTATTTTAAAATTGTAACCTGTATGGCAAAAGATAATTAGCTTTTTTTCCTCTGGTTGGAACATTAAAATTGATGAGACATGCAACATGAAATGAGGTGAGAGAATTGACTTTGATTTTGTTTTTATCTTTAATAATGCCACCCTGTAAGATAGTAAATAGTTATATACTAACAATCTGAGAGTATAATAAATGTGGCAATGTTAGCTAATACAGTATAGTATTTTTCTAATTCAAACCCCATCTGCAGCATGACAAGAAACCAGCTCCTTCCATGATCTTCTGGTTTTGACAACATCCTTAAGTGGTTTAAAACCTGACCTTGCCAAAACTATCCACAAGAGTTACTCTTCCCAGTGGATGCCGGCCAGCATCTCTTTTCTTCTGGTAGATATAAAGGATACAGGCACTATCTATCTCTCTAGGACTGATATTCACTAAGTTGTTCCCTACTGCTGCCTGTGGCTCCAGATGTCAGACTACACTACCAAGGATAAGTGTCCAACTTAGATCTCTGATCAGAGTGAGGCATGGTAAACTAGAATATGTCCTAGGGTTTCCTTCTTTCTCAAGAGCCACCCTGCTACTCTGGGTCTAGGCATTGTCTCTAGGTACTTTGTATTCTCAATGCTCAGGTAATCAAATCAGAATTTGTCTTTGAGGAACCAATTTATTCCCATATTTTATTCATGTTCTTTTACCCCAAATATCCTATCTTGATCTATTGTTCACCATGTCCTCTTCCCACCATGTTTACTTCTCTTCAAATATGTTCATCCTGTTTTCCTTGAGTATGCACACCCTCTCTTTCTTAACTGCAGGTCACATTAAAATGTTTCAGTCTTAAATTTTATAAATTTGTCTTGTTAGAACACAGCAAGGCAAATTATGCAAATTAGCATCCACTATTGTGTTAACTTTCCAGTAGTATATCATTTTTTTTACTTGAAATTAAAAATTTTCCCCTTATTCACATTTTTATACTTTTGAACCAGAATCCTTCTTATAACCAAACTATATATTTAATGATGTTTCTCTTTACATATTTTTTTCTAAAAAGTTGTCATTAAATTATTTTACAATTTGAAATTAAGAACACAGTATGAACCTCCCCTGAAAGTGACTCTAGTGCTCCTACTAAGAAAGATATTCTGTGGGAGATTTAGCATTTGACATTTCACATTATGTAATATAATCAAAATTTAAAATGTGCACATGTGCAAATAGACATGTGAACCCAAAAAATTCTTATATAATATTTTCTATATAAGAATTTTTTGGGTTCACATGTCTATATGCACATGTGCACATTTTAAATTTTGATTATATGATTTCGATTATATATTACATATAATTTATATATATAAATTTTATATATTTATATAATTTAAATTATATATATAAATTTTGGTTATATATTAGTGTTTTGTCTTATAAAATACTTTGTGAGAGGCTACATTGTAAATTTGGTACTCATTTAGTCAAAATTAGGAAACAATATTTCTAGATAACATACATTTTGTCTTCTAGAGTATTGCTTCCCAAACTAATATGTATAGCCCTGGGTAGCTTCTTAACATGCAGATTCTTACCCTGTAGCTCTGGAGGGAACCTGAAATTTTTCATTTCTAACAAGCACCCAGGTGATGTTGATGCTGTTTGTCTGAGGACTTTGAGTTACAAATTTCTAGATGACAAAGGTGTTCCATTGTACTTGAATTCCCCAAATAAGAAATTAATAGTGCTAAATTCATACACTGAAGTATTTGAAATTATAACCTAATAATTTATTACTATTATTACTACTATGTTAATTTCAAATGCTCGTTTTATTTCTTTAAACACATTTTCCGAATGCAAATGCGTGTTTACTGTAACAATGCAGGTAAATAAGGAAAAGCGTAAATGAGAAAATGAGCTTCATGTGATCCCACCAAGTAATAACCATCATTGCATTTTTATGTATTTGTGCCTAATACGATTTCTATCTAGCTTGTTTTAATAGAAGTTTGATAACATTATAAATACTGTTTTGCAGCAGTTTTCTTTTATTTTCTCATGTTGTAAAAATTTCCCCATTTCCTGATATTTTTGTTTACACAATGTTTAATTGCCACTTATTACTCTAGTATATGGATATACTAAATATTCTTAATTTCCACTTATTAGTCACTTGCATCATTTCCAATTTTGTGTCATTATCAACAATGTTATAATGAGCAACTTTGCAATTTCTTTGAAATATTTTCAATGCTTAATGAAGCAATTATTTTAGTGTAGGGTTCAGAAGAGCAGACTACATTAATAGAAAATTAAAAGATAATATTGATTTATATAAATCTAATTTCCTCCATTACAATTTGAAATAATTAGATTATTCCTATAAACTTGAAAGTATTAACTGTTATGAAAATAGGGGAAAAAAAGACAACAATATGTGAACAAATGGTCAGTTTGTCCATTGTTCTCAGGACAGTTTGTCTTTGTCTTTGATATTTTATTACTGAGATTTATATTTTATTTCTTCATGAGTTAAAAGTAGACATGTTCTCATAGTGGGTCTTCCAAGTTTGAGGTCTTGGATCCTGGAGTACATATTAATTTTCTGAAGAATTTTCTAGATTTATTGGAAATCTACATGTCCCATCTCAAATGCATACATATAATATACATATATAATAACTATTTTTAAAGATTTATCTACTTATTTTAGAGAAAGAGAGAACATACACATTCAAACAGGGGGAGGGGCAAAGGGAGAGCAGACTCCAGAAGCAGACTCCTACTGAGTGGGGAGCCCTACATGGGGCTTCAACTCAAGACCCTGAGATCATGACCTGAGCCAAAATCAAAAGTCTGACACATAACTTAGTGAGCCATCCAGGTGCCCCTATATATAGTAACTTTATAGGAAACATTGCACTTTATAAAAAAAAGTATCAAAAATGTTAAAAAATAATCTTAGTTATTAAATTATCATTTACTTTTGACAAGTAGTAGTAACTCATGAATTCTAAAACTGTTAACCTGCTCTGAGTAATTACTGGTAACTTCAAAGAAGTTCAAAATTAACACTTGACTAAGTTCTTTTTTAATTTCATTACTGATTTGCAGCAAAGATATGTGTTTAAAAATATAGTTTAAACTTTTCTGATTAAGTCTTGGAGGATTTTCTGTGCTGTAGAGGGAAGGACATAAACTTTGTTGTTATACTTAGTTTAAATATCATCCCAACTATTTGTGCTCTTTTAGCCTTGGACAAGTTAATCTCTCTGATTCTGGTTTGTTTGTTTGTTTAAAATCCATAAACTAAGGTTACTACCCATATTACAGGATTATAAGAGTTAAATATAATGCATTTAAATGATTGAAAATAGAGTCTCAAAATTACTGGAGTTGGTGATTATAGTTGTTAATTTTATGTGTCAACTTGGCTAAGATATGGTACCTAGATAATTGGTCAAATGCATTGTCTGGGTGATGTTGTAAGGGTATTTTTTCCTATGAGATTAGTATGTAAACCAGTAGACAAACTATATCTGATAATATGAGTGGACTTCATCCAATCTGTCAAAAGCATTAAGAAAAAACTAACCAGGATCCTGAGAGGAAGAGGAAATTCTGCTTTCTGACTGCCTTCAGATTCAGGCTGCAAAATCAACTCTTCCCTGTGTCTGCAGCTTGCCAGACTACCTTGCAGATTTTAAAATTACCAGCCTCCTTAATCATCTGAGATAATCCAATTTCTTAAAATAAATCTAATAAATTGATACCTGTCTATCTATCATCTATCTATCTATCAATCATCCATTTATTTACCTATCATCATCTCTATCCATCTACTCTTCTGGTTCTGTTTCTCTGGAGAACCCTGGCTGGCACAGTGCTATATGATGCCTTTATCTTAATTACGGCATTGTTCACAAATACTGAACCTAATCAAGCTAGTTTAAGCAAAGAAAAAAAAAAGTTACGTTTACTAGTGTTTCTCATTTGTCTAAAGATAAGAAATACAGTAGTCACAGGAACAACTGGAGACAGGGATCAGAATGCCATTAGAGTACACGTTCTACTTTTTATGACTGTTTCTTTCATCAGCTTTTTCTCTCTCTCACTCAAAAAGCCTGCCTTTATCGGCTTCCCAGAAATATCCAAAAGGCAGGAATGTGACTCCAGTAATCCCCGAGACTTATGTTTCTTATTCCTAAGAGTTAATGATCAAATATCTTCCATCCCCAACCCTAAAAATTCCATGAATGAGTCTCATTGGCTCCTTAGGTAAGGTGTCCTTTCCTACTTCTAGCCTCTGTGGCTAGAAGTGGGGACAAAATATAAAATGAGTGTTCATGCTGAAACCATATCAGTGATGTGCAGAATGAGATTGATCCTAAAGAAGGAGGGTTCTGGACAGGCAAATGGCATGGTATTTATTTTCAGAAGCAGTAAAAAAATCTAAATTTCTAGACTACTGCAAGAGTAATGTATTATAAACTCTAGTTTTAATAGTTTGTGGAAAATATCAACTCTGTCTCAGACATTAAGATCGATTGAGAATATAAAATTTAAGTTCAATCTGATGATCCAGAGAGTCTATAGAAAATGCTCCTTCATCCAAATCAGACTTTTGGCTCTGACTCCATTTAGCTGTTCTGTAAGAGAATGTACCTTATTTCTTTCCTTTCCTTTCCTTTCCTTTCCTTTCCTTTCCTTTCCTTTCCTTTCCTTTTCTTTTCTTTTCTTTTCTTTTCTTTTCTTTTCTTTTCTTTTCTTTTTTCTTTTCTTTTCTTTTCTTTTTTTTCTTTTCTTTTCTTTTCTTTTCTTTTCTTTTCTTTCTTTTCTTCTTCTCTTCTCTTCTCTTCTCTTCTCTTCTCTTCTCTTCTCTTCTCTTCTCTTCCCTTCCCTTCCCTTCCTTTCCTTTCCCTTCTCTTTCCTTCCCTTCCTTTCCCTTCCCTTCCCTTCCCTTTTCCTCTCCTCTCCTCCCCTCTCCTCTCCTCTCTTCACCTTTCCTCTCTTCTCCTCTCCTCTCCTTTCTTCTCTTCCCTTGTTCTCTTCTCTTTTCTTCCCTTCTCTTTCTCTTCCTCCTTCTCCTCCTCTCCTCTTCTCCTCTCTTTTTCTTTTCCTCTCCTCCCCTCCAAGTCCCTTCCCTCCCCTCTCCCCTCCTCTCCTCTCCTTTCCTTTTCTCAAGTAATCTCTACACCCAATGTTGAGTTTAAGAGTCACATGCTCTATCAGCTGAGTCAGCCAGTCACCCCTGAGGATGTACTCAATTTCATTTTGCATTATCAATCCTTTTAAAGTTTTGCAGGAGCTAATGTAAAGCTCATATTTTCTGACCAGTCTATACAAATTGCCAAACTCTTCTTGTTTCCTTATCTGCCTTTCCTCTTCAGATTATTTGTCAGAGCTTGGAGTATTTGTTATTTTCTGTATTTTGCTTTGTGTTTGCACACCCAAATTTAAGAATATAGACTCCACAATGGCTGGGGCTTTGCTGTTTTGTTTACAGCTATATCCCAGCACTTTAAAAAAAAAAGTATTTGATGCAAATTAGGAATTCAACTTTTTAAAATAATGAAATATAAATTACAGTCATTTATATTTTGGCATTGTTTTAAAAGCATGTAAATGCATTTATAAAGACAGGATCCATTATTGAAAGGCTCTGAGTTCTGAAAAAAGGCCAAATTGAGGAGCTGGTGCTTTTATAATACATTCTGAAAAGGGTCTAGTCATTTTAACTCATCTCATCCTTCAAAATCAGTGATCTAGTACTCACATTTACAAATTTTCTTTGAATTTTTTATGTACTCCTGCTCAATGTGTCAAGTATGACAGAACAGATGTAGTCAGTGAGTGATCAAACAGATGTTTCATTTGTATTACCATTCATTATAATGTCATAATTGACAGCACAACCATGCAACTTGTCAAGTACCTAGAAATTATTCTTGGTCTCTTTTTAAGGAAATTCATGGTTTTAAAAAAATCCTATAAAACAGATGCGAAAGTTAAAAATATTTTTCTAAAAGAAATTGTCATTACCAGGTAGTATTAAGCAGTGGACAAAATTGTTTTCAAGTTACAGTAATATGGGATAAATTTTTGTCACACTGTAGAGGAATCATGGATTCCATGAGGACTAATTCAATGAAATTACCATGCAGCCTGTGCCTGAAGCTTACTTACAGGTCCTAGTTCATCCATGAACTGCATGTGGGAAATCCCCCAAGCTCCAAATCCCCAAATAGATAAAGGTATACATTTCTACAGGTGTGTTGTACTATTTGTTATATTCATTATGCATGTGGTGATATTAATGATGTTTTTAACATTTTTGGAAAGACTCTCCCTTTACAATATCCCCTACCCACTCTTATAGTGGGTATTGGGGATATTTATTTTTATGATTTATAGTTAAGTTTTGGTTGAGCATTTTGTGTGGATTTTGATTTTATAAATATTTAACTAATTAATTAATTAATTTAAAAATCAATCCAGCTGTATATATTGAATTTTTTGGGAGCTTTTTCATTCTTGATCCTTAGCTTTCTTTAAGGGAGTATGTTTTTCATTCCTAATTGTCTAATAAGCATTTTTTAAAAATTATCTTCAAATCAAATTAAATTAAATTAGATGCTAAATTTCACATATGAGTGAAATCATATTGTATTTGTCTTTCTCTGACTGACTTATTTCATTTATCATAACAGCCTCTAGCTCAATTCACTTTGTTGTGAATGACAAGATTTCATTATTTTTAATGGCTGAGTAATATTCCATTATATATATCTTATAGATGTCTATATTTATCTATCTCTATTTCTATATCTATATATCACATCTTATGTGGAATTAAAGAAATAAAACAGATGAATATAAGAGGGGAAAAAAGGAAGAGCAAACCAAAAAACAGATTCTTAACTATAGAGAACAAACATGGTTGTTGGAGGGGAGGTGGGTAGGAGTATTGACTAAATGGATGATAAGTATTAAGGAGGACACTGGTTGTGATGAGTACTGCATGTTGTACATAAGTAATGTATCCTTAAATTCTACACGTGAAACTAATATTACACTGTATGTTAACTAACTAGTATTTACATAAAAAACTTGAAACTAAAATATAAATAAATAAAATATGAAATAAAAAATAAAACAAATTATATGTTGAGCTTCTATCCTTCTGAGATGGCAGAAAACCATTGTATTGGATATTTTGGAAGCCATTTACAGAATCGGAGAAGCTTACAAAGTGCCTGAAAACCTAAGCAAGGGCTTTTGCTCTTCAGCCCGTTGTGGTCATTGTTGACCTCCTGTTTTTGTGGTTCCTTGAAGCCATGTTTCTCATAATTTGCAAACTTCATGGTTCTTGTGGAGCACAACCATCTTATCTGAGACTGAGATTCTCTGGGCAGGGGGTCTAATTTACCTGGATATCCCATACAACTATATATTCTGAGAATTTACTAGTTCCCTCTTGGGTAGACCAAGGCATAGATCCTGGCCAATGTGCTAGACTATCTCTCTTCTTAATACCCACGCATCATTTCCTTCTCAAGTGTTGCTTTAAAGGAAGTTATTCAATTTTCTATCACTTTATACCATCTTTTCTAAGACCTTAAAGTTGTAGACAGGTGAAGCTTTTGTCTTTCAGCATTTTCTACTTTGTATTCTGCAACATTTCCTAAGGGAAGGAAATATAAACATTCTAGCTATTTTTTTGGCAGTGGGAGAGGGGAGAGATGGTATAACAATGCAAATTAATATGTCAAAAGCTTAACCAGATACACTTGTTTTTATTTATCTCTTTTTCCTACTTCATATTTCACTTTTATTTGTTTTATTTTATTTTATTTTTTAAGATTTTACTTATTTATTTGGCAGAGAGAGAAGGATAGTGAGAGCAGGAACACAGGGAGTCCAGTGTGGGTCTCCATCCCAGGATCCTGGGATCCTGACCTGAGCTGAAGGGGGATGCTTAACCAACTAAGCCACCCAGGTGTCCCACACATTTCACTTTTATGTTATTTATTTATTTTTAAAGATTTTATTTATTTATTTGACAAAGAGATCACAAGTAGGAAGAGAGGCAGGCAGAGAGAGAGAGGAAGAAGCAGGCTCCCTGCTGAGCAGAGACCATGATGCCGGGCTCGATCCCAGGACCCTGAGATCATGACCTGAGCTGAAGGCAGAGGCTTAACCCACTGAGCCACCCAGTTGCCCTCATATTTCACTTTTAAATGATGAAGAGTTTATATAGCAGGATTAAGAGGTGAGATGGGATAAATAAAAATAAGTGTGTCTCCAAATAAATTTGTGTTTTATACTCCATTGGCAAAGCAGCGGCTCCACAACAACCCTCTTTCTTTCTAATTATACATATAAGTGGAAGAACTAAGAATGATGATTCAGTCAGATTACTAGGCCAAATTAATCTTACAGTGCCCAAGATTAAGGGAGAGATTGACTGACATCACAACTGCTTGCTTCCAAAGAGATTGAGATTT
This sequence comes from Martes martes, assembly GCF_963455335.1. Taxonomy (NCBI): domain Eukaryota; kingdom Metazoa; phylum Chordata; class Mammalia; order Carnivora; family Mustelidae; genus Martes; species Martes martes. The sequence continues at coordinate 82,942,710 of NC_137898.1, read as the reverse complement.
GTTTTTATTTAAATTCAATTTACATATAATGTATTATTGGTTTCAGAGACAGAGGTTAGTGATCCATCATTCTTATATAATACACAGTGCTCATCATATTATGTGCCTCTTTAATGTCCATCACCCAGTTACCCCATCCCCTCACCCTTCTTCCCTTCAGCAACCCTCATTTTGTTTTCCATGCTTGAGTTGCATGGTTTTCATCCATCCCTGATTTTGTCTTGTTTTATTTTTTTCCTCTCTTTCCCTATGATTGTCTGTTTTGTTTCTTAAATTCCGTCGATTTTTATGAGAAGACTATGAACCTGGGGTCTTGAGGGAAGGAACATCCTGGAACTATCCTGGAAGGAAGCGTATAAGAAAATTTTCCTAGAAATGGATTCCCCAACAAGTCTACATATTTAATTCATCAGCTATGGGATCTATATTTATGACCTATAAATAAATGCTAGGAGTTTTTTAATACAATTCAGCTTCTAAGATTTATAAATACATCTAAATTCCTTTTAATCCAAATAAGTATTGCAGAAAATGCTGTTAATGTTCAGATTTTTCAGTTCTTAGTGGTCATCATTTCAAGCAGGAAATTTGTTTACAGAACAAGCAGTTTAAAATGTAAAACCAGGTCTTCATTTTTACTCACCCAACCCAGTAACTTCACCAGTAAATCTCTATTGGAAAAACCAATCCAAGTGAAACCTTCAACATTTTAATATCATCCTTGTAGTAGTATATAATATATCACTTGGTTCTCCTAATTGTGTTTACCACAACTCTTTTACATTCTCAGAACCACTAAATGAAACTCTATCTTTACCACTTTCCACCGACATTTGTCCTCAACAGAATGCCAATAGCCTGTGTCAAAAAAACATTTACTTAGCTGTTTCTTGGGAAGAGAAGGCAGCCAATCCCAAAGTTGTGTAATTATTCAGATTTAGTTGGCCATATGTTTTAGTTCCATAAACTAAACAATGATAGTACATTAGTATCTGTGGGCACATAATATCTTAATTTGAAAAAAAAAAATAAAACAAAACCAGAAAACAAAAAAGCTGCATTTTGTACCATACGAAGCTCTTTCTGAAACACCTTAGTAATGATTCACAGTTCCCTCTTAAATGGGTTAGGATGGTTGTTTAAAAAGCAGAATCTTAGTTATGATAACTTTCCTTTTGAGCTTTCCTTCACTTGATTTGTTTATATGACTACTGAAGAGTGAAAAAAACCCATTAACAGCCCTTTGATTTGTTTTCTTTTGTACTTAACTTGATGGATTTATTATTTTTAATGGAAATAACAGTAGTTTGATTTAACTGACTTGATTGACTGCTTTGACACTGTTTAGACAAAGAAGGATCTATCATTTTAACTAGAAGTTTAGAAGCTGCATAGTAATCCATTGCAGAAATGACATCAAAAAAAAAAAAAAAAAAGGCTTCTGTAAGATCACTCTGTTCATTATGAGGAATGAAATACCTTGAATCAAATTCTCAAAATCGAACCTGACTATGGCAAAGATCTAATGAGATCTGTGCTCTCCTAGGACTCATTTAATTAACTCAAGCATTGTTTTCGAGTACACATTACAGTGTTGCTTGTAAATTCACATATATTACATGTAAATTATAAGACATTTCAGAAGAAAGAGAGTTTGGTGACAGCCCAATTTATGTTTCTTTCCTAGCTATAAGCATTTTTTTTTCCTTTCTCACATTTTACATTCAGCATTGATAGATACAGATTGAGGACTTTTGCTTTCCTAGTTATTGTCACCAAGATACACATTCATTTTTTAAAATATGGTAATTCCTTTAGTAAATGTAACTGCTTAATGATTTAAGGTTGAAATCTGGGAGAAAGGAAGAAGGTATAAACAGAATCTTTATTATTTAACTAAAACTCTGGATGGATAGATTGGACTCCTCAAGTATGACAGGTTTTGCCCCAAGAGACAGATATTTTGCCTAAGGGTGAAAAATGAGATAAACAAGCTTAAAAAACAAGTCTTGCTTTTAACATACGTATTTTGAAAAAATAAAAGAGATCATTGTCCTTTGTTCTACAGTTTAGGGGTATAATTCTAGTATGACTATAAGGTCATTTGTTGAATAACTTGAACAAATTAGGAGAGAAAAAACTTTCGTGCAATGTGTATTTCTGTCTGTTGTTATAGCCCTGTTTTTCAAAGGTGTCACCAATGAAATAAGAGCCAATAAATTTAGAGTTCAAGTATAAACAAACAATATTGTTTTCTTCTTTGCCTTTTCTCATTCTTATCCTGATGAAAGTCATTTAATTTATCAGAGGTTGAGGTTACCCTAAGGTTTGTATCCCTGAAATAGTCTCTTTCCCAATGAGCTCCTTTTCAGAGAAATTTAGTACATTTGATCCAAATCTAAAGGTTTCTTACATGATACTCTTGGGGGCAGATGTGCTTCAGGATTCAGGGTTTTTTAGATTTTAGAAAGGTAATACTGAATATAGTATATTAATGAACACCCCTAGTGGGTGCTCAAAAATATACATAATAATATATATTTACATAACTGAGTTTACATAATATACACTTATACTCATGTATATTGATGTTTTGGCAAACTACATGCATAAATAGATTAAATAGATTCCATAAATTACTTGTCATTTCTCAAATTTTGTCATCAAATACATCAGGAAAGTTCCACTTTGTAGAGCTTTTGAACTTCATAATTAAGGATAAGTGACTGTAGGCTTGTAATAAATCACTACAGTGGGCAGAATTCTCAGATGCATCAAAGAATCCCACTCCTTGCTGTAAATGCTGTTCTCTTGAATGTGGGCAGGATGTCACTGTCAATATGTTAATATTGATGGGATGTTGTCAATATCATGGAATGCTACTCTTGATTAGATTATGAAAAATGGCAAAGACAATGGAATAATCAGTCCTATGATTAATTTAAGATGTATATGACTCTATTTTAGTCTCCTGGAGAAACACTATCCTGCTGGCTCTGAAGAAATAAACTGATATATTGTGAAAGGACCAAAGACCTGGAGACAGCATCTAAGAGGTGAGAGCCACCAAGAAAATGGTGTCCTACAACAGCAGGGAACTGAATTCTGCCAACAGTCAAAACAGCATTGAAGGAGAAGCCCAAGCCTCAGATGGGAAAGGGGATTTTAGCCACTATGACATATTAATTTCATCCTGCTGAGTTTTCTTTTTAATTCCACTATAGTTAACATATAGTGTTATATTAATTTCAGGTGTAAAATTTGTAGAACAATTATTCTATGCATTACTCAGTGCTCATCAAGATAAATATAGTTTTAAGTCTCTTCACCTATTTCACCCATCCCCCCACACACCTCCGTTCTAATAACCATCTGTTTGAGCTCTATAGTTAAGAGTCTGTTTTTTGGTTAGTCCCTCTTTCCGCCACTTTGTGTATCTATTTTTTTAATTCCAAATATAGTGAAATCATATGCTATTTGTCTTCTTCTGGCTGGCTTATTTCATGTTGTTGCAAATGGCAAGATTTAATTTTTTTTAATGGCTGATTAACATCTATCTATCTGTCTGTCTAATATATATATATATATATATATATATATATATATATAATCTCCCAAATCTTCTATATCTGTTCATCTGTGGATGGACATTTGGTTTCTTACATAATCTCGCTATTGTAAATAATACTGCAATGAAAATGGTGCATATATCCCTTAAAATTAGTGTTTTTGTATACTTTCAGTAAATACCTAGTAGTTTGATTATTGAATTGGATGGTAGTTCTGTTTTTAACTTTTTTGGGGAACTTCCATACTGTTTTTGACAGTGACTGTATTAGTTTTCATTCTCACCAACAATGTACTAGGTTTCCTTTTTCTTCACATCCTTACCAACACTTGTTTCTTAAGTTTTTGATTTTAGCCATTCTGACAAGTGTGAGGTGATATCTCACTGTGGTTTTGATTTGCATTTCCCTAATGATGAGTGATGCTGAACCTCTCATGTGTCCGTTGGCCATCTGTATGTCTTCTTTGGAGAAAAGTTTGTTCATATCTTCTGCCCACTTTTTTTTTTTTTTTTCTAATGAGATCATCTGTGTTTTATTGGTGTTGAGCTGTATAAATTGTTTATATATTTTGGATACTAAACCTTTATCAGCTATAGCATTTGCAAATATCTTCTCCTACTCAGCAGATTGTCTTTTAGTTTTGTTGGTTGTATCCTTCATTGTATAGAAGATTTTTCTTTTGTTGTAGTCCTAATAGTTTATTTTTGTTTTTGTTTCCCTTGCTTGAGGAGACATATCTAGAAAGATGTTCCTATGGCCAATGTCAGAAAAATTACTGTCTGTATTCTTTGCTAAGATTTTTATGTTTTTAGGGTGCACATTTAGGTCTTTTATCCATTTCCAATTTGTTTTTGTGTATGGTACTAGAAAGTGATCTATTTTTTCTTCTTTTGCATGTCGCTGTCCAGTTTTCCCAACACCATTTGTTGAAGAGACTGCCTTTTTTTCCACTGAATATTCTTTCCTCTGTTGTCAAAGATTAATTGACCATGTAAATGTGGGTTTATTTCTAGGTTTTCTCTTCCATTCCATTGATCTATTTTTGTGCCAGTACCATACTGTTTTGATCACTGCAGCTTTGTAGTATAGCTTCAAGCCTGGAAATGTGATGCCTCCATATTCATTTTCCATTTCAAGGTTGCTTTGGCTATTTAGGGTTTCCATAAAAATTTTAAAATTGTTTGTTTTAGGTCTGTGAAAAATGCTGTTGGTATTTTGATAAGGATTGGATTAAATGTTTAGATTGCTTTGGGTAGAATAGGCATTTTAACAATATTTGTTCTTCAAACCCATGAGCATGAAATGGCATTCCATTTCTCTGTGTCATCTTCACTTTCTTTCATCAGTATTTTATAGTTTTCATAGTATAGGTATTTCACATTTTGGTTAAGTACATTCCTAAGTATTTTTTTTTTTTTGATGCAATTGTAAATGGGATTGTTTTCCTAACTTCTTTTTTTTCTGTTGCTCCATTATTAGTGTATATAAATGCAATGGACTTCTGTACATTGATATTGTATCCTGTGATCTTACAGAATTTATTTATCAGTTCTATACTTTCTTCATGGAATCTTATGTTTTTCTATGTATAGTATCATGTCATTTGGAAATAGTGAAAAATTTACTTCTTCCTTCCCAATTTGGATGCTGTTTTATTTATTTATTTATTTATTTATTTATTGTTGTTGTCTGATTGCTGAGACTAGGGCTTCCAGTACTACATTGAATAAAACTGGAGAGAGTGGATCTTTGTGTTGTTCATTACTTTAATGCAGAAGCTCAGTTTTTCCCTATTGAGTATGATGTTCGCTCTGAGTTTTCCATATAAAGTTTTTATTATGCTTATTTTTTAATAAAATAAAACTTTATTTAAGTTGTATTATGTTTATTATGTTTATATTATGTTTTTTATTATGTTTACAGATATGTTTCCTCTAAACCTAATCTGTTGAGGATATTTATCATGAATGGATGTTGTATTGTCAAATGGTTTTTCTGCTATTGAAAATTCCACTCTATTGAAATGATCATATGGTTTTTATCCTTTCTTTTATTATATGATGTATTGTGTTGATTGATTATGAATATTGAACTATCCTTGTGTCCTGGAAATAAAGCCCACTTGATTGTGGTCAAAGATTTTTTTAATGTGTTGTTGGATTTTGTCTGCTAATCTTTTGTCGAATATTTTTGCATCTATGTTCATCAGAGATATTGGCCTATAGTTCTATTATTTTGTGGTGTCTTTATCTAGTTTTGATAGGGTAATGCTGACCTCATTGAGTGGATTTGGGTTTCCTTCCTGCTCTACTTTTTGGAAAAGCTGGAGAAGAATAGATATCAATTCTTCTTTAATTTTATTTTAAAAATTCACCTGTGAGGCTATCTGGTCTTGGACTTTTGTTCAGACAGTTTTGATCTCTGATACAACTTCATGGCTGGTAATTTTTTTTTTTTTTCCAAATCTTCTATCTCCCCCTGCTTCAGTTTTAGTAGGTTGTATGTCTCTAGGAATTTATTCATTTCTTCTAGGTTGTTCAATTGTCCACATATTGTCCAAGACAATATATTATAATATAGTGTTATACTCTTGCATTGCTACATTGTGGATTATCATTTTCCCTCTTTCATATTTAATTTTGTTTACTTGAGTTATTTTTCTCTCTCTTTCTCTTTCTTTTTTTTTCCCCCTTTTTGATGAGTCTGGTTAGAGGTTTATTAGTTTTGTTGAATTCTAGTTAGACTTTGAGAAGAGAACAAGCTGACCTGAGCCAGACTTTAAATCCACAGAAGCTTTAAGATAATACCTTTGTGTTGTTTTATGCTGCAAAGTTTATAGTAATGTCTAAAGAAGCCACAGAAAAAGAATATAATCAATGAATTTTATTCATTACTATTTCAAAGCTTTTTTTCAGATTCTTAACCAGAGTCTAACCTATTTTCTATAAGTCTTATTGAATTATTGTCTAAATCTTATGAATACATAGAAAAAAGATACTTTGAGATGAGTACTTTTAAGTTAATTTTATAGTTGGTTGTTATGTTAAAAAAAGTCTATATATTATACAGAAAGAGTGGATGGTGTTGAAAAAAAGAACTTTGATAAGATCATATTAGACAAGTCACTCAATTTTAATTTATATAACACCACATTTTATTTTGCCTAAAAGTGTTTTTGGAACAAGTCTGTTCTCAAAGATGAAACACATATCTGATCAAAATAAAACACACAATATTTTACAATTTGGACTATCATTCATGAAAGTCTAATAGCTAAAACACTTTATACCTGTCACTTCAATTCCTAATCTGGGCATGGCTTGTTACATGATATTAAATTTAAATGTGCTTTGGATCAAATTGACTACTTGCAGCTTAGAATTTCTATCAGAGTTTCCAGGAAGAACTCGTTTTTGGAGAGATATTATTGTTTGTAAAATAACATCACCCTTTCCATTCTCCCTGTTTTAGTTCAACTTCTTTCCTCTTTCTGAACAATCAAATTACTATAAACAATCAATATTTAATAGAATGATCTAAGAAGCTATCTTATAAAAATTACTGAGTTTGTGATCATTGTTTATGGCATCTCTATTTCACTTTCAAATTTCAGACCTCATTAACTGAGATATATGCATTCAAATTATTCACCTAGCAACCTTAGTATTTTATGTTAAGCAACTTTAGGAGGGCAGATCGTATTTTAATTATATATGTTAAGTAATAAATAATTTCTTTAAACTTAACTTCTTTAAAGTTTACTTCTTGATTTGAAGCATATTTTGATAATTAAATAAAGAAAAAATAAGAAGTTTTATCTTAATCTCATTTAGTGTCTTTTCTGAAGGTAGAAATATGGTACTTTCAAAGCCTTAACTATGGAAGAGTAGATGAGTAGATTATCTAAACTGTGCTTTGTACCTTTGATAGGCAAGAACCTTCTTTACATCTAAGCAGGACTGGCAACTCTACTGGACACACTGCATCTTCCATTGCATGTTCTCTAAAGGCCCAGCATCAACCAGGATGTGACATAATGATATCTACTGAGTCAAAGTCAACCAGATCACTAAGCAGAATACAGTAATATTTCTTTAAAGAGTACCAAGGAATGGATGAGATGAGGCCATACCTCAAGGAAACTATGAGGAATGCAAATTGACCACTTTATTTTCTTGCCCTAAATACATTTTGAGGACAATATTCATTCTTCTTATCTATTAATAACATTTTCTTGGAAACTGACCTTTGGACTGAGATTATTGTGAAAATATTATCTGTAAAGATGTATTATTATTATAAGTGTTTCTACACAATTGAAGCACAGTTTCCAAAGAAGAGAGAAGCTGGATGAAAAGGACTAGATTCCTTGTTTGGCTGAAAGACCATTGGCCAGACTCATGGATGACAATTCCTCATGCCACAGGCACTCCCACTTGAATATGTTAACATTTCAAACAGGTACTCCAAGGTGGAGCATAGTGACTGTTGTTCCATGAAGAGGGGTTATGAAGATTATTACTGCTGTCCACATAACAGCTAAAGAGTGTTGAGTTTATCTCCCTCTTCCATTGCTATTTTCCCTACTCTGGCCTGTAAAGGTAGGGAGAGGAGAAAATTAAAAACATATCTGCTTCTTTTGTTTCCTTTTTGTAATCTTCAATAAACTATCTGCTACTGAGGGAATTTAGCAACCTCTCTGAAACATTTTTCAAATCTTGTTGTTTTTGAATGCCCACAAACCTCATAAGAAGAGAGAGTATAAATTCAGAGAATGTAATTTTAGTTACATACTTTTTCTTGTAACTAAGAAAAATTTTATCCCAGAAAGTTGCTTTTTTTTTTTTTAAATCTAAAGAAATGAGAATTAAAGGGAAATGAGTAGTCTACAGGAAATCTGTAATTAGGACAAAAACATTGGTAGTGTTCTTACAATGCTATCTGGGTGAAAGTAGCCTGCCCTACCTAAGCTTGGGTCTTTACTGCACCACAGATTTAGTATAGTAGAGTTGGATGCATTATGCTTCTTCAACTTGGTGTAATCAGTTATTCAAATGAATGAACTAAATCCACTTCCACAGAGTTCATGTTTACCAAGTATTCTTCTGAATAATATTTGAATTCCCGCTAGAGTTGATGGCGAGAAAACACTGACCATGAGCATGAATAGCCTATTTGATAGTTATGTTTCTCACTATAAAAGGTTCCATTGATATTTCTGCTTTTACACTTCTCTTACGGCTCTGTAATATAAAGCTTCAACTTGAGTAAAAATGTCCCATATAAAAAAAACTTTATTATAAAAATAGCTTTCATTTTTCAGATTGGCATATAACTCACCAGTTAATAAAAATGCTTTTTATATTCTTAGCATGTCCCAAGTCAAGGAAAAAAAATAATTTCAGGTAGATTATAGTTCTTCCTATACAGAAGAAACAATTCTGATATACATGTATGTATTCCAGAAATCACTGTTTATGGAAATGAAAAAAAAATTCTATAGGTTCACTATAAGGAATGTTTATTTGTAAAAATGTTGAAAATACAACCATGTAATCAAGTAGTGCTAGCCAGCATAAAGTATTGTCAATATCTCAGATAACTTTGAATAAACAAAACCAAATTAATCAAATCTCCAGACTGTTCTCTGCAAAATCTCTTTATTTGCTCTTTGCTCTATAGAAAACAAAAACCTTAATTTTATATCAAGAATTGTCATGTTGAGTGAGCCTTGTACATAATGATACTAAATTCTTCTCTTAATAGAGGTAAAATAATTGACTCATGGCTTTGCTTTTTTTTTTTTTTTCATTTTTTCCTCCTTTAAGCAATAAATATCTTGTAACATACTACCTATTCAAATACAACCCAAGTAAATTTACAACACATACTGCAGTTTTTGTAGTTCTTCAGTTCACAAAGAAATAAATTTCTTTCAATAGCTGTTCATTATCCTTATACTTCTGTGTCCACTTCTATGTGTAGAACATTGAAGTTTATTATAGGGAAAATAATGTTGCAATATTGATATATTTATAATATCTAGTCAATATATACAGATATTCTAAATTTCCTGCTAAAATAGTTTTATTTATGTTCTCCTTGTTTTAGAATTCCAGAGGAATGCTTATTAATTTTGCCCAGGAACAAAACAAATTATTGAGTACATATATCCAGTGTATTTTAGTAGATTTACAGTAATAGAAGTAATTTTAAAAAAATACTTTTTTTGAAAAAATGGGAAATTGTATGAGTCTTTTTTTTTCTTTTTGTAAGAAAACTGACATTGATAAAAGGATTTGAGCTTTAAAAAAAAGTTCTTTGAATTCCTGGTTGATCCAAATATTCTTGAACGAGATGGTCTTTAGCTTGGGGCTTCACCAAAATAAAAACCTTTTGCACAACAAAGGAAACAGTCAACAAAACAGACAACCCACGCATGGAATAGGAGAAGAAATTCGCAAATGACACTACAGACAAAGGGGTGATATGGAAGATCTACAAAGAACTCCTTAAACTCAACACACATAAAACAAATAATCGTGTCATAAATTGGGCAGAAGACACGAACAGACACTTCTTCAAAGAAGACATACAAATGGCTAACAGACACATGAAAAAATGTTTATCATCATTAGCCATCAGGGAAATTCAAACCAAAACCACATTGAGATACTACCTACACCAGTTAGAATGGTCAAAATGAACAAGACAGTAAACAACAAGTGTTGGAAAGGATGTGGAGAAAGGGGAACCCTCTTACAGTGTTGGTGGGAATGTAAGTTGGTGTAGCCACTTTGGAAAATAGTGTAGATATTCCTTAAGAAATAAAAAATAGAGCTACCTTATGACCCTACAATGGTACTACTGGGTATTTACCCTAAAGATACAGATGTAGTGAACAGAAGGGCCATCTGTACCCCAATGTTCATAGCAGCAATGGCCACAGTTGCTAAACTGTGGAAAGAACCAAGATGCTCTTCAACAGACGAAGGCATAAAGAAGATATGGTCCATATATACAATGGAGTATTATGCCTCCATCAGAAAGGATGAATACCCAACTTTTGTATCAATATGGAAGGGACTGCAGGAGATTATGCTGAGTGAAATAAGTCAAGCAGAAAAAGTCAAATATCATATGGTTTCACTTACTTGTGGAGCATAAAGAATAACATGGAGGACATTAGGAGGACAAAGTAAAAGTGAATTGAGATAAATTGGAGGGGGAGGAAAAGCACGAGAGACTGTGGACTATGAGAAACAAACTGAGGGTTTTGTAGGGGAGGCCAGTGCGGGATGGGTGAACCTGGTGGTAGGTATTAAGGAGGGCACGTACTGCATGGAGCACTGGGTGTGGTATACAAGCAATGAATCTTGGAACACTGAAAAAATAAAATTAACAACAACAACAAAAATAATATTCTCGGGCGCCTGGGTGGCTCAGTGGGTTGGGCCGCTGCCTTCGGCTCGGGTCGTGGTCTCAGGGTCCTGGGATCGAGTCCCGCATCGGGCTCTCTGCTCGGCAGGGAGCCTGCTTCCCTCTCTCTCTCTCTGCCTGCCTCTGTCTACTGTGATCTCTCTCTGTCAAATGGATAAATAAATAAATCTTTAAAAAAAAAAAAAAAAAAAAAAAATAATATTCTCTAGTTTGTATTTGGAATTTCTCACATATGCTGCATTGTCTCTTGGAAACCAAACAAGATGCCAAGAAATATTCTATAAACCATGGACAAAGTATTTTAATACTTTTTACCTTTCAAGATATCTGGAATATTGGATATGTACTTGAAGGCAATTCTGTCTTTTTAAAAATTCATTTTATCAGATGAGTGAGCAGTTCATCTTTGGTAGAAAATAAAGTGATTGCTTCATGGACACTTATGGGTACAGAACTTTATGAAGAAATGAATAGCCATTGATCCTTACTCCAGCTCTACATCTCCACTGGAATGAGTACTAAGGCTATAGGAAACAGAAAAAATCTTCAATATATGGATGGAATTTTGAAATGCTTCTATATGCATTTTCTAATTGACTTGTACATCAACCCTGTGTGAAGGGATAATATCAGAAGAAACTTCAAATAACTGTATCCATGCAGAATGTAACACAGATACTGTGGGACACTTGGTGGCATTTGGTGAGCCTGTGACATCCAAAATGTATCTGAGGATCCTCTGTTCAGTACAGAACTTGAGCAATTTATAGGTTAGTGGTACAAAGTGTTCTTACTATGTCCATTAAGAATCAGAGGGAAGAGGAAAGGGAAGAGGGCAGCAGAGAAGGAGGACAAATATGCTCCTTTCATCCCCGGTACACTAGGTAACTAGAAATCATCCTAAATATCCCAGAATTCAACCTGAAGACTGACAGAACAAACTCCACAACCAAAGGCAAAGAAGAGGCCATGTCAAGGAATGCAGAGACACAGTTTAGGGTAGAAACAAATCACAGGTGCTGAAGAGGGAGCGGGCTGTGTTCACAGAGAAGAGCAAGAGAGGTGCACGCAAGGGAACAGGAAAATATGTCCCCAAAGCCACTGGCTTGGAAAATGAAAGGGACTGAATTGTGTGTTTTTGCAACCAGCAGGGCTTAAATCCTGGAGTTTTCAGTCAGTAGGCTTGGCTGAGATAGAGCCCTGAGGGCATGCACTGCTCTAGGAGAGAAGGCAGGCAAACAAACCCAGGGGCAGACAGCATGGAAACAGTGATCTGAAGAACACCTGTGGCACAGGAAGATTATTCATACCTTTCTGAGCACATCCAGAAGAGGCAGCATTCACACAGACTCCTCTGAGAACAAAAGACTTGGTTAGCATCATTTCCCCTCCAGCCCCTCAGCATGTACACAGAACCACCCGTAGGAAGCAGAGCAGCTCCTACACTAGGTGCTTAGCATGCTTACACCAAGCCTCACCCACCATGCTCTGGTGGAACTGCCCTTCTCAGTCAAGCTTGCTTCATCCCACTGTGCAAGCCCCTCCCCAAAAAAACAGCAGAAAGTCCTGCCCATACCACGCCTCCTAACCGGAGAGTTATGCAGGGCCTCAGTTCTGGTGGAAGTGATATCAGGCCTCATTTCACAAGCAGAATAGAGCATACCTAGTTAAAACTCATCACATTCGATCCAGAGACCATACACTACACACAGCAAGCAAGGAGAGCCTCTGCAGATGACTGAAGGATATCCTGAAGGATAGAGCAGCCAAAACACAAACGCAAAGTACATGGCACACACACAAGAGAAACTCCTTGAAGTGCAAGGTTCTATATTATATAACCTCCTCTTCTTAAAGTCATTATTTTCAGAAGCATGAGACATAACTGGCTTTTCTAATAGAAAAAGTCAGAGACCTAGACAAAATCAAAGACAGAAAAATTCATCACAAATGAAAGAACAAGGACACAACCAGAGATCTAAGGAATACAGATATAAATAACATCTCTGATGGTGAATTTAAAGCAACAGTCATAAGGATATTCACTGAACTTGAGGAAAGAATAAAAGATATTAGAGAGACTCTTACCACAGAAATAAAAGAGTGAAAAAAATCAATCGGAGATGAAAAACACAATAAACATGATTGGAAACAGGGTTGATGCAACAAACCACAGCCTGGAAAAAACAGAGGAACAAATCAGTGACCTAGAAGACAAAACAATGGAAAGTAATACAGCTGAAAAACAAAAACAAAAATAAAAACAAAACAAAACAAAACAAAAACTATGGAACATGACCTTAAACTTAGGGAACTCAGGATCTATATCAAACATAATAACATTCATATTATAGAAGTCTAAGGAAAAGAAGAGAGAGAAAAGGAGACAGAAATTTTATTGGAGGAAATAATAGGTAAAAACTTCTCTAATCGGGGAAGGAAACAGACTTCTAGATCCAGGAGGCATAGAGAACTCCTATCAAAGTCAATAAAAGCAGGCCACACCAGGACAAATTATAATTAAATTAGCAAAATATAGTGATGAAGAAAAAAAAAGTCTTAAAAGCAGAAAGACAAAAAAAGTTCTTAACTTACAAGAGAACATCCAATAAGCTAGCTAAGGATTTCAAAAGAGAAATTTGGCAAGCCAGAAGAGAGTGCCAGGATATATTCAAAATGCTAAATGAGAAAAATCTGTAGGAAAGAATATTCTATTTAGCAAGACTACCATTCAGAATATAAAGAGACAAAAAGAGTTTCCCAGACCAATAAAAACTAAAGGAGTTAGGGACCACTAAACCAGCCTGGCAAGAAATATTAAAGGGGACTATTTGAGTGCAAAGGAGATACCAGAAGTGACAAAGACAAGAAAGGAACATTAAAACAAAACAAAACCATCCAGAAACACTGAGAAAACAATACAATGGTACTAAATGCATACCTATCAATAATTGCTTTGAATGTAAATGGAATAAACATTCCAGCCAAAAGACATAATTGTCTCAGAATGGATAAAAAAAGAGGACCCAACTATATGCTGCCTACGAGAGCCTCATTTTAGACCTAAAGACACCTGCAGTGTGAAGGTGCAGGAAAGTGAAGGGATGGGAAAATCTTTACATTGCAAATGGATATCAAAAGAAAGCTGAAATAACAATACTTATATTGGACAAACTGGACCAAAACAAAGACTGTAACAAGAAAGAAAGAAGAACACTACATGATAATAAAGGGGGCAATCCAACAGGAAGATGTAACAATTGTAAACATTTATGCACCCAACCTGGGAACATCCAAATATATAAAATAATTAATAACAAACATAAAAGAGCTCATTGATAATAATACAATAATAGTAGGAGACAACATTCCACTTACAACAATGGACAGATCATCTAACAAAATCAACAAAGAAACAGTGGCTTTGAGTGACACACTGGACCACATGGATTTGATAGATATATTCAGAACACTCCACCCTAAAACGGCAGAATACACATTCCTTTCAAATGCACATGGAACATTCTCCAGAACAGATCTCATATTAGGTCACAAATAAGGCCTCAATAAGTACAAAAATATCAAAGTCATACCATACACCTTTTCTGACCACAAAGCTATGAAACTGAAGTCAACCACCAGAAAAAAATTGGAAAGACCATAAGTACATGGAGATTAAACAACATGCTACTGAACAGTGAATGGATCAACAAGGAAATCAAAGAAGAAATAAAACAAAAGCACATGGAAATAAATGAAAAAAAAAAAAAAAAGAGTCCAAAATCTTTGGTATACAACAAAAGCAATCATAAAGAAGAGTGTTTTTAGCAGTACAGGTCTACCTCAAGAAGCAAAACAAACGAACAAACAAAAAACAAAAAAACAAAACAACTTAAATAAACAACTGATCTTACACTTAAAGGAACTAGAAAAATAACAACAAACAAAGCCTAAAACCAGCAGAAGGTAGAAAATAATAAAGATTAAAGCAGAAATAAATGGTATAAAAATTTAAAAAACTGGAATAGATCATGAAACCAGAAGCTGGTTCTTCAAAAAATCAATAAAATTTATAAACCTCTAGACAGACTTTTCAAGAAAGAAAAGAATGGACTCAAATGAATAAACGAGAGAGGAGAAACAACAACCAACACTATAGAAACACAAACAATTAAAAGAGATTATTAGGAAAAACTATATGCCAACAAATTGGACAGCTTGGAAGAAATGGATACATTTCTAGAAACATAAACTGCCAAGACTGAAACAAGAAGAAATAGGGAACTTGAACAGACTGATAACCAGCAAAGAGATTGAATCAATAATCAAAAAACCAACAAACGAACACAAACCAAAACTCTCAAGCTCCCAACAAGCAAAAGTCCAGGGCCAAATGGCTCCACAGGAGAATTCTACCAAACATTTAAAGAAGAGCTAATACCTATTCCTCTCAAATTATTCCAAAAATATATAAAAGAAAGGAAAACTTCCAAATTCATTCTATGAGGACAGCATAACCCAATACCAAAACCAGAGAGACTCCATTAAAAAAGAGAACTACAGGACAATATCCCTCATGAGCATGGATGCAAAAATTCTCAATAAAATAGCAAACTGATTCTAACAATTCATTAAAAAAATATTCCCCATGATCAAGTAGGGTTTATTCTTGGGTTGTGAGGTTGTTTCATATTCACAAATCAATCAATGTGATACACCACATTAGTAAAAGGAAGAATAAGAACCATATGATCCTCTCAATAGACACAGAAAAAACATTTGACAAAAACAACATCCATTCATCATAAAAATCCAAAAGGCATCCTAAATGCCTTCATCTCAGTTCATGATCCAGGGTCCTGGGATTGAGCCCCACATCAGGTTCCCTGCTCAGTGGGAGTCTGCTTCTCTCTCCTCCCTACTCATTCTCTCTCTCTCTCTCTCTCTCTGTTGCTATCTCTGTCTTTATTTATGTAGATAAATAAAATGTTAAACAACAACAACAACAAAAACCTTGAGATGCCTGGGGAGTGACTCAGTTTGTTAGGAGAGGGCCTTAGGCTCAGGTCATGATCCCAGGATCCTGGGATCCAGTCCTGCATTGGACTCCATGCTCAGCAGGGATCCTGCTTCTTCTAGCCTGCCACTCCCCCTGCTTATGCTCCTCCCGACAAATAAATAAATAAATAAAATCTTAAAAAAACAAAAACAAAAAACCCTTAACAAAGTAGTTTTAGAGGGAATATATACCTCAACATAATAAAGATCTTATACGAAAAACCCACAGCAAACATCATACTCAATGGGGAAAACTGAAGCTTTTCCTTTAAATCAGGAATAAAACAGGGATATCCACTCTCACCACTCTTATTTAACATAGTATCAAAGTTCTAGCCACAGTAATCACACAATGAGAAGAAATAAAAGACAATGAAAAGAAATAAAATTTGCAAGGAGGAAGTAAAACTCACTATTTGCAGATGACATGATACTCTATATAGAAAATGTGAAAGACCACCAAAAAAACTGCTAGAACTGATAAGCAAATTCAATAAAATCAAAATCAAAATCAGTGTACAGAAATCTGTTACATTCTGTACACCAATAATGAGGAAGCAGAAAGAGTAATCAAGGAATCAATCCCATTTACAACTGCCCCCAAACAGTAAGATACTAGGATTAAACCTAAGCAAAGAGGTGAAAGACTTGTACTCTGAAAGCTATGAAACACTGATTAAATACATACATAGATCAATGGAACAGAATAGAAAATCCAGAAATGAATCCACAAATATATGGTCAACGAATCTTTGACAAAGCAGAAAAGAATATCCAATGAGAAAAAGGCTCTTCAACAACTGATTTTGGAAAAACTGGACAGCTACATGCTAAAGAATGAAAGTGGACCACTTTCACCATACACAAAAATAATTTAAATTGGATTAAAGACTTAAATTTGAGACCTGAAACAATAAATACCCTAGAGGAGAAAACAGGCATCAGCTGTAGCAGCTTCTTTCTAGATATGTGTCCTCAGGCAAGGGAAACAAAAGCAAAAAGAAACTATTGGAACTTCATCAAAAGGTTCTGCACAGCAATTTAAACAACAAAACTACAAGGCAACCTATAGAATGGAAGAAGGTAATTGCAAATTATATATCTGATAAATGGTTAGTATCCAAAATATATAAAAGTCTTATAAAATTCAACACCCCATGCTGGGCTCCAGCCTTGGCAGGTCCAGGTGTCCCCGAAGGAGGGGTGGTGTTGGCAAGATGAATGGGAGAGCCACACAGCAAGTTCTGGTCAGTAGTCAGGCACCTCCATTTTTATTCTGATTATAGAGCTTCTTATATAGGTAGTTTAATGGGATTGGGGGTTTACATTCATGCAAAGGACATTAAAGGACTCAAGCACTCATTAGATAATTTCTCTTTGTTTAGCACGTGTTATTTTAGTTAAGCTATAATGGGTACAGACTGGTGCCAGGGATGGGGGACAGGGTCTTGCTTCTTGAGTAATCACGTCCCTCAGAAAGCCATGGGAAGCACAAATATGTGCTTTTTGGTAACTTATTCTGGGGTCTGCAGGAAAACAAGATATAGGTTAATGGAAAACCAGAAGCTTTAGGGATAAACTAGATAGTAAAGAACTGTAGGAAAACAAGATACAGGCTAATGGAAAACAAGAAGCTTTAGGAATAAACTAGGTAGTAAAGAACTATAGGAAAATAAGAGATAGGTTAATGGAAAATGAGAAGCTATCTGAAGATAAGTATATAGGAGAGAAGTAGGAACGAGAAGGCATTGCTTTTGCAGGAGGCAGGGTGTTATTTTAATGGCTTGGCTTGTGAAAGCCTTGGACAAACATCAAACTAGGGAGGAAACCATCTATTGGGGTATACATCTTAAGTTCTCCATAGTCCTAGGTACAGGATAATTTATCTCCTTGAAGTTTCTCCAGCCCATAAGCCCGAGAGATGTTTGTGTCAGATTAGCAAGGGACTCTTTATTTGAGAGAGATATGGGGATCAGAGGAGAAGGCAAGAAACTAACAGACTATGGTTATCTGTGGGGCTATCCGGCCCTTGGCACCCTGCAGGGCTATCCTGCCCTCAGCAGGATTAGGCCTGCTTTAGTTTTAACCTTAACCTAGTAGGGCAATGCCCTTGACCGGGCCTCATGGCTCCCAACAACTCCAAAAATGAATAATCCAATTAAAATGGACACAAGACATGAATGGACTTTTTTTCCAAAGAAGATATACAGATGGCAAGCAGATACATGAAAAGATGCTCAGCATCAGTGATCATCGGGGAAACAGAAATCAAAACTACAATGAGATATCACCTCACACTTCTCAGAATGGCTAGAATCGACAACATAATAAACAACAGGTGTTGGGGTAGATGTGGAAAAAGGGGAACCCTCTTGCACTCTTGGTGGGAAAGCAAACTGTTTCAGCCCTTGTCAAAGACAGTATGGAGATTCCTAAAAAAATTATAATTAGAACTTCCCTATGATCCAGGGATTGCACTACTAGGTATTCACCCAAGGAATACAAAAATATTAATTCAATGGGACACATGAATTTTGATATCTATAGCAGCATTACCTGCAATAGCTAAATAATAGAAACAGTCCAAGTGTCCATCAATTGATAAATGGATAAAGAAGATGTGGTTATATATATGCAATGGCATATTGCTCAACCATAGGATGGAACAAAATATTGCCATTTACAATGACATGTATGGAGCTAGAGAGTATTATGCTAAGTAAAATAAATCAGTCAGAGAAAGACAAATACTATATGATTTCATTCACATGTGGAATTTACAATACAAAACAAATGAGCAAAGGGGGAAAAAAGAGAGAGAGAGAGAGAGACAAACCAAGAGACAGACTCTTAACTATAGAGAACAAACTGGTGGTTACAGAGGGGATGGGTGACATAGGTGATGGGGATTAAGGAGTGCACTTGTTGTGATGAGCAGTAGGTGTTGTATAAAAGTGTTGAATCACTAAATTATACACCTAAAACTAATATTATGCTATATGTGAACTTTAAAAAATAAATTCTTTTGTTCAGTCTTTGGCAAATATTCCTAATTACTTACTGGGAATTACTTAGATCAGAATTACAGAAATAAGTAAATACAGTATTTTTCTTCAAGGAGCTTTCAAAATATTAGAGAAGATACACACACACACACACACACACACACAAATAAGGGCATGAGATCTTTATATCCTAACTAGCAATTATATTGATCAGTGAATTAAGCATGTGTGTGAGCAGATATATTGAATATTCCGACAGAGATTGGAGAATACTGCTTTGAATTTTAGCATGCTACCTTTTAGATGATCCTTGCACCCAATATTCTGATAGAGTACAGCAAGACCATCACTATGAAGAAATTTACCTTGCTTGCTGAAGATGCATGTGAAGTGTCAGTATAGGTAGAATGAGTTTCCCACAATAGTAAAAATAATATACCAATTTCTTTATATATGCATATTAAGGTAGATGTAGTCCCTCCAGATAGAATATTTGTATTTATCCACTTTGTTACCCAACTCCTTCACTTTTGACATGCCTTTCCTATTTTTCTTTCAGGCAGTGATTGTACATAGACATGAGTTGCCCAATGAAATAAACAAAACAGAGCAAATGCTTTCAAGTGCAAATAACTCCAGCTCCTGGCAAAGTATTGCCTAGATCAAAAATCAATACTGAAAAATGGACTCCACAAAAACAAATTAACTGCACTAGTGACTTGGACTTGTTCTGCAAACTTTTGTTCTGCTGTTGTTTAACCCTTTTTGAGTTAGAAATCAAATCAAGGAATAGATTATATATTTAACTGATTCTTTCATTAGGAAACTTCATAGCATGTAAAACCACAGAGTAGTATAATCTCAGAACTCTATATGCTTTCATCTCAAAATCTGTTTTTGTTATTGTCATTTCATTTGTTTGTGATGTTGAGGTTTCTGGTACAAACTTTCTAATATATATATATATATCTGGAACAAATATCTGGAACAAATATATATGTATATATATATACACAGACACACACATATATATGTATATATGTATGTATATGTATATGTGTATATATGTATGTACACACACACACACACACACACACACACACACACATCCACAAGTGATGGGGAGGGGCAAAGGGAGAGGAAGAGAATCTTAAGTAGTCTCCATAACCAACATGGAGAGGGAGAGAATCTTAAGTAGTCTCCATAACCAACATGGGGTATGATATGGGGCTAGACCTGAGCTGAAATTAAATCTGATGCTTAATCAACTGAGCCACCCAGGCACCAATCTAAAATATATTTAAACTGCAAAGCAACGTATTGCATTTAAGAAACTGAGGATGCACGGTTGTCCGTTTATTGTTAGATGAAAGAAAATAAGTTTTTAAAGGAATCCTGTTGGGGCGCCTGGGTGGCTCAGTCACTAAGCATCTGCCTTCAGCTCAGTTCATGATCCCAAGGTCCTGGGATCTAGCCCCACATCTGGCTCCCTCACAGCGGGAAGCCTGCTTCTCCCTCTTGCACTCCCGTTGCTTGTGTTCCCTCTCTCACTGTGTCTATCTCTATCAAATGAATAAATAAAATATTTTTAAAAAAGGAATCCCGTTATGTAATTTCCTTTAGTCTCTATACTCTATTATCATCCAGAAATGGACATATTAGATTAATAATCTTATTAAACTAGGGAACTAGCCTAATGTATCTATAATTTGCAGTGCTTTGCTAAGTTGTTATATCAATGAATGTTTAACAATTTGCTGAAACAAATTTAACTGAATTGATCAACATGCAAAATTGTTACAAATGACAAATTTATACTACTTTCTGGTCATAATTTTTTATAACGTATTTTTTAAGGTTTTTCACATTGATAAGAAACTATGATTGGAAAATTTTAAAAGTCTGAATTCTAATGTTAATAATACCAAATTTTATTCACTTGAATTACTATAGATAAGAAGAATCACATTAATTAAAGCACATCAATTGTTAGACTTAAGATGCTTCTCTAAATTATGAGGTACACAGTGGCATAGGGCAGAATCTGGACCAGTCCTTTCCTTTCGCAACTTTTCCTACCCTTCCTTCTTCAACTCTTCCCAGTTCTCAATGACAGTGCAATCTAAACGCAATATAAGAAACTAATAGCTTGCCAGTTGTGGAGAATCTAGAGAAGAGAGAAAGAGAAAAAGAAGAAAACAAAAAGTCCAGTTTCTTTTCCCTCTTATGTGTTCAGAAGTTCTTAACTGGAACTTACAGCAAAATGAGCAATGGCTCATATGCCATCTGGCAGTAATGAGCAAGAAGAACATATAATACTAATTTCTATGTTTTATGTGTTGTAGAAAGTTTTTTTTCTGGAAATGGTGTTCAGAGATTCCATGGGATATGGGGACCTGTTTGAAAGTGAACACATTAATTTCCATATAGCTTTATATGTGAAGCTGTAGGTTTTTATGTATAGAAATATTTCTACTTCCCATTCAAAAACATTCTTAATAGCAAACTTGTTGTGTGTGCTTATGCAATATGGACTTTGCCTGATATGCAGATCTCTGAACTATTGAGAAACTTATTTGTATTTTAAAATTAGTGAAATGCACCGAGACCACACATTAAGCTTTAAGTTAATACTGGTCTTTTAATGTTATTTTAATTATGACCTTTAAACTTTAAGTATTTATATTTAAATACACAAAGTATTATAAAAATTAATATTATGCCCCTAAGGAAACTCAGTCCATTTAGAGGTCCATAGACCTGGCATCTATGTATGGTTTGTATAGATCATGGTTACAAATTATACCAGTTGTGCTTAGCATACACCTAGGACATAGGAAGAGCTCAAACTGTTGTAGCTATTGTTATGATTATAATTATTATTAATATTTATAGGTCTGGATAATCTATTTCCATTCCTGGTGTCTTATGCATTGCAATTTATTTTGTATATATAAAATCATGTACTGGAAATAAAATTCAATCTCAAGTAATATGGCTATAGAGCCATGCTCTTAATTAATGTAGCCCCTTTTTTATCTATATTCCCATCTGCTTATTTATGGTTCTAATCTGATTGGGCAAGCACAGTTACAGAAACATTAAGGTAGGCAAGTAAAAGATACCTACTAATCTTTGAGAACAAGAGTTTTATATTTACAGACATGGCCAACTCATGGCTAATTATAAATCTTAATAATTAATTAAAAATTAAAATCCACTCTATCGGAGCCCTCTAAACTCTTACCATAAAAAAGTAGGCCAAGGAGAGGAAATACAGAGAGGCTGGCCCAAGGACATAGAGGGATAAGAATTAGAGTTTTGGATATTAAATGATGCCCTTTGAATAATAAGTATATAAGGAACAATATAAGTGCATAAGTAATGTAAGTAATACAAGTAATAATGAGTACAACCAAGAAGTTACAAAATGTACGGGAAAGACTGAAATAACAGTTAATTTTTAAAGTAACAGGTAATAGTTACAAATTATTGACCAGGTTTTATGTTCTTGCTACTATGATTTGAACATATTCAAAACAGATTATTTCTCAGGAATTTTTAAACAGAAAAGTACAAAGAATAATATAAGAAACACTCCTTTTCTCACCACCAGAAAAAATACTTGCTATTGTTTTTGTTTCAGTTTTCCTGGTATCATAACATTTTTTTTTCTTTTGGTATAATATTACAAGGAAAATCTGCATATATTATCCTTTACCACCTGCTATTCCCCTTCCAAGATACTTACTATCGGGAATTGTGTGCTCTTCCAATTTACCCTTTATGTATATATGTTTGTAAATTCCAAGTGTTACCTGTTTTCTTGGGTTCATTCAACTTATATCCATATTATCATGATCTATACAATACTCTGTAATTTATATTCTTCCACATTATAACCTTGGTATTCATCCATAGAGATCAGCTGCATTCATTTTAATGCTATAGATAGTCTATAAGGCTATTGATTATGTGATTTTATTATATTTTATTTATTCAGATCAGATTGACAACACTTCAGATATTTCCAAAGTTTTGTTGTCATAAACCATATCAGTTAGAGTTTATATAGGACTAAATAGGACAATTAACAATTTTAATCTGAGTTTAGTGCTATTATTTTTAAGTGATTGGAAATCCACAAAAGAGTTATCAAAGTTTAGGAAGCTATGAATAGTTCATTTATCTACAGGTATTAGCAGTGGAGAGTCATTTACTTTTTACCTAGCAAGTTACTATGCTGGAAAATGCAGCTGCATGAAGAGTTGCCTGATGGGAGTTGTGAACTTTGATGGAAAATACAGGCAACCATCTGGCTAGGAAGAAACCAGAAAATAAATAATCTAATCTCACTTTTCCTTTGCCTTTCTACCTGTGTTTCTGATTGTCTCAATCCAAACAGAAGCTGGAGAAAAAGAAAGGCCATTTGTGCAGTCCAAAAGCTCAGCCTGCCAGAACACAGAGACAGGCTAGGACAGACAATAGTGGAAAAGGAATCTGGAAGAGAAAACAAAGTAAAACAAAGCAAAAAAACAACTAGCTGTTCTAATAATCTCCTTGTGTGTTGGTGTCAAAATAAGCCTAAATATTTTCATAGATGGTAGGTAGGGAAGGGTTTTTGTTGTTGTTGTTGTTGTTATTACTGTTTTGTTATGATATTTTAGGTGCTTGTTATTCAGTTAGGCCACCAGTCTTCTCCAAATAGCTTTGATACTGAAAATACAAAAATTGTTATGAATAAAAATAGAATTCCCATTTTTAAATCTTAGGTAGATTATGAAGTGTTTCATTGGCATATACATATGTGTAGACTTCTAACTCAGGAATTTAGAGAACATTAAAAAATTGCTTTCCTAGTTATATAACTTTCTTGTATAGTTCTTTTCTAAGGATGAAACAGTCAAGAAAGCAAAAATAAATTTTAAGTGAGTTGTATCCATTTTAAAAGACTTCTAAATTCTTTTAAGTTTATTTTCCATTGAAAAACACAGAAAGCAGAGAAAAGCTTTTTCTTGTTTCAAAATACTGTTTCAGCACATCACTTGGGACTTCCTTTTGCCTTGGTTTTATACTTTTATAAATAAAGTGACTGTAATAAAATGAAAGCTGTGAACCCCCAAGTGCCACCTTGAAAATTGTAACAAAACTGACATGAACATACAAATATATAAACATAATTTACTTACCAACCGTGAGCTTATCATTTTCCCTACAGATGCTGTCATTTAAAGGACATTTTTCCCTTCTCCTTCTTACTTTGTTTTCACAGCTATACACACAACAAATAAATAAATTTTTAAAAATAAAAATGCTGCCATGTCCCTGGGATTCAGTTTCCCTGCAGAGGCTACATTTCAGAAAACAAAAACCTTCTTACTTCTAGAAGCTGGCAGGTGGAAAAGTAGGGTGCATAGTAACAAAAGTACCAGGATAAAATTTTATATTCCTTACTGTTATGATTTCCAGTTTTATTATCTACCATTTACTGAGCTCCTACTCTATGCTGTCCAGGTTCATTAAAAATACATAATCTTAAAAGAACTGTGAACTTTTGGTAGTATTATTTTCATATTAAAGAAAAAAGAAACTGGGTCTTAAAGAATTTAAGTGACTTGCACAGGGTAAAACAGCTAAATCTACTACTTAATGAGGATATTCTGACCTCTGTAGTCATTGACTTTATTGCTTTGGATTCTTAAAAAACTCTACGATTTTCACATGCATAAATTACATTTAAAATATTTCTTTATTAGAAACACACTGAAGGGGCACCTGGTTGGTTAAATGACTGCCTTCAGCTCAGGTCATTATCCTGGAGTCCCAGGATTGAGTCCCATATTGGGCTCCCTGTTTGGTGGGGAACCTATTTCTCCCTCTGACCTTTCCCCTGTCATGCTCTCTCTCTTTCTCTCATTCTCTCTCTCTCTCTCCTCTCAAATAAATTTAAAAAAATCTAAGTAAAAAGGAAACACACTGAAAAATAAGAAGGGAAAAATCCTTAAAACTCCATGTTTAAATTATAACAAGTAAGAAGTAAAATTGTCCTTCTCTTTATAGTCAAAATCATGCCCCCTCTCCATTTCTACACAGGTATCATTAATAGTATAGCAAACATACCTTCCTATTTTTCCTCAAATCTACATAAAAATTTATGTACATATTCTGTTTTCTACCCATCTATCTCCTAATTGCATTGAGATGACCAAAATTCACCTTCATTACACTGAGAGATAAAGATTTTAAGTTGTATAGCTTCCTCTTGTGGAGCAGACATGCATTTGAGGGAATTAGTGTTGACAGGAGTCACTTCCTTCCAGGAGAGCTATTATCTTGCCTACTTCTATTCCCCTATTCCCACTTCACCGTTGTTCATGACCAATATTATTGCTGGAAAATGTAGATGGAGTGATAGGGAAGTGACTGGGCAGAAGTTTCATCTCTAGGAATATATACTATATTAAAAAATGGAAGATGTTTGACAGAGGGAGTGTGCTTTAAGATACTTATCTGAGAAGTGTATAAATAGGACCAAGTAAGAAAGACTAGAGACAGAGAAAACAGATATGAAACTGTGTAATTATCCAAGTGAGAATTATCAACAACTTCTAAGAGTGAAATAAATATCATCCTGAAGATGAAGTGAGACCATGAGAAATGGCAATAAAATCAAGAAGGTGTTGCAATTGGACAGAGTTAAGTGTGCAAGAAAAAGAGACACCAGGGATCCTCAAAAGTATTCCAAAATTTGGAAATGGACTTTGATGAACATTATTATCAGGAGAGGAAAAGATTTGGGAGGAGTTTGAAGTCTACTAAATTTGAACTGCTAAATGGATATCCAGTGTAATGAGCTGAATTGTGTCCACCAAAATTCAGATGTTGAGTCCTAACCCCTAGCACCTCAAAACATGACTATTTGGAAGTAGGGTTTTGAAGAGATAATTAAGTTGAAATATGGTCATTAAAATAGGTCTTAACCCAATATTACTGATGTCCTTATAAGTAGAGGGCATTATAACACTGACAAGTATAGAAAGAAGATGATGTAAAGACACAGGGAGATGACAGTCATCTACAAACCAGAGAAAGAGCTTTAGAAGAAACCAACTCTGTTGACACCTTGATCCCAGACTTTCATCTCTTGAATTGTGAGAAAGTGTATTTCTTTTGTTTAAGCCATCCAGTCTGTGTTACTTTGTTATGGCAGCCTTAACTAATACATCCAGCTAAAACTGCCTAGAAAATAGTTAGACGTGTTTGAAAGGATTCAGAACAGAAGTTTAATCTGTGAATTCTGTAAATGACAGTAACAGCTGAGG
Organism: Martes martes; assembly: GCF_963455335.1. Classification (NCBI taxonomy): domain Eukaryota; kingdom Metazoa; phylum Chordata; class Mammalia; order Carnivora; family Mustelidae; genus Martes; species Martes martes. The sequence continues at coordinate 82,916,316 of NC_137898.1, read as the reverse complement.
CCAAGAAATCCCCAATGAAAACACTATAACACAAGAAGGCAGCATTGGTTAGTGCAAGGACTTTAAATAAAAAATCTATAATAATAGCTATTAAGTAACCACCACTTTATGTTTTTAACCCTCACACCAATACCCAAGTTAAATATTTTTTTTTATCACTTCTGACAAAGGAGTCAAGGGGAGATTCATTTTTTTGTCCAAAGTAATATCACCAGTATCAGAACCTGAATAAAAATCCAGGCAATCTGGCTCCTGACCCCTCATTCTCAAACATACTAAATTACTTCTGTAATATTTACTTAGAAAATATTTACCTATTTACTTCTCTTTGGATGATTTTTGCAGTTGTTACAATACTAAGCATTAGCCATACATTTTTTCTAACAGGAATGTTAGGATACTTTAACCTATCCATACTTCCAGTTCAATAGAAGAAAAAAAAAAGTACTAAATATCAGGACTAGGATTAGAATGCAAGTGAACTAATTCAGTGTATCTTCTTACTGTAAGCAGAATTAAACTTACAACACTCTTACAACACTTGTTGTAAGAATTAAACTTACAACACTCCAAATTTAGTTTTTCCTCTCTACCTTTCTACTGAAATTCCTCTGACAATAATCAGTGCCCTCAGAATTTCCAAATTCAATGATGTCTTCCTGATTTTATCTAATTTGACTTCTACATGAATATATTTTCTTAAATTTATTTTACCCCTTGCCTTTCATCACCTTCCTTTCTTCTTTCCACACCGTTTCTTCTCGCTTATTTTGTGAGCATTCATCTTCCAATTATCCTCTAAGTATAATGTTAATCATGCTCTGATCTTAGCCTTTAAAACTGTTTCTTGGACCATTCCCCATAGTCCAACCTCATTTTCCAGTATATCCTGTGTGTCACTACCTGATTAGTTTTCTAAAATACAGATCTGATGCTCTCTCTTTGCTTAAAGCATTTTGTTGCTTGGATTGAGACAATGTTTGTGCCAACCTCTTGAACAATGTCAAAAACCTTTCCTTGATCTGGGCCTCACCTTCTTCTGCCTGACATGTAACCTCTCTAGCATATGTGTCCTCTTCTCTCATACTGCAATACTTGTCTTCAAAATGGGCCAAGCGCTCCTATGCCTCCCCACATTTTAGATGCTTCATGACTAGCTTGCTTGGCCCATTCTTCCTCATGATATTTCAAAAGACCTAAATTTCCTATTTTAAATGAGATCTTTTTGAAAATACCCTTCAAATACTGCTCTCTTTCCATCCAAGAGAAAACGACAGGCTTTTCTTCTGTGGTTTATATCATGGAGGACATATGTCTATTTAAAGTGAATACTTTTCTGTGTGGTATTTGTTTTGCTATTACTGTGGTTTTTTCTTCTGCACGAGACATAACTTATGAGGAAAAAGTCTATCTTCTTTATCTTTCTATAGCAAGTTCATAGAAGATGCTCTTGCTTGTAAAATTTTCTTGATAAATATGTCTTGCAACTCTAACCTACACTGGGTAAATTTCAATTTCTGATTAAATATGTAGGACAATCTTCCTCTTTATTTCCCATCAAGAAATACCTCATTTTTAGGCCAGAAAATTAATGGAAATATTTCTACTTTATAATATTTCTAAGTATGCTATTACTGTAGAATGCAGACATAAGCAGGAGAAATGTCTATATGTGCCAGTTTTAAATAGAACACATTGTATTCATGAAATATGCCAAATTGACAATTCTAGGAAAAGGAGTCTATTCTTGTCAGGTCCATTATACACTAAAAAATGGTCATTGAGAAATTGAAGTGCATTTTTTTCCTCTTTTCTTTTTAAGAATCTGTAGCCATTTACTTGGGGAAAGTAATTTCTGGAGGTGTCAAATTGAAGTTTGTTCCTCATTTCACCAAGATTTGACCCACACTTCTTTTATAGTCCTAGGGACATAGAAATTCTGAATTATCTAGGGAGGGTACATTTTTAGTGTGCAGTTACATCTCCATTCATAATCAGTAAATGATGTAACAATATTATTTTTTAAACAATGTAACAATTTTTTGCAATATACTATGTATCAGGTCTAAAAGAAAGTGATGGTTTAAATAAAATCCTCCTGATAGAAGAAAATGTAATGATTTAAAGACCCAATGACTTTCTTAATCTGAAAATTGAGTTCTGAGAAAGGCTAATCAGTGACGCTGAGACTTTTCTTTCATATCCTGAATTCTTTAAATCCATAGCCTCCTAGTTCACCTGTTAATAATAATATTGTTAAATACCTGTATAAAACTAATTTTGACACGTTCTCTACTTTCAGTTTTGTGAAGTTAAAAACAACAAGTCCAGATGCCTGGGGTATTGGGTAGAAATCAGTTTTAGGGGATGGTAGAAAATGAGAGAGAAGTCAAGAGGAGAGGAAACCCCAAGCAGATCCAGTCCATAGATTTCTATGGCTTTGTCTTCAGAGTCATTCTCAATCATCCTTGCACCTCGGTAAAGTGTTCCAACCCCTGAGCCTTATACAGGGGAGAGATGACATGTTTACTCTAAAAGTAATCATAGAGCTCCAGCTGCAGTTCATTTGGAGTAAAGCTAAAAAGTTGCTTGCATTATTATAAATTTAATGATTATAATAACTGTGAGTGCATTTATAGTCTACAATTTTATTCTAATTGTTTAATATAAATATGTATTTATATTAGATTATGTGTATACATTTATATTTTATATGCCATTATATTGAAGTGCTAAATCATAAAATTGGACACCCATATGAAGATCATAATAAGGTGATTTGTGCAATTGGAAAAATAATAGTTTGAGTTTCAGATAGACTGGTTACTTAATATTGCCTAGCAATATCACATTAAATTTATAAAAAAAATAAATATAACTACACTAAAGGGATTGAATAAGGATAGAACATAGTAGTTTTTTTCTAATCTGTAATTAAAAACAGATTTGATTTCCTGTATAACATTATAATTATAATATTATTAAAAATGCTTTTATTGAAAAATATTACTTCATTTTGTCCTCTACTACCTTAAGCAGTTTGCTAATTACCTGAAAGCTTTTACAGAATACATTCTTTATTTACTAATGCTATTACTATACATGCTGATATTACCTTACAGTTAAGTAAGTTGCTCACTGTGTGGTTCTGAAATATATCAGTTGTTTATGATAAGAAAAATATTCTTTTATCCAACCTTGTTTTTTCTTCTCATTGAAATCAACTGTTTCAGTAATTCCATGTGCCTCTTTCTAGATATTGAGTATAGTATTAAATCTCAAACCCTGATCTTCCACATACATAAAAAATAAGCTAAATTTTTATTTCAATATTCTGAGAAGCACTCTGTGTTTCCTCCCTTGCTGGTTTTGTAAGAATGATTTTATGGGAACAAAAATTAATGATTCTGTAGGATAAATTTGTGAAAATATTTTGTGCCTTTAAAAAGGAGAGATAACCTAATTCTACCTTTTATTAATGTGAAAAATAAAGCTTTCAGATTTAATAGGTGCATTTATGCTGAGAATAGGAGACAGGGTAGAGAAAACAGTCCACAGTGCTTATCAATGTACATGAACAGGAAGTAATAATGCTAATTTATCTCCAAAATAGCAAATTGCTTTTTCGCAAATGATCCACATGGGTGCAATAAAAACATCAACATTAAAGAATCTTTGACATGGTAAATAATTAAGAGATTGGGCAAGGACTTGATATAAAGTTTCTACTGTCTAATCTACATATTACTAAAACCCAGGAGTATATCTCTGGAGATGGGAATTTGCTGCTTTCTGTTACATTGGTAAAATAAAATATCAATTCCAACATGTAGAATTAATAGTTAAATATTAACAGTAGATCTGAATTGTAACTAAGAAATGGGATGATTTGGGGATGCCTGGGTGGTTCAGTCGGTTAAGCCACTGTCTTCAGCTCAGGTCATGATCCCAGGGTCCTGGGATTGAGACCCGCATTGGGCTCCTTGCTTGGCAGGGAGCCCGCTTCTCTCTCTGCTTCTGCCTGCTTGTGCATGCTCTCTCTCTCTTTCTGTGATAAATAAATAAATAAATAAAATCTTAAAAAAATATAAGATTTTATTTATTAAAAAAAAAAAAGAGAAATGGGATGATTTTGTCTTAAGAAAATCCGTGCTTTCTGTCATCTGTGACCATAAACCTTAATTGTGTGAAATGGGAAGTGAGGTATGGTTGTTGTGGTGGTGGTGTGTGTGTGTGTGTGTCACTGTGTAGAAAAAGATACCTACTTTAATTATTTGAGTCACTGATGAAGAATAGAAAAAAAAATAATGCAAACCATGTTCACATGGTCATAATAAATCAAACAATAGAGAAAGGTAAAGCACACAGCAGAAAGTCTCCTCATACCCATCCACCCTGATGTCCTCTTACTCCTTCCCCAGTAGTGATCACAGTTGGCAGTTCTTTTAAGGATCATCCCAGCAACATTCTAGACATATGTATGTATATCCAAAAAACAAAAATCAATGTTTTGTTTGTTTGTTAAAGATTTTATTTATTTATTTGACAGAGAGAGACACAGTGAGAGAGGGAACACAAGCCAAGAGAGAAGGAGAAGCAGGCTTTCTGCCGAGCAGAGAGCCTGATGCTGGGCTCAATCCCAGGACCCTGGGATCATGACCTGAGCAGAAAGCAGACGCTTAATGACTGAGCCACCCAGTCGCCCCAAAATGCAATATTTTGAATCTTGTTTTGAACTGAATATTTTGATGATGATTATTTTTATCAATATGAAACTATATCCTTTATATCTAATGGACTATTTGAATGTAATATAATTTATTAAATGATTTACCTATTGATGGATAGTTAAGTTTCTTGTTTTTCAGTCTTGAATGGAAAATATGAATTTTTTTTAAGATTTTATTTATTTATTTGTCAGAGAGAGAGAGGGAGAGAGAGTGAGCGAGCACAGGCAGAGGCAGAGAGAGAAGCAGGCTCCCTGCCAAGCAAGGAGCCCGATGTGGGACTCGATCCCAGGACGCCGGGATCATGACCTGAGCCGAAGGCAGCTGCTTAACCAACTGAGCCACCCAGGCGTCCCGGAAAATATGAATTTTAATCATATCTTCCCAATCTACCACAATGTAGATGTGTACATATATATCATGTAATTTAATTCACAAATTAAAGCCTATTTGAAAATGTTCATTGGACATTTTTTATTTAACAATAATTTGAGCATTATTTTTTATCTTGCTTATTATTTTTAATTTAATTTAATTGTTTTCAGTGTTCCAAAATTCATTGTTTATGCTCCACACCCAGTGCTCCATGCAATACATGCCCTCCATAATACCCACCGCTAGGCTCACCCAACCCCCAACCCCCAACCCCCTCCCCTCCAAAACCCTCAGTTTATTTCTCAGAGTCCACAGTCCCTCGTGGTTTGTCTCCCCCTCCAATTTCCCCCAACTCACTTCTCCTCTCCATCTCCCAATGTCCACTGTATAATTCCTTATGCTCCACAAGTAAGTGAAACCATATGATAATTGACTCTCTCTGCTTGACTTATTTCACTCAGCATAATCTTTTCCAGTCCTGTCCATGTTGATACAAAAGGTGGGTATTCATCCTTTCTGATGGAGGTATAATACTCCATTGTATATGTGGACCATATCTTCTTTATTCTTTCATCTGTTGAAGGGCATCTAGGTTCTTTCCACAGTTTGGCAACTGTGGCCATTGCTGCTATGAACACTGGGGTACAGATGGCCCTTCTGTTCACTACATCTGTATTTTTAGGGTAAATACCCAGTAGTACAATTGTAGGGTCATAAGGTCGCTCTATTTTTAATTTCTTAAGGAATATCTACACTATTTTCCAAAGTGTCTACACCAACTTATATTCCCACAAACAGTGTAAGAGGTTTCCCCTTTCTCCACATCCTCTCCAACACTTGTTGTTTACTGTCTTGTTAACTTTGGCCATTCTAACTGGTGTAAGGTGGTATCTCAATGTGATTTTGATTTGAATCTTCCTGATGGCTATTGATGATGAACATTTTTTCATATGTCTGATAGCCATTTGTATGTCTTCATTGGAGAAGTGTCTGTTCATATCTTCTTCCCATTTTTTGATATGATTATCTGTTTTGTGTGTGTTGAGTTTGAGGAGTTCTTTATAGATCCTGGATATCAACCTTTTGTCTGTACTGTCATTTGCAAATATTTTCTCCTATTCTGTGGGTTGCCTCTTTGTTTTGTTGACAAGTTCCTTTGCTCTGCAGAAGCTTTTGATCTTAGTGAAGTCCCAAAAGTTGATTTTCACTTTTGTTTCCTTTGCTTTTGGAGACATATCTTGAAAGAAGTGACTGTGGCTGATGTTGAAGAGGTCACTGCCCATGTTCTCCTCTAGGAGTTTGATAGATTCCTGCCTCACGTTGATGTCTTTTATCCATTTCGAGTTTATCTTAGTGTACAATGTAAGAGAATGGTCAAGTTTCATTCTTCTACACATAGCTGTCCAATTTTCCCAGCACCATTTATTGAAGACACTGTCTTTTTTCCAATGTATATTTTTTACTGCTTTGTCGAAGATTATTTGACAATAGAGTTGAAGGTTCATTTCTGGGCCCTCTACACTTTAGTTTTTAATTTTTAATGGGTATTCATCCTATGGATTTTCATCAATTTAAATTTAAAAAAATCCTCCAATATATTACATTTGTATTTTTCTGTAAACTACTACACCCCATAATCATAATCATAATAAGTACATATATATATATACGTATATATATTTCATATATATATTTCATTTTACTTTAACATATATGTGTTTGGGTGTAAAAAATATACATGAATAACTTGAAAGATTGTCTCAACAATCTGGACAAAATATTGTTTGACTCATATTTAGTTCCTATAACTATTCTAGAAAATTTAATAGCTTAAAATATAATCTGGGTATGTTTATATGAAGATCTATCCATATCTTGATAATTAATGGATTATAAATTCTTTATATGTCTTTAACATTTTTCAAATTTTATCACAGTCACTAAAATGTCTCTAGTATTATTATAAAGAACTAACTATATGTTATTAAATCTACATTTTAAAGTTATAATTTCTAGTAACAGGTTCACATTAATTTTTTAATAACAGTCATATGATATCTACTATTATCCCTCCACATGTTACATAAAGATAGAGTGGACCCACTATGTAGAGGATGATATTTCAGTCTAGTCAGCAGATGGTCAATGTGATAAGAAGTTTAATAATCTAAACTAGAAAGCAGATATTAACTATTGGTATAATTTGCATAAAATCAACCCTTCATGGTCCAGTCTCATCACAATATCACATTCAAAGAAATGGCATACAGGAAGAAAAAGAGGAATTGGAATTCACTTGACTCTTAGATAGAGTGCTTTAGGAAACCATCAAAAGATGAGTACATGAATGAAGACAAACTTAAAGGCCCTAAAACGATTTCTTCATCTCCCTAACATTAATCTAAATGGTTCTCTCACACCCTACAATAGCTCCCCAACAAGCTCTTCCTTTTCTAAAGCTTTGTGAACCTTTTGCAAAAATTGGCCCAGGAACCTTTCTATTCTCCACCCCAAGTAAGCCATTTGGCCAGGGAGCTATTTGCTTAAAGAACCAAAGGATTAAAAAAACTTTTTATATATAGGTGATAGTTGAAGATAAGACTCCATAAAGGCCAGAAATTATCTTGAATTATGAAGAAAGAAAGAATTTGTCCAAGAAAGAGATATATGGTACATATGCTTGGTCTGCAGACCAATTAGTGTTTAGAGCAAAGAGAATATTTAAGGGTAGTAGTGGTAAGATTGACATTTTCTGGCTTAGTCCCATGGGATTTTAGTGGTGATCCATCTAGGTTTAAATTCTAGTTCTGCTACTTAGTAGCTGTGTAATCTACAGAAAGTTGGTTATTCTTTATGTGTCCTTTTTTTTTTTTCTCAGAAAATGAGGATAATAAATACCTACCAATAAAGGTTGTTGTGAAGATGAAATAAACAAATATGTGTATTTCACAGGGGAAGCCAACATAGATCATATACTCAGAACAAGACATGGCACTAGTGAGAACCTACTAGTTCTTACTAGTAGAACTAAAATTGAAAAAAAAAAAAATCAAATGAAAATGCTTTCTCACTAGAGGCATCATGAGCATCTGAGAGTTAGAGCTGTGCCCCAGGACCCATAACATAAGTGAAACACAGGAAGAGGAAACTCTTTCCCACCATTTCAGGGCAGTGACTCACAGTATTGGGAGAGGAAAAGTCCATTTCTGAAAGCAAAAGTGGCTTGATGATTTCAGCAATGGTAGAGGAGACACACACCAAAGTTTAGAAGAAAAGGGTACATATGGCTATTGGAGAGAGTGAATGACCCCTCAGTGGGGTCCTCCTGGGATCTGAGAAGTTTGGGTTATTTTTTCTGAGCCAATGATGTAGTGCTTTACTAGATGTATCTTTATTTTTCTGAGAACTGTTAGAGATAAGATACTTTTAACTAGTTGACTAATATGCTGAAGTTTGATTATTGAATACAACCAGCTCACTGAATATTCTGAAATTATTGGGATAAAAAATGATTTTTTTTTTTTGGTCATGGGATCCACATGAGATTTCCTCAAATAAGTTTGTAGGAGTTTCCTAAATGCTTGGTTCTGTGAAATGAGAAGTCAACTTCTGACTGTCTAGACTGCTTGACTACTTTTGACTTTTCTCCTTTCATATCCAACCCCTGGAAATTCACTTTACAGAATCTTGCTGTTGGATTGCTGACCCAAATATAGTCTTACTGAATAGTGGCCTATGCAGTAGCTCCTTTTCAGATGTTCACTTACCTCACTAAAGGTAAGATTATATGCTACCTCATTATAGATCATTCTATCTACTCAGTTCTTTTTATTTCTTTGAAAATACTACTTAAATAAATTCTTGAAATAATAAGTAAATTGGTTGCAAACTTATAGATACAACCAGGAGAAAGAGATGCTATTTTTCCTTCTCTCGGACATTACTGAAAATTCATTATGAATGATTCTTTTAGTGAGACTACCCTTACTTTATTTGAATATGCTTTTCTGATAAATCCTGTACCCTGATGACTCCTCTCTCAGCTAATTCCGTTGGTATATTTATATTTTACTACATAAGCTAGAGAGAAAGGTGTTGAGATAATGCTAAGGTAATAGGGCTATTTGGGCCACATCATAATAGGTCCTAGGGAAATGGCTTTCTCCAAAGAGTGAACTCCTTAAAAAAAAAAAATGCTTTCCTAGAATTTAGAGGAAAATTATTACTAAATTTTTGGCTTTTGTACTCTCGCCCAAATAGAGATAATTGGAAAAACGTTACTCCACATGCTAATAAGATATTATTGCTTTAAGTTTTACATGTCTTAAGTTCCCCTAGCAAAGCAACAATTCATATACCTTCATAAATTCAATCTCTTGTGTTATGTTGTTTAAATACTACTTTCTATGGTTCTAGAAAGAAAAAAAAAATTAAAAGGAGATTGCTATGTGAGACGCTTACTCTCCTAACAGTAATAGACTGCATTTCTTTCAATAGTAGGCCTGTAGTTTTCTGGCATAGTCTTAACATATTTATTATTCAATTTGTAAGTATTTGGCAAGCCAAATTTCAGGAGCAGTGAATACTTTAAAGAAGTTGACTTTTTGCTTGTTTTACTATTCAATTTGTACTTGTGAATATGTGCTGAGTCCACCAGAATTTTTTCAATAATGCTGTCACAAGCAAGTGCCACTATTTCAATTATCTCAACAGTAAATTCTCTACAAATTAACTGGTCCAGCTTTTACTTGTTTGAGCTTTTGTAAACAGCCCTGATTTAAAAGTAGAAGGGTAGGCCATTATTCAGATGCAATTCCATTTCATTGACAAAGCAGAAAAAAAAATGAAACAAAAGTAATTGATTTCATTGTATTTTAACCTTTCTCTGTGTCTTTTGTTAGCTAAGAATTTTATTACCTATAAGAATTATTTCTGAGAAATTACATATAATTGTTGTAGATGTGCTTGTTTGCTGTCTCCATATATACATGTGCATGTATGTAAAGTATTTAGTTCTGTTTCTGGACCCATGGAAATGTGTGTGGATAGATGAAAATTCAATTTTTTATGAAGATCTCCTATTTTCATGGTGGTTAATTAGTAACATTTATATTTGGTATGTAGTGAATTGTCATCAACCTAAATTAATATTATTATTACAATTTATTGATGCCATTTGAATCATACACATATATCTTAAGAATACTTTAAAATAGCTGCTTTATTTTAAAATAGTGGCATAATTTTTCCAAGTACCAGAAAGAATGAGACCTTGTTTTCCATTAAAGGTGTAGTGTTTCAATCTAGAGTTGTTTTTCATTCCAAACAGTGTTATCTTAAAAAATAGTTAAAGAAGTAATATATAATGCAGAAGTAATGAGAGTTCGAGACAGGTCAAATGTCTACCCTAAAAATACTAATACTAAGTTTTCTTAGAATAATTTAAGCCTTAATTTGCCTGCAATTTGAATCAAGTCAATAATGAAAGGAATACTCTGATTACTACTTCAAAGGCTGCAACAATGTAAGTAATAAAAGGATTATTATGACTTTTGCCTGATCAAATTCAGAGTTCATTCTATCAGACCTTTTCCTTTAAATCAATCTAATAGGAATAAGAGTGAATCTGCAGCTGAATGTCCTTCTCTGGTCTAGAAGGCAAGGTGACCCATTTGATATAGAACTTAATTTCAATGAATGGTCAGCAAACCAGAAAGCAGGGAGATAGTATAGGTAAATACAAGGTTCAACTTGCCTCTACCGGACTTGTCAGGGCCCCATTTATATCCTCAGTCATTATTGTTACAGGGTCTGGTTGGCTGAGATGACAAAGACCAAGTGCATGAAGATTTTTGCTTGCCTCCAAATATGTCCTAGGGAAGTGCATTGTAATTAACATCATCTTAGTTAAGGTTAGTGACTGACAGGAGTTAGTGAATAACCACCTCATTCTTCATATTATTTATTTATTTATTCATATTTTATTTATTTTAGAGAGAAAGGGAGAGACCAAGCATGAATGGGGTGTGGGGGAGGGAGTTGTGGGAAAGGAGCAGAGGGGGAGAGAGAATCTTAAGCAGGCTTCATGTCCATTGAAGAGCCTGATGTGGGGCTTAATCTCATGACCCTGAGATCATGACCTGAGCTGAAATCAATAGTCAGACACTTAACCAACTGAGCCACCCAGGCACTCTCATTCTTACCCTTCAAATAAACTATATAAATCATTTAAACTAATTTTATTTTTCAGAATCTTCCTTTGGAAAAACCAAAACTAAGATATTGCTACTAAAGCTTAATTTATAAGAGCAGGTATATAAGCCTTAAAATTAAAAAAAAAATCAGTAAAACTGATCATGTAATATCTTTAAAATATAAAAATGCATTATAAAAATTAAGGAAAATATAATTTATGAAAACATAAATGTTAAACATATTTTATCATTCCAATGTTGGTACAAATTAGTAAAAATTGTTCAAAAACAAAATAAGTTAAAGAAAATTTAATCATTAGATTTAAAAACTAAATAATAATAATCTTTAAAAATAATACAAATGTACTCCTCCAAAAAATCTGTCAATATTGTCATTTTTCCATTTCTGAGTGAATTTTTATAAAAAAATCACCCCTACTCTAAGCTTTCTTTATAACTCTGTATTTTTCTGACTCTATTTTTAATTGATCCCATTTCTTAGTTGGTAATTTTGAGGTGCTCTTTTAAAATACTTTTTATTTGTAGCAGAAACTGCAATTTATTTTTTAAAATGCAGTGTTTTGGACTTTTCCCCCCTCATGTTACAAAGCACATATATATATTTTTTCCCATATCGTACCCTTACTCAAATTTGGTATTACCATAATTGTATTCTACTTGTTAAATAAAACTTATTTTTTTAAGTTCTCTCATTTTTTTGGTGATTCTGGCTAAAGGTTTATCAATTCTATTGATCTTTTCAGAGAATTACCTCTTAGTTTCATTGATTATTCTATTGTTTTTTAACCTTTATTTAATTTATTTCTGCTCTAATCCTTATTATTTCCTTCCTTCTGCTGGGTTTTGACTTTCTTTTTTTTCTTTTTCCAGGTCCCTTAGGTATAAGGTTAGTTTGTTTACCTTGTCTTTTTTGCTTTGTGAAGTAGGCCTATAGTCCTATAAAATTCTCTTTTAGGACTGCTTTTGCTGCATTCTAAAGATTTTGGTATTTTCATTTTCATTTGTCTTCATTTTTTTTAAAATTTCTTTTTGATTTCTTGTTGACCCATTTATTGCTTAGTATCATATTTTTTTAGCCTCCATGAATTCCTGTTCTTTCCAAAATTTTCCTGTGGTTGATTTCTAGTTTCACAGTGTTGTGGTTGGAAAAGATGCATGATATGATTTCAATCTTTTTTTAATTTCTTAAGGCTTATTTCATAGCCCAACATATGATCCGTTGTGGAGAATGTTCTATTTGCTCTGGAAAATAATGTGTATTTTGCTGCTTTAGGGTAGAATGTTCTGAATATATCTGCTAAATCCATCTGGTCCAATGTGTCATTCAAAGCCTGTTTCCTTGCTGGTTTTCTGTCTAAATGATCAATCCATTGATATAAGGGGGTGTTAAAGTCCCCTGTTATTATATATAATTGTCAGTTTTTTTCCTTTATGTTTATTAATAATTGCTTTGTGTGATTAGGTGCTTAAATGTCAGGTGCATAAATATTTATAATTGTTATATCCTTTTGTTTAATTGCCACCACTATCATTATATAGTGTCCTTCTTTGTTTCTTGTTACAGTGTTTGTTTTAAAGTTTAGTTTGTCAGTTATAAGTGTTGCTACCCCAACTTTTTTTTTTTGCTGCTATTTGCATGGTAAATGTCTTTTCACCCCTTTACTTTCAATCTCCAGGTGTCTTTTTTTTTTTTTTTTTTTAGATTTTATTTATTTTACAGACAAAGATTACAAGTAGGCAGAGAGGCAGGCAGAGAGAGAGGAGAAAGCAGGCCCCCTGCTGAGCAGAGTGCCTGACATGGAGCTCCATCCCAGAACCCTGGGATCATGACCTGAGCCAAAGGCAGAGGCTTTAATCCACTGAGCCACCCAGGCACCCCTCTCCAGGTGTCTTTAGGTCTAAGTGAATTTCCTATAACATATGGGTGGGTCTTGCTTTTTTATCCATTTAGTCATTTAGTCCATTTACATTTAAAATAATTATTGAGTGCATAAACAATGAATCTTAGAACACTGAAAAAATAAAATTAAATTAAAAAAAGAAAAAAAAAGTTCAAAAAGTACAGTAATTATTGATAGGTGTGTACTTATTGCCATTTTGTTACTTGTCTCATTATTGTTTTTTGTTGTTTTTGTTGTTGTTTTTTGTTTTTTTATCTCTGTTCTTTCTCTTGTTCTCTTCTCTTGTGGTCTGATGGCTTTCTTTAGTTATATGCTTGAATTTCTTTCTCTTTATGTTTTGCACATCTATTACAGATTTCTGGCTATGATTACCATTAGGCTCACATATAATATATTACATTATAGGTTATATAATAATCTATATTAAGTAGATGGTTGCTTAAGTTTGAATCCACTCTAAAAGCACTACATTTTTACTCTCTCCACCCATGTTTTATGCATATGATGTCATGCTTTACATTCTTTTGTTTTGTGAATCTCTTGACTGATTTTTATAGATACAATTGATTTTACTACTTCTGTTCTTTAATTTCCATACTGGTTTTAGAAGCAATTAATCTATTGCTTTTATTATGTTTGTATTTACCTCTGAAATGTTTTCCTTTCATAATTTTCTTACTCCTGATTATGATCTTTTTTTATTTTTCCCACCCAAATAATTCCTTTTAATGTTTCTTGTAAGGCTTATTTAGTGGTGATAAACTTCTTTCACCTTTGTTTGTCTGGTAAATTCTGTATCTCTCCTTCTCTTCTGAATGATAGCCTTGTTGGATACACAATTGTTGATTGTAGGGTTTTTCATTTGTTTGTTTGTTTTTCCTTTCAGCACTTTGAATATATCATGCCATTTTTCTCTAGCTTGCAAAATTTCTGCTGAAATACCAGCTGAGAGCCGACAGAGTTTCTTTTGTATATAACTGTTTTCTCTTGCTGCTTTGAAAATTCTCTCTATGTCATCACTTTTGCTATTTTAATTACTATGTGTCTTGGTGTGAACCTCCTTGAGTTGATATTGTTGGTGGATGACTGTGTCTTCTGGTACTGACTGTCTGTTTTCTTCCCTAGATTAAGGAAGTTTTCAGGGGCGCCTGGGTGGCTTAGTGGGTTAAAGCCTCTGCCTTAAGCTCAAGTTGTGATCCCAGGGTCCTGGGATTGAGCCCCACATTGGCCTCTCTGCTCCATGGGGAGCCTGCTTCCTCCTCTCTCTCTCTGCCTGTCCCTCTGCCTACTTGTGATCTCTGTCTGTCAAATAAATAAATAAAATCTTAAAAAGAAAAAGAAAGTTTTCAGCTATTATTTTTTCAAATATGTTTTCTGCTCCCTTTTCTCTCTTTTTTCCTTCTGGGATCCCTACACAGGAATGTTACTACACTTGACACTTGATGATGTTGCTTAGTTCTCTTAGTCTATTCTCACTTTTTTAATTTATTTTTGTTGTTATTGTTGTTGTTGTTATTCAGGTTGGTTGTTTTCCATTATTCTGGCTTCTAGCTCACTGATCCATTCTTTTGTCTCCTCTAATTTATTATTGATTCCCTTTAGAGTATTTTGAATTTAGTTTTTGAGTTCTTCATCTCTGATTGATTCTTTTTTTCTATTTTCTAACTCTTTTTTGAATATTTCATGAAGATCCTCCACTCTTTACTTAAGTCCAATAAGTATCTTTATGGCCATTACTTTAAATTCTTTATCAGTCATATTGCTTATCTCCATTTCATTTAGCTTTTTTTTCTCTCCTCTGTGGTTTTGTCCTGTTCATTAATTTGACACATGCTCCTCTGTCTCCTCATTTTGTTTCTTTCTATATGTTAGGAAAGTCAGTTACATCTCCTGTTCATGAAAGTAATGGCCTTATGGAGAAGAGGTCCTGGGGTGCCTTGTAGCACAATGTCCCTGTTAACCAGAACTAGGTGCTTCAGGGGTGTCTCCTATGTGTGTGCTCTACTGTCATGGCTAAGCTTTATTTACCTTTAGTCCTGTCAGCTGCAATGGTCTATTTTGCCTATTGTGGACAGGCTTTGTCCCTATGCTGTTAAAAGGACAGTCTGAGACTGCTGTGGACTTATAGTTGGGTGTTGTCTGCAATCACATCAAATACCTGCTCTCAGTCCATCTGCTGGGACTGTAGAAGCACTGATCTGCAGGGTGCTCTCACTGCCTTATCCCATAAGAAGCTTTTGTTGGTGGGCAGCGCTGACAGTAAGCGCTGATATCTGCTGATGGGACTGTGAATGTACTGATGCATTTAGTTATCTTCCTTTCTCCATGACAGGAGTCACTTTGGAGTGATGCTGGTCCCTGCAGGAGCTGCTTGGAGGATGAGATGTAGCAGAAGCCTCTTTGGAGGGACTCCTGCTTGAATGGGGCAGGTTGGATGGTGTGGTTCTACAGAAGAATATGGGGGCAAGGCACAGAGTGTTAGCAAGTTTGGTAGAGAGTGTTTGTGCTGTTTCTTGCAAATGTCCAGCTATATGGGATGAAGAGAAGAGGGAAATCATTCTTGCCAACTCTTTTTCTTGAGGAAGTCTACTTAAGATCCATGCCCCTCTAGCACATGTTCTGGGTTTAGTAAACAAATCTTTCACATATACCCCAGGTGATTTCACTGGTGCTTCTATGCTGTATCTTGGTAGATTTGTTTGTTATGCTGTGCCTTCAAGGGCAGGCACTCAGTTTTCTATTGCTCTCCAGCCATACCAGAGCCACACCTGCTAAGCTTGCTAATTTTTAAAATACCCAAGTTAAGCCTCACTGGTTTATAAAAATAATGAAGTTAAACATCACTGGTATTTAAAGCCAAATATTATGGGGACTTGACTTCCAAGACCAGGAGCCCCACATCAATGGTGCCTATTGTGGGGTCTGCTCCTTCCCCTCTCCATGCTTGTAGTCCCCTCTTATTTGTGGTGAGTCTCCCTAGAAGTTTGATTCCTGAAAGCATCTCTGCTCCTCCTAGGGTCATGTTTACCAATTTATTATAAGAGGATACAGATAAACAACCAGATGGAAGAGACATTTAGGGTAAGGCATTTGAGAAGGAACACAGAGCTTCCATGCCCTCTCCTAGAGTGTCACTGTCACTCTCCTGCACCCCTCCCACTGTTCTCCAACTCAAAAAGCTAAAGCTTTAACTAGAATAGGAGTTATTCTTGCAACAGAAGCTATATTAATCAAGTTTTCAACAAGAAAACAAAAGCTACTCTAGATAGTCCAAATTGGAAATGTTCAAAATAGGGAAATGCAAACATTTTTAAATGTTGAAATGATTAGGGAAATAAGGCCAGAGACACAGATGCCAGATTTCTGATTCTTGGGCTCTGTGCTAAATCTCAGCAATCTCAAAGATAGCGAGTGATATTTTTGCTGTCTGCAATACAGAAGTTAGAGGCTTTGAGGAAATGGTTTTCTACCAATAAATCTGCCTACAACTGACCTCTCCTCTTTTGGCTTCCATATCTTGCACAAGTGCTCTCATCTTACAGATTCTGCCCAGGAACCACATGAGGAAAAGAGATTCTAGTAAATGTCCATCCTGTATTATTCTTGTCAATGCTGAGGAATGATGCTGAGTTGACCATATATAATGTGACTATATATAATGTAAAGTTGACATATATATAATGACCATATATAATTACCATATATGTTGACCGTATATAATATAGATATAATATATAACATTATATATTGTTATATATATATGATTATTATACATATGATTATTGATCATCATTTTCCTCATTTCTCTTGAGCGCTGGAATTATTGAAGTTTTCTAAATAAGTGCACATTTTCTTAATTTAAAATTTTAATATAGCATAGTGCTTTCTTGGTGTCTATTTAGATGTAGCTGTGTATGTTTTACCCTATCACAAATATGTTATTTTTGTACTAAAAATAGCATTGCATAGTAAACAAATAAAAATGAAATGGAGAATACCAGCACTGCAATTACTAGGAGTGATTGCTTTAGTCCGGAAGTGGAAGGGAAGGCTTCTTAAGGGACATGGCATTTGTGCTGGACTTGAAAGATAAGATTTGAAGACACAAAGTTGTAAAGAAGAGACATTTCAGCTGCATCAAACTTAAAGAACAAGGCCAATCCTATAAATATTCTTAACACTGCTGCTAAAATCGTCTTACTTGAGTCTTCCTAGAATGTCATGAGAGAATCATGTGATTTTCTGCTGTGATTCTCAACTCTTCAAGAGTTGCTCAAGTCCCTACAAATTCCTTACAAACTCCTCACCAGGTCTGAGACACTGCACAATGTAGAACCAACCAAACTTTGTATTGTCAGTTCTCATTAATCTACACAAAAATTATATTTCTTGCAGGCTGAATTAATTAATCCCTCCACATAACAACCTCAGTCTTGCTCTGTATCCATGTCTTTCCTTATAGGGCTCTCTCTGCTTTCAACTTCTACAGCTCTTTCTCTCATTCTGGATTCCACATAACAAATTCTCATGTTTCCTTCTCAGCCTCCCTCAAAATTCTATGAAGTCTGCTTTTTTCTATCCCCACTCTCTTACTATTCTATTTTATGAACTCCCCTTTTGTGTTTTGAGTATGCTTATTAATTCTGAATTTTATTAGATTTATTTGTATCTATAGCTTACCCACCATAAGTTCTTATCAAACTTGATGAACATATCATGCAGTATCCATTTTTTGCACTTCCTATCTCACCTTGCAACCCCTAAGAAAGAGCATTGTATGGAATAGCTTCTCAGTAAATATGTTTTGAACTTAATATATGTTATCATGAAGGGAGTCAATAGTTTTATTTCCTTTCCTGAAGGAAAGTAATGGGATGCATATAGAGTGGGAAGTCTTTATAAGATTTAATGATTTAACTCTACAGTAGTTTGTTATCAATAGCTGTTAAGTCCAGGGGATATGAAAATAATTCTCAGTGAATAGATGAAATATGTACATATGCTTAATTTATTTTGGCAATGAATTAAGAAATAAATTAGTGCAATGTTTACATTAGTGCCAATCAGCATGTCCTTTATGTTGCATTTCACAGAATAAGTATAAGTTAAAAGGTAATCCAAATATTGCAGAAAATAAGTGGGCTTTTTTTTGTTGATTGTTTGTTTTTGGGTTTTTTTGGAAATAAGTAGTATTGATAGAGTCACTACTGGGGAAGAAAGTATCATGCTACTGGTGAAATTTCTGTCCTATTTAGTCTCATAACTCTCCAAATAATGTTATTTCCCTGAAACATACTTGCTTTGATCTTTATGTAATATAAGAGTAATAAATGTATTATTACACTTAATTCAACTGTGGCATTCCCCTGCTCTCTTCCATTAAGTGAATCCCAGTAATGTGGTAAAGAAGCCAAATATGAAATGTATTTTGAATAAATATCAAATCACTGGGGAGTTCAATGGCAGATGAATATAAAGGAAAAAAGTACTTAGGAGTCCATTTACTTTCTCTCATGATGGCTTTAATAAATATGTATCCATTCATTAATTCTAAATAATTATTTAATTATTCAACCATGTACAAGACACTAGATAGATGGTTGGGGAAACAAAATAACAATTTTTCGATGATAGACAATACAGAATTCTCAGATAACTAAAATAGCCTAAGGATCTTGTCAAATGAAAATAAATAGCACTTTGGTCTCAACACCAGCAGGCATAGTTTGAACTGTTTTTAACATTTCTCCTGTAGTAGTGATTGGTTTCTAAATCATCTCCATGTTCTCTCCCTGAAATTGGTGAACTGTATTTGCAGGAATAATGTGCTATATTTGCATAAGGATGAAGTTTGTGTGCATGGAACAAAGTATCACTATCAGGATTACGTTAGTCCAATAGTTTAATAATGTTGCTGCCTGTTGGAGATTTTTCTCAGAAATGGATTTCATCATCTCATCCTTTTTCACATATAGTGTTAGAGTTTTTATTGAAAATAAATAAATAAATATAAGTAATCATTATTAATTTATAACACTATGTAATGTCTTTTAGACTGCAGTGACTAAGCAAAAACCTGTTCTAGCTATGTATGATCAAAGATTTTTTTTTTTTCTCTTAGATCCCTATGTTCTTACCTTCACAGCTTACTGTATCACCTGTGAACTTTGCTTGAGGGGATTTTGTAAATGATAGTACATGATATTTTTAAAATTCATTTCACAGAAAGTGTATATGAGAGTCAAAATATGTAAATAGTTGTGAAATATCAAACAATTCTTACTGAATACTACCAGGTGAAAACAATAATTTATCACCTGACAGGGAGAATTAATATTCACCTAAAAACTCACAGAGATTATCTGAAGTGAGCTCAAAAAGCAAATGCAACTTATAAATTATAAGTAGGCATGAAGGAACTGTTTAGTCAATCACAGGAAAGCTTATAAAGAAAGTACTACTCAAATGTTAGCAGACAATCTTTAAGGTCAAAGTAAATAGAATAATCTTTAAAAAGTGATACTACATTCATTTTTAAAGGTTTTGCCTTTGTGAGGATCAAAAAATTATCTTAAAGCAAATACTGTATGTAAGGTATTGGGCTAGACAATGAATAGAGGAGCACAAAGGAAACAGGTTCTGCCATCAATAAGCCATCATCTTATCAAGTATACAGGACATTATATGTTCATTATACTATTGTAAAGAAAACACACCAACTGAAAGACATTGTTAATAAATATTTCATTTATTATGAAGTGAGAGTTGAATTAATAAAATGTACATCTCAATTTCAGGCTATAAATTAAAAATTTTATTTATTTATTTATTTATTTATTTTTACTTTCTCAGCTAAACATCTCATCTCTCCATCACCCCATTTGGTGAAAGTAGTCAAGATTTCTTTTATGTAACTAAACCTCCCCTTTCTTAATCCATATGATGTTTGTGGGTCAGTGGGTAAGGACAAGGTCCTCCATTGTCTTATTCACCAAGACTCATCTGGCAAAAGAGATAGATAACTCAAAATAGGCAAATGTGATCACAAATTTTGTTGGAAACATTATTAGAATGATTACCTTTTTTTTTTTTAAAGAATGTTACCTTCCATAAAAAGAAGGAAAATCTAGAATTATCACACACCCTGATTTCAAACTGTATTTATAAAAAATATAGTAGTCAAAACAGACACATAAACTAATGGAACAGAATAGAGAACCCAGAAATTAACTGATGTATATATAGTTAATTAATTTATAACAAAAGAGCCAAGAATATATAATGGAAAAAGTTAGTGTCTTCAATAATTAATGATGGGAAAACTGGACAGCCACATGAAAAAAGAATGAAATTGGACTATCTTACACCATACATAAAAATAAACCCAGAATGGATTAAAGACTTGAATGTAAGACCTAAAGCCACAAAACTCCTAGAAGAAAACAAAAATAAGATTAGTATTGGTGTTGCTTTTTGGATTTGATTCCAAAGAACACGGCAACAAAAGCAAAAACAAACATTCCGCATCAAACTAAAAAGCTTCTTCACAACGAAAGAAATATCAGTAAAATTAACAGACAGCCTACCAAATAGGAGAAAATATTTGCAAATCATATATCTAATAAAGACCCAATATCCAAAATATATAAAGAGAGAATAGGATATGGGATTTCTTTTAGGGCAATGAAACTATTTTAAAATTAGAGAGTAGTTCCAAAATATATATAGAACTCATATAACTTAATAGACAACAAACAACCTGATTAAAAAAATGGGCAGAAGATCTGAATAGACATTTTTCCAAGGAACACATCCAGATGACCAACGGGTACATTAAAACATGCTCAACATCACTAATTATCAGGAAAGTGAAAATCCAAACCACAATGTGATATAACCTCATGTTTGTTAAAGTGGCTATTATTAAAAAAAGGATAAGAAATAACAAATGTTGGTGAGAATGTGGAGACAGATTCACCTTTGTGCATTGGTGCTACCACTATGGAAAGCAGTATGGAGGTTCCTCAAAAACTTAAAAATACAAATCCCATATTATCTAGCAATTCCACTTCTAAGTATTTATCTGAAGAAATCAAAAACACTAATTTGAAAGATATATGCTCTCTCATATTCATTGCAGCACTATTTTTAGTAGCCAGGATATGGAAACAACCTAATTGTCCATCAGTGAATAAACAGATTAAAAAAAAAAAAAAAAGTCACATACACACACACACACACAAGAATACTATTTAGCCATGAAAAAGAATCTTGCAATTTGTGACAACAGGGATGGACCTTGAGGATGTTATGTTAAGTGAGGTAACACAGAGAAAGACAAATACTGTATGATCTCACTTAAATGTGGTATCTAAGGAAAAAAAAAAATTCTCTTAGATACAGAGAATAGATTGGCAGTTGCCAGAGCTGGGGAGTTGGGGATGGGTAAAATGAGTGAAGGGGTCAAAGTGTCCAAATTCCAGTTGTAAAATAAATTAAGTCATAAGGATATAATGTTCAGCATGGTGACAGTAGTTAATAATGTTATATTGCATATTTGAAACTTACTAAAATAGATCTTGAAAGTCCTCATCACAAGAAAAAATGATTATAACTTGTAAGTTCACTATATTTACTGCAGTGATCATGTCAAAATGTGCACAAATATCAAATCATTATGTTGCACACCTGAAATGTTATGTTATATGCAGTTATATAATGATAATAATAATAATTAATAATAATAATAAACAGCTACCTCTGAAGCACTAAAGAAATTTAAGCTTGGAAAGACTGGCCATTAGAGTGACTAAATCAATCCCAAATAAATAAAAATAAAATCAAGTATATATAAAAAGAGACTTTGCATCATTTGAGGGCTTGGATCCAATTGAGTGCAGAATTATCATCACTCCTTGAACTCCCCACCTACTGGGACCCTATTCCTTGTCTTTTGGGCTCTTCTGAGTGGGATATTTGTCACTTGAAATTAATATAGTTCCAACTGGTAAATAGATAGCAAAAACACTTGTAACTCAGAAGAAGGGTCATTGCTCCATGAGAGGAAAATAATCAGGCAAGGCTTGATCAAATGGATCTTAAGGAATGCACAGGTTTTCCTGCTTTATATAACAAAAGAAGCAATTCTAACCTGAAGGAAGGTATCAGGGAAGCATGGGGGAGTATTTAACAGAAAGGTAAATATTTCTGATTAGGTGAGGCAGAGATAATTTAGAGACTAATGGAGATTAAAGCTAGAGGACTAGGTTGGATCTCAATCATAGTAGAAGTTTATATTTCAAGAGCATTTAAAATTTTTGAAAAATAGCATTAAGTTGTACACATTTGAGTTCATTTGGCATTTTTCTTAATCTTTTGATGTTAAGGTGAAAAAGAACACCATGAGGGGGGATCAATTAACAAGTTAGCAAAAGTCATGTGAGTAACCTTGCAAGGGTGTTGGTCATTTCACTGAATAATCAATGCTATAACACCTGTTTCCAAATTTAAGTATACAATGAAATTTAGATTATTATCTCTCTGTTAATTCACAATATCCTAAAAATAATAAGTTGGGTCAGCTTCTATTCTTGAATTATCCTTTCACTGAAACAGTGAGTGATATTATTTCACAGCTCAATTAAATGTACAGGAGACATTACAAAGTACCTTAAAAACACATCAGTTGAAAATGCAATCTCTAAATCTTCCCAGGATAAGATAATTAGAATTTCCTACTCTGTTGATTAATACAGAATAAATTTTTTTTAGTGTTTTGGAAGAACTATGTTTCTCATGATCTATTTAGACTGTAACAGTTGTTTCCATTATGAATTCAGCAGAGAACCAAGGGCCTTCTCTCTAGTGATACTGTATGGCTTTAATTTCATTAAGCCAAATTGATTGCAGGCTCGTTTACATTTAAGACAGCAGGGTGTAGTAAATTTTATTTTAACTGGTTGGAATATATGATCCAACAAATTTAGGAGGGAAAAGTCTCCTGCTGTTGCAAGTACACAGTTATTAACTTGCTGAATACCACACACCAATGAAAAGTTATGTTAATGAAGCAGGATTTCCATGAATACAGGAACTAGGCAACACAAATAAGATTCCTTCTATGAGCACCTTGATGAGGGAGAAAAGTACAACAGAACACTCTTAAAAAGATTCATATTGTAAGTGTCTGTAGGGAATTATGTATAAACCACCCAACTGTGTGTATTTCTGAAGTGTTCCAGATAAAATGAGTCAGGTTTTATCCATCATATTAGAGAAATCAGTCAGCTATTTAGGAAATAGCAGAAGATAACAATTTTCAAATGCTGAGTGGATAGCAGGACTAGAGAGAAAAATATTGTCATCAGTATTTCCACTTACTGAAAAAGAAGTTGTGCCATGGAACCACACCATGCAATTCTATATTCACTGAAAAATGTCCTGTAATATTTCCCACTAGACATATGTGGGCAATGATAAACAAATTAGGCACATGTTTTTTCATATTTAATCAACTTTTCTAATTTTCAGGATAACTTGTCTATTGAAAGAAGGAAACTAATTAAAAAATGCTACATCTATAATCTTAAACATTATAATTTTGTCCTTTTGTCTAACCAATGCAATAAGAAAGGATTGTATTTACCTGCTCGAACCAATCCCCCTAAATAGTATATAGAGAAGTATAAACAGCATTATTCCCAAAATAATAAGCAAATTTTAATCAGTGAATATTTATTGACCACACAATAACCTCTTCCAGTATCATGACTATTCACTGTTCTTAAGACTTAATAACAAAACAAAAACAAACAACAAAAAAAAAGTCATTAGTTGGAGTCTTTTTGATAATTTTGGCATCTTTTTCCACACTTATTTATAGATAATTGCCACTTATAATTCCATATTCTTTTCACAGTTAGTTTGACATTTAAAATATAATTCTCTTAATTACTCAGGGACACTGGTATGGCTTATGTTTTGATTTGGCTATAACATTTAAGTACTCTCTGATTCCAGATATACTACATATCATGTTCCCTTTGGCCTCCACTTTTTTACTCTGTCTGGTTAACTTGAAATTTAAGAACTCAACTTAGAAGCAATTCCTTTGGACAACCTTTCAATATTCTGGCTATGACTGAACAATGAGTCCAGTCCTATGTATACTCCATAGAACCCTGTAACTACTCTTGTAACCTTCACAGCTATATTATAAGCATCTTTTTTTTATATTGGGTTATTATTAAAATTTAATAATTTGTAAGTTTAATATGTGCAAGGTGTTGCTTTGATATGTTTACATATACTGTAATAAACATCTTTTTAATTATCTGATCTCCACCCTCAGACTCTTCTCCTTGAAAGTATAGATTATATCTTGTCTCACATTTGTATATCTTTTGCTTAGCACAGTGCCTTCCACAAATTAGGTATTCAAATATTTATTTTTAAAAAGATTTTATTTTTATTATTTATTTGAGAGAGAGGGAATGAGAGAAAGAGGAATAGAGAGAGAGAGAGTATGAGAGGGGAGAGGGTGAGAGAGAGAAGCAGACCCCCTCCTGAGCAGGGAGCCCAATGCAGAACTGGATCCTGGACTCCAGGATCATGACCTGAGCTGAACGCAGTCGCTTAACTAATTAAGCCACCCAGACATCCCACATTCAAATATTTATTGAATGAATTTTCTCTGAGAAAATTTAGAGGAAGAATTTGGAGAAAAATAATTATAGGTATAATTAAATCTTTAAATATTTCTAATCCTAAATTTTATTATTTTTCTATTGGTATACACTTCAGTATTTTCTTTAATTTACAGTATTTTAACTTGATAATTCATAGGGTCAGAAATGTGCCCTTCTGATTCTTAAGTATTCCCCTATGCTGCAGAATGAAAAGCACCATGAGACTGTACGCTGCCGAGAGGCTGGATTTCTGTTGCTTGGATTTTCCATGCTCACAGTTTGATATGCCACATATAGCTTTCATGGGATCTCTACTGGTGCTAACTGCCAGTCCATCAGTCTTTAAAATGAGGCATGAAGTTAACTATTTTAAGCATAGCCCCTTAATCATTTCAAGTTTTGTGTGGCAAAAGCTCAAAGGAAATAAAGATGTTTTAAAATCTTACTAAGTCATTAACTTTTCACTCAGAAGGCAAAATATTTCTGGAATTTCAAAAAAAGGACATACAATTTCTCCAGTGTTATAATAAAACATTACATTATGGCAAAGAATGTATATATGCTCACTGTTCATTTAATTTTAAAACACTAAAATATTTTACTTTATTTACATTTTTTACTTTTTAAATTTCTTTTCAGTATACCAGAATTCATTGTTTTATGCACCACACCCAGTGCTCCATGCAATACGTGCCCTCCATAATGCCCACCACCAGGTTCACCCTACCTCCCACCCTCCACCCCTTCAAAATCCTTGAATTGTTTTTCAGAGTCCATAGTCTCTCAAGGTTCATCTCCCCTTCCAATATCCCCCAACTCACTTCTCTCCATCTCCCCATGTCCTCCATGTTATTTCTTATGCTCCACAAATAAGTGAAACCATATGATAACTGACTCTCTCTGCTTGACTTATTTCACTCAGCATAAGCCCTCCCAGTTCCTTGGACTTTGATACAAAAGGTGAACATTCATCCTTTCTTATGGAGGCATAATACTCCATAGTGTATATGGACCACATCTTCCTTATTCATTCATCTGTTGAAGGGCATCTTGGTTCTTTCCACAGTTCGGTGACCATGGCCATTGTTGCTATGAACATTGGGGTACAGATGGCCCTTCTTTTCACTACATCTGTATCTTTGGGGTAAATACCCACTAGTGTAATTGCAGGATCATAGGGAAGTTCTATTTTTAATTTCTTAAGGAATCTCCACACTGTTTTACTAAGTGACTGCACCAACTTGCATTCCCACCAACAGTGTAAGAGGGTTCCCCTTTCTCCACATCCTAAAATATTTAAAATGCACATTTTGAGAGAAAGTTAAAGACAAGAAATGCTATAAAGAGTTGCTGAGTCCATTATGGATAAAATAATAAGCACAAGAAGTGAGAATGATGATATTTAGCCTTGAGGACATACCGAATGCTTAAAACTCTAACGTTAAAAAATTCTTCTCAGATGTTAATCAAAATGTATGCTGTAGATTCACTTTAAGCATTTGCAAAATATTTATGAACATTTATGTGTAATGCAGAATCATTAAAGATTAAAAGTTTTCAAGCCTCTGAACTAATCCAATGAAGCTTTGTCTCTTAGTATTTCACCTATTTTAGGGTTTCAAGTCATGAAATATTATTATCTTTTTAATCTATAAAACTCATGCTAATGAAAGACCAAAATATTTAGCAGACATTTAGGTCAACATCACAGAGTTCGTAAACTAAACTATATCATTGTTGGAGTACTTTATTTAAACTTAATTTTGATCTAAGAGAAAGAATGATAATAAATCAAAATATCCTCCTATTGTTAAAAATAAAGAACAGGGTGTCAGTTTGGAAAGATGAAGTTGGAGATGGATAATGGTGATGGTTGCATGGCAATGTCAATGCTCTCAATGAGAATGTATTTTACACTTAAAAATAGTATAGTGGTGGAGTGCCTAGGTGACTCAGTTGGTTAAGCATCTGAATCTTGATTTTGGCTCAGGTCATGATCTCAGGGTCCTGAGATCAAGCCCCACTTTGGGCTCTACACTGGGCATGGGGCTTGCTTAAGATTCTCTCTCTCCCTCTCTAAAATCAAAAAGGCGGAGCCAAGATGGCAGAGAGGTAGCAGGCTGAGACAACATCAGATAGCAGGAGATCACCTAGATAGCTTATCAAACCATTGCAAACACCTACAAATCCAACAGGAGATCAAAGAGAAGAAGAGCAACAATTCTAGAAACAGAAAATTGACCAATTTCTGAAAGGGAGGACCAGCGAAGAAGTGATTCCAAAGCGATGAGAAGATAGACCACGGTGG
Organism: Martes martes; assembly: GCF_963455335.1. Classification (NCBI taxonomy): domain Eukaryota; kingdom Metazoa; phylum Chordata; class Mammalia; order Carnivora; family Mustelidae; genus Martes; species Martes martes. Next base: position 82,889,103 of record NC_137898.1, on the reverse strand, counting down.
GAGGGGTTGCCTCCTGGAAAGTGGTGGAGTAACAGAGCACAAAATCAGAACTTTTAAAAGGCTGCTCTACTGAGGGACTCACTCCAGAGGCTAAGCCAGGGTGAAGTCCATGCGGGGACAACGTGACCTCAGGTCCTGTGGGATCACAGAAGGATCAGGGCTGTCTGACTGTCACAGAGCTCATAGGTATTAGAGCAGGGAAGCTGGCTACAGAGATGGAGCCAAAGAGTGAGCTCTCAGTTTAGTATTACCTTAAATTGTGATCCATGGCACAGGCCACTGCTCTGTGAGCAGGGACACCATAAGACCTGGGGAGACCACCCTCAAAGAGCCCAGGGATCTGCGGGGTTTGGAGATTCCAGGTGGGGCCGTGTGCCAGAGACAGAGAAACTTGGTCTCAGGCTGGGTGAGCTCAGAGCATGGGCAGAGGTCAGGGAGATGGGAGTGATTGAATGCTTTTCTCTGACGGTGCACTGAGGAGTGGGGCCCCAAGCTCTCGGCTCCTCCGGACCAGAGATTGTGATGCTGCCATTTTCATTCCTGTCCTCTGGAACTCTATGGAAAGTATTCAGGGAACAAAAGTTCCTGAAAGCTAACCCAAGCAGATTACTTAGCCTGGCCCCTGGTAAAGGCAGTGCAATTCTGGCTCGGGAAAAGACACTGGAGAATCAGTACAACATGCACCTCCCGCATAAGATCAACAAGAAACCCAGCCAAGACCAAGTTTACTTACCAAGGAGAACAGAGGAATTCCAGAGGAGGAGAAAGCAAAGCATGGAATTCATGGCTTTCTCCCTGATTCTTTAGTCTTGCCCTTTAGCCTTTACCCTTTCCACTTTTAACATTTTTAAACTACTTTATCTTAACAATACCTTTCATTAAAAAAAAAAAAAAAGATTTTTTGAACGTTCATTATTATAGTCATATTTTAGTCTTCATTATATCTAACTTTATTTTTTGTATACACATAGAATGTTTACTTCTAAAAAATTTGGGTTACAACTTCTTCTAATAGATCAAAATATACCTTAAATCTAGCTCCGGACTTGTTCTACTCTCCAGCTGAGCAAATTCTCTCCACTTTCTTTTTCTTCATTCTCCCAACCAACTTATCTTATCAACTCCATTTTTAGAAATTAAAAAAAAAATTCATCTTTATAGTCATATTCCATCCCTTCATTGCATTTACCCTTATATGTTTTTCATTCTTTCAAATTTTGGGAGATAGTTTCTTCTAAGAGACCAAAATACTCCCAAAATTAAGTAGGTGACCCTCTTCTGTTCACCAGTCCTATAAATATTTTTTTTCTTTTTTATATTTTTTTCTTTATTATTTTTTTTCTTTTTTTATTTTTTTTTTCTGAAATTCTTTTTACCGCCTCTCTTCCCCCACAATTTGGGGTCTCTTCTGATTTGGTAAAAGCACGTTTTCCTGGGGTCTTTGCCACCCTTTTAGCATTTTATTCACTCCTTCATATATTCTTATCTGCCTAAATTGACAAGGCAGAAAAACTCACCACAAAAAAAAAGAACAAGAGACAGTACCAAAGGCTAGGGACCTAACCAATACAGACATTGGTAATACGTCAGATCTATAGTTCAGAATGACGATTCTCAAGGTGTTAGAACGGGCTCAAAAAGGGCATGGAAGATATTAGAGAAACCCTATCTGGAGAAATAAAAGCCCTTCCTGGAGAAATCAAAGAACTAAAATCTAACCAAGTTGAAATCAAAAAAGGTACTAAGGAGGTTTAATAAAAAATGGAAGCTCTTACTGCTAGGTTAAATGAGGCAGAAGAGAGAATTAGTGATATAGAAGACCAAATGACAGAGAATAAAGAAGTTGAGCAAAAGAGAGACAAACAAATACTGGACCATGAGGGGAAAATTCGAGAGATAAGTGATACCATAAGATAAAACAACATTAGAATAATTGGGATTCCAGAAGACGACGAAAGAGAGAAGGGAGAGAAGGTATATTGAAGAGAATTATTGGAGAGAATTTCTCTAATATGGCAAAGGGAACAAGCATCAAAATCCAGGAGGTGCAGAGAATCACCCTCAAAATCAATAAAAATAGGTCCACACCCCATCATCTAATAGTAAAATTTACAAGTCACAGAGACAAAGAGAAAATCCTGAAAGCAGCCTGGGAAAAGAAGTCTATAAAACACAATGGTAAAAATATTAGATTGGCAGCAGACTTATCCACAGAGACCTGGAAGGCCAGAAAGAACTGGCATGATATATTCAGAGCACTAAATGAGAAAAACATGCAGCCAAGATACTATATCCAGCTAGGCTATCATTGAAAATAGAAGGAGAGATGAAAAGCTTCCAGGACAACCAAAAACTAAAAGAATTTGTAAACACCAAATGAGCTCTACAGGAAATATTGAAAGGGGTCCTCTAAACAAAGAGAGACGCTAAAAGTAGTAGACCAGAAAGGAACAGAGACAATATACAGTACCAGTCACCTTACAGGCAATAAAATGGCACTAAATTCATATCTCTCAATAATTACCCTGAATGTAAATGGGCTAAATGCCCCAATCAAAAGACACAGGGTATCAGAATGGATTAAAAAAAAACAATATGCTGCCTAAAAGAAACTCATTTTAGACCCAAAGGCACCTCCAGATTTAAAGTGAGGGGGTGGAAAACAATTTACCATGCTAATGGACATCAGAAGAAAGCTGGGGTGGCAATCCCTATATCAGATCAATTAGATCTTAAGCCAAAGACTATAATAAGAGATGAGGAAGGACACTTTATCATATTCAAAGGGTCTGTCCACAAGAAGCTCTAACAATTTTGAATAGCTATGCCCCTAACATGGGAGCAACCAACTATATAAACCAATTAATAACAAAATCAAAGAAACACATTGACAGTAATACAATAATAGTAGGGGACTTTAACACTCCCTTCACTGAAATGGACAGATCATCCATGCAAAAGAACAAGGAAATAAAGGCCTTAAATGACACACTGGACCAGATGGACATCACAGATATATTCAGAACATTTCATCCCAAAGCAACAGAATACACATTCTTCTCTAGTGCACATGGAACATTCTCCAGAATAGACCACATCCTGGATCATAAATCAGGTCTCAATTGGTATCAAAAGATTGGGATCATTCCCTGCATATTTACAGACCACAATGCTCTGAAGCTAGAAATCAATCACAAGAGGAAATTTGGAAGAACCCAAATACATGGAGACTAAACAGCATCCTTCTAAAGAATGAATAGGTCAACCAGGAAATTAAAGAAGAATTGAGAAAATTCATGGAAACAAATGATAATGAAAACACAACGGTTCAAAATCTGTGGGACACAGCAAGGCAGTCCTGAGAGGAAAATATATAGATATACAAGCCTTTCTCAAGAAAAAAACAAAGGTCTCAAATACAGAACCTAACCCTACACCTAAAGGAGCTGGAGAAAGAACAACAAAGAAAGCCTAACCCAGCAGGGGAAGAGAAATAATAAAAATCAGAGCAGAAATCAATGAAATAGAAACAAACAAACAAACAAACAAAAAGCAATAGAACAAATCAACAAAACTAGGAGCTGGTTCTTTGAAAGAATTAATAAGATTGATAAACCCCTGGCAGACTTATCAAAAAGAAAAGAAAAAGGACCCAAATAAAATCATGAATGAAAAAAGAGAGATCACAACCAACACCAAAGAAATACAAACAATTATAAGAACATATTATGAGCAACTATACACCAGGAAATTTGACAATCTGGAAGAAATGAATGCATTCCTAGAGATATATAAACTACCAGAAATGAACCAGGAAGAAATAGAAAATCTGAACAGGTTGGTTCAACATCCGCAAATCAACCAATGTGATACAATACATTAATAAAAGAAAGAACAAAAACCATATGACACTCTCAATAGACACTGAAAAAGCATTTGACAAAGAACAGCATCCCTTCCCCTTCAAAACTCTTCAAATTGTAGGGATAGAGGGCACATACCTCTATATCATCAAAGCCATCTATGAAAAACCCAACAACAAATATCATTCTCAATGGAGAAAAACTGAGAGCTTTTCTGCTAAGGTCAGGAACATAGCAGGGATATCCATTATCACCACTGCTATTCAACATAGTACTAGAAGTCCTAGCCTCAGCAATCAGACAACAAAAAGAAATTAAAGACATCCAAATCGGCAAAGAAGAAGTCAAACTATCACTCTTTGAAGATGGTTAGATACCATATGTAGAAAACACAAAAGACTCCTCTCCAAATCTGCTAGAACTTGTAGAGGAATTCAGTAAAGTGTCAGGATATAAAATCAATGCACAGAAATCAGTTGCATTTCTTTACACCAACAAGACAGAAGAAAGAGAAATTAAGGAGTCCATCCGATTTACAATTCCTAGGTAAATAGGAATAAGCCTAGGAATAAGCCTAATCAAAGAGGCAAAGGATCTATACTCAGAAAACTATAAAGTACTCATGAAAGAAATTGAGGAAGACACAAAGAAATGGAAAAATGTTCCATGCTCCTGGATTGGAAGAACAAATATTGTGAAAATGCCTATGCTACCTAAAGCAATCTACACATTTAACACAATCCCTATCCAAATCCCATCCATTTTTTTTAAAGAAATGGAACAAATGATCCTAAAATTTATATGGAACCAGAAAAGACCTCAAATAGCCAGAGGAATATTGGAAAAGAAAGCCAAAGTTGGTGGCATCACAATTCCAGACTTCAAGCACTATTACAAAGCTATCAATATGAAGACAGTATAGTACTCGCACAAAAACAGACACATAGATCAATGGAACCGAATAGAGAGTCCAGAAATAGACCCTCAATTCTATGGTCAACAAATCTTCGACAAAGCCAGAAAGAATGTCCAATGGAAAAGAGACAACTTCTTCAACAAATGGTGTTGGGAAAATTGGACAGCCACATGCAGAAAAATGAAACTGGACCATTTCCTTACATCACACATGAAAATAGACTCAAAATAGATGAAGGACCTCAATGTGAGAAAGCAATCCATCAACATCCTTGAGGAGAACACAGGCCACATCCTCTTCGACCTCAGCTGCAGCAACTTCTTCCTAGGAACATCACCAAGGGCAAGAGAAACAAGGGCAAAAATGAACTATTGGGATTTCATCAAGATCAAAGCTTTTGCACAGCAAAGGAAACAGTTAACAAAACCAAAAGACAACTGACAGAATGGGAGAAGGTATTTGCAAACGACATATCAGATAAAGGGCTAGTATCCAAAATCTATAAAGAGTTTAGCAAACTCAACACCCAAAGAACAAATAATCCAATCAAGAAATGGGCAGAGGACATGAACAGACATTTCTGCAAAGAAGATATCCAGATGGCCAACCGACACATGGAAAAGTGCTCCACATCACTTGGCATCACAGAAATACAAATGAAAACCACCATTAGATACCACCTCACACTAGTCAGAATGGCTAAAATTAACAAGTCAGGAAATGACAGATGCTGGCGAGGATCCGGAGAAAGGGGAACCCTCCTACACTGTTGGTGGGAAGGCAAGCTGGTGCAACCACTCTGGAAAACAGCATGGAGGTTTCTCAAAAAGTTGAACATAGAGCATGACCCAGCAATTGTACTACTGGGTATTTACCCTAAAGATACAAATGTAGTGATCCGAAGGGGCACATGCACCCAAATGTTTATAGCAGCAATGTCCACAATAGCCAAACTATGGAAAGAACCTAGATGTCCATCAACAGATGAATGGATAAAGAAAGGGTGGTATATATATACAATGGAATACTATGCAGCCATCAAAAGAAACGAAATCTTGACATTTGTGACCACGTGGATGGAACTAGAGGGTGTTATGCTTAGCAATATAAGTCAATCGGAAAACATTATCTCACTGGTATGAGGAAGTGGAGATGCAACTCCACTTGGGAGTTGGGGGGTAAGAAAAGAATAAATGTCTCCAGAGGGAGACAAACCATAAGAGACTCTTAATTTCACAAAACAAACTAAGGGTTGCTGTGGGGGAGGGGTGTAGGGTGAAGTTGGTAGGGTTATGAACATTGGGGAGGGTATGTACTATGATGAGTGCTGTGAAGTGTGTAAACCTGGCAATTCACAGACCTGTACCCCTGGGGCTAACAATACATTATATGTTTATATATAATATATAATATAACATATAATTATATATATATATAATATAATATATAATATAACAATACATTATATGTTTATATATATGTTGAAGTGATAAAACAGTAAATTTTACTTATCTGTATTTGACCACAATTAAAAAAAAAAACTAAAATAATGTTAAAAAAAGTGCATTATCATGGAGGTTAATTTATTCCTTATTCAGATATTATTTTTCACAAAATTGATATAATTTTTCTATTTTTGTGATAAATTTAGAATTTAACATATGCTATATTGATCTTTCACTAGTAATCCCATATAAACATTATTAAAGTCTAAAATTGTATTTTTCTGCTTTAATCAAGAAAAAGACACCTTTTTTAAAAATTTATATAGAGTCAGTTTTGATCATATAGAATGAGACAAATGTGACAATATTGCTATAAGCATTATATCTGGCATTTTGGGCTTTATTGTTTGTCCATTTGACGGCATTATCATAGGCTATTAAATGATTTCATAAGCCTTAACTGAAATGTGTACAATTTTTTTTCTAAGTGCCATGAATACCCATCTGAAATGCACTACAAGTCAGATTCATTGATTATTTCAGACTCTGATACCATGTGCTATGGTAGTTAACCAAATAATTTATTATCCAAACCCAAGTATTTTGAGAATTAAAGGAGAAGCTATTATTAATTACACTATAATAAAAATGAACTGAAGTAGTCTCAGGTAAACCAGAGTATATGGTTACCTTATTTATGGGCCATATTTTAAAAGAACTGGTGACATGCTTAGTAATTTTAGCTGTCTTCACTAAATCACTTTGATTTAAAATAATAATAACAACATGTATTCAGTGAAACTTTGTGTTGAAGATAGAGATTTTAAATATATTATCCATTTCCTCTTCTGCTAGTTGCCAAAGAATTGCTAAATATATTATCTTCCTTCATGGAGATTAAAGAGCCAATGAAGATTAGACACAAAAAAAGTGAGTGAAGAATGGAAATGGCCAATATATTTGTACAATGATTGGCACATGAGATTATTACTCATAAGATCAAAGAAATGAAACCACTTTGACTCATCATGCTCCTGCATTCAGCTAGTTTACAATATAACAATTCCATGGAGACTATTCAATTTGCCACATTTGTTCTTATTATTCTAAATTTACCTCTGCCAAATTTAGATTATTGTGTGAGACATTATATTAGCTACTATAATTACAGAAAAACATGATTTGGACTCTCTTGTTGAGTTGTAGTATTCTGTAGGACAAGATACAGAAAAGTGAGTTATTGATGCAGAAAGCAGGTGATAAATTTTATAATAAAACTATGCATAAAGCATTATAAAAGAACTGCTAGATGTGACTTATTTTTCCTCTCAATGTTCATTTCAATTGACTGATTAGTCTCATTTTACAAATTTATTTATCCATTCTTTCCTTTTGATTTGTCTTTATGCGTTAAGTCCCTTTCTTCCCAATAACTAATGCACAAGATTAGGGTGATAATACGTTGATCCCAATATTGCCCAGCACCTCAGGAGAGTGTATTCTAGAGCTATAGGGAACCAAAGTCCATTTTGTATGTTGTCACTGATGAAAATAAGAGAGTTAGAATGTATTTTCACAGGATAATTTTATATTAGTCTTTACTGAAAATTATCTTTGAATTTTTTTATCTATTCATATAGTTCATCTTTATAGAAACTTCTTTAAAACCTCCAGAAAATAATGGAAAATTATGTATGTTTTGTAAGTAAAAAATCATATAAAGATATCTGTACCAAATATTCACTGAACATGTACTATTATCCTCCTTAGAATTATACTACATTTATAAATAAATATGCATACCAACCCACTTTTCCCCAAATAATAATTTGTGTTGTAGTCAGGATGATGTTTCTGAAATACAAAACTGATCTAACCATGTTATTCTCCTTAATTCCTTCCATTTTTCTCAGGATGAAATTTAGCTTGCTTAGCATATCTTTTAAGGTACTTCTCCCTCATACCTTGAGTTATTGCCACACAAAACTACGGTCTTCCCAGGACCAATTTCGCTTCTAGTCTCGACCCTGCTTGAAAAGCACTTCACATTTTTAATATGTATGCCCACTTATTCATCCTGTTAGTCTCAGGTTTTTTTCACCTTGTCCAGTAATCTGTTTCTCAAATTCTCTAGATTAGATTAGATTCTTTCATAGGCTTTCCTATAGCAATCTCCTACTATCTATTAAACTGCTTTATTATATCCTATTAGGTTGTAAAAATAAACAAACAAAAACAAAACAAAACCAAAAAAACAAACACAAAGACAAAGTTAGTAATAGTACATTTTGCCGTCACATTGGATTACCAGACATGACTATCGTAACATTGTGAAGTATATGCCATTATATATCCACACTATAAATGGGGAAACTGAGGCTTAAGGGGGTTAAATTCAAGTCACTTAAATAGTAAGGGGTAAAGCTAGAGTGCAGAGCCAAGTGGTCCGACTTCAGAGCCTAGACTATTCGCTATTTTTAATGATCTCTCCTTTTTGCCATTTTATTTCTAATGTCTGCCACATTAGTCATTGACAAGTGTTAGAGAAGGCAGAGCTATGAAAGCATATGAAGAGAGATCTTTGAAATAATGGAATAATTTTATATCTTGACTGTCATGGAAGTTACAGAAATCTGTCCATATGGCAAAATTACATAGAGTAAATATGGCACACACACAAAGTGCTTTAAAAAAGGTGAAATCTGCATAGCGTCTGTGGAATTTACCAACGTCAGTTTCTTGGTCGTGCTATTATACTACAGTCAAGCAAGATGTTACTATTGGGGGACTGGGTGAAATGCCTTCTCCATATTATTCTTTGCAACTTCTTGTGAATCTATAATTATTTCAAATTAAAAAGTTCAAAAATAACTAAAAAATTTTTTGAAAATAAAAATTTATTTGCCTCACAAAAGAACAAATATAAATAATAGTTTCATTTAGTTATGCCATCTTGATTATCAAGCAATTAGTTTTGGTAAGTTGGATGCTCTTTGCTTATTAACTCCTCTTATTATGTCTCTGTTTCATATGTATGAATATATATGAATATATATTTCATATGTATGAATCTCTCTCTATATATAAAATATATAATATATTCATATTATATATAATATATAATATATTCAAATTATATATAATATATAATACATTCATATTATATATAATATATATTATGATATATAATATATAATATAATACATTCATATTATATATAATATATAATATGTATATATTTTCATATTATATATTATAATATATACATATATTATATATAATATGTATAATATAATATGTATACTATATAATATGTATATATTATATATTATAGAGAGAGAGAGAGAGAGAGAGAGGGAGAATGATACATACATATCTCAGAGATACTGTGGGATCAGTTCTGGACCTCCAAAATAAAGCAGATACTACAATAAAGTGAGTTAAATTGAATTTTTTGTTTCCTATTACATATAAAATTTAGGTTTATATTATAGTCTTTAGTCTATTAAGTGTGTAATAGTATTACATCTAAGATAACGATGTTGACACCTTCATTAAAAACACTTTATTGCACTAAAGAGGGCACATGATATGATGAGCACTGGGTGTTATACTTAACTGATGAATCATTGAACATTACATAAAAACTACCTTAACTAATTGATTTTAAATAAAAAGAAACAAATAAATAAATAAAAAAAATACTTCATTATTAAAAAATGCTAACCATCATCTGAGCTTGCAGCCAGTTGTAATCATTTTGCTGATGGAAGGGACTGCCTTGATAATGATGGCTGATGATTGATCAGGGTGGTAGTTGCTAAAGGGCAGGATGACTATGGGAAATTTTTTTTAAATTAAGTTTTCATTTTAATTCCAGTATAATTAACATACAGTGTTGTATTAGTTTCAGGTATACAAGAGAGTGATTCAACAGTTCTATACATTACTCTGCTCATGATGATAGGTGTACTCTTTAATCCCCATCGCCTATTATACCCATCGCTGAGCCATCTCTGCTCTGGTAACCATTAGTTTGTTCTCTGTAGTTAAGAGTCCAATTCTTGGTTTGTCTCATTCTCTTTCTCTTTGTTTGTTCGTTCTGTTACTTAAATTCCAAATACAGGTGAAATCATATGGTATTTGTCTTTCTCTGAGTTATTTCACCTAGCATTATACATTCTAAATCCACCCATGTTGCTGCAAATGGCAAGATTTCATTGTTACGGCTGAATTATATTCGTGTGTGTGTGTGTGTGTGTGTGTGTGTGTGTGTGAGAGAGAGAGAGAGATAAAGAGTGTGTATATACATATATATGTGTGTGTGTGTGTATATATATATATATCTCACATCTTTATCTTTTGATTTATCAATAAACACTTCAGCTGCTTTCATAACTTGGCTATTATGAAAAATGCTTCAATAAATATACACTTGGAATTAGTGTTTTTCATGTCAATTTCTTAAAATAAGACAACAATAAAATTTGCTGTATTGATTGATTCTTCCTTTTGCAAACTATTTCTCTATAGTAGGCAATGTTGTTTGAAAACATTTTATTCACAATGGAACTTCTTTCAAAACTGGAGTCAATCCTTTAAATCCCTGTCACTACTAGAGTGAGTAAGTTTGTGCAATATTCCAAATTCTTAGCTGTCATTTCCATGATCTTCACAGCTTCTTCCCCAGGAATAGATTCCATCTCAAGAAACCACTTTCTTCACTTATTAGAAACAACTTTTCATTGGTTAAAAAAAAAAAACCACATATGATATTATAGTAATTAAGTCATCTTCAGGCTATGTTTCTAATTTTAGATCTGTTGCTATTTCCTCATCTGCAATTACTTCATCCACTGAAGTCTTGAAACCATCAAAGTCATTCTTGAGAGTTGCAATCAACTTTTTCCAAAATCCTGTTAATGCTGGTATTTTGACTTCTTCCCATGAGTCACAAATGTTCTTAATGGCATCTAGAATAGTGAATCCTTTCCAGAAAGTTTTCAGTTTACTTTGTCCAGATGTACCAGATGAATACTTATCTGTCACAGCTATGATCTTAAGAAAAGTATTTTTTAAATAGTAAGATTTGAAAGTTGAAATGACTCCTTGATTCATGAGCTGCAGAAAGGATATTAGTAGGCATAAATACAACATTAATCACATTGGATATCTCCATCACAGCTCTTGAGTTACCAGGTATATTGTAAATGGATAGTAATATTTTGAAAGAATTTTTTTTTTTTTTTTGAGCAGTAGCTTTCAACAGTGGGCTTAAAATATTAGGTAAACCATGTTCCAAATGGATGTTATTATTGGGGCTATGTTGTTTCATTTATAGAGCACAAACAAAGTATATTTAGCCTAATTCTTAAGAGCCCTAGGACTTTTGGTATGGTAAATGAGTGTAGACTTCAACTTAGTCACCAGCTGCATTAGCTCCTAACAAAAGTATGAGCCTGTTCTTTGAGGCTTCAAAGCTTTGAAGCCAGGCATTGACTTCTCTCTAACTATGAAAGTCCTTCCAATAGAAGATGCCTTCTTCCAATTGAAGGCTTCTTTGTCTACATTGAAAATCTGTTGTTTAGTGTAGACACCTTCATTAATTATCTTAACTAGTTCTTTTGGATAATTTGCTGCAGCTTCTACATCAGCACTTACTGCTTCACCTTGTGCCTTTATGGTATAAAGATGGCTTTTCTTAAACTTCATGAAACAACCTCTGCTAGTTCAGACTTTTCTCTTGCAGCTTCCTTACCCCCTGGTTCATTTTAAGGAATTAAAGAGAGTTAGTTCTTACTTTGGATTAGACTTTGGCTTCAAAAATAGTTTGATCTCTGTGTAGACTCAAAAAGGTTTGATCTGTGCAGACCAGTAAAATTTTCTTTATATTAGAAGTAAGGCTGTTTTGCTTTCTCATCATTCATGTATTCACTTGAATAGCACTTCTAATTTCCTGCAAGGACTTTTTGTTTGCATTCACAACTTTGTTAATTTGGTGTAGGACACCTAGGTTTTGGCCTATTTCAGCTTTCCTCACTAAATTTGATCATTTCTAGCTTTCAGTTTAAAGTGAGAGGTATGCAACTCTTCTTTTTGCTTGCCCACTTAGAAGACCTGGATTGCTAATTGACCTAATTTCAATATTGTTTCTCAAGAAATAGGGATGTCCGAGGAAAGGGAGAAAAATGGAAGAAAAAATGAGTTGGTAGAATGCAAGAACAAACAGAACAATTATCAATGAAATTTTCTGTCTTTATGTGGTGTGTGGTTCATTTTGCCCCAAAACAATCGCAATAGTGATATCAAAGATCACTGATCACGGATCACCATAGCAAATATAATAGTAGTAGTAATAATAATAATAATATGGTTTAAAATATTATAAGGGTATTAAATTGGCACAGAGGCACAGAGTGAGCACATGCTGTTGGAAAAATGCCACCAGATGACTTGCTTGAAGTAGGGTTGCCACAAACCTTCAATTTGTAAAAAGCATGACATACACAAAGTACAATAAAGTGAAACGCAATAAAACAAGAGGTATCTCTGTCTCTTTGTGTGTTAATATATGTATATGTATCCTACAACCACCATCCTTCACAAAGGAAAAAAAAATCAGAAAACGGGCTTACATATCAACTTTTTCTTGGGAAATTACAAGACAATTGTAAGCTTACAGAAAAGGAGGATACATCTTTATAGGGTGGTACTTCATATCACTATTGGCCGCCATATTATTTATTAATAATACCAAGTGAAGCATAAGGAAAAAAAAGTAAGATAATAGATCAGGTAAAATAAGATAGATTTTTATCACTTGCACTGTTCCATTCTCACGAAGTAGATGTTTCTAATTTAGCTCCTAGACGAAGGAACAAAGGCCTGCACTAGTGGCCAAGGGAACAGCTGGTTAAGTCCAAGAAACTGGGAGTTGCGCAGTGGATACTGGATTCCTTCCCACCCTGAGTGTACAACAAATCTTGTCACCTAATGCTAAGAACCATTTTTTCAATGCAGTGCCTTTTTCTTTTCTTAAATTACTAGGGAATTTAGGTGATCCTCTTTCAAGTCAAAAAGACAAATCTAGCTAAGAGTCAGGACACCTAATTTGACTGTTTGTTGCTCCCACTATTCTTCCACTCACACTATACTAAAATAAGAAAGAAGTATGAAAGCTTAAACTTGAGAAAAAAACATGAAGTTTCACTTACATTTACTTTATATTATGTGTTCCACTGTTAGGGAATGATTCCAAAAAGTGAGACATGATTGTGTTTACAAGACAAAAATAACCCTTGGTGGATGAACATTTTTTTATATATAAAATAGAATTGATTACAAAAACAATCACATAAAGAACACAATGCCTATGAAAACATGGAATTATATCTTTTAATATATTTGGATAAAAGAGCACTATAGGGAAAGTGCCTCACCTGAATTTTTCTACTTATAAAAAGTTTATTTCAACCAACACTAAATAAAGAAATATTTCAAACATGTATGAAATTTTAATAGATTTTTATAATCATTCTATGGCTATAATAACATAGAAAACAAAACTCAGGGAATATATTTTAGCTTTTATTCCAATATTTTAAGCAAAATTTGGAGACTGAAAAATGAAACCTACAGATATGCAAGTAACCAAATACAATACAGAGTAAAAATTAATAATTTAGTGTCAACCCTCCAAATTTTTTCTTCTCTTTCAATACGATATTGGTGTTTTTCTTTATTATCTGATGCTAGAATAAAAGTATAATTTTCCATCCCCTTTGCTCCCTTTTTTCAATATTCTTTTTCTCTCTCTTCTATTGCCAGTTATCCCTATTGCCTGGTTCTTGTTCGGCTTTATTCTTGCTTTACATTTTGTAATAACCTTCTTTGGATTTCTATTGTTCTTTTTGATTGCACCTGTGAACAACAGGGCTATAGACTAATGACACTGAGCCAGAATTCTGGCTCGACTTTGCCAAACAGCTTTCAAACTTCCTGAATGAAGTCTAGTGGGCTCCAATATCTGCCATTTTCTTGAACTCCAGACTTGAATTTCCAGCTACAGTCCTTGCCTTGCCTGTGTCTAGTGGTCCCAGTTCTTCATCTATTCCTCCTTCTAGCACTCATGTGTCTACTTGCATGTCAATCTCCTTATTTAAAATATTAACATCTCCAAGGCAGTAATTTTGTCTTATGCATTTTGAATCATCATTGCCTGTCAGAATGCCTTCCAAATAACAGATGCTTATTAAATAATTGCTGAATAATATGACACAAGAAATGCCTGGATTCTTAAATGTGTATTAACAAGGTTATGATAAATATCTGGCAAAATTTTGCCTATATTTTTCAGAAAATAAAGAGTATCTTTAATTTTGTAAAGGCTGCATTTGAGAGCAAAGACTACTATTTTGTTGATTTATGAAAAACTCTGGATCCTCTTGATGAAATATATTCCAAAAAGCTAAAGAGGACAATATAATTTTAATGACTACATATTTTAAAAAAATGTTCAATGTACTAAGAAGGAAATTCAGTTGAAAGTTTTCATAGTGGGATTTTTAGAAGTTCCTAAAATATTAAAGTTCCTAAAACTAAAAGTTCCTAAAATATTAACTTTTTACCTAGTCCATCCAAAGCACCTAAATGTTGATGCTGTCTTGAACATCCCCTATTTATTGTCTATAAAGCTTGTAATGACTCTGTCAGGGATGCAGCATTTTCCCTTTACAAAGGAGAAGGGATGTGGAAGCAGAAGGGTAAAGTTACTAGTCTTGAATACACAAATGGTAAGTAGGAGAGTCTTTCCAACACAAGTTTACCTGACCTGAAACTCCCAAAGTCCATGTTATTTCTACCACATCTTGCTTCAAGTAAAAAGAACACTAGTTTTGAGGTCAGGAAACTTGGATTTGTCTCTAAATTCTGTAATTTAGTAGCTTTTTGAATTCAAACATTCTCTTTTACAATTAAGAGTCTCAGTTTCCTCATATAGGTAGTCTAAATAATATGATTTAACTCCCAGGGTTTCTATAAAGACCAAGAAAATATTGTTGCAAGTGCCTGCTACATAGTAGTCACTGAATAACATTATTGATCTTCTTTGAAGGTTGTGGCTCTTGTTTGTCCTTGAAAATGTGAATTGCAATTGTGGGTATGCAAAACAACTCCTGTTTCCTCTGTCCTTTATTTTCCCATATAAATAAATTCCTTTTATATGGTAGGGTTATGGAAATCTATAATCCATATCTGTAAAGAATTTTAAAGTATTTTTTGTTTGTTTGTTTTGTTTGTTTGTTTGTTTTCTCTCAGTGTTAGCTAAACATCATAGCATCAAAAGGTATAAAGCTGCTACGCTGGACCATTGCTTACAAACAAAATTTTGTTGTCGCTCATTCTGCTTCCTGGTCAAATGGAGCTATAGAATAATACTGATGGAGAAAAGAAAAGGGTTTCTGTTTGTAGTGAAGATCATTCTTTACTTCTTCCACTTTTTAACTGCCTGGGTTGATTCTGTTACACATAAATCACGAAAGAGTTAAAATTGTCAGATTCATAGATATTTAATAGGACTGATTCCAATATAGTTTTGCTTGAAAAGAAATGGAACACCAGTCCATTTTCAACTATATACTTACTCTCAACCACAGACACTATTAATAGCATGCTTAGATAATCTAAACTAACTTTTATATTACATTTAACTTTTCTAAACTGTCAGGTAAATATAAGAAATGCTGTGATTAATTGTATGCATTTAGTAAGATTTATCTCCTTTAAGTCAACCTGATAAATTACAGCTGTATATATTTTATTCAGATGAATTATATCTGAATTTGGGATCTCTAAATAGTGGTAGGTTTAAACAGTTTTTGGATTCTATCTGGTACCAAACTGACTACATTATTAAAATGCAATAATCTATAGCTCAGCATTCTTTTGATATAGTTATCAAGGATTAGAGAACTCCTGTGATAAGACACACCATGGATATGAAGAAGCAGATTTTTTATTTCATAAGGTTGATGAGAGGTAAATATTCAAATCGAATTTTTGATGTATGAAGCTACAGCAGTATCCATAGGAAAATGAACATCTGCATGGATTGTGTTTGCTGGCACCATGGAAAATAAAGATTTAAAATAGCTTGCACCACCTTAAAAAAAGCAGTGAAGAGTTTTAGCTTTTAACTGCTAACCATGGAATATCCACTACATTAATGAGCAGTTTCAGTCATGTGCTTATGTGTACATACTTGTGCAGTGACAATTATTTGCCCACTTCCTGCTTTTCTCTAGGTATAGGGCTCTGCTTCCTTACTGCACTTTTTAACAATCACTTATATTTTGTTTCAAAAACCATTGCCTGCCCTGTCTCTGATATACACTTACTTTGGGAAATTGTTTTAGATCTGCTCTCATGACCTGGAACATTTAATGAAAAACATCTAAGGTAAGCCTTCTCCTTTCATTTTAATTCTTCATCTGCCTTCCATTATTCCCTTACATAGCCACTGGTATCCTTGCTTCATTTAATGTCAGGGGTTACAACGTGTTACTTTATAGTTCTTTTACCTCCTTGCAGGAGCTATATCTTACTTTCGCTTGATAATAAAGCAGGTGTCTCACAGAAACCTACTTCCCAAAACAATGGAAGCCCCAACTCATATACTAATTCAACTTCTTTTTTTTTTTTAAGATTTTATTTATTTATTTGAGAGAGAATGAATGAGAGAGAGCATGAGAGAGGAGAAGGTCAGAGGGAGAAGCAGACTCCCCAGGGAGCTGGGAGCCCAATGTGGGACTCGATCCTGGAAGTCCGGGATCATGACCTGAGCCGAAGGCAGTCGCTCAACCAACTGAGCCACCCAGGCTCCCCCTAATTCAACTTCTAAATGACACTCCTACCATGTTTAAATTTGTCTTCCATGTCTCTGAATCTGATTATAGATCTGTCTGGTAAAATAAAATGTGTTCTAGAACTCATTTCCTCTTTCCTCCCTAAATTCAGATTTTAGATCTCATTATTTTTTATCATCGTATCTATGTCCAAGACTGGTCTTAAATTTTAGTGTGGGACTGAGAATCTATACCTGGGTGAGAAATTATACCAGCTACCAAGGATATGATGTATTTATTGGGCCCAGAATCACACCATTACGTCAGTGAAATTTTCCTGTTAACAGGAGTCGATCTCATGATCTAAATATTTTAGAGTTAGTTGGAGAAATTTAATATTTGTTTAATGCTTCAGTGTGTCAAATATCATGCTAAGTGCATTGCACACCTTAGTGAGAAGAATTACTATTTAGACCTTAGAATTAATATTTAGACTTTTCCACTTACTATCTTGGTAGCATTGAATGAATAACAAAATCTCAATTTCCTCATTTATATAAAAAAGATAACAGTACAATTAGCCATATAAGTATGTTATGAGTATTAAACAAGATAACACATGTGAGTAAAATTAAGAACCTGAAGAAAAACAAATAGTAAGGAGTGCAGTCAGAACACTAATATTTTTTTTTCCATTTTTAGAGCCCATGTTCTTTCCATTATAATCTCCTATCCAATACAGACATCACCTCTACAATAGTTCTGAGAGATGGTGATACACACTTTGTCCCAACAAAGCAGAATTCTTAAGTGGGGGGGGGGGGAAATCTGTCCCTAAATTCTACTTGCTGCATCAGCTTAAAACAGAAGTCTGAACCAATTCCCTTTCTTTGTTCTTTTTTCCAACAATTCCTGATTTTCTCCTGGGGCCCTCCTGAACTTTTCCATATGTTCCACAGTTTCCCTGAATTTAATGATAATTATACTGATGCCAGCAATAACCTAATAAAAGGAAAAAGTACCTGGATAGGCAGGGTCTCTCTGATTTGTATAGATGTTATCTATAATCACTGGTATTATGATAAACTCTAAGTCAGATGCTCAGCCTAATTGCTTACCACTCATTTCTTTGAGTCTATGTATCCACTGTATCTGTGGTTCTTTCTCAAACACAAAGAACATGGATTTTTCCTCATGTACCATTCCAGGTAAATCAGTAACAGAATATCCACCTGAAATATTGCACAGCCAAGCACTGGACTTACAACCAATGACTGCCTTCCTCAATCTCCATTTATTAGAAGATTTCTGCCCCTATATCTCACTGTTAGCCCAAATCTGTAGCAAGATTTATCAAGACCTGATTACCTGCCATTTGGATGACTACTGATCACTTGATTTCTGTCTGCTACCAAGGACATGAAAAACATCAGCTTCAAAGTTAGGACAGAACTTGACTTAAACAACTTTCCACAAGATTTGGATATGGGTAAGTCATATATAGATGCTTCTAAGACTAAGCATTACACTATATATGCAAACTACCTAATATGTACCTAATGATACCTGGCATTATTAAAGAAAAGCAATGGATTTTTGTTGTTGTTGTTGTTATTCATGCATTCTACTTTTGTGGGTGCTTGACTTGGTTTGGACCTTTTAATAGTGATATTCATATTTTACTTCGTCCTAACCTAATCTTGAAGTTTTAAAATTTTGCATAATCTTGTCAGCATTTCTGGACTCATGATTTCTCTTTTCTCTGATATAGCCTCATCCAAATACCACCTGAGCTAGTGCTGAAATATGATTCAATGTTCTCAAATCCTAAATTAAGCACTCTGGAATATAATTTGTTGCTATTGATGAACAAATCATCAGTAATCTTTGTGTATAACCCGCAACTACATGTATACTATCTAAGGAGTAAACATGGAAAATTTGGGGATTATAGAGCTGTAACAGACACACATCTACAGAAGTGATAAATAGCCTACTACAAATCAGTACTTTTGGAAAATGAAACACCTTTTCATACCCATTGCTACACAGAATTGTGTGTCCAAGACTTTTCCTTTTACAAAAGTATCCCAAAATTCTAACTAAAGCACTTTAATTGTATTGAGTAAAATTTCTACACTAGATTCTCATGTAGAAAGTACATCATTAACATTTTAAAAGTGGACACTTTTTTTAAACTTCTGACCTAAAAGAATATGCTTCTATTAAAACAAAAACAGCTCTTACATATTTCCTTTACATTTTGCTGTGTTTTGATGCTCTTTTTTTTTCTTTTTAAACAAATCTTCCAAATATTTTCTTCTTTACAGAAAGCTGAGAATTTTAGGGGAAAAAAGACTGGGACTTCAAAATCACACAGAATGGATGCCTTAAAGATAGACATCAGTATTGTAACAGAAGGCCAGTTTATACAAATATAAGCATGAACAAGCAAAGAGCAAGAGAACAAAAATTTGAATGCTACCTGGATTTTTATACAGTGATTGACCTAAAAAAAATCCATTCTAAGCTATTTGCATCATTTGTCATGCCAATGTCAATTCCAGGAAGAAAAGTGGACATTTGGGAAGTACCATGGAAACTGACATTAGAAGCTTAAGGACAAGCTTAAGAAATGGACCTGCATATTCATCTGTTAGAAAGGAGAATAGTATTGAAACAAATTTTAACAGGTCATATTGTAATGTTTTTTCCTCCACTGTAAAATTAAAATACTCCTACAGTTCTATAATCTCCACTTAATGAATTTTCACAGCTATTGCCTTGAGACTTAACGCTTAACACTGTTCCAGTCATAATAACCTGCATACATATATATGCATGAAAATGAAAAACTTAGCTGGGTAAATTTACTGCTTGTTACTAGTTTGCTAGACCTGATGTTACAAAGGATTACAAATTGAGTGGCTTGAAAAATAGAAATACATTCTAGAGGCTAGAAGTCTGAAATCAAGGTGCTCATTAGGTTGGCTCCTATAAGAGAAGGGTCTGTTCCAGGCTTCTCTCTTTGGATTGTAGATGACTGTCTTCTCTCTGTACCTTCACAACGTCTCTTGTCTATGCATGTCTATTTCTGTGTCCAAATTTCCCCTTTAATTTATAAAGACATGAATCATATTGGAATTAGGTCGTGCCCTAATGAACCATTTAAACTTGATTACTTCCATTAAAAAAAACAAAACAAAACAAAACAAAACAAACAAAAAAATCTTTCAAATGAAGTCACATTCCAATATATTTCTTAGAACTCCAACATATTTCTTCTTGGGGGACACAATCCAATGGCAGTCACCACCCTTACCCACTCTTCTAACCCTGTTTTGGTATGCCTTATTCTCCTTGCTGGGAAAATTTGCTGAACAAGCAAGAAAGTCATCAGCCTGCAACAATTACTAGTAACCAGAAAAGATTTCCAATTTCTAGTATGCAGCTTAGTTGTTTGGTAGAATAACATGGATTCATTAAACATTTTATTATAACTTAAGACTATTTTCAGCAATTGATATGATAGGTTTGTAAGATAGAGAAAGTTTTGAGCTCACATGAAATTTTGAGATCATTTTATTACATTCCACAAACCTTCCCCCGGATGTTCTCATAGTGCAGTGGTAGCTAGACTATGTGATGCACTACTTTACTTATCTATAGTTCATTTACACAAGATTGGTTTCCCTATATCATTAACATATTAATGGGGTTCAAGTGGTATATAACCAGAAATGATGCCTGATCGGTATAATCTCTTCTGGATCTTTTGTTCCCCTTATTAAAACTTTAGCTTTGTTCTTCACTCATCTCATTTATTAGGTCTTAAGAGTATAAATACTGAACTTTCCCCTTAAATATCTCCCATGAATTAAATAAGCTAACACATTCTATTTCTACTAATTAAATCTAGCTCTATTCTTCAATAAAAATATATTTATATTTTGATCAATTACTCAATAAAGTTAATAATCATAACAGAAAATAGAGGTGAGTACATAAAATAAGACTCAGATTTATTAAACATAATATATATTTCCATAAGAATTTTTCTCTAACTCATGGTAATTCTCCTGTCTTTATCTTCTCATTTAGCTACATGACATATCTATTTTTTATTCTTGATAACTCATATTTTATCTAACAAATTTGGAATTTGTGGTATTTAAAACACCTGGTGTATAGGTTACACAACTATACATTTTGTAGATATAAGCTAGTACAAAATGTGATATGCCTAAAAAGATATAGGACATGCTCCCTATCCTTGAGTAAATTAACTTTAAGTGTAGGAGTGTAAAGTTTACATAGGAGTGTAAATATCATATGCAGCTTTGTCAAATGGTTGGCCCAGAGAGAAAGCAACAGTTCAGACAGAAAGCCAGCACTTGTATTGAGGGACATCAAGAAGTGTTCCATGACAAATATAAGATTGATTAATCTCAATAGGATAAGACTCAAGGAAGGAGAAATTTTAGAGTATTGTGTTAGCAAAGGAGAAATGTTCAATGATTCATTAGTTGTGTATAACACCAAGTCCTCATCACAACACATGCCCTCCTTAACACCCATCACCTGGCTACCCCATCCTCCCAATCCTCCTTCCTTCTGTAACCTTCAGTTTGTTTCCTAAGGAATACTTAGAATATCAAGTGAATTTAGATTATTTTCCTACTAGCATGGGACATCTTTGAACAAAGTTTACAAGAAGACATTTTTAGTACATTTTCTATTATTATTCTGTAGAAGATATTTGAAAGACAAAAAACTTTTGGTAAGAAGTGATAACATCCAGGGAAAGAGAAAAAGAGGTATATACAAGAGAGCCAAAAGGAGAAAAAAATATATATATACATATACATATGTATATATATATATATATACACATACATATGTGTGTGTATATATATATATATATACACACACATAACCTTGATGGTTGACTAAGTTTACTTTGAGGTTATAAAGTAGAAAATATAAGAACTGATGAGTTTCACTTTCAACATGTTGGATATTGGGTAAAAATCATAACTAAGGATATAAATTTGGGAATAAATCACAGGCAGTTGGCAAATTAAGTCAGAAATGTATTTAACAGATATTTATACCTATCAAGTGCTAAACTTGGAGATAAAGTGGGAAATAAGATAGACATAATCTCTTCTGTTTAGTTTAGTGGGGAATACAGACACACACAAAAAGTAAATAAATAAGTGTTTGAGAGAATATATAGAGAAAAAGGCACCAGGCCAATTACCCTATGACGAATACAGTAGTTCAGTGTCAAGGTAACTATGTGAAGAGATTCTTGGTGATGAAAAATGATCAGCTGGGAGAACAACAACAACAACAAAAACATTTTAACTTTCTGAAAACATCATTCTGGGTTGTTTTTAGTTTAGTTTTGTTTTTTATTTCTATCCTAAGCAGTAGCATTTTTCTTTAACATGCAGAGATAAAATCCCTCATTAGAGATCACAACATTCTCAAAGACAATGGAGTCTTTCTCATTGAGCTTATTTTAATAGTCTCTCTTCTGTCCCACATTTTAGGAGGAAGCAAAGTGGAATGATGCAGGGTGCAAAAATGCTGCCTTGATTTTCTACAATGTAAATAAGGTACCATTTTTATCCATCTTTCTGAGATGGAGAACCTTCTTTCAAGTCAACTAGACATTTCAACACTTGGAGAACTCTTTCTATGAGATTGCTTGAAAAATTTGGCTTCTGCTTATCTTCCTCGAGCTGATTCATTAGTTGCAGAATAAGGTACCCTAATCCTCCTAAGGTACTCCCAATCTTCCTCCCTGAACCTCCTGATCACTCACTCCAGGGAGTGAGAAGGGGCAGTTTGTCCTTGAAAACTGTGGTAGATTATGTTTAGCCCACTTGTGCTCAGGCAACGTTTGAAGGGGACAAAGTTAGTAATTGGCCTTACCCTTACAATTTAAGCCTAATTAATATGAAGTATAATAATGACGATGCAAATCATTAAATGTATTACATTAATTGTAGTAAGTTGCGTTAGATCACACCATTCTATTTCAGAAGGGGAAATGAACTTTCTATGCTGGTCTTAATATGCTTACATAGAAGGCAATTTGTTAACACTTTTAAAATTTAGAGAAATCATTATTTTTTTAATTATTTCTTAAAAATCAATCTTAAGTCCTGTCATAAGCAGGAAGATTTTTTTCTACCTATTTTAAGGTAGTATAAACCTTGTTGAGTTTCCTTATTTATTATCTATTTTTGTTGATTTCTAAATGTTTTGTAAGTCTGTCATTTTAAGATTTTGGATTTTAAGCTTTCTTTTTTTAATATTTTATTTATTTATTTGACAGAGAGAGAGAGACACAGCAAGAGAACACAAGCTGGGGGAGTGGGAGAAGGAAAAGCAGGCTTTTTGAACAGGGAACCTGATGCGGGGTTCGGTCCAAGGACCCGGGGATCATGACCTGAGTGGATGCTTAACCGACTGAGCCACCCAGGTGCCCTTAGATTTTTAACTTTTATCCAAGTGTCTGCTTATAAATCAAATAACACACCATTAAATACATTACATACATTCAATAAATTTTTGTTGTGTGACCGAGACATTGGAAATTGCCACCTAAGGATTGTGAGAAACATTTGCACATAGGACTTGGTCTGGTGTAAGCATATTAACATTGGTATTTGGCGGAGAAGGGAGCAGTTTAATATGAGATTAAAACTGCTTTCTATAAAATTTGTATAACCCATCTTTCTTTACTATAAAATATATAATGGAATAAAGTCTGTCCCTTTGAGGACAAAACACTGTATTTGGAAATAACATGAAAACCACCTAAACAGCTCTTTCTTCCCATGAGTCCTATCCTTGTGCTTTAACAAAAACACCTTTTGGGGGCACCTGGGTAGCTCATCCATTTAAGTGGCTTTCTCTTCATTTCTGCTTAGGTCATGATCTTAGGTCATGAGATTGAGTCCCACATGAGGCTCTGTGCTCAGCGTGGAGTCTGCTTGAAATTCTCTCCCTCTTTCTCCATCACAAGCACATACTCTCTTTATAAAATAAATAAGTAAACAAAATCTTTATGAAAAACAACTTGTTGCACAGTAAATAATCTCAAATTGAAATGTTACTCAACAGGCAATTGATATCTTTAAAGCATGATGTTCAGTTTTTGTTATCTTATGATATGTAAAATAATAGACAAATCAATGACAGGTCAAAATCCATTTCTTACATGGTTAATAAAATGTTAAAAACCTGTCAGAAATATGCTTTCTTCTAAAGTTACATGTTGATATGCACTCTATAAAAGGT
This sequence comes from Martes martes, assembly GCF_963455335.1. Lineage (NCBI taxonomy): Eukaryota > Metazoa > Chordata > Mammalia > Carnivora > Mustelidae > Martes > Martes martes. Next base: position 82,864,721 of record NC_137898.1, on the reverse strand, counting down.
GGAATTATTTTTTTAAGAATTAACTCAGTAAAATGATTATAGAGGACTACTATGATTGTCTGAAAAAAAAATCCAATTCTCAATGCTTCTAGAATGTATATGTATGTATAAAAATCTCAAAATGACCAGTTGAGATGTAAGGATATTCATTTAGACATAGTCTATATTAGGAGGATATAGAGTTCTCCTGCTTTGAAAATAATTAACCAACCATCTTCAGCCTTTCAGAAATAGATTCAAAGTGTAACTATGACTCATAATTTTAATTTTCTTAAATGTTACCTCTCATAATTTAATTGTATCCACTTTCTCTAATCTTATTTGATTAATAAAGGGCACTATTAAAAGCATATATATCACAGGCATCATTTTGAGTTTTATAGGATTTTAAAAATTGACTTTAACATTTATCATGGATAAAAATGAAATATATCATTGCTTGTCAGTAAAAGTGATGTTTTTCATGTATATTAAAATATGAATTGTTCCCTAATGTGAAAGTCTTAAAGTTCTACAGTAATATTAGTAATATTTTATGATCACATATAATGTGATGATGTGAAGTATCACCTAGACATGTCCTTTCCTATTCCCTGAGGTTACCAACTGTCTCTTTCCAACTGAATGCTAAAGAAGTGCTGGACTTTTAGCCCACACCTGAGGAAAACAAAAACAAAAACAAAAACAAAACATATTTTTGATTCTAATTTTTTTTTAAAAAGTGATTTTTCAAAGGGCACAATTTTCTAACCTTCCACTAAGGTATTAAAGAACAAAAAAGATCTTTCTCTCTCTCTCTCTCACACACACACACACACACACACACACACACACACATACACTTCATGAAAGGCCTGCAGGATAGAAGTAGTATAGATAGCTTTAGAGAGTCATAATTGGAAAATCTAAAATTGTGGTTCTTCATATACCTCCCACAGTATGCAGGGATATCTAGAAATAAGGGAGACTGGCATCATACTCCCTGCATGAATTCTTGCCACCAGAGGAATCTCTGGACACATCTTAATGGTCAGAATTGTAGGTAAATACTAGAAAGAGACAGCAGATTGTCATAGCAGGGAGAAAGAGGTCAAGGAGAGCTTCCTATTCCTAAAGCACAGAGGTGGCCTAGGAAGGAATCAATCATCCAGAAACTCGGACAACTAAGAATAGATGTAGAACATTCATTGGGTTGCCACTCACCTGCCTCACCCCAAGGAAACATCCATATGGGAATCCTCCCCAAAAAGTTGTGGGCCAGAACACCCACTGAGGATCTAGGGGAAAAGGTGGTCATTTCTCATAGAATTCCTGGCAGCTATGAGGGGGAGACGAGATGGGCACTTGAGGAACACCTTGTGTCCCATAGAAGGGCCAGAATAAGATGTAATGTGAGCTGCAAAGCTACATATGTGACAAAAAGCAGCTGATAGAACCAGTGCCAGAGAACAGGTCGGTTAATGATTCTAACAGTTGGTAATTGATTGATTACCAGTTGGTAACCAAGCACAAACTAAGCAAACTGTTTTCACTCAAAGAGTCCTAGACATAAATAGAGACTCTACTCTCTACCTGCTATTCTCACTGCACTGTTTTTGTGTGAGCTTGAAGTCTTTTGGAAGTTTAGAGTCAGTAACAAGAAGGGGAAAGTTTAGAAATAGTTAAAATTTCCAAATCTTTATTCTATATGGACTATTCAAATCTGAAGTGAATGAAAAATATTACTGGAGTAGACTGAATTTTTTTATTAATTATTTTTATTAACATATAATGTATTATTTGCCCCAGGGGTACAGGTTTGTGAATTGTCAGGCTTACACACTTCACAGCACTCACCATATCACATACCTTCCCCAATTCCATAACTCAACCACCCTGTCTTTCCCCCCTAACCCTCCAGCAACCCTCAGTTTGTTTTGTAAAATTAAGAGTCTCTTATGGTTTGTCCCCCCCCCATCACATCGTTTCATTTTTTTTTCCTTCCTTACCCCCCAACCCCCCCACTCTGCCTCTCAAATTCCTCATAACAGGGAGATCATATAATAATTGTCTTTCTCTGATTGACTTATTTCGCTCAGCATAATACCCTCTAGTTCCATGGAATACTATGCAGCCAACAAAAGGAATGAAATCTTGGAGTAGACTGAATTTAACTGATTTGGTTAGAATCAGACATTTGCCAATGAGAAGACTAAAGCTTCAGAGCCCAAGAACAGCTCATTAAATTCAAAGTTTATATTTGCTTGTACCTGATCATAGATGTTCAATTCTGCTTGTTACTTAAATGAATCATGTTATTGTGCTCTTTTAAAATGTATACAATAGGAGGGACTTCTAGATGAGAAACTATTTCTTATCTCTAATGTATCACGCAGCTGAGGTATGAAAGAATACTGTGTATATTATCTGAAAACTGAGATACATAAAGAAATGTTCTCTCAAGAACCGTCACTTGTATTTTCTGCTACTTTTTGGTTTAAGGAAACTTCTCATGTATAACAGAATCAATAATAGACCAAAGTATGCAATCATTTTTCAATTATAGTAGTTTTATAAACATGACTATTTCAACACAATATAATTAATTGTGATTATTACGAATCATTCTTTTATGAGATTCTTGAATTATTTTGTCTGGTGGGTGTCTTTAGTTTTACAGTTTGGCAAAGAGAAGTCCTTTTACATTGATGAAATGTTGTTTCCACAACATGGAAAAATAATTTATATTTTGTAAATGCATAGAAATAAAATCAGTCAACTTCTAGCATTTCAGCAGGTAAAATCTGAATAGAGAATTACCTATCTACTAATACTAAAAATCCAATTGTATGAATCTTCTCTTCCCCCTACATGTTTATTTAGTGCCTATCTCCATAGTTCCTAAGTATACCAATAAGAATATAATGTTAATTTGAACTTTTGAAACAAAAACATATAATAAAATTTTATTTGATTTAAGATAATTTTCTTTAGACTTCTTTAAAATCATGCCTATTACAGTTTATGAGTTTTCCCCAAATTCTTGATTTTTGATGGGTATATATGAGATATTAAAAAATACTGGCAGAATAAATGTATGTTAAATGAAAGATTCATACCAGAAATAAACTTGGGTATTTTTCTGTGATCCTTTGTTGACATTGCATAGATAGGAACAGAAATCTCTACATCCTTCTGAGTTTATGGAGAATCTCCTTGATCTTACTGTTCTAACCGTAGGATAATCAGTGACCAAATCCAGATCCTCTAGTAGGATTCCAGATAATTGAACTGATATCCTAATATTATCTTTTGGCGCAAAGGCAATATTTCTCAGTCAGGAAGTGGGTGACTTCTGGAAATTTTATAAAAGTCCTGAAGTGGCTCAAAAAAGTTAAACAAAGTTGAAATTACGTCTCTAGCATAACTCACTACTAGCTCTTTGATATATCCTACAGAAGCTCTAATCTTGATTATGATGTCTGTGCCCTGGACAGAATTTTTATAAGGCAAGACCCTAAAGATTATCTAGGTCATTTGGACCACTGCTTTTCAAACTTTAAAGTGTATGTAAGTCAAAGAGATCTTGTTAAAAATACAGATTCTGAGTCAGCAGGTTGGGGGTAAGATTCTGCATTTCCCATAAATTTCTGGTGGTACTGATAGGGCTGGGCCAGGTGCTACACTTTGAGCAGCAAGGTTTTAAAAGGCTAAAGAGGCTTTTCAAGGATGCAACGCACCACACTGAAGTTCAATATTTATTGATTTTACCAATAAAAAACACAATTCTGTCTGCAACTAACAAGTATATATACTGTGTAGTAGTACATATTTGGAAGAAAAAAAAAGAATTCAATGAAGCTTTAGAAATTGATATTCATAGCATCATGGATACAGTGTTACTAGTTATTATTTATTTAGAAGACAATTTTAGAGAAAAACATTGGTATTTCGTACATCTATTTACTCTATAGTTTGTCATATGCTCCTGATTCATGTTGTATATTTAATTTTTCCCCTCTATAGATTGCCTTTCAAAATTGCACTCTACCTATTACTTTCACTAATGTTTTAAGTTAATACTTGCTTGAAAGAAAACATGTTTGAGAGGTTTACATTATTTTCATGTTGAATTTATTTATTTTAAAACAAAGAATGAGTCATATATGTGAGAAAATCGTTGATACTGAAGAAACATCTACAAATATTTTTACTTATATTAATTTAATGTCCTGTGACTTGCTAAGAATGGTAATGGAAATAGTCCACATTATCAGTTATGTGTTATCAAAAATCATGCAGAAAGTGAGGATAATCACACCAGAGTCTTTTTAAATGAGATGAAAGCAGCACCTTTTACATTGTTATGCTGAGATTAAGTGTTACCACTTACAGAGTTTTACTGATCTAAAGTGCTACCATTAACAGCAGTATGGCAAGCCAATGTTAACCACCTACAGTTTTGCGCTGGGCAAAATTGATGCTACCTATTGCGTTGTAACTAAAGCACTTCTTTTCACAGTTGCATGCCAAGTTAAGAGCTCATATTGATAGAACAGGCCAAGGCGAACCTCATACCCCCACTATATCTTATTATACGGAGAGCAGATCACTACAGTTACCCTTTACCTGTTCCTAAAATGCACTGCTCTTCTTAACAGTGCACAGGTGATGAGCAACAATATGAATTGAGCTTACATAAGGAGCTAAACACAAAAGTAGATGAAGCCTATCTTTTTAGTGTAAGCTTTGTCTGGATATCAGCAACATCCCCAGACAGGCAGAGTTTTAAAGTCTCACTTGTCTGCATTACCTGGAGCTTTTCACAGTACCATACTTAATAGAAAAATCTACGAACCAAAGCATTCCACTCAGGAAAACTGTTACCAATCAAACACTTACAGCACATAAAAAACACTACTTCCACAGTGCTAGAGCAATGAACCAAGGTAGATCAAATAAGTTTGAGACTAAAATGCTTCTTCACAATAAAGTTGTCTTCTGGATCCAGTAAAAAGTATACTATGATATTGGATATCTTCTGCATTAAAAATAGAGACTATTCTAGATAGATCAACAATCCAATCTATGTGGTAATTATAATCATCATATATTTCTTTTTTTTTTAAGATTTTATTAACTTGTCAGAGAGAGAGAGAGAAAGCGAGAGAGAGAGAGAGCGCAAGCACACAAGCAGGCAGAGCGGCAGGCAGAGGAGGAGAGAGAAGCAGGCTCCCTGCTGAGCAAGGACCCCCCCCCCCATTGCGGGACTCGATCCCAGGACGCTGGGATCATGACCTGAGCCAAAGGCAGTGGCTTAACCCACTGAGCCACCCAGGTGCCCATAATCATCATATATTTCTATAGGAAACTCTGGTCATGGTCCCTGAACACTGGAGACAAAACTTTATTCTTAGTCACTCCACAATCTTTATATATAAAAGAAAGGATACACTTCACCCTGTGAACATCTGACAATAAGATATATTAAATTAACTAGCACACTCCAGTGATTGACCTCATCTTGGCCTGGTTCTGGGATAGAAAAAAGATTCTGGAAAACACTCAAAAATAGGGATGAACAAAATCCAAATCATGGGGAACTGGCAGAAATGGCATATTCTGGTCCAGATCCTCTGTAAACATAGATAAGGAAGAACACATGAGATTGAAAACAATATATGTACAGTTTTTAGATGGAAGGATTTTCTTTAAAGAAAGAATGATGCAACATAAAAATATATTAAACATTAATTTTGTTTTGACCATATCTAAATAAGTCTGTTTTTTCTTCTCCTTCATAAAGAATTAATTAGTTTCCAAAACCACAGAAATACAACTGATTTCTATGATGAAGACAGTGCAGATAAAAGAAATAAAATTTTGTTATGTCATGCTTTTGTGGCCATATGATTACATGTACTTTCAATAAAGGCAGTTACAAGTTAAAATTGCACTGATGGAGGTCTCTAGTATGTGACAGAATCACTTAAAGTATCATAAAGAACTCACAGTACCTTTCATACTGGTAATAAGGGTTTACATTCAATTTTTATGACTTATGTGCCTTGTTGGCCTGTAACAAAAAGCTGTCTTTTTATTATGTATCCTTTGGGCATTCTAATAATCAAGGGGATATTACAAGAGAAGATCAAAAATCTTTATGCTCTTAATCCATAAATAAATACCTAAACTATGCATTTGGGTTTCAGGGTTACCATGGAGGAGAAAGCACTCTCCACTGATAAAAGAAAATCAAGTGCCGGAAGTCAGAGAGATATCTAAATTAGTTGTAAAAGCCAGACTTGGTAGGAAAACAAAACAAAACAAAACAAAACACATATACCTATTTACTCATTCATTTTTTTTATGATTTTATTTATTTATTTGACAGACAGAGATCACAAGTAGGCAGAGAGAGAGGATGAAGCAGGATCCCTGTTGAGCAGAGAGCCTGATGAGGGGCTCCATCCCAGGACCCTGGGATCATGACCTGAGCCGAACGCCCAGGCTTTAACCCACTGAGCCACCCAGGCTCCCCTACTCATTCATTTTTAAGCTTGTTGAATGCTTATCTGTCAGATTCTAGGTATTATCATTCTTATCTTTCTTGATTCCTTTTTTATCTCTCACACAGCACATGCAAACCACTGGGCAATGTTAACTATAAATTTAAGATACACCCAGAAACTGACTATCATCCCCTCCTTTTAAAACATAAGATCAATTGTGTTCCTTCTTTGTCAGAATCCTGCAATGAGTCCATGTTTCAGAGTAAAAACTGAAGTCCTTATAGTAACTTAAATGTCCTACACAGTCAGGCTTGGACACAGTCCTCCTTGCTTTCTCATCTTGTGTTTTAGCTGGCCAGACCAGATGGCCAAGATTCTCCAGAGGATTCCCCAGACCCTAAGAGACTGCAAAGTCACTAGCCACTAGGCAAAGGGAAGGTAGGCCCTTTTATAAACTACCATCAACATTGCGGCATTGGTAATGAAAAATAAACTTTATATGGTTAAGTTATTAGGATATTTTGTGGTTGTTTCAGTGGAGTACTAAGAATACAATGATATATCAGGGTAACACAAGGTATTTTGAAAGTGAGTATCTGATTTGTGTTAAATGAATTGTGTGTGCTACATATTCAGAGGGCTTGTAATGGGGAAAATATTGCTCTGGGTTGGATAATTTAGGAGAAGCTTCACCTAAATGATAGTCAATGCTCTTGAAGAATGAATAAGGATTGAATAGGTACAACCAAATAGGAGAAGTGCATGTTAGGGAGAAGTACTGGAATGTTCCAAGTGGTGGAAGTGCGAGTGTGAATGACGTATTTGGTAGAGAGTCAGAAGAATATTCTAGCTGAAGATAAAGGAAACTACATAAATCAGGGAAGAGTTAGGTATAAGGGGAAAGCCTAATCAGAATAGCTGTAACCAGGGCAACTACCCCAAAAGATATATAGGTGTTATCTATTCTTTCATTTAAATCAGCAAAATGTTTTCACAGTCACACCTTAGAAGTTATGATTACTAACTTAATTCCTACCAAAATATCGATTTCAAACAATATCTTTTTAACAGCTGCTTCTTATCCTTTCAACAAATTTGCTCTGGAACCCTTGGCCCAAGAATTTTTAGCCTCTATGTGATCAAATCTGCTGACTTTCTTCTATGCATGCTCTCATTCTCCCTCACTTCCCTCTTTTTCAAGCATAAATCCCATAGTCCCGGGAACCTCCATTCCCTTGTACTCCTCACTTCCTTTCCATTGTACCTGTCTGTCAATTTCAAGCCCCTGCTAATTCCAAGAACTGCTTTTGTTACATCTGCCTGTTTACCAGTTGGAAAATGCCAGAGAAAGCTACACAACTGGACTGATTGATTTCCCTTTAAATTTCAGAACTTAAACTTAAATAAACTTGAGTTTATTCTCAAACATATTTATATGGTATGTTTTTCTCACCCTCCAAAATGACTACCATGAATAATTTTTCAATCTCCATAATTTGCCCATGTACTCTTTCTTTACACTGAGTTTCTACTTTATTGGCTGTCTCTACTAGTAATTAATTAGAAGGAATTATATCTTCCACCACCATATCTGCAAACCCATGTTATTGTACTAGGATTCTGTTCTCATTCCTTTTACAATACAAGAAAAGTCCTTGATCTTACTTTACTTTGATCTTTCATTACTCCATTATATTATTTTTTAAAGACTTTTATTTTATTTTATTTTTATTTTTATTTTAGAGAGAGAGTGAGTGAGAGAGAGAGCAGTGAAGGGACAGAGGAAGAAGGAGAGAATCTCAAGCAGACTCTCTGCTGACCATGGAGCCTGAGGCGAGTCTTGATCCCAGGATCCTGAGATCATGACTTGAGCTGAGTCCAAGAGTCAAACCCTTAACAAACTGAGTCACAGAAACACCTCTTAAGTAATTCTTAAGTGTTGAAATGGGTATTTCTGTTTGTGTGATGGCTTATTTTAGATATTTATCAGCAAGTTTTTAAGCTTTCTATGCTTTTCTTACCTTCCCTCTTCTTGCCTTTTTAAACTCCATCCTTGATATCTTCATCTCAAGCTTTTTATGTTTCATTGACTCTTAACTACAATTACACTTATCATCCATCCTCTTATCTCTCTTCCCCCTACCCCAGGCCAAATGAAAAGGTTTGCTGAGTAATGTGGAAAGAATATTTCTAAATAACATTTCAGGGGAAGGGGTAAGAGGTAGATCATAAGTGGAGCTCCCTTCCTGCTAGGATTAACCAGAGTTTGAATCAAATTTGGTAGCTACTAAGCTCCTCTTGGGAGCCCTAGTCAGGGCAGGAAGACCTGAGACAAACTGGAGAAGTTATATCAGAGTTAGTATCTCAGTGTGATTCCTAAGCATAGTGGATTGAAATCAAAGAAAGCACGGACATTAGAAGCTCATAATTTACACTAGAATGCTAATGTTTCTTTGTGATTTTATTAGTTCTGTTTTACTTGATGTTTTATGTTTGTGATATTTTTATTTGAAATATAGTGAATTTTTTTTTTTATTTGTTATTTTTTGAGGGTGGGACATGGACAGAAGGAGAGAGAATCTTAAACAGGCTCCATGCTGGCTTGGGGCTTGATCTCACCACCCTGAGATCATGACCTGAGCCAAAATCAAGTCAGATGCTTAACTGACTGAGCCACCCAGGCACTTCAGTAAATATTTATTTTTTATAGGCATTTTGATAAATGAATTTTGACACCTTTCCTTAATGTATACCATATATTATATATACCATATACTAGTATTCTTGGTTTTATGGCATCTTATAAAATTAATACTATGATATTTTACAGAATAGATTAGTAATAAGATGACTGACACTTGCCGCCTTCTACAGTCATCTCGAACCACTCTTCTATTGTCTCATTATATTCTTTTCAGGTCTGCCTTCTATTCGTTTCTTTCTCTAAATTCTTTCTTGCTTCAGCCTTTGCACTCACAATTTCCTCTGGAGTGTTCTTGCCCTGACTCTTTATATAGCAGCTGTATTATATCTTTTAGGTTTCATTTAAATGTCATCTCCCAGTTTAAGCAGTATCTTACTATCACTATCCTACCACTATCCCACCACCACTATCTTACCACTCTTTGAAATATGTTTATTTTTTCTTTGTTTGTGTACTTATTCTTTTTTTTTTGTTTTTTTACTTCTAGCACTAAAAAAAATATGAGGAATATGGAGATCTAGTCTTCTTTGCTCACTATCATATCTTCTAAATAGCTGAGTGACATCTGACACATAAAATTTTCACAATAAATATTTCTGAATAAAATAACAAAACAGAAAGGTATTCACTCATTCAACATTATACTTTAAATGACCTTTCCATCCCAAGCAATTTTCTTACTGTTGTATATATAACAGTGAACAATATAGACAAAATCTAAGTTCTGTAAATTTTATAAGTTAACAGGGGTTGGGGGGGAGACAATATTTGAAACAAGTAAATAACTCAGAAATAGATGCAATGGAAAAAAAAAAAAAAAAAAGAAAGAATGCTTTGGGAGCCATGGGTGGTGGGAAAAAAAAAAAGGAAGAAAGAGAAAAAAAAGAAGAGTGGTGAGGCAGGCCATATTGTTTTAGATAAAATGGTCAAGGGAAACCTGGTAGATGAGCTGACAGTTGACAGTTCCATATCAATATCGCATATTTAGATTACAGAAAAGGAATCAAGCAACCTAAGCTTGGCATATATATATAAAATTTGCAACAATATATGCAACAACTTGACATATATCTAAATAGTGTGTTTGCCATTGCTCAGTGGTTTTGTCAATCACCTATTAACAGGGCATGCAAACTCGTCAGTGGCAATTTTGTATACTCCGATTTCATCTCCATTATCTGGATTCTGAATAAGTAACTCAAACAGTAAGATTGAAAGCATTTGAATAAAAAAACCTGAGCTTCTAATTATCTGTATTTTATCCCATATACTTATGTTTTCTTTTTCCATTTCAAAAGAAATTATATCCCTTACTACACACATGCCCTCACTCTTGTTTCTTTCCAGCTTTTGAATAACTTTTCCTTTTTAGTTTTAATTTTTCTCCATCTGTCTCTTTTCTCTCTTTTTCCCTTGTTCTTGCTTTAAAGTTTTTCACTTTCTCCAAAAGTCCCTTTGCTGATTTCACACGTGTCTGTATTTTCTAGTTTGGGGAACAAATAAACCAAATCATCAAATAAATGCAAAGAATATTTTAATATTACTCTATTTTGTTCACTAATATATATCTACAACACACAATTTGTACCTAGGTCTGAAAATTGCTTTCCAGATTTCATCCACTAACATTTATTTGGCACATTTCAATTATATCAAGCACTGTGTTACATACTCTGAGAAATGCTGTCCAACCTAATCTCACCACTTTATGAATAAGTTATTATCATTTCCATTTTGAAGTTGAGAAAATTCAAGGTTGTTTAGTGTTTTTTACAAAGTCATGCAGCTGGTGAGCAGCAAAGCCATGGTTTAAACCCAGGGTTCCTCTTTGTAAATCTCCTCTTCTTTTATTAATCTCTGAGGTCATTCATATTTTTCTCATGTCTGTATCCAGCAGTCTTTTCTCTTTTTTCTTTTCTTTTCTTTCTTTCTTTCTTTCTTTGCTCTTACTAATGAAAGCTTTTGAAATTGTCTTCATGTAACTTCTTTTTATACTTTTATTGACTTACATGGCCATTGTTTTTCTCTTTTGTACCCACCCCCCAACTTCTTTCACTGGATTCCCTCCCACTTAAGTATAGACCTGTATGTTTCTATTCATATTTTCCCTCATATCAATGATCCTTCCTCCTCCACACTTCAAATTTATCTTTCAAGGAGTGTCACAATGACTCACTCCCTAACCATTTTTTTTTCTATTTATTCTTTCTTGACCATTTATATAGTGTGTGAATTCTCTAGTATATGATTCCTCTTGTACGATTCACCTTGATTTCCTGCTCATTAATGTTCTCCACTCTGAAGAATATTTTAAGAATATTATGGGGACAGTAAGTTTGTTTTATATTTCTGTAAACAATGTCTCATTGTTTCTAACCCAATACAGGAGACATGGTATGGTTTCATATATACTTGACTGATAAGTAATAGTGATTAATATTTAAGTTGATATCAACATGGAAGTTATGCATGTTTGAATTATTTCTTTCTACTCAAATACAATTTCTTTAAATATTTTAAAAATACAATGATTTATTAATATAGATGTGCTGTCCAAATATTTCTGAAAAGAATAATTTGTGATTCCAATTAACATGTGAGAAATTCAGTATAGACAACACATTCCCCCAATCACCTCTGATTTACTTTATATTACAAGATTTCTGCAAGGCAATATAACTTTTTAAAATATTCTAAATATACATGTGTTTTATTTCAGAAATTTCTACTGAGGAAGTGTTCTTTTTTTTCTGGTTTTAGTGGTTTAGAATGTTGAATATATGAATACTAAATGATCAGGGTGGAATTTATTAAATTCTAAGTTGAAATTAATCAAAAGACTTACATATGCACATTTAACACACTTCCGAATTATCGCATTTGTGTATCTTATTCATGGTGATTTCCTCTGAAATTGCAAAATCACAGGTGGTACGATGGTTTGTTTGGTTCATTCCATCCTGTTCTTTAGGCAGATAGCGTATATAAAGCATTTCCTTCTACCAAAAAGGAGATTCATTTAAAAGCTACCCGTTCAAAGTCATTCCCTTAAATTAAGACTGTTTATGTTAACATTTTACTTTACCACTGCTTTAGTTCACCAACATGTTTCACATTCTGTCAATGCCTTTTTCTACCCTGCAATTCTGGACCCAAACAACGTAACTACCTATCAAGATACAAACAACATTGCTTTTTTAATTTCTAGGGAAAAAAAGTCAAACAGGTATACTTGAGGGAAAACAATAATTACTTCATATAATTAATTACTTTTCCATAACAGCAACTGTGACAATTATTCATTCTAAGAAAGTCTAATCACATTACAGAAACTTGTTCTGGTTACTTAGCTCTCAACACAATCAAGAAAATTGCTACAGCTTTGGTCTGTATTGAGACCTCTTTCATTGTATCATATTGATGTCATTTTTACCATGTCAGATTCCTTAATTTTTGAAGCTAAACAGAGGTCAGTCACTAGCGCAGATGTCAGTTGCTGGGTTTCTATAACTCCTCTAGCTTTCAAAACTTTTTCTGTTTAATATGTTAAATAAAATGACTTAAAGGTCCACCTTAAAAAAGGTGGAAAGTTCATATTCTACCTCCACCACTTGCTGTCTACAATATCTCTGAAAGCTCACTGGGAGTTTAATGTTCCCTTACTATAACATACCCTTAAGTTCTAGTTGCCCCAAATTCTTAATTTTACCCATGAATATTTTCTTTTTCTTTTTTTCCTCCTAAAATAACAGAAACATGGAAAATGATACTTTTGCTTTGACTTCAAAAAATATCATTTACATAAAGTGATTTGATATGATATATACACTCTTTTTTTTCAAGTTTTTATTTTAATTCCAGTTAGTTAACATACAGTGTAATGTTAGTTTCGGGTGTACAATATAGTAATTCAGCACTTCGATAAATCCCCCTGTGTTTATCACAAGTACGCATCTTAATCCCCATCATTTATTTAACCTATCTCCTCACACCTAAGCCGTAGACGCTGGACTGATAGTGGACAAACGATAGAAGTCTTGGGACTTTCTCACTGACCGAGTACTTTCCTTAGGTTCTTGTACTCTCACTCTGTTACTCCTTTCTTCTTCCTTCTCTAAGTTGGCTACAGGAAGAAAAAAAAAAAAAAAAGTCTCCTACTTTACTAAGCAGAATCATTCAACTCTTTCTCTGTCTCACCTTTGTCCATTTTGTTAAGAGGGAGTATAGCTACCACTTTTTAAACAAAGCCCTTTTTTTTGTTCCACCTACAGTTTTCCTTTAGCAAAATCTTTATTTTACCTGCAAATGACCTTCAACTTGAGAATATACATCCTCTCCCACACAAAAATTTCATATTCTCTTAGTGATACTTCAAAAGAGATGAAGCATATCATCTAATAGAACTACAGATATGAGTATCCAAACTGACTACAGAGTGAGTGTCTCTTCATTTTTGTCCAATGGCATCTAATTATTGTTTTACTTTTAGGTATCCTATAACTGAATTTGGCTATTCTTTAGAAGGAACTAATTCCCCAAACCTCATTCAATCTGTCTCTTTCCTGGGAGACATTTCTTTCAGCCAATTTCCCTTCTACATTATCCTAATTTAATTTTCAGAACATGTATTTTCTTCCAAAAGTGTTCATTCTCCTTATAATGTTAGCAAATGTGTTTCTTAGATCTGGCCTACAAGGAAATTCTGTGTGGTATAGAGAGAATAGGTTCCCTCTATAGTTGTTTCACACTAGTGTTAAAGGAAAAGCTTCAGGAGAGTTACCCATACTATGAAAGTTCTCCAATTCTGAGACACTATTTCTCAATATCCAATGTAATCTTCTTGTTTGTGATACTATCTAGTTCTCATATATGGAATGAACTTAATAAACCATTAACTTAAACTCTAATTGACCTTCACTTGCCTTGAACAAGTTAATTTGCAAACTACTAGACTCTTGTTGATGATTCTTGCCTAGGTGATAAAGATATACAATATTCCTAGAAAGACTTATATATCTAGCCCTTTATGTTGTCTTGAATTTGACTATTATTATTGATCTTGATTTTTCTCCTACAGTTGTATGCCTTGTTAAACAGATTTCCCTCCCTCTGACAAATGAATAAATAAATAAATACGCTTTAAAAATACATAATGACTCACATAGAATAATTCCAAATTCTTTGTTATGGATCACAAGTTTCTTCAGATATGATCTTCATGACCTCACAAATGATTATTTCTTCAGCCTTTCCTCCTCTGACTTCAAAGAACAGATATATCTGAGTGTCTACCGTGCAGTCAGCTTTGTAGCAGAGTAGCTGTTTTCAAAACTTCTGCTCTTAGGATGCACAATTTCAAAAAAAAAAAAAATTGAGGTTCTCAAAGAATGTTTCTTTAGGTGAATTATACCATCTACATTTTTACTGTATTAGAAACCAAAATTTCAAATTAAAAAAAAAGAAATATGTGTAATATATTATTTTAAACTATAATAAACCCACAATAAATTTCACTTTTTTTTTTTTTAAAGATTTTATTTATTTGACAGAGATCACAAGTAGGCAGAGAGGCAGGCAGAGAGAGAGAGGAAGGGAAGCGGGTTCCCCGCTGAGCAGAGAGCCCAATGTGGGGCTCGATCCCAGGACCCTGAGATCATGACCTGAGCTGAAGGCAGAGGCTTTAACCCACTGAGCCACCCAGGCGCCCCATAAATTTCACTTTTGTAAAGAAATACCATCAGACATTTACCTTGAAGTAGCAGACCTACTTAGTTCATTTGTAAGAAAATATCTGCTGAGTATACAACTTCGAAGAACAGTTTGTCTTCCATTCTTTCAAGTTAAAACAGTGCTCTATGAAAAAGTGGGTGGCCAGTTTGTCTCACATTTCAAACAACTGCACAATTGTAGACGAAAGTGTGAATCTTTCTCCTGTGGAAGCATTGTATGTCTGTACGCAGCAGAGGGACCTTATGAACACTTTCTATTTTGTCACACAAATTGTTAAAAGATATTATTCAATGGTCTTAAAATTAATATCTCTTATGGTTTTGTCAAAACTTTATTGAGATTACATTTTAAATTTTATTTAATACTGTTTTGTGCCACTGCTTTGATTGAATCATGGCTGTGGCAGATTTGCCACCACTGTTTTTGCTCCATTAACAAAAATATCAAGGTAGTGGAAAAGGCCCACAACATGTTTATGTTATAATGAAAATAGTACTGACTCTATGGACTCCTGAAGATATATAAGATCCTGAAGCTTGCAGCCCATATTTTGAGAAGTCCTGTACCAGAATAAAATATTAATTGAGGCCAAAGTGATCAAAGCATGGCAAGCTGGAAAGAAAGTGGTAAAATTCTTTTTCAGGTAGGAGAACATTAAGACAATTTTTGGACTGAAAATGTATGATCTGATAACATACCATATATTTCTCCCCAAATAGTGAACAAAGCTGAATAATTTAAATATTTAATTTTAAAGTTAGTAGTTGCAAATTCAAAAAAAATTGTTTGAGAAACTCAATATACAAATCTTGGTGTAGAAATCATATCTTTACTACTGACGCCTTTAACACTGGTAAATAATTCTCTGATCTATTTCACAAATTGATTTTGTGATTATGGTTATTAGTCATAGCCAAAAACAAATAAATGGAAAACTTTGGAAATTATCACTATAAAAGTTTTCAAGAATGCAGAACCATCTTTAAATATTATATTTTATTAATTAAGCATTTTATTTTATTATTTTTTAAAAGATTTTATTTATTTATTTGACAGACAGAGATCATAAGTAGGCAGAGAGGCAGGCAAAGAGAAAGAGAGGATGAAGCAGGCTCCCTGCTGAGCAGAGAGCCCCATGCAGGGCTCCATCTCAGGGTCCTCAGATCATGACCTGAGCCGAAGGCAGAGGCTTTAACTCACTGAGCCACCCAGGCACCCCTTAATTAAGCATTTTAATTCTAACATAGTAAAATACAGTGTTATATAAGTTTCAGGTGTACAATATAGTGATTCAACAACTTTACACATTATTCCATGCTTATCACGATAAGAGTGCTCTTTAATTTCCGTCATCTATTTCAACCATCCCTCATCTACCCATCTCTGGTAACCATCAGTTTGTTTTCTGTAGTTAAGAGTCTGATTCTTAGTTTGTCTCTCTCTTTTTTCCCTTTGCTTGTTTTGTTTCTTAAATTCCACATATGAGTGAAATCATATGGCATTTGTCTTTCTTTGACTGACTTATTTTGCTTAGCGTTATACTCTCTAGCTCCATCCATATTGTTGCAAATGGTAAGATTTCATTCTTTTTATGGATGAATAATGATATATATATATGCATATATATATATATATAATGATATATATGAAATATAAATATACAGATATTTATGCCACATCTCCTGTATCTATTCTTTTATCAGTGGACCCTTGGACTGCTTCCATAATTTGGCTATTGTAAATAATGCTGCAATAAACATAATGGTACATATATCTCTTTAAATTAGTGATTTGATTATTTTTGAGTAAATACACAGTAGTATGATTATTAGATGGTAGGGTGGTAGGATATTACTATTTTTAACTTTTTGAGGAAGCTCTGTACTGTTTTTCACAGTGGCTGCACTACTTTGCATTCCCACCAACAGTGCATGAGGGCTCCTATTTCCCCAAATCCTTGGGAATACTGGTTTCTTGTGTTTTTTTCTTTTAACCATTTTGACAACTGTGTGTTCAGGTCTTTCTCCTCTTTGGACAAGTTTATTCCTAGGGACTTTATTATTTTTGTTCAATTGTGAATGAGATAGTTTCTTTAATTTTTCTTTCTGATCCTTCATTTTTAGTGTATAAAAAATAGACATATTTCTTTACATTGGTTTTGTATCCTATGACTTTAGTGAATTCATTTACCAGTTCTAGTAGTTTGGTTTTTGTTGTTGTTGTTGTTGTTGTTTTGTTTTGTTTTGTGTTTTTGGTGGAGTCTTTAGAGTTTTCTATTTATAGTATCATATCATCTGCAAATAGTCCAACTTTTCTTCTTCATTCCCAATTTAGATGCCTTTTATTTATTTTATTGTTGTCTCATTGCTGTGGCTAAGAGTTCTAATACTATGTTGAATAAAACTGGTGAAAGTGGCCATCTGTGTCTTATGCCTGACCTTAGGGGAAAAGCTCTCAGTTTTTCCCAACTGAGTATGATGTTTGCTATGGGTTTTTCATATAAGGCCTTTATTATACTGAGGTATGTTCTCTCTTACCCTATTTTGTTGAGGGTTTTTATCATGAATGAATGTTGTATTTTGTCAAATGCTTTTTCTGCATCTATTGAAATGATCATATGTTTTTTATTGTTTCCTTTATTGATGTAATATATCACATTGATCAATTTGTGAATATTGAACCACCCTTGAAACCCAGGAATGAATCCCACTTGATTGTGGTGAATGATTTTCTTAATTGCAACCCTGAGATCATGACCTGAGCCCAAATCAAGAGTCAGATGCTTAATCAACTGAGCCATCCAGTGTCCCCAAATGTTTCTGAGAATTCATTTGTGAAGTCATCTGATCCAGGACTTCTGTTTGTTGAGAGGGTTTTTTGTTGTTGTTGTTTGTTTGTTTTTTGCTTTGTTTTGTTTGTTTTTATTACTGATTCCATTTCATTGGTAATATTCAGTCTGTTCAAATTTTCTGTTCCTTCCTGCTTTAGTTTTGGTAGGTTATATGTTTCTAGGAATTTACCCATTTCTTCTAGGTTGTCCAGTTGGTTGGCATAAAAATTTTCATAATATTGTCTTACAATTGTTTGTATTTCTGTAGATCAGTTGTTATTTCCCCTCTCTCATATGTGATTTTGTTTGAGTACCCTCTCTCCCCCCCCCTTTCTCTCCCTTTCCCTCTCTTTTGTTGAATCTGGCTAGAGGTTTATCTATTTTGTTGGTCTTTTCAAAGTGCCAGCTCCCAGTTAAATTGATCTGTTCTACCGTTTTTGTTTTTATTGTTTTTTTTTTTTTCAGTTTCTATTTGGTTTATTTATGCTCTAATCTTTAGTATTTACTTCTTTCTGCTCTTTTTGGGATTTGTTTGTTCTTCTCTTTCTAGCTCCTTTAGGTATAAGGTTAGATTTTTTATTTGAGATTTTTCTTGCTTCTTGAGGTAGGCTTGTATTGCTATATACTTTCCTTTTAGCACTACTTTTGCTGCATTTAAAAATTCTTGGACAGTTGTGCTTTCATTTTCATTTGTTTCCATGTACTTTTTGATTTCTTCTTTCATTTCTTGGTTGATCCATTCATTGTTTAGTAGCATGCTTTTAACTTCCATGTATTTGCACTCTTTCCAGATTTTTTTCTTGTGGTTGACTTCTAGTTTCATACAGTTGTGGTCAGAAAATATGCACTGTATGAGTTCAATCTTCTTAAATTTGTAGAGGTTTATTTTGTGAGCTAATATGTGATCTATTCTGAGAATGTTCCAGGTGCACTTGAAACAAATGTGTATTCTACTTTTTAGGATGGAATGTTCTGAATATACCTGCTAAATCCATGTGATCCAGTGTGTCATTCAAAGCCATTATTTCCATGTTGATTTTCTTTTTGTATAATCTGTCCATTGATGTAAGTGTGGTTGTAAAATTCCCTACTATTATTGTATTACTATTGATTAGTTCCTTTATGTTTCTTATTAATTTTTCTATGTATTTGGCTGTTCCCATGCTGTATGCATAAATCTTAAAATTGTTACATCTTCTTGTTGGTTAGTCCCTTTTATTATTACATGGTGTCTTTATTTGCTATAGTCTTTTTTTTTTAAAGTCCAGTTTATCCAATGTAAGTATTGTTACCCTGTCTTCTTTTGACATCCATTTTCATGATAAATGTTTCTCCATCCCCTCACTTTCCATCTGCACATCTATAGGTCTAAAATGAGTCTCTCCTAGGCAGCATGTAGATGGGTCTTGTTTTTGTTTTGTTTTGTTTGTATTTTAAAAAAAATTTTTTAAAGATTTTATTTATTTAGTAGACAGAGATCACAAGTAGGCAGAGAGGCAGGCAGAAGTTGGGGGGGAGCAGATTCCCTGCTGAGCAGAGAGCCCAATGTGGGGCTCAATCCCAGGACCCTGAGATCATGACCTGAGGTGAAGGCAGAGGTTTAACCCACTGAGACACCCAGGCACCCTGTTTTGTTTTTAATTCAGTCTGTCACCCTATGTTATTAGATGGTTTAGTCCATTTACATTAAAAGTAATTATAGATAGATATTTATTTATTGTGTTTTATTTCTTCTTTTGTGTTTGTGTTTTTAGTTTTTCTCCGATCTTTTCCTGCTCTCTCATGGTTTGCTGGTTTTCTTTAGTGATATACTTAGACACTTTTATCTTTATTCTCTGCATTTCTATTACTGGTTTTTGATTTCTGGTTACCATTCAAATTGTATATAACACCTGCATATGGCAGTCTATATTGAACTGATGGTCATTTAAATCTGAATCTATTCTCTACTCCTCTCCACCTAGGTTTTAGGTATATGATGTCGTTAACTACATTATTTTATTTTATGAATGCCTTGATTTATTTTTATAAATATACTTAGTTTTCATTCTCTCATTTATGGACTTTCCTTCCCTCAAAGAATGTCCTATAGTATTTCTTGTAAGGTTGTTTTTTTGGTAATGAACTCTTAGTTTTGTCTGGGATAGTATCTCTCCTTTTATTCTGGATAGGATATTCTTAACTGCAGATTTTCTTACATTCAGGACTTTGAATATGTTGTATCATAATATGCCAGAAGGGAATGGCTTGAAGTTTGATGAAAAATCTGCTTATAGACTTATGGGGTGTCCATTATATAATTTTATTCTTTATTCTTGCTGCTTTTATTTATTTATTTATTTATTTATTTATTTATTCTTCATCAATACTTTTTTGCTGTTGTTGTTATTTTAATTAGTATGTGTCTTAGTGTGGACCTCCTTGGGTTGATTTTTTTTTGGGGGGGTGGATTTCTCCATCTTCTGTATCTGAATATCTGTTTCATTTACCAGATTAATGAAGTTTTCAGCTATTATTTCTTCAAATAAATTTTCTGTCTCTTTTTGTCTCTCCTTTTTCTGGAGAATATTATTTATCTCCATTTTGCTGAGTTATTTTCCTATGGTTTTAACTTATTCTTTCATTTGGGACATATTCTTCTCTATCCTCATTCTGTCTAACTTTCTACATCTATGTATTGGGAAAGTCAGCTGTGTCGCTTGCTCTTAAAAGTAATGACCTTATGAAGAAGAGGTCCTGCAGTGTCATGTGTTGCAGTATTTCTTGTTCCCTAGGTCCTGGTGCTTTTGGAAATATCTCCTATGTGTGTGTGTGTGTGCACTTTGCTTTTGTGTTCTGGATGCTTTATCCTTTTGTTCAGTTGTCTATAGAGGTTCTTTTTGCCTGTGTGGGCAGTGTTTAGGCCCCAGTAAGGGTGGGGCATATTTTAACAAGGTGCATCCTGGTCTATTTGTGAAAGGAGACCAGCTACCACTGCCACTGGTGCTGTTGCCAGAACAGAAACCTTGCAATATGTGTGAGCCAGGAGATTCATTGGTGGGGGCAGGGAGTGCTGATCTTCTGTGGAAATACCCTGCAGAAAGGAGAGTGAGGCAAGTATGACTGGGAATGACAGATCTGCAAAGTGTAAGGTGGAGGGGGTCTTGGCATAAGCCAGTTAGGTAGGGAGTTTCAGAACAGTGCTGGTTCCCCACAGGTAACACATTTTTTTTTTTTTTTTTTTTTGCTGTGAGGTGTGAGGTGTGAGGTAGAGAAATAGTGCCTACTTGCTCCTTCGTTCCTGGAGGGGTCTTCCTTTGATCCATGCCTTCCTGAGACAAGCTCTAACATGAGTGAATAACTCACTCCCACAAGTCCTAAGCATTTTCCATACTGCTGGTTCTATGCAGTATCTGTACAGGCTGCTTGCTCTGCTATCTCTCTAAGGGCAGGGATTCACTTTCCTAATGCCCTCCATGCTCTCCCAGATTTGAGTTCACTGATTTTTAAAAGTCTAGGCTTTAGGTCCTGTTTGTTGCAAGAATCCATGAAATTTTGTCCCTCTCACTTTTAAAGCCAAATGTTATGGAGATTTGTCTTCTCTGTGCTGGCTTCCTGGAGTGCAGGCTCCTCTGTGCAGAAGGCTGGAGTTTCTTACCTTCTCTACACCTCCAGCTTTTCCTAACTATGGACAGCCATGGTCTATTTCACTCCAAACTGTGTCTTTACCTTTCCTGCCTTCTTCAGTGTGGCCTCTTCTCCACCTTTAGCTGTGGAGGTTGTTCTGCCTGTCTTCTGGTCATTTCCATTGTCATTTGTGCTGATATATTATCTAGTTGTATCCATGAAACTGTGTGAGCTTAGGGTCCTCCTACTCTGCCATCCTCCCCCTCCCATCTCCACCTTTAAATAATTAGAAGGAACAATTGAAGGACCTCCCAAATTTGTTTTGAATATATGTCTATGGTAATTATCATGTGATATTCTCATGGGCTGTTAAACATTCTATTTTGTTCTATTTTATTCACCACTTTGAGAATAGATTTTTTTATGTTCTCTCTCAAAAGAGGAAAATAAATATCTACCACTCACATTTCAATTAAATTAAAATCATAATATCTGTAACAAGCTACTCTATTGACATAAGTTACAGCTAAATGCTTAGGAGAAGCAACATGTCATAACTTCTGCTCATTAACCTAGTAAAAAAATCTATTTTTTCTGGATTCCAAGCTTTCTCCAAACATTAAGATTAATCATCTGTAGATCAACAAGACATATACTCTCATATACTTTACTTTCCCAAATGTGAAGAATTCATTTAGAGCATACGGTTATGGAATATGAGTGCTTAAAGGAAAGGGAGGGGGATTGGGCAAGAATCTTTGTAATGGGCCAAAAAATATAAGCAGGCAGAGCTAGAGCTGTCTGTGCAATATACTAGTGCATTTCCCTCTGCTTTAATGCTCTTTTCTTTTCTCCCCACCTATTCAAACACAGCCAATACTTCACCACCCACTTAATCCTAGTCTTTCCCTTGAAGTTGTTGATGTGAATTGCTTAATAAATATGCCAGAAGAGAGTCCAACAAAGATATCTGATGATACTATGATTAATATAAGGTATGTTCTATACAATAGACTCCTAGGCATTTTTTCTACCTCTGCGTAGTTCAATATTTGTTTATCAGTCCATATATCTGTAACTAGGCTTTGGAAACTTCAGAGCAATCTGAGTCTGTTCTTCCCCCAAAGAAAGCAGCAACCTCTTCCCTGAGGCCAGATATAAACATCTGTAACCTCTGATGACTGTGTGGGATTGCATTATTTTCTGGTTTATCCAGACCATTCAGGACATTTTTTTGACTTAAAATGCATTCAGTACATTTTTATTAAAGGAATAATACCTATGAAATGCTACCAGAAGTTTTATATGTTAATAAGGAGAGAACATCCAAACATATGTAATGAGTTTATGAAAGGCATTGAGAAATTTTATTTTTCTCCAATTACTGCCTTTAAACTTCTCCTGCTAGATTTCCCTTCTGCCCTGGATGGCATTCTCAGTAGATTCCCAGGTTTCTGTACACTTCAAGTTATGGAACAAAGTTTTGTTGTTGTTTTTCTTTTTTTTTTTTTTTTTTTTGTTTTTTGTTTTTTGTTTTTGGCTATTGGGATGAATTTTTAGAATACTAATATATCCAACCCTGACCTAAATTTCAGTCTCTCAACCTTCTTTTCTTTAGATTAGGTTTACCTTATGGCTAGGGAAACCGTGCAAGAGGAAGATGGGTATTGTTTTCTTTCCCTTCCTATTATTGATGAATCATTTAATGCTGTTGAAAAGATAAAGGCCAAAAGTCCTACTTGGCCTAACTGACTGGCACTGTTGTAATTTGACAAGGCTATCTGCATAGCAGACTCCCAAATGTTGATTCTGTATTGGGTTGCACATGGTGGTTCTTTGGAGGCTCCTTACAATCTATCATTCTGCCCCGTTTCTACTCTCTGACTGATTGTTTATGTTTGTATCTCCCTCCCAGTTCTAGCTCCTAGGAGTCAACCCCCCCCCCCAAGCTTATCTCCTTCTGTTAAGTTGCATTGGCTAGAGTTCATTAAGATGACTCTAATTCTGAAGGAGTAACTTCTGTCCCACAGAAAGTTCATGAATCTTTGTTCTCCCAAATACTGGGACTTAGTGTATTCTCTGTGACCTTTTAAACTCATTTGGCCTTCAAGGATAATGCTTATCCACCTCATGAATTTAAAAAAGCAGGAGTTGGGGGGGAGACAAGATAGCGGGGAAGTAGGAGGAGGCGCCGTTTCACCCTATACCCTAAAGTGAGCTGATTACCTACCAAAGAACTCCGATCACCCATGAAATCAGCCTGAGATCAGAATTATACATGTCTGGATCTCTACAGGGGCAGAAGACCCCAGTGGGCAGGTAAAGCTGAGTGGGAACCTCGGACTGATATCAGAAGATAAACAAAAGGGGGAGGGAGCCACCAGAGGCAACCGATTGGAAAGTAATACCCTAGTACGAGAGTGCCCTGCGTCTGGGGACCAGCATTAACTTGGAGCCTGGTTGAAATCACTCAAAAAGAGCAGAAGATCCTGGGGGGCAATTGTGGGAATCGGGGCAGCTAGGGACAGGGACTTAAGTCACTGGACCTAGGACAGCCTCCCCTGGTGCTCAGCCAGAGAGAGTGTGGCAGAGAAACCAGGTCTTGGTCCCTGAGCCGCCAGCGTGCCGAGAATGCGTGGGGTCCGGCTCCTGTGAGGGGCTGGGAGTCTCACCAGCTGGCAGAATGCCGTGCCATACTATCAGAGCCTGAGACGCGTGCGCCCCACACCCTCCCCTGAGAGAGGTGCAAGCAAGCCCAACGCTCTCAGACCCAGAAAGACCCACTCCCAGCCCGGGCCAGCGGGAAAACAGTGTGCGATTGCTGCTTGGAACCTCTCTGGTGGTCTGGAGCTGCCCAAACAGCCGCCACTGCCATGGTTTTGGGTAAAAGCAGGAAATCCTGCATCCCCAGGGACCACGACTCGGAACCTGCTCTGCCAGCGGCCAAGGGGGAATTTATATGGGTTCTGCAGCACCCACAGGGGAGCAGACTGAGGCTTCTCTCTGAGAGGGAGGTCAGGGTGCAGTTTCCTTTCCTCTAAACCTCGAAAAACCATCAAAAGCGGTCAAGGCGAGAGAAAAGAAGTGAACAAACATAAAAACCTCCGGAGAACAAAAGCCTGAAAAAACCGGTTTCCTCAGAGCCCACACCCTTGAGGGGGGCGGGAGGACTTAACTCAGGGAACATCATTGACTGAAAACCCATGTGGCAGGCCCTTCCCACAGAAAATCAACCAGGAAAGAAAAAAAAAAAAAAAAAGACTACAAGAGAACAACCACCACTACTTCATAGATACAACTGTTATTTTTAACTTGTTCCCACCATTCTGGTTCATTTTTTTTTTTTATATAGATAATTTTTTAACCTATTGACCATCACAGTGAGATGTCCAGTACATCAAATTCCATAATAACCTTCTAACCTGAACTTTTTGATACATACACCTGTTTTTTTCTTTTGCTTTTCTATTTTTAATTTTTTTTTAATTTTAGTTTAGTTTAGTCTAGTTTATTCCTTCTTTATTTTTATTTTCTAATATTCATATAGAGTTAAACTTCCAGGTAACCCCCTTTCCCCAATCAATGCTATCCCTATGGGTAAGCCAATTTTTAATCCCCCTTTATCTTAGGAAAGTTGAGTCCTTTAACAAAGATATCAAGATACATCCAGGAAGAATCAAAATAACTTTCCTGGCTGACACTGAGAATTTACAACTACTCTCCCATCTTTTTCTTCCACCAAGTGTTTCTGTGTATTTGTGTTTGTCCTGATAGTATATAAATCTTATACATGGGGTTCTTTTTGATGAGGTTCTTCCTTTTTTTGCTTTTATATATATATATATTTTTTTCTCTTGTCATATACTTTTATCAGTCTTGTTGTTTGTCTGTTTTTGTTTGTATACTTCATAAATCCTTCCTTGGGGATTTGGGCTGAGTCTTCTCTTTTATCTTCCCTTTCTTTCCTGTCACTCACTCTCTCTCTTCTCTCTTTTTTTTTTTCTTTTCCTTTTCTTTTTTCTCTCATTTGGGTGGGGACTCCTGATTGCTCAGAAGTGTTCCAGGGTGCACTTTGACTGTACCACAGTCGATACATCCAGCTACATCCGTTCAGTCATCTCTCACCAAAATGATAAGGAGGAGGAATGCTCAACAGAAGAAAAATACAGAGAGGATGGGCCTTCTGCAACAGAGCTAATGGCTATCAACATAGACAATATGTCAGAAAGGGAATTCAGGCTAACAATTATCCAGGCAATAGCTAGGTCGAAGAAAGCCATGGATGACCAAACAGAATTGATTAGGGCCGAACTGAAAGCCACCAGGGATGATGTTCACAATGTTAAGGCAGAACTGAAAGCCACCAGGGATGATGTTCAAAATGCTCTCAATGAGTTCCAATCTAATCTAAATTCTCTAAAAGATAGAGTAACTGAGACAGAAGATAGAATTAGTGATCTGGAGGACAAACACATAGAGAGAAAGGATCAGGAGGAAGCCTGGAACAAACAGCTTAGAAGCCACGAAAACAGATACAGGGAAATAAATGATGCCATGAAAAGTTCCAATGTCAGAATTATTGGAATCCCTGAAGGGGAGGAGAAAGAAAGAAGTCTAGAAGATATAGTGGAACAAGTTGTCCATGAAAATTTTCCCAATCTCATGAATTGAACCAGCATTCATGTACTAGAGGCAGAATGGTTTCCCCCAAGATTATAGATTCTTGAAAGTCCTCAAGACACCTAATAGTAAGAATGAAGAATTATAATTGTAGGCAGACCCTCTTGAAAGCAGCTAGGACAAAGAAGCTTCTTACGTACAGAGGAAAGCCCATCAGAATAACGTCAGACCTGTCCACAGAGACCTGGCAAGCCAGAAAGGGCTGGCAAGATATATTCAGGGCACTAAATGAGAAGAACATGCAGCCAAGAATACTTTATCCAGCAAGACTGACATTCAAAAAGGATGGAGAGATAAAGAGTTTCCAAGACCGGCAAGGCGTAAAAGACTATGCAACCACCAAGCCGACATTGCAGGAAATATTAAGGGGGGGGAGGGTTCTATAAAAGAGAAAAATCCTAAGAATAACATTGAAAAGAAATATAGAGACAATCTACAGAAAGAAATACTTCAAAGGTAACACGATGTCAATAAAAACGTATCTATCAATAATCACTCCCAATGTGAATGGCCTAAATGCACCCATAAAATGACACAGGGTTGCAGATTGGATAAAATGACAGGACCCATCCATATGTTGTTTACAAGAGACCCATTTTGAACCCAAAGATACACCCAGACTGAAAGTGAAGGGATGGAGAAGCATCTTTCATGCCAATGGGCCTCAAAAGAAGGCCGGGGTAGCAATTCTCATATCAGATAAATTAGATTTTAAACTAAAGACTGCAGTCAGAGATACAGAAGGACACTACATCATTCTTAAAGGGACTATCCACCAAGATGATCTAACAATTGTAAATATCTATGCCCCCAATATGGGAGCAGCCAATTACATAAGAAAACTATTAATCAAGATAAAGAGTCATATTGATATGAATACATTAATAATAGGAGATCTTAACATGCCTCTCTCAGAAATAGACAGATCATTGAAGCAGAAAATCAATAAAGAAACAAGAGCATTGAATGACACATTGGACCAGATGGACCTCATAGGTATATACAGAACATTCCACCCTACAACAACAGAATACTCATTCTTCTCAAGTGCACATGGAACCTTCTCAAGAATAGACCACATACTGGGTCCCAAATCAGGACTCAACCGATACCAAAAGACTGAGATTATTCCCTGCATATTCTCAGATCACAATGCTTTGAAACTGGAGCTCAATCACAAGGAAAAGTTCAGAAGGAGCTCAAACACCTGGAAGCTAAAGACCACCTTGCTTAAGAATGCTTGGATCAACCAGGAGATCAAAGAAGAACTTAAACAATTCATGGAATCCAATGAGAATGAAGACAATTCAGTCCAAAACCTATGGGATACAGCAAAGGCGGTCCTAAGGGGGAAATACATAGCCATCCAAGCCTCCCTCAAAAAAATTGAAAAATCCAGAATACACCAGCTGTCTCTACACCTTAAAGAACTGGAGAATCAACGACAAATCAAACCAACTCCACACACAAGAAGGGAAATAATCAAGATTAGAGCAGAGATCAATGAGGTAGAAACTAGAGATACAGCAGAATGTATCAATGAAACTAGAAGCTGGTTTTTTGAAAGAATCAATAAGATCAATAAACCATTGGCCACACTAATCCAAAAGAAAAGAGAGAAAGCCCAAATTAATAAAATTATGAATGAAAAGGGAAAGATCACAACTAACACCAAGGAAGTAGAAACAATCATCAGAAGTTATTATCAACAGTTATTTGCCAATAAGCTAAGCAACCTAGATGAAATGGATGCATTCCTGGAAAAGTATAAACTCCCAAAATTGAACCAGGAATAAATTGACAACCTGAATAGACTGATATCTAGTAACAAGATTGAAGCAGTGATCAAAAACCTCCCCAAAAACAAGAGCCCAGGACCTGACGGATTCCCTGGGGAATTCTACCAAACTTTCAAAGAAGAAATAACACCTATTCTCCTGAAGCTGTTTCAAAAAATTGAAACAGAAGGAA
This sequence comes from Martes martes, assembly GCF_963455335.1. NCBI lineage: Eukaryota > Metazoa > Chordata > Mammalia > Carnivora > Mustelidae > Martes > Martes martes. Next base: position 82,836,709 of record NC_137898.1, on the reverse strand, counting down.
AACTTCCAGACTCTTTTTATGAAGCCAGCATTACCCTGATCCCCAAACCAGGCAAAGACCCTACCAAAATGGAGAATTTCAGACCAATATCACTAATGAATGTGGATGCTAAGATTCTCAACAAGATCCTAGCAAACAGGATCCAACAGCACATTAAAAAGATTATCCACCATGACCAGGTGGGATTCATCCCTGGGTTACAAGGATGGTTCAACATTCGCAAAACAATCAATGTGATAGAACAAATCAATAAGAGAAGAGAGAAGAACCACATGGTCCTCTCAATTGATGTAGAAAAAGCATTTGACAAAATCCAGCATCCGTTCCTGATTAAAACACTTCAAAGTATAGGGATAGAGGGAACATTCCCCTACTTCATAAAATCTATCTATGAAAGACCCACAGCAAATATCATCCTCAGTGGGAAAAAGCTCACAGCCTTCCCGTTGAGATCAGGAACATGACAAGGATGCCCACTTTCACCACTCTTGTTCAACATAGTACTAGAAGGCCTAGCAACAGCAATCAGACAACAAAGAGAAATAAAAGGTATCCAAATTGGTAATGAAGAAGTCAAACTTTCTCTCTTCGCAGATGACATGATTCTTTATATGGAAAACCCAAAAGACTCCACCCCCAAACTACTAGAACTCATACAGCAATTCAGTAACATGGCAGGATACAAAGTCAATGTACAGGAACCAGTGGCTTTCTTATACACTAACAATGAAAATACAGAAAGGCAAATTAGAGAATCGATTCCATTTACTATAGCACCAAGAACCATAAGATACCTGGGAATAAACCTAACCAAAGAAGTAAAGGATCTGTACTCAAGGAACTACAGAACACTCATGAAAGAAATTGAAGAAGACACAAAAAGATGGAAGACTATTCCATGCTCTTGGATTGGAAGAATAAACATTGTCAAAATGTCTATACTGCCTAGAGCAATCTATACTTTTAATGCCATTCTGATCAAAATTCCACCGGTATTTGTCAAAGAGCTGGAGCAAATAATCCTAAAATCTGTATGGAATCAGAAGAGACCCCGAGGGGCACCTGGGTGGCTCAGTGGGTTAAAGCCTCTGCCTTCGGCTCAGGTCATGATCCCGGGGTCCTGGGATCGAGCCCCGCATCAGGCTCTCTGCTCAGCAGGGAGCCTGCTTGCCTTCCTCTCTCTCTGCCTGCCTCTCTGCCTACTTGTGGTCTCTGTCTGTCAAATAAATAAATAAAATCTTTAAAAAAAAAAAAAAAAAAAAAAGAAGAGACCCCGAATCGCTAAGGAAATGTTGAAAAACAAAAATAAAACTGGCGGCATCATGTTACCTGATTTCAAGCTTTACTACAAAGCTGTGATCACCAAGACAGCATGGTGTTGGCATAAAAACAGACACATAGACCTGTGGAACAGAGTAAAGAGCCCAGATATGGATCCTCAACTCTATGGTCAAATAACCTTCAACAAAACAGGAAAAAATATCCAGTGGAAAAAAAGACAGTCTCTTCAATAAATGGTGCTCGGAAAACTGGACAGCTATATGTAGAAGAATGAAACTTGACCATTCTCTTACACTGTACACAAAGATAAACTCAAAATGGATAAAAGACCTCAACGTGAGACAGGAATCCATCAGAATCCTGGAGGAGAACATAGGCAGTAACCTCTTCAATATCAGCCACAGCAACTTCTTTCAAGATATGTCTCCAAAGGCAAAGGAAACAAAAGTGAAAATGAACTTTTGGGACTTCATCAAGATCAAAAGCTTCTGCACAGCCAAGGAAACAGTCAACAAAACAAAGAGGCAACCACAGAATAGGAGAAGATATTCGCAAATGACAGTACAGACAAAAGGTTGATATCCAGGATCTATAAAGAACTCCTCAAACTCAACACACACAAAACAGATAATCATATCAAAAAATGGGCAGAAGATATGAACAGACACTTCTCCAATGAAGACATACAAATGGCTATCAGACACATGAAAAGATGTTCATCATCACTAGCTATCAGAGAGATTCAAATTAAAACCACATTGAGATACCACCTTATACCAGTTAGAATGGCCAAAATTAGCAAGACAGGAAACAACGTGTGTTGGAGAGGATGTGGAGAAAGGGGAACTCTATTCCACTGTCGGTGGGAATGCAAGTTGGTGCAGCCACTTTGGAGAACAGTGTGGAGATTCCTCAAGAAATTAAAAATAGAGCTTCCCTATGACCCTGCAATTGCACTACTGGGTATTTACCCCAAAGATACAGATGTAGTGAAAAGAAGGGCCATCTATACCCCAATGTTTATGGCAGCAATGGCCACAGTCGCCAAACTGTGGAAAGAATCAAGATGCCCTTCAACTGACAAATGGATAAGGAAGATGTGGTCCATATACACTATGGAGTATTATGCCTCCATCAGAAAGGATGAATACCCAACTTTTGTAGCAACATGGACAGGACTGGAAGAGATTATGCTGAGTGAAATAAGTCAAGCAGAGAGAGTCAATTATCATATGGTTTCACTTATTTGTGGAGCATAACAAATAACATGGAGGAAAAGGGGAGATGGAGAGGGGAAGGGAGTTGAGGGAAATTGGAAGGGGAGGTGAACCATGAGAGACTATGGACTCTGAAAAACAACCTGAAGGTTTTGAAGGGGCAGGGGGAGGGAGGTTGGGGGAACCAGGTGGTGGGTATTAGGGAGGGCACGTATTGCATGGAGCACTGGGTGTGGTGCAAAAACAATGAATACTGTTACACTGAAAAGAAATAAAAAATTTAAAAAAAATAAAAAAGCAGGATTTCTCTATAATGGACATCTGAATTTCTGTAGCTTAGAAAGCATAGAAGTGAGAGGTTTATTTTCTTCCCACAGACAGTCTGGTTACCAGAAGGGGTTCTTCTGGACTATCTTTGTTTGGCTTGAGGAAAGTACCCTTTTTCTTTCCCCTTAATGATGGGAAATGAAGGCTCAGTTCACTTCCATCAGCTTTATATAGTCTGAGGACTTAATTTATTCTTTTTACTATTCTCGATATTCTTTAAATTTTTATTTGATTATTTAGGATGGACCATATTTGACATGTTAATTTTATTTTTTAACTTAATTTGTTTCAATTTAAATTCCAGCAGAGTTAACATACATTGACATCTTTTAGTAAATAACACATGGGTATGTGTAGCACCATTCTTTCAAATATGAGAATACTGAGTATTTATCGTTCTCAACTTACGGCTTTAGTAAAAGTTGTGAATATGGAAGATAATTTAGAATATGGAAGATAATTTAGAATATGGAAGAATTTGGAATTGTTAGAATATGGAAGATAATTTAAAATAATATAGTTTAAGCCACTGTGTTACAGAGAAGACAATAACTTCTCCAAAGTCCTAAAATCCATGGCAAAGTTGAATTTTAGTGCACAATAGTAATCCTAGTGTATTTTCCGTAAATGCACTATTTTTCTTTCCAAGAGGAATCATTTCTCAAAGCTTATTAAGAAACTATATCTAAAACAATGTTCTGATCAGGCAGAATAACTTAACAGAAAGGAATCATCTGAATTTATGAAAAAAAAAAAAACACTTTATATGCTTAAAGGCCTGATGGTCTATTTTATTACTTAACAAAATAAGTTTTCCTTCGATGGAATTCAAAACGTATTAGGTTCTTGTCACTTCATGTTCAACAATGAAAAAAAAAAGATTCTAGTTTATTACTTTTTTCTTCTGAATCCATTACATTATATTTGATAATAACAACTGTTTATTTCTTGAGTTCACTATTCCATCATATTTTGTCATCTTTAATTTCAAACTAATCTACTTTTTTGGTCTTATTTCTACTGATGGCTCGACTTTACTCTCACATACTGGCTCAAAACAGCAAATAAAAAACATCTTTTACTCTTTCCTCTCCTTTCCTTCTCATCAAATAAGTGTCAATTCCACTGGATGTGTCTATATATTGTTTTTGGCCTCCAACCCATTCTTTCGATTTCCAGTTTTTCTACCTGCAACTATTCATCTTTCTCTCATTTGGTAATCCTCTATTGTTAAACTTCCTCTGTTACTAAAATATGATAAAAATAAAATAGAAAATGCATAGCTACTTTCTTAAAGTCCAGCTTACAGAATCATAGATCTAATAGGGGAAAAGCATTTATATCACCTGATTGAGCAAGCTTTTGATGCTAAAATTATCTTTACATAATGATCATTTAGCTCATACTTGAACTCTCCAGAGAATGGACAAATTCTCTTAAGATAGAGTTAATTCTACCAGTGCACAACTCTGGCTTCCTAGAATGATTTTAAATTAATTATACTTCTCACTTTTTGATATTTTAACTGATTTGTCCGTTTGGAGATTTTAGAGTAAATCTAAGCTGCTCACATATGACAAACTTTCAGCTACTTAAAGATAGAAGCTGTATGTAGTATTACCTTTGGGATTCTGACTTTTGAGCCAAGATTCCTGCCTATTTGCTATGTGACAATTTTTTCTTGCTATGAGAAATAATAGGCTGATGTACCTCACTAAGAGAACAGGATACTGAAAGTGATATTTCTATATGATAGTTAAGAAAAAAAGGTTATTTTTTCAAAAAAATATTTTTTAAGATTTTATTTATTCATTTGACAGAGAAATAGAGAGGGAGCACAAATAGGCAGAGCAGTAGGCAGAGGGAGAGGGAGAAGCAGGCTCTTGACTGAGCAGGAAACCCAATGCAGGACTCAGTTCCAGGCCCTTGGGATCATAACCCAAGCTGAAGGCAGACGCTTAACTGACTGAACCACCCAGGCACCCTTTTTTCAAGATCTTTGTATTTTGTTTTATTCCATGAACAATTATAGGCAATATACAGAGGCCTGATCTCATTGTCCTAAATAAAGAAGACAATCTGCAACTGAAAGTCACTAATGTGAATCAGGATATAAAATAGGCAGGTAAAATCGCCTTAAAAGGTATGAGAAGAATATATACCCAGAGTTCAAAAACAAAAAGCCTTTTTGCCTGACCCCTAAGATATTTGTATACTGGAGTTCTGAATATATTTTACTCATTGACTTAAAAAAAGCAAAAGATAATTGATTCAGGAAAGATCTTACAAGAAGAAGGAGGTCTTCCCTGAATCTTACTTCAAATTTCCTTAAACATTAGCTCTAATATTTAATTTAATCCTCATTCCTTTAGTTCCTTTTATCATTTTCATTATAATAATGGTTTCAAATTTTTCCTTATCACTTTGCTTTCCCTCCAGTAAATTCATTCTTGTTTATCTATGTTTCTATTATATGACTGAGCTAGGAACTGAACATCATACCACAGTCATAGTTAGCATGATAGATGCAAAGTAGATCTTACCTCTCTCTTGTTCTCGACATTGTTAATACAGCTGAGGATAATATTAGTTTTTTTGGTTTGTTTGTTTGTTTGTTTTGGTAGGCAGATAACACTGCTGACTCACATTCAAATCAATAATTACTCATTGAATACCTGTTGTCATCTTCTCTCTTACAGACTTTTTTTTTTTTTTTTTTTGAGAGAGAGAGAGAAAGAGGAGGAGAGAAGTGGGAGAGGAGCCAGAGGGAGAGGGAGAGAGAGAATCCAAAGCAGGCTTCACACCTAGAGTGGAGCCCAATGTGAGAGTCCATCTCACAACGCAAAGATCATGACCTGAATAAAAATCAAGAACCACATGCTTAACTGACAGAGACACCAAGGCACCCCATGCAGACTTTTGAAATAGCAACCCATTCTCCCTGCTTACATTTTGCCCAAGCTCTACAATTTATTTTCTATAAAGCATTTAGCATGATCTTTTAACATGTTATCAAGTTACATCTCTGCTTAAAACATGATCTAGTCATTGCCTATTTACTAATTTCACTCTTTATGACTCTTCTTGTCATACACTCTCTTTATCCATAAAGGTTCTTCTGTCTTCTATATTGGTTCTTCTTCAACACAGAAAGTGCTTCCCTGTGAGGGTTTTGACATTTGCCTCCCTGGGCTGCTGAAACACTTTGTCTTGGATATTCACAGGGCTTGCTTTTTTCACATTCATTAGGTGTTTCCCTTAGAGACCATTTCCGGGTGATATTTCTTGCCATCTTATGTAAAGCAATGATTTGCTACCCCAGCACCACACACATCACTCTTTAATTTACTATCCTTAATTTCTTTATGGGAATTATCCCCGCAGACCTTGCATTATTTAGTTTCTTACTAAATTGTCTATTTTTTCTCCTAGCATGTGAGTTCCTCAAGGATGCAAGTTTTGTCTGCCTTGTTCACTGCTGTATTCTTAGTGACTAGAATGATACATAGTAAGCATTAAATTAATATTTGTTAAACTAGCAGATAAATGATTTGGGCTAACAAATACTTGGACTGGGACTGACCTTTTATCTCTGTACTTTCTGTCTGTAATACAAAACATCTTTGACAAATTACTTATGCTATGCCCACTTGGAACTTTTTAACCATACCTATGATATTTTTTAGAAGACAAACTGAATCATAAGTGAAACAAATGTTCCACCTTGAGTTCTACTGAATCCTTTAGAAAAAAACATCAAACAAGCAAAAACCAGACCATTTCTTCAGGATTAAGGGTCCAAGGGCGAGGTTGAAATAGTTCTTGCTCAATTTAGGCATTAGACAAAAATAGCTCTAGGACAGCAAAGACATTATCAATTAATGCACCTCTCTGAATTATTATAGAAGAACAAGTAGAGAGGCATACAAGTCAGGTGTCCTCTTGGAGATCTTTAGAACATCTTGAACAAAATCTGTCAGACCTACATGCTGTCTGAAAATGTGTAACATGAGACCTCAGATGCCTGATCAAAGACACTGGTGATTCAAAGATTTTACTTTTTTTTTTTTTTTGCCTTTATCCCCCATACATTTTCTTTTTTCTTCTTTCTTTTCCTTTCCTTCCTTCCTTCCTTCTTTCCTCCGTCCCTCCCTCCCCCTCCATCTTTCTTTCTCTTTCTTTCTCTTCCTTTCTTCTTCCCCATCTTTTTTCTCTCTCTCTTTCTTTCTTTCTTTTTTTCTTTCTGCATATTTTCACAATCTCCTGAACTAAACTAAGATAATTGCTTCTTCTTTAACCCCAGACTACAGGATATCCAAAAATACCTCAGTTTAGTCCATGGTATTAAAAGATATAAGGTTGATCAGATTGGAAAATCCAAAATTATTCATCATTTTTGGAGGTTTTCTGACCAGAAATTTCTATAAATAGAAACATAGCTTATGCCTCTCTTCACAGAAGAAAAGAATCAAACAAGTAATTAATTATTCCTTTCATTTATTTAAAAATGAGTATCCATGCTTTAGAAAGTATTATTCTAAGTCTTTTGTAGGAAACATTAAATAAGGTACACTTTGCCTGTTTTTATAGAGCAAGATAATCCTGTTTCCTCTAAGGATATAAAAATTATAATTACAAATATGAAAACACTAAAAAGGTAAATATCATCACTTAAAACCATATTTATCCCTGTTCTGACCCATTTGGATAGTTCTGCCGAAGCACAGACACTTTTATATATACATCACATAATAACCAAGTAACAAGTTCTCTGAAAAATTTTTGCTAAAGCTACAGTGAGAATTAGAATGGAAAACATTTTTTCCAAATGTTAGAAAAAATATTTTGGTTGATAGATGTATCAAATAAATATCACCAAATATAGAAATTTACAGTTTCAAGAAATATGCAGTTGACTTGGTTGGTTGTTAGCAAAAAATATTTTCCCAAATAGCTAAAATAAACGTAACCCTTTTTTAATCTCACAATTAGTTAGATATGATTTATTTTACACATGATGTATTTTAAATATTTGGATCCTGATAAGCCTATAAATTTTATTTAAAGTCAAGGAGAACAGAATTTTTTTTTTTTTCTGTATTTCTCTGCAACTCAGTTGTGTCCAGCTTCTTTGGGTTCTTACGAATATAACTACCTTACATTTTATAGGTAGAATAGACTTGTATTGAATTAATGAGATATAGAAAATGTAGCTGTTTTCTTGCTGATAAATTTTTCAAATTACTAAATAGAGGCAGCTCCTCAGAGATTCTATCTAAGCAATAAAACAATCTTTACCATAAATAGATGTATTTCACTGTTTTATTATTGTAGTAGAAATTTATCTGTGCTCAACAAATGGTATCGTGAACATCTATTCAAAATTTCTTGTGGACAGTTCATACAGTATGAATTTTCTGAGCATTATTTTACAATATCAGAAAGAACTACTGTTTCTGGTTAATATTTTAGCAACAAATATTTGTAAGTTTTGAAAATAATTTCAATAAGAGTCCAGTTGAAGAAGCATGAGATAACTTTCACGACATTTCTAGATTATAAAACATTTTGATGTATTTTGTTTGCTTACACCTTAACCAATAATTATGTGGAAAACTTTTTAAAATTTCTCATGTAGGCGAAATAACATTCATCTTACCTGACCTAATAAACTAGTTAATTCTCTCTTTACTCTCCTAAACACTGAGAACACATATTTATTCTCATTTCTCGGGGATGTTTAATCTGGCTCTCTTCAGCTGATGGTTTCCTTTTTATATCACTCTAGGAATTGCTGATAATTATAGATATTTCTTATCATTTTCTCTGCCTTTAAGATAAAAATAAAACTAAATCCAGGTACCCTCCTCCACCAAAACCCCACCTCCACTAATAAGGAGAAATTAAGTTGTCTTTTGTTTAATTGTCTTTTGTTTAATTACATGTCTAATACAATCAGTGCACAGCTAATAAGAGTCAAACTTTTTTTTTTTTTTTTTTTTTTTTTGCACTGAGGTAACCTTTATTATCATCATGACTTCCTGGGGGACAAGTACAGTGTGTACATATATAATTTCAAAATGATCACAGAGGAGCCACATAATCCATTTCTCTTTTTCAACTGCAGTAGGCCAGTCAGACTTAATATTATCATGCACCTGAAGTGTTTTCTGTAACACTTCTCTTTTCATTTCCTTTTAAAGTTGTTAGGAAACCCTACTTGTCAGTGACAAAGTTCTGTGCTATTACCTCACTGCCACCAAGAAGAAGGAGAGTATTTGCATAAGCTTATCCATGACAGACATTCTCTGTTCAATAGTATATCATCTTCTTGGCAAAAGGAACAAACCTGTCCAATAAAATGAACTTAACTCAATGAAGCAGAATGAGGTGAAAGTGTTGAGAAAAATGTGTGGTTTTTGGTTGTTTTAAAGCAATACAGCTTACATCAGAAGCATCTGAAACTAATTCAGGAAAAATGAACTACACGTAATTATATCAGAAGAAAGTCAGTGTAACTTTGAGAACTGAATTTCTTCTCTTGTCTCCCCTCTCTGTTGTCTGGTACGTTGAAGTCATTGAGATAGGAGGCAGCCTTCTCATTATTTTCCACTAGTTACCATCTATGTGTCATTGGGTATGTGATAGAACCTCCCTGAGCCTCATTCCTATTGAGAACAAATAATATTTCCCTTGCCAAATATAAGGAATCAGGCACATAATCTCCAAATGATTTTTAATCCTATTTTTTTTAATTTAGTGAAGGAGGTTTTTTCAATATAGTCGCACTATTAATATATCTAGTTTAAATAAATCTAATTAAATATTTTTCTTAAGTCTATAATTTTGATAGAAGTGCATAAGCAGATTTAGGATGTTGAAAGCAATACGCTAGTACTGGGGACTGAAAAAAAGAATGCTTTTTCAAAATCCTTCAACCAAATGATCTTCAACCACATGATAATGTGGATAATAATAACTACATTGTAGCTTATTTAATAATAAATAATTAACATTTGTATTTGACATATTTCACAAGCACTATCTCTCTTAAGCTCGGTATCCCATCATGCCGTTTTATTATATTTCACAAAAAGAAACATACTGTTAATGATTATTATTATGATGCATATTTCTAAGTGTTAAATATTTTAAAATGAATTAGAATAATTACTAGCCATATTCCCAAAGGGATATGATGATTAAAAAAAAATTAGATAGGATATTCTGTAAAACAGAGCAGAACAATTTAAACCCCTTAATTTTTGTTGTTGTGTTTGTTTAAACATGGAGATTAAATGAAAAGCAACTTACAGAACCAAGGAATGTCAATAAAGTTGTTTATAAATTCAAAGAAGGTAAATCCTGTATCATATTGTTTCCTCCCAATTGCTTCCTCTATACACATTTGAAGGGTAATAAATCTTTGAAGAATCATTTTTAAAGAAAACAACATGGATTTTGACACAGTAGAGGTTGAAATGTTGGTAATTTTTGTAGATAGGTATAGAACTAGACTATGCGAATTATGGTTTCTCCCCCAACTTCATACATTCTATGCTGAAAAGCTTAGATTTTATTCAAGTGAATTTATCTTATATTAATAAAAAAATTATTGATTTTTAAAGTTTTTTTTAAGCTCAGCTAATGAAGTTAGACCACAGTGTTCTCACTGTCATTGTATCTGAAATAATGATAAAAAGAAATCTTACATCTTCTTTGTTGTTAACTAAAACAGGATTATTTCTATATAAAATATTCATAGATATAAAACATTATGTGGTAGAGCTTGAAAATGGGCATGTCTTACTGCTCTATATACACTTTATTTAGACCACTTTGCTGAGGTATGATTGATACACAGCAAACTGCATATTTAATGTATATAACTTGATAAGTTTGGAATAAGTATACATCTGTTAAACCATCACCATAATCTGTGCCATAAACATATCCATCATTTTCAAAAGTTTTGCCTGCCCTTTTAATTTATTATCTGTCTTTTCTTTTCTTTTCTTTTCTTTTCTTTTCTTTTCTTTTCTTTTTCTTTTCTTTTACAGTAAGAACACTTAAAATGAGATTTACCCTCTTGGAAAATTTTTAAGTATGCCACTTATATAAAGAACCTATAAAGAATCTAAAATAGTCAAACTTAGGGGTGCCTGGGTGGCTCAGTGGGTTAAACCTCTGCCTTCAGTTCAGGTCATGATCTCAGGGTCCTGGGATCGAGCCCCACGTCGGGCTCTCTGCTCAGCGGGGAGCCTGCTTCCCCCCCCCCCCCGCCTGCCTCTCTGCCTACTTGTGATCTCTGTCCAATGACTAAATAAAATCTTTAAAAAAATAAATAAATAAATAAAAATAAAATAGTCAAACTTATAGAAGCAGAAAGTAGAATGGTGGGTGCCAAGGAGCTAGAAAGAGGAGAAAACAAGAAGGTATTATTCAAAGGGTACAAAGTTCAAACTATGAAAAATGCATAAGTCCTAGAGATCGACTGTGTAGCGCAATGCCTAAGTTAATAATACTATGTTCAATATCTTTACAGTGTGCTTTTGCAAACTACGCTCTTCAAGAGGTGGAATCTATTTTTTTACTCTTTGAATCCTGTTTTGGCCTATATGATTTGTTGTAGTTAATGCGACAATAACAAACATGGCACAAAGGCTTGAAAAGTGCTTGCAAATTGGATTTTGTCCCTACTTTTGCTTCACCTATCTGAGCAACTGTGTGAAATAGCCGGGGCTAGAGTACTAGAAAATCAGAGACATGATCAAGCCATCCCCATTGCCTTTGCTAGTGGAGCCAATTACCAGTAGTGGGAGGCTAAATACATTATCCGATCCTACTCTTTCAAATGTCATGGGGACTGCAGAGATCAGCTAAACCTGCCGAAACCAGAAGAACCACCAACCTGACACTCAGGATTGTAAGAAATAATGTTTGGTGTGTGTACGTGTGTGTGTGTGTGCGTGCATGCATATGCAGTACTAGATTTGAGGATGGTTTGTTACACAGCCAAAACTAACTAGTGAAATATATGATCAATATGTATATTATGTCTTCTGTGGATTGAATTTCTGTAAATGGTAGTTCCTCTAGGCTTAAAACACACCCATAAATGTACAGACACACAGAGTTGAATTTCTATCTTTTTGAAGTTATCTGCCATTCTTTCTTTTGTTTGGTTCAGCTTCAGAAAATAAAATTTATAATATCTAATTTTCCTCCTCTACTAACCATTTCACAACTCACTGTCATAAGATTGATGTTTCTATTACTTCTTAAATAAAGTACATAGTTTATGTAGATTCTCTGGGTACAATGTTCTTTTTCTATCAAAGGATTCTATCTATTTCAGAGTCACATATTACATGTAGTTTTTGTGTCATCTTAGTTTCCTCTTTCTTTGACACTTTCTCCAATATTCCTAGTTTTTGATGACCTTCAAATTTTTAAAGAGTACTGGCCAAGTATTTCATAGAATGTCACTCCTTTGGGATTTGACTGACATTTTTCTCATGATTAGACTGGGGACACAGGTCTTAATGAGGAAAATCACAGAAGTAAGGTGCTATTCTCATCACACCATATCAAGGGTTTATGTCATCTTTGCTGATGTTGACCTTGATCATCACTGAGTTGAAGAAGGTATCAGTTTCCTTCTCTGGAAAGTTACTTTTTTATCCTTTTCCATTCTGTATTCTTTGGAGACAAATTTCTGTGGAGCCCACATTTAAAGGATGGGGAAGTTACATTCCACTTCCCTGAGAAAAAAATATTGTCATGAATTATTTGAAATTCATCTACATGGGAAATTAGTCTATTCTTTTGCTTTATTTATTTATTTGCTTATCATATCAATATGGACTTATGGGGAATTATTTTATTCTTTGGGCTTTAACTCATATTATTTTTAATTTTCTTGCTCAAATATTTTCCAGTTTGGGCTATTGGGAACTTTTTCAGTTGGTTTCTGTGTCTCTTTGACATACTTGCTTCATTGTGTTTGTTTTTTTTGTGTGTTGCTTTGTTTGTTTTAGCACTTCTTTACTCTTTGTTATTATAAGATACCCTAGGCTGGTCAAGTATACTTCCTACCCAGTCTTAGAGTTAGTCCTCCTTGAAATAGCCCTGATCCCTTCAATTGGAGAATAGTATTAGAAACCAAGATCTTGGCACTTTATGTACTGGTTCCTACTATAGTACCTTGCTTCTAGGACATCTTAAATGACAGAACATGATATATGTGTGTATACCTAGCCATATATATATATATATATATATATATATACACATACACACACATACATACACACACACACATATCTATACTTTTTATATGTAACCACCCGTATCTATATTAAGCTAAACAGAAGTTCATAAAGAAGTCTCTAATGCTAATCCATTACCACAAGGATCAATCTATCCTTCTCTTGCTCATCTGTAACCTCCCATTCTAACAGTGAGAAAATTGGCTCCCACCATTCACCACCACTGCCTTAATTGTTCAATTTCACGTATAGTGGGATTAGAGTTGCTAATGATAATATTACTAACTAGAGCATATTACCTAAGTACAGGTTTTTTGGTGGCTGTGTGTGTGTATGTGTGTGTATGTGTGTGTGTTTTCTTGCTTTTAGTTTTGAAGATTCATTTCCATAGTTACTGAAATCATTACCCTTGTCCCCCACTGCCTTAAATGAAGTTTCTTCATACATTTGTAATACAGTTAGATTGTTTGTCACATCCTGCCTTTTAATCTGGGATCCATTAATCTTCTAAATTATTATTATTTATTTAATTTGTATACATTGATGTTTACCTTGTGCTATAAAGTTCTATTAGTTTTGATAAATGTGTAATGGCATGCATTCACCATTACAATATCACAGAGAGTGTTTTTATCACCCTAAAAAATAACTTATCTTCACTCACTCATTTAATCATCCCCTTTTCCCAACCTCTGGCAATTAGTAATATGTACTTTTCTATAGTTTTTCCCTTACCAAAAGGTCATATAAATAGAATCATGCAATATCTAGTCTTTTCAGACAAGCTTCTTTCAATTAGCAAGATGCATATAAGATTTATCCAGGAGTATGTATGGTTTGATTATTTATTTTTATCACTGAATAGTATTGAATATATAAAATTTACACAGCTTATCCATTCACTTATTAAAGGGCATCTTGGTTGTTTCCCATTTCTGATGATTGTTAATAAAGCTCCTGTACACTTTTCTGTGCAGATATTTTGTTATGTGCATACATTTTAAAATCAGGTACATGTCTAAGTGTCCAGATGCTTAATTATATGGCAAACGTATTTAGCTTTGTAAACACAGCCAAACTGTCCTCCAAGGTGGCTGTGCCATTTTGCTTTTCTACCATCAATGAATAAATATTCCTGTTCTGTATCCTCACCAACAATTTTACTTTTTGTGTCTATCTGGATCTTAACCATTTGATATGTGTAGTGGCATCTCACCATGTTTTTTTTTTTTTTTTCCTAAGATTTTATTTATTTATTTGACAGGCAGAGATCACAAGTAGGCAGAGAGGCAGGCAGATAGAGAGAGAGGTGGAAGCAGGCTCCTCATTGAGCAGAGAGCCCGATGTGGGACTCGATCCCAGGACCCTGGGATCATGACCTGAGCCGAAGGCAGAGGCTTTAACCCATTGAGCCACCCAGGCACCCCTCACCATGGTTTTAATCATCAGTCTGTTTTTAATATAAGGCTGTAGATCACTATACAAGCTATAAATATTTCATTGTTTTTAGTAGCCAGTTTCCAGAAGTAGGGTTGTATAAGAATTCTATATTTCTTAGTAAAACACATCCAAGATAATCTATTCATTTAAAAAAAAAGAATAAGTAAAACAAAGAAAGAATGCAGTCTTGGACTTCTCATTTCTTTGATCAATTTTGTTGGTCCAAATAACAGCAACAATATAAAATATGTGCATGACCCATAGCTTAATTACCCTTATTTTCTGTAATAGTAATTGGGTTACTATGCCAGGTAGGTCTTATAATGTGACACTTATAAACAAATAAAAAGCAATAACTGAGAAAACCTAAAAAATAAAAATCAAATAACAAAATAGTGAATATTCAATGCAAGTATCACCAACTAACAAAAGCATAAGAGCTATATTTCCAAATTAAAAGTGAGAGAATTTTTTGAATTATCCTTGATAATTGATCCTTACAAGCATCTAATCAATTTTTAAACAAATCTCTACAGTAGGAAAGAATGTTTTAAAAATAACATACATATAGATGTCTTATATTGAGTACAGATAATTAAAAATAAATCTCATACAAAAATGAGAACTGCCCTTTGTTTTCACTTTTTTGAGAACTGTTTATAATATCTAAATAGTAATGTACCTTCAGACAGCGTTGATACTATTATCTTACAATGTTTCATTTTATTCTATGGAGACAGCAGATGATTACCTTATGAATTGGAAATCTAGTGATTGTAGACCCCACCTCAGACTGAATATTTTCATGTTTCAACAACAAGAGTAGCTACCTCATCTGAAGTGACTATCTGGGAGGATAATGTGCCAGTACAAGAAAATAAGACTTTGGAGTGATATTATAAATTACCATTCTCCCACCAACTATCATTGTCAAATAAATAAACAAGAAAGCAGTAGACTCCAGTTAAATTTAAATGTCAGATAAAATTAAATATTGCAAGGAACATTCTAGAACTAAAACAATTATTTGTTGTTTATTTGAAATTCAAACTTAACTGGGCATCCTGTCTTTCATCTTGCAAACCTACCTCTATTCCTTTCAGTTAGTTTAATTTGGGGAAGAGGGCATTGAGACAGTAAAAGAGAAAGAAACGATCCCTGGGGAAGATGCTACTACTATACAGAAAGAAAAACAGGATAAAATATTTGAAGAGTCTTTACTTCTTTTTAAAGTAACCATAATATTGATGGACCATAGTTTTCGTTTAACTTTTAATGCCTCTTGCTCATGGTTCCTTACTTTTTCATGTTTTCACAGATGTGTATACCAACATTTTCTAGAAGTTTCATTTTACCTTTCCTGTATCTTCTTAAACCTGTTTTTTCCACATTAGCAGTTGTGCTCAATACATAAAAATAATAATAAATTAAGAATTGTTTTATTGTTTTTGCAGTTAGTTATTAATATTTCAACAAAAAAAGAGGTTTTGCTATATCTTCTGAAAGCATTCAAATACATGTAAATATGTTAGTTATTACATTTAAACATACAGTGTGCATTTATAACTGAAATAATAAATTAATCTAAGTTGAGGATTACCTCTTTGCTTTTAAAGAAGATCCATCCATCATAAATAGTTGAAGTTACAGTAATAGCACTTAATAAAACAACAAAGCTATTGAGTTAAATCAAATCAAGCTATAAATGTTACAAGTGTAAACATTTAAATTATTATTACAATTTAATTTCTGGACATTCTTAAATTAAAACAAAAACTTGTGGCATATTAATTTTTAGTATTATGATAGTATTACTCCAAAGAAGATAAATTACTTTTACAGAGTAAAAGATAACATTTTAGATCCAAGGTATAGAACAGTAAGATTGATCAAAGCAAAGCTAGAGAAGCCGAGACAACAAGACAAATTCATTGTGTTGGAAATGCCTTTAAATGCTTGTGTGTGTGAGTATAATGAATCCGGCATGATTCTGTCTTTATATGATAAAATTTAGCATTGTAGTGAGACATTTTGATAATTATTTGAGGTAAATGATAAATATATTACCAAATCTTCTAAAGGCTAATAATGGTTTAATAATAATTGTAAATGAAAGTCAGTGAGGTGGGATGGATACTCATTTTATTAACATTCATATAGTGTTTTCCTAGGTACCCTACTATATTGAGTTGTACATGACTTTTTGCTTTTAACAAAGATTAAGAATTGTTTTCTCTCTTTTGTTGAAAAGTATGACTTCTGATATAAATTTAAATGAACATATTTCATTTGAAGGATATTTTGTAATGAAGATATTTTGTAATGAAGGATATTTTGTAATGAAGACTATAATATATTTTTGTTATTTCATATGTACATTCTTACCTGAAAGACACCCAGCTACTGACAGAAGCAGAATTAGTTTCCAAGAGGAAGCCATCCTTGGTTACTAGGATATCCTGTGTCTCAATGTGTTTAGCAGTTCTGATGTTTCTTCTTTAAAGAATGCCCTGTGGGCATAAATAACAGTTTTCAAAAACTGAGAAAACAAAAAAAGTAGACAAACACAAACCAACTCAAAATTATCACAGTAAAATAATAAATACATTTTATTGCAAAGGTCAGATTAATGTATACTTGGATATTGACAACATTGAAATAATTCCATTAAAATTAATCTAATGCATGACACGAAAACTTCAGAGAAGTGATAAACTTTCTTTAACACATTTATTTATATTAAGTACTCCTTCACATAAAATAAAAACATCAGGTTTTAATGAGGATGATTTTTCCTCACAGGGAAATAGCCATATGTATTACATTAGACAACTTATTGGACTAGAAAAGTAGGGTAGAAAAACCAGTTATATTAACATATACTCCTCTGGTCTAGAACATAACTAATGATCAGTTAGCCAAGTGATTTTACACATTGTGCTGTACCTCATCTAAACCTCCACAGGAAATTTCCTCACTTAATTATTAATGTGAACTGCCTTTGTTTATAACTCCTGTGATTATCTGCACTGTGTTTTATTTCCTTACTCTGATATTTCCCTCAGCATCCTTTGCTAGCCAGAATCTAAAGGAAATACTTTTTGTGAATATTTAAACTTTTTGTCTAATTGCATTTTTATAACAATGATGAGTGTAGCCCATTAGTATTGCTAAGTTCCATTATTTGTCCTGAAAGATATGATAAACATAAAAAATATAAATTTTGGAATGGAACTTCCTGCAAGAATTTGACAAATGTGCATTAGAAATTCCTATAATAGACAAATAACTTCTGAGTTTTCAGGTGTCAGTTAGTGAATAAATTGGGAAATATTTGTACAGTGTGTTAATAATTTTAAAATAGCAATTGCTTCTTGGCAACTGTTTCCTTCTTACGGACTTAGAAGTTCAGGGTACAGGGCGCCTGGGTGGCTCAGTGGGTTAAAGCCTCTGCCTTCAGCTCAGGTCATGATCTCAGGGTCCTGCGATCAAGCCCCTGCATCCGCTCTCTGCTCAGCAGGGAGCCTGCTTCCCTCTCTCTCTCAGCCTGCCTCTCTGCCTACTTGTGATCTGTCTGTCAAATAAATAAATAAAATCTTCAAAAAAAAAAAAAAAAGTTCAGGTTATCTCTAAATTTTAGAAAAAAATCTTAAATATATAGGCAAGCACTTCTCCCCCACCCAATTTGATATAATCTTGCCCAAACAGGGACATCTATTAGTGAATCTTCCACCTAATAATGTTAGTCTTATTTCATTTATATAAATTTTTAATTTTATTTATTTATTTGACAGAGATCACAAGTAGATGGAGAGGCAGGCAAAGAAAGAGAGGAGGAAGCAGGCTCCCTGCTGAGCAGAGAGGCCCATGTGTGGCTTGATCCCAGGACCCTGGGAACATGAGCTGAGCTGAAGGCAGAGGCTTTAACCCACTGAGCCACCCAGGTGCCCCTTCATTTATATTTTTAAATCTAAACCTTGGTAATCTATTTGAATTATATGATTAGAAATCACAAGAAATAACAACTAATAATAGTTGATTTATAGCCATCTACTTCCAAAAAAAAAAAAAAAAAGACTTTTCATTCTTTCTTCTAAATAAATATCAGAAAAAAAACTATTTAAAGCACAAAAAAAACTTATTATTAATTTTTACAATTTAAGACATTTTTATATTTATATAGTTTATTTTACTAGAAATGAAAAGAAGAAAATTAGCACTTCACACGTAAACATTAGAGAGATTTAAAGTTGCTAGAACAACAATTTTGTTTTGTTTTGTTTTGTTTTTTTTTTTTTAAAGATTTTATTTATTTATTTGACAGAGAGAGATCACAAGTAGACAGAGATGCAGGCAGAGAGAGAGGAGGAGGAAGCAGGCTCCCTGCTGAGCAGAGAGCCTGATGTGGGGCTCGATCCCAGGACCCTGAGATCATGACCTGAGCCGAAGGCAGAGGCTTTAACCCACTGAGCCACCCAGGCGCCCCTAGAACAACAATTTTGATTCATGAGAACTTTACACTTGAATTAGTGAATTTTTCAACCCATGTTGAAATGGACTTCTCTCAGATTGTGAAATCTGAGATATTAATATAGTTTTGCTTCACTTGTTTTGATGAGCTTTTGCTCAGTCTATGTCCCCCAAACTGGTATTTTCCTGCTCTATTTGCAATGTCCTCTGTTGTGTTAACCATTCTTCATCAACAAATGCAAAAGTTTTCAGAGCATTTACATGCTATATATTGGGAATGTCAGAGAAAATGCACACACGTGCATACACACACACACACACACATACGGAGAAGTTAATCACAGAGTATGAGCCAAAAAGGGGGATACTGTAAATATACTACTGATATAGAGCTATTAAAAGGGAGAATCTATTCATAAAACTGGCAGAAGTTGGGAATAAAACAGAGGGTTCTTCAGTAAAATTTCAGGACACTGATCTTAGACAAATGTTTTACTGTTGAATGGGACAATGCAGGGAGATTCAAAATGAGCATATGAATAAATAAATCAATATCAAAGAGTGATCCATACCATGATAGAATTAAGACAGAGTAAAGAGACAGTGAGAGGATAGATGGGGCTACTTTAGCAGGGGTTCAGAGAAGCAATTTCTTTTTTTTTTTTTTTTTTTAAGATTACAGTGTTTAATGTTTATCAAGTTAAATTTCTACAACTAGCAAGATAACAGAGGAGCTACTAGGACTCAGATCGCATCCTAGGGAATATTTACTTGGTGATCCCAATGACACCACAAGCCAAACGACTTCCGGCGTTTCCCGTCTGTGTACTTTCTTCATTGCCACCTCTGCCCAAGTCATCTCATTTCTCATGGACCACCATTGTGCGGCCAATGATGGAAGAGTCTCCTGAGAGTGAGATCAGAGAATCTTCCATGGACACAACGGCCACACCATCCTTGCCAGCAGTCACATTGCCCAGGTCTCCAACATGCCTCTCTTGATCTTTCGGCCCACCGTGTTTTTTGGATAGAGGATTAAAGTGAGGACCTGCGCTGGTACAGCCTTGTGTATTATCTCCAAACTGATGGACGTGGAATCCATGCTCGCCTTCAGTCAATCCTGTAATGGTTCCTGACACCTCAACAGGCCCCATTCCCGCCGCCCCCGCCGGGCCCGCCCGGTGACTCAGCACTCGGCCGCCACACCGCCGCGGGGCAGAGGCCTCGGGCGGCGCGAACCCGCAGACCCCGCGCGGTGGGGGCGTCTCAGAGAAGCAGTTTCTGATAAGATGATATTTGAGTATTTCTTTTTGCAACATGCTATTATGGAATAATCCTTATGTATATAACTCAGGCACTTTTTTTTTTTTTTTCAATTCTAAAAAAAAAAAAGTACGCTGAATTTTATTACTAAAAGAAACAAAAAAAATCTCTTCAAACAGCCCGTGTGTGTGTGTGTGTGTGTGTGTGTGTGTGTGTGTGTTTTCATTCCCCAGCATCCATGGTTGTTGCTTAATGGAGCTAAAACAAACAAACAAACAAAAAATCATAGATCTTTAAAAGCCATTCTCTTAAGACATCTAAAGCCTTTTTTTTTTTTTTTGCTTTCTTTTTTTATTATCTCTATTTTTTTTTCCTCAAGTAAAAAAGTAAAAGAAATTATCTTAGGGTTCTGAAATATGCAAACTTTTTTTTAATAGTAAGCAAACAAACAAAAAAATCCCAATAGCATCATTAATAAGTTACTAAGAAACTTTTTTTTTTCTTTTCTTTATTGTTTTAGTTCCACTATAGTTAACATGTAGTGTTATATTAGCATCAGGTGTACATTATTCAGTGTTCATCATGATAAGTGTACTCTTTAATACCCATCACCTATTTCACCTACCCAAACCATCAGTTTGTTTTCTATAATTAAAAGTCTGTTTACTGGTTTCTCTCTCTTTTTCTTTTTTTTCCCCTTTGTTCATTTGTTACTTAAATTCCACATATAAGTGAAATCATATAGTATTTGTCTTTCACTGACTTATTTTGCTTAGCACTATACTCTATCTCCATCTGTGTTGTTGAAAATGGAAAAATGTCATTCTTTTTTACAGCTGAATGATACCCCATTTTATATACCACTTCTTCTTTATCCATTATTTATAAATACTGGGGCTGCTTCCATAATTTGGCTATAGTAAATAGTGTTGTGATAAACATGGCAGTGCATATATGTTTTGAATTAGTGGTTCATATTCTTTGGGTAAATGCCCAATACTGTGGTTACTGGATCATATGGTAGTTTAGTTCTATTCTTAATTTTTTGAGGAAACTCCATATTGTTTTCCATAGTAGCTGCACCAGTATGCATGCCCACCAATAGCAAAAGAAGGTTCTTTTTACCCACACCCTTGCCAAGACTTTCTTATGTTGTTGATTTTAGCCATTCTGACAGGTGTGAGGTGATATCTCACTATAGTTTTGATTTGGATTTCTTTGATGATGAGTGTTGCTGATTATCTTTTCATGTGTCTGTGGGTCTTCTGTATATCTTCTTTGGAGAAATATCCATTTATGTCTTCTGGCCATTTTTTAAGATTTTTTGTTTATTGTTTTTAATTTTTTTTTTATTTTGTTACTTATTTACTTGAGAGAGAGATTGGGAAGAGAGCACAAACAGAGGAAGTGGCAGGCAGAGGGGAAGAGAAAAGCAGGCTCCCCGCTGAGCAGGGAGCCCAACGTGGAACTCAATCAAAGGACTCTAGGATCATGACTTGGGTCAAAGGTAGATACTTAACTCACAGAGCCATCCGGGTGCTTCATTCTGCCCATTTTTAATTATATTATTTGTTCCTTGGGATGTTGAGTTGCATAAGTTCTTTATATATTTTGGATACTAACTCTTTATCAACTATATCATTTGCAAATATATATATTTTTTTCATTCTATAGGTGGTCTTTTAGTTTTATTGATGAGATATGTTAACTTTCTTATATGCCTCTCTTAAAAAAAAACAATTATTCCCATGACTTTAATAAAAGTCTTGTATCAAATAATAAAATAATGTATTTATGCAGACATAGAGTATATTAAGTTCTTCCTACATACCAGGTAAAATTATAATCAGCTAATAAATTTTACTAAAGAACATCAGGATGTATTTTTAGAAATATCTTAATGGAGACTGGTAGCTGTACAAAAACTGTTATTCATCAAAAGACTGAAAAGCCATAAATACTAATGGGGAAACTATTAATCAGATACAGGTTTTAAAGCCTCACATTTTAAAAGAGCTTATTTCAATGTTTAGAATATTATTATCACTGTTAGTGATAGTGATAATTAGTGATAGTCACTATTAAAGAAAACTCTATGAAATGACATCATTTTACTTTTTAAATATTTACTTAAATTACTGTAAACATTTGCAAGTAAAGGAAAATAAGTAGGTATTGTATTTCAGATCTTCTAGCATTCTACACTCCATTTCCACAACACTGGCTTTCTTGCTGCTCTTCAAATAAGCCAAGCACTCATTGTTTCCTTTGCCTGGACCCCTCCACCATCAGTTCTTCCCAGACTGGGTAACTTCAAATCATTAGACTCTGCTCATCAGGCTTTTCTTGATGCTTCTTAAACAGGAAGTCCTTTCCGAACCCACTTCCTGTCAGCCCTGTCACTGGTTTTCCATACATTACCCTGCCTTATTTTTCTTCTTATAAATTATCAATGCTTGAGGTTCTACTATTTATTTATTTTCTTTTAAATTTTATTTTTCTCCTACTGGGATGTGATGTCCATGAAATCAAGATTTTTTTTTTTTTTTATCTTTGTAGACTAAGTATCTAGAACAGAGCATGCTTGGTTTTAGTAGCTATATAATTATTATTTTGGAATAATAATTATTGGATAAACTGGAATCTCTGGTAAATAAATTATTTGACACAAAGTAACATAAGCAGCACCATTTTAAAAATTCTATGTGCTGTGCATTATGTTATGCACTCTACCTATACACCTCTATAATTACCTTGACACCTTTTATTGATGAAGATCACACAGCTAGTCAAAGTATAAGTGGGGTTAAGAATAATCTTGATTTTTAAGCCACATCATCTCTTACAAAACTTCACAGCTATATCTACAAAAGTTTCTAGAAGCCCTCCTATCTGACATAACTGAACTGGTACTGAGTTAATTTAAAATTTTAATTTAAAAAAATCATACAGACATACCTTAAATGTTATAATTTAACTAATCTGACTTAACTCTATTTTTTTTTGTCAATTGTATTATATAGGAATGAATTTTTTTTCTGAGTATCAATATTCTGATGAAAAAATGCTCTTTTATCTCAAATCATGAGTTATTATAAGTCCTGCCTGTAATACATCATATACAAGTTTTAATTTCTTCAAACATTATATGTTAATTAATTAAATTTAAATAAGAAATAAATCAATCTTAAACCATGAGACTAGATGGAAAGAAAAAAGAAAATTTCAATATGAAAAATTCATAGTCAATATACATCATATACACAGGAAAACAAATCACTATGAGTGATAGTCAACAGTAAGAATAAAAGAATCAGATTTGTGAAGACTTTAGATGTTTGACATTTCAAACCCAGATTAAAAAAACAAATATATATGATTTTTTTTTTAAAGATTTTGTTTATTTATTTGACAGACATAGATCACAAGTAGGCAGAAATCAGGCAGAGAGAGAGAGGAAGGAAAGCAGGCTCCCCGCTGAGCAGAGAGCCCGATGCGGGGCTTGATCCCAGGATGCTGGGATCATGACCTGAGCTGAAGGCAGAGGCTTTAACCCACTGAGCCACCCAGGTGCCCCAGTATATGATTTGTTTTTAAACATAAAGGAATTGGCATTATGGAAAAGAAGAAACAAAGATAAGGAAATTGTCTAGAATGCAGCCCCGAAAGGCAAATGGATGGAAAATATGAAAGGAAGGTAAATGAATTGAGGATATAGTAGGAATATCTCATATGCCTAATCAGATTTTCAGAAAAGGAAGAGAGTAGGATGAAGGAATATGTGAAGAGAGAGATAGTTACTAACAGTTTCCATAACTGATTTACCAATTGTAACATTCAGAATGACCAGAAAAATCCAAGAAAAATAAACAACCAGTAAAATTAAATGGAAATGCTGACCACCAAAGACAAAAGATAGCCAGAGACAAAAAGAGGCATTAATTGTGAAAATAGGAATAGCAAACTCTCTGTTGACTTAAAAACAATAAAGGGATCCAAAAAGATTAGAATAACATGCTGGTTAGAAATAATTGTCAATATATAGTTACAAACCTAGCGAGAGTTTCTTTAAGGGACAAGAGTTAAATAAAGCTCTTTTCATTTACTCAAAAACTAAGATGCCAATTATATCTTTAAAAATCTGGGAAAAATAACCTGAATTTGCCAAAAATAAATCCTTATTGAGAATAATACTTAAAAATGATATTTGTAAGATAGAAAGACAAAAATAATTGCAGAGGTAATCTCTGAAATTAATAAAGGGAACATAACAGAAGCTAAATTGTAATGTTTTAAATATACCAGGAACTGTTGCTTTGGAAACTCATTAACACATAGAACTCTATGAACTAAAACTATTATTCTCATGTTAAAGATGGGAAATCTGAGGCATAGAGAGATTAAGTAAATTTTTGAAGAATGCACAGCCATTGAGTAAACTTGAGATTCATATCTAGACAGTCTGGGTGCAGAGACCATGACTTCAAACAACACACTATACTATCTGAAAAAATAACAATAAAAAAATATGGTATGAGGGCAAATTTAAGAAAAAACTGCCTTAATGGGTCTTAGTAATGATTTTTTGGATATGATACCTAAAGTACAAACAACAAAGTGGGGGGGGGGAGCAAGTGAAAGTACATCAAACTAAAAATTTCTGCACAACAAAAGAAACCAACAAGGTGAAAAGAAAACCTACAAAATGGAGAAAAATATTTGCAAACCATATATCTGAGAAGTGGTTAATATCCAAACATGACTCACACAACTCAATAACCAAAAAACAAATAACCCAGTTAAAAAATAGGCAAAGGACCTGGACAGTCATTTTTCCAAAGAATATATACGAAAAACCAACATGTACCTGAAAAGATGGTCAGCATTACTCGTTTATTAAGGAAATGCATATTAAAATTACAATAAGATATTATCTTATTGTAATTTTTATATTTCATGTATATTTACATTCATACAAATTCTGATATGTATGTAAAGAAAAGGGAAACTTTGTGCACCATTGGTGGGATTGTATATTGACATAGCCACTGTGAAAAATAGTGTGTACTTTCAAAAAATTAAAAATATAACTACCATATGAGCCAGAAATTTCACTTCTAGAAATTTATGCAATAGAAATAGTAACACTAACTCCAAAGGAAAAATATTTGTACCCTCATACTCATATCAGCATTATTTACAATTGGCAAGACATATAAATAACCTAAGTGTTTATAAATGGATGAATAGAAGGAAATGTAATATATGTACACAATAAAATACTGTTCAACCATAAAAATGAGGAAATCTTACAACATTGATGGAACTTGAAGGCAGTATGCTGAGTGAACTAAGTCAGAAAAACAAAAAACAAACAACTACTGTACAATCTCATATATGGAATCTAAAAAAAAAAAAGAACAAACAAAAGAGCAAACAAACAAAAAGAAACTCATAAAAAACAAAAAAGAGAGAGAGAGAGAGATCAGACTTGTTACCAGAACCAGAGGGTGGGGGAAGGAAAAATTGGAGGAAGGTTGTCAAAGGTACAAACTTTTAGTTATAAAATAAGTAAGTACTAGGGATATAATGTACCCTATGGTGACCATAGTTAACACTGCTCTATGGTACATAGGAAAGTTAAAAGTTAATACTAGAGTACTCTTCACAGGAAAATTACGGGGGTTTTCTTCTTCTTTTTTTTCTTTTTCTTTTTAGCTGAACTTATTGTGGTAATCATTTCACAATATATGAAAATCAAGCCATTTTGCTCTAACATAAATTTATACACTAGGCTATGTCAATTATTTCTCCATAAAACTGGAAGAAAAATTGGAAATAAAAAGAAAACATTGTCTTAATAAAACAACAATAACCAATGTCTTGCAGGGTAAAAAGTAAAGCTTATATAAAATTAAAATACAGTTCATATATATTCAGAAATTAAAAGATATTAAATTTAGATTTTTATAAAATATCTATGTTTTCCTAGGTTAACTGATGAACAAATAGAAATTTGTCAGTAAACAAATCTGTATTCATCATAAATATTTACTACCTCCCACTTTTTGGTAATGAAAAGAAATATATTTAAAACTCTTTTACACAGAATATAACACATAAACAACTTCCCACATGTCCTGTAAAGCAGAAACCCAAATTTTTTTAGTCTAACTTTAGAGGCTGTCAAGATTTTGATTCAAACTATGCATATTGTCACATCTACTATTCCACCCCAAACACTTTGAAGCACAGTTACTCGAAATACCATTTGCAAACCTATTTCATGCTCTGTATCTTCCAGGAAATGCTCACATTCACACCCCTCAACAGAAAATCCTTTGTTTCAAAATATCTAGTTGTGAAAGAAATAAACAAGTTACTAAATTGCCTGATTAAGAGCAAGTGCAAAATTTTAATTGGAGAATGAATTCGGAGTAGTTAGGCTGCAAGAATGCCAATGCATGGCAGCAAGCTAATCCCCAGGAGGGATAAGTAGGGAATCTGGGCTGTAAATTACAAAGAGTTAGATGTTAAAGGACAAATAGGTCTAAAAAGAAGCTTGAATTTTATTATATACATTATAGTAATACAAATGAATTATTCCTACCATGTAACTGAAATTCTAAAGTTCTTAGTTATTTTCCAGTAATGTGTAATTTTCCCATATAAAGTATACAGAAACACACAACTATCCATTTTTACAGATCAGACATACATGAAAAAGGGATGGGCTTGCCTAACACCTCACATAATTGAAAGTCAACATCAGGATTAGCTTTCCTGCCTCTTGATCCCTGGCGTAGAGAGCTAAATAAAATCTGCAAGTTGCATTTTCCATTTTCTACTAATGAGAAAACATTCTAAATTCAGAGATGGAGAATTAAAGAGAAGATATTTTTACATGTTTTAGGAGAGATTCTTCTGAAAGAGAGAAATGACTTGTTACTAGAAGCTTGGCTTTTTGCAAAGAGAGGATCTCAGTGAAGTACAAAATGCATAAATAATGAAAAAGGAGACCTGGTTTATTGCATTCTGGAAAACAAACCAATGACAGCATGTGTCCAGGGTTCCACATGAACAAGTAAATTGACTAAATTCTGTGTAAAAAAAGTTTTAAATATATAATTTCAGGTGTACATATTTCTCATATACCAGTGAGAGGTGGTAAAGATTTAAGATGAGTATAAATTTGTTTTCTGGTGAATTAAAGTTAGTGTCTGAGAGGGAGTTCTGACAGCTTGATAGGTAGCATAATATAAGAAAACACTTAGGGAAGCCAAAAGATCTTGAGTTTCAAAGATTTCCTTTGTATAAAAACAATGTGATATTAATAAAATTTTAGACTCATGGACTACAGCAAGAAAGATGGAACCTGTATTAATCCTGATATTTAATTTTCTCTTAAGTCATTCAAATATGGAGATAAGAGGCTCTTAAGTTTTTAATTTTGATTCCAGTGTAGTTAACATGGAGTATTATATTAGTTTCAATTGTACAATGTAGTGATTCAACAATTCTATATATTACTCAGTGCTCATCATGATGTGTATTTTTTAATCCCCATCACCTATTTTAGCCTTCCCTCCACCCACCCACCTCTGGTAGTTACCAGTTTGTTCTTTATAGTTAAGAATCTGTTTCTTGGTTTATCTCTCTTTTTCCCCTTTTGTTCCTTTGTTTTGTTTCTTAAGCTCCACATATGGGTGAAATCATATGGTATTTGTCTTTCTCTGGCTTATTTCACTTAGCGTTATACTCTCTAGATCCACCTGTGTTGTTGCAAATGGCAAGATCTCATTCCATTTCGATGGTTGAGTGATATTCCAGTGTATATGTACATGTGTATATATATACATATATACGTATATATGTATATACGTATATATGTACGTATATGTATATACATGTATACGTACACATATACATATATATGTATATATATGTGTATAGGTATACAGCATCTGCTTTATCCATTCATCTCAGGATGAACATTTGTGCTCTTTCATAATTTGGCTATAATAAATAATGATGCAACAGATACAGGAGAACATATATCCTTTCAAATTAGTGTTATGTATTTTTGGATAAATACCTAGTACTGTGATTAGTGGATCATGTGTTCTATTTTTAACTTTTGGAGGAACCTCCAAACTGTCTTCCATGGTGGCTGCACCAGTTTGTATTCCCACCAACAGTGCAAGAGTGTTTCTTTTTCTCCATATTCTCACCAACAATGTTATTTATTGGTTTTGATTTTAGCCATTCTGACAGGTATTGTAGTTTTGATCTGGATTTCTTTGATGATGATGACTGCTGTTGAGCATCTTTTCATGTGTCTGTTGACTATTTTTATGTCTTCTTTGCAGAAATGTCTGTTCATGTCTTTTGCTCATTTTTTGCTGGATTGTTTTTTCAGTGTTGCATCATGTAAGTTCTTTATATATTGTTTATCAGATATGTCATTTACAAATATCCTCTCCCATTCCATAGGTTGTCTATTAGTTTTTCTGATTTCTTCCTTCTCTGTGCAGAAGTTTTTTTTTTTTTTATTTTTTATTTTGATGAAGTCCAGTAGTTTATTTTTGCTTTTATTTCCCTTGTCTCAGGAGACATATGCAGATAGATGTTGCTATAGCTGATGTCAGAGAAATTATTTCCTGTGCTCTCTTCTAAGATTTTTATGTTTCATTTAGGTCTTTAATTCATTTTTATTTTATTTTTGTGTATAGTGTAAGAAAGTGGTCCAGTTTTATTCTTTTGCATGTAGCTTTCCAATTCTACCAGCACAATTTGTTGAAAAGACTGTCTTTCTCCCATTGTATATTCTGGCTCTTTTGTGGAATATTAATTAACCAAATTATTCTGGGTTTGTTTCTGGGTTTTCTATTCTGTTCCATTGATTGATGTGTCTATTTTTGTTTCCGTACCATAACTTTTCAATTACTACAGCTCTGTAGTATAACTTAAAGTCTGGAATTGTGTTACCTTCAGTTACATTTTTCTTTTTCCACATTGTTTTGGCAATTCAGGGTCTTTTCTGATTCCATACAAATTTTAGGATTATTCATTATAGTTCTGTGAAAAATGTTTTTAGCATTTTGATAAGGATTGCATTAAATCTGTAGCTTGCTTTGGGTGACATGGACATATTTTAACAGGTTTTGATATTCAAATCCAGGAGAATGTAATATATTTCCATTTGTTTTTGTCATCTTAAATTTCTTTCATCAGTATTTTGTAGTTTACAAAGTACAAGTCTTTCACTTCTTTGGTTAAGTTTATTCCTAGGTATTATATTATTTTTCGGTTCAATCGTGAACCAGATTATTTTCTTAATTTCTCTTTTTGTTGCTTCATTACCATCAATAGAAATGCAGTGGGTTTCTGTACATTGATTTTGTATCCCATTACTTTACTGAATTCACTTACCAGTTCTAGTAATTTCTTGGTGGAGTCTTTTGGGTCTTCTATTATATATAAATAAATAAATAACTATATAACTATATAACTATAACTACACACACACACACACACACACACACACACACACACATAGTATCATGTCTTCTGCAAAAATTAAAAGTTTTACTTCTTTTGGGGCACCTGGATGGCTCAATGGGTTAAAACCTCTGCCTTCAGCTCAGGTCATGATTCCAGGGTCCTGGGATCAAGCCCTGCATTGGGCTCTCTGCTCAGCAGGGAGCCTGCTTCCTCCTCTCTCTTTGCCTGCTTCTTGGCCTACTTGTGATCTCTGTCTGTCAAATAAATAAATAAAATCTTAAAAATAATTAAAAAAAAGTTTTACTTCTTTCATAACATACATAAAAATAAATATATATGTGTATATATATATATATGTATATATATGTGTGTGTGTGTATAAGTATATGTATGTATGTATAGTATTATGTCTTCTGCAAATAGTAAAAGTTTTACTTCTTTCTTACCAATTGAGATGCATTTTGTTTCTTTTTACTGTCTAATTGCTATGGCTAGGTCTTCCAGTACTGTGTTGAATACAAGTGTTGAGAGTGGACATCCTGTCTTGTTCCTGACCATAGGGGAAAAACTCATTTTTGTGCCATTGCATATAATGTCAGCTATAGAGTTTTATATAAGGTCTTCATTATGTTGAGGCATATATCCTCTAACCCTATTTTGTTGAGGGCTTTTCATCCTGAGTGTATACTTTATCCAATGCTTTTTCTGCTCTACTGAAATAACTTTGCTATTTTTATCCTTTATCTTATTGTTGAGAGGTATCATACTGATTGATTTGAAATATTGAACCACCTTTGCATCCTGGGACTAAATCCCACTTGATAGTGGTGAATGATTTTTCTAATGTATTGTTGGATATGGTTTGCTAATATTTTGTTGAGGAATTTACATCTATATTCATCAGAGATATTGGCCTATAGTTCTTGTTTTTTGTTGTTGTTTTGTTTTGTTTTTTTGTTGGGGGGAGTGGGGGTGGGTATTGTGTTTTTCTGGTTTTGGTACCAGAGTAATGCAGGTCTCACAAATAAATTTGGAAGTTTTCTTCCCCTTCTATTTTTTGTAGTAGTTTGAGAAAAATATGTATTAAATCTTCTTTAATTTTTTTGGTAGAATTTGCCTATAGAGCCATCCCCCCTGGACTTTTGTTTGTTGGAAGCTTTTTTTGTTTTGTTTTGTTTTAATTACACATTCAATTTCATTGTCAGTAATTGGTCTGCTCAAATTTTCTGCTTCTTCCTGATTCTATTTTGGGAGGCTACATGATTCTAGAAATTTGTCCATTTCTTCTAGTTTGTTCCAGTTTGTTGCCATATAACTTTTCATAATATTCTCCTATAATCCTTTGTATTTTTCTGGTGTCAGTTATTTCTCCCCTTTCATTTCAGATTTTGTTTATTTCAGTCCTTTCTCTTTCTCTCTCTGTCTCTTGATGAGTCTGGTTAAAGGTTTGTAATGTTGTTGATTCTTTTCAAACTATCAGTTCCTGGTTTCATTGAACTGTTCTATTGGTTTTTGTTTGCTTGTTTGTCTTGTTTATTTTTTTGTTTTGCTTTGACTATTTTTTTTTCAAAGATTTTATTTGTTTACTTGAGAGAGAGAGAGAGAGAGCAAGCAATCACAAACATGGGGAGAGGCAGAAGAAGATATGGGGCTTGATCCCAGGACCCTGAGATCATGATCTGAACTGAAGGCAGACACTTAACCTACTGAGCCACCCATGCACCCCTGTTTTTTGTTATTGTTGTTGTTGTTTTAGTTCCTATTTGTTTTACACATGCTCTAATCTTTATTATATTGTTTCTTATACCAGTTTGGGGTTTTATTTGTTGTTCTTTTTCCTAGATCCTTTAGGTGTAATTTTTTATTTGAGCTTTTTCTTGCTTCTGGAGGTAGAACTGTATTGTTATAAATTTCCCCCTTAGAATCCCTTTTGCTACATCCCAAGCTTTTGAGACTATTGTGCTTTCATCTTCATTTGTCTCCATGTATTTTTTAATTTCCTCTTGATTTCTTAATTTCTTGGTTGAACCATTTATTGTTTAAGAGTATCTTATTTAACTTCCATGTATTTGTGCTCTTTCCAGACTTCTTCTTTTGGTTGATTTATGGTTTCTTGACATTGTGGTCAGAAAAGATGCATGGAATGACTTTGATCTTTTTTAATTTGTTGAGACTTATTTGTTGTCTAAAATAAGAACTTCCCTGGAGAATGTTCCATTCAAACTTGAAAAAAAAATCTGTATTCTGCTGTTTTAAGATAGAATGTTTTGAATATATCAGTTAAGTCCATCTATTTCAGTATGTTATTCAAAGTCATTCTTTCCTTGTTGATTTTCTGTTTGGGTGATCTATTGATGCAAGTGGGGTACAAAAGTCCCCTTTTATTATCATATTACTGTTGACTATTTCTTTTATGTTTGTTATTAGTTGCTTTAAGTATTTGGGTGCTCCTGTAATGTGTGCATAAATATTTATAATTGTTATAGCTATCTTACTAGATTGCCCTCTGAATGATTATATAGTGTCCTTATATAGTGCTCTTCTTTGTCTCTTGTTACAGTCTTTGTTTTAAAGTCTGTTTCATCTGATAAAAATGTTGCTTCTCCAAGTTTCTTTTCACATCTATATACATCATAAGCCTTTCTTCATCCCTTTACTTTCAGTGTGTAGGTGCCTGTAGATCTGAAATATATCTCTTTTTTAAGCACTATGTACATGGGTCTTTTGTTTTTTGTTTGTTTGAATCTATCATGTGCTACCCTATTTATATCTTTAGATTGGAGCATTTAGTCCATTTACATTCAGTGTAATTATTGATAGGTATGCATTTATTGCCATTTCATTACTTATTTTGTGATTTTTTTTTTGTAGTTCTTCTCTGTTCCTTTCTTCTCTTGCTCTCTTCTCTTACATAAATTGGCTTTTTTAAATGATATACTTTGATTTTTTTCTCTTTGTTTTTTGGCCTATGTATTACTAGTTTTTGATTTTTGGTTACTATTCAGTTTATCTTCTGCTTATAGGGGTTTATGTAAGGTTGAGGGCCCCTCAAGTTTGAAAACATTCTTTACTCCTCTGCCTCACATGTTTTTGGAATATGGTGTAAAATTTTACATTCTTTTATTTTGATTCCCTTGACTAATTTTTTGTAGCTATACTTATTTCTACAGCTCATGTGTTTCTTAATTTCCTTACTTTTGCTTATAGTGTTTTCCTTTCACTCAAAGAGTCCCCTTTAACATTTCTTATAGGGCTGGTTTCTTGGTCATAAGCTCTTTTAGTTTTTCTTTGGGAAATTCTTTATATCTCCTACTCTGAATGATAGCTTTGATGGATAGACTTTTCTTGGCTGCAGATTTTTTCTTTTCAGCACTTTGGATATATCACACCATTCTCCTCTAGACTGCAAAGTTAGCCAGAAATCTACTGATAGCCTTATGAGGTTTCCCTTGTATGGAATTGCTTTCCTTTCTCTTGCTAGTTTTAAAATTCTCTCCTGTGTTTCCTGGGTGGCCCAGTCATTTAAGTATCTGACCCTTGATTTCAACTTAGGTAATGATCTCTGTTGTGAGATCAAGCCCCATGTTGGGTTCCATGTTCAGCACAGAATCTGCTTGAGATTCTCTCTCTCCTCTCCCTCTGTCCCTCTCCCCATTTCAAATAAATAAATAAAATATTTTAAATTCTCTCCTTATCACTATTTTTTTTTTTCAATTTTAACTACTTTGCATTTTGGTGTGGACCTCCTTGGGTTGATTTTATTGGGGGATCTCTTTGCCTCCTGGATCTGGATTTCTATTTCCTTTCTCAGATTTAGGAAGTATTCAGCTATTATTTCATCAAATAAATATTCTGCTTTTTTTTTTTTTTTTCCTCTTCTCCTTCTGGGCTCTCCATAATATGAGTGTTATTATGCTTAATGGTGTCACTGAGTTCCCTAAGTCTATTCTCATTTTGCATTTTTTTCTCTCACCTGCTCAGCTTGTTAGCATTCCATTACTCTGTCTTCCAGGTCACTGATTCATTCTTCTGCTTTGTCTAGTCTACTATTTGTACCATCTAGGTATTTTTAATTTCATTTATTGTGTTTTTTATCTCTGATTGGCCTTTGTCTCTTTCACTGCTAAGGATCTCACTGATGGCCTCCAGTCTTTTCTCAAGTCTAGTGTGTATCTTTGTGATCATTACTTTAAATTCTTTATCAGGCATATTACTCATCTCCATTTCACTTAGCCTTCTTGCTGTAATTTTGTCCTGTTCTTTCATTTGGGACATATTCCTCTGTTTCCTTATTTTATCTAACTCTTTGTGTTTGTTTCTCTATGTTAGGAAGGACACCTTTGTCTCCTGCAATTGAATGCAATGGCCTTATGAAGAAGAGGTCATGTAGCTCTGCCATGCAGTGTCCCCTGTTTAATAGAAAAAAACATGCACCCTGCTGTTATGGTTAGCTCTTTACTCTAGTTGTCTGTAGAAGTTCCCTTTATCTGTTGTGGGCACCATTTGGTCACTGTGGTTTAGTCAGCTGGTCTAGGGAACCTGGACATTGAGCTGGGTCAGACCAGAGATGCAGTAGCAGCAAATTACAGGGCAACTTCCCTGTGTTATCCTTGAGAACTTTTCCTTGGTATGTGGTGCCTGTAGTCAGACCAGTTGTCTGCCTCCAGCCCACTGCTAGGTCTCTGTTAGACTGCTGGGTGTGATTATCTTTCCCTCCCTCTGGGGGAGTCACTTTGGGGTGGTGCTGGCCATCATGGAGGTGGCTTTTATACTGAAAGCATTGTGGCACTTTCTTGTATGGGCTCTGACCATGAACCTATTGGAGAGGAAAGATCCCCCAAAGCACAGCTGGGCAGGGTAGTACTGTAGGGTGGTGGTGCCAGCAACTTTTGCATGCCCCTATCCTCTGTGTGAACAGCTTTATAGCAGTGGGACTGAGGCAAGCTGTCCAAAGGGATGGATGGGTGGAAGCACATTGTAGGGGGGGTGGGAAGGGCAGCAGTCCTAACAAGTTAGGTAGAGAGTTCCATAGTGATCCTCTGTTTACACTGAGAGGCAGAAATGGGAAATGGTTCCCACCAGTTCATTTATTCCTAGAGGAGTTCCTCTGGAGTTTCTGCCCCTCAGAACATTCTCTGAGATTAGTAAGCAATTCTCTCTCTTGTATGCCACAGACATCTTTCAAACTGCTGTTTCTGTGCTGTATCACTGTGGACTATTTGTCTTGCTATATTTTTAAGGACAGGGACTGAGTTTCCTTCCACTCTTCTAGCTTTCTCAAAGCCAATCTAGTTAATTTTTTTTTTTTTTAATTC
This sequence comes from Martes martes, assembly GCF_963455335.1. Lineage (NCBI taxonomy): Eukaryota > Metazoa > Chordata > Mammalia > Carnivora > Mustelidae > Martes > Martes martes. The sequence goes on along the minus strand of NC_137898.1, from coordinate 82,801,621 downwards.
CCCATTTTAAGTTCTGCCGGTTATAAGAACTCACAAAATTCAGTTCCTCTGGTTTCCAAAACCAAACATTGTGGATATTTGTCTTCCCTGAACAGTCTTCTTGGTGTGGAGGCCTGTTTCTCTCTCCTCTCTGTGTCTTTGGTGTCCTGTCTCCTATGGACAGTCCATCTGTTTAATATCCGACCATGTCTCCATGCTTCCCACCCTCTTTGCTATGTCCTCTTCTCTACATTTAGTTGTGACTTCATTCTGCCAGTCTTCAGGTCATTTTCTGGGTTATTTACCTTAATGTGAGAACTATCTAGTTGTATCCATAGAACAAGATGAGCCCAGCATCCTCCTACTCTGTCATTTTCCCTAGAAGTCCAGAATCTTTTGAAGACAGTTAAAATTAGAGTTTTGGCTAAGTTATGTTTTTCATGACTTACTTAAAATTTAATCTATATCTCCTCAGAAAATTGTCAATTTGAATCATTATCTTCATTATTATCTAATAATACTATAAGGTTAAATTGCATTTAAACATTGTCTTATTCTAGGCACATGGTTAAACTTGGAAGTGTAGATAATTCCAAGGCAATGTTTGAAATAGCTCATACCAGTTCTCTCAGGAATCATAAACATCTTTATTCTTCATTTCCATATTAAATAAACCCTTTGCCTGAAATATTTATATTTGCTAAAGACAAGGAAAACAGGGCTGATAAATAAAAAAATGTACTATATAAAGCAAAGAAACAGACAAAAAATTGAGAACATCCCTATATAAATATATAGTGTTGTTACAAAATATCAAGTAGCTCCTTTGGTGGAATTTTGTTAGCAATATGACAAGGATCTATAAGTACAGTCTTCTATGTTGTTGACAAAGGGGTACTAAAGAAATAATAAGTGAAAAGGAGAGAGTACCAGGATATGCAGTGGATGTTTTATATACCTTAAAACCAAATGACTACTATTGATTTTTTTTCCACATAGTAACTGTTGTAAAGTAATATGATCAAATCAATAGAAACTGGTAAGAAAAGAAAAGAAAAGAAAAGAAGATAAAAGAAAAGAAAAGAAACCTAAATTCTAGGTAAAGTTATGTGCCTGAAAACCTTCTCCTCTCTTCTTTTGCTTCTTCAATCTGTATCATGGTGGCATCACTCTCTTGGCTCTCAGCAACATATCTCATTCTGTTGTTATTTGAAATACCACAGATTAAAAAGTCTAAGAGATCGAAATGGGCATTATAATTTCCCTACATTGTTAAATAGTTAAATAATATTGAAATTTCTTAATTTTCAGTTTCTTATTTCAGAATCAAGCATTCAGCACAGTTCACAGAGTTGCAAATATGGGTAAGTTATCAAGGAGAGGATGTACTTCAAATAATTCTACTACTCACCACCAAATATTTCAGATGAAAATTTATAAATGTGCCTAGAACCTGCCAGAACTATGAGATCAAGAACAGATTCCATCTGACAGAAGTCCAAAGCCCAGCATCATTTCAATTTTAGTCAAATGAGTAAAAATGGGTTACCGAAGTCTGGTAACTGAGAGAATTGGAAAGTATAAGATCAGGTTATATAACTGTAACTTTTTTATGGAACTAATTTGCTAGCCTTAGTTTTTATTTAAGACATTTGTAACCATTCTAGGCTATTCCAAATCCTTAAGATGCATTAAGTCAAGCTATTTATTTATTTATTTATTCATTCATTCATTCTTTATTTACCTCTTTCTTAAATATTTTATTTATTTAATTGACAGAGATAGAGAGAACATGAGAGCACAATCAGGGGGAGTGACAGAGGGAGAGGGAGAAGCAGGCTCTCCACTGAGCAGGGAACCCAATGTGGGGCTTGATTCCAAGACCCTTAGATTACGATCTGAGCCAAAGGCAGACGCTTAACCAATTGATTCACTCAGGCACACCTATTTTTTTTTACCTTTTAACTAGTCAGTAGGATACCACTTCATTGTTTGAAGAAAATATCCTTAAATTGAGTTTTCATCTGAATGAAGTGAAGAAATTAGGAAAGGGAAAAATTAAACAGATGCTGATTTTATAATCTAAAGTAAGTAGCATATCATATATTACAATTGGTTTGTATACATTATTTATTTTGAAATAGTTATATGTTCACAGGTAGTTGAGATATATATACACACACACACACACACACACACACACATACATACACACACACACACACACACACACACATACATACATGCATACATACAAGAAGGTCCTGGGCAACTTTTACCTCACCTCTTCCAATGTTCGCATCTTACATAGTTACAGAGTAGTGTGGAAACTATGAACTTGGTGTTGGTACAATCTAGAGTTTATTTAGTTTTCATCACTTTACATGCTCTCATTTGTATGTTTGTGTATCTTTACGTGTGTGTGTGTAGTTCTATTCAATTTTATCACACACGTAACTTCATCTAACTACTACCCCAGTCAAGATGCAGAACTGTTCTATCCCCATAAGACTTCCTCATACTACCTTATATTGTCTCTTCCACTATGTCTCCAGAAGCATAATCCTCAGAAACCACTAATCTGTTTTCCATCTCTATAATTATATTATTTTTAAAATGTCATGTAAATAGAATCATGGAGCATGTAACTATTTGACATGACTTATCATTCAATATGCTTCCCTTGAAGTTCATCTTAGTTGCATGTATTTCTTTTCACTTTTGTGTTATAATCCATGGTTTGAATTTATCATAATTGGTTTAACTATTTACTCATTGAAAGACATTTGGGTCATTTCTAGTTTTTGAGTTTGTAGGTAATACTACGATAAACATTTTTTGTACAGGTTTTTAAGTGAGTATATCTTTTTCATTTCTCTGAGATAAATGTGAAAGAATAGAATTGTTTAGTGATCTGGTAAATGCATTTAGTTGTTGTTGTTGTTTCTAACTACCAAAATAACATTCTAGAATGGTTATACCATTTTAAAATATTTCTGAAAATGCTGAGCATTCCATTTTTCTGCATCCTTACCAACTTCAGGTGTTATCATATTATTAATATTATTATGTTTAATTTTAGCCATTCTGATAGGTGTATAGTGATACCGTTATGGTTTTAATTTTCATTTCTTTAATGGGTAAAGATTTTGAAGATCTTTTTATACGCTTATTTTCCACCTGTGTATCCTCCTTTGTGAAATGTCCTTGTGTATGTTTCACTCATTTTCTAATTAGTTTGTCTATAATTTTATTGTTTAGCTTTGAAAGTTTTTTATAAGTACTAGATACAGCACTTTTGTCAGATGTATGGTGTGAATATTTCTCCTAGTCTGCAACTTGCCTTTTCATCTTCTTAACAGGGCCTCCTACAGACAGAAACCACTTAAATGAGGTTTGATTGACCATTTTTCCCTTTTGTTCTGGGGCAGGGTATGTTGTGTTTTTAGTTTCATGTCTAAGGACTCTTCATCTAGTCCTAAATTCCAAAGTACGTTCATTTGTTCCTGTACCAATCTTTTCAATGAGAAAAGATTATTCCTCATTGAACTAATTGCTTTAGCATATTCCTCAAAAAAAAAAAAAAAAACTGTTGGACGTATTTCTGTGGGTCTATTTCTGTATTATATTTCTGTTCCCTTGATCTATGTATCTTATTCTTTGGCCAATACCACATTGTATTAATTACTGTAGCTATAATAAACTTTACTGTTGGGAAGAGTTATTATTCTCACTTTATTCCTTTTCGTTTTCTTCTTTTTTTTTTCCACTTTATTATTTTTCAAAGTTGTTTTAGCTATTCTAGCTCCTGTGAATTTACATGTAACTTTGGAACAAGCTTGTCTATCTCTGCAAGAAAATCTGACGGGACCGTGATAGAAATTATCTGAAACCCATAGATCCATTTGGGGAGAATTGACATTTTTACTATGTTGATCCTTCCTGTCAGTGATCATGGTATATCTCTTTTCTTTATGTTTTCTTTGATTTCTACTTTCATGTTTTTCATCACATGACAAAATTTCCAGCATACAAATCCTAACATTTATTGTTAGATTTATAATTATTTCATTTTAGCCACTGTAAATGGTCTTGTGTTTTTAATTTTGGTTTCTACATATTCATTTTTAGTATATAGTAATGTAATTAATGTCTATATATTGATCTTATATCCTGTGACTTTGATGAACTCACTCTTTAATTCTAGGAATTTTGGGAGGAGTACACTTTGGGGATTTGCTACAAGCACAATCGTGTCATTTGTGAATGGGACAGTTTATTTATTTCCAATTTGTACTCCTTTTTTCACTTTCTTATTGTTTTATTATGGTTGCTAGGATTTACAGTACCATGCTGAATAAGAAGAGTGAAAGCAAACATCCTTTCCTTATTCCTGAACTTAGGGGGAAAGCTTTCAATTTTTCACCAGTAAGAATGATGTTAGGGGCATCTGGGTGGCAAAGTGGGTTAAGGCTCTGCATTTGGCTCAGGTCATGATTCCAGGGTCCTGGAATCAAGCCCCGCATTGGGCTCTCTGCTCAGCAGGGAGCCTGCTTCCTCCTTGTTCTCTGTTTGCCTCTCTGCCTACTTGTGTTCTCTGTAAAATAAATAAATAAAATCTTAAAGAAAAGAATGGTGTTAGATAATAGTTGCTTTTGTTATTAATGCTCTTTATCAAGTGAACATGAATTTCCCTCTATTCCTACAATGTTTAGAATTTTTACAATGAATGTATATTATATGTAGTCAAATCAATTGATATGATCACACAGATTTTCTCCTTAGCTTGTTGATAAAGTGGTTTGCATTGTTTAGAATGTTGAACCAACTTTGTATACCTGGAATCAATGTCACTTGACCATATGTACAATTCTTTTGATACATTGTTCTATTCAATATGCTAATATTTAATTGAGAATTTTTACATTTTTATGAGAGGCACTGGCTTCATTTTGTTTTGTTTGGGTTTTTATCCTTTGATTCTGTGTCAATGTAATACTAGTCTCAAATAATAAGATGGGAAGGACTCCCTCCTTTTCTACTTTCTGTAAATGATTGTTCAAGATGAGTGTTGATTTTGCAAATGTTTGATAAAACCTCATGGTAAAACAATCTTGACCAGAAGCTTTATTTGGGGGGATTTTTAATTACAAATTAGATTACTTTATTTTATTTTATTTTTTATCAATGTTCCAAAATTCATTGTTTATGCACCACACTCAGTGCTCCATGCAATACGTGCCCTCCATAATACAAAAATTCAATTTCTTTAATAGTTGTAGCACCAGTTCAGTCTTCAATTTCACATTGGTTGTGGTTTGTTTGGTAGTTTTTGGTTTTCGAGAAATTGGTACATTTTCTATTTGTCCAATTTACAAGTGTGAAGTTGTTCATAGTGTTCTATTATTAATCTTTTAATTGCTATTGGATCTGTTGAGATATCTCCTATTTTGTTCCTGATATTAGTGAATTGTGCCATCTCTTTTAATCTCTTTTTAATCTTACAAGAAGTGTGTCAGTTTTTAAATTTTATTTTATTGTTTTATTTATTTATTTACTTATGTATTCATTTCATTCATTCAGGAATCAATTTTTTTGTTGTACCAATGATTTTGTTTTCCTGTTTTCAGTTTTCTTAATTTAGCTCATTTTTATTATTTCCTTCCTTTTGTTTGCTTTAAGTTTTACCTTCCCTTATTTTTCCTAGATTTGTGACCAAAGAACTTAGATTATTGCTATGAGATTTTTTTTTCCTAATATAATAGTACGTTGCCATAGATTTCCCTCTCAATATGCCTTTTACATATTTTTAGTGCCTTTGAGACTTCTTCTTTGACATATAGATTATTTATAAGTGCATTAGTTAATTTTCAAGTATTTCTAGATTTTCCTGTTGCCTTTCTGCATTGATTTCTAGTCTAACTCCATTATACATCAGACAGACTCTCTGTATTATTTAAATTCTTTAAATTTAAGGAAGTTTATTTTATGATGCAGGATATTGTCTATTTTGATGAATGTTCCATGGACATCTGAAAAGAATATATATCGGCTGTTGTTGGTTGAAATATTCTAAAATGTTAATTAGGTCGTGTTAGTTGATCATTCTTTTCAATTCTTCTATATATTTGCTGAGAGTGGAATGTCAGAATCCTGTCAAAATGGTGCATTATTTTATTTCTTCTTTTAGTTTCACTAATGTTTATTTTATATATTTGAGTCTCTTGTTTGTTGTAACCATACTTAGAATTATAATGTATTTGTGGTGGATTGGTCTTTTTAACATTAAGTAATATCCCTTTTTGTTCCTCATAGTTTTATTTGTTATGTAGTATATATCATGAAATATTAATTTATCACTCTTTTTTTTGATTAACATTTGCATTATATGTCTATTTTCATACTTTTATTTTTAACCTATCTATGTCATGTTTGAAGTAGGTTGCTTGTGGACAACATATGGTTGTGTCATTTTTTTTAAGTCAACTCTGCTAATCTTAATGTTTTAAATGGTGAATTTAGATTTTATTTAAAATAATTACTAATATGTTATGGCCTAAGGTTGTCATTTTATTATCTGTTTTCTGATTGTCTTTTCTATTCTGCATTCATCTAATTTCCTTGCCTTATTGTGAATTATTAAAATAACTTTTATTTCATTTAAAAATTTATTTTCACTTGATTTTATTTATTCCAATTTTATTTATGTATAGTGTTTTTGAGTATAGTTATTCATATCATTTGCTTAGGAATTGATGTAGCTATTATAATATTAATATTTGCTATGTTTCTTACTATTGGTATAATATTTTACCACTATAATGAAATATTAAAATCTTATTTCTGTTTAAGCACCTTAACTCTCCTTCTTTTATATATGATTATCTTAATATTTTTTCTAAATATATTGAGGACCAATATAAAATATTGTTATATTTTTAAATTTAAATATCAAATATGATTTAAGAAACTCATGGGAAAAATAAAAATTAGGTCTATTCTTATTTTACCAATTCATAGAATGTTTTCTTTACTGAAGTTCCAATCTTTCTGCTGCATTTTCTCTGTATAGAGGGAATTTTATCCATTTTTTAGAGTATATATTCTGGTTTCAGATTCTCCTAGTTTACTTTGAGAATGTCTTTTTATTTCCTTCCATTCTTAATAGATAGCTTTTATGGATATAGAGCTTGTAGATTCACAGCCAAGAGTGTTTCAGTTGTTTTTTTTCCTCCTGTTTTGTTTTGTTCTTGAAAGATCTTTTGACACTTCTTCCACGGTTTCAGATAGGAAATTTTGAGTTGAGGTTCCCCTATAGGTAATGTATTTCTAGTTTCTAGTTTCTCCTAATATTATCTCTTTTTCTTTAATTAAAAAAAAAATACTTGTGATGTGCCTTGCCATAGATTTCTTCAGGTTTTACCTATTTGAGGTTCATTCAGCTTCTTCAGTCTAAGGTTTATGCTTTTTGTCAAATTTGAGATATTTTTCAGCCATTATCTGTTTGAATACTTTTTATCCCACACTCTTTCATCTGTCGTTCTGTAACTCAGATGATACAAATGCTAGATAGTTTGTTATTGTCGCACAGATCCCCAAGGCTGTGTTATTTTTTTTTTTCTTTTTTTTTTTTTTTTCTTTCAGGATGTTTTCTCTAGATTCAATGAATTCTATTGGTCTATCCTCAAGTTCACAGATTCTATGCTTTGTCATCTCCTTTGTTATTGAGTCCATCCAGTAAGTTTCTTTTATTTTGATTATTCTGGAATACCCAGTTAGATATTTTTTTATAGCTTCTATTTCTTTGATGAGATATACTATTTTTTTTCATTTCAAGAGAATTCATCATTATTTATTAAATCATTTTTTATGATCATTGACTTATCCTTGTCAGAGAATTTCAACAACTGAATCATGTCTTTATAGACATCAGTCAAGGTCTTTTCGTGTTCAGATTGTGATTTTCTAGTTCTTGATATGGTAAGTGATTTTCAGTTATATTCTGGACATTTGAGTATTCTATCTTAACACTCTTGATCTGAATTAAATCTTCTGTTTTAGCTAGCAGGTTTCTCTTTAGGTTAAGTATATGGGTAGGTCTTTGTCAACTTTTATGGACTGACTGTATTTCCAAAGGCAAGTTCATTTTTAGACTCCTTACAATGTTATTCTGGTCTCCTACATCATTCTGCTGTTAATAGTGTTCCTGCTTGCTTTATCCTTGCTACTGCTATATGCAAAAATGAAAGGTGTTTCCCTAGGCTGCCAGATGCCATTGATTTACTTTCTGCTATCAGGGTAGGGGTTGGCTTATAGACCTGAGGCTAAGATCACTCTTTGGTGCTGGACAATGGGCCCTGAAACAATGGAAATGTATTTTCTTATCCCACTGGATGGAGGACTGGAAGGAAAGAGATTCTATTAACATTGCTATTATAGACAAAAAGGATTAACACCTGCCTTGATGTGGAATAAGATTCAGGGCTCTCCATTAGGTGTCTGTTAGGCCTCCTGTTTCCAGATCCTTACTGGAAGAAATGGGCTTTTCTTTTCCCCTCTCTCCCTCCCCACCCTTTCCTTCCTTCCTCTTTTCCTTTTTTTTTCCCTTTCCTTCCTTCCTTTCCTCCCCTCTTTCTCTCTCTCTTTTCTTTCTTTCTTTCTTTTCCTTCCTTCCTTCCTTCTTTCCTTCCTTCCTTCCTTTGTTTTTATGGCAGTTGGTGTTTAGGTAGCATGCCTCTCTGGCTTCCAGTCCAGGATATACTGGAGCTAAAAAGAAATCCTTGGGAACTCATTGCAGCATTTTCTCAAACTCTAAGGTCCTCAGCTAATTCACTTTCTTCTTTCTAGGTGCCAGGATCCTTGTATGACTGCCTGTTGAATTATTTTCAGATATTTACTTGTATTTAGAGGAATGATAAAGGGAAAAGGAAGGCTGTGTCACCTTGTTTGGTATTTGAAGTCAAATTATTATTTTTTTAGTAAAAAAATAATGAAAAATCAACCTATTATTTATTAGAAGAACATAGATTCATAGTTAAAGTTGACGATTTTGAGTTCGAATTCTAGTTCAGTAACACACGACCTGTGGAAGCTGGAGCAATTCACACAATTGTCCTGTTCAAAAATAGGAATAAACTCACCATCTTTAAAGTCCTTGTGACAATGCCAAGTTATGTAGAGAAATTAACCAGGATAGTATTTGATGGTCATAATGATTAATTTTATATGGCAATTTACTGAGGCCATAGGGTACCCAGCCATTTGTTCAAATATTATTCCCGGTGTATCTGTGAGGTTGCATCTGGATAACATTAACATTTGAATCAGTAGACTTGAGTAAAAATTTTTTTTCCTAATATGAATGGGCCTCATTAATCATTTGAAGGCCTGAATGAAAAAAAAGTCTGACACTCCCACAAGTAGGAGAAAATTCTTTCTAACTGCCATAAAAAAAATATATCATTTTTTCTTACCTTTTGACTCACATAGAAACATGGGACTAGTCTTCGTTAGTTTCAAACTTGCTGGCTTTCAGACTTTCAGACTATGCCTTCAGCTTTGCTGATTCTTAGGCCTTCAGATTTGGACTGGAAATGCCCCACCAGATTTCCTAGGTCTCTAGCTTGCTGACTGCAGATGTTGGGATTTCTTAGCCTCCATAATCATGTGAGCCAGTTCCTTATAATATTTCTCTTTCACTGTGTGTGTGTATTCTGTTTGTTCTATTTCTCTGGAGAAATGTGGTTAATACCATTCACTTTAAATATGTTGTGAGAATTAAAAGTATGTTAATTGGTAAGTTAAACAAGCTATACCTATTTCATTTCTCCTATGCTTTTGCAAACTGCTTCTTAAAGAGCAGTATCATCCCTCAAAGTTAGATTAGATATGAGCTTTATAAATACAAGACTGTTGATAATATCCATTTATTTACACTGCCTCTGTTGTTTAAAAAAGTAAACTATGGAGGGGCAGTTGGGTGGCTTAGTCAGTTGAGCATCCAACTTTTGATTTTGGCTTAGGTCATGATCTCAGGGTCTAAGATTGAGACTCATATTGAGCTCTGCATTCAGCTAGGAGTCAGCTTGAAATTCTCTCTCCTTCTGCCCCTCCCTGATGCATTCCCTCTCTCTCTCTCTCTCTCTCTCTCCCCCTGTTTCTAAAAATAAATAAATAAATAAATCTTAAAAAAAAAAACCCAAGCTCTTCATTTTTCCAACCCCCAACCCATCTCCACAAGCAGATAACAGTTTTATTATAGTCTCAGGACAGTACTTATATAATACACAGCAATAACTTTATACTGTATAAATAGCACACTTAATTTATATGTCTTTAAATATTCTTATTTTAATAGTGATGATCTCAGAATATTTTTGGAAAGTTTAAGAATCTGATATTGTGTCTGTTTCACTTATATTGTATCCAGTAAAGCAACACTGAATAGATATATATTATTTTACATCATTGTGAATAATATATAATTTTTAAAATGCTCAGAGTTTCTGAGAAATGTCATACCAGATTGGGAAAGGAAGTCTAGCAAATTTAGAATCTAACTGATTTGATATTAGAAGTGCAAATAGATACTTCTATACCTAGTGGATATAGATATAGTTATGGATACTCAGCTTGACCATCCATCAAGAAGACCCACTTGAAAGATAACTTGAATGACTTCCAGAAGCATATCATGATAATAGAAGGTCCAAGAAATAGATGACCACTGTAAATTGAGCAGTGACCTAAATCTACTGCATAAAACAAATGGAGACTACAGTCCTCTCTTCTTTTGCTGTTGTCCAATTGAAGGATTGACTTTATTTCCAAAGTCTAAGAACTATATATTTCAACTTTGGAATGCAGAGATATATGGTTTTGTTGACTCAAAATGAGGCTGTAATAACCCAGAAAAGAGAACAAGCTAAAGTTGCAGGGGAAATTCCAAACAAAAAGAATGCTACTCCTGGAATATGTAACAAAACAAAGATTTCCAGTTCTGGAAATAACAACAACAACAACAACAACAAAAAGCCTATTGGACATGTCACACATGAGGCCATTAATTGCAAAAGAGAATCTAGTGGGCTTTATGTGGCAGTCATGTAGATATGCTCCTTTCAAGAAATAATTTTCTGTGCAACTTCAAGTAGAGCAGTTAGCTGACAGCTTTTAGAAGAGAACACTTTTAAAATCTGGCTCAGTATTTGAGCTGAGGCCATGGGCCTCCCAGGATGTCCTTACCCAAAGACTAAGCATGGTGGAACCATAAGGCCCCTGTCATTTCTTCCTAATGAGAAACTCATCTAATGGACAATCTTTGCTCTGGGAGTATACACTGGGTTGGCCAAGACCACTGGCTCTTAATCAGAGGTAACCATGCCCCACAAGTGACATTTTGAAATATCCAGGAGATACTTTTCATTGTCACAGGTAGAGGGTATGCTCCTAGTGTGTAGTGGCAAGGCCAGGTAAGCTGGCAAACAGTATAAAATTCATGGGATAGCCTTCTGCAACAAACAGATTTTGGGCCCAAAATTCAATAGTGTTGATTTTGAGAAACTCTAACCTAGACTTGATCCTATCAAGGATCTCTCTGAAGATCTCCTTGTTCAATCTCACTCCCTTCTTCTTTTCAAGTCACAGCTGCATTGTGGTCCAAGGACCTACTCCATTGTGTCCTAACTCTTTGTCTTTCCACATATTAAATTCCCCTTGCATTTCTGACTCAGTCTAAGAATCTTATTTCTGGATGGTCCAAATGAAACTCTTTAGTAAACATTCATTAATCATCCACAATGCACCAGTGACCTTACTAGGTGCTAAGGTAGAAGTGTAAGCAAAATATGAACTTTTCTTCCATAAATTCATGCTTTAGAAGATAGACAATTACATTACATAAAATATAATAATGTTATATAAAACTTCAATGGAAATTCTGCACTATTGGAAGGTGCAGACATGTATCCAGTGCACATCAAGTGAATTCAGTTGGTAAGTATTTCATTGTTAATTTGTGATCCTTAAATCATCAGGGGTTTTTGTTTGTTTGTTTTGTTTTGTTTTTAGGATTTTATTTATTTATTTGAGAGAGAGAGAGAGAATGAGAGAAAACAAGCATGAAAAGGAGAAGGTTAGAGGGAGAAGAAGGCCCCCTGCTGAGCAGGGATCCTGATGCAAGACTCCATCCTGGGACTCCTGGATCATGCCCTGAGCTGAAGGCAGTTGCTCAACCAACTGAGACACCCAGGAGTCCTCTTAAATCATCACTTTAAGGACAGAATTATTCCTGGAACATGGAATTGACAAAACTTTTCAGATGAGATCAGGTAGCCTCTATAAGCAGATGAAGGATAAAGGCTTAAGAAGGTAGTGAGACCCTGACATGTACTACACATAAGTAGACATTGTTTTTACTAAAAGCAGAACTGATTATTTCTTTTTAAATTAGATTACTGGCACCCCATAGGTTACAGAATAAAATGCATACTATTTTAAATGCTTTTTAAGATCCTTCCAAATCAGCTATAATGTTCCTTTTGAGACTAACCTTCTATATCTCCTATAGACACTCTCAAATTTCATTTATTGTTTATTTAACACCTGAGCATCTATCACATGGTAGTGTTCTGAGGTAGGAAGTACTGTTTTAATAGTAAGCAAGATGGACACAGCTACATGTTCAGATTGCTTATAGCAAGTATTACTTGCCTTTTTCAACCTTACGATGCTTCTTCTTTGTCCATGCTCCTTCCCACGATTAAACTTCCTTTAGATTTCCTTAGTCTGACAATTTCTTCTCTATATTTCAAGTCTGGTATCTTTCAAACATTTTTCCTTTAATACTTTGTTGCGCTTTTGTGGCACTTTGTTTATATCACAGTTCTCACAAATAATAGTTTAGCAAAGATGAATTTGTCTCCTGATCTAAATTTGCAAACTCTTTGAAGGTATGCTGTATCTTATCTATACTTGCTTCCAGGCATCCAGCAAAGTGCCTGGCATAGTTAGACATGCAATAAATGATCACATTTAATGATGTATTTATTGTCAGATTGTCAATAGCTCAAACAACGAAATCCTAATGTCAAACATGCATTGTATTTCTTTATTTTGGGTATTGAAAACTTGGTATGTGGTTAACCATCATTAGTTCTTGGGCATTTCTCTGTGCTTTGCTTACTCTTTTTGATTTGCCCAATACAGAAGCTTCATCCTCTATGGACATCTTGTCTGAGGAATTTGTTTTTCCTAACATCCATCAAAGCAAGCCACTTCACTCAACGGCAAAGCATGCTGAAATGGAGAATGCTTGTGGGACTGGTTAGCTTTTCTCAGATGAGAGAATAAAGAATCTGTAACCTAGGCAAATTATTCAGCTTCAGGTATACTGTGTGTAATTACTTAGACACTTTAAAAAAGAGGAAGCATCTAAGACTTAAAATATATTACAAAAATGAGAATAAATTAATAAGTTTAACTGATCATTAAAATAGTGGGGTTTTAGGTGAGAAAAATGATAGAATGTATGGTACAACTTCTTTCATGTTATACACGTTTCCTATGAGATTTTAGGGAGTTTTTAAATACTCTCATTAAGGTAACTACAACATGGGAGGTATTTGTAATATTATTGCAAGAATATGAGATTTTGGGGTGACTGGGTGGCTCAGTGGGTTAAAGCCTCTGCCTTCAGCTCGGGTCATGGTCCCGGGGTCCTGGGATCGAGCCCTGCATCAGCCTCTCTGCTCTGCGGGGAGCCTGCTACCTCCTCTCTCTCTCTGCCTGCCTGTCTGCCTACTTGTGATCTCTGTCTGTCAAATAAATAAATAAAATCTTTAAAAAAAAAAGAATATGAGATTTTAAGAGAACAGGTGTGAGTTTTAAATCTCAGCTTGTTGTGTGATATTGTTCAAAACTTAATCACTCTGACTCCTAGCTTCCTCATATACATAAAAGATAATAACTACTAATAATGGATTTTATATATCTTTTATGATACTTAAATGACACAAACTAAAGTTAGCAACATAGTATGCATTTGACAAGTGTTTACTGATCCTGATCTAGCTTCTTGTTTTTCAACTTAAGGTTTAAGTATAAAAGAACAGTTAGTAATGTTTAAAGGATTGAGGCCAATATCAAAAAGCCGTGTATGACACAACCATAATTTGTGCCAGAAGTGAGAAAATAAAAAAGTGTGGCCTCTATGTCAAGTGTAATGTTTCAATTTAATAGAAGTTTGTGACCTGAGATTATTGTTCTTCTAGTTTGGCCAAAGGATATTGAACAGTAAAATTATGTCATGAGCAGTCTCGTAAAAACATTTGCCTCTTAACTAACACCATCAAGTTGTTTTACTTAGCAATGGACAATAACACTATGATGAAACTTAATTTCAAACTTATAGTTTAGAATTTATTATCATTTAGATGAGATGTAGTATGAAGTTCAAGTTATCTTTGAATAAAACTAGCAGATATCATAGTATTCTTTTATTGTAGGTACTGTTGTGCTAGATAAGTCATAAGACATTTTTCACTTCTGATATGACATTATAATACTCTACTTCATAAGTTTTTTCAAAAGATTAAATATGATTATGTATGCGGCAATGTTTTAGAAGTAAAGCACATATGAGAGTTTGTCTTAGTTATATTCAGAAAGTTGAGGATAAAAGGAAAACAAAAAAAAAGTAATTCCTGGCTGTCCACTTAATTCTGGCATTCTCTCACTTTAGGTTTGTTGCCAAGTGCCTGTGCCTTAGAATGTGTGGCTTACTCCATGGCACATTAGACATCCCAGAAAGATTCTTTCAGGGTAACCGTGTGTTTACCTGCTCTGTGGAGGAGGAGATTTGCCAAGCAGTATATTTCTGAAAGTAAAATAAATCACTCCCTTGGCATTAGGAAAACTTAGATATATTAATATTTCCTTTACAAATTATGTTGCAACTATGTATTTCTAAAGTTAAATTAACTTCATTCAGAAGCAGTGTACTTTCAAAACAAGATTCACTGTTCTTAGAAACAAGGAATTTAATGAGATAGGCAACTAAACTTTACAATGTGGCTGCAAAGCAAAATAGCTATTGCTGCAGACACTGAGAAGTGACATTCGCTGTCCTAAAACACTCATGGTGCTTTAAATGTCAGTAATTTTGTTCTTAGCCATTTTCCGCTTGAATTACTCTAATATGTTTTAAAAACTGCCACACAGAGTGATATTAACAGTGCAACAAATTGGCTAGTATTATAGGAATGGATCTATTATTTTTATGGGTATATTTATTTGTAGTTGTTTCCTTTAGATTTGTAATTAAAATCAGCAGTAAAAATGATGTCTTCGTATTTAAGCATGCATTTTTGGACTTAAACATATCTCATAATTAGCACTAATGTACAGATAGTTCAGAAAGATATAATGCTAACATACTTAGGTGGGTTGGAAATCTTATTCTTAGTCCTTTTATTAATATGAACCCTTGCCATCAGGAAAAAACACACAAATACCTATGTTCTAATTTATATGTGGATTAATAATAATATGTAGATTATTAATTAATTATTATCATAATTAATAATACTATATGTGGTTTATGTGTTGCTTCAGTTTCTTGCACAAGTTTCTTGATGTTACAGACTAATGTCAGAGAGATCAGGAAGTAGATGGTGGCATAATCCCATAGGGAAGAGTTTATCAGTTCCACTGTATTTAATACTGTATTGAACACTGCACGTTTTAAATACTACCTCAAGAATTCACTCCAGAGTCAAAGTGTAAGAGGTAAAAATCCACACATTTTTGCAGACTGGCATGACAATTTACCAGCTAATGATCTCTAACTATTTTCACTCAGTATTAGGCAGCCACCAATTAGAAGACCGAGTTCTCAGAGTCTCTAAGGGCAGTTCCACACTTCACATTTTCAGTGGCAAATTATATTTGACATTTAATTTAAAACCCAAGACACCATAACATGGAATCTTCTAGGCCATTAATGATAAAGCATTAGGGTATCATCCCATTTCCTTGTTGCCTGAGGCTACCTATGGTATTTCCCAGAAGGCTGTGTCATTACTGTAGCATTATGTCCATTGGTTAGAGTATTCCTAATGCACATATATAATCTGAATACTAAGAAAAGCTCTTAGAAGCTTAGTTACAAACCTCATATGGTTGCTTGTCAATAGAGAACCTAGGACATAAGCCCTCTAGAAAGTTAAGCTATCAATTGGATTTTTTTGTTGTGATGATTGTAGTAGTTATAGTGGTTATGTTTTACATTTAAAGAGAATGTAAAGACACAGGCACTTTCTAAAAATAATACAAGAATACTTGAGTATAAGAACATACTGCTTTGTTTATAATTCCATCTATTATATCCATTGGGAGCCTGATTTTCCTATAAATTCCTTCTTCAATGAATTTAGTTATTTATGGTTGTGATTTAGATGAAATAGGGGATTTAAAACTAGATAGATGTGGGTTCAATATCTATTATATAATCTACTAATTGTAACTCCTTCAGAATTTTATGTAACCTCTTTAAGACCATTTATTTTTCTTATGTGAATAAAGATACATATAATTGCTTGAATATTTTTGAAAAATCTTGTATTAATAAGACCATTTCAAGTAAGATTTATGAATCTAGGATCATGCCTCCCTAAGCAACACAGGATTGTTGTATTTAAGGATTGAGTATTTAAGAGCTCATGCTGTGGGTTTGAATTTTAGCTCTGCTCTTTTTGAGTAACTAAACCTTGGACAATTTATTTAAAATCTCTCAGTCTGAGTTGGGGTAGCCTCTAACCTTATGTGGTTATTAAGCACTTGAAATATGGTTAGTACATATTGAGATACTTAACTGTAAAATACACATTGGATTTCAAAGACAATATAACATAAGGAATGAAAATACGGCAATAATTTGTTTTTGTATATTTTTTCAAAGATTTTATTTATTTATTTGACAGAGAAAGAGAGAGAGAGAGAGAAAGATCACAAGTAAGCAGAGCAGCAGGCAGAGAGAGAGGGGTAAGCAGGCTCCCTGCTGAGCAGAGAGCCCAGTGCAGGACTTGATCCCAGGACCCTGAGACCATGATCTGGGCTGAAGGCAGAGACTTAACCCATTGAGCCACCCAGGAACCCCTGTTTTTATATTTATTATGTGTTGAAATGATTACATTTTAGATTATGTATATTGGATTTTGCTATATATTTCACTTGCTTTTTTTCACTTTTTCTTTTTTTTTCACTTTATTTTATTTCTTTTCATTCAGTGTTCCAGTATTCATTGTTTATGCACCATACCCTGTGCTCCATGTGATACATGCCCTCCGTAATACCCACCACCAGGCTCACCCAACCCCCCACCCCTTCCCCTCCAAAACCTGCAGTTTGTTTCTCAGCGTCCACAGTCTCTCATTGTTTGTCTCCCCCTCCAATTTTCCCCAACTCACTTCTCCTCTCTAACTTTCAATGTCCTCCTTGTTATTCCTTATGCTCCACAAATAAGTGAAAACATATGATAATTGACTCTTTCTGCTTGATTTATTTAACTCAGCATAATCTCCTCTAGTCCTGTTCATGTTGACACACAGGTTGGGTATTCATCCTTTCTGATGGAAGCATAATACTCCTTTATATACACAGACCATATCTTCTTTATCCATTCATCCATTGAAGGGTGTCTTGGTTCCTTCCACAGTTTGGTAACTGTGGTCATTGCTGCCGTGAATATTGGGGTACAGATGGCCCTTCTTTTCACTACATCTGTAACTTTGGGGTAAATACCCAGTAGTACAATCGCAGGGTCATAGGGAACCTCTATTTTTAATTTCTTAAGGGATCTCCACACTATTTTCTAAAGTGGCTACACAAACTTGCATTCCCACCAACAGTGTAAGAGGGTTCCCCTTTCTCCACATCCTCTCCAACACTTGTTGTTTACTGTCTTGTTAATTTGGGCCATTCTAACTGGTGTAAGGTGGTATCTCAATGTGGTTTTGATTTGAATCTCTCTGATGGCTCATGATGATGAACATTTTTTCACGTGTCTGTTAGCCATTTGTATGTCTTCTTTGGAGAAGTGTCTGTTCATGTCTTCTGCCCATTTTTTCACATGATTACCTGTTTTGTATGCATTGCAATTAGAGGTTTAATACAACACATTCCATAATAACCTTTTAACCTGAACTTTTTTCATACATATACCTGTGTTTTTCTTTTTCTTTTCTATTTTATTTAATATACATATAGATATAAGCTTCAAGGTAAACCTCTTTCCCTAATCTATACTACCCCTATATATAAACCAGTTTTAATCTCCCTTTATGTCTGGAAAGTTGAGTCCTTTAACAAAGATATCAAGATATACCCAGAAAGAATCAAAATAAACTTCCTTGCCCACATTGAGGATTTATAACCACCCTCCCATGTTTTTCTTCTGTCAGTATTTCTGTGTATTTGTTTTTGTTCTGGTATTATATAAATATTATCATTTTGGCTGGGTTCTTTCTTTTTCTCATTTATTTTTGTCTTTTTTTTTTTATCTTTATAAATCTTACATTTGGGGCCCATTCTGGCTCAGTCTTCTTTTTTCTCTCTCTCTCTCTTTCTCTCTCTCTCTCTCTCTCTTTTTTTTTTTTTCTTTCTTTTTGGTGTTGACTTCTGATTGATCAGAACCATTTCAGGGTGCACCTTGCCTGGATCATGGTTGATATATTCAGACAAATATCCCCTCGACCACCTCTCAACAAAATGAATAGAAGGAGGAATGCCCAACAGAGGAAAAATTCAGAGACTGTTACCTCTCCATCAGAGCTATTGGATATGGACATAAACAGTATGTCAGGAAGAGAACTCAGGGTAACAATTATCCAGGCAATGGCTAGGGTGGGGAAAACCATTATGACAACATGGAGTCTATTACGGCAGAAGTGAAAGTTACCCAGGAAGAAGTTAAAAATGCTATCAATAAGATCCAAACTAATTAAATTCTCTAAAAACTAGGGTAACAGAGGTGGAAGATAAAATTAGTGATCTAGAGGACAAAATGATAGAGGAAAAAGTATCAGGAGGAAGCCTGGAACAAAAAGCATAGAAGCCATGAAAACAGAATTACAGAAATAAATGGTGCCATGAAACGTTCCAACATCATAATTATTGGGGTTCCTGAGGGAGAGGAGATAAAAAGAAGACTAGAAGATATAGTTGAACAAATTGTCCATGAAAATTTTCCCAATCTGAGGAATAGAACCAGCGTTCATTTCCTAGAGGCAAAAAGTTTTCCTCCCAAGATCATAGAATCTAGAAAGACCATGAGACACCTGATTGTAAAACTGATGAATCATAATTTTAGACAGGAACACTTGAAAGCAGCTAGGGGGAAGAGATTACTTATTTACAGAGTAAGGTCCATCAGAATAATGGCAGATTTGTCCACAGAAAACTAGCTAGCCAGAAAGGGCTGGAAAGACATATTCAGGACACTAAATGAGAAGAAAATGCAACCAAGAATACTTTAATCAGCAAGGCTGACATTCAAAAGGGATGCAGAGATAAAGAGCTTCCAAGACCAGCAAGGTTTAAAAAAGTATGTGACCACCAAGCCAACACTACAAGAAATATTAAGGGGGGTTCTATAAAAGAAGAAAGAACCTAAGAGAGATATAGAGCAGAAATTTACAGAGACAATCTATAGAAACAGAACTCACAGGCAAGGCGATATCAATAAAAACATATTTTCAATAATCACTCTCAATGTGAATGGCCTAAACACTCTCATAAAATGGCACAGGGTTGCAGTCTGGATAAAACGACAGGACCCATCTATATGTTATCTAGCAGAAACCCATTTTGAACCTAAGGATACATCCAGACTGAAAGTGAAGGGATGGAGAAACATCTTTTATACCAATGGGCCTCAAAAGAAAGCTGGGGTATCAATTCTCATATCAGATAAATTAGATTTTAAACTAAAGACTGTAGTCACGGGTGCCTGGGTGGCTCAGTGGGTTAAGCCTCTGCCTTTGGCTTGGGTAATGGGCTCAGGGTCCTGGGATTGAGCCCCACATCGGGCTTTCTGCTAGGTGGGGAGCCTGTTTCCCCCTCTTTCTCTGCTCTCTGCCTGCCTCTCTGCCTACTTCTGATCTCTTTCTCTCTCTGTCAAATAAATAAATAAAATCTTTTAAAAAATAAAAAAAAATAAAGATGGTAGTCAGAGATACAGAAGGACACTACATCATTCTTGAAGGGTCTATCCACCAAGAAGATCTAACAGTTGTAAATATTTATGCCCCCAATACGGGAGCAGCCAACTACATAAGACAACTGTTAATCAAAATAAAGAGTCATATTGATATGAATACATTAATAGTAGGGATCTTAACATGCCACTCTCAGTAATAGATCATCCAAGCAGAAAATCAATAAAGAAACAAGAGCACTGAATGACAGATTGTACCAGATGGACCGCATAGATATATACAGAACATTCCACCCTAAAACAACAGAATACTCATTTTTCTCAAGTACACATGGAACTTAGTACAGAATAGACCACATCCTGGATCACAAATCAGGGCTCAACTGATACCAAAGGATTGAGATTATTCCCTGCATATTTTCAGTCCACAGTGCTTTAAAACTGGAACTCAACCACAAGAAAAAACTTGGAAGGAATTCAAACACTTGGAAGCTGAAGACCACCTTGCTTAAGAATGTTTGGATCAACCAGGAAATGAAATAACTTAAACACTTCATGTAAACCAATGAGAATGAAGACACTTCAGTCCAAAATGGCAAAGGTGGTCCTAAGGGGGAAATACATAACCATCCAAGCCTCCCTCAAAAAAAAAAAAAAAAAAGAAAAAAGAAAAAGAAAAATCCAGAATACACCAACTCTCTTGACACCTTAAAGAACTGGAGAATCAACAACAAATTAAGCCAACCCCACACACAAGAAGGGATATAATCAAGAT
Source organism: Martes martes (assembly GCF_963455335.1). Taxonomy (NCBI): domain Eukaryota; kingdom Metazoa; phylum Chordata; class Mammalia; order Carnivora; family Mustelidae; genus Martes; species Martes martes. The sequence goes on along the minus strand of NC_137898.1, from coordinate 82,780,655 downwards.
TAGAGCAGAGATTAATGACATAGAAACTAGAGATACAGTAGAACACAACGAAACAAGAAGCTGTTTTTTTTTTTTAAAGAATCAGTAAGATCCATAATCCCCTGGGGAAGCTAATCCAAAAGAAAAGAGAAAGGACCCAAGTTAATAAATTTTTTTCACTTTTTCAAAAAAAAAATGGCTACTATAAAATTTAAAATTCCATATACTGCTTGATTTTGTGGCCCACTTTGCATTTCCACTGGATAATGCTTCTCTATTTTTATTCTCTTATTTTTATTTTTCTCATCTACAAAACAGAATTCATAATAGCACCTCCAAATAATTTTTCTGGGTATTAATGATATCATGTATAAAAACCAATTTTTTCCAGTGATTAGAACAGGGTAGGTATTAGTGTCACATCCTATAGTTTGTTTTTTCCTTCATGTGGTGTGGAGAGCAAGTTTCCCCAAATGGGAGGTCCTGTTTGCATTTTTCTGGTTTATATGCTTAGGATTGGAAGCATAAGGCTGTATTGGGTTCCTGCAGATTTACCATGTTACATGCCACTCCATAAATTTAATATTTTATTGAGTTTATTCATTAATCAGCCTGTCTTTCTTTATTTTTAAGATTCCTGAGAGCAGAGAATATGACTTATGCTTCTTAACATCTCCAAGACAGGGTTTTGTGTTTTTAGCTGTTATGGGACAATGGATATTTACATATTTATTGTTACAGATTTTATAATTCCTAATTATTTACTGGCCATAATTGGTTGGCAATTTCAGTGAAAATGTTAGCTTATGATTTGAAGGCTCATAGTCTATTTTATTTATCCAAATAATGCCCCCCAATATAGAGAATAAATTGACAAATGCCAGCATTACCTGAATAAATGTCACTTTTAAATACTTAGCTTCTGAGACTGAAAGACATTACAGAGAGTCACCCAGTCAAATTCTTACCGATAAAAAGATTCGTTTAGATTGTCTCAGTCTCTTTCCCTCTCTGTCCATCACATACACACACACACATTTATATACACTTTTCCCTATTCCCCATATACATTTGATGTATAACTTAGCTTAGAATGTGACTAACAATACTATTTTTGAGAAGTTAAGTAACTGGCAAACTACCAACACACAAGTATAGTACAACTTCACTAATTAGAATTCACCTAATTGGTTATTTATCTTTTAAATAAAGATTAAAAAAATAAATATAAATAAAATAAAGATTAAAAAAAAGAAAAAAGAAAAAAGAAAGAATCAAATAAGAAGTAATTTTAGTGAATTAAAAACAATCCTAACATGCATGCTATACTCAATGGGTCTATCTGGAAGGGGTTTTATTCCAAAGAAAACTGAACACAATATAGAGAGGTTGGTGGTGGAGGGAGGGAGAGAGGGATTGTATTTTACAAAGACTTAATAACATTTTCACCACTTGTAAAATATGTCTGATTTGTTGGCTATTCCATCTGTATGGTAACTTTCTAGTTCAGCCAAACCTCATTTCTCACTAAATCAGTGATTCTTAAGCTACCTGTACATTAGAATCATCTGGTGAACTTTTAAGACATTCCCATACCCAGGACCTATGCAGGCTATTTGAGTCAGAAACTCATGTTGGAGCTCCCCAGGTGATTCTAATTAGATCCAGAGTGTATTTTGACAATATTTTAAGGATCCCATCACTTTTTTCTTCTATAGCTCCAAAGGAGAAGGTGATGAAGTTAACATGTGGCTCAGCAGTAGTAGCAGCTCAAATTCAATGACTGAACTTGAATTTTCTTCTGTCTTACCCTCCACACCCAACATACTCACATTCTACAGAGTTCTCATGTTAGTACGTTACTCCATTGCTACAATAATAGCTTACTTTTAGCTATCATCTTCTTCTGCCTGAACCACTGAAGGTTCCTAATATCTGGTTTTCCATATTACTACTTGTGTTCCTCCAGTTTGTTGTCCATATCACAGTCTGAGTAATATCTTTAAAATATTTTCAAATATATTCATATCACCAAACTCATAAAATGCCTTCTGCATTAATGTAGACCATATTTGCCATCATGGTCTATGATGTGGTCTCTAACTTCTTCCCAAGACTCATCTATTTCATTTGTTTGTTTGTTTGTTTCACTCCATTCTAGTACCCTAACCTGGTCTGAACAAAACTGGCTCTCTTTCAAAATACTACCTTCTGTATACCTTGCTTAAATAGGGAATGCTCTTATTTCTATTCATCATTATAATACAGTTGACTTATCACTACTCAGGGATGTCCTCCCAGACTACCCCAACATGGGAAAAAAAAATCACTTTATTATATGATCATTGAACTGTACACTTCCCCTGTATAATGGTATCCAAATCTGCTATTATATATTATATAGTAGTGTGCTTTCTAGAGTGATATTCCAGTTATGTAACAACTTGCATACCAATGTAAAAATAATATATAATTAACATCCAAATTAAACATTTACACATATTCCCCATTCTCTAAATAAACTAATACACATCTATCTGTATATGTGTATATTTGTTTGTAAACTACCATTTACTAAGTGGTCATCTGTAGCACAAATTTTTCATCAAATTACTCTGATCATGCCCAAATTATTTGCTGACTTTTGGAAAGCATGTTTGTGATCTTTGTTTAACTCTGTTGCCATGAGCATAGTAAAATTCCTTTTTAAGTCATATTTTGATATAGGAATAATATGAAGTTTCTTGAATGACAATTTTACTAAAATGATAGTCATTAAGTGAGAATATCAGTAAGCAGAGAATTTTTCTTTATATCAAAAATTGTTGTACTAAGTCAACTACCGCAGAATTAATTGAAATTACATTTAATTTGTTTTTAACCCCTATAATCCTATATAAGATGCTTTAATACATTCAATATTTATATTATTGACTAAGTTACAAAATCATTTATTGGAACACCTTATTTAATTAAGTTTAACCTAATCTTTTAAGCCAGATATGTGAGGTAGAGCACTGTGGCAGTTAGCTTTCATTTCTGTTTGCAAATTTATTTTGTTATTGGCCAAAAAAAAAAAAAAAAAAAAAAAAAAACCAACAGGCCTTTAATGGGTTTTTAAAAGGTATTGCCTTAAAAGAAGAAATTTAAAGCGATGGTTAAAAGGGCAACTTCTCAATATTCCCAGGTCTAATGTCCCCTATGGAACCCTCTCAATGTGCACAGAGCCCAAAGTGCTTTCTAGATCCTCAGCTGTTCCCATCAACATCAAACCCTTGCTCTCTTCATGTCTCTCCTGTCCTCTCAAAGCTAGTATTCTAAGGAAGCTATGGTTTCCCTGCACAGAAAGGAGTCGGTGAGAGTGCTGAATGGCAATATCTGCATATAGACCTTTGGAACTACATGAGCTTTGACTTTGGGACACAGAGTTTCCAGTGAACTCACCAGTTCTCAGGTTATCTTTCTTGCTGTGCACCCCCCAAAACTGGCCTATGTATAAGTTTATGAGTGGAAGAATGTTAGCTTTTAATCTGACAGGCACCAGCCTGCTCCTATGGTGACACTCCCATTCAGACTCTGCACACATACATACTCACCATTCCTTGAGGAAGGCTGGAGAAAAAAATGAATGTCTGCCTTCTTTTACCTCCCTTAGATCCAATGATAAAGCCAAGGAGGAAGGATCTGGGGGTTCTGGATGGTATTTACACTGTACAATCAAAACAGAAGTGGGTTGAACTGGAGCCAGTTACCAAGGACCTGATTCTGTGCCTGGTATTAATACTGTAAGGGCCTACTTAGCCAGAGCAATTCCATCTCTCAGATTAAACAGCCATTGTGTTGTTTATGTAGTAAAATATGGTCGACCAGCCCCTGACAACAGAGCCCAAAGACAAGGGTGGGTCAGGTCAGGAAGAGATAACAAAGTCCAAATACAAGGATGGGTCAGGTCAGGTAGAGATAACAGAGCCCGGATGCAGGGATGAGTCAGGCCAGTTGGAGACATCCAATCAGTGGGGCATACATACTGTCTCCCTAGCTACCAAGGATTGTGGGCCCCGCCTTTTGGGTGCCTATTCTGACCATGGTGATAGGCTGGTTCAAATAGCTACTATGGGGTGAATTGTAATTCAATTGGCCACCCATGTGTGACCTAGCATGACTGTGCAGCTTTCTCTGTGTGTTACAATCTCATTGGCCACCTGTGTGTGGCCAGGCTCAACCACATGGCCTTTGCTCTATAAAAGTTAGTCTGTAAGGCAGGGAGGGGTCACTCTCTCTGTAAGAGGCGGCCCCAACCGGTCAGCTTGATTCTCGATGCTTGGCATGAAATAAAGCTTTGCTTGACCTTTGCTTTGTATCAGTCTCGCTCCTTTGATCACAGACCCATTATTGGGGGACCTTTCAATATTTTAGCTGCTGCATAACAGAAGGGCAGATAAGGAGAAGGTAGCATCCCTTGGGACAGCAGCTACTTACCCATTTAACAACTGATATGTAAGTATCAACTAGTCTATCCTTGTTAGTGTGTATCCCAGTTAAATGTCAGACTTGTGTAATTATTCTCTTGATTTCAGCCTCCTACCAGAGTATTGATTCCATGAGGTTCAAGGTCATGGCTGATTTGGCTCCTCTTTTCTTAAGCATTGCCTCATTAAAAGCTGTATTGCATAGCAGGCCTTTAATAAATGCTCTTTATTATGTGAATCAATAAAAGAAAATCATAGTCATTTCCCTAAAATCTGGACTTCCTTTTTGGTTTCATGATAAAATGACAAAATTATTTTACCTTGTGAAATTAGACTGTTACTAACTTGCAGCTTGTTATTGCTGATTGATTTCAAAAGAATGTTTAGAAATGATGAAAAATAAGCTGTTAGTTTTTACTTATATTTCTCTAAGGCAGGGAAGTATAACTCTGTAGGAACATGTCAGGAACTTAGTGGACTTTGAGTTTATACAATTTCAGGGCCTTTGGAAAAATAATATATAATCATGAATACCCAATTAGGTACAAAGTAAATGTTGATATGCTTAAAGGAAAATGCCATACACATTGCAAATATATAAAAACTGACAAATACCAAGAACACAAAAATCCAGAAAACCTTTTATTGAATATCTGATAGTCCTCTAACAATGTGTGTACAGATGTGTGTGTGTGTGTGTGTGTGTGTGTGTGTGTATGTATGATCTCATGAGTACTTATGATCTCCTTTATTTCATCCATCCCTGCACCAACCTTCTCTTTGGTAACCACCAGTTTGTTCTCTATATTTATCTGGTTTTTTTTTTTTTTTGGTTTGTCACTCTTTTTTTTTTTTTTTTGTTAATTTGTTTTGTTTCATTTGTTTCATCATTTTTTGCATTGTTTCGTTGTTCATTTGTTTCATTTTTTTTTATTTATTCATTTGTTTTGTTTGTTTCATTTGTTTTGTTTGTTAAATTCCACAAAGGAGTGAAAATATATGACATTCATCTTTCTCTAACTGATTTATCTCACTTAGCATTATACTTTCTAGCTCCATCCATTTCATGGCAAGTGACAAGATTTCATTCTTTTTTATGGTTGAGTAATACTACATTGTATATATACATCACTTCTTCTTTATCCATTCTTCTTTTCATGGACATTGCTACTTCCATAATTTAACTATTGTAAATAATGCTGCTATAAACAGAGGGCTGCACATATCCCTTTAATTAGTGTTTTTATATTCTATGAGTAAATACTTAATATTAGAATTATTGGAAAATATATTTCTCTTTTTAGTTTTTTGAGGAAACTCCATACTGTTTTCTGCTATGATGGCACCTGTTTGCATACCCACCAACAGTGCATGAGGGTTCCCACTTCTTCTTGTCCTTACCAACACTTGTTATTTCTTCTGTTTTTGATTTTTGCCATTCTGATATAGTTTTAATTTGCATTTCCCTGGTGACTAGTGTTGTTCAGCATTTTTTTTCATTTGTCTTTTGGTAATCTATAGATCTTCTGTGGAAAACTATCTATTCAGGTCCTCTGCCCATTTTTAATCAGATTATTGGTGTGTGTGTGTGTGTGTGTGTGTGTGTGTGTGTGTTGGGTTGTATAACTTTTTAATTTTTTTTATATTAACCTCTGATCAAACATATGATTAGCAAATATGTTTTCCCATTTAGTAGGTTGCCTCTTTGTTTTGTTCATGGTTTTCTTTCCTGTGCGAAGGTTTTTATTTTAGTGTAGTCTCAATAGTTGAATTTTGCTTTTGTTTCCCTTGCAAGAGGAGACATATCTAGAAAAATGTTTCTATAGTCAATGTCAAAGGAATAACTGCCTATTTTCTATTCAGGTATTTTATGGTTTCAGAGGTCAAATTTAGGTCTTTAATCCATTTTGAGTTTGTCCCTCTAATAATTTTAAAATATATTTAAATATTTTAGTTTCATCTATATAGGAAACACCAACTACATAAATATTAAATGCTATGTGTTTAACATTTTCCAACCCTGTTTTACTTTTTTTGTTTTCATTTTATTTTCCTTCCTATTTGTATACCTCATGGTAGTTATGATGTTTTCTAGGTCATGGTAAAATGTTTGGCCTAAATTTTTTGTTTCATGGCATCATTATTCCAGCAAATCTTTCCTTTAGCATTTTTATATTGATTATTTTTCAACTTCTATAGTACTCATTAGAGAATGAGTGGGATTTCCTGGCCCAGTTATTTGTAGGAGTCTCCTCTAAGGAGTGACTGTTTTGTTTCCTCTCCTGCAGTCCACACCTCTACACTGTGGGTCATTCTGTGGTCTTTTTTGCACCTTCATTCAGTGCAGCTTCTGTGTGATCTTTACCTTCCCCCTCTAGATAGATCCTGCAGCTCTTGTTAGATGCAAATTATGAGATTTTTCAATTCTGGGTTTGCATTATACATTTATGGAAATGCATTTTTAGTGGCATTTCCTGGGCAGTTCTGTGGTCATTCTGTTCACTTCCCCTTGTAACGCTTCTGTTGCACTTCACTCCACCAAGAAAGCTTTTGTGAGAGCAATAGTTGCTTTTGGCAGGCCATCTATGAATGATACATACCTTTAATTTCAGTGAAAATGGAGAGGTCTCTGTGTGTGTGTGTGTGTGTGTGTGTGTGTGTGTGTGTGTGTGTGTGTTTGTTTTGTTTTGTTTTGTTTTTGTTTGTTTGGTTATTTACTTTGCTGTTTTGTGTGATATGTAGAAAAAAAGAGGAAATTACTATGTGTCTCTGCCATATTCAGACTGGAAGTTTTGGGATCAGGTTTTCCACTATATTATTTTGTATTGTTAAATTTGTTGCAACTGGTCAAAACTTATTTTAAATTAAAAGAAAACCATATTTTAAAAGCATAATGTCACTTATTGTCTAACAGGTCATTTATTTTAAGACAGAAGTTGCACAAAGGGATTAGAAGGATATTTAAACTAGGGATAGTACTCATATCCCTTGTGCATATACTCTGGAGTTTCTTAAAAGGAAGAAAAGGTCATTCAGAAGCCACCCAGGAAACCCTAAGGGGTAGGGGCATTGGTTCTGCTGAATAAATGTTAGATAAATCATAATCCTTGGGGGAAATTTTGGGGCAAAGCAGTCATAAGCTAAAGTACAATCAATAGATAAAGCAGTGAACAGAAGAGGCATTTAGCTCAAAAGCAAACAATCAGCTATTTCAGATATGCTAGCCTTCCCAGGGGAGACAGGTGGCTTTGCCCTTAGTTAAAAGGGCAATGGATCTCAGGAGACTTATGAGATGTTAACAGGCTTATAGGGAGCACATAGGTAATTGGGTACTTTGTGTTTTTCATGCACATGCTTAATTACAAATGCACAGTCTATGTGTTTAGTCAGGCCCAATTGTGGAAATAGTGTAAAGGTTTCTCTCTGTGACTAAAACATCAGAGCAGTTTCATGATCTTGAAAATAGAAATTGTAGCAGCAGTGTATTTCTCTGTATGTTGCCTAATTTTATAGACTATGGATTCATGAAGCATCTACTTCATTTTGGAATGAGAATAATGCAACTATTATGAATATGTAGGTGTCTGTTGTAAAGAAACAAGAGTAAACACAGATTTAGACTTTATCATATGTTCATTAATTTGTCTTAATAAAATGCCATTATATCTCAAAGATCAATGATCATGAATTAGGACAATTCTCTGAAATTTCTCACTTGTTGGCCAACTCTAATCTAAGGAGATATATCCCCAAACTATCTATGCATCACTGTCACTGAAGCCACAAGCAATCCAGAAACCTCTGCATTCCTTTTGAGCTATTCTTGTATGAACCATTTCATTTCTTTGTAAAGCCAGTTCCGGACCTCTCTGCTTTCAGATTTCAGTAAAAAGCATAATTTCTGAAATGAAGTCATCTAATGAATTGAATGAGGTATTTTGAGCAGTTCTAAATATCAAAGGAGACCACACAGTACCTGGAAGGTTTTGGTCCTCACAGTCTGATATATAAGCTAGTGGGAAGAGCTCTATTTTGAAGCATTTGAGAGGAAACCACAGTATCATTTATTTTTTTTTCTTTTACCACATTTCTTTCATTCTATACATTTTTGCTTTTTTTATTAAATCAAATTATTGGCATAGAAGAATCAGAGACCATACTGAGTGTTAGCAGACCAACAAGCTCTAATGTTGCTTAATGAGAATCTGAGGGTAACTTTCTTTTAGTTGTAAATCTAGTGAGCTGAACTAAATCTTTAGTTCAAAGGAAAGAAAATGTTATTTATTAAAAAACAAAAATTTGCAAATACAAGTATAATAATGGGTTTCAGGCACCTGGGTGGCTCTGTCAGTTAAGCCTCTGACTCTTGATTTCCCCTCAGGTCATGATCTCAGGGTCCTAAAATCAAGCCCCAGGTAGGTCTTCATCCAGAGCCCTTTCTGTCCCTCTCCCTCTGCCCCTTCCCTGCTGCTCCTGCAGGCAGGCACATAAGGCAAGCTCTCTCTTGCTCTCAAAACAAAAACAAAAACAAAAACATAATGGCTTTTAAAAGTAGTCTTGTGGGCACCTGGGTGGCTCAGCTGGTTAAGCAACTGCCTTTGGCTCAGGTCATGATCTCAGAGTCCTGGGATCATGTCCCACGTGGGGCTCCCAGCTCAGCAGGGAGTCTGCTTCTCCCTCCGACCCTCCCTTCTAATGCTCTCTCTTGCGCGCGCTCTCTCTCTCTCTCTCAAATAAATAAATTATTAAAATCTTAAAAAAAATTAAAAAAATAAAGGTAGCCTTGTTTTAATTAAAGTAGATTTGTTCTTTTGTTTTTACAATGCCAGTGTTTCTTTGTGCCTTTCAGAGCAACCAGATTAATGATCACCCTCTTTATAGTCTACTTAGATGATGTCTTGGGGAAAATATTCCAGGTCAGTCATTGTGTTTCTGATCAGAAATTCATACCCAAGTTTTTTGTTGACTTCACTAATCTTTTCCTGGCTACCAAAATCACATTCTTCTTTTTGCTTTCTTAATGTGGATCTACTACTACTCTAGTCTAACAGGTCTTGGTATTCCCTCAAACCGTAGCTCTTATCTTAATTCTCTTTATGCCAATTCAAGAATACTCTCAAGGTGACAGAGGGTATTTTTGTCACCTTACTCAAGTCTGTTCATTTTTCAAATAGTCCCAGATCATCCTATTTCAAAGTAAATTCTGCTTTTTCAAGGTTTCTATACACTTATCCCAAACATGTATTCAACACGCCAATTGCAGCCTTGTATATTTAGTTATCTTTTTATGTGTATTAAAAACTCCTTGGGTACAGCGACTATTATACTTAGTAGGTATTTAAAAAATAATCAAACTTCTAAATATATAGCAGCATTTGGAGGTCTTCCTAAGAAAGTTGTGAATTTTTTTTTTTAATTGTAAGCTGACTTACAAAGTCACATTTGTCTTTCATTTTTTGATGCATTAGATTGTGTTCTCACTTTTGTTTTCATCTTGCTATGATTTTTATAAATTCTTGCTCATAAACAGACAAGGTCTTCCTGATTGGAGATATATGTCATGGGAAAAATGACTGTATTTTATATAATCTTTATTATATATAATTTTGATGAGGACTGAGGCATATCACTAGCATTTCTTTTATGTTTGTTCTATACTCTGAATGACTCAAATAAGAGTATTTCTTTGGAAATACTCTTTAAGGAGGTCTGATTGATACATGCTGAAGGCCATTTGATTATAGAAATGTAATGACTTAAATTAGTATAAGAAGATGGAAGTGTTTTAGTATTCTTATAGCTTACTATACTTTTTTATGGGAAGTAAATACAGGTATAAATATATCTAACTGATGGAGCATTATCTCCTGATTTACCTGCACAAATACTGTGAAGGCTTTGATGGTCTCTCACTAATCAGTAGTTTTTGATGTTTGGTTTTAATTTGACAAACAGTGAAAACAATATAAAAAATATATCTACACAAATTATATCAACACAAATTTTCTTTCTTCCTATCTATCAACCTAACAAGAAGTAAGGATGTCATTATAACTTTAAAATGATCATCTTATGGAAATTTAAAACAAACTTGCACAAGCAGAAACCTTAACAATCTAGTCAGGGAACTTTCCCAAATAGACACCTGATAAACCAGATTAAAGCACAGTCACAGATGATCCAAACCAAAGGATATGAGTCACCATTTTCTATTTGTTGCTATGGCAAGTAGGATCATAAAATGTCTGTTATCAAAGGAGGTTTTAGAGAATTATTTTTTTTTTCAATATTTTATTTATTGGACAGACGGAGATCACAAATAGGCAGAGAGGCAGGCAGAGAGAGAGGAAGGGAAGCAGGCTCCCTGCTGAGCAGAGAGCCCGATTTGGGGCTCGATCTCAGGACCCCGAGATCATGACCTGAGCCGAAGGCAGAGGCTTTAACCCACTGAGCCACCCAGGTGCCCCTTGGAGAATTATTTTTATTCAATATTTTCAATGTTGAAATTATAAAGCCGGGACACCAATTGCCTTATTTTCTTTATTTTTTTCCTGTTTCTCCTCATCTCTTTCATCCCTAAAAAAACACCCTTTATCTTTGTCTCAGTAGGGCTCTGAGACAAAGACTTAGAGCAAAAGCCTGGGCCATTCAGAGAATACTGTCCTTTGTAAACTAATAATGACCTGTCCTCATCTAATTTCCAAACTAAACTCTGACAAACAATAGCATAATTCAACAACAAGAACAACAAATTAATATTTGTTGGGTTTATCTTGCACCACATTTGTTCAGTTTTTCTAAATAATGCTTCCTAAATATATGCTAAGAAGTGTGTTAGGTGGTACGGAGGATGCAAAAGTAAAGCATTTTGTTTTCAAAGGCTTGGAATGTAGACAGAAATTTACCAGTATGTTCAAGTATAATATAATAAGAGCAATTATGTGAATGAGCCCAAAGTATATATATATAATAATGCAGAAAGGAAAGGTGTCAATGACAGACTATTGTAGGCTTTGAAAGACAAGAAAGTCTTTACCAGACAAAAGATAGAAAGTAATTTCAGGTATTGAAAAAGAGAACAAAAATATGAAAATATAAAAGAATGTAGGCAATTGCATATGGTTTGTTATTGCTGGAACATAATGTGGGAAAAGAAAGAAATTTTGATTTTGACCTAGATCATATAAAAGTATCTTTGGCTTCATTAGAATTTATTGTGTAAGGTGTCATTGAATGGTTTTAAATGGGATTATAGCTTAATCAGATTAATGTAGAGGGGTGATTCTTATAGCATATAAATGATGGAGTAGAAGTGGCAGAGGTTACCAACAGGAGAAGATTAAGAGACTATCACATTAGTATGCAAGTATTTTAAAGAATATCAATAAAGAAATATGTCAGCTTTTAAAATATGAATGTACCTGGAAAAGTAGCAGCTGAAAAGTATGTCTTTAAAAAATCTTCTTTGTATTTTTACTATATTACTCATATCTCCTTTGACTATAATAAAAGCAGAAAACCCAAACTATTTGAAAAGATAAGTGATAGCATTATAAAGTGTTAAATAATTCACTTATGTCTTTCAAATAATGTAACTTTTTTTAGTGAATTACTCTAGATAATTTCTTCCTTACAAGAAGTATCTTTCCTTCCTTTTTCAAACTCTCTTCATGTAAATGAGAATAAAACTTTCTTAAAATGTCATTACTTGTCCCAGGGCATACTAACCCATAACATATTTATAAATAATATTTTAACATTTTGTTCTCCAGTCTTGTTCTTAAATGACTACTTAGTTTCTGGTATTTCAAACCAGATTGGGCACCCTTAATTAAAAATGAAAATTCAAAAAAAAGAAAAAAGAAAATTCAGTAATTTGATAAAAATAATCCAGTTTTAATATATGTTAATTTCATGATTATACCTATAATTTAGAGGATATGATGTTTGAGTATAGACATGTTCTACTCAAGAAGTTCCTATCAGATTTAACTCAGAAAGTTCTTTGTATAATTAGAGAAGGTTGTATGAGTTAGGCTGAGAATCCTAACCAGGGACTAAAGCCCTATAATAATAGATTTGCTTTCTTTAAAATAAAACAATGACCAGGTACCTAGATGTTTCCTATAGATGTCTACTGCACAGTGAATAATTCATGTTATTTGTTTGTTTTAACAGGCCAAATTATTTCTCTACGCTGTGTTTTAATTTTCTCTTTCTGCTGCCTCTAATTCTTAAAATAAAACAAGAAACGAATTTTTCTACTATGTGCCAGTTTCCTCAAAGTGATTTATCTTCATGTGTCTTGGACCTCTATAGCTTCATGGTTGATAACATCAAAAAGATGACTATTTTCTATTCTTTCTCTCCATTATCTAAGCTCCAAATCCTCATATCCTGAGTTTCAAGAGGGGATTCAGAGAAGAAAATTTACTACAAAAATAAAGTGATAACAAGTGTTCCTACATGTTGCTTATTCTTCCTGGTAACAGACAGACTCATATAAAGTTAACTTTTAAGGAAATGCATTTGAATGAATTTTCTAAAGCAACCATTAGGTACCAGGAAAGGAAAGTGAAATGCAGGGAGGAAATCAAAAATCTAATATGCTCTGGAGTTCTTCTTGAGCAAGTTAGAAAAGACCAAAGCCTCCCATAGTGATCTATAGCACCAAAAGTAAAAGGTATACTCTGGATTCAGTGCTTAATGAGAAAGGAGGAGGACTATGGTGATGGTGGGAAATAGTAAGCTACCTTAAAGTAAATTTTATTCATGAAAAGTACCCCTCTTTGCTAGCTTGAATATTTCTCTTTTAAAGGAAAAATGAACTGCTTTTTATTCATTACTTGGATTTTTTTAACATATTGAATATAATTAATATTACAATGATCTTCTTTGTAAATGATAAATAAGATTAAAATAAATCCTCTGAGGGGTGCCTGGGTGGCTCAGTGGGGTAAAGCCTCTGCCTTTGGTCAGGTCATGATTCCAGGGTCCTGGGATCAAGCCCCACATCAGGCTCTCTGCTCGGCAGGGAGCCTGCTTCCCTTCCTCTCTCTGCCTGCCTCTCTGCCTACTTGTGGTCTCTGTCTCTGTCAAATTAAAAAAAAAAAAAAAATCTTTAAAAAAAATAAATAAATCCTCTGAACTATATGTCTTTTTAAAGGCTTACAAAGTATTTTCACATAAATTATTTTGTATCAAGCTTAAAATGAAGATTGTGAGTTAGAAATGAGAGTTGATCCCTCTGTTTTTTACATGTAGAAACTTAATCTTAGAAAAGCTAGATACACAAACACACATCTAGCAAGTAAGTGGAAAGTGCAATGTCAAGAGGTCAAATGGGCCTTGAACTGATATTATCCAGCCTAGACCACATCTTTTCCCCAACCTCCACTCATACTACCAGTTCTAAATATAAATGATATAATTGTAAGAAGGAAGAGGAGAAAGAGGTAAAGTAGGAGAGGATTGTGCATAAAGCATGTAAGAATACTTTAGCATGATTGGCAGGAGTTGGAAGGGGTGAAAAGGGAATAAAGATGAGAAATGATAGTTTATTAGAAGCAGTTATCTAGAAGAGATCCAAAACATTTAGTGTTACTGTTTCAGCTACATTTATATATTTTCTAAGTTATTAAAAGCTTAAAGAACTTTCGCTGTACATTTATGGTATTTTAATATCTTTATATAAATCCACAGAAAAGAATCTAACATAAATGCTTTGATACTTAGTCCACCAAATACTTTTCTGGTTGTACTGAACTCTCATATACTACAAGAACCAGGGCAAGCAAAAAGTACATGCTACAAGGAAACGTTTAAATATGTCGGTTCAGTGAACTGGCACAAAAGCTTGTTGCAGAAATGGCAGGTAAGTAATCTAAAGTAACTAAGGAAGCATGAATATGGGAAGAAAAATAGAGGAACTATCTACTCTATCTACTATCTATTTAGAATCTGGAATTCTCCAGGTTCTTGGGGGGTAAAACATATCAAATGCACAATCTGTAACAGAAGCTTGCCATCTAGTTAGAGTGTATTTGGCAATGCAAAGTACTATTTGTGCGTGCATGTGTGTGTGTGTGTGTGTGTGAGTAAACTATCAGAGTGTTTCTTAGTGCAATTTGACTAATCACTGAATAAGAAATGTATATTTTATTCATTTAAATAAGCAGAAGTTTTTATGTTTACGAATGAAATCCAGAATATAGCATTATCAATTAATAACTGTTTTTAATTTATATAAAAAGTAGGTGTATTACTTTGAACATATATTATAAACAAGAATATTAAGAGAAAGATAGTGACTCATTCAAATCATCTTAAAATAACTTTCATTTTTATTTAAAAATTCAAATAATAAAGAAATTATTAAGATACATAAACCATAAAAAGTAATATCCTACAGTTCAGAGATCTCCAATATTTCAGTGACTAGTCATTCACTTATACATATATTCAACACATACTTATTGTTGTCATGCAGTAGACACTTTAAGAAATTAAACACACATGCCCCTTCCTTCACAGACCTTAAAATAAAGAGGGCAATAAAGAGATAAAGAGATGATAATCCCATAATCACATTTAAAACAAATAAAATTGGGTCTGTGATAGATTATTGGGAAAGCAGAATGAGTTAAAAATAAGGGTCATATAAGAATAAATCATAGTATCAGAATTTGACCTAACAGGGAGATTAAGAAAGTCTTCTCCAAGGAAGTTAGCTTGAACTGAGAACATAAGGATGAATAGAAATGAATTGAGTGGGGCGCCTGGGTGGCTCAGTGGATTAAGCCTCTGCCTTCAGCTCAGGTCATGATCTCAGAGTCCTGGGATCGAGCCCCGCATCGGGCTCTCTGCTCAGCAGGGAGCCTGCTTCCTCCTCTCGCTCTCTCTCTCTCTCTGCCTGCCTCTCTGCCTACTTGTGATCTCTGTCTTGTCAAATAAAAAAAATCTTAAAAAAAAAAAAAAATTAAAAAAAAAAAAAAGAAATGAATTGAGTGAAATAGTTATGAATGAGAATTTTAGATGCAGAGAATGACACCTAAAATAATGAGAGGTATCTAAGTACACAGGACGAACAACAAGACTGGTTTGTTTAGGCAGAGCCAATGTTGGATGAAGTTGGAGATTTGTACTACTGAACCAAATTATGGGGTCTTATTTTTATTTGAGGAGCTATGTAGCCCTTTGAAATATTTCAGATGGGATAAGAATATGCTTAAATTTGTGTTTTCAAAAACTCATTCTAGATGCAAAGTATGAAAAACAAGTTGAAAAGATGGAGATTTGGCAGAGTAGGTGTATTTAAATGAACTAGTTATAAGTTAGGAACCTAGTTCACTAGTGTAGATGAAAGATAATGGTAATTTGAAGTAGGGTATAGCAATGGAAGTGGGCAAAGCAGAAAGTTTTAGAGATATACAAGCATAATTACTAGAATTGGGTAAAGAATTAAATATGTGATGGAGGGAGAAAGAAGATACCAAGGTTGACTTTAAATTTACTGAGTTATAAACAGAATGGAAAGCAATATCATTTACTTCAATAAAAAGTAACAAAAACAACAACAAAAACAAAGGGTGGGAGGGGGGAGGGTTAAGTAGGGATGGGTATTATGGACTATGCTTATAATAGGCATTGGATGTTGTATGAAGTGTTGGTTGACTAAATTCTACACCTGAAACTAATATTATGCTATATGTTAACTATCTGGAATTTAAATAAAAACTTTTAAAAAAGAAAAAGACAATGGAAGAAGACCAGAAGTCTATAGTATGTTTGATATTTGAACATATACCTTATATATCCATTACTGCCACATTGCCCTGGAGAAAGATTATTTTTGCAATAAAAATATTAACTTTATTGTTACTATTTTCCTTTGGAAGTAAACATTTTCCATAATTGTAGTCACTACAGTTATATACATAATTTAAAATCAAGGAGTTTTGAAAAAAATTAAAGACCTTGTTGATGATTTGTTTTGGCTCTTAAACTTTCAGAAGTTTTAGTGGTTTTATATTCTTAAACTTTCAGAAGTTTTAGTGGTTTTATATTCCTAGTTTCAGTATTTTTCAGATGATAAACATTTTACATATGCACCTGCTCTTTTTTCCTGTTAATCACTACCTAGTCAGCTAAAATCTCCTGGATGCTTTAGTGGACAACTCAGAAGGTGGTGGTCTGGCTGTCAACCCTCCTCATTTTCTGTGAGTGGCTCCCATTGGTCATATTTAACTAGAAGAACCTAAATTATTGTTTTTATTCAGTGATACATACCTAAGTCAACTTTAGCAAGTCTGATTTAGTCTACTAGAAATGTGAAACCTGTAACACACATGCACTCATATAGTTATGGAACAATTAAAGTTGAATCATATTAATTACAAGCCTCTGAAAGAAGGTCCATAATTGATAACTATTAAGATAGCCTAAATTGATTCCTAATTCATTTCCTTCTATGTTGTTGGTAACTATTCGACCTTTCCCTTGACCTAATATACTATTCTCCATATCCTCAAACAATATTCATTTACAGCCAAAACAATATTGTCTGTTGTCACAAGAACTGAGCTGGTTATCAGAGCCAAATACAAAAATAACATGATTTCTTTGCCCTCAGGAAATCACAGTTTAATAGGGAAAATCATGTAAGTTAATACTTATACGAAAATTAGGTGGCCTCAGTAGAAATATGTCTGTGGTAGGAGTTGTCAATTCACTTGTAAAAGAGGTCAGAGAATGGGGATATCAGGTGAAATTCTTTCTGTAGGAGGAAACACCATCACTAGCTTACAGAAGACTATTAGGTAGAAATTAGGATGGAGAGGTAGAGAGCTCAAGTTAGAGGGAGACAGGTGAGAAAATACTCAGATGTAAAGCAGCAGAGAATAGATTTGGAACAACAATTGTCTGGGGATGTCTGAGAAGTACTGAAGAAAAACAGAGTGAGAGTCTGGGAAAATAAACCTTGAGTAATGAGCAGGGACCAGAATGCAGAGAATCTCGTAGACTTGCCAAGAGTTTCAGACTACATTCTCAGAAAAAATAGAGATCTGCTGAAAGGCATTAAGCAAAGGATTCCTGTGATTAGTTTTACATTGCAGGAATGGAGAAGCTGTGGGGAAAGGTCTACTGCATTTCCTGGGGGCTATTGGAGGGATGTAGGCAAGAGGTGATGAAGGTCAAAGGCAACAGAGAAAATACAGAAAAAGAGGTTTGATATAAAAGATGCTAAGAAGGAAAATTTAATAGAACTTGGTGACTGGTTATTTTTGTGGGTAAAGAAAGATAAGAGTGTGGGATACCTCTCATATTTCTGACTTAATACTTAACCTCCCTATATTTAATTATTTTATCTTTAAAATGGAGATTGAAAACTGTTTATAAGGTATTGTAAGGAGAATCAATTCCTGTTTAGGCATATAGAAGAGATCCATATTTAGCTTCCTTCCCCCTTTTCCTCTACTTATCAGATAATTTAAAGTAATCAGACAAGAACTCTTAATGTCAGTTACAATTAGTACCAATTCATTTTTCATTGTATAAACTACTAATCATATTGCTTGTTGGATTAAACCAAATCCTTTACAAAATGCCATCTAGCATAAGTATCTCACAGACTAATTTTTATGTGCATTCCAAATGAAATGGGAAAAAATATAGGTTCTTACATCTTTTAATAGCAAAAAATTTGCACATGAGAGTAAACTTTATTATAAAAGTAAAATAAACTGCCATAAATGTTTCAAATCCAGGATTGAGTTAAAACTGGAATTCTTACATTATTCTATTTTTTTTAAAGGGATGTTTTCAAAATTCTCCTATCAACTCTAATGGCAAAGAAAGAAATTGTCATTTCTGAGTCACTGTCTCATTGCTGTCATTGACCTCATGTTATTGATTTGTATGAGAGGTGTGTATGGGTGTGCATGTGTGTTTTGTGTGAGTGTGTGCTTCTTATTCTTTATTTTGTTCCTTTATTTTGTATTCTTTATTTTGTTCAACTCTTCAAAAGAGATAACACTGCAAAGAATATATTACTTAATATAGATATTAGAGTATCTGTATGAAGTTGATTTTTTCTTGGCATAAAATTTGAGCCAAATATTAATTTTATTGCCCAAGGTTATAAGGAAAATTTTCACCAATAAAAAATCAACTCTGTTAATTTGAGAAAATTTTATAGTTTAGAACAGTGACAATACAAAGACCATGTAAAAGATAAAAAGATAAAAAATAGATAAAAATAAAAAGATAAAAAAAAGATAAAAATAATTTTTCAATGTGTCTTGCTGTTTACATATCTCATTTTAACTTAAGAATAAAAGACAAATTGGAAATATAATTTGTACATTGATAAATCATTTTTTTCTCTTCAACTAGTGTTTCCTTTCTATTCTTTCACTTATGGAATCACATATTGTGTAGTAACTGTTCAATTCATACCACTATCAGTAATATGTGAATCACTTTTTCTTATAAGAAAAAAGAAAGTTGCCAGAAAAGTCTAGTTGACCAGAAAATTTTCAATTTACCAAAATATATTAATAAAATCTTCTTCTTAATGTTTAAAGCAATTATAAAGATATACGTTGGTATTCACCTAAGTATATGACTCTACAATCTAGTTCAAAATAAATATCTTCTAAAGCATAACTAGCAATTATCCATTTTGTGTAAGGATAATAGTAATTAATATAAAAATATTAACTATATGACCAGCTAATTTTAAGGTCTCATATTTTGTTTATAGGCCTTTTAATACATCATCATTACATATTGAAAATGAATGTCATTTATGGCTTAATGTTGATCTGCAATATAAATTAGAATTCTTCAGAATTCTAATAGACTGATTACTGAAGAAGATTAAGGTTAAGCTTTCTTATTTTTAAAAAGGTTCCCAATATAAGCTTTATAAAATGTATCAGTTTTCTGTAAGTGAATTTTATGACATATTAATTATATGTTATATCAATAAAAGATTAATGTCAATACAGGCAAGAAATACAATGATGAAAACTATAGGCAATGTCCTGGTCAGTTGAACAAGTGTTTACCTAACACTACAAAAGTACATTTTTTTCTCTGATACTAGAGCTACACAGGACTTCAAGAAAACAAATTTTTTTTCTCTAATAGAAATGCAGCTAAATCCATTCAGGATTCCAATTTGTATATATAAACATGTATATACACACATACATGTATAGGTGTGTATATACACTTTTTAAATCATATGCAACTCCTACTGTAACTAGCATATTACATCTATTAACTTTCCATTAATAATAGTGTAGACATGTTTTAAATATCAGTAATTTAAAAGTAGAATTTATAGATCAAAAGATATGTGCACTTTTAGTTCAATGGTTGTTTCTAAATTGCCCTCAAAAAAGTTTAGATCAATTTACTCTTACCTAGACTGTGAGTCTCTTTTTTCCCCCTGTACTTACACATCACCAGAGAAGTCTTTAATCCAATGTGTCAAAGAGGGCATTTTATTGTTAAATTTATTTTTTTATAAGCACGATTGGCTAGAATTCATATACTTGTTGCCTATTTATATTTTTGTGAGCACTTGTTGCTCATCCTCTGGCTATTTTTCTCCAAAGATTATAACTGCTGAAATGTTTTGAGAAGTTCTACGTAATATACAAATATTGATTGTTTAAATCTGACAAAAGAAACAGGTATTTTTTAAATCTCCATTTTAAAAATACTGAACCAAAGAGATTTTCTTTTCCTTCAATTTTTTCTTTAAATTCTAGTTAGTGAACATACAGTGCAATATTGGTTTCAGGAGTAAAATTCAGTAGTTCATCACTTACATACAACACCCAGGGTTCATCATTACAAGTGCCCTCCCTAATACCTACCACCCATCCAACCCATCCACCACCCACCTCCCTCCTTCAACCCTCAGTTTGTCCTCTATCAAAAAAGTCTCTTCTGGTTTGTGCTCCTCTACCCCCCTCCTTATGTTCATCTGTTTTGTTTCTTTTATTTTTTAAGATTTTATTTATTTATTTATTTATTTTGGAGAGAAATAGAAAGCACAGGTGGGCTAGAGTGAGAGGGAGAAGCAATCTGTCTGCTGAGCTGGGATCCCAATGGTGGGCCGGATCCAAGGACCCTGAAATCATGACCTGAGCTGAAGGCAGACACTTAACCAATTGAGCCACCCAGGTACCCCTGTTTAATTTCTTAAATTCGACATATGAGTGGAACCACATGGCATTTGTCTTTCTCTAACTTATTTTGCTTAGCATTAATGCACTCCAGCTCCACCCATGTCATTGTAAATGACAAGATTTCATATCTATATATATCCCACGTCTTTTTTTTTTAAATTTTTTAAAGATTTTATTTATTTATTTGACTGGCAGAGATCACAAGCAGGCAGAGAGAGAGAGAAGGGGAAGCAGGCTCCCTGCCAAGCAGAGAGCTCAATACAGGGCTCAATCCCAGGACCCTGAGATCATGATCTGAGCCGAAGGCAGAGGCTTTAACCCACTGAGCCACCCAGGCGCCTCCCACATCTTTTTTTATCCATTTTTCAGTTGATGTACATTTAGGCTTTCTCCATAGTTTGGCTATTGTTGATAATACTGCCATAATCATTGGGGTGCACGTATCTCTTCAAATTTGTATTTTTGTATCCTTTCAGTACATACCTAGTAGTGTATTTGCTTGATCATAGCATAGCTCTATTTTTAACTTTTTTTTAAACCTTTTGAGGAACCTCCGTAATGTTTTCCAGTTTGCATTCCCACCAACAGTGCAAGAAGGTTCCCCTTTCTCTGCCTCCTCACCAACACTTGTGGTTTTCTGTGTTGTTAATTTTAGCTATTCTGAGAGATGTGAGGTGGTATCTTCTCCTGGTTTTCATTTGTATTTTCCCGATGATGAGTGATGTTGATGTCAAACATCTTTTTACATGTCTGTTAGCCATCTGAATGTCTTCTTTGGAAAAATGTCTATTCGTGTCTTCTTTCCATTTCTTAACTCTTTTATTTTATTTTATTATTTTGGTGTTGAGTTCGACAAATTCTTTATAGTTTGGATACTAACCCTTTATTAGATATGTCATTTGCAAATACCTTCTCCCATTCTGTGGGCTGCTTTTAGTTTTGTTGATCATTTCCTCCATTGTGCAGAAGTTTTTATCTTGATGAAGTCCCAATAGTTCAATTTTGCTTTTGTTTCCATCACCTCTACTGACATGTCTAGGAAGAAGTTGCTATGGCTGAAGTCAAAGAGGCTGCTGCCAAAATCCTCTAAGATTTTGATGGTTTCCAGTCTCACATTTAGATCTCTTGTCTATATTGAGCTTGTTTGTTTGTATTGTGTAAGAAAGTGGTCATTCTTCTGGATGCTGCTGTCCAGTTTCCCAACACCATTTGTTGAAAAGAGATGAAAAAATTTTAACCAGAATTGCATATAGGGTTCTAGAACTCCTAACAGATGGGGCAGCATTTGAACCCAATGCACAGTGCTTCTGAGCTTACATGCTGAGCAGTGTTGTCCCTCAATAAATAAGTTGTTTAAGTTTTTGATATTATTTTGGGAACACTTAATAAAATTATATAATTATATATACATATATAATTATATAATTTATATATAATATATAATTATATAATACATAAAATTAGATGAATCATAAAATTACGTAACTTCATAAAATTATATAAATTACTTCATAAAATTAACACATAAGCTAATACATTAAGGAAATTAGCCCAAATTAAATGAGCTATAATAATTTTTTAAAATGTTTTCCAGGGGCGCCTGGGTGGCTCAGTGGATTAAAGCCTCGGTCTTCGGCCAGGTCATGATCTCAGGGTCCTGGGATCAAGCCCCACATTGGGCTCCCTGCTCAATGAGGAGCCTGCTTCCCCCTCTCTCTCTGCCTGCCTCCCTGCCTACTTGTGATCTCTGTCAAATAAATAAATAAAATCTTTAAAAAAAATGTTTTCCATTGGTTTCTTGACTTTTTGTTTATATATATATATATTTTTGTACAAAAGAGCATTGTTCAAGAGAAAATCAAAACCTCTGGGACATTATGTTTTTTTTTTTAAGATTTTATTTATTTATTTGTTTGTTTATTTATTTATCTATTTATTCATACTTTTTCACCCACTGAGCCACCCAGGCACCCTTATTCATGCTTTTTAAAAAACATATAATATATTATTTGCCCAGGGGTATAGGTCTGTGAATAATCAGACTTATACATTTCACAGCACTCACCATAGCACGTACCCTCCCTAATGTCCATAACTCAGCCACCCTATCCCTATCTCCACCCCCCAGCAACCCTCAGTTTGTTTCATGAGATTAAGAGTCTCTTATGGTTTGCCTACCTCCCAATCCCATCTTGTTTCATTTTTTTTCCCTCTCTACCCCCGATGACCCCCCACCCTGCCTCTCAGATTCCTCATATCAGAGAGATCATATGATAATTGTCTTTCTCTGATTAACTTATTTCACTTAACATAATATCCTCTAGTTCCTTCACATCTTTGCTAATGGAAAGATTTTGTTTCTCTTGATAGCTGCATAATGAAATATCATGCAGTCATCAAGAGAAATGAAATCTTTCCATTAGATCTATCTATCTATCTATCTATAAATAGATAGATATCCCACATCATCTTTATCCATTCATCTGTTGCTGAACATCTAGGTTCATTCCATATTTCCATATTTGGCTATTGTGGACATTGCTGTTATAAATATTTGGGTGCATGTGTCCCTTCAGATCACTACATTTGTATCTTTGGGGTAAATATCCAATAGTACAATTGTGGGTCATACGGTAGCTCTATTTTCAACTTTTTGAGGAACCTCCATACTATCAGCAATCAGACCATGAAAAAAAAATAAAAGATATCTGAATCAGCAAAGAAGAAGTAAAAGCTTCACTCTTTGCAGGTGGTATGATACCTTATGTGGAAAACCCAAAAGACTCCACTCCAAAACTGCTAGAACTCATACAGGAATTCAGTAAATTGTCAGGATATAAAATCAACACACAGAAATCAGTTGCATTTCTAGACACCAACAGCAAGACAGAAGAAAGAGAAATTAAGGAGATGATCCCATTTACAACTGCACCCAAACCCATAAGATACCTAGGAATAAACCTAACCAAAGAGGCAAAGAATCTGTGCTCAGAAAACTGTTAAGTACTCATGAAAGAAATTGAGGAAGACACAAAGAAATGGAAAAACATTCCTTGCTCCTGGATTGGAAAAACAAATATTGTGAAAATGTCTATGCTACCTAAAGCAATCTACACATTTAACACAATCCCTATCAAAATACAATCATTTTTCAAAGAAATGGAACAAATAATCCTAAAATTTATATGGAATCAGAAAAGACCCCAAATAGCCAGAGGAATGTTGCAAAAGAAAACCAAAGTTGGTGGCATCACAATTCCAGACTTTACTTTTTTATTTGAGATAGAGAGAGAGTGAAAGAGAGAAAGAGAGTATAAGCAGGGAGAGTAGCAGGCAGAGGGAGAAGCAGACTTCCCACTGAGAGGAAGCCTGATGCAGGGCTCAATCCCAGCACTCTGGGATCATGACCTGAGCCAAAGGCAGACGCTTAACAACTGAGCCATCAGGTGCCCCTCAATTTTGCTTTAAAGTGAATTCAGTAGCATTTTTCTGTTTTCTTTTTGCTAAAATAACCAATCTTTACTTTTTTTCAGTGAACAAAATGGACAATTTTCCATTCTTATTTTGGATATGCATAGAAATCTGTGTTAAAGTAACATTAATGCTATAGCTTTAATATTTATTCACAAAATTTTGAACATTTTTCATGTGCTCTGGTAAACTGACTTCAGTTTCTTATGGAACTCTGAAATTGAACAAAGAACAACAACAACAACAACAACAAAACTATAAAGACAACAATCTTACTTTCAAATGAGGATTTTAGGGAAGATAGGTCTGAACTAAGACAATATTGTTTATTCTTGTTAGCCAAAATTTCTGAGATATATGTGAGCATTCATTTTTTTCTAAGCGTAATACTATATGATGATGATGATTAGTGATTGATGATTGATTGATTGAAATATTTTATTCATTTATTTGAGAGAGAGAGGGAGGGGTGGGGAAGGGCAATGGGAGAGAGAGAAGCAGGCTGTGGCTGAGTGGGGAGCTGGATACTGGGCTTGATCCCAGGACTCTGGAATCATGACCCAAGCCAAAAGCAGCCTCTTAAGTGAGCCACTGGGGCATCCCCTGTATGATGATTTATATTCAACTTACTGCTTGTAGTTCTAAGACACTTTTACTCCACATCATATAACATAAACATCTCCCACATGTTTTCATAGTTGTGTGTTTATTTGTGTGTGTGTGCTTTACCATTTTATTTTTACACTTCATGTTCTTATATTCAAAAATTTACCTTGTATATTGCTGACTAAATTATGGATAGACATAAAACTTACATTTTTAAAAATTATGATTGTAAAAAAAATAAAAAATAAAAATTATGATTGTATATATTTTTAAATTGGTTGTCAGCTTTTTTTGTTTGTTTGTTTTGCTTTGCTTCAATTAGAAAATGTTTTTAAATGTTATCCAAGTAGTTGAGGAAGAGGAAAAGAAGGCATTTAACATATGTGCCAGCCACAAACTTAGGCATTTTGAGTATACTAATTTCTTTAATTATTCAAAAAAGTTGTGAGACAAATTTTATTTTCACTCTACAACAGAGGAATCATAGTCTCATGGATATTAAACTCTTCAGGGACATATTTAGATAGTCATGTAGCCAAGATTCACACTTTGCTTTGCCCTTGGCTCTAGCACCTATGTTCTTTGATAAGAGTACTGCATTTTATACGGCAGCAACAGACAATAATTCTGTCTGTTCAGTGTTAACTGAACACATATTTTGGGCAATAGTTCATTTTGAACAAGAAAATGTCAAGGTTTTTTGACTACATTAACTTCCATTTTAGTAGAACTTAGAGTGCTCTGTAAAAAAAGGAAATAAGAGTAGAAAAAAAGATTTACATCATAAAATGTCATTTAAGTTGTTATAGAAGCCATCCATACATTTATTCATCTTTATTCATCTACTCATTTATTTATGTAATGGTTACTTATCTTGAATTTACTACGTCCAAGAAAATACTATGGGAATTAGGAGGTTCCTGCCTTACTGAACTGGAAGGAAATTGGAAGGAAATGAAACTTTGAAATGTAAAACATATTTACACTTGATGAAAAAATATGGTAAGTGAAAAAATGAATCATGATTTTATTATTAATATACAGTATTGTCAATATTTTGGGCATTTTTATTTATTTTATTATTATTATTATTTTTCGTTCAAGTATAGTTGGCACAAATGTTACATTAGTTTCAGATGTACAACCTAGTGATTCAACAATTGTGTACATTAGGCTATGTTCACCAGTATTTTAAAAAATTCAGAACAGAATAAGGTAAAAACTGAAGTATACCAAATACAAGTGCTCAGATATAAAAATACTAATATCATATCTCATTTCTTTCTAGAATAGTCTCAGAATACATTATTTATGTAGTTTATATCTGTATTGGATTAACTGCAGATAATTCATTTGCTGGTTAAGAAATCACTCTAATAGGTCATAAGTTAAATTCTTTAAAAAATTAAAACAAAGATAAAAAGAAAAAGCTAGTCTGTATTACATATAGTAGTAAAATTATTGTTTTGAAATTTTTAAATTTTTTATGTGTATATGAACATCATATGTGCAATATATTTCCTGCTGAATGTGGGGATCAAAATATTTGAATAACCTTAATTTAGATAATTTCATGTGATGGTCATTTCATCTGCTTTTCTACATAAATAACACTTTTTATCTCCTTAGATATTTTTGCTAAACAAAATTTTCCATGGTCACAGAATATTTCCTGAGGTTTCTCTGCTATGGTATTATCAATTACTTCATCTTGGAGCAATTTTTTTTAAATTTTTGCAATATTAAATAATCTAGTAATTTTGTTGGATTTTCTATTTATTTCCTTCAAGTAGATACATAGAATTACTATAAATCAGATAACTTTAAAATGGCATCTATAACTATTATTTATATAATCTTGTTTATTTATTCATGCATTAAAATTCATAGTTTTACAAATAAGTGATTTATTAAATAAGTTTAGATGAGAAAACACTTTTAATCTTCCTATACAAATACTATTGCTAAGTTTCATTTTTGATGTATTTACTTACACTTTCAATGACTATTATTTAAAATACAAAATATTAGGGTGCCTGGATGGCTCAGTCAATTGAGCTTCCAACTCTTGGTTTTGGCTCAAAGTCATGATTTCAAGGTCTTGAGATGGAGTCTTGCATTGGGCTCCAGGCTTAGTGGGGAGTTTGCCTGAGATTATCTCCCTCTCTCCCTCTGCCCCTCCCCTTGTTCTTTCTCTCTCAAAATCAATAAGTAAATCTTTTAAAATATTTTAAAAACAAAAATGCAAAATATATATCTAAAATGAATAGTAGCATAGAATACTATAAGTAAATAGGAGGCAGTGGTACTTGGAAAGGTAGATGCAAGAGAGGAGTGTGAACCAGCCCTCATTTTGAAAAGATAAAGGTTTTATGTATAAAAAGTTTATAACTTTATAACATTCCCATTTTAAAGGGAGGGCAAGATGGTTACAACACTGAAGAATAGGGTGCCTGGGTGGCTCAGTCAGTTAAGCGTCTGTCTTTAGCTCAGGTCATGATCCCAGAGTCCTGGGATAGAATCCTGCATCATGCTCCCAGCTCAGTGAGGAGCCTGCTTCTCCCTGTCCCCTTGCTTGTGCTCTTTCTCTCTGTCAAATAAAGAAATAAAATTTAAAAAAAAAAAGAATAACTACCTCATGCCACCACATCCAAAGAGAGAATTTTGACTTTTTAAACACAAGTCATTCACATTGAAATACTTACTTTGAAGGATGTTCATTTTTGGGACAGCTCCTGAACAAGGACGCCAGACTACTTTGCTAACTAAGGAATGATGAGCTTGAGGGAAAGCCATGCCACTCAGATTCATGGACCAAGAATCTGAGATCAACCACCAGTAACAAATGTTAAAACTGTCAAAAATACTCAGAGCAACAAGCTGGAATGTATTATGCAATAGCCTAAGGTGAGGGATTACCTCCTGTTTAGTCAAACAGCTCAAAGGTGGAAGCAGGAGCCACTGTACCTGATCTGTTATGACTTTGAAAAGTAAAAAGAACACACAGTAAACCCACATGGCATTTGGATTTGGTGATTAGATAGCCCTTGGCCTGGAGATTATCATTCATTTATGGATTGATGACCATGAGCCTGGTAAAAGTCTCCTTGATGATTAAGTTCAGAAAATTTTAACTGGGGAGAAGAGAAAAATCCTTCAGCAGTGCAATGAGCCTATACTTACACTGACTTAAAAATTGCAAAGGTTTTATAATATATTAAAAAAAAACCTGGAAAGTCTGTATTATTTAGGGTGAAGGGGAGCATAAAATTGTGTTATCTTTCAGACTGCAAGCCTTGAATGCATAAAGAAACAGATAGACAGCTAGGAGGGCCATAAAATCTCTCCAAATCTGGATTTATCCTGCATAGCAAGCTTTCTGCCAGCTTTCTAAGTGTTTGGCCCTAGTGCTTAAATGACCAGAGTGAATTAATTATTCAGAAGTTATGGTGAAAAAAAAATCCCTTAAGCTTCCAAAACTCTATTCTCTCCACATAAACTAACTTCTAAAATTAGCATACTCTTTCTCCCTTCTGAAAATATTAATCAGAGCAGGACATGAAAAGTACTGATCATCACAAAGCACTTTATCCCAAAATCATGCAGCTAATTTCTACAGAAATTAGTATGCTCTGAATGTTTGTGTTTTGCTATAGCCCCCAAATTCATATATTGAAATCCTAACACCCAAGGTGATAGTATCAGGAGGTGTAGCCTTTAGAATGCGATTAGGTCAAGAGGGCAGAGCCTTCAGAGTAGGGATCAATGTCCTCATATAGATCTCCCTAGCCCCTTCAGCACCATGTAGGGTACAATGAGAAGTTGGCCATCTGCAATTCAAAAGAGGGTCCCTATCAGAACTAGGCCATACTGGTATCCTGTTCTTGGACTTCCAGCCTCCAGAGCTGTGAGCAACAAGTTTCTGTTGTTTATAAACTGCACAGTCCATGGTATTTTACTATAGTGGCCTAAACAGGCTAAGATAAGAATCATTGCTTTGTGTTAGCATGTCTTTCATTTAAACATTAAAACTTTAATGGGATACCATGTAAAAACAGATAATAGTTATACATTCTTTAATGTGAATTAAACAAATCAACTGCTTTCTTACAAACAGCTAGTTCACAGAACAACTTCTTTAGGGAAATAGGAGATCAAATGGGTGCAAAGATAGAAAAACTACTAGAATACAAATGAGTACAGATAGCATTCTATCCCAGCACTATCCTAGTAGATACAGAGCCAATCAGAAGTCAGTAAGGAGGAAATAGGATTTGAGACAAAAATATATTAAGTGGCTGCAAAAAATTCAGAGACTATTTTTTTGTTGTTGTTGCCTCCTTCCTTGCTTCCTACTTTCTTTGTGTCTTTCATTTTGCACTTAGAATTTTGAGAGCAATGAACTCCATTCCCTGCACTCAAAGAGTTCATGGTTGATTAAAGAAAGCAGCATCAAAGGAAGCTAACTATAATCCAATCTCTATGTCAAGGAAACTCCTAGCAATAAGTAGTTAAGTTTATGGAGTCAGCAAAGAAAAATATCACAAAGCAGAGAATCTTTCATTTGGAGCTTGAATAATGCCTTCCCAAGAATTTATTTGATCTCACAGTAACTTCCTGCTTAAAATTCGAAGTTCAGTTCAAAACAGAGACTTCCATACAAAATAAAAGTAGAAATATTGAAGCAGACTTCTGAATTGTTAATGGACTCCCAATTATACAACCATCTTTTAATTTCTTTTGAAACACACGTGAAAAGTGAAGCACTAGTGAAAAAAAAAAACACTTTTCTAAACCTATAAATGCTAGGAATTTTCATCAAAATATTAGATTATGAAAAAAATCTATTTAAAAACTCTTAGTTGCTTACTTGTGTTAAAATTATCTTAAACCTGATCAGTCCCTCTTTGATACAGATTTATAATCAAACTCATTAACTAGAATGTCAGTGAAGAAAAACTAGTGAGCCGAACAGACAATATAGAAATTAACACATAAATACTAAGCAAGGAATGAACATAGAAAAGGAACATATGAATCTTCCTATTACATTAAGTCTTTTGTTATAAATGAATTATAATTCAAACCATTTTTATTATTTATCAAAATTCATTTTATATTTATTGAAGTTATTAACTAAAATTGATTATACTAAATAAAGTATACATATATGTATATACATATACATATACATATACACATCATATACATAATGTGTGTGTGTATCTTGATCTATTTATCTATTTGTCTATATATCAATTATCCATTATATGTCCAGCACAGTATTAGTAGAGACTGAAGAGAACAAAATAAAAGATCTAGTTTCTTTAGTAGCTTGCAGTTTAGCAAAGGGGAAAGACAAATCAACAATTATGTAATATCTAATACTGCTTCAGGACACATCAAGAAAGAGGATTATTTCAAACTCCCAGAATCTTGGAAAGCCTCCTGAATGTGATTAGATTATGTATGAACTGACCTTTGGAGGATGAATAGCTGTTAGGTTTATAAGACAAGAATGAGCTTTGGTGGCTGGGGATCCTAGCATAACCTTAACAGGTAAATCACCCTCTTTTACCTGGATAAATCATTGTGTTTTGGGGGGAATAAATATTCATGCTTCTCTAACAATGCATAAAAATGAATCAGCCAGTTTTGGCAAACCAACGGGGTGACAGCATTCAGGTTTTCTTCACATTGTAGTACTTCATGTGTGAGCACTACAGGCATGGAATAATAAAATATATAGAGGGAATGAAAGATATGAGGGGAGAAAGATGGAGAGTTATACAGAGGAAAGATTATGAAGGAATATGTATATCAAAATCCTGACAAGAACCATGTTTGTTATATTCCAGGTAAAAATTAAAGAGAACTTGAAAAAAAAGTGCTAGAAGTAAAGACAGAGGGGCACCTGGGTGGCTCAGTGGGTTAAACCTCTGCATTCTGGTCAGGTCGTGGTCTTTGGGTCCTGGATTGAGCCCTGCATCAGGCTTTTTGCTTGGCAGGGAGCCTGCTTCCTCCTCTCTCTACCTGCCTCTCTTCCTACTTGTGATCTCTCTCTCTGTTAAATAAATAAACTCTTAAAAAAAAAAAGAAGTAAAGATAGAGAGGATAGGATAGATAATAGTTATTTGGGATGTGAACTTGACAGTGTTAAATAATTTCTCAATAAAAAAAAAAAAAATCAGAGAAAAGGAATGCAAGGTGATTCCCAATTTCCCATGTTTTCCATCAGAGAACCCTTCAGTATCATTCACTGATAAGTGAACTGAAGGATGAGGAAACAACTTTGGGGAGAAGGAGATGATACATTAAATAATGGACAGATGAGCTTAAAGTACTTTTGGCAAATATAGTTGGAGATGCAAAGTAGGACATATATATATCTTTTGTTCACCTCTAGGAAGATGTATGGATTGAGAAGGTAAGAAGATAAGATGCCTAAAGCAGAATCATACTTTTGTTGAAGAGAAATAATTGGTAGGATGTTAGAATATAAGAAAGAATGGCAATATTTTTTAAAAGCAGAGTTTTAAAGAAATAAAAATGAGGTAAAAGTAAGAACATTACAGCATGTACCACTTTTCACTCTCTAGGACATAAATTGCTTATGAAAACCATCAAACTTGGTTGTTAACAATGGACAGCAAAATATAATTGATCTCCTGTTGTATATATAGAAGTATAGAGGGAAGATTAAAGTGTTGAGGTAGCATAATGTTACAAACTGGGAAGAGTAGCTACATGTGCAATTTGCAGATTAAACTATAAATGAGCCATTTCAGAATAGCTATCAATACTGTATCTATGGATACTTCTAAGCAGGGATCCCTGGCTAAAGAGCAGACTATCAGGGCAATCATTTATTCTGATAAGTGATATAAAGGAAGAGGTCAGAATAATTAGTAAGTCCCTATCCATCAGGCCTTTTACATGTTTTCTTGATATATACTGATATATAAATATATAGATGAGGGTCTTATCTCTGAGAACTTAAGTAAGCTATCCAAAGTCAAAGAGCCAGAGATAGGTGGACCTTATTTTAAAGGAAGGATGATAGCACTCTTCTAGGAATAACACACTAAAAATGCTTGGTCAAGTGGATGATTAAATAAGTGATTGAATTATTGATTCTTTTGGTAATAGTAATACTTTTTACCTGCCTATAAAATTCAGAAATTTTTGTTGATCTAAGAAAGGGACCCCTTGCTGTTGAAAATGCAAATTAGTTATTTTGCAACTGCAGTGTTTTTTTTTAGATGCCAGGAGAAAGTATTGCTTTGTCAGTGGTTCTGGAAGGCTGTATCTACATTTCAGATTTGCTTAGTTGGAAAAGGACTAATTCAGGAAGTAAGATTTCAAGGATTTTTTAATTTAAGTGTTAGTTAAACAAATCTAGGGTTATTTAAACTTATTCTGAATAATTTGCATTAATTTCAATGTTTTTCCCCTCCATAATTGACTTGACCTGGACCTCATTCATTTCATGAAGGAGCAGGAGAACAATCATTACTCAAAATACAAATTGCTGAGGAGAAGCTTGTCACTGAGTGCTCCAATTATAATCCAGCTAAATAATAGATTCAACAGGGAATTTCTACTTTCAAATCTATGAACACCATAGAAAACATAGGAAAACAGTGTGTATATATGCATGAGTATGTTCACACGTGTGTATACATACAACACATATGCACACACATCTACACAAAAATGGAAAATATTTATATTATGTATACACATATTTAAAATGCCATATATATATATATATATATATATATATATATGGCACTTTAATGGTGCACAAAAATCTCTGAAGTATTTTTCTTCCAAAAGGCACAGATTAGCATTTAGAGAAAAGGTAGTATAATATGACTGCTATAATTATACATTTATGCAACATTTTGGTGGGAATTTGTTAATGTTTAAGACATTTAAATGAACATACTTATGACAATTTCAGCTTAGTAATCTACACAAAAATAGAGTAGTGTAAGTGTAAAAGACACTTGTAAATGCGAACTATTCATTGATACTATGTTGGTATGAATACAATTCTGGAAATAGCAAAAAATGTGTTTAAATAAACAATAAGCTGCAGTACTTATATACAACAGAATATAGATAACCATTAAAATAATGATATGCATTGATACAGACACTATCCCAAATATATTCTTATAGTATGTTTTACACAGAATTTATATGAAATAAGGGATAGAGAGAAAGAGAAAGAAGATGTAATGAGAGAAATATTGAATGACAGGGAACATATATGCATGTACTTTCATGTATGCATAAAAAATTTCCTGAAAAAAATTCAAATGATTTGGAAATTAAAAATAAGAGTTGTGAATAAAGGATTTTCTTTTTTCCATTTTAAACTCTTCAGGTAACTTCATTTATTTGTTTATCTGTAATTACAATGAGCAAGTTAGTTTTATAATACTTTTTAAGAAGGTACCATCAGTATTAATTGAGTGACTTAAAAGAGAGGTTAATGCATATGTGTATACGCTTTGACTTCTTATCACTGCATGTGAACAAACTTAGGCTTTTGATATAAGATCAAACAATGACCTCTTTGATTTTTTATGACAGTTTGGCTTTCAGATACATTAATAAACTTATCCAGTAATGCCATTTTCACCTCTGAATTGGCCACGCACACACACACACACACACACACACACACACACAATATTGTTCTTCAACTCAGTGAGAACATTACATATCACATCACAAGGACTTTTTTTCCTCTTTTTTTTAATCTTAATGGAGATTGCATTTAATATATAGATCACTTTGGGTAGTATGGAAATTTTAACATTAATTCTTTCAATCCATGATCATCAGATAATTTTCCATTTATTTTTGTCTTTTCCAATTTTTGTTATCAAAATCTTATAGAATTTGTATGTAGATTTTTTACCTTCCTGGTTAAATTCATTCATAAGTATTTTATTGTTTTTGATACTAGTGTAAATGGTATTATTTATTTATTCCTTTTTCAGACAATTTATTGTTGTGTATAGAAATGCTTCTGATACTTAGAAGAAAATGTAGAGACAAAAATCCTTGACACTGGTATTGGCAGTGATAGTTGGGATATAGAAATGAAAGCAAAGCTGTGGGAACCAGCACAGTATAGATACTCACTACTTAATTTGCTTACACCAAGCCCTGCCGCACCACACTTAGGTAGAACTACTCCTCCCAGATACACTTGCCTCAGTCCCAGCAGGTCAGGCCCCATCCCTCTGAAGATGAGCCTAAACATCTGTCCATGCCATGTCTCCCAACCTGGGAGTTTTGTAGAACCTCAGTTCTGGCAGCAGTGGTGACAGGTCTCTTGTTACAAACAGACCAGAGCACACCTAGATTAAAGGTGCACAATCAGGCCAGGGACCAAACACTGCCCACAACAAGCAAAGAGAGCCTCTTTAGGTGACTATCTGGAAGAAGAAAGTGACCATACAAAAGAGTAGAGCACATGCAGTGCACATGGGAGACACTTCCAGAAGTGCCAGGTCCAATGCAAGGGAGCAGGTAACTATGTGGCAGTACACTAGAGGATTCTTTTTCATAGGCCATTACCCTCAAGAAGAAGAGACATAGCTGACTTCCTAAGCATGCAAAAACAGGGACAGAGACTAAAACAAAATGAGAAGAAACAAAATTATCCCAAATGAAAGTACAACACAAGGCCATGGCTAGAGATCTAAGTGAAATAAATATGTTACATTCCTGATAGGGAATTTAAAGTAATGATCCTAAGGATACTTACTGAACTTGAGAAAAGAGTGCTAGATATGAATGAGACCCGTACACACAGAGATAAGGAATAAGATGGCAGAACTCACTGGCTCAAAAAAATGAAATGAGAAACACATTTGATGTAATGAATAGCAGAGTGGAAGATGCAAAGGAATGAATTAATGACCTAGAGGACAAAGTAATGGAAAGTAAGCAAAATGAACAAAAGAGAAAAAAGAATTACGAAAAACTAGAATAAACTTAAGGAACTCAGTGATTCCATCAAATGTAACAACATTTGCATTATAGGAGTCCCAGAAGAAGAAGAGAGAAAAGGAGAAAGAAAATTTATTTGAAGAGGTAATAACTGAAAACTTCCTTGATCTGGGGTAAGGAAACAGATATCCAGATATAGGAGGCAGAGAACTCCCATAAAAATTAACAAAAGCTGATTCATGCCAAGACATGTTGTAATTAAATTACCAAAGTACAGTGATAAAGAAAAAAAAATATAAAATAAAAGCAGTAATACAAAGAAGACAGCAACTTACAAGGAAAAACCTATAAGACTAGCAGGGGATTTCTCACTAGAAACTTTCTAAGCCAGAAATGATATATTCAAAGTGCTGAATGGGAAAAACCTGCAGCCAAGAATACTCTAACTAGCAAGGCTATCATTCAGAATAGAAGGAGAGATAAAAAGTTTCCTAGACAAACAAGAAAGGAATGAGTTCATGACCAATAAATCAGCCCTATAAGAAATGTTAAAGGGGACTCTTTGGAAAAGACAGCAAAAGTCACAGTGAAAATTTAGGAAACATAAAAGCAGTAAAAATTAATATTTCTGTAAAAACTTACTCAAGGAACTCACAAAAGAGAAAGTTGTAAAAGATGACACATATACCAAAAACATGGGGAAGAGAGGAGTAAAGAATGATTTCAAACTTAAGTGACCATCAACTTAATATAGACTGCTATATGAAGAAATTAAATACAAATATAATGGCAACTGTATATCAAAAACCACTAATGAATAAGCAAAGAATAAAGAGAAAAAAATCCATATATATCACTAAAGAAAATCAGTAAACCATGAAAGGGAGAAAGACAAGAAAGGAGCAGAGAAAATCTTCAAAAATGACCACAAAACAAATAATAAAATGACAAAAAAATACATATTGTTTCAAAAATAACTTTTAATGTAAATGAACTAAAAGCTCCAACCAAAAGACATAAAGTGACAGAATGGATTAAAAAAAAAAAAAAAAGGCTCCCTCTATATGAAATATATGAGAGACTCATTTTAGACCTAAAGACATCTGCAGATTGAAATTGAGGGGATGGAGAAATACTTATCATGCAAATGAATGTCAAAAGAAATCTGAAGGGTGCCTAGGTGGCTCAGTGGGTTAAGGCTCTGCCTTTGGCTCAGATCATGATTTCAGGGTCCTGGGATCAAGTCCCACATTGGGCTCTCTGCTCAGCAGGGAGCCTGCTTCCTCCTTTCTCTCTCTGCCTGCCTCTCTGCCTACTTGTGATCTCTCTCTGTCAAATAAATAAATAAAATCTTTAAGAAAAAAAAAGAAATCTGAAGTAGCAATACTTAGACAAAGTAAACTTTAAAACAAAGACTATAACAAGAGACAAGGAAGAACACTATATAATAATAAAGGGGATAATGCAATAAGAAGATATAACAATTGTAAATATTTATGCACCCAAAATAGGAACAGCCAAACACATAAAACAGTTAATAATGAACATAAAGTAACTAAGCAATAATACTACAATACTAGTGAGTTTAACACCCTACCATACATCAATGATTTTCTAAACAGAAAATCAATAAGAAAACAATGGCTTTGAGTGACACACTGGACCAGGTGGACTTAACAGATAGATTTAGAACATCCCATCCTAAGACAGCAGAATACACATTGTTTTCAAGTTCACATGGAACATTCTTCAGAACAGATCACAGCTTTCAAAACAAGTCTCAACAAACCCAAGAAGAACAAAGTCATATCACACATCTTTTCTGAACACAATTCTATGCAGCCACAAGAAAGAATCTGGAAAGAACAAAATACATGGAGGTTAAAAAAATGTTGTTACTGGGGCACCTGGGTGGCTCAGTGGGTTAAAGCCTCTGCCTTCAGCTCAGGTCATGATCCTAGGGTCCTGGGATTGAGCCCCACATCGGGCTCTCTGTTCAGTGGGGAGCCTGCTTCCTCCTCTCTCTCTGCCTGCCTCCCTGCCTACTTGTGATCTCTCTCTGTCAAATAAATAAATAAAATCTTTAAAAAAAAAGTGTTGTTACTAAACAATGAATGAGTCAACCAGGAAATACAATAAGAAATTAAGAAATTACATGAAACAAATGAAAATGAAAACACAAGTGTCCAAGACATTTGGGATTCAACAAAAGCAGTCCTAAGAGGGAAGCATATTGTAACACAGGCCTACCTTAAAAAGCAAGAAAAATCTCAAATAAACAATCAAATCTTACACCTAAAAGAGCTAGAAAAAGAACAACAAACAAGACTAAAACCAGTGCAAGAAAGAAAATAATAAAAATTAGAATAGAAATAAGTGATATGAAACTAAAACAACAAAAACAATAGAACAGATAAATAAAAGCAGGAGCTGGTTCTTTAAAAAAATTCAATAAAATTGATGAAGTTCTAGCCAGACTTATTAAGAAAAATAAAGAATGGACTGAAATCAATAAAATATCAAATGAGAAGAGAAATAACCGACACCACAGAAACACAAAGGGTTATTGAGGTACCTGGGTGGCTCAGGAAATTGAGTGTCTGGCTCTTGGTTTCTGCTCAAGTCATGATCTCAGGGTGGTAAGATAGAATCCCCTGTTGGGCTCTACACTCAGCATGGAGTCTGCTTGTCTCACTCCTTCCCATTCTGCCCCTCCCCTCACTCACAGGTGCTCTCTCTCTAAAATAAGTAAATAAAATCTTTAAAAATAAGAAATGCAAAGAATTATAAGAGAATATTATGGAAAACCATATGCTAACAAATTGAACAACCTAGAAGAAACTAATAAATTCCTAGAAATATATAATCTACCAAAACTAAAATAAGAAGAAATAGAACATTTAAACAGACTGATAACCAGCCAAGAAATTGAATCTGTAACTTAAAAACTCCCAACAAACAAAAGTCTGGGACTAGATGGCTTCATAGGTGAAATCTACCAAACATCTAAAGAAAACTTAATGTAAGGGCCTACTCAACCTACGCAACCCCATCCCTGTAGAATAGCAGTTCGGTTATTTAGACAGTGCACTCAGGTTGACCCTGCCCCCCCCTCCCCCTGGAGGAACGGACTTAGAAACAGGACGGGTAAAATACAGCCGGCTAGCCCCTGATAACAGAGCACAGGTACCAGGACGTGTCAGGCTAGGCAGAGATAACGGAGCCCAGATACCAGATCATGTTAGGCCAGGTGGAGACGTCCAATTAGTAAAAGCGCATTTATTACCTCCCTACCCACCAGGAAGGTAAACCCCACCTTTCAGGCGCCAAACCAAGGCGCCAATTCTGACCAAGGTGATAGGCTAATTTAAATGACTATCATAGGGTAAAGTGTAATCCAATTGGCCACCCGTGTGTAAGGTAGCATGACTGTACGACATTCACTCTGCGCTACAATCTCATTGGCCAGACTCAACTATATGGCTTTTACTCTATAAAAACTGGCCTATGAGGTTAGGGGACCATCGCTTTCACTTTGTAGGAAGTAGCCCTGACGGGTGGGTTTGGTTCTCCGTGCTGGCGCGAGATAAAGCCTTGCTTAACTTTTGCCTTGTATTGGTCTGGTCCTTTTGTCCAGGGACCCTTCAATTAATATTATTCTTGTGAAACTCTTCCAAAAAATAGAACAGGAAGGAAAACTTCCAAATTCATTTTGTTAGGCCAGCATTACCCTGATATCTAAACCAAATAAAGACTTCAGTGAAAAAGAGAACTATAGGCCAATATCCCTGATCAATGCAAAAATTCTCAACAAATACTAACAATCAATAATCCATTAAAATCCAGCAGGCACCTGGGTGGCTCAGTGGGTTAAAGCCTGCCTTCAGCTCAGGTCATGATCTCATGGTCCCATGATCAAGCCCCACATTGGGCTCTCTGCTCAGCAGGGAGCCTGCTTTCCCCCCAACTGCCTGCTCTCCTGCCTACTTGTGATCTCTGTCTGTCAAATAAATAAATAAATAAAGTATTCATCCAGGATCAAGTGGGATTATTCCTGGGTTGCAAAGGTGGTTCAATATTTGCAAATGAATCAATGTGTTACATTACATCAATAAAATAAAGTATAAGAACCGTATGATCATCTCAATAGATGCAAAATAGCATTTGACAAAGCAACATCTATTCATGGTAAAAAACAAAAACAAAAACAAAATAAAATGAAACAAAAGAAAAGAAAATAACAAAACCCAAAACCAAAAACCTCAGCAAAGTAAGTTTTGAGGCAACATATCTCAACACAATGAAGACCGTTTATGAGAACACCAGAGGTATCATCATCCTCAATGGGGAAAAACTGAGAACAATTTCTCTAAGTTAAGGAATAACACAGAATGTCCACTCTCACCATTTTCTTTCTTTCTTTCTTTCTTTCTTTCTTTCTTTCTTTCTTTCTTTCTTTCTCTTTCTTTCTTTCTTTCCAACATAATACTAAAACTCCAGCCATAGCAATCAAACAACAAAAATAAATAAAATGTATACAGATCGATAAGGATTAAGTTAAACTTTCAGTATATACAGATCACATGGCACTATATATAAAAAACCTCAAGACTCCCCAAAAAGCTGCTAGAACTGATACACGAATTCAGTTAATTTTCAAGATAAAAAATATTGTTTAGAAATTTGTATTTATATGCCAGTAACGAGGAAGCAGGAAAAGAAATCAAGGAATCAACCCAATTAAAATTGCACCAAAAACAAGATATCTAGAAATAAACCTAACCAAAGAGACGAAAGATCTATACTCTGAAAACTTTATAATTTTGTATCACAGATGAAAGAAATTGAAGATGACACAAAGAAATGAAAAGACATTTCATGCTCATGAACTGGAAAAACAAATATTGTTAAAATGTGTATACTTCCAAAGTAACCTACATGTGTAATAGAATCTCCATCAAAATACCAACAGTATTTTCCACAGAATTAGAAAAACAATTCTAAAATTCATATGGAACTACAAAAGACCCCAAATAGTGAAAGCATCTTAAAAAACAAAAGTGAAGCTGGAGGTATCACAATCCCAGTCTTCAACTTATATCACAAAGCTATAGTGATCAAAAAAGTATAGTACTGGTACAAAAATAGACACATAAATCAATGGAACAGAATAGAAAACCCAGAAATAAACACATAACTATATGGTCAATTAATCTTTGACAGACAAAATGAAAAAGACTATCCAATAGGAAAAAGACAGTAAACTGGATAGCTACATGCAAAAGAAAGGAACTGGACCACTTTCTTACACCATACTTAGAAATAAATTCAAAATGGATTAAAAGCTAAATGTGAGGTTGAAACCATACAAATCCTTGAAGAGAGCACAGGTAGTAACTTCCCTGACATCAACCATAGCAACTTTTTTCTAGATAGGTTCCCTAAAGCAAGAGAAACAAAAGCAAAATAAACTATTGGGACTATATAAAAATGAAAAACTTCTGCACAGTAAAGGAAACAAACAAACAAACAAACAAAAAAACCTAAAAGGTAACCCATGGAATGGGAGAAGATGTTTGCAAACGATGTATCTGATAAAGGTTAGTATCGAGAGTATATAAAGAAATTATAACAAACATTCAATACCCAAAAAACAAATAATCCAGCTAAAAAATCGGTAGAAGACATGAATAGACATTTCACCAAAGAAGACATCCATGTGGCCAACAGACTCATGAAAAGATGTTCATTATCAGTTACCATCAGGGAATTGCAAATCAAAATTACAATGAAATATCATCTTATAGCTGTCAGAATGGCTAAATTCAACAACAGAAGAAATAATATGTGTTAACCAGTATATGGAGAAAAAGGAACACTTGTGCACTGTTGGTGGCAACGCAAACTGGTGCAGCCACACTGGAAGACAGCATGGAATTTCCTCAAAAAAGTAAAAAAAAAAAAAAAAAAAAAAAAAAAAAGAATGATTCCATGAAGCAGCAATTAAACTGCTGAGTATTTATCCAAAGAATACAAAAATACTATTTCAAAGAGATACACATACCCCAATGTTTACTGCAGCCAAGATGTGGAAGCAGCCCAAATGTGCCCTGACTGATGATAAAGAAGGTGTAATGTATGTTTGTATGTATAATGCAATGTTATTCAGCGGCCAAAAAAAAAAAAAAAGAAAAGAAAAGAAAAGAAAAGAAATCTTGCCATTTGCAAGGACATAGATGAAGACAGAGAGTATAATGCTAAGCAAAATAAGCCTGTCAAAGAAAGCAAATACCATATGATTTCACTCATAGGTGGAATTTAAGAAACAAAACAACTGAGAAAATGGGAAGGGGAGAGAGAGGAGGTAAATCAATAAACAGACTCTATGAGAATGAAAAAACTTATGGTTACCAGAGGGAAGTGGGGTGGGGTTATGGATTAAACAGGTGATGGGGATTAAGGAGTGCATTTGTTGCGATGAGCATCTGGTGTCTATGGAATTGTTGAATCACTATATTATATACCTGAAACTAAGATAACACTGTATGTTAACTAACTGGGATTAAAACAAAAACTAAAAAAGAAAATTAAAAAAAAGGACAAAGAGCCTAGAAAACATTTTTCCAAAGAACACATACAGGTAAGCAACAGGTACATGAGAATGAACTCAACATCACTAATCATTAAGGTAATACAAATCATAACTACTATCAGGTACATCTCACACCAGTTAGAGTGACTGTTATCCAAAAGACAAGACATGACAAGCAGTGGTGAGGATGTAGAGAAAAGGGAACACTTGTACACTGTTGGTCAGATTGTAAATTGGTACAGCCACTATGGAAAACGGTGTGGAGATTCCTCAAAAAATTAAAAAAAAATAGAACTACCATATGATTCAGTAATTCCACTTCTGGGTATATATCATAAAGAAACAAAATCACTATCTTGAAGAGATATATGCATCCCTATGTTCATTACAACATTATTTATAACAGCCAAGACATGAAAACAATCTAAGTGTCCACTGATGGACAAATGGAACAAGAAAATTTGCTCTCTCTCTCTCTCTCTCTCTGCCATTTGTGACAAAGTGGATGAAACCTGAGGGCATTATACTAAGTGAAATAAATTAGAAATAGGAAGACAAATACTGTATGATTTTATTCATAAAAAGAATAAAAAAAAACTGAACTTATAGAAACAGAGAACAGATTGGTTGTTGCTAGGTGGGTAAAGGAAACCAAAAGTTGCAAACTTCTGGTTCTAAGATAAAAAAGTTCTGGGCATGTATGTACAGCATGGCAACCATAGCTAAAGATACTCTTTTGGATATTTGGAAGTTTCTAACACAGTAGCACTTGAAAGTTCTCATCACATTAAAAAAAAAAAAAAAAAAAGCAACCATGTGAGAATGATGGATGTTAATTAAATTCATGGTGGTAATCATTTCACAGTATATACATATATTAAATTGGCATGCAGTGTACCTTTAACTTATACAATGTTTTTATCATTATATCTCAATAAAACTGAAAAAAATGTCATGGCCCACAAAAAGAAATATGGCAAGTGTGTCAAACAAATTTCAGGACTGAATTGACTTAACTTTCCACCAAGGATTAATTAGCTGTAAAAACAAAAACCATTTTGTCAACCTCTCCCATCAGAATTTGATATGACAATATTGAAACTGAGTAGGTTTAATATTTTAAACCTTAAAAATTCAAGAGAAACATGAATTTCTAGGTAGTTGTCCAACCTCAGATTTTGGAATATTGAGTGTTAACTATCTTACCAGAAACAGCAAAGTTGGAAATTTTTGGGTATGATTGACAAAAACATCTTCTATCTGATAAAATGCTTTTGATAGGGAAGGAAGGCAGAAAGTCAATACTGCTTTAAGCTAACCAGGGAATTTATTTGCTTGTATGATTTCAAAGATCAGAGATAGGATTGGCTTTAATCATGGCATCATTGGAAGTTTTTTATACTAATCAAAGTCCATCCTTGGCTCTATCCACTCTAACATGTCAGTTTCATGCTAAAATTAGTTCTCTTGATAACAAACAAACAAACAAAAATGGCTGCAATGGTTTCAGACCTCACATAGTCACTGTAATGTCCATAGTAAGAAAAATCATATTTCTTTCACTTCCGTGCAAGGAAAAAAGAAACATTTTTTTTTTTTTTCTCCAGAAGCCTTAAAAACTCCTGACATTTCATTGTTTCCTATCATGTTATGTATTCTTTCTTAAGCCCATCATTGGAGACAGGGTATGAAATACAATGGTAGCTTTAGAAAATCAGAGCCTACCTTTATATCTCTGGCAAGAAGTCAAACTTATACAGATGTCATGTCTGACAACTGTGGAGGGGAGCTTTTCTAAAGGAAAATCTGTGAAAAGTGGAGAATATTGCTAGCTAGGATGAACACAGTAGAAGTTAACATAAAGAGAATTGCTTAAGAAAAAAAAAAAAAACTGTGGGTAGAGTAAATGGATTAGAATAAAGAAAGC
Source organism: Martes martes (assembly GCF_963455335.1). Classification (NCBI taxonomy): domain Eukaryota; kingdom Metazoa; phylum Chordata; class Mammalia; order Carnivora; family Mustelidae; genus Martes; species Martes martes. The sequence continues at coordinate 82,737,431 of NC_137898.1, read as the reverse complement.
TAGTTAAGAAATAACTGCAATAACTGAGACTCAAAATGTATAGGTTTATTGAAAGATAACCAGTTTCCATAAAGTTTAATTGATAAGCATCAAGTTAATACTTTCCTATCTGAGATTGTTATACTCTTCAATAGTGTGTCTCTAATCTTTGGTATATCTTGCTCTTGAGTGCTTAGATGTGCCATGCTTTGTGTAACTTATTTTACAAATATTTTCTTTTCCTTCTTCATGTCTGTGATGTAAATACCACTAACATTCACATTTGTAGATGAGGAAATTGAACTCCATGAGGATAAAATATCCAAAATCAAACAATTAGGAAGTGTTGGAATCTATATTTGACTTCTGGCCTACAAACCTGATATATTTAACCACTATATTTTTTTCTTTTTCCTCCCCCTCCTCCCCTTCTCCTTCCCCTCCCCCTCCCCTTCTTCTTCTTCTTCTTCTTTTCTTATTCTTATTCATCAGAATTGATTTATTTATTTGTCAGAGAGAGGTGGAGAGAGAGAGCACGCACAAGCAGAGGGAGGAGCAGGCAGAGGGAGAAGTAGGCTTCCCAATGAGCAAGGAGCACAATGCAGGACTCAAACCCAGTATCCTGGGATCATGACCTGAGCCAAAGGCAGATGCTTAACAGACTTAGCCACCCAGGAGTCCCTGTTTTAGTCTTCTAATTGTGATTAACAGGATCTAAATTGAGGGTTCTTGTTTTGAATTCAGACAGGATAAAATACATTAAAATCCACACTTATTGATAAATAGGAAGTGCTTTCACTTATTCTAGTCTCATTATTTATGACATTTTTCCAACAACTTCACAGAGATTGCTGCAAACCCATCATTTAGATATCTCATCTGAAGTATCCTGTATGATTACACATAGACAGGCAGACTGTTTAATGCTTGCATTTTATTTCCTCTGATTTTTATTAGTCAGCCATTGGTCAGCTTTAGAAGTATTTTTATGTCTTTGCAAATGCTAATTCATTCCCTGTCCCCATGTACCTCATAGGAAACTTACATTGAGTAAGACATGACAGTTGAAGCTGGATTTCTTTTTTAAAGACATATAATGAGCTTTTAATGTATCAAGTAAAATGCTAAATATTAGGAATGAGAAACTGAGGGGTGCCTAGGTGGCTCAGTTGGTTAAGCACCTGCCTTCAGGGTCCTTTGATCAAACCCTGTGTCAGGCTTCCTACAGGGAGTCTGCTTCTCTTTCTCTCTCTCTCTTTCTTCCTCTCTGCCCCTCCCCTCTGCTTGTTCTCTCCTAAACAAATAAGTAAAATCTTAAGGAAAAAAAAAAAAAAAGCAGGGGGCGGATGAGAAGATGAAAAGACTCTCCTCCTTCAATTTATTGGAAGTCAAATCCCACCTTTTATACACTACCATGTGACCACTTCTTAAAAATCATTTTTATGGGTTCCTAGTCTGTTATATATTTCTTAAATGTTAACACTCAAAGAGTTTGACCTCAGTCTTTTTTTTCTCTCAAAAAATAGTTGTGTGTACATTTCTATTGTGATTTAATAAGTATATGTAAATAATAATTGACAACTAAATCTCTATCTATTTGTAGTCTGATATACATTACAAAACATTTACACTTAGATAGTCTACAGACATTTCAAATAACATAGTTAAAGGAAAACTCTTACCCTCTTTCACATTGTTCTTCCTCCTCATCCACTACCCATCTCAGTAAATAGGGCTTTAGTCCAAAGGATCCCTCAATCTAGTCAAACTAAACTCATTTTTTTTCTTTTTTATTCTCCCAATCTATTCACCAAATCCTATCAGTTTTGTCTTCTTATTCTCTCTCAAATCTCCCTCCACACTTCTTATTACTAAAGATCAAGCCTGTATTACTTCTTTCCTTGATTGGTACATTATCCTTTTAATTGCTTCCCAGAGTTGAAATACTACCCCTTCTCCAATTCATCCTTCACCCTGCTATCAGAATGTAGTTTCTAAAGGATTAATTGACTAGCTCTGCTGTTAGAAATCCTTCCTTGCCTTCAGGACAAAACATAGCATAGCATAATATAACATGGTCTTTTTGTATGGCTCTTATCATTCTCTCTAATGTGCTAGGGAAATGAGATATACAGAATGTTTGCTAAGTCCAGAAAACACCGTATCTAATGAGATGGGTACATGACAAATGGCTTATTTATAGCATATATAAAGCATATGAAGACATGATTTCAAAAAAGAAATTATATCATAGTATATCATAGATATGATCATTTTAACATACTAAGGACCTGAATCAAACATTTTATATTTTTATCATCTTTATAAAATTTTAAGTTGCAAAATGTTTATCTTTGTACTAATTAGAATGAATTATAACTATATAATATAAGCAGCACCTGCCATCTTTTTTAATGTGTGAAAAGTTTATTAGGTATTCATTCTTTCACTCTTAAAAATGGGAATGGCAGCAACCATGCCCTGGCAAAGGCAAGATGACTAAAGTTTTAGAGCTCTCAAGAATAAAGGTCTGGGGTCACTCCACTAGTAAAGCACAAAGACTAGCCAAAGTACTGGCTAAAAGTGAGGGAAATGTAGAAGAGCAATAGAACAGAGAGACAATGAATATTGATAATGGTGTCAGAAAAGACCAGATGAAGCAGCAGAAGCTGCAGCTTGCTTCACAAATCCTCATTCCTTAAATCTTTCAGACACTGAGGCAAGCTAACACCTTAAGGGAGCCTACAAATAATTGGATTTTACCTCTGTCCTCCTCTGCTCTGCTCAGAAAAGAAATGAAAGTATATTGTCCTCACAATTACGGAGACTCTATGTTGTAATATGAAAACAGATATGAAAGGCAGTAGTGTATCTTTGTGGTTCTAGAGTTGGAACATATCATTCTTCCCACATTCACCACTTCAAATCTTCCAGGCCTTACCAGTGGTTTATTGTAGCTGCCACTATAGTGATTGGATCTGTGTGGAATCTCACATACTCCATTCAAGGACAACTTTACAACTCCTTGATTCCTGCCAGCATTTTCTACCCAGGGGATTTCCTAAGGATGACTCCATGGGACTCTTCTTGGTTTTCACATATGCACAATCTAGTCTTTTTTTTTATGATTTTTTGTTAAGATTTTATTTATTTATTTGACAGAGAGTGAGATCACAAGTAGGCAGAGAGGCAGGCAGAGAGAGAGGGGGAAGCAGGCTCCCTGCTGAGCAGAGAGCCCAACGTGGGACTTGATCCCAGGACCCTGAGATCATGACCTGAGCCAAAGGCAGAGGCTTAACCCACTGAGCCACCCAGGCACCCTGCACAATCTAGTCTTAATGCTAACACCAATGGAGCGGCACTTTCATTAATGGCAGATGAGAAATCATGGTTAAGTTCTTCTGTATTTCTCACCTTATGAAAGTCAGGCCTATATAAACTAAGAAACAGTATATTTGCATGCTATAGAGTCATCCTAAGGGATTAAAAAAATCATTTAGCAGTAACCAGCTTATTAAAATATTTTCTAACCTACTTTACTTTTCTGTCTCTCACTTCTGTTCTCTGGGATTACAGTACCTAATAAAACAATAGCAATTAAACACTCTGCCCCAGACTTTGCTTTCTGGGGAACAGAGGCTAAAATAAAAATCCTTTTTTGAATTGCATGATATTTCTCAAGTAAGAAGAGAGCAATGAAAATGTAGTTTGAAGATGTAAAAACTGTGAACATAAATAGCACTGGTATTCCCTACTAAATGATTATGAATGGACTTTATATTCAGAACAATATTCTGCATTTAAATAGATTGTTGGTATTTTTCTAATTTTATTACTTTATGTAATAATTTAAGATCCAGATAGTAGGCATCTTTAGTATGCTCCTTCTGTTGACCAAAATCTTTGAATGATGGTCATATTTATCACTTATTTTTAATAATATTTTTAAGATCAATTAACATCATGGACAGTTTTATTATTTGGAAAGTTATGAGAATACTAAATATAATTTCTCAATATATTTTTTGAAAGAAAGCCTCATGAATTCTCTTCATGTGTAATCTATTATATTACTAAGTAAGAAATCAAAGAAGTGAAAAAAAAAAATGTCTGAGTTCTGAGAGTGAATATGCCCAGATATAACTAAAGATATGAATGAAGACAAATTTTTAAATTTAAGAGCAAGGACACTAATTTTAAACTCCTCATGCCATAAAAAAATTATCTATCTTATTTTTTAAATTTTTTCTATTATAAAATTAATCCCTCTTTCATCTCTTACTTGCTCTTACTCTCACTCTTGCTCTTTGATCTCTTGCACTACCACACTCTCTCTGGCAAAGAGTCTACAGTAGAAATATGACACTACCAGAACTTTCCTAAATTCCTGCCATGGTAGTATCATCTCTTGGCAGACTCAGAATGGATGTCTTGGTGCCTAATTTATAAAAATATTACTTTAGTTGAATCGCCGTGTTAAAATAATACATGTCATAAAGTATGTATAGGCTCTACAACATTAAAGGTAATTCCAGTGGGAGCAAACGATCTCAGATGATAAGCTTTCATTAATCATAGATGTCACTATTAGTAAATAAAGGAACATTGAGGTTCCTTAAAGCAGGAACCACAAAAAAGGAGGAAACGTTAAAAGATATATATGAGAAAATCAGATACTCTTAAGAGTAAGCCTGATGCTCTAAAATATTAAATTGTGCTCAAAATCTTTAGAGAGAAAATATTTCATTGTTTTAACAGCTTCACTTTGTCATGTTTATGTGCTTACACACCAGAATAAATAATGTTCTATTACATTTGAGAGCTGACTTTTATCCAGTTACATGACTCTCTTGAGTAATGAAAACTCACCTAAACATCATTTAGCCTACATCTTGGTTGAGTTACTTGTAGTTTAGCAAGTAGCATACAAAACAAACAAACAAACAAACAAAACAAAAAAAAACCAGCTATTTGATTGGTTCCTACATACACCAACAAGAATGTCTCTAAATTCAGAGAAATCCAAAAAAGAAGGTAGTCAGTTGTCCCAATGCATTAAAAGAAAAAGAAAAAGGAAAATAAAATGTATTTAGATAAAAGAGTAAATAAAATATTTTTTATTCTTGTCAAGTCATAAAGTAGGATTTTTATAAAGGCTATATCACATGTTGAAATCGGCAAAAGGTATCCTAACTTTTTGTTTTGTTTTGTTTTCTATAATAAAACATTTTTAGACTTTGAATCTTTATAGTAATGCTCATTTCCCCATTTTTCAATACTATCAACTAATTCCCACACATATCTTTTTTGTTAATTACATTACTGATCATCTGTGGGGGGTGGGGAAAATCTTTCCAGTATGACATTTAGCAATAATCAGGATGTGCGGAGTTTTATTAGCATGGGTGTATAGATTCTCACCAATCTTGTTTCTTAGTTTAGTGCACAGAGAGGAACTATATTTTCCACAATTCTTTGTAATTAGATTGTTACTCTATGAGTAGTTCTGGGCAATAGAAGGTGGAGAGTAGTGTATACCCTACTTTGTCCTGGTCTCTAAAATTTCCTATAAGAGCCTTGGCTAGGAAACTAACCTCATCCTTATCACCAAAAGTAAAGGATTTCAGATCTCAAAGCCACACAGTAGAAAGATACTGGAGTCCAGAATGACTACTAGATAAAAGATTATTAGGAAAGATTCCTCACTAGCATTAGGTAGTTAAATTGGGGGGGGGGGTAGTTTAGAAAAAATCTTGCATTTGGCTAATCCACTGAAATTTGGAAATTATTTTAGCAGCCAATGGTAAATACCTTCATGATTATGGAATCAAATACAGTGATCATGAAGGTCAAATATAGTTATCAGATATATACAATAGGGCAAATTGATATGTGTAACTCTTCATTTAATTTCAGTCATCTCAGATACATTCATCTGATGAAGTTCCATTGAACAGAAAAAGAATATTTGAATGTAATTGGTAGGTTCTATAAAAATCTGAACATGTGAACTATGGAAAATCATAATCCCCACACTGATATGAAAACCAATTTCTTCTATAATTTCCAACCATAGAAATATAATTGAGGTCATTTATCTCTCAGGAGGCAATAAGTTACCTCTGTCTTCCACTACTACTCTACCCAGTCTTCACAGACCTTCAATTTCCAGCTATTTGAAAAATAGAGATGTTGATTATTGTGACAAAAGCTATTTTTAACAATCAGTATGAGGATACACTGAAAATATTAGTGATATGCTCAAATCAAGATTTTTTTATCAATTAAAAAAGAAAAGCAATTAGGCATTCTAGAGAAAGCATAGAGATAGCGTACAAGAAAGTAACAAAAAAAATTTGAGGCAAGTTAAATTATGTAATGATTAAAATAGTTGATGAAGCTTAGAATAAAGACACTTAACCAAAAAGGTATGAATATTATACATAGAATGATAGGAATAGAGACATTTGGACCTAGAGAGGAAAAAAAAAAAATCTTAGCATACTACCTGTTCTGCAGTAAAATTAATAAATACATACAAACGATTAAATATCTTCAGTAAATGTTGTTTTTGTTTTTCACTTTTTAGAATTAACCTATAATAATACACACCCAAGACAAAAATATTACCAGAGCATAAGTGTTTTTAACCTGGATGATGTGGAAGGAAAGATATAATAGCAAAAGTTGGAAAATAAAAGGGAGGAGTAGAGGTAGAGATAAGAATAGTATTGGTAATATCTTCATATTTATATAGAGATTAATCAAATGATGATGGATAATTAAGAAGTTAATAGCTGTAAAGGGAAGTTGATGGAAGGATATTGGGCTTAATGTAAGGGGTTCAAATAAGTAGACTATATCTAGAATTAATGCAAGACATAGTAGCATAGGTATCCTATTTAATATTATTGAGGTAACCAAGAAGAGAAAATAACTTGTTATATATGTTTATATCCCAGTATGGGGAAATTTGACAATGGACTTCTGCTGTTTATTATTGCTTTTTGTATTTGTTTAAACTACATGCATGTTTACCTTTTTCTTTTCTTTTCTTTTTTCTTTTCTTTTCTTTTCTTTTCTTTTCTTTTCTTTTCTTTTCTTTTTTCTTTTCTTTTTTTTTTTAACAAGACATAGTAATGGGAAGAGAAGATGAAAAAAGAAGACTTAAAGAAAACAGTAATTATAAGAAAGTACTGACCAGAAAACAGGCTGCCTGACGAGACAAAACATGGCACATTTAGAAACCTCCAACTAACTTCTGAGCATAGATAGAAACAAAGGTGGACAGATAATCAGTGTGGGTCGATCTTCCACTTTTACATGATGTTTGATTGAGCCTTCTTAATTGATAGATAAATGGAAGAGCAAAAACTACTCAACTCACTAAAAGTTGCCTATTCTTATATATTTTGCTATAAGAAGTTAGTTTGGGGGAAGGCAGTAGGCAAACTTTCATAGAAGCTAAGGAGTATCTTGGTTGGGAAGGTATTATGACATTCTTGATGTTTCATGTTATTAGATTTTGTTTTCATGAAGATTGGAGATGATCCAAGTAATGTCTACCAGAAAGAAGTCATTAAGGACTTCAAAAGAGAGCACAATATAAGGGAAGAAACATAAATCTTCATGAGGATGCTTTTCATAAGGTATCATATTCCCTTTTCAAAAGTATAAGCACTTTATTTTATAAATTATTCTACTGCTGTTCGGGTTAATGTAGAGCATGAAATCAGCCATAATACCTGGCTTGCTAGAATGTAACACAGAGGCTGTGGAGGGGAGGGAGGGTTTTGGAGAAGAGTGTAGACCTTTGGAATGTCAAGGCCTGCATGACCAATCTGTGCCATTGGAATGCCATGGGGAGTTGCCTTCCCCAAAACTTTCTTAGCCTGACCAGCAGCCCTGTAATCTAAGAGACCTATGCATTGCCCTTTAGGCTATGTTTAGCACAACTCAAGAATGCGCAGATTAGCATATTGCATCTTTCAGGTAAATAAATCCTCCTAATTTCAGTAAGACCCTTTATATCATGTGCTTGAGAAACAGGATTCGTGATTATCCTGAGGGGTCTATAAAAGCGGGAGCAAAGAAGAACAAAGGGTCTTTGTCTCTGAGCATTGACTCTCTTGCCTTCTCCTATCTTTTACAGCAAAGTTTGGAGTAATCTTTCATCCGTTGGTACAGGGATTGCTGGCCATTCCTGGCATTCAGGGGCATCTGACTTAAGTTATGGTGAATATTTACCTCATCCTTACAGTGATCCAACAGTTATTGACTGATAAGATCTTGGCATCTGTTAATCAACAACTTCTCTGTCGTCATTTTTTTTTTTTTTACAGGAGTCTGCTACATTAAATAATTTGTCACTGTGCAAAGACCATGAATTGAGATGGCTCCTAGGATTTCTATAATTTCCCTTATGTTAAATAGGTTACCATACTGGATATATTTCTCTCTGATGGTCTTCATGTTCTCACCTACATTTCACTATTTTGCTAACTCATTAACATTTGTTGTATAGTCACTTCACCTTAAAATATAGTGGATATACAGCAGGAAGACTCAACTTTCCATTTGACCATGCAGAACCAAAATAAGTGGCTTTATGATATGCCAGACCTAAGAAGAAATGGTATATTTTCTTGATCTTGCTGCCAATATAAAGTCTTCTATTTTCACTTTGATGTGGTTACCTCATGTAGTTGTGGTGTGTTTATTAGGGCTGACTCTTCCCAAAATTCCGTATTGAAAGACCAACACAGATCTTGTGTCCTTAGTTTCTTTGAACTTATTCAGAGATTCTCTCATGTAGCTCCCCATCTAGAAGCCCTCTTTCACATCATTTCACACTCAATGAAGAATTGCTGTTAAGTATGTTCTCTGTATACTAAGAAAATACTTCTATATATCCTATTCTTTTCCCATTTTATAATTTTTGGTTAAATTCTACACTCTGAGTTTCTGAGATCTCTACTAATGACCAAAGTAATGTTTTTGAAATGAAAGGAACACAAAAAATAAATCAACTGCCCAGTTTTTGCTTTAAAATCAGTTTATAAGTCTTGTTTTGAAAACCAAACTATTTTTTTTTTACTTTTTATTTTGAATGAGTTATTCCATATTCATACACCCCAGGTTTATACATAGTTAACAGGAAAAAAAAACATCATTTTAGTTCATATTAAATAACAAAAAAAATAAGTTGACATATGTTTTATATAAGATAAATGATTTGGTCTAGACTTCTGGAAGAGATGACAATGGGTGTTTAAAAAAAGGGGGGGGGTGGCTGGGTGGCTTGGTGGGTTAAAGCCTCTGCCTTTGGCTCAGGTCATGGTCCAGGGTCCTGGGATCGAGCCCCACATAGGGCTCTCTGCTCAGCAGGGAGCCTGCTTCCTCCTCTCTCTCTGCATGCCTCTCTGCCTACTTGTGATCTCTGTCTGTTAAATAAATAAATAAAATCTTTTTTAAAAAAGTACTAGGAGCACTTTGGTGGCTCAGTGGGCTAAAGTGTCTGCCTTCAGCTCAGGTCCTGATCCCAGGGTTCTGGGATTGAGCCCTGCATTGGGCTCTCTGCTCAGCAGGGAGCCTGCTTCCTCCTCTCTATCTGCCTGCCTCTCTGCCTATTTGTGATCTCTGTCAAATAAATAAATAAAATCTTAAAAAAAAAATACTAGTAACTAAATTGGGATCATGCAAGCCAGAAAGTCCAAATGAACTATAGGATGAAGTAAAACACTCCCTAAAAATATGATCCAGTAGCAATAAATTTTGGGGAAACAGTAGATAGTAGTTGTAATCAGCAATGCGGTAACTGAACACAAAATATTTACATTAATTACAAGGCTAAGATATAAGAATCAGGGATTCCATTGCCTATGTTTTTCATAGTTTATTTACCTACTGAAGGACATCTTTGTTGCTTCCAAATTTTGTAAATTATGAATGAAGGTGCTCTAAATATCTGGATACAGTTTGTTGTGTGAACATAGCTTTTCAATTCATTTTGCTAAATACCAAGACGTACAATTACTGGATTATGTGGTGAGAGTGTATTTCATCTTGTAGGAAACTACTAAACTATCTTCCAAAGTAGCAGTACCATTTCGTCTTTCCACTAGCAATTAATGAGAATCCTGTTGGTCTACATTTTGTCAGCATTTGGTGTTTTCAATGTTTTCTTTTCAGCCATTCTAATAGTTGTGTGGTGGTACCTTATTATTGTTTTAACTTGCAATTTCCCAATAACATAAGATGCTAAACATCTTTTTACATACTTACTTGCCATCTACATATTTTTTTCAGTGAAGTGTCTGTTCAGGTCTTCTGTTTTTTTTTGTTTTTTTTTTTTTGAGAGAGAGTGTGAGCATGAGAGGCGTGAGGGGCAGAGGGAGAAGCACACTCCCCGCTGAGCTGGGGGCCTGATGTGGGACTCCATCCCTGGACTCCAGGATCATGACCTGAGACAAAAGCAGTCACTTAACACACTGAGCCACCCAGGCACTCTCCTCTGCTTATTTTTTGAGTTGCATATGTTATTATTGAGTTGTCAGAGTACTTTTTTATTTATATTTTATTTTTATGTTATCATTTTATATTCTTTTTATATTTTATTAGGCATATCTTTGGTAATTTTTCTCCAATCTGTGGCTTGCCTTCTCATTATTTTGACATTTTCCTTTGCAAAGTTTAATTTTAATAAAGTCCAGTCTATCAATTATTTATTTCATGAATGATGTTTTTGGTATTGTATCTAAAAATTCATCATCATACCCAATGTCATCTAGTTTTTCTCCTATATTTTAAGAGTTTTGCAGTTTTGCATCTTACATTCCAATCAATAATATTAACAAGGAAAAGCAACAGACTAAATTTATAATCCATATACTAAAGTAACTCTTTGGGTTACTACTAGGGGCAGAAAAGTGGGGTGAGTGGAGAGATATTTATCATAGTTGTATGGACTTTCAGTTATGTAGGATTAATAAATTCTAGAGATCTAATTATAGCATGGTGACTATAATCGATAAAGCTGTATTGTATACTGGAAATTTGTTAAGAGAGTAGATCTTAGGTCCTCTCACTACAAGAAAATAAAAATCAAGGCAACTGTAAGAGGATGTGTATGTTAACTAATTTAATTGCAATAATTATTTTGCTATAATCATATATATATGCACACCAATGTCATGTTGTATACTTTATTTTTTTAAATATTTTATTTATTTGACAGACAGAGATCACAAGCAGGCAGAGGAAAGCAGAGAGAGAGAGGAGGAAGCAGGCTCCCCACTGTACAGAAAGCCTGATGTAGGGCTCAATCCCAGGACCCTGGGACCATAACCTGAGCCGAAGGCAGAGGCTTTAACCCACTGAGACACCTAGGCGTTCAAGTTGTATACTTTAAATATATATAATTTTTTATTGAAAAAATAAAGAAACTCTTTTGGTTTTCTGAAACATATATTTACATATATCAGTTAATATTTAGTTATTACAAAGCCACACATTAGATACAGTTTCTAAATGATATTGAAGGTTGAAAAGCTAACATTAAGGGGCCACTTACAATTTCTTTATCATTTAAAGAAAATAGAATAGTTTTGTTTTACGGGGCATCTGGGTGGCTCAGTGGGTTAAAGCCTCTGCCTTCAGCTCAGGTCATGATCCCAGGGTCCTGGGATCAAGCCCTGCATCAGGCTCTCTGCTCAGTGGGGAGCCTGCTTCCCCCTCCCTCTCTGCCTACGTCTCTGCCTCCTTGTGATCTCTGTCTGTCAAATAAATAAATAAATAAATAAATGAAATCTTAAAAAAAAGAATAGTTTTGTTTTTCTTTGCAGCTGTAAAATGTGTAACTTTATGAGAAACTAAGAAACATTTTATTAAAAGTGACATTTCTATTAACATGCTTAGTTATGTGTTTAATAGACATCATTTCTTTTTACATCATTTTCCTTAGTATTGAAAAGAAAGGGAAAGCTATAATGTAATAATTCATACGTAAATTTTATATAATTTTCATAATAATAATTCACATTTGAATTGAATTTTACTACATTTTCATTTCATAACGAAATTAACACTATTTTTTAAGGAAATTAACACTATTTTTATTGACCTTTGATTCCTCTTAAAATCCTCCAAATGTGGGGTGCCTGGGTGGCTCAGTGGGTTAAAGCCTCTGCCTTCAGCTCAGGTCATGATCCCAGGGTCATGGGATTGAGCCGCACATTGGGCTCTCTGCTCAGCAGGGAGCCTGCTTCCTCCTCTCCCTGCCTGCCTCTCTGCCTACTTGTGATCTCTCTGTTTTAAGATTTTTAAAATCTTAAAAAAAAAAAAAAAAATCCTCCAAATGTGCTTTGTTTCTTACATGGAATCACCTAGAATTTTGGATTGAAGGTATTATCTTAAGGATGTTAAACCTTACGACCATATCAATTTATTCATTTATTCTTGATTTAGTCACATAACACTTATTGAACATTGATTATGTTTTCAACACATAAGATTTAAGGAAATTTAACCTCTTTCCTATATAAATGATCACTTCATTGGAAAGACAAATATATAATAATAGCAGTATAGAGAACTATAACTCTAACAGGGTTAACTACAGATTATACTTATAGCACAGAGAAAATAGCTCTTGGGTGAGTTAAGAAGATAAGTATTTGAGCTGAGTCTTGAAAACCAAATATAGTCATTCAGGTTGAGAAGAGGTAAGAAAGGTTGTCAACACTTGGAGGAGGAAATCATTGGGGAGCTTGGAGCAATAATCAGGGCCAGCTTGTGAAGTCTTTTATGCCAACATAATGAATTTGTAGGCAACACTGACTGATTAAATTCTTTTAATATTTTACACAGTGGAATAACAACATCAGTTTTGCATTTTAAAATATTTCTCACATAATAATCTAAATGCATTCATTTAAGTTCAATGCAGTTTATTCTTCTCTAGTGTCAGATACTAGGAAAACAATACTGAAAAAAGGCAAAGGGCCTATAATTAGATGAAAAACAGAATGTGAACAAAAAGATTAAAAAGCTCAGAAGATATCAACTAAGAAAAATAATCTAAGATACTTTGTAAAATTTTGTCATCTAAGAAAGGTGACCTTGACAAAAAGACAAATATTTAGAAATTAATGGTGGCAGGGTTTGCTTAGCATGAAAAGATGTTGATAATTGTGATATCATATATAAAGATAAAGAAAAATAATGTTTTAAAAAAGGTATGATGGTAGCAATGACAGCAAAATGGTGAAATAAAAAGTTTCAGCTCTTATCTCCACAGAAACACTGATTTAACAACCATCTATAGATGAAAATACCTTCATGAAGGTCCTGGAACCCAGAAGAGAAGTTACAGCATCCCAATAGAGCATTGATGAGACTAAAAAGAATACTTTCACTCTATCCATGTCACCCCTCACCCAGGCTGGCACAGTGCAGTACCAAGAAAGACCCTCTCAACCTGTAAGTTCTCCTGTGGGGGAAAGAGAGAGTAAAGTGACATTTGACTTTTCCTACCTGAGAAAGTTGCTTTTGTCCTGCCATACCCACTGAGGAAGTATTAGCTATATTGTCTAGGAGTAGCTAAGAACAAAGGAAATTAGAAGTTCTCAATAATTATTCCCTGATTCTCAACAGATGGCCTGCTCCCTCAGTAGCAGGTTCACCCAGAGACTCCAGAAGCAGTTTAGCTGGCTCTCCAGTAGATCCCATCAACTGGTCAATCAAGAATCTCCAGCAATACTGGCTGGTAAAGGACTTACTCTGACAGAGCCAGGTTACAAAGACTGGAAGAGGTGACTACTTGTTCAAATCCACCAAAATAAGAAAGAAAGGATCATGAAGAATCAGGGAAACATGACATTAGCAAAGGACAAAATAAAGCTCCAATAACTAACTTTAAAGAAATGGAGATCTACAAATTTTCTAGCAGATAACTCAAGAAAATCATCTTAAGGAAGTTCAGTGAGCTAGGAGAGATCAAGAACAAAACTTAATTAGGAAAACACTGCATGAGCACAATGAGTAGTTCAAGAATAAGTAGGTACGTTAAAAAAGAATGAAACAAAAATTCTGGAACTGAAATATACAGTGATTTAACTGAAAAATTCAATAAATAGCTTCAACAACAGATTTGATTAAGCAGAAGAATGAGAAAACTCAAAGACAAATCACTTGAAATTAAATGATCAGAGGAAAAAAAAAAAGTGAAGAAAGCCTAAGGAACTTAATATACATCACCAAAAAACCCAACATACACGTTATAAAATTCTCAAAAAGACAATTGAGCAGGAAGCTCATTTAAAGAAATAATGGCTGAAAACTTCCTGAATCTGGAGAGGGAAATAGACATCCAGACTCATAAAGCAGAAAACATCCCAAATAGGTTGAGCCTAATGAGGTCTACACTGAGACACATAATTAAATTGTCAAAAATCAAAGATAAATAGAATTTTGAAGGCAGCAAGAGAAAAGTGACTTGTCATATACGAGGAAACTACCAGAAGGCCATCCATCAACAAACTTCTTAAAAAATACATCACAAGAAGAATAAAGTAGAATGTTATTTCCAAAAGCATAAACAAACAAACAACTTCCAAAAATACTACCCTGGCAAAGCTGTCCTTCTGAAATGCAGGAAAGAGAAAGAATTTCACAAACAAAAACTGAAGAAGTTCATCACTACATCTGCCTTTCAAGAAATGCTAAAAGGAGTTCTTCAAGTGGAAACAAAAGGACGTTAACAAAAACATACAAACTTGTACAAGATTAAATCTTACTTGTAAAGGTAAGTATATAGACAACTACAGAAAATGTAAGACTGCAACCATGGTCCATAAGTCACTTTTAACCCTAGTATAAAAGACTAGAGTAACTATAGTCACAAAAATTTGTTAATGGATATTCACCATTAAAATAAGTAAATCCTGACATCAATAACATAAAATGTGTATACGGAGAGTAAAATCATAGTGTGTGTGTGTGTGTGTGTGTGTGTGTGTGTGTGTGTGTTGTGTGTGAAATTCAAGTTAAGTTGTTATCACCTTAAAACAGTCTGCTATGACTCTAAGAATGACAAAAATTTTATACAAGCCCCTGCATAACCACAATAAAAAAATATAATGGGCACAGAAAATGCAAAGAGAAAAGAATTAAAATTCACCACTACAAAAAATTATCAAACTACAAGAGAGACAGCAAGAGAAGAACAGAAGAACAACAAAACATACAGAAAGCAATAAACAAAATGGCAATTGTATGTACTTACTTATCAATATTAATTTAAACATAAATGGATTAAACTCACCAAACAAAAGACATAGAATGCTTAACACCAAGTTAAAAAAAAAAATCATCCATATATGTGCTATCTATAAGAGACTCAGTTCTATTTAAGAACACACATATTCTAGAAATAAAGTGACAAAATAAAATTCCATGCAAACAGCCACCAAATAAGAGCCAGGTGGTCATATCTATTTTAGACAAAACAGACTTCAAGTAAAAACTATCATGAGAGGGAGGAGGGGCATAACGGAGAAGTAGGATACCTTGTTTCAACCGGTCCCCTAAAGTGAGCTAGATATCTACCAGAACACTCTGAACACTCATGAAATCAGCCTGAGATGTAAGATTATACACTTCTTCAGGGGCAGAAAGCATCAGTGGAGAGGTAAAATGGGGTGGGAATGCTCAGACAGATATTGGAGGATAAATAGAAGGGGAGGGAGCCACTAGAAGTGACCCATTGAAAAGTAATACCCCAATACAAAAATGCCCTGTGACTGGGGGCCAGCATTAATTTGGAGTCTGGTTAAAAGGACTCAAAAAGAGCAAAAGATCTTAAGGGGCAACTGGTGGAATCAGGAGGTCATGATCATGGGCCTAAGCCCATAGTCCCAGGATGGTCACCACCAGTGACCACCCATTCTGAGAGAGCCCAGTGGGGAGTCCAGTCCATGGTCCCTGAGCCCCTGGCTTTCCACTGCTTGCACCACCACTTGGGCTGGGTGCACTCCTGCCTGCACCTGAGAACCTGGCATGACCTCTGGTCGGGATCCCTCAGCCTTCTGTGGCCCACAGCCTTCTGTGGACTGCAGCCTTCCATGATCTGTGCGACCAAGGGGCCTAAGTGCACCCAGCCCATGCCTGGGAGAACCCAGCGTGAACTCCAGTTGGGGTCCCTCAGCCTGTAGCCTTCCATGACCTGCACGACCTGTGGGGTCTGAATGCATCCAACGTGGGCCTGGACTCTAGACAGCAGTCCCAGCAAAGGCAGCCATTGGAAGTGGGTTCCCTGGACCAACATTATTCATGGTTTTAGTGGCATGGGGGTGCAGAGACAAGCAGGGGCCTTAGGTGACCACTGGGATAGTGGTTGGGGGTGCATACTGCCTGTGGGAGGTTGCGCTGTTCAGCAGAGTTTGTAGGGGGAGAGTCTGTGTGTTCTGGACTACCCAGAGGGGAAGAGACTGAGACTTCTCTCTGAGGCTGAGGTCTGGGTGCTGACAGATTCATGCTCGGACCTTCTGAAAAGCCACAAAAAACTGCCAAAGAACAAAAACCTCAGAAAATAAAAGCATGAAAAACTGGTTTCCACAGAGCCTCGCCCCTTGATAGAGGGCAGGGAGACTCAACCCAAGCAAGAGTCACTGGTAAACAATGCAGCAGGCCCCTCCACCAGAAGACAAGCCAAGAGAACAAGAGGACAACCACCACAGGGTCCCATGAAATTATAAAATCCCAACATCAGGGGAAAACAATATATTAAGCTCCCAGTATTGCCCCAAAGCCTGCATATTTCATAAATACAATTTTACTTACTTTCTCTCTTTTTTTTAATTTGTTCCCACAATTCTTGTTCTTTTAATTTTTTTAACCTACTTACCATTAAAACTGGAGGTTTAATACAACATATTCCATAATAACTTAACTTGAACTTTTTTCATACATATGCCTGTTTCTTTTTCTTTCTTTTTTTCTTTTTTTTTTTTAATACACATATGGATATAAGGTTCAAGGTAATCCCCTTTCCCTCATCAATACTACCCCTATATATAAACCAGTTTTAATCTGCCTATATCTCTGAAAAGTTGAGTACTTTAACAAAGATAACTGAGATACAAACCAGAAAGAAACAAAATAACCTTCCTCACCTACATTGAGGATTTATAACCACACTACCATCTTATCCTTCTGTCAGTGTTTCTATGTATTTGTTTTTGTTCTGGTATTACTTATCTGTTCTGGTATCTTATTAGTGGGGTTCATTTTGGCTGGGTTTTTCTTTTTTTCTTGTCACTTACTATTTTTTGTCTTTTGTTTGTTCATTCTTGTTTACGCACCTTATAAATCTTACTTTTGGTACTCATTTTGGCTGGGTTTCCCACTTTTTTTTTCCCTCTTTCTCTCTCTCTCTCTCTCTCTCTCTCTCTCTTTTTTTTTTTTTTTCTTTTTTTCTTTCTTTTTGGTGGTGACTTCCAATTGCACCGAAACTTTCCAGGGTGCAACTTGCCTGGATCATGGCTGATATATTCAGCTATCCATCCCTTAAATCACCTCACCAAAATGACTAGGAGGAGGAACACCCAACAGAAGAAAAATTCAGAGACTGTGCTCTCTGCCACAGAACTATTGGATATGGACATAAACAGTATGTTGGAAAAGGAATTCAGGGTAACAATTATCCAGGCAATGGCTTGGAGAAGACCATTAGTGACTACATAGATTCTTTAAGGGCAGAAATGAGAGTTGACCTGGCTGAAGTTAAAAATGCTATCAATGAGATCCAATCTAAATTAAATACTCTAACAGCTAGGGTAACCAAGGCAGAAGATAGAATTAGTAATCTAAAAGACAAACTGATAGAAAAGAAGGATCAGGAGGAGGCCTGGAACAAACAGTTTAGAAGCCATGAAAACAGAATTAGGGAAATAAATGATGCCATGAAACATTCCAACATCAGAATTATTGGGATCCCTGAGGGGGTGGAGAAAGAGAGATAACTAGAAGAAATAGCTGAACAAATTCTGGATGAAAATTTCCCTCATCTGGGGAATGGAACAAGTGTTCATGTCCTAGAGGCAGAAAGGATGCTTCCCAAGATCAAGGACTAGATAGACATCTAGACACTTAATTGTGAAATTGATGAATCATAATTTCAGACAAGAGGTCTTAAGGGCAGCTAGGGGGAAGAGATTCCTCACTTATAGAGGAAGGACCATTGAAATAATATTAGGCCTATCCACAGAAACCTGGCAAGAAAGAAAGGGCTGGGAAGGCATACTCAGGGCACTAAATGAGAAGAACATGCAGCCAAGAATACTTTATCCAGCAAGGCTGACATCCAAAATGGATGGAGAGATAAACAGCTTCCAAGACCAGAAAGGTTTAAAAGGGTATGTGATCACCATGCCCTATAAAAGAAGAAAGAACCCCAGAATGACATAGAACAAAAATTTAAAGAGACAATAAATAGAAACAAGGACTTCACAGGCAACATGTCAATAAAAACATCTTTCAATAATCACTCTCAATGTGAACGGCCTAAATGCTCCCACAAAATGGCACAGGGCTGCAGACTGGATAAAATGACAAGACCCATCCATATGTTGTCTATAAGAGACCCATTTGGAACCTAAAGATACATCCTGACTGAGAGTGAAGGTATGGAGAAGAATCTTTCATGCCAATGCCCATGGATCTCAAAAGAAAGGTGGGGGAGTGATTCTCATATCATGTAAATTAGATTTTAAACTAAAGACTGTTGTCAGAGATAAAGAAGGACACTACATCTTTCTTAAAGGGTCTATCCAACAAGAAGATCTAACAATTGTAAATATTTATGCCCCCAACACAGGAGCAGCCAACTACATAAGACAACTGTTAATTAAGATAAGAAGCCATATTGATATGAATACATTAATAGTAGGGGATCTTAACACACCATTCTCAGTAATAGAGAGATCATCCAAGCAGAAAATCGATAAATAAACAAGAGCATTGAATGACACATTGGACCAGATGGATCATAGATATATAAAGAACATTCCACACTAAAACAATACAATACACATTCTTTTTGAGTGCACATGGAACTTTGTCCAGAATAGACCACATACGGGGTCACAAATCAGAGCTCAACTGATACCAAAATATTCACAGATCACAATGCTTTGAAACTGGAACTGAACCACAAGAAAAAGTTTGGAAGGAATTCAAATACTTGGAAGCTAAAGACCAACCTGCTCAAGAATGTTTGGATCAATCAAGAAATCAAAGAAGAAATTAAACAATTCATGGAAACCAATGAGAATGAAGACACATCTGTCCAAAACCTATGGGATATGGCAAACGTGGTCCTAAGGGAGAAATACATAGTAATTCTAGCCTCACTCAAAAAAATTGAAAAGTCCCCAATGCACCAACTGTCTTGACACCTTAAAGAACTGGAAAATCAACAAGAAATTAAGTCAACCCCACACACAGGAAGGGAAATAATCAAGATTAGAGCAGAGACCAATGAGTTAGAAACTAGCAATACAGTAGAACACACCAATTAACATCCAATGCTTATATAATACTTACAATCATGCCAACCATTGCTGTATATGTTTTACAGACAATAAATCATTTAAGCCTTACAACAATTCTATGAACTTAATATTTTTGATGTCTCTGTTTTACAGATGAAGAGACTGATGGTGAGACAGGTCTAATAAATGTCCAAAGATGACCCTGAATGTATGTGAAACAGCTGCCTGGTTCCAGAGTCTACATCCTTTACCAGGCCAAGAGTTTGATACCAACTGGCAGTTCTACAGAAAAGACTCACCATTTCAGATAGTGAAAATGGCATAACAAAGGCATGGGGAAGATAAAACAAAAGAGCAAGTATTTAAACTGCTATAGAGCATTTTTATACCACCATATTTCAATATACAATTCATATTCCATCATGTAATTAACATGTGCTGGAAAAATCATGGCTCCAATCTATAGCCAAGGTCAGAGATATTCCACATCTGAGTAGGGTTGATTAGTAACAGCCTTAAATGTCATCTATTATTTATATTCTATACCTTAGGCTGTATTTCTCCATTTAACCAAATGAAAGTTTTGTGTCCTGTAATAAATAGTTTAGCTTGTTTTTTGTCTCTGTGAATGAATTCAGTCCAAGAAAATAAACTGAGCTAGACCAAAAAGTGAATAGCTATGAAAATGTAAAGTGCCATAACTAAAATATTGTATGGACCATTCATGATTTTTTTCTTATATCTCAAAATACATACATCTTTAAGGAAGGTCATAATTAATAAAATAGGAGTTTATAGATTTAATTAGAAAGTATTGTAGTATACATATTTTGAGAAAAATAACCTGTTTTATTACTTTAAATTTTAAGAGGAGACTTAGAAATATAAAACATATCAAAACTGGTTTTTTTTAATATCTTTCTGCCAAGTGACATGCTGAGTGTTATATATTTCTAGATTTAAAATTTAAAAGTAAGGGGGGTGCCTGGGTGGCTCAGTTGGTTAAGTGTCTGCCTTTGGCTCAGGTCATGATCCCAGGGTCCTATGATTGAGTCCCACATTGGGCTTCCTGCTTGTTGGGAAGACTGCTTCTCCTGCTCCCTCTGCCAGCTGTTCTGCCTACTTGTGTTCTCTATCTCTCTGTCAAATAAATAAATAAAATCTTTTTAAAAAATTAAAGACAAGGAAAATTATGGTCATTATTTATTTGTACTTAGATCATTTAAATTGTATCTACCTTCAAATTTTCCAGGAAAAAAAAAATTCCTCTTCCTACTTTCAATATGTTTATATTTTTAATCCTGGAATAAAAAGTCATGTTGAATAAAATAAAATCAAGTAAAACCAGTCAAGGAGTTTCTCCTTTTTATAAGTCTAGTACATAATATTTACCCTTATTGAGAATAGAATATGCAGATAGCCAAAAATGTCTTCAAAAATCAAATCATTATTTCTTATTATGGTTTATGGTAAATAAGGTCCCACTGTAAAATTTTAAAAAATAATGTAAAGGGGATCCTAAACCTCATACATTAAATGTAATTTGTTTCCATTCTTACCCGTATTCATATTCTTAACTGAGTAGCTTTCTAAAAAGAGGGTTTAATGAAACTGGAAGAGTATGACCAGTTGAACTCTCCATGCTTTGTTTTCCTCAGAAACCATAAAAGCCATATGAATTTTAATCCATTGTCTAACATTTTAACATATGCCATTAACATTAGTGTTCATTATCATAAGCAGGTTATATTCTCTTTCTATATTCATTTGAACAATTTAGTGTTTAGGGGATAAAGGAAATTCCAAACACAATTTAAAACCAACCAAAGGAATCCAAAGTATTAGATAGGAAATTTTTTTTCAGTTTAGATGTATAATACTGTATGGATTCAATAACCTGCCCTGTGCAATATAAAGGTTTCTATTAAATAGACACATTGAAATGCATACCAAATTTTTTTAATTTAATTTTTTTAAACATTTTTAAGTAATCTATCTACCTCATGTGGAGCTCAAGCTTACCACCCTGAGATTGTCACATGCTCTACAGATTGAGGCAGCCAGATTCCCATCCTTTTTTTTTTTTTTCTTTTATAGATTATTTATTTAAGTAATCTCTACACCCAGTGTGGAACTTGAACTCGCCATGCCAAAGTCAAGAGTTACATGCTTCTGGCTCTCAACTGAGTCACCCAGTTGCCCCAAAAGATACATCTGTTTTTTAAAAGAGAGAAATGTCACTCTGGCTGACTTTCCTAAAGCCATGTAACTTTCCTAAAATAGTTTATCTTAAAACAATTTAGTAATGATTTTGAATTTTAAAAATATTTTATTACCTTCACTATGCATTTTATATGTTGCTTTGGATTTATAACCATTTCAAAAAAGATGATCCATTTATTCACATTGTTGGAAATCCCTATTTTGGAGAAAGGGGAGGAGAGAAGAAAGAAAATTGTAGCAGGTTGACTCTAAGATGATTCCCAATGATCCCCTCTTCCTGATATTCATTCTCTTCTGCAGTCTCTTCCCTTTGAGATTTGGGCTGGCTTAGAAACTTCAAACCAATAGAATACAACAGACATAAGATGTTACTTCTGTGATTGTATTACAAGAGATTGCAACTCATCTTGCTAGTAGATTCTTTTGCTGTCTTTGATGAAGTAAATTAACCTGTTGAGGACACCCATGTGTAGGAAACTATGGTGGGCTCTAGCCAAAGACTCCTAGTCCTACAACCCAGAAGGAACCGATCCCTGCCAACAACAATGAAAGTGAGTTTAGAAATAGGTCATTTCTAGCTGAGTCGTTACATGAGACCTCAGTCCTGGCTGATACACTGATTGCACCCTTGTGAGAGATTGTGAAGCAAAGGGTAAGCTCAACCTTGCCCAGACAATTGACCCACAGAAACTGTAAGAAAATAAATATATGTTGGTTTTAAGCACTATGTTTGTAGTAACTTATAAGTAACAAAAAGATATATGTTTTTCTGATATATTAAAGGCCATAAAGAAAAATATTGAAATAAAAACACTCATATAATAAAATAATAAAATAAATACAACAAATTAGTTATAGATTGAAAAACAATTCCAGACTCAGGGAAAAATAAAAGTTTGCTATAAAATAAAACTTTATGCATCACACTTAGAAAATAACAGAGGTGCCTGGGTGGCTCAGTCATTAAGTGTCTGCCTTCAGCTCAGGTCACGATCCCAAGGTCCTGGCATTGAGTCCTGCATTGGCCTCCCTGCTCTGCAGAGAGCCAGCTTCTCCTTCTCCCACTCCCCATGCTTGAGTTCCTTCTCTCAATGTATCTCCTTCTGTCAAATAAATAAATAAAATCTTAAAGAAAAAAAAAAAAGAACTACACAGAATCTTCAATAAAAACGACACAAATTCTAAGAACTAACAAGCCATTTTAAATTAAAAAATGTTCAGTTTTAGCTTCACTACCTTTCTTATATACGAATCCAAGTTGTTCTATAGATCTATTAAAAATAAATAAATAAAGGTTTGCAAAAAATGAGAAACAAAACTGTGAACTTAATGTAGCTTACATTATAGAATTATGTGTTTTAACATGCTCATGCCTCAAAAAGCTTATTGAATTACTGTTCCCATGGAGAAACATCTATAAAAATATTTAGACCCCAAAGTTATATGGCAAATACAGAAAACCTTGTCCTATGTAGGGTTACTAAATTATCAAAACAAACTGAGAATTTTAATTTTATAATATTTATAAGTTATTTTTCACAATAGAACTAAAAATATTCATAACTCTTGGTAGTCCAATTTATGTCTGAGTAATACTTTAATCTTAAAATATTTACAAAATGTATATTTTTAAATTACATCAATTCAATGCATAGTGTATTCAAAGTGATTAAGTCCATGAAAAGATCCTATGGAAGAAGGAAGTAGGCAGGAAATTAAGAAAAAAAAAAAAAAAGTCTAACTGGAGAGATGGTTTAAGGAAGGAAAAATAACTAAAGGAAGACACAAGCCTAGGATGACATCAACATATGTCACCTAGCAAGAATGAAAAGAACAAAATAACAGAAACTTGATATCCAACAAGGTAGTTGGGAATGATAGTCATTCACTTCTGGTGTGAAGTAATATACAATCACTTAACAATTGGTTTATGAGTTATTGTTAAAAACCTTTCAATTTAAGTAAATCCGGAATCAATCAAAAAGGAAAAAGTTTTGAGCTACAAAAGCAATGAACAAATGAAAGAAAATGAGAAACTCGGGCCCAAAACTGAGCACTCCTTAGAGAAATCAGTCCAAAATTATGAATGTATTTAACACCCATGACAATTAATCTTAAAGATTAAATAGTATAGGAAGTTGACCAAAATGCTTAAATAATAAAATGTGTGTTGAATTTTGTGCACTATAATTTCCAGGTGATATTGATTAAAACTCACAAAACCATTTTTTCAAAAGATCATTTCTAAATATATATCATTTGCTAAATTATGTTTTTCATTACTTCAGAAATGAAAATACATTTCTATTAAAGAAAATTCTAAGTAGAAGAAGTTTGAGATTTTGGCTAAGATTTTAATATGACATTAACATTGAGATAAACCAAAGTATACTCTAGGTTGTAACAAAGTGGGAATCAATAAATCTATTGAAAAAATAGATTTATGTTTTTGTTTGTTTTTATTTTTTATAATTTGGCTTTCCATCTAGTTTGCCAAAGGCAGAAAGTGGCCTGGTGACACTGATCCAAGTATCTTATCTCCTTGGTAATAAATCACTTAATGACCATAACCACCTTCATTAATGAGTCAACATCACAATATCAGCTCTTGATATTGTCTAGTTGTAGAATCAGCAAGACAGATCATCAATCCAGTGACCAAAGTCAAAGGCAGAGGGAAACTTAACTGGACCACCAAGTGAGCTTTCCTATACGCATGCTGCTCAGTTTTCCATTCCAAATTTCTTAAGTATTGAATTCTGCTGGAAGAATTTGGGAAAGAGCAGACAAAGGACAAGCATTTTAATCTGATACTGAAGAATAAATAAGTTTTTATCAGTAGGATAGTGTATACAAAATGACAATTTTGAGAATAAATGAAATTTTGTGTAAACACATTTCCTGAATATCCTAAAGAGTTTGGATTTTTTTTTCTTTCAGATAATAGAATCTGTTAAATGATACCAAAATAATTCTTTGTTTAGCTTACTAAATTAAGATACCACTGCCCAGTATAGAACATGGATTGATAAACTGGAGTGGGGAGACACCATCACATAGGAAATAGCTATAAGCTAATAAAAAGTGAATGCCTGCACACAACTGTATAGTACAAGAACTGGAGTAAAGAAAGTTTAGATTTGAGAACTATTACTTATCTGGAATCAATGGATGCAGAGAATGCATGCCCTTATTTGGGATAGGAAGGATTTAAGGATATTCCAAAAAGTTTATGGCTTAAAAAGTATAGAGTGACAAAGTTAAGAAATACAAACAAATTGGGGTGGAAGAAAGAGGAAAAATAATCTATTTTGTGATGTCTATTTGAAGTCCTTGTGATATACATCATTAGATATGTCCAACAGAAAGTTAGGTACTTGCTTATGAAAATTTTAAATGACGTTTTAATTAGCAAAAAATGTTTATGATTATCAATATATTGTTCAAGGATTCTCAACACTGACCCTCATGTTAAAATTATTTGGGGAGTTTTTTTGTTTATTTGTTTGTTTTTTGAAGATTTTATTTATTTGACAGACAGAGATCACAAGTAGGCAGAGAGGCAGGCAGGGAGAGAGGAAGGGAAGCAGGCCCCCCACTGAGCACAGAGCCCGATGAGGGGCTTGATCCCAGGACCCTGGGATCATGACCAGAGCCAACGGCAGAGGCTTTAACCCACTGATCCACCCAGGTGCCCCTATTTGGGGAGTTTTAAAAATAAATTCAGTGAGGGATGGTGAACACTCAAGACTAATTAAATGAAAAACTTGTTAAAGTTAAGCCCTACAATGGTTACTTTTTTTTTTTAAGTTTTTATTTAGATTCCAGTTAGTTAATATACAGTATAATATTAGTTTCCGGTGTGCAACATAGTGTTCAACACTTCTATACAACACCAGGAGCTCATCACAACAACTGTACTCCTTAATCCCCATCATCTCTTTAATCCATCCTCCCCTCCACCTCACTCTGGTAATCATCAGTTTGTTCTCTATAGTTAAGAGTCTGTTTTTTGGTTTGCTTCTCTCTCTCTCTCTTTTTTCCCTTTTGCTTTCCTTTAAAAAGTACAATGGGTATTTTTAATAGGGTTTCCAGTATTTCTAATAGGTAGCTGGCACTGAGAACTACTAAGAGGAGCTAGTGGACAATATATAAATGGTTAACTCAGGAGCAGTGCTTCCTTAAATTGTTATTTGGTGAGTTAATGTGGCGTTGTGGGAAGCACTATGAATTTCAAACCAGAGAAACTTTTGAAGCTTAGTTATGTAACACTAGCTGTGTCATATAGAGTAAACCAGTCAGGTGTGTATATCCAAAATCAAACTCTTACTTCACAAGTTTATTTTGAGAATGAGATATTTAAAACTATTTAAAAAATATATACATCTATATATTTAATTCTTATATTCATATTATGTAAATATATTCATATATTTATGTAATATTAAGTAGACACATATTCTAACTAGTTTCAAAATATGTATATGTATGTACATGCATTTGAGATATATTTACAATATGTATATCTTAGAAAATGAAACAATTTATACATATTATAGTATTACAGCAATTTGTTTTCAGAAATATGTTCCTGTGGATGAACATATTTTCTATTTTCAATACATAGATATCACTTGACTGCAAATTTTCAATGTAAATTTGGTCCTTGCAAGAAAATTTCAGATGAAGTATTATACAAGAACAACTAAAAGCAGGGAAGAAAGAGAAAAAATTATAGTGATCAAAGACTGAGTTAAGCATGGTGCAAAACATGGCATAATGATAGAGATTATGGAGACAGGCAAGTTTATATAATAATGTGATGCACACTATACAAAATTTGCAATAAATACTAAGACAAGAAAATGCAAAGATGAAATAAAGGAGATGAAATTATGAAAATCTACTCAGGTAGAATGTAGGGGTGATTATTACAACACCTTCAAGGTTACCTTCATTCCTGGAAAATAATGGGCCAGCCATTATTTTAGCATATCCACAACTCACACTACATACTTAATTTCTACATTTTGCTTCCTTTTTGTTGCTTTGACTTTCTGTCTTCAAGGAGTTTTGTAAGAGAAATAATGAACTTGTAGTAGAGAAACAGTCATATGGAGTTTGACTAATTTCAGTCTGTATTGTGACCATGAAGACTGAGGCTCAATTTCCTCAACAGTAGAGTATAGTACTGTTTTGTTGCTCAGTTATTGTAAAAATTTCAAAAAGATAATGTGTCCTATCCTAGGACACATTATCCCAGGCCCTATAACATAGTACAGATTTAATTTTTTCAACAAATATACATTGTTTACTGTGTCTTGGGTGTTATGATAGCCACAAGTGATATTGTGGCAAATAAAGAGAGATACAGGTCCTGCTAGAATTCTAGGAATTTATAATCTTTCTGGGGAAAGAGACAATTGAACAAGCAGTGATTTTATAGAGGTTAGTGACATGATAGGCAAATACAGGGTACCACAGAAGAACATAATTTATTACTAACACACAGCATGCATTTCCAGGCACTGTTTGAAGGGCATATTGTGCCTTAAATAGTGTAATCCTCAGAGGGATGAAAAACAAAACAAAACAAAACAAAAAAACAAAACAAAACAAAAACAAACGGGAGGTACATAATCATTTCCATCTGAGGATGGGAAAATGAGATACAGAGATGTTAAATAACTTGCACAAAGTGGCATAACTTAAATTGCAGAGTTGGAGTTAAGGGTAGTTTGTACTCTTAATCTCTTAATCTGCCTTTCCAATGATGAAATGGCTAATTTACATCACGAAGGAACTTCCTGTGGAAGTAAAATACTGAAGATAGGTTGTATCTAGGCAAGCAAAAAGGAAAGAGGTGGTGTAGGATTCACTCAGAAAATCCATGAAAGTAAAAATTGACTTTATTTCTAACAACATTATGTTTGAAAATTTAGGATATGCTGAAAGCTTATATCATCTGATTGGGTTTAGAAGACCCCATATTATATTCTGGAAGCAAACGGATATTTTACAGAGGGATGAAATATCATTGTGAATTATTATGTTACTTTTTATTGCAGCTTGATGATGTTATCTTTTTCCTTTTTTTTTTTTTTACATTTTTGTTTCTGTAAATATAAAATGCTCTTCTTCTTATAGTTCCAAAATATATATCTGAGGAGTTTGTAAAAAGAGAATGAGAGCTTTCTGTGATTTCAGTATGCCTCATCTTGAGAGTATGGATAGCTGTCAGTTTGAACCCAGACTTGAATGTGTCAATGAAAGCTCTTTCTGCAATACCAACAGTTCTTGACGCATGGAAACATAGAGCAACAAATTAGATCCACCCAGCCTTTTATTTATTTTAAATTCTTCCATGTTCTATATTCATAAAAGTTTCTTAAAATGTTCAGCAGTAACCCTAATTTAGATCATTTTAATGATAAAACAAACTTTAATACCTTGATTTTCTATTTATATTTCAATTTTTAATTACAAATTTAAGCACAGGGGCACCTGGTTAGCTCAATCAGTAGAGCATTGGATTCATGACCTCAGTGTTGTAAATTCAAGTCCCACATCAGCATGGAACCTAATTTAAACAAAAACAAATCCAGACAAGTAATAATAATAAAAAAAAATTCCAAGACTACAGTTACACACAGTGGATCTTCTTCAGATTTTTATCTATAATTTGAACTTTTTAAAAAATAAATCAATTTTGGTGCCTCCTATGGGCAAAGACCTGAAGTGAGCGTTATTTGTGGTTGACAGAAATAAGATATATACCCTCAAATATGTATTATACAAAGTGGCAAATGAGAGTACTTTTTAAATTTTCTACATGGAAAATAAACCAATAGACCGGAAGAATAAGACTATGAAATAAATTGAAGACTTATTGTCTTTTCATTCTTTCAACTCTAACAGAATAAATATATAAAGGGATTTGGATGGGTGTACTTAAGAGGTCAAATGAACAATCACATTAAAAAGAGCAGAAATGGTGTTTTGATTGAGGTGAGGAAAAGAAAAAGCACAAGTATAAAATTACAGACAAATATTTGAATTTTGAGACCTAATTGAGGCCTCCAACTTTTTAATTTCCTTAAAGTGGGATCCAGGGTGGTCAGAATGGCTGGGTGCTTGGATGAAGAATTTGGAAAAATTTGTGTGAAGAGAATAAATTGAAAAAAGAAATAAATAAAATAATTGCTCACAATTAATTAATTTTAAACTTTATAAGGTTCATGTAAATAGCTTGGTATTAATTGGGAGAAAGCCAAAGAATAAATAAGTAAAAGATAAGCAAAATCAATTTTGAATTTCACATGTCTCTTCCATCCATTTGTCCAAGTTATCACAAATAAATGGCTGTGAGATTCATAAAAGTTTTTTTAAGTATCAATAAAATATTTATATGAAATTGTTTCTCACATAAACATTCAATTCGACCTCTTCAAAATCTCCACTAAAAATATTTATGAAAATACAAGATGAAAACTCATACTTTCACATAAAGTAAAATTAACATACAACCCAGAAGATATAAAGAATGTAGCTGGAAAGAAGGTAAGCAACCATCCATCATATAAACCAGTAATTATGACTGCTTTGAGGAAGCTGACATTCACAGTGTCGACTTAGAGATAATTTTGGGGGGGGGGGTAGAGGGAGGAGGATTTAGGGGCAATTCATTACATTCTGTAATTGGACTTAAGTTCTCATAAAGAATATTTTTAGTTGAGAAAGGCGGTATGGGCTCTAGTGCATAGTTTATATTGGGCATTGTAGTTATGAATACATTCCATTGGTTCAGATAATGAGGAGAGGAGATCCCACCTAAGTATAGCAAGGACTTACAGGATGGATACATGGATGCTTATCAGACACTAATCATTATGTATAGTATTTTTTTTATCAGTGTTTCTGAGAAGGGAGTTTACTGAATATGAATACTAAGGATGGCTAAAGGAAATCCACTCTTTACATTTCTCTATCTACAACTGAATATATAGAGAGAATACCTCATAAAAATGCAAAGAAAATAATAATAATAAAATGATCATTAAAAATATCTCAACAATATCTTGAAGACTCAAGGGGTAAATAAAGATTGGAAATGTATTTATAACACAAATTAAAAGGAAATTTTAGAAATATTTCATTTTCCATCCTCAATACAATGTAGAAATGCATGGTGATTTTATTTTATTTTATTTTTTTAAAGATTTTATTTATTTATTTATTTGACAGATCACAAGTAGGCAGAGAGGCGAGCAGAGAGAGAGGAGGAAGAAGACTCCCCACTGAGCAGAGAGCCCGATGCAGGGCTCCATCCCAGGACCCTGGGATCATGACCTGAGCCAAAGGCAGAGGCTTTAACCCACTGAGCCACCCAGGCGCCCCTGCATGGTGATTTTAAAATGTGAACAAAACTAGTTCCTTTTACTGAGTACATCACATCTGGCTATCAAGGAAAAAATTACAAGACATATTAAAGTCAAAACAACATAGTAACAAATAGATGATAGACAGATTAAATAGATGGATAGATAGATAGATGATAGATAATAGATAGATAAAATGTGTGCAAAAAGTGAAGAAAATTGTCTAGAAGTAACTCAAAATACAATGAGATTAAAGCCATCAGTGTGAGTTAAATGTAAAAGAAGAGATAATGAGACATTTTGAGGAGAATAAGAAAGAAAGATCAACATTTAAATATACATTTATGTATATTTTAATATTTAAGAACAGATTATTTAAGAATGAAAGAATATTCATCATAAGCATTACAAATGAAAAGATAAGAGAGACTGTCCAACATTGCAGAACAAATACAGTATTTTAAATAAGAAAACAAAAACTTGATGGTAAATACAGAAGAAATGGAATTGAAATAAATACTAAGAATTTTAAAAATGGGCTAGGAAAAACACAGTGAACATTTTCCTTTGATGAACTACCTATAGAAAATCATTCAAGTTAAAAAAAATTGAGAAAATATTATAGTGCAAAGTAGCTAAGAAAACTCAATAATTTTAATTACATTCTCTCAGTGATATTGTTTAGAATTGCCAGTTCATAGTGATTAAAAATGCATATCATATTATTTTTGTCTTACTACTGTTTTTAAATAGTCTACAATAGTGCAGTCTATTTTTGCCTTTGCCCAAAATGTACCACTCATACTGGTCATGTCCTTAGAATGTGACTAGAAAGACGTCTAAAATCTGTAAAATGTAAAATAATGTTAAAATACCTGAGCAGATGGGAATATATATATTTTGCTTATGGATAAGATAATACTACAAAAATATCAATTATCTATAAGTTAACAGATAAATTCAGTGCAAGGCCAATTACAATTTTTGGCAAAATGTTTGAAGAACTTGATATATTAATCCTAAAATCACATGAAAGAAAAAAAAAAAAAACCATGAGCATCTACATTATTTTTTTAAAAAGAAGAATAAAATTGTGATGAGATTGTAGGGCTTACCT
The DNA here is from genome assembly GCF_963455335.1 of Martes martes. Classification (NCBI taxonomy): domain Eukaryota; kingdom Metazoa; phylum Chordata; class Mammalia; order Carnivora; family Mustelidae; genus Martes; species Martes martes. The sequence continues at coordinate 82,706,184 of NC_137898.1, read as the reverse complement.
TATCAATAAGCAAATTTGTAACAAAGCAAAAATAACTTAAAAAATTGAAAAGACAGTTTTGGAGCAAAAGCAAAGAAATCAATGACATTGAAGGGAGAACAAACTATAAACAGTACACATAAGAAAATAACTTGAACAAGGATCAAACATTAATGATAATGTTGTATCACAAATTAAATAAGATATTGTTTAGAGGACATTACTTATAAAACTAGTACTTCAGGAGAAGCATAAAATTGGGTCCTAATCTTCCACAATGTATAAAGGAAAACTCCAAATGGATTAAAGGGTGAATATAAATGAATTAAATACTAAATTATAAATTAAATTATACTAAATTATAAAGAAAAAAATTAAGAAATATAAGAGAAAATTTTATCACATTTTTATAGATAAAAATTACTCTGCAAGATCTGAAAATCACAAATACAGGGCCGAAATTATTTTGATATAATTGTATCAAAATTGAAGCTTTATGTTCAATTAAAATTACTTTAATTTGCTTACTCAAATGTGTGTGTATCCTAGTAACTGCCTCCTGAGTGAAGAGTAGAGAGAAAATCTTATATAGGTCCATAACTTGGTATGTGTAAAAATTCTCAGTGATGTTTTGCTTTTGGTATTGTGGTAATGGAGTAAACCTAGGTGACTATCACTAGAAGATGATGAATACATGCTGAGAAATAACTAGCAGTTGAATTCCAGGTGATAACAGGGCAATAAATATATTGTAAACTCAACTTATCTTTATTTCAAAAAACTTAAAAGTAAATTCCATGATAGAATATTTCTTATTAAATTTGAACCCCTACCCTAACCCTAATCTTGACCCCAAACCTAGCAAAACAAAGAATGTATACACACATAGAAAAGTATATCAAATACATTAGGGTGGGTGCCAGAGGAGGTTATGGAGGTGGAAAGAAAATATAAGAAAATAAAAATGAAAGTTTTCTCATGGTGAATCATAAGACTGTTTCATAAACTGAGCAGTTCAGTATCTCAATTCTTAATGGTTAGAGTCAAAAATAAGAAAATATAAAAAGAAGAAAAAATGAGGAAGACTTCTAGAAATAATGTCTTTCCAGAATGCAGTTGTCCACAGAGCTCCTTTAATAGTAAATTAAGACTGGTCCACAATAGACATAGTCTCATGAAATTTTGGAATAAAAGCTAAAAATTATACAAAAAGCTGTGGGGGACAAATTGAGGTCAAACAGTTCACAAACAATGGTTTAACATAAGAATTAGACTGCACTTGACAGAAGAATGGAGTAATCTTCAAAATTCTGAAGAAAAATTATTCTTAAATAAAAATTCTCTTCTTAACCAACCTATTCATCAAGAATGAGAACAATAAAGATATCATCAGAGAGCTAAGTGGTGGCATAGATAATGCTATGTGCTCAGCAGACATATTCATTTTCCTCCAGGTTATAGGAAATCTATATTTCTCATTCCTCTTGCAATTAAGCAATGCCAAGTAATTGGGTTCTGGGCAATGGAGTATGCTGGCAAAGATGTGCATGTCACTTCCTTGCCTAGGTATAAAATCTCAGTGTTAAAAGTAAATAAATAAAATGTCCTTTTGTGATCAACCAAGATCTCTCTTTCCCTTGAACAGTGAGCAGTTTTGAAGACCAAAATTTCAGTGGTATAGTCAGAAGGAGCACTAGTTCTTTAGCAACTGTTTAGAACAGCCCAGAAGTTTTCCCAGCCTCTTCATGGGTTAGACTATGGCAAGGACAATACACTTTTATTGTGATATTATAAGAATTAAGGATTTAGATTTATTTTTTTTATTTCAGGGTAGCCAAGCCTGCTCTAATGAAAAAAAATAAAAAAAATAAAAAACCTCCCTTTGCATTCTTTCCCAAGAAGCTGTATAAGAAGAAACAATACTCAAAGTAGGATGACCACATCAAGAAATAATACAACATGGAGTTCTGAAAAAAGGATGTCAAACATATGAAAGAGGTAAAGTGAATTATAGGACAATAAAAATCCAGAAACCTCGAGAAGTGGTGTTCCACCAAAATAACTTTTTTTTTTTAATAAAAATGTGCTGATTTTCTGCTACGTACCAAGCAATCTTCTAGAAACTAGTCATATAGCATTTACACACAAGAGAATGAAATCTGTGTAAGGATGCAATTGAATGAGGGTTAAATTCTAGAAATAATGAGCTAGTACATTACTCGGAACTTAGAGGTTAAATATATTAAAATTAATAGATTATGTATATATATAATTTAATACGTAAATATTAAAATATATGCTACATAGGAAAAACTTAATGTGTTCAGTATGATTGTATTATCTCATAGGACTTAGAAAAAATATTTTTTTCTTCCTCTTTTTGAAAAATATTTTCCTTAGGTAAAAACAATAATTTAAGCAACTAAAAGACAAAAATAACAATTTAAGCACAATAAGAGGCAATGTTAGTTGACTGCAGTGTTGAAAGGACAAAAAGAAACTGAGGGACCTCATCAGCTGAAGAACATAGACAGCTGTGAGAAGAAAAGCAAACATAGTATCTATGAGCCAGATTTTTAACTTGATCCACACATTCACTACTTTTGGATAAGACTTCTCTGTAGTTTACTAAAAGCCTTGATTTGTCTTATGTAATGTATCTTGCCTACATTTTTCTGCATGTTTTTTGGTCCTCAAACAGTATCATGATTTATTTTTAAGAATGTCTAATAAACATTTGAGTATCTGAAGCATGGCTCTGTGTATATTTCCAAATACTCCAAATTTAAAAAATAAAGCAAAACTCTGAATGCAAATTTTACCATAAAGAAATAACAAACTACTACAGCTGTTAAGGTTATTGTTGTCCATGTTGTCATCTAGAAGTTGTGACTTTTGAGGCAAAATGTGTTAGTGACAAGTCTCTATTAGTAATAATTTAATTATTTTTAGGCAAATGTTATGATATAATTCTCATAGGTTACTATTGTTTTAGGAGGAAAACCATTCCATATTTCAATCCAGCTTTCTCACATAAATCCAAATTTCTATAGTTTCGATTTCCGTATCAAACCTATAGGTTAATAATAGTAGAAGTATATAAATAAATGTTGCTCAAAGATATAAAACACTCAAGACTGTACGATTGGATTTTAATGTTTATAATCCAAAGAAACAGCCTTCTTTTCTGTTATATTTCATGGGACCAAGAAATAGCCACAACACAGAAAGAACTTAAGTTCTTTTTTTTTTTTTTTCCAATGTTCGCCTTGGCCTGTAAACTTATTTAACCTATTTGCTAATCTGTCACATGTTCATGTGACATTTGTTCATGTGACATTTGAATACCTTGAAAATAGACCATCAATGGAAGTGCTTGATGAATAGATTTGTGATTTAAAAATGAAATCTGCTATCTCTTCAGAAAAGATAAATATCTAGGACTATATCAACTACTTCCAATGCAGAAATGTGCTCATCTCTAATTCCTTCAGATGGAATAGCTGTTTAGTTTTATAAAATGAGCACACTTCAAAAAAGTTGTGATTATGCTCAAAGGCAGAATATCATACTCCCCAAATGTATATGCTGAATACGGAATCACTAATAGAGAGTCCAAGGAATGCTTACTGCACTTCTGCCAGTTAAACTACAATGTTTTCTCCAAGCCTTCTTTAAACAGCTGCATCTGTCTGCTATAATGCAGAGGAAAATTACAAGCCTGGTTAAAGAAATTGGTAAAGAGAGCATTAAAATTGTACTATGTTCATCGTGTTGTTATAATTTGGGGGTGATACAGTGTAAAACAGTGCAGTTTTACTTTTTGTTTAATTGCCTTTTAGTGGACAGGATCACTTTTATGTTCAAAAAAATAAATAAATCTACTTTTATTTAGAAAACGGATGTTTCAAATATATGGTTACATTTATAATAAAGCTCGGTTCTGAATAGAGGGAGTATAAAATTACTTCCTTAGTTATTCTGTCTTTAAGTATTTAGATTTATTACAGGATAAAATTAAATCGTAATAAGAAGTTTACATTTTTCATTTCAGATGCCATAAATACTTCTACTCAAACAAATATTATAAATCATGCAAAGCAAACTATAATATATTAAATACTTTTTTTTTCTCTTTATAGCCAGGAAGGATTGATTCTGTGTTGGGTACTCTATGCTCATTATATAATGCACTAGTTTGGAATATCAGACTTCTTTTTAAATGTAATGAGTCTAATTCTTCACTGAAACCCGGATTCCTCATTCATTCTTTTAATGCATTTTCTATTTGGTAGTAACCAGAGAATGGGCATATTCAGCACTACTGAGTTTCTTTGGAAGACATTAACTCTAGTCTCTTCACCATGTAACAATGACAGTATTATAATCTTGTTCTTCGAAAAGGAAATATTTATAATCTGCTGATCACAGTACTAGTTGAGGCTAGTAAGAATTGACCTACAGTAGTGAAAACTTGGCAAGTTAGTGTTTTTTCCAGGGTACTTCACTGTAAAGCTTTTTCATGTCAGTTAAAGAACTAGAGGGGTTTCTTTTGAAATTATCTTATGGAGTAGTTTGCAAATGTGAAAAAAAAAATGGAAAAGGAAATCTTTGGCTTTCTTTCCTATTCTTTCGTCCTCATTTTCTCACTGAACATCATATAAACTTTCACTTTACAGTTCTACAAGCACAATATGTGAATTCCAGGTTTCCCTTTTTTGGAATTTACTGTTCTAGGTTATCTGGAATCCAATACCTAAAAACCATTGTTTTATATATTTTGTACAGCTCTTAAGTTGTTTCTGGTAATTGTTTCTCTTTATAAGTTACTACAGTTACTACATCTTGGCCAGAAGTAGCTATCTTTTACTATACCTTATAACTCTTCTTTTTTTCCAAAATATTTTCAATTTATCTAATCTCCTAATTTAGACTTTAAGCTTTAAAAAAATTCTTAATTTCAGTGTTCCTCATGTTTTTGTTTATTAAAAAATTCCCTAAAGTGGGAAGATAGAAAATATATCTTTCCTGAAAGAGTAGAAGGGAGAATTGAATGTCTGAAGACTTAACACAAAGAAACGATATTTCTCAAAAGTTCATGTAAGATGTGCTTTCTACTACAAAATATGTATTTTACTGTAAATTTATTTTTAAAGTAATTTTCTAAAAGTTTTATATTTTTCCTGAGGTTTTGCATATTCTAGTTTTGCACCACATCTTTTAATTTGGAGTATACCTGCACTGTTTTTAAATTCTTGACCTACATAGCCAACTATCTAATAAATATTTCTACTTTGATACACTAATACCACTTCATTAAAGAACAAATATAAATCTACCATTTTTCCTATAAAAGAACTACCTTTTCTAATTTCCCTCTTTCTATTTACATGATTTAAGACAACTTTGAGTCCATATCTTGTTTCATGTATCTCATTATTTAACTTCCTTAATTACCCTTCTCATATCTCCAAAAGTTTTATGTCTTTTTGTTATTAGTTATTATGAAAACTTTATTCTTTTCTAAGACACATCACCATTGTAAGTATATCCACACATATATTTCATTGTTTTATTCTCTACTAGACCTTAAGGCTCAATTTGGGTAGAGACTCTTTCTTGTTCATTATTTTGCCTGAACACAGAGATTGGCACATAATTAGGATAGAAAAAAAAATGCCAAAGAGTTGGATTCATCATATTATTTCATGTTTTATTTTGTAACACCTCTTTTTTTTTAATTACATTCAATTAGCCAACATATAGTACATCATTAGTTTTTGATGTAGTGTTCAAGGATTCATTAGTTGTGCATAACACCCAGTACTCACTACAGCACGTGCCCTCCTTAATACCTATCACCTGGTTACCTGATTGCCCCCTTCCCTTCTGTAACCCTCAGCTTAGTTTCCAGAGTTCAGAGTCTCTCATGGTTTGTCTCCTTCTGTGATTTCTTCCCATTCAGTTTTTCCTCCCTTCCCCTGTGGTCCTCTGCGCTATTCCTTATGTTCCATATATGAATGAAACCATATGATAATTGTCTTTCTCTGCTTGAATACTTCATTTAGCATAATCCCCTCAAGTTCCATACATGTCAGTGCAAGTGGTGGGTATTCATCGTTTCTGGTGACTGAATAATATTCCATTGTGTGTGTGTGTGTGTGTGTGTGCGCGTGTATTTCACATCTCCATTACTGATGTATTATCATGTGGACCAAATTTAGTGGAAAATGTACCTGTAAGTTGAGGTTCTAAAGATTGATTTCTTTTAAGCTATCTGTGTAAATACTGCATAATCCTTGAAACATTTTTCCAAACCCACAGGGCTGCCCATACTTGAATTTGAAAACCATAAGCAGCAAATAATTTGAACAACAAATAATTCCAAGAGGAAGTTAATAAAAGGAAGACTTGAAGTCTCTGAGGGATTGGCCAAATAATAAACTTTGGGTTGAGGGATGAGTAACTTATTAGACAGTGGAGATTGCATTTGCAAGTCTAGCAACTGAGTGAAAACATAGTGTACTGTAAGAAGAAAATGTAAAAAGTCCCATGTCATCAGAGATAGACTATTGAGTTGAGAAATATTTGGAGAAGTATTTGGGGAAAGAAGTATTTGGAAACCAGATGATAATAGGTTTTACATATCAAGCTGTGATATATACTGACTTAAGCCTGAGGACAATGGTGAGCTACTAAAATGTTTTTAACAGAGGAAATGGTTACGTGTTTTCATCTGTTAGTTTTTGTTGTTGTTGTTGTTGTTTATTTATTTGTTTGTTTTTTAATTGTAAAGTCCCTGGCCCAGGGCTCAGTATTTTATTATTTTTTTAAGATTTTATTTATTTATTTGACACAGAGAGAGAGATCACAAGTAGGCAGAGCAGCAGGCAGAGAGGGGGAAGCAGGCTCCCCACTGAGCAGAGAGCCCCATGTGGGGCTTAATCCCAGGACCCTGAGATCAGGACCTAAGCCAAAGGCAGAGGCTCAACCCACTGAGCCACCCAGGTGCCCCTCATCTGTTAGTTTTAAGATTTTTAAGGGCAATAAGAAAAATACATACCAGTTAATATGAGGAGGTACCTTAGCAGGTGCTTGGGGTCACCAAAGAACAAATGATGTTTGCTTGAAATGAACTGATGGCAAAGAATTTGGAGCAAAATTTGAGAGATATTAAGAATATAAAACTGACCAAACTGAAAAACAATTGTGGAGGGAGAGGAAACTCTGTTTTTGTTGCTATTGAGAAGTTAGAATGAAAGCAGATTACAGAGTTTAGGGATGTAAATTGAATGAATGGTGATTCTGTTCCCCAGGTATTTGGAAACATTTGAAACTTAAGCAGTAAGAATAATGTAATAGAAATGACAATTTGAGAACATTAATATTGGAATATGCAATTAAAGTGGAACTAGAAGAATGCATGAGAAGTGGCCATATAAACTAAGATGATATTTCAGTTTCACTTAATAATAACAATATTTACAATCTTTGGAAAGCATAGTTCTTGAAGCTTTATAAACATGATAAAAAAGCATATTTCAATTTAATCATATTCAAGGAAGAATCCACTTTTACAAAATCTTTTAATGGGTTCATTTAATTTTTACCTCCTCTACAGAACAGTAAGACTGTAAGAGGCAGGGGTAATACATTTTTATTCCTCTACCTTCCCCTACCCACCCCCAAGTACTTTAATTCTGCTCATTCTTAAAAGGATGTGTCAGATTCTACTATTTTTTTTTTAAGATTTTATTTATCCATTTGAGAGAGAGAGTGAGAGAGAGCATGAGAGGGGAGAAGGTCAGAGGGACAATCAGACTTCCCATGGAGCTGGGAGTCTGATGTGGGACTTGATCAGGATCATGACCTGAGCCAAAGGCAGTCACTTAACCCACTAGGCTACCCAGGCACCCAGACTCTACTACTTTTTAAAACTACCTCTGATCACCTCAGGTTAGACAAGAGCTTTCAGGAGAAAAACTCTGTTGATCACTAGTATTTGTGTTACTCAAGGATAATGCAGGATCTATTTTATCTCACTAGTGTCTACTTTCTCACTAGAGATACATTTTTCGTTATTTGTATAAACATTGACATACACATGTATTCATTCTCTCACACTATTAATATTATCTACTAGTCTCAAATAACTTTGTAAATCTACAGAAAATTCATTTTCTCATATTGACTAGAATTTAACTTCCATTAGAGAAGGGCTTTGATTATCTATTTTTCCATCCTATCAGAGTTGCCTATCCTGTACAGGAGGTATTTAAACATTTGTTGAATATATAAAATGAGCCAATGACTATTTTATTAAAATGTTTAAATTAAGACATCCAGAATGCTCCTTGAGAATGTCCTAACATTTAGTTTTATCAACTTAAAAATAATAATAAATAACTCAGAGGTATTATAGCCATTCATTAGTAATTAGGGATATTGATTAATTCACTTGATGTGGTTTAATACTGTGGAAGCTTTTATTTATTTATTTTCAATAGGTATTAAAACAAAACATAGACCTTCAATCTCAAATGCTAAAAGAACAAATATTTGGGAAGAGAGTATAAGAAAATGTTAAGTGCCAGAGAAGTCTATTTTTTTTTTTTGAGGTGAATTTTTTTTTTTTTTTTACAATAGTCAATTAAAGCTACCATTTTATCTCCTGAATCCCTTGCTTAGAAACACAAAAAGAAAGGTCTGGGTTTAGTCTTGGAGATTGATTAAGAAAGCTCTGCAAGTAAGGTAATAATTTATTATCTTAATAATTCTCTACAAAGTGTTCTTAGTATTTCAAATGTGCTTCACTTTTAGATATTTAGCATTCATACATATTCCAGAAATAACATTCAAAAGTAATAGATTGGCAATTTTCATTAGAATGAACCACATGAAACTATCTTGTGGTTCTTCTGAGGAGCACCTATTCTGTAGGTGGCTTAATGATCCTTTAAAGTGTGTTCTCAGTTGAAATTTCATAGTCACTCTCCTTTAATTTTGGAAAAGTTTGCATCCAAATTGTTTCATTTCAAGAGTTTTGAGATAAATGATTTTCAGAAGCAATGTGGATCAAAAAAGTTTTTTATAGAAAGATAATAGAAAATTATCTTTAGAAACTAGAAAATTTACTTTCTGAATTAAATGGACTTCTAAAACATGAAGTCTTCTGTGCTGACAGAGTCCCTGGCTGCCATGGTAACTACTCTTAGATCAAATCTATGTGGGTAATTTCTTGTGTTATCTATACATCTTAGCCCTTTAAGCTAAATTTAAGCTCTGTATTTCATATGGTCTTTCTTTTTTTTCCCCCTGAGATTTATTTATTTATTTGAGAGAGAGAGAGAAAGAAAGAGGGAGAATGATGGGGAAGGGGAAAGAGAAGGAGAGAGACAGAATATCAAGCCAACTCCCCACTGAGCTCAGAATCCAACATGGGGCTTGATCTCCTTAGATCATGCCCTGAGCCAAAACCAAGAGTTGGACACTTACCCAAATGAGCCACCCCGGTGCCCATATTGCGTCTCTTTCTATAACGTAAGTGCAGGACAAAGTACTATAGCAACTAAAGAAATATACAAACTTAAATAATATACTTGAACTGTATTACCTTTCCAAGAAATTCCTAGTTGTCTACCCTAGGATCCACACTGCTTGAAGATATGTTTCATTCCCAATGGGGAATACTCAAGGGTTATTCAGCTCACTGGGTAACCCTGAAATTTCTGCTTATACTAGAGATAGGCTTTCCCTTTGGTCACTCCCTATTGCTCTCATTTCTTTCTCAGAGCCATTCCTTTTATGCTCCAATTAAAAAAAGAAAAAAGAAAAGAAAAGAAACCCAAGTATGTAAAGTTAGCTCTCTCCAGGTTTAGAGTAATAAAAGTGATTTTCAATATTTTGTTGTTTCATTTTACTTCGGAATCTCTGTTTCTCTCTTTGCTTACAAGTTTTGAAGTCTCCTGCATTGAGTTTAGCTTATAATTATATTTGATACTGTTATTAAATAATTTTCACTCATTTCTACATTTTGGGTTTAAGCTTTTTATTTAGGTATTATGTAAAAGGAATTTTGTAATAAAGATTCAATCTTCCATTTATTAACTCAAATGCTTATGTCTTAATGAATTGTCTCTACTATTGGAAATTTATAAGAATGATTTCAAAGATGAATTAAAGGAATTGCTTCAAGTGTATTCTCCATCATTGTTCTCAGTTCTCTCTCTCAGTTAATGATGTGTCATTAAAATTACAAAATTTACTACATAGAATGATTAAAATGTAGGAATATTATGGCTCCAAAACTGATTTAGTTCAATTTTAAAAATTGAGTATGTGCAGTGTGTTAGGCATTTATCTAGGTACTATGTCTAAAGGATAAATAAAATACTATTCTAGCAGCAATGTCCGCAATAGCCAAACTATGGAAAGAACCTAGATGTCCATCAACAGATGAATGGATAAAGAAGATGTGGTATATATACACAATGGAATACTATGCATCCATCAAAAGAAATGAAATCTTGCCATTTGCGATGATGTGGATGGAACTAGAAGGTATTATGCTTAGCGAAATAAGTCAATCGGAGAAAGACAACTATCATATGATCTCCCTGATATGAGGAAGTGGAGATGCAATGGGGGAGTTGGGGGGGGTAGGAAAAGAAAAAAATGAAAAGATGGGATTGGGAGGGAGACAAACCATAAAAGACTTAATCTCAAAAAACGGACTGAGGGTTGCTGGGGGGAGGGGGGACGGGAGAGGGTGTTGGGGATATGGACATTGGGGAGGGTATGTGCTATGATGAGTGCCGTGAAATGTGTAAACCTGGTGATTCACAGACCTGTACCCCTGGGGATAAAAATACATTATATGTTTATTAAAATAAATTAATTAATTTTAAAAAATACTATTCATAAATACCTTACATCAAATCCAAGCCTAGTCTCATTTCTTATATCTATTATCTAGTTCTTAGGCAGAACAACAAAGAAAATATGTCATTATAATGTTTTCTAATATATAAAAATAATTTTAATTAAGAAAACAAAAGCTGATATGTGATAAAATCTGATTTGTCATAAATACTAACATATTTGCTGTTTGATAGAATCTTATTTGGAATTTTTGAGATTTGAGAATCTACCTAAGATAAATTTTTAATAGAATGGTTAACCATTACGTACACCAAGAACTTTAAATTTTTAATATTTGGTAGACTATTTGTAGATTTCTAGGCTCTCCTTAATCTCCTAGAGTATGTCAACCTAAATTTGACCTTACAGTTTTTTGTAATGCAACATGGAATCACCTTCATTTACTTCATTCTGTTTGAATTCTATGCTCTGGCTCAGTTTTATTCTAAGAGAATACTGAGGAAGAAACATTTAGTTGCTCCAGTAAGGAATGGTTCCAGGTGATTGCTTTTGGATAGTAATTTGCTTACTTTTTAATTTGCTTATCATTTCCTTTGATTTTAGGTTATGATCTCATGTTTCACTGAAAAGAGTGTACTTCTTTACCTACAAGCAACTTGTTCCATAAACTAATGCTACTTTGTGGATTGAGCAGGGAAAACTGAGACAATTCTCTGACACTATACTAGTGGGAACATAGAATATGCTTATGACTTCCTGCCATTACTTTACACTTATTATCTCTGCTCTATTGAGTTTATTCATGATCAAACAACAACTATTATCTAGATGTAGTCAATCCTCATTATTCACAGATCCTTTATTTAAGAATTTTCCTGCTCACTAAAATTTGTCTGTAACCCTAAAATCAATACTCAAATTGTTTTCCCAATCATTCACAGACATGTGCAGAATAGCTAAATTTTTGAGTCATCCCATAAGCATATTTCCAGCTAAGGTTAAACAAGTCAATGTTTGCCTTCTTGTTTCAACTTACACACAGAAATGGCCAGAAGATAGAGATGATAGGTCAGTGCAGTATAAGAAGTTCTGGGCCTGGGGTTAGTCAGATGATATTTGAATTACTACTCTGGCACTTGTTAATGGGGTTGCTTTGATGAGTTACTTAACCACTTCTGAACTTAGTTTTCTTTTTTGAAAAATAAAGAACTAGAATTTGCTAGAAGAGTTGTTGGTAGGATTCAAGATTATAATATATGTGAGAAATACATATATTACCCAAGAAGCAATGAATGATTCAGCATTCACTAATTCAGTGCTTTTAGTGACTTTATAGAAAATATGGGTAATGAGAATAGATTGTATGTACTTACACACACATATTAGATATAAACGTATTACATATACACATTTATATATGTATTATATAGATACTATACTACATGTACTACATATATATTCTAACAGCAACCTTTTTTGTCAAAGAGTGAGAAATATTCTTTGGTTTTCTTCAAGAATCACTTTTCAATAATCTGTCAAGAAAAATATAAAGCTATTCTAAGTATGACATTGAAAGTTTTATATTATCTTCCTTGACCTCTCACCTAGGATCATCTGTAATTCTAGCCACCTACTGAACACATTTACCTAAATGTCTTACAAGGACTTAATGAATTTTCATATCGAAAGCCAGGCTTAAGACACTCTACCTAAATATCCGTACTACAAAATGTGACATCATGCTTAATATAATGGAAAATAGGAGTGGATGTAAACAGCTTTGAGATAGGGTCCTGGCACTTCCACTTACTGGTAGCATGACCTTAGGCCAGTCACATGAACTCTCTGTTCATTAGTAACCTCATCTATATCTATAGCAAAGATAATACAAGTAGCAAACTTGAAGTTTTGTGTGATTATATGTGTGTAGATATGTATAAGAAACTATAGAGTGCCAAAGACACAGTGATTCCTATTATTCTTTTTAAATATACTGTTGATGGAAATGTAAACTGGTGCAAACACTGTGGGAAACAACATGGGGCTTCCTCATAAAAATAGATCTACCTTATGATCCAGGAATTTCAATTCTGGTTATTTGTCTGAAGAAAAGAAAAATACTAATTCAAAAAGATACATGCATGATTATTTACAATAGCCAAGATAGGAAAAAACCTAAGCCTATAAATAGATAAATAAAGAAAATATGCTATATCTTATTTACTATAAATATATAATATAAATATACTATATTTTACTATACACACATACATTTCACTTCGGTTTAGTATATAGCTTTCCTCGGAAATATTTGCTTCTACTATTCTTATGATATAACAGAATAAGAATTTGCAGTATAATAGAGTACAGCACTAGAATCAAGATATTTAAATTTAACCCTGCTCTTTCATCTGTTATCTGTGATATTTAACTCTATATACAACATTATACACAATGCCTGTTACATTGTATATCTCAGATTGTATTGACTGAATAGATTGTTAATGTTCCACATTTTAGTTCCTTAATTTATGAGAAGTACATTTTTATTTAAAGATTGCTGTGTGAATAAACTAGATAATGAATATAAATTAAATATCTATAGAGTGGCGAAAGTTGAGTAACCAGTCACTAACCATTGTTACTGTTATAGTTATCTAAATTAATCATATGGGCGATTTACCCAAGGAATGAGGCAGATATAAAGCTATAACAAAGGAAAAGCTTCTTTAGATGTTACCTTTGGAGGCATTTGATATATATTAAAAATTCATGAGTTAATTATTGAAAACTCATCCTAAAACCAGTCTGTACTCAAACCATCAGTCATTTCCCATCTTGAATCACTAGCCTTCACTACATTCTCCATTAAACTTTTTTCTTAGTTAACTTGTTGTTTAATTATCTATTGATCATCTGTTTTGATCTTGACTCTATACTAGATACTGATAATGTACTGTGAAACTAACTATTCCTACCTTTTGGGCTCTTCCTGCTTATTAAGAAATACAGAGGTTAAGCAATAGATCAATGAATTAAATGTAAATTTAAAGTGTGCTAAGTACTACAGTGACACAATATATAGGGTTCTATGAAAAGGTAAAAATACAAATAAGAGAAATTGTTCTTGCCCAAAAAACACACAGCAAGTGAGTAATGGAGTTTTACTCTCAATGTTATGATTCCAGTAGTCACATTGTTTCTGCCATATTAGGCTCCCTTTCTCCATACCTTTAAATTAAATTTTGCCATTAACTTTTTAAATATACTTCTAGATTACTTACTTAGTATGGAATTATTTCTTTTTATTCTGACTTTTTTTTACAAGTGTTTTCTTTATATTAACAAAGGGTTATTAATCTTGATTTTTCTTGGAATACTTGTTTGTTTTAAATTCAAACAATATTTTATTTTTTATTTTCTAAGTTTTTATTTATTTGACACAGAGAGAGAGGGAGAGAGAGAGCACAAGCAGGGGGAACAGCAGAGGGAGAAGGAGAAACAGGCTTCCCAATGAGCAAGGAGCCTGATGTGGGGCTCAATTCCAGGGTCCTGGAATCATGACCTGAGCACAAGACAGAGCTTAATGACTGATGCCCTTTAACAAGATTTTAAAAAGTAATTCTATATCCACTCTATTTAAAAAAAAAAAGCAAATTTCAGGAAAAGACGTGGAGAAAATATAAATGCGTGTTACTAAATGAAAGGGTCAATCTGAAAAGGCTACATACCACATGATTCCAACAAGATGACATTCCGGAAAAATGTAAAACCCTGGAGGTTGAGGGTAGGAGCGAAGGAGAAAGAGGGTAGTTAAAAACACTCTGTATGATAATATATTGATGAACACATGCCATTACGCATTTGTCCAAATCCACAAATGTACAACACCAAGAATGACATCTAATATAAACATGGACTTTGAGCAATTAAGATGTGTTGGTGTAGATTCATTGATCGTAACAAATGTACCACTTATGTGGGGGATATTCATAGTGAGCAAACTGCCCATGTGTTAGGGCAAAGAGTCTAAGGGAAATCTTTGTACCTTCCTCTTAATCTTGCTATGAACCCAAAACTGCTTTAAATGTCTTTTAAAATAATCTCCATTTTGGGCAATTGCATGAACTTAATGACACCACTGGAGGTTTAATAACTGCTTGGGATATTGCCTTCTGGTGTGTTGTTGTCACCACAGGAGAAAGACAGGGTGACCACCTTGAGAGAGAGAACAGAGAGAGAAAGAAAGCTGCAGATAGGCCAGCTGTCCCGGATGAGCTACTTTTCAGTTAACCTCACAGTTGAAGGCAATCATAGCCAAAAGCTCATGTGGGAACTGCAAAAGAACCCAAACTAACTCACAAAATTGTGAGAAATAGTACATTATTGTTTTAAGCCACTAAGTTTTGAGGGTAATTTGTTATACAGAAAAGAGTAACTGAAACAAACACACATGTAGCAAATTCCTCAAATATTGTTTGATCATATTGAAAACGACATTTCAAATATTTTGTTAATTTTCAAACCATGCCAAGCAATTAATATTTTTTGTAATATTGTTTATTTTTTTCAGTGTTCCAAGATTCATTGTTTATGCACCGCACTCAGTGCTCAAGCAATGCTTGCCCTCCTTAATCTTTTAACATTCCCATTTTTTCCCCAGAGGAATAGATTGCAGAAGAACAACAAAATTTAGTAATTTCTACTTAGCTAATGACTTCCATTTAAATCATCATTAAATAAGTTTCAAGATCATTATCCATAAACTTTCAGTGCAGTTAGGAAAATTCACAAATGTTCAACGTAATTCTGAAAACTGTGAAAACTCATTAAAGTTTATTGAGCAATTGGAAGCTTCTTGAAGGAACAGGAAAGCTTTTGTTCCTCTTAGTGTCCACTAGTATAATGGCAAGCTCATGTTACATAGTGAGGAATTGTATAACATAACATGAGTGAGTATCTGCCCTAGGAACTTTCATGTGCAGAATTTCATGAAATTAAAGAATGAAAGTTCTCAGAATAGAGGCTTACTCTTGATAGCCATGCAAAAAAAATGTAGTAATATCTGATTATTTTTAAACATTATTTGAACTGGATAAATGACATAATGTTTATAAAATTGTAAGTTTTCTAGGCTTTTGTTAGTTTCATTTGGGGGGGTTGGTTTTCTTTTTTTAACTATTTCTCCACAAATTCCTATAAAAAGTGATGTTGCTCATATTTATGATGGATTCACTAGCTATTAGCAGAACACATTTACAGATTTTAGTCCTACACAGCTTATATCAACTAAACTTCTTATTTATTAACGTGGTCAAACAAATTTCTGGGTTTTTGTAGGTAGTGTACATACAAATTTTATTTATCATTTCTTGAATATCTTGTAATAATACAATGCAGGATTCTGCATGATGTTTTCCAGTTAGATTTTTCATACTGGATGACTTTTTAAAGCCCTTCATCCTTTGCATACTTGGCTTCTCTAACATAAACATAAATTTAATAAATATCAAAGTGTATAGATATAACTTATTATTATAAAATTATTTTTAATTATTACAAAGTTGTTTTATAAATGTGTAAATCATTATAGAATAATTCATTCAAGCAGCTCTTGCAGTTTGTAACATGATAATAAGAGCTGATACCTACATTTTAATTTCCACATAATCAGTGTTTTACAAATACTTCACTTATTTATTAATTTAATCTTCACAACAACCCTTTAGTTAAGGAATGGATTATCCTTATTTTAAAAATGAAAAACAAAAGCTCTGATACAGAGGGTTTGTGTAACCTCCTTAAAGATGGAGTAGTAAAGTTAGAAACTGAACCCAGGCAAACTGAGTTGTCTTCTGTTTTAAGCAGTTTGGTAAACACTCAGGGAAATAGAGGAGAACTGCAATATAGTTTTTTTAAGTTTAAAGGGTCAGGGAGACAAGCATTTACGCTTAATGAATATGAAAATTGCATACATAAAAGAAAGTATTATGTTTAATGCTAGGATGTGTGGTAGACAGGATAACAAATTATTTTCATTGGAATTAAGCCACAGCATTTCTTTTACATATATGAACTCTAACACCTACAACAATCCTATGAGATAGATAAAATTATCAACTTTTAATAAGTGAAGAAATTGAAGTCCAAAGTATAAGTAATTTACCCAGGGCTAAACAGTTAGTAAGAGATGATGTTGGTGTCTAAGCTTTCATCTGTGTATCTTAGAGTATATGTTCCCTTATTATAGCACACAGAAGAGAGAAACATAATAAAAGGAGGCCTAGATAAAGATGGGCTGGGGGTTTTCCTTGGTCTTAAACCTGAAGAAGTTATAATAGGTTCAAAAGAGAGATAAGGGCATTTCAGAAAAATAGGGAATTTGAAAGCCGGGCTGAGGAGTAGAGATAGGTACTGGAAATTTGTGAAGAGGGGGATGAGGCTTAATCAGGTTTTTAAAAAATAGACTAGTCGGGGCGCCTGGGTGGCTCAGTGGGTTAAGCCGCTGCCTTCGGCTCAGGTCATGATCTCAGGGTCCTGGGATCGAGTCCCACATCGGGCTCTCTGCTCAGCAGGGAGCCTGCTTCCCTCTCTCTCTCTGCCTGCCTCTCTGTCTACTGTGATCTCTCTCTGTCAAATAAATAAATAAAATATTAAAAAATAGACTAGTCTAGATTATATTGACTCTATTTGAGCAAAGAAGTCAGCAAAAAGACTCTAGACTAGCGAATTAATAGGCAAGAGATCTTTGGTGTCAGAAACAGTAAGGAAAGGTATGGACATATAAATTACATTCATCCTGATAAAACCTTACTTCAATAAAGCACTTTGCAAATGCACATTCATATAATACACAGACCAGATAGACTGACTGAACATAAAAGTAAAAGAGAATAATAAAAACTGGATTATTTTCAAGTTAAGTTTAAATATTTATTACCTACAAGCTGGTAGTGACTGAAATAAATAAATTTGAAGGAGAAAATAACTTGTGAGTAAAAGTGATAAACTTATTGAGATTGAGGTGATATTGAGATTGAGGTAATATTGAGATAACCAAGTGAAAAATATTAAAAAAAAATACAGAGACTTTTAACCAGATTCAGGAAAACTGACACAACCTAATCATATCCATAGCATCTTCTCCAAAATTCAGGTCGTACCAAAAAATCCCGTAGATGGAGAATAATATGCACCCAAACTTCAGAAATGTCCACAGCTAAAATGTGGGAAGAAAGTCAACGATGGAAACTGTGTAAGAAAAATCTGAGAGGCAGGGAGGAAACCTGAATAGGGTACCATCACAGGAATCATGAATATGAGGCTTCTGTAAATCCTATGGATTATTTTAAAATGGAAGGAAAGTCCTTTGAACTGGATATCAACTAAATAATTTTACTTCTGAAAATGGAAAAAAAAATTGGATGGATAGGTGGAGAACACTGTCTATTTTTTTTTTAGTTAATCTCTATCATCCAGTGATGTCTGGATTCTTTGAGGGTAGAATGTGAGGACAGCAATATATAATATAAAGGATCTAAAATTATCTTTTTCCATTTTGGAAATACAGTTCAATATGTCAAGATGCACTAGTACTAAGTACTTAGTAAATTTTTGTTACTAAAGGTATAATATATTAAAAAAAAAACAACTCGAACCATTCTTGTGCAGACAGAATTAAAACTCACTAAGAAAAGAAAAAAATGAAGGAAACCAATCTTTATTGAGCAGGGGCTATTTTCTAGGCACTATGAACATTTTTGAAGAATTGTTAGAGAAATATAAAGTGGTATTTATTAAAAACTTATTGTTATTGGGGCACCTGGGTGGCTCAGTGGGTTAAAGCCTCTGCCTTCAGCTCAGGTCATGATCCCAGGGTCCTGGGATCGAGCCCCGCATAGGGCTCTCTGCCCGGCGGAGGGCCTGCTTCCTTTCCTCTCTCTCTGTCTGCCTCTCTGCCTACTTGTAATCTCTGTCTGTCAAATAAATAAATAAAAAATCTTAAAAAAAAAACGTATTGTTATTAATGCCATGACTAATACCATATCTTATTAGTTTCAGGAAAACTGAACTTAATAATAAAATAAGGGAAAAAATATATATGGTATTATTACCCTGCAAGGTAGGAAAATTGAACCTTGAACTGTAAAGCAAATTAACTAATTATTTTCTGATTAAGTTCTGGCATATTAATAGTAAGACACATATATAAAATGAAGAGAAAACTATATTAATTATCAAGCATCAATAGTGATAGCTTTGCTTTATGAATATTTACAGGAAAAAAAGAGGGAATAGATTTGACTATGTTAAAGCAAAATGTTCTTTAAAGATTATATTAAAGATCCCAGAGATATACCTTCACTTTAAGCGCGCGCACACACACACACACACACAATCACATGCTTCTCTGGATGGAATAAAACTGAATTTTACATGCCTTTGTTTCAAGATATTTGAATTTCTAAGCAATTTATATATGCAATTCAGATGATCCAAACTTCTCACATTTCTTTTTCTATACTCTTTCAATCTTGGATACAAGCTCATCTTAAATAGTATTCTTTTTTTTTTTTTTTTTAAGATTTTATTTATTTATTTGACAGAGAGAGAAAGATGAAGGTTGTGAGAGCACAAGTATAGAGAGTTGCAGAGGGAGAGGGAGAAGTAGTGTCCCTACAGAATAGGGAGCCTGACTTTGGGGGTCAATCCCAGAACCCTGGGATCATGACCTGAACTGAATTCAGATGCTTGACCAACTGAAACACCCAGTTTTCTTTTCTTTTTTTCTTCTTTTCTTTCTTTCTTTCTTTTTTTTTTTTTGGTTAAATACTCAACAAAACCTTAAAAATCAAATCAAAAGATTAAAATATGTATGGGTTTTTAAATGATCCTAATATTTCAAATGTAAATATTAGACAAAAAACAGATATGTGTATATAGGTAAATAAATATACATATGCAAACCAAATATATGGTTGTGTATATCTATATCTGTATCTACATTCATCCTTTTGGGATGTTTATTCGGAATAAGGTAAAGGTGATGCATTTAGATAGGCACAATACTTCCCTCTGAAGTATTGTGGAGATAAATAAACAATACATTTCATACAGGGTAGACAACCATTGAAGAAGAGTATATTAGGTGTTTTCACATACTTTCTCACTAGTAAGGGCACAGTAAGAGTAAAATGATAAGATTAAGCATCTCAATTCTTCACTTGTTTCCCACACAAGCACTGTCTTTTATTACCATAAAAAACACTTGTTTATTTTTAATTATTAATATACAGTGTCATATGAGTTTTAGGTGTACAATGATTACATAATTATATATATTACCTACCCAGTCCTCAGTATGATGTGTACTCTTAATCCCCCTCACCTATTTCACCCATCCTCCCCAGCCTCCTCCCCTCTGTCATCCACCAGTGTGTTATCAATATTTAAGAATCTGATTGGGGCACATATTGCATGGAGCACTGGGTGTGGTGCAAAAACAATGAATACTGTTAGGCTGAAAATAAATTAAAAAAAAAAAAGTTCAAAAAAAATCTGATTTTTTTTTAATTTTATTTATTTATTTGACAGAGATCACAAGTAGGCAAAGAGGTAGGCAGAGAGAGAGAGGAGGAAGCAGGCTTCCCGCTGAGCGAAAGCCTGATGCAGGGCTCAATCCCAGGACCCTGGGATCATGACCCGAGCTGAAGGCAGAGGCTTTAACCCACTGAGCCAAGAATCTGATTTTTTGAAATAAAAGTAAGGCATCTGCTTTTTGTACAACTCAACACCAAAAAAATGAATAATCCAATTAAAAATGAGTAGAAGACATGAGTGTTTTTCCAAAGAAAACATAGATGGTCAATAGACACTTGAAAAGATGTTCAACATCACTAATCATCAGGGAAATGAAAATCAAAAACACAATGAGATATAACGTCATACCTGTCAGGATGCTTAAAATCAAAACCACAAGAAATAACAACTGTTGGCAAGGATGTGGATAAAAAGGAACCCTCATACTCTGTCAAAGAATGCTAAATGGTTTAGCCGTTGTGGAAAACAGTATGGAATTTCCTCAAAAGATTTAAATTGAATTAGAATATGGCCCAGTAATTCTACTATTGGGTATTTACCCAGAGAAAATTAAAATTAAATTAAACTAAATTAAAATAAAAATTAAAACCCTAATTTGAAAAGATATATGTGACTCCATTTATTGTATTTTGTTTTTTCCAATAGCCACAATATGGAAGCAACCACGTATTTATCCATAGGTAATGGACAAAGAAGACATGATTTCATATATATATATGGAATATTACTCAGCCATAAGAAGAATTGAAGTCTTCCCATTTGCAACAGCATGAATGGATATAGAAGCTATAATACTGAGTAAAATAAGTCAGAGAAAGAAAAATACTGTATGACTTCATTCATATGTGGAATTTAAGGAACAAAGAAAATGAACAAAGGAAAAAGAAGACAGAATAGACTGAAAAATTCTTGTTAGACCCCACAACATCACTTAGCCCTCATACTTTGCTTCTTTATTATTTTCTTAATTTTCAGTACTGTTTTCTGACAAATAGATAACTTCTGACTTTACAGGAAATTCTCTGTAGTGAATAAAGTGTAGTGAATAAAGTATTTTAATAAATTTGTTTAAAAGTTAAATATAATGCTGTAAATATTCACTCTCTTTTATGTTCCAAATTGGATAAACTTTAATATTACTGACAGTCCTATCTGTATCAGACTGAGAAAATGAATGATCCATAAACAAGTATTCCAAGTACAATATTTAGCTCACCAGACAATGATACATTTCCTAGAGAACCGCCCAATATAATGCTATTTTAATTTTTTTAATCTATGTAGTACTTACTCATGAAAGTTTCTATCTATGCATTACATGCATAAGAGACATAAACTGTCTCTTTTGAAAGAACACATTTCTATTTTATAAATTTACAATTCTCAAGTCTCTTACAAATGAGAAATGACATTGATTTGCATTTATCTTGCAGTTCTGATTTTAACTGTCTGCAAAAACTGACTTGTGATGTAATTACAAAGTTTATGTCAAAATGTCATCAAAATGTACACAGGCTACCCACTATTAAAAAAAAACACTTTTTTAATGTTTACATTATAAAACATCAATAACAACAATTTGAGACTATGCAGTGTCTTTTTGAATAATTCACCACAAATGCATACTGAGATAAAAGGAAAAAGGCCAGCAGCTAATCTTTCTTGAATAACTTGTAATTCAGATCCATGAGTGTTAGATTCAAATAAATATTTCCATGTTTTCATTTGTTTGAGCATTTCGATGAGTAGACAAGACATTTTTTTGTGCAAAAAGCTACCAGTGACTTTAATCATCACCTTCTTCTTCCCATCTATTAACTGTGTCTATATATATTTTTTTTCATTTTCAAAGCATTCTTTTATGAATTACTTTATCAGTTCATTCAATTATTGAACTTACTATATTAGTGGCACAATCCTAGACACAATAGAGGAATAAAAATTGGGGGGAAGTCTTAACATCTTATATAGGCAATGAGAAATATGTAAGACTAGTCGCTCATAATGCCAACACATAGATCAAGCCCTTCCTGCCACCTCAAGCTCTGGCCAATATCAAGAAGTTATGGTTTATACTACTTGGTTCATTGACTTGGTCCCAGGCCACTGACTTCTCATCACTACCGCTTATACTCTCTTCCCCCTACTTACCCTTTACCACAGAGGCTTGAAATGCAGGAGTTCAGTGTTTTTGTTTTGTTTTTGTTTTTGCTTTTTCAATTGGAGATAGGAATAGGCAAAGGGGAAGAAGCTAAAGCTTAAATTTCACGAATTCAAAAAAAAATGATTTTGAATGTCTTTTGTCTAACCTCTATTTTAGGTATCATATTCATATAATAATTACACACAAGCATACACTGACACAGTCACAACAAATATTAGAGATTAAAGTAAAAGGGAATAACAGAAGAACCCATTGAGCTCTGTTCCAATAATATCTACAAAACTCTGACATGGGTACCCTTAAACAATAACCCCATTAGCTCCATAGTTCCAATAGCCTAAATGAGTCCAAAACTTGCCACAAAACAAGGCTAGCAAGTTATGTACATAAATAATGACAATATGAAGAAACTGTGGAAATGCCATTAAAGGAGAAAAATTCTAATTAGGATGATCAGGTAATAACCCTAGAGGAGATACTAGCTGGCCTACCATTTGATGGAGAGATAGCACAGTGTTTTCCTGAAATCAGCTGAGAAATAGGGAGGCAGACTAAACAAAATCTCAATTTGATAGTCCAGTTGGGTGGAGTATTGATGGAAAAGTATGTGGGGTCATATCTCAAGAGAAATTAAAAATGATTTTAGAGGGGTGCCTGGTGGCTCAGTAGGTTAACTGATGCCTTCTTCTCAGGTTATGATCCCTGAGTCCTAGGATCTAGGCTTCATCGGGCTTCCTGCAAAGCAGGGAGTCTGATTCTCCCTCCTGTTCTCCCCCTCCCCCTGCTCTCTCTCTCTCTCTCTCAAATAAATAAAATCTTTTAAGAAATGATTTTAAAGATTTTATACTTTTCCTGGGAATATGTTTTTTAAAAAAAAGCAGTTCAGAATCAAGATGTGAAATTATCAAAGTGTGTCATAGTTTTTAATATAGTCAAGATTTCTTCTGCTGATACTCAAGTGTTTGATTCTCTCTAAATTTTACAACTTAGGGGCGCCTGAATGGCTCAGTGGATTAAGCCTCTGCCTTTGACTCAGGTCATGATCTCAGGGACCTGGGATCAAGCCATCAGGTTCTCTGCTCAGCAGGTAGCCTCCTTCCCCGTCTCTCTCTGCCTGCCTCTCTGCCTACTTGTGATCTCTCTTTCTCTGTCAAATAAATGAATAAAATCTTTAAAAAAATTAAATTTTACAACTTAATTTCTTGAGAAGACAATCTGAATGGCTTAGCTCACATTTTGTGTCAAGCTCTGAAAAGTTACTTCGACTCACCTGAATCCAATCAACAGTATCAAAAGGAAGATTTTAGTTTAAGGCTCCCCTATTAAAGAGGGCCTGAAGATTTGGCAGGTTCAAGTTGGAGGAATTTTGGGCTATGCCAGAACATTATTCACATGTCCAGTGAAAGTCGCAAGAGACAACATTAGATGTTACATATTAGTATGGGAGAGAGTCATAGTTGAGATATTCTAGAAAGTTCTAGGGAAGACATACACAAAGATTAGGACAAACTAGTCTCTGCTTGATGCCAGAGATCATTTTATTTTTTGTATAAAGTTATGCTTAAAAGAAGAAGAGAACTCTGCATACAAGTTTTTAAAATAGGATGAAAAAGATAACCAGACTGATATGTTTTAACTTGAAGCTTCCCTCAATACTTTGATGCCTTTTTGGGAGAGTCAGTGAAAAGCATCATTTATAAATTGATTGTGTAGAAAGCATAGGAATTACAAAACTTAGAATAACTCATCAAAGGCAAAATATTGTCTTTCTTACTCTGCTGTAATATTGATCTATGTAGTACAAAAGGGTACAAGTGATTCATCATAATCTGCATTTTCTTTCTCTTTTGAACTTATAGCTAACTATATCAAATTCTAGCCAATGAATTGCGATTTCCAGGCCTACATATATCTGATTCCCTTCTACTACCAAACTTGCTTCTCCAGGTTTTTCCCTTTTTTGCTGATCTTTCCAAGATCTTCACTTCACTTTACCAAATATGAAGCATAAAGAAAAAGAAAAAAGACTTTAAATTTTCAGGTTTAAGTAACCAAACAAAGTAGTAAGTTATTTGTCCAAATAGGTATATGACAAGCAATTGTGAACATCCATGGAGAAAGCACAGTAAATCAGAAAAACTAAGTTGCCTACTCATGTTAGGTATAATGGTATACAAATATTCCCCCAATAACATTTTTAAATAAATAGATCTCTCAATTACAGGGGTCCAACCTAAGAAAACAAGAAACTGTGTTTTATGTTCAAACAAAACAGTTTAGATTTTAAATGTTAGTAATAATTTCAGTTGCCATTTCAGTTGCACAAGAAGTCATTAACTTAATAAGGAATTTCAACAGAAAAACATATCCCTTTTAACTCAGCAGTCTCCCAATAAACCTAATTCACTAAAAATTAGCTCCTGTAATTTATAAGAGCACTTATCAAGATGAATCACTTCTAGATGTAATTATCCTCATTTATTGAAAGTTATGGTACAAAAAAAATATGAAGGAAACTTTTTTTTTTAACTGAAGGAAATTTGTTGGAGAGAATTAAATCCTCAGCAGAACCATGAAAAATGAATGCATTCATTGCTGTATTCAATCATTTTAATGGTTTAATATTTGTTCTTTTTCTAATTTATATGAATTAGCTACAATTGTTATATATATTTTATTTTTCATTCCACCCACATCTGTATTGATCAAAATGTTTTGTATACTTTAAAAATTCTATTCCAAATGCCAGTGCATTTCCTTGTATAAACCGATTTTAAAATCAAGCAAGCAAAAGCATGATACATATATCTTATCTATACCTGAATATATATAAACACATATTTAGATTTAGATACAAGTGTGCAATGTTATTAAATGTTAAATACTTGGCAAATTTAATCAGGCATATATAAATACTGAAATCCTAAATTTTATCTTAACATTTCTGTAAATCGAAAGTGTGTATTCAGTCCCTAAATCTTCACTATATATGGTGGCCTACACATCTACAGAAACTAGCTCTAATCTAACACTTGATTGCACCTCTCCTCAGCCTCAACATTCTGTGCTATAGCCCTACTCATCTTCTCTTAGTTTCTTGAGTTCATAGAACTTCTTTTGGCTTTTGGAATTTTTTTTTTTTTTTAAGATTTTTATTTATTCAGGGACAGAGAGAGATTACAAGTAGGCAGAGAAGCAGGCAGAGAGAGAGAAGGGGGGGAAGCAGGCTCCCTGCTGAGCAGAGAGCCCGATGCGGGACTTGATCCCAGGACCCTGAGATCATGACCTGAGCTGAAGGCAGAGGCTTAACCCACTGAGCCACCCAGGCGTACCTGGCTTTTGGAGTCTTAATGCAAGCTAATTTCTCTCCCTTGGATATTCTTTATGCAAATTTCACATGTCTAATCCTTATCATTTAAGTCACTCTATGTAAAATACAGACTTCTACCATATCACCATCAACCCCATTTCTCTCTACATTTGTATTTCATAGTGCTTATTACAATCATAAATTATTTAACTTATGATATGGATTATTTAACTTATAATACATATATGTTTATTATTTATTTTGTTCACTACCTATAATCAGTTCAGTGGAGCTTCATTACAATTAAAGCCCTCACAGTGTTTCCATTTTTCTTGGAGGGATGTCCAAGGGTGGAATTTCTGGATCATATGGTAGTCCTGTTCTTGGATTTTTTTGAGTGGCCTCTATGCTGTTTTTCATAGTGGCTATACTGGTTTGCATTGTGGTCAACAGTGCACAGCAGTTTCCTTTTCTTCACATCCTTGCCAATACATGTTTCTTATCTTTTTGATTATAGTCACTCTGGCAGATGTGAAATGATATGATGGTTTTGGTTTGCATTTCCCTAATGATTGGTGATGTTGAACATCTTACCATGTGTCTGTTGGCCATCTCTGTGTTTGCTAAGTGTCCACTGATGGACAAATGAATAAAGAAAATCACACACAGACACAGACAAACAGGAATACTACTCATCCATGAAAAAGAGAATGTAATTTTGCCACTTATAACAACATGGATGGACTTTGAGGACATTATGATAAGTGACATAAGTTAAAGAAAGACAAATACCATATGATTTCACTTATATGTGGAACCAAAACAAGGAAATCAAAACCAAACAAACCAAACAAACCAACCAAGCTTATAAAGGGGGCTTGACAAAATAAGTAAAGGGAGTCAAAGGGTACAAACTCCAGTTATAAAATAAATAACATGGGAATATAGTATATGGTGTGGTGACTATAGTTAATAATATTGTATTGTATATTTGAAAGTCATTAATAGATTAAATCTGAAAAATTCTCATAAGAAGAAAAAAATTTTATGTAACAGATGTTAACTAGACTATTGTGGTTATCATTTGGCAGTATATACAAATATCTAGTCATGTCATATGCCTAAAAATAATAAAACACCAATATGAATAATGCAATATTTTTCTAATTTAAAAAAAGTTCTCACAGACTATATTTTGACATTGTGTATAAGGGTTAACAATCTCTAAAACATAACAGTTAATATATAATATTTATTTATGATGAAATGCCAGAGGCATAAGTATATTTTTATATACATTAAAAAATTCTGGATTGATACATAAAAATGTGTAGTTAACTATGACATTGAGTGTGGAGCCTCAATGGATAAAGCTTCAGGGCTTTAGAAGAAAATATATCAGAATATATATTTTTTAAAATATTTTTATTTTTTTACTTTTTAGAGTATATATTTTTAATTTAAAAAACTTTTTATTTTTTTAAAGATTTATTTATTAATTCCAGAGAGAGACAGCACACAGAGAGGGTCAAAGGAAGGGGACATGATAGAATTCCAAGCAGACTCCCAACTGAGCAAAAAGCCCAATGAAGTGTTCTATCTCACAACCCTCAGATACCTGAACTGAAACCAAGAGTCAGATACTTAACAACTGAGCCACGCCGGGGCCCCAATATTTTTATTTTAAAGCATGCTAGTACATAATTTTTAAAATTTTTATTTATTTCAGAAATTTATTTATTTTATCCAGAAATTGAATAAATGAAATGAACTTTTAAAAGTTCTTTTAAATTTTGTCTGGTCCCAGGAATTCAGCCAGATAATTATCAAACCACTCTGAACACCTAAAAACTCAACAGGAGATCGAAGAAAAGAATAGTAGCAATTCTATGAACAGAAACGTGATCACTTTCTGGAAGGTAGGACTTGCAGAGAAGTGAATCTGAGGCGATATAAACCGTGGGGCTCCCAGCAAGTGGTAGAGCAGCAGAGCACAAAATCGGAACTTTTAGAAGTCTGCTCCACTGGGGGATGTTGCTCCAGAGGCTAAACAGGGGATGAAGCCCTCTCTGGGACAGTGTGGTCTCAGGACCCTCAAGATCACAGAAAGACTGGGGGTGCCTGAATGTGGCAGAGCTCCTAGGTATTAGAGTGGGGAAGCTGAATGCAAAGACAGAGTCATGGAGTGGACTCGCAGCTCAGGGTTGCCATAAACCATGACTCCTGGCACAGTTGGGCCACTGCTTTTTGAGCAGGGACCCCACAAGTGGCAAATCTGGAGAGATCCCCCCTTCCTCCGCCAGGAGGAGCAGCATGGGAGTGTGTTTCAGGATTGTAGACTCCAAATGGGGTATGTTCCAGAGATAGCAACACTGGGTCGCTGGCCAGGTGAGCTTGGAGTGTGGCCATAAACCAGGAAGAAAGGTGTGATTGACTGCTTTTCTCTGAGGGCTAACTGAAGAGGGGGCCTCTGAGCTCTTGACTCCTCTGGGGCTAGAGATTAGGAGGCTGCCATCTTCATTCTCATCCTGCAAAGCTGTATGGAAAGCTTTCAGGGAAAAAAAACAGATGACTTAGCCTTGCCTCTGGCAAGAGCAGTACAATTCCATCTGGGGTAAAGACATTTAAGAATTACTGCAAGAGGCCCCTCCTTGAAAAGATAAGCAAGAACATCCAGCCAAGATCAAGTTTACTGATCAATGAGAACAGCAAAAACACCTGCACTAGAGGTATATAGCACATAGAATTCATGGCTTTTTTCCCGTTATTCTTTAGTCTTTCAAAGTTACATTTTTGTTATTTTTTCTTTTTCTATTTTTTAAAAAAAATTGTTCTCTTTCCTATTTTAACCTATTTTTACTATTTTATCTTATGAATACCTTTTAATTTTTTTAATTCTTATTTTTATAGTCATAGTCTATCCCTTCAATGTATTTAAACTTATTTTTTGAATACATATAAGTTTCTCTTTCTTTAAAATTTTGGGATAGAGTTTTCATCTAACAGACTAAAATATAACCTAAATCTAGAATATGGCTTTGTTCTAGTCTCCAGCCTGATCACATTCTCTCTCTCTTTTTTTTTCTTTTGTCTCTTTTTTTAACCAACTTCTTATCAATTCCTTTTTTAATTTTTTTTTAAATTTTCATCTTTATAGTCATATTCATCCCTTCATTGCGTGTACTCTTGTTTTTTTGTATATATAAAATTTGGGAGACAGTTTCTTCTAACAGACCAAATATACCCCAAATCAAGTGTGTGGCTCTTTTCTATTCACCAGCCTAATCATGTGTGTGTATGTGTGTGTGTGTGTGTGTGTGTGTGTGTGTGTGTGTATAATTTTCCTTTCTTCTACTGCCAGTTTTAGGTCTATTCTGATTTGTTTAGTATATTTTTCTGGGGTCATTGTTACCTTTTTAGTATTTTCTTCTCTCATTCACCTATTCTTCTCTGGACAAAATGACAAGGTGGAAAAACTCACCTCAAAAAAAGAACAAGAGGCAGTACTGACAGCTAGGTACCTAATAAATATGGACATTAGTAACAGGTCAAAACTAGAGTTCAGAATGATGATTATAAAGATGCTAGCTGTACTTCAAAAAAACATAGAAGATACTAGAGAATCTCTTTCTGGAGAAATAAAATCCCTTTCTGGAGAAATAAAAGAACTAAAATCTAACAAAACTGGAATTAAAAATAGCTATTACTGAGTTGCAGCAAAAAGAGAGAGAGAGAGAGAGAGAGAGAGAGAGTGAGAGGCTCTTACTGCTAGGATAAATGAGGCAGAAGAGAAAATTAGTGATGTAGAAGACCAAATGATGGCGAATAAAGAAGCTGAGAAAAAAAGAGATAAAGAACTACTGGATCACAAGGGGACAATTTGAGAGATAAGTGATGCCATAAAATGAAACAATATTATAATAGCTGGGATCCCAGAAGAATAAGGAAAAGAGAAGGAGGCAGAAGGTATATTGGAGCATATTATAAAAGAGAAATTCCATAATTTGGGGAAGGAAACTAGCATTAAAGTTCAGGAGGCACAGAACCTCAAAGTCAGTAAAAAATAGGTCCACACTCCATCATCTAATAGTAAAACTGAAAAGTCTCAGAAACAAAGAGAAACTCCTGAGAACAACTTGGGATAAGAGGTCTGTAACCTACAATGGTAGAAATATTAGACTGGCAGCAGACCTATTCACAGAGGCCTGACAGGGCAGAAAGTCTGGCATGATATATTCAGAGCACAAAATGAGAAAAATATGCAGCCAAGAATATTATATCCAGCTAGGCTGTCCCTGAAAAAAGAAGGAGAAATAAAAAGCTCCCAGGACAAACAAAAACTAAAAGAATTTGCAAACTCCAAACCAGCCCTACATGAAATATTGATAGGGGTCTTCTAAACAAAGATAGAGCCTAAAATTAACAGACCAGAAAGGAACAGAGACAGTATACAGTAACAGTCACCTTACAGGTAATACAATAGCACTGAATTCATATCTTTCAATATAGTTGCCCTGAATGTAAATGGGCTAAATGCCCCCATCAAAAAACACAGGGTATCAGAATGGATTAAAAAACAAGACCTATCTATATGCTTTCTGCAAGAAACTCATTTTAGACCCAAAGACATCCCAGATTGAAAGGGAGGGGGCAGAAAACAATTTACCATGCTAATGGACATCAAAAGAAAGCTGGTGTGGCAATTCTTATATCAGACAAATTAGATTCTAAGCCAAAAACTGTAATAAGACATGAGGAAGGACACTATATCATACTCAAAGTGTCTATCCAACAAGAAGGTCTAATAATTTTATATATCTATGCCCCTAACATGGGAGCAGCCAATTATATAAACCAATTAATAACAAAATCAAAGAAAAACATCAACAATAATACAATAATAGTAGGGGACTTTAACACCCCTCACTGAAATGGACAGATCATCTAAATAAAAGAGCAGCAAGGGAATAAAGACTGTAAATGACACACTAGACCAGATAGACATCACAGATATATTCAGGACATTCCATCCCAAAGCAATAGAATACACATTCTTCTCTAGTGAACATAGAGCATTTTCTAGAATAGATCACATCCTGGGCCAAAATTCAGGTGCCAACCAGTACCAAAAGTTTAGGATCATTCCCTGCACATTTTCAATGCTTTGAAACTAGAACTTAACCACAAAAGGAAAGTTGGAAAGAACTCAAATACATGAAAGCTAAAGAGCACCCTATTAAAGAATGAATGGGCCAACCAGGAAATTAAAGAAGAATTTTAAAAATTCAGGAAACAAATGAAAATGAAAACACAACTGTTCAAAATATTTGGGACATAGCAAAGGCAGTCCTGAGAGGAAAATATATAGCAATACAAGCTTTTTTCAAGAAACAAGAAAGGTCTCATGTACACAACCTAATCCTACACCTAAAGGAGCTGGAGAAAAAACAGCAAAGAAAGCCTAAACCCTGTAGGAGAAGAGAAATAATAAAGATAAGAGCAGAAAATAATGTAAGAGAAACCAAAAGAACAGTAGAACAAATCAACAAAACCAGGAGATGGTTTTTTGAAAGAATTAATAAGATTGATAAACCCCTGGCCAAATTTATCAAAAAGAAAAGAGAAAGGACACAAATTAATAAAATCATGAATGAGGGGTGCCTGGGTTGCTCAATGGGTTAATCATCTGCCTTTGACTCAGGTCTTGATCTCAGAGTCCTGGGATCAAGTCCCAGATCGGGCTCTCTGCTCAGCTGGGAATGTGCTTTCCCTTTTCTCTCTGCCTGTCTGTCTGCCCAGTTGTGATATCTATCTCCCTCTCTCTCTCTCTCTGTCAAATAAATAAACAAAATCTTAAATAAATAAATAAATAAAATCATGAATGAAAGAGGAGAGATCACAACCAACACCAAAGAAATACAAACAATTATAACAACATATTATGAGCAACTATATGCCAGCAAATTTGACAATCTGGAAGAAATGGATGCATTCCTAGAGACATATAAACTACCAAAACTGAACCAGGAAGAAATAGAAAACCTGAGCAGACCCATAACCAGTAAGGAGATTGAAGCAGTCATCAAAAATCTCCCAACAAACAAGAGCCCAGGGCCAGACAGCTTTCCAGGTGAATTCAACCAAACACTTAAAGAAGAATTGATACCTATTCTCCTAAACTTGTTCCAAAAAAATAGAAATGGAAGGTAAATTTCCAAACTCATTTTATGAGGCCAGCATCACCTTGATCCCAAAACCAGACAAAGATTTCATCAAAAAGGAGAATTACAGACCAATATCCTTGATGAATACGGATGCAAAATTTCTCACCAAAATACTAGCCAATAAGATCCAGCAGTACATTTAAAGGATTATTCACCATGACTAAGTTGGATTTATTCCTGGGCTGCAAGATTGGTTCAACATCCACAAATTAATTAAGGTGATACAATACATTAATAAAAGAAAGAACAACAACCATATGACAATCTCAATAGATGGTGAAAAACATTTGAGAAAGTACAGCATCCTCTTTTGATCAAAACTTTTCACAGTATTGGGATAGAGGGTACATACCTCAATATCATCAAAGCCATCTATGAAAAACCCACAGCAAATATCATTCTCAATGGGGAAAAACTAAGAGCTTTTCCCCTAAGGTCAGGAACATGGCAGGGCTGTCCACTATCACCACTGCTATTCAACACAGTACTAGAAGTCCTAGCTTCAGCAATCAGACAACAAAAAGAAATAAAAGGCACCAAATCAGCAAAGAAGAAGTCAAACTCTCACTCTTTGCAGATGATATGAGACTTTATGTGGAAAACCTAAAGGATTCCACTCCTAAACTGCTAGAATTCATATAGGAATTCAGTAAAGTGTCAGGATATAAAATCAATGGACAGAAATCAGTTGTATTTCTATACACCAACAAGACAGAAGAAAGAGAAATTAAGGAGCTGATCCCATTTATAATTGCACCCAAAAACCATAAGATACCTAGGAATAAATCTAAACAAAGATGCAAAGAATCTGTACTCAAAAAACTGTAGAATACTCATGAAAGGAATTGAGGAAGACACAAAGAAATGGAAAAGCATTCCATGCTCATGGATTGGAGGAACAAATATTGTTAAGATGTCTATCCTACCTAGAGCAATCTATCAAAATACCATCCATTTTTTTTTCAAAACAATGGAACAAATAGTCCTAAAATTTATATGGAACCAGAAAAGACCCTGAGTAGACAGAGGAATGTTGAAAAAGAAAGCCAAGGTTGGCAGCATCACAATTCCAGACTTCAAGCTCTATAACGAAGCTGTAATCATCAAAACAGTATGGTACTGGCACAAAAATAAACACATAGATCAGTGGAACAGAATAGAGAGCCCAGAAATGGATCCTCAACTCTATGGCCAACTAATCCTTGACAAAGCAGTAAAGAACATCTAATGGAAAAAAGTCTCTTCCACAAATACTGTTGGGAAAATTGGGCAGCCTCATGTAGAAGAATGGAACTGGACAATTTCCTTACACCAAACACAAATATAGTCTCAAAATGGTTGAAAGACTCTATTGTGGGACGGGAATCCATCTCCTTGAGGAGAACACCAGCAGCAACCTCTTTGACCTCAACTGCAACAACTTCTTCCTAGAAACATCGCCAAAGTCAAGGGAAGCAAGGGCAAAAATGAACTATTGGGACTTCATCAAGATCAAAACTTTTTCACAGCAAAGGAAACAGTCAACAAAATCATAAGACAACTGACAGAATGGGAGAAGATATTTGCAAATGACATATCAAATAAAGGTCTAGTATCCAAAATCTATAAAGAACTTATCAAACTCAACTCCCAAAGTACAAATAACCCAATCAAGAAATGGGCAGGAGACATGAACAAACATTTCTGCAAAGAAGACATCCAAATGGCCAACAGGCACATATAAGAGTGCTCAACATCATTCAGCATCAGGGAAATAAGAAATCAAAACCACGGTGAGATACCACCTCATACCAGTCAGAAAGACTAAATTAACCAGTCAGGAAAAGACAGGTGTTGGCAAGGATGCAGAGAAAGAGGAACCCTCCTACACTGTTGGTGGGAATGCAAGCTGGTGCAGCCAGTCTGGAAAACAATATGGATGTTCCTCAAAAAGTTGAAAATAGAGCTACCATACAACCCAGCAATTGCACTATTGGGTATTTGCCCTGAAGGTACAAATGTAGTGAACCAAAGGGCTGCATGCACCCAAATGTTTATAGCAGCAATGTCCACAATAGCCAACTACGGAAAGTGCCTAGATGTCCATCAAAGATAAATGGATAAAGATGTGATATATATATATATATATATATACACACACACACACACACATACACACACACACACACACACATATATATATATATATATATATATATATATATATATATGAAGTGCAGCCATTAAAAAAAACAACAAAATCTTGCCATTTGCAACGACATGGATGGAACTAGAGGGTACTAACCTAAGTGAAATAATTCAATGAGAGAAATACAATTATCGTATGATCTCACTAATATGAGGAATTTGAGAAACAAGACTAAAGATCATAGGGAAAGGAGGGGAAAATGAAGCAGGATGAAACCAGAGAGGGAGAAAAACCATGAGATTCTTAATCTCAGGAAACAAACAGGGTTGCTGGAGGGGAGGTGGGTGGGAGGGATGAGGTGGCTGGGTGATGGACATTGAAGACAGTATGTGCTATGGTGAGTGCTGTGAATTGTGTAAGACTGATGAGTCACAGACCTGTACCCCTGAAACAAGTAATACATTATATATTAAATAAATAAATAAATAAATAAATAATTAAAGCTACGTATTTATGTGTGAGAAAGAAAGAGGTGAAGGAGATGGAGAGAATAAGAGAGAAAGAAAGAAAGAACAATAAAAGAGCAGTGAAGAGATATCTGAGGGTCATTCAGGGGACACTGAATGGGAAGAGCCCAGTTTCTGAAATCAGACTGCCAGGCCCCAACTCTTATCCAACAATTACTGCCTTATAAGTCATTAAGCCTGTATCACATTCTGATTTGTATTCAGCATCTTAATTGGTAAATATGAACACTTTTTAATAGTAGATTTAAGCCTACATAAACATCAATAAATGCCATTTATTATTCAAAAATCTTAATTTTATAAAAAAATCCTGAAATATGATATAAATTATTATTTAGTATTTTCCTTATGTCCCATTAAATGTTTATTGAGTCAACTAGAAGTTGTGAACTTGAGGTATATCTAAAGGGGATCTAGAATAAATTATTTTTATTGGATTATTAACTTCTAACATAACTAAATCTTTACTTGTTTGTTAAATGTGGCACAAAAATGATGATTTGTAAGTACTTGATATGTAAACACTGTTATGCTAAGCAGCAAAAATATAATGCCATACTCCATATCAAACATGATCTCATCCATTAAAAAATTAAAAACAAATAAAAAGGTAGAAAATACACTACCATTTTAATAGTGATTGCCTCACAGTGGTAGAAATATGGGAGGTTCAGAGGTACCTAGGTGGCTCAGTAGCTAAGCATCTGCTTTCAGCTCAGGTCCTGGGACGGAGCCCTGTGTCTGGCTCCCTGCTCAGTAGGGAGCCTGCTTCTCTCTCTCCCTCTGCTGCTCCCCAACTTGTGTTCTCTCCTCTCTCTCTCTCTCTCTCTCTCTGTCAAATAAATAAATAAAATCTTAAAAAAAGAGAAATTTGAGAGGTTTTATAATTTTCTGTAGGACTTTCAATCCTTCGAATTCATTACTTTGGCTATATTTTATGATTAGCTTTAGGAAAAAGCTATATAAAATGAAAAATAATGTTTAAGCATTTTGTATTATTGATGTTACAATTAACTTTATGTAATTTAATCAGACTATTTAGAATCAGTTTTCACAATTAATTTTATCATAAAGCACATATTAATTAAACAATAATGTACAAATACAATTTTAAATTCTTATGTAAAGAAGAACCATCTTAGAAATTTATAGTAATAAACTCACATGGAATTTCCATACTAGCATTTGCAAGCTTTGTGACTATAAGGTAATTATTGAAAATCATCAACATTTATCTGGCATGCTAAGAGTGAGTTCTCTTTGTCATATACACCACTAGATCCCTGAGCCTATAAAGGCTTTTAAAATTTTTATTTTCAATTACTTACCTAAAGAATTGGTGAAACCTTTAGAGGAAAAACTCAGGCTTCACTTTTGGACATTGTAAATATGAGATATCTGTTAGGCATCCAAAAGACAAAGTTGACTAAGAAATTGGCTGTAGAAGTGAGCCCAAGTGGACAGATCAGTGCTAAGGAAGCAAATTTGGAAGTCTTTAACATTCCAACGGAATTAACACCCTGGAGGTAGAGAAAATCTCTTAGGGATAGGTGATAAATAGAAATGAAAAGGGAGGGATGCCTGAATGACTCAGTTGTTTAAGCATCCCACTCTTGATCTCTGTTCAGATTGTGATCTCAGGGTCCTGAGATTGAGCTCCTTGTGGGCTCCACATTCAGCAGGGAAAATGCTTCTCTTCCTCTCCCTTTGCTCCTTCTCCAATTCTCTTTCTAAATAAAATAAATATTGAAAAAAAAAGAAAGAAAGAAAGAAAAGAGAGCCTAGGACGAAGTCTTCAGATACTTAAACATCTCGCCAGGTGAGTATGTGAAAGAGAGTTTACAAAAAAGACTGACTAGTGAACTAAGTGGGAGTAAAGAAGAGGTGGAAGGGAGCTGTTATGAGGATTACTGTGAGGAGATAAGAAAGTGTCAAATATGAGCACTCTATAAATATAATATGATATACATAAAATTTAATATTGTCTTCATTAAATAAAGAAAAGATTTTGCCAGAAGGATTTGGAAGTGATAGTAAAGTTTTTTTTGGATAATGGGTCAGAGACCTAAATCTAGCAAGGTGGTATTTGTCAGTGATAAACACAATCATGAGAGGAATACCAATCATTATAAACAAATACAAGATGGGAAAAATGTACCTTAGCATAACATCCTGAACAAATATTGTGAAGTGACTAAGAAACATAAAGTAAGCTGTGCAAGATGTCAGGAAACTAATTAGTGGGCAGTTACAAGCTCAGTTACAGCCAAGATCATTATGTCCTACCAATCTCCTTGTGAATCTCAACACAAGTAATATAATCTCTCTGGGTCTCCATTTATTCATATGTGAAATGAGGATAATTATAGCACCTACCTACTAGTGTTCACAGTAGGAATAATTGAAGTAATATTCACAAAGTGCTTATCACAATCCCCAGCATACCTCTCAATATGTAGTAATCAAAATGATGGTCACCAGGCCAATCAGGATTCAAATCAGGTCTCTAACTCTGGGAACTTTGGTAGCATTATTATGAACTCATGTATTGGTTGAATTATAAGACTTCAGAGAACATGTTCAAACCTGAAATATCTATGAAAATTTGATAATGAGTCATTTAAAGTCAAATTTCACTTTTTTCTAATGACTATAAAATCTTGCACTGTAATTTGGAATATTTCTGTGACACACACAGACACAGAAATGTTTTATTTGTGTCTTCCCCCTGCATGTCCTCATATATAATTACATTGCCTATACGTATATGTCAATGACATGAGAATAAATGACCATTCAAGATTCTCCATGTCTATCACTCTCCAATAAAGGATGGTACCTCAATATATAAAAAACAGTGTAGGTTTGGTAATAGAACTAATCTCAATATCAAGTACTGTTAACATTAGTTGTACATTATAGACAAGTTATTTGATTAATCTGACATTAGTATTCTTCCCAGTTGTGTATCCCAGAGTAGATAATGTGCTCACCAAATATTTCATATTTTCTCTAATATTTCCAGCCCCATTTCCAGTTAAATGGATACAGTGGGCAGTGATGTGAACTGCAGAGTTTTCATTTCTAGGCTGAAGCAGACAGGGATTAGATGTGAGTTTTAGTGTAAGATCTTTGCATGTTCTCTTTCCCATTATCACTAGTGTGGAGGGCTCCTCTTAAGAGAGTAAAACCGCCAAATCCCAGAAGACTTCATACTTGAATTAGCTCATGACCAACAGCCAATAAGTCTTCTAGACCACAGCAGAATTTTCTCGAGCAAGAAATAAACTTTTGTTATTCTTAAATCACTTATTAACATTGTATTATCTATGATACCTTGACAAATGTACTTCTCATCTATGAAAAGATGATAGTTCTCTGGGGTTGCTGTAAATAGAGAGACAATGTACATAAATCTTAGATGAGCAAAGTGAGCATGTGCAAAAATAATAATTACATTGTTATTAAGAAAAAAAAACTTTTTAACTCATGTCACAGAATTGTCAAACTGTCTTTCATACAATGAAAATAATATATTTATCTTTCCAATACCACATTATAATATTCTTTCCATATACATCATTTCAAACTTTCAAAGATGTCATTGACTCTAAAAAGATGATCTCGAATCAATTGTACCAAGTTTATTTAGACCTAAGCCACATCCTTTTCAAGCATTTTGACTACTTGGTTGAGATTATATTCTTTCATCTTTTTTTTCTATTTTTTAAGATTTTTTATTTGTCTATTTAACAGAGAGAGAGATCACAAATAGGCAGAGAGGCAGGCAGAGAGAGAGGGGGAATCAAGCTCCCCGCTGAGCAGAGAGCCCAATGTGGGGCTTGATGTGGGGCTCGATCCCAGGACCCTGAGATCATGACCCGAGCCGAAGGCAGAGGTTTAACCAACTGAGCCACGCAGGCACCCCAAGATTATATTCTTTTTTAAGAGATACAGTAACTATAGTCCTGAAATTAAATATGAGATTCTATTTTAAATATTATATGGAAAATATTCTCAATTACTGACTTTGCTGAAAAAATGAGGAGTATGATATCCATTTTAATTATGAAATTTATCATAATTGTCGAAACAACATGCTAGTATAAATAAGGTTTTTGTAAATGTGTACATCATTTCCACAGCAATTTGGGGGCACCTGTTATATAGGAACAGGCTTCTAAAAATGAATAACAGAAACACAGCTGTTAAAGACAAGTGACTTTATCTCTCCAATTACTATCAGTGGAGTTTAAAAGTTCCTATTGGTAAAAACAAGGTCTTAAAACTTATTTTAATTAGAGAAGTCCCCTATGTTGAAATAAACATGACTTATTGTTATTTCTTCCACACACTTCAAAAGGTGTGAGAAAACTTGGATTATAGTAAAGTCTTCTGAGCATAGCAAAGAAAATTAAAAGCTATGCATCTTACTTTCTATTTCGTAGGACCAGAGGGAATGATTTAAATGATTTAACTTTACTTGCAATATACAATATACTGTGTACATTGTTTCATAAAACAAAACCTCCAAACCTCAGCTCACTAGACTAAAGCAGATTTACTAATCTAACTTAAGCACAGAATATAGCCAGTTTCCATACATCATTTTAGAAATGGCAAAATATTTCCAAAAGAATGAATGCTTTCTACTGTTTTATCAGTAATATGCTACATGACAAATAGGACAATGGCTTTGCATCAAAATATACTTTTTAAATTTTCTCCTAACATTGGGGAGGAAATCGAGGTTGTGGAGCCAAATCACCATATACTCCTAATCCTGCTTCATTCATCATCTTCTTTAATGAGATAATTAAAGGATAAAACAAATTAAATCATTTTTTCCATTGCCTAGCATTGTATATGTTTATATCTGGAACTTTGTGTTAGGTATGGCATTGAGTACATTATATCACTTGAATATATAACAAACCATAGTAATAATGATAACGGTATCTTCAGGCAAGTTCTATTTGATTTGCTTCCTTTCTTTCTGAAACAGACTTTCAGTTCTTTTAGTCCTGAAATCAGTAAAACCCAATATGTTTTAGGTAAGTTATAAAATAAGAGAATCCCTGTGCCATCAAACTAGGGGACATTTATAAACAATGTTTAAGTTTTGCCCCACTCCTTTTAAAATATTCTTCAAGAAACCATCTGTTCCATCATCCACAGTATGTATGGTGACAACCATGTTAGTCTATCAATTTGCCTGTGTATATTGAATTCACTTCATACTATTTTCTAACCTTAAGAATTGTACAGGATGGAAAAGTCTTTTCTCAGTGTCTTGAGTATTATTATATCATTCTATTTAATAATGGCAGTCATTAAAGTAAAATATTAGACTTGATGACTTTATCAAAACTATCATTAAAGAATACCTACCAGAAAAGATTAGAGATTTACATGAGGATACAATTCCCATGTATTAAATCAAAAGAAAAAAAATCTTTAATACTAAGTATATCATTATAGATGTGAACATGATCTGATTTACCTTAAACAAATGTTTACATTAAACATATACATTTTCCATTTTACCAAATAAACTTTAATTACAATTACATTCATTGACTTTCCTCTGTACATTTTAAGTCAGTCAGTCATTAATAAGATTTCTTATATTTTATTTATTTATTTATTTATTATTATTATTTTTTAAATATTTTATTTATTTGACAGACAGAAATCACAAGTAGGCAGAGAGGCAGGCAGAGAGAGAGGGGGGAAACAGGCTCCCTGCCGAGCAGAGAGCCCAATGTGGGGCTTGATCCCAGGACCCTGGGA
Source organism: Martes martes (assembly GCF_963455335.1). Taxonomy (NCBI): domain Eukaryota; kingdom Metazoa; phylum Chordata; class Mammalia; order Carnivora; family Mustelidae; genus Martes; species Martes martes. The sequence goes on along the minus strand of NC_137898.1, from coordinate 82,665,578 downwards.
TCATGACCTGAGCCGAAGGCAGAGGCTTTAACCCACTGAGCCACCCAGGCGCCCCAGATTTCTTATATTTTAAACATCCTTTTTTAACTTCCCCTTCACCTAGTTGTTCTAAAAAAAAAAAAAAAACAAAAAAAACAAAAAAAAAAAAAAAAAAAAAACTTGGGTTTCCCCACAGAACCTTTCCCTTTTGCATTCTCAAATTTCCTCTACAACATTCTTCAAAGCATGGGCTGAGGGTTGAGGTAAATGTCCTCTTTGTCCTTATTGCTGCTTCCATAACTTTCACCCCTAATACTCTCTAAAAAGCCCCAGATTTGAATGAAGATCAAACCACCAAATTATACCGCATACTAAACTTATTTCTGGTAGTCATTTATAGCTCTGGAGTCATTACCCTCGTTCTTTGGATATTCAGCATCTAGTTACTCCCTCTTCCCTCCCATGGGAATCTGGATATCCTTGGTGATATAACTATCAAGATAGTGATCATTATGATACCCCCATCCCTTTTAAAGATTTTATCCATTTATTTGACAGAGAGAGAGAGAGCACAAGCAGGTGGAGCAGCAGCCAGAGGGAGAGTGAGAAGTGGGCTCCTGGCTGAACAGAAAACTGGACATGGGAAGTGATCCCAGGATCCTGGGATAATGACCTGAGCTGAAGGCAGCTGAGCCACCCAGGCACCCTCATCATTGCCCTCAATCCCATAACCTCCTATACTCTAATGTTCTAGCTAGCTACCTACCATACTTAAGACAACAAATCTATATCATGTCATAACCAAGAACCTTATTCACTCCATCATAGAAATTTTACAGATGCCATCCTCTAACCTCCACCTTTTATTTTCTGATTTGCTCATTCTAGTACCAAAATCCAGCAAAGATCTCTATCTATGGATGCTAGCAACTTTCCACTCTCCCTCTCCCTCTCCCGTTCTCATTCTCTCCATGGCCAACTTAGGTAATATGGATCTTTGTACAAATTTACCCTTGGATACTTCCTCAATATATTCCTTCCTTCTCCCCTCTACTGAGTCCTGTCTCCACCTGGTTACTTTTTCTGCATCTGTGCAAGCTGATTATATCTAGAAACAAACTATAGAGACCTCAAATCCTATATCCATCTTTTCTCCAAATTTGCTCCCTCTGCTTATGGTTTTTGTTTTTTTTTTTCCCCCATGAGGAAAATAAATGGCACATATTATTTTTGAGCTTCTCAGACTAAAATCCTTGTGAGCACCCTAGACTTCTTCTTTCCCAAATCAGACTTACACTACATTCTACCACCTCCATCATCACCTGTCCCAGCCACAATCCGCCTACATTTGTAATAATATGATTGTCTTTTATCATGCTCTTTTTGTCCCACTGCAGTATATTTTCCATGCAGCATCTGGACTGATCCTTTAAAATCTCTACCAGAACTTGTCTTTCTTCTGCTTAAATACTCCAAAGCTTCAATCTCACTCAGACCAAAAGTCTTTTAAATGGTCTACAGGACACCACCTCACCTGATCCTCCACATCCACCCACACCCTGGTCCTAGTCACTGTTCCCTTACTGCTTGTCTTAGCTGAATATCTAACCTTGCTACTCAGAGTGTGTTCTGACTAGCATCTCTGGCATCACCAAGGAGCTTTTATGATGCTCTCATTCAGACCCCATAACATATCCATTAAAAAATAATCTGAATTTTAAAAAAGATCACCAGAAAGGAGCATTTGTGTGGCTCAGTCAGCTAAGCATCTGACTCTTGATTTTGGCTCAGATTATGATCTCAGGGTCATGGGATTGAGCCCTGTGTCAGGCTCCAAGCTCAGCTTGGAGTCTGTAGAGTCTGCTTGAGATTCTCTCTCTCTAATAAAATAAATAAATAAAAAATCTTAAAAAAAAAAAAAAATCACCAGATCACCAGATAATTTGCATGTAGCTTTGAGAAGCTTTTTTTAAATTTATTTTTGAGAAGTTTGAGAAGTATTGATATAAGTATTACTTGTGTAATGACAAATACCAATGAAAAATAAGAGGTTTAATTCCCCCCCACTGAAAATAAGGGAAGAGATTTTCTTCTCCTCACTTTTTGTTAGGACATTTACCTTAGAAAACTTGAAAATGTAAGTACTTTCTCTATCTCTTTGAAATGCTGATGGGCGTGCCTGGGTAGCTCAGGCAAACTCTTGGTTTCAGCTCAGGTCATGATCTTGCAGTGATGAGATCAAGCCCCAAGTCGGGCTCCACATTCAGTTGTGGAGTCTGGTTCAGATTCTCTCTCCCTCTACCCCTCCCCTTCCTCTTAAAGAAAGAAATAAAATCTTCAAAAAGTAAAAAAAAGAAATGTCTATGAATCTTTAAACTAAAGAAACATGTCAGTTTTGTGACTTAGGACTATCCTTCTCAAGGACCTGGGAGCCATCTCTTTGAAATGTAAATATCAAAGAATATAGTCCCCTTAACTCCCAGTTTCTGTGGAAGGGGAGGAGTTTAAATTTAGTGAACATCTTGTTCCAAGTTGTGAAACTGCCCACTGTCATAAAAATAGAAGTTTGATTATCCTCTACATAAAACCAATAAGCTAACACAGATGGTCACTGGCATTACTACTAAGAATGAACTATGTATGACAAAAGGTGCTGCCAAGTCCTCTTACATGAGGGCTAATTATTGTTTATCTTGAAAACTTGTTATATAATGAGTTATATTTGTTGACTATAAGTGGCCTTTCTGTCTTTGCTATCTCCTCACTAACTACCCAAGATGCAAAATCACATTCTAGTTTAATGCGTATTCAATAATAAAAGTATTTCCTTTCTCTACTGCCTTTATGGGAGATACTTTCTGGTTGGGAAAAGACTTTGTTTTTAATTGTATTTTAATAGCAATACTTGCAAATCCAACCTTGCACCTTTAGGGGGATTCACTCATTAATCTGCAAAAATCGTTCAGATTTATCCTTGGTTCACACTACTCTGAAACACACCAGCATCCTATAAGTTGCTTAAACATTCAAAATATTTTAAACTGCTACTTTCTACACATGCACTCATCCCCAAGATGAGTCTTACTTACTTAAAAAGATTGTTAATTGTAAGGGCCTATTTAGCCAGAGCGATTCCATCTTGGATTATAAAGTCATTTTGTTGTTTATGCAGTAAAACTTAAACTGACCCTGCCTCCCCCCTCCCTGGGACTTACTTAAAAGCGAGCCAGGAAACCAGTCCCAGGTAACAAAGACCAAATACAAGGGTGGGTCAGGCCAGGTGGAGGTATCCAATCAGTGGGGGCGCATACTGTCTCCCTAGCTACCAAGGAGTGTGGGTCCCGCCTTTTGGGCAACAATTCTGACCAAGGTGATAGGCTAGTTCAAATATCTACGAGGGTAATTTGTAATTCAATTGGTCACTTATGTGTGACCTAGCAAGACTATGCAGCTTTCTCTGTGTGTTACAATTTCATTGGCCACCTGTGCGTGGCCAGGCCCAACCACATGGCCTTTGCCCTTAAAAGCTAGTCTGTAAGGCAGAGAAAGTTCGCCTCTTTGCAAGAGATGGCCCTGGCTGGTCAGTTTGATTCTCGATGCTTGGCGCGAAATAAAGCTTTGCTTGACCTTCGCTTTGTATCAGTCTCGTTCCTTTGACCATGGACCCAACATTAATTCATCAAAGATTTCTTCAGTGTTCTATTGATAAAAACCATCTCCATTCCCTTTGCAGCTAAATTCTCTCTCCTCCTAAATATCAAAAATAATATAAATATGTTCTGTTTTTCAATCATCAGAATATAAACTCTGTTAGGACAGAAATATTCTTTTTAGTGTTCCCACCCTATCTAGCCTAGAACCTAGAAAATATGTGTGCAAATAAATATTTGTAAACAAAATTACAGAATAAATTGTCATGCATATGAAAGTGTTAATGACCCTAATCAAATGCTTAAAAATCATTTAGATTTTCATTTCAAAAAATAAAGTTATCAACCTAATTAATCTAGGTTCTATATTATGGTGATTTTTAATGACTTCTACTACTGAAATTATTACTGCAGAGTAAAATTTTATAAACAAATTAACTCTCTTTTTTCTTGTTCTCCTTTCAAATTTCTATTCATGATTCTTCCATTTGTCTCCTACCCTGCTCGAGATTTCTACCTCTCACTATCTTGATTGCTCTGATGACCTCAATCAAAAGGCAATTACCTACCGAGGGTAGAAGGTAATTATTCCTATCAAGTAGAGATTGAACACACCTGAATAGACAGCTGCAGTTCTTTTTGGGACAACATCATTACCACAAAATTTGACTCTGGAAATTTGTGATGCATGTAAAATCTATGATAAATTGTTGATTTATTTGCAAGATTTGTAAGACAGCTATTCTTTCCACTAAAAGCCATAACTCTAAAAGGCAAAGTAAATAGGGAGTAAATTGGATTTGGAGAAAGCAGAAGATTTACTCAAATTTCTAAATTAGACTTGCAAAGCAGAGTGCATTTAAGTTAATTTTACTGGACTAAGAAAATCTCACAGAAATTTCACCAAAGTATATATTTCTAAAGCTCATAAAATCCTGAAACATGCAATGCATTATCACCCAGAAATGGGAAAAAGTCAGTCACAAAAATGTCAAATGATTTTCATACCTCAACATTGTTGTAAGTTAATATCATACAACATAATGCACATTATTTTATAATTTAAACATTCTAAATTTTTTTATATGAAATCAATTCCATTTGAGGAGTTTCTAAGGTAGCTACTTGCAACAATAAGGGGAAGAAGCTGCTTTTGCTCCTGAATTCTGTTCCTGTTCCTACAGCTTTCTTCAACCGTAAGGATATACGGAATATAGTCTTCTACCAGGGCCCCTTGGTAGCTTCTTTAAGTGAAATTAAAGCATTGATCATTGAACTAATGTCAGAATTATTCACTATTAGAAATTTTGTTCTAGGGACACCTGGAGGGCCTGGTAGGTTAAGTGTCTGCCTTCGGCTCAGGTCATGATCACAGGGTCCTGGGATCAAGAGCCCTGCATTGGACTCCATGCTCCATGCTCAGCTCCAGCCCTCTCTTCCTCACTCACACTCTCTGTTGCTATCTCTGTCAGTCTCTCCCAAATAAATAAATAAAATCCTAAAAAAAAAAAGAAAGTGATCTAATTATTTATTTCATTTCTGTTCCTCAATGCCACATAAACTCTGTTAAGGGATCTGAGATATTTTGTTCACCCCAACATCCCCAGGACTTGAAACAGTGCCTAACACATAGTATACATGCTTTAAACATTTATTAGAAGAAAAATTTCAATGAATAATATACAAACGGGATCATACCTTGACTGTAAAAGAAAGTTCTTCTTTCTTTTACTGCTTTTAAGTGCTCTTTCAGATAAAAGGATCCTTGTGATGAAAGCAATCAATTATAATTTTCAGTCAATAAAGTAGGAATGTAAGAAAGAATGAGAAGGAGGGATCTGAAGGAGTCTTATTATTCATGCTTCCCAGAAGCTACATTTCTGTAACAGTGCAACTGGGGAGCAGTGCTTACCTTTAAATGGAAAGGAAATGGCAAAAATACCGAGAGCTGCCCAAGTTCTTGGTCACCGTGGGTGTAAAATCCAAGTTGAAAATTAAAAATATTATCAGAATTTCATTTTATAAAAAAGATTTTATTTACTTATTTGTCAGAGAGAGATAGAGAGAGAGCACAAGCAGGGGGAATAACAGGCAGAGGGAGATGCAAGCTTTCTGCTGAGCAAAGAGCCCAATGGGGGATTGGATCCCAGGACCCTGGGATCAAGACCTGAGTGGAAAGCAGACACTTAACATAGTAGGCCACCCAGGCATCCCCAGAATTTTATTTTAAATGGAGAAAAGCTCTGTGTTGCCTATATTTTCTTATGTAACTATAAGACCTAACAATTACCAGTTAAATAGCAATTTCTTTTAAGCTGATTTGATTGACTGCTTTAAACATACTGGACATTTAACTAGGTACTTTTTCATCATTATCTTATTTAATCCTCTTCATAACTCAATTAAGTGAACGTTATTGTGCCCCTTTTCAGACAAGGATTCTCAAACTTAGTAAGGTTCTATACATTGTTCAAGTTCTGGAAGTGCCAAGATTTAAGGTTTAGAAGTTTGCACTTTTTATTACAATACTAGAGTCTTTTGATGGCTATGGCAGCAAGCATATGAACTATAAAATATTACTGTTAACATTTAAATGCATTTTTTTGCACTTCTAGCTAAAATTTCTAAAATCTTATTGTATGTACACTGAAAAAAAATTATATTAATTTATCCAGACTGTGACACACACTTGATACAACCTTCTGGAAACAGTCTTTTCCATATATATTTTTAACTTAACTTGTAGCAGTGCACACATTTTCCTTTCACCTTGTATTTATCCTATTTAACCTGTTTTATTTTAATTATCTGTGTCCTTCACTACACTTGGAATGTCTTTGGGCAGAGCCTCCATTTTGCTCACTACCACATACCCAGTGAAGATCACTGTGCCTGGTGCATAGGATTTGCTGAATATTTATTAGATTAATAAAATTAACCAACAAGTATCTATGAATTATACAAAGGGTATAGTAATAATGATAATAATTTATCTAACTGCTTAATTGTCAAGCGAAATACCATAATAGAAAAATCCTCAAACAAGTATGACCAGCCCACCGCCAAACTAAATTTCCCCTAAAACTTGCATCACTTCCTGTAGCCTCCCCTCATTCTACTTTCACTGCACAACCAAATGTACTATAAGTAAAAGCTATGATTTATAAGCTAGGCATGATACATACCATTTATTAGCTATAGTTCATATAACTCTGCTTAGTATTGTCCCTAATTTCATTGCTGTCAAACTGTATTTAACACTTCCAGCCTTAATAAGCTAATAATCAATTAGCCCTCCTAGGCCCAGCATGGTTTCAACATTCATCTGGAGGTAGAGGATAAAAGCAGATGTAACCACTTAACCCAGAAATGAAGAATCACAATAACTTGTATAATAATTTTAATGATATAAATCTTTCAACTTCTAAGAAATTGTTTGTTTCATTACCCTTTCAGCCAACAGGCAAGCATACCCTAAGCTCTAGGAAATGAGTGAGACCACTACATTAAGTAATGTGGTCTTTTCCCATCTCCAGAGGGTGCAATTCATATCGACTTCAGTTTGAAGAGCATCCCTGAGGCTGTGCGGTGCAGCTGTTCTGATGTAGACCGTGATGGCGGCAGGATCTCTGGTCTCTGTGTAGTTGATAACATTTTCTGAGAATCAGAAGATGGGGAAGTGGACCCGAACTTTCTTGCCCTTTACTCTGATGCTTGCTTAGCAGCAGGCACTGTGTTATGCAGACACTCTGTATTTTCTATCATGTATAATCTTCACATTTTATGGTTGAAGGAACCAAGTTTTGGAAGGAATATGTAAATTGCCAGAGATAGCCAAGTGGCAGAACATATGTTAACCTATGTGATTTATTTGCCTCCTTAGCCTAAAATTTTCTGTAATTCACATAGGCAATTTTGGAACAATTAAAGGTCTTGCATGTCATGCACTTGGATGTGAACTTTGTCTGAAGGCGATAAGGAGTTATGAGAAACTTTATTCAGGATCAAAACATGATTTTATAGATATTTTAGAAAAATAACTGGCAAGAGTAAGTAGAATAGGTATTGGGTAAAATTTACTGGAAAGGCCAAGGAACCTCAAAATACTCACCAATTATACTACTGTCTTGGAAAGAAAGAAACCCTAAGGAATTATTTCTGAAGGTATGTGATGCGGTTTCCAAAACCAAGTGTATCAAGTTAGCCTCAATAATCAGCAGTTGCTTATATCAGAGCTTCCAGTAAGGTTTGGCTGAAGAACAAATAATTCAATCAAATGCCATCTATGTGGGAAATGCAGGAGTGAGAGACAGATAGAAAGGCAGAAATATCTGAATGTAGAAGCTAGACAGGAGCAATGAAAGGAAGCCCCAAGGAAGAGTCCCAAGTCCTTGAAGGGGAATGATAGAGACATGAGCTGGAGGCAAGGACAGCAATAAATAAGCTACCCATTAAAAGACTTGGGGCAGCACAACATCCTGAACCTGTGGCTTCTAAGACCTTGGGCCTGACAAATCAAAAGGCACAGGTACAGAGCGAGTGCTCTCCTCTTATACTTCTCTCCCAGGATAACCTGTAGACTCATTGTAATACATTTACTTTGCTGTCCAGCTCTGCCCAGTGGAGGAAGACTGCCAGGAGTGTTCTGGTACAAACCTTGTATGGTCAAAAACTACCCCTCCTAACCTGTAGGAGGACCTCCCCAACTGATTGCATGTAGCCTCCATTAGACACCACCCCACTGTACATCACAACTCCTTCCAACCCCTCCCCCCCAAAAAGACCCAAGAAATATCCACTCCCAAAACAACCTAGGGCTGATTCCACCTCCTGGAACCTGCCTGCTCTCCCACCAGGAGAGTGTACTTTTCCTTTAATAAACAACTTTGTGCTTGCTACTTTCCTTCTGGCTGTCTTTATTTGGCATGGATCCCCATATAAATCTGTGAGGAATCCAAGGACTGAGATCTCCATTCATACAACACCCAGACTCTGCCACCAGTAACATAAGCAAAACTCCCGGAACTATTTAAATACCAACAAAATCATTGTTGAATGTTTCCTTAGGACTGCTAGTATGTGTCTCTTCCTATAAACCTGATACTAGTGCAAACCTTTCTGTATGCATTGTAAGATCTATATTTTAAGAGGTCATTGGGAGAAGAGCAGGCAAATATTTAGAAAATCTTTCATAGTGTTATTTTTGTTACCATGTGAGAAAGTGGAGACATGCAAATGATCTTTTCCATTCATAGCTGGTAAACATTTGCAGTATGTGTCACCATTTTAGACACCACGTCTGAGCTTTTAGCACAATTGCTCTTTTCAGATCTTTAAAATTGATGTCAACTTAAGATTATTTTTCTTGCTTATGGATCTAGCTAAACAAACACACAAACAAGCAAACAAACCGAAACAAACAATCAAACCAAAACAAACAAACAAAAAATTCCTTTTCTGTACAAAGTAAGACTAGCTCCACAGGTTTTAAAGTTGTTTCCAGATTCATTCTTTTATATATTTCGTTTTGTTCAGAAACTAGAAACTATTCATTCAGATAGGCTTCTTTCAATGTTCTTCCCTAATATTCTGGTTCAAGTCATGTAATCTTGGATTAACCTTTGCAAGACTGACTTTTCTAGCAGTATTGTAACCATACAAGAGTAGGGCATCAGATTCTTTCAAACCCCTGAATAATTTAATCCTTAAATTACTTCTGTGACCAAAGCTATATTTTCATAAATCTAAAAAAAAAAGAATAATTGCTAATACCAGCATGACAAAGTTTACAAAAAGCAAGTTCTCAGAGATCACAGTTTAAACACAAATGTTTTCTATTGATATCACAAATAAATACTACTCATCTTACTTGTTTAAATGTGTCACATTACCAAAATTGGAATAAGGTCTATTAAGCTTAGCAATACATACTCATGATATAAGTATCCACAGAATATGATTAATAATTGTATTTGTTGAAAATTAAGAGCAATAAATGAAACTTGTTTGTGAACTATGAATTTACAAAAGAATGGAAATGCAAAGTTGCTTCCTTCAAAGTACTTAGATTCTTCAACTAACATTTTATCTTCCTAGATAATAATAAAACTTAATATAAAATGGTGGGAACTATTGAGCACTTCAACTCAACAGTAGGAATAACAAGAATTATTAGACATATTACAAATAAAATATACTTTAACCCTTAATGAAATACTTTCTATGCATTTCTAGAAAAAACTTAACATTACTGTTGAGTTGTATCGTGGATAGTGGTTTTTTTGGATAAGTGTAAATTGACATATTCACTCATTGTTATTATTATTGTATACTTATAATTCCTACTCTGGATAGAAACACTGGTTAATAAAAAATGTATTTTAGCAATATGTATTTTCAACAAACCAAGCTTTGCCTGCTAAACCTATAAATGTGTTTATTCACTTTGCATATTATGAGTCTAAAGTTAGACCTGGTCTACCTTATATACAAATGACTTACTGAAAAAAATAGAAACCTACAAACCTAATCAAGCTTCTATTTGACATATTAGATTTGCTTTTTTAAACTTGGAAGAACTAATTTTTTTTTAAAAGATAGTTCATCAAACATTTTCTCTGTTTAAACACACATTTGTTGTTAGATTCTAGGTTAGATACATAGAAGACTAGGTTAGTCAATGCCTCTTCCAATTTATAGTTTCCTGAGCCATATTTTCAATAAAATGTAGTGAGTGTAATACAGGGTTACTAATAGAATGTTCCTTTTTCATGCAAAGGAATATATAAATCGTATCATCTGTAATCAACAATGTGATTTAGGTCCTCCAAAAAAGGAGAAAAAAAAAAAAAGTCCTGATTTATAGCATTTGCTAGTCTTCATGGTAAAAATATTGTTACCATTGCTGATTTCAAGCTACCAATGTGCTGTCATTGAGCTTGGAGTTGGAAGAGATGCTCACAGAAATGTGAGATCAGATATGTACTGATTCCAGTACAGCATTGTCTGTTACGCTCTGAATTGCATGATTTTATTTTAGTAGAACTTAGGTTTTTGGAAAAAAAAAATTCTGAGAAAAATTAACAGCAGGATTAAATGACTTCTTAAGTTTGGACAAGTCACTCAACTTCTATGGATCTCAGTTTCTTACTTTATAATATTCCTTTGATGCCCCATACCAACTTAAAATGTTGAATTATGTAACTGACAATATGGGAAGAACTGATTGCACAACTTAATTTGTTAACTAATTAACGTATCAGTGATGGTGCCAGGTATCACAGAATTTATTTTTTTCCTTGCCTTGTGGACACAACCCGTGAGTGCAAATATTTTGAAAATTACAATATTTAATTATCAATTTTATTTGAATTTTTGAAAAATATTATAGTTCAGACATTTGTAACACTGAGCCAAAGGCAATTAAAACTACTGACATTACCATCTACTAACAGCTTCCTTTCTCTGTTAAGAAATAAAATTAAATATCTTTAATCTGGTTACTCCTTACATTGCCTACCATTCTTTCATCTCTCAGCCATTCCTTGAAAATATCAAATTTCCTCCAGTCTCAGGATTTTGATCATTCTTCTTCCTGACAAAGTTATTTTTTGTCACACACACGCACACGCACACTCTTTTAGTGGGTAGAGGAAGAGAATTACCTGCATGCACTCAGCTGAACCCTTTAAATTGAATATATTCACACAGTGACATCAGAACAACTCTACGAGGATTTTTTAAATTATTCTTTTAGTGTTTATTCAGCTGGAGCTAATGCATTATAAGACATAGCTGGACAGAAAGATAATATGTAACAGCTTTTCTGGTCCATGGTGAGAAAGGAGGCAGAATTCATCTTCAAAAATCAACTAATTAACGCTGACATACTTGGGATCAATAAAGCTCCTTTTCCTTTATATCTATTTGTTGAGTAAACAGATATCCAGTTATTTGTATTGAATTTATTTTCTAGTTCAACAGCCTGGTTTTTGGCTGCCCATAAGTAGATTTGTGAAAGATGTGTTGACATTTAATTTATGCATAGCCAAAAATCAATTTATTCTAGACAGAGAAATTGGTTTTGGCAGAGGACGTTCAGATTATAAATATAAGTATTTTTCCTTGCAGATGGAGAAGTCTCTTATAGTATTACTTTTACCAACTCTATGAAACATTTTATAAGAGAGTCATGGATTATATATAGATTTATTTGTCAGGACAATAAAGACATAAGAAAAAGTAAACTTCAAAGAGAAAGATAATTTTCAGTGGCTTCAAAATAGAATTACTGATATTTTATCCTTGTTGAATGCCATAGTAATAATTTGTCATATTATCAGTTACCCTTTGTCATACTAGGATATTTGTAACTAAGTATCTCCCTTTGGGTTTGATTTTCTGCTGTACATTAGTCTTTTGCCTTGTTCTCTTCAAAGTTATACCTACCCCATTAATATTTGACTCTAGATAGTTTCTCTAGGATGCTTTGCTGTAGATTAATTTGCCTGAAGACAAACACAGAGGCAGATGGTTCTCTGACTTCTGAATTCTCACTTCAAAGAACAGTAAAATTAAAGGTTAACAAGGTGCAAACAGATAAGTTATGTCATTGGTCTTAGAATCCATCTGCTACTACTTATAGTAAAGTAAGTCATAGGGTCAAATGTGCAATTTGTTACCGATGTCTGTTTGCTGATTTAGCTAATAAAAAACAATTAGGCTAGTTATCTTGTTCTGATCACTTGATAATTTTCTAATTCAAATTTAAACATAGCGGTTTATCTATAGAAAAGGGCAACAATAATACAGCCTAGTTTATGGGTTAAAACAATCACATGATATCAATTATTCTATAAAGGGATAATTTGATAGAGGATGTAGTATTATGTTTTACTGAAGACCAGAATTGTGTTCATGCTGACTCTGCATCTGGTGACCTTGGAAATGTTATATGCCCTCTTCAAGGCTCAGTATCTTCTCCTGTAAAATGGAAATAAAATAGCATCTATGTGATAGAATCACTGTGAGGAATATGCGAAATAAAGTATGAAAAATTTTTAGCATAGTGGCTGGCTTAAAAATCCTTGTCCAAAAGATCTAGAAGCTGGCAAGGGCAAGCGTTCTAATTTCTTAATTAACTTATAGAAATAAGGGTAATTTAAACTAGAGACATTTGTTTATTTTTGTTTTCTTTATAGAAGCTTTATTCATAGTTGCCAAAATTCAGAAACAACCAAGATGTACTTTATTTAAAAAAAAAAATTTTATTATGTTATGTTAGTCACCATAGAATACATTATTAATTTCTGATGTAGTGTTCCATGATTCATTGTTTGTGTATAACACCCAGTGCTCCATGCAATACATGCCCTCCCCTTGGTGTGGTACTTCTCCTTGAGTTCATCTTGAAGTCACACAGAAGCCTGAGAATTGCTCTGAATCCTCTTCCTATGTATTTGATCTTGGCTTATCTAATCAAACAATATAGCTATATATTATGAATATCTCCACAGTTAGGGAAAAATCCAGCTATGTAAAATTTAGAGAAAATATAGAAATAAATATATATTGCCAAATCAGATTTGCTGAAAATTTAACATGTTTTATTATATAAACCATGCTACTTGAGTGCAATAGAATTCATTAAGAATAATGAAAAGGACGACTTATTTATTAAAATTTTAATAATATCTGTAGAATGTATAGCTCAATATCTAGAATTCTGTTTGGGCAAACTGTTTGCTTTCTATTACTGCATACTGTGGTTTGGAAAATTCTAAGATTAGGTTGTTAAAGGAGAGTGCTTAAAACTGCTGATTCATTACTTTTCTAATAATAAACTATGACAAGTGCTATAAATGATTATCGGGGAATAGAATGAGCAATAGCTATAATGAACACAGAGGGGGTACATTTCCAAAATAACATGTGCCATATGTACGCACAAAACCAATTATGCAAGTAATGTACACATCACTCATGCCATGTTTTGCAAATCAGCAAACTTTTTAAAGTTCTTTCTAATGGGAAGTTTGCTGATTGTTGCCCAGGGAAAATTAAGGAGGATCTGAGTAGTACTTTCTGGAGAAAATTACAGCTGGTTTTGGGTTTCTTTCCTTTAATCATCAAGAAAAATATTCATAAAGAAATTACATTTAGAGGCCTTTCTTTCAATGGTTAGGACTCATATCAGGTATCTACTATATTAATTAGAGCACTCGTTCGTGGCTCTAGCAATATTGATCAAGCTTGCTGGTCTTTCTTGAAGAAAAGAGAAGGTATATTCATTTTACTTCTGCAAGTTGATTTTTTGTATTGTTTTCACCTATTGCCTTAACTGTGCCAGTTATGTAAACTCCAAAGGAAATTCCCATGTTTCCATAAATTGGGAAAAATAACAAAAGGTCACATAGTTTGTGGATGGAACTGAAGTTTTAGCTGTCTCATTTTCTTTTTTTTTAATTTAATTTAATTTAATTTAATTTCAGTGGCTGTCTCATTTTCTAGCTAGAAAACTCCAAAATACAACCAAAGCAGAGTTTGCTATTTCTTCCTATAATCCCCCACATATATGTGATTTTAACAAGACATTTATCTCCCTTTTTGTTATCATCTGTTTATAAATATGTTTTGTAAACTAGGCCCTGATCAATGATATAACTTTATTAATTATGATATCCCTAACACAGCACCTGACAACTCTTAGGAACTTAATAAATGTTTGATGAGTGAATAAGTCTCCTTTATCATAAAGAAATATATTCTACTATGAAGTAATTTTCTTAGAGTTATATGAGATATGAAAGCTCCAAAAATAGGGCTTAGAATATAGTGAGTACTCAGTAAATGATAAGTAACTATACTTATTAAAAAAACTTATTAGTCTTTCCCAATATTACTTTTTTAATTTTTTTGATAAAGTAGCCATATTATTCTCACAAATTAACTTCCATTTCTGCTTCACTTGTGGGGTCATTTTGCTACACTACTAAAATGTAATCTACACTTGGTAGCTGCAATGACCTCTATAAGAAATTCACTAAATTCATTCACTTCTGCCATTTTAGTAATTATTACTGAAATATTTTCCTATCTTTATTTTAACCAATCTTGCATTTTTCATGAAGTTCTTTCCTTTATTATGTCTCCCCCATATACAAAATATAAATACCAGTACATATCAATTCATGATTCGTTTTATCTGTTTACAGACAAATTTAACTCCAACCTAAAAAATATATATATATATGTATATATGTATATATACACACTATATATATATGTATATATGTACATATGTATATATGTATATATACACACATATACATATAAAGATGTATATGTGTGTGTGTACATATATATGTGTGTGTGTGTGTGTGTGTGTGTGTGTGTGTATCTGATCAGGGGCACCTGGGTGGCTCAGTTGGTTAAGCATCTGACTCTTGATTTTGGCTCTGCTCATGATCTCAGGGTCTTGAGATTGAGCCACATGTTGCGCTCCAAGCTGGGCATGAAGACTGCTAAAGAGTCTCTCTCTCCTTCTGCCCCTCCCCCCTCAGCTTGTGCACTATCTCTCTCTCTCAAATAAGTAAATAAAATACAAAAATATAAAATATAAATATAAATATAAAATATAACAATAAAAAATATAATCAAAATAACATTTACCTAACTTGAAGATAATGACTAAACATTGTTTCTGAATAAAAATAATGAAAATTACTGGACATATTAACTGTATTATTTCAGCAAATAAGAATGCCAATCAGACTGTTGACAAAGGAATAATTCAGTATTATTGAAATTGTAAAGTACTTTAAAGAGAATCACAGGACTGGTCTACTATTCAGGACCATGCATGATGCTTTACGAAGAAAGGAACTTGGCCAAGGATCTATTTCAGATTCTTATATGAATTGGTTGTCTAGATAGAGAGATATAAATACAGCTATAGAAATAGATATATCATATTGATAATTTGTAAGACATGTATTCTTAATATGATGTGATTATTGAAAATTTTATTTTACCTCTGTGATCTTTCTCCTTGAAATCTAGAACCTCAATTTCATCATGAGAAAATATCAGACAAATCTGAATTCAGGGATTTTCAACAAAACACTTAACTAACTAACTGTCGAGGTCATCAACAACTAGGAAAGATGAAGAAAATAATAATCTAGAGGATTCTGGCCTTTGGCATCAGAGTTTAGGGGTTAAATATTGACTTTGTATCTTCTTAGCTTTTAGATCTTACGCAAATTGTCAAACTTTTTGAGATGCTCAGTTTTTTCGTCTATAAAGTTGGAATGACAACAGCCAAAGACTTCATATCGAATGAGGTAATGTAGGTAAAAGACCTATCAAATGCCTGGCATGTTGGAGGCACTAAATAGATGCTGGTTCTCTCCTGCCTTCTCCTTCCAGCTCCACCAGGAGTTTAATCCATTCTAACATGCTCAAGGTTACATCATATTCCTGATAGTTAGCTATTACTTTATTCTTTTTTTTTTCATTATTAAAATAAAACATGAAAGGGGACTTATCATTTTATTGTTGGGATGGCTATTTATAGAAGCCTTAAATATTGAATTTATGACAGAAGAGTTTCCTTGAAAATGCTTTCCTCCAATTAAAAAAAAATTCAGTGTAGATTGTCTTGCTATTTATTTTATAGGTTTATATATGCCATTCTCCAATGATAGTAACCTCTTTTATGCCTAGTTAACTTTTAATGTCCTATACTCTAACTGGAAGTGAAACATTACATTTATTAACATTTACAAAATCTTAAGGATGATGACTGATTGAGGTTTACGAAGACAGGTTGTGGTTTATAACCCCAAGCATAAATGACACTGGTAGATATTCACTGGGTTTGTAAAAATGACAAAAGAGTCACAATCATCTCATTATAGATAATGAGAATTTTCCCATATTTTATTTAGAAACAAAAATTATTTTAAGAATTGCAACCCATTTAGATATTTCAGGTTTTTTTTTTATTTCCTCCTTATGTTTATTTTAGAAAAGTTTGACCTATTCTATTGTGCTTGTCTTTAAGCATAAGCACAAAATAATCACTAGTTTGAAAATTGTCTCAAAACAGTTTCTCATAAACCACAAGAGAGCTAGCATCTACTTTGATCCTGGAATAGAAGAAAGATAAAGTCAGTCTATAATTTTAGCCTGATGCTTATTTTACATTTGGGGGTATGACAATATTAATGTGAATCATAGGTAATTCCTTTGCATGTGGTAATGTTACAAAAATTCATTGGATCTTCAAAATGAAATAGCTTTTACACTTCCTTCAAAATATTTTGTAGTGGGATTATAGAAAACATACATAACATAAAATATTTCTAAACAAATTTTCCCTTGCTTGCTGTTGATTTTAATTTTCCTCAGCCAAAAATACACACAAGTTGGTATTCAATAATACTAAATTGACTACAATTTCCCTTTCTCCTGAGGAATATGTTTCATTATCCACTTACACCCATCATTTGTGAATAAAGAGGGTATTTTGTATATTGGCAAAGATATAGAAGGCAAGAAACTTCCCTAATGTAATTTCAGCTAATTAAAGACTCGTTGAGAAAGAAATAGAAAATGCCTCAGAACTTGCATAAGTAATTTTAATTTTTAATCATTTTATTCTCTCACTAATTAAATAGTTTGATGTGTACCTATAGGCTATTTACCTAGTTTTCTATATTTTATCCTATAATTTAGTGAGTGCCCACTAATAAAATCATGATAGTTTTTGAAGGCATTCAGATTTTTCCCCCACATTTTATTTATAAGTACAATGTTTGTATAATTCCCACAAATATGCTATATATTTTTATATAGTTCCCTTCAAATTCTACAATACCAGAATTGTGGCAACCCCAATATTTAAAGAAAGGATAAGATGGAGAAAGAAAGGTCACTAAAAAGGATAACAAATAAATGGTAAATGACAAAAAAGGACAATCATAATGGAAAAGTGATAAGACACAGTTAAAAAGCATGGCCTGAAGTCTAGGAACACTTAGGTTGGAATCCCAGCTTTACTATTTACAAACTGTGTGACCTGATTTACCTACCTCTGTGAGCCTTGGTTCCTCCAACTATAAATAAGTTATAATACAATTTACCTTAAATAGTTGTGAAGATTAGTAATACCAAATAAAACACATTTACCACAGTGCCTGGCACATGGTTGTGGTTACCAACCAGTTCTGAATCCCTCCCTCTTCAGTTAACTAGAACCTATTGGATTTTACTTCAATCCATACTTGTCTTATCTTCATATATACTCATTCCCCACCACCTCCTGAAGTGCAACATCAAGCATCTCACATTCCCATGTTCATGAGTTTGTGCCTTTGTTATTTCTGAAACAACTTACTGAATTTTCCTTCCAGCTGGGGATTTTTATTACTGGGCAATCCTTGCTCTTCTTTCAATACTTAACTTGAATGTTCCTGCTTGATAAGGCCATTCTTGAATCAGCAAAGAAGATTTTAATATTTTATTTCTGAGTCCCTATAACTATTTTAAACCACTGAAATTGGGTGTAATTTTTTGTTAATACATGTGTTTCCTCTGATAGGCCATCTTTTCACCTTTGCATTCTTATTCCTAGTAAAGATTTATTTATTTATTTTAAAGAGAGAGAGAGAGCACACACTAGGGTACACACATGTATGTGTGTGTGTGTGAGTAGGGGGAGGGGCAGAGAGAGAGGGAAAAGCAGACTCCCTGCTGAGTCAGGAGCACAATACAGGGCTGCATCCCAGGATACTGAAATCATGACCTGAACCAAAACCAAGAGTCTTACACTTACCCAACTGAACCACCCAGGAGCCATTCTATGTGTTATTCAAAGCCAATTCTCAATAAATGTTCATTTCACAGTGAATTGTATATAATGATCCTACATCTGTTTTGTAATGGTGTATCCTTTCATTTTGTCAGCAAAATCAGCTATAAAATAGTTAATAGGATTACAAATTTCCCTTTATTTTTTCTTTACTACTTGTCCTTTAAAAATTAAGAATGTGGGGGCGCCTGGGTGGCTCAGTGGGTTAAAGCCTCTGCCTTCGGCTCGGGTCATGATCCCAGGTCCTGGGATCGAGCCCTGCATCAGGCTCTCTGCTCAGCAAGGAGCCTGCTTCCTCCTCTCTCTCTCTGCCTGCCTCTCTGCCTACTTGTGATCTCTGTCTGTCAAATAAATAAATAAAATATTAAAAAAAATTAAGAATGTGATAGACATGTGGCAAACTTTGAATACTGCTATTCTTATTCAATTTAGGCACTTGCCTTTCACCATAAATACAAAGAAAATAATTTTTCGGTGGCTCTGAGCTGATACATTTTTATGGAGAAACAGTCTGTCATCATTTGAAATACCATTAGTGAACATTTTATTAGATGCCCGGGGGACATGATAATAACATCTAAAATCATTCATTGAGGTCACTACAATCTTTGGCAATGCAGATGGTAGTGTAAGTTAATATCATCTGATGAATTTCATGAAGAGTTAAATTTGTCTGTCAGTACTGGAGATATTTTAGCAGGAAAACAAGAATTGTTATTATGGAATGTTTGGATTTTTCATTTGCTATAAATCATTTAGAGGAGGGTTGACATTTTATCAATCTAAATAGAAAGAGAGGAGAGATCACTTTTCTATGCCCTCCTTATGGTATTCCTCTTCCATTAATAATAGTTAATAACAAAAACAACAACATTTCCTTGAGAAATCTACCCTCCCATGATTATTGTTAAGTATAATGGTTGTACTTTATTGAGCACAAATTATGTAATGGGATCAGTTCTGAGAATATTATTTCATTTGTCCCTCATAATAACATGGAGGACATCATTTAAGTTTTATTTGTCATAAGAGAAAAACTGAGTCTCCATGAAGCCCAAGTTCTGCACAGCTAATAGATAATTAATTGAGAAGTTGAACTATGTTCTGTCTTGTTACAATGGACATAATATGAAACAATTTCAGCATTGGGCACATTTCACATATATAATATTTTCTATGGATTGCTTCATTTTACCCTCATAAGAATTCTATTTCTTGAGGGTTTTGTTTTTTGTTTGTTTTGTTTTTTTATTTTTGTTTTTTTTTTCCTGTTTGGAAACTAGTGCCCAGGTGGGAAAGTCATGTTGATAATCAGGATATGCTTTACGTAACTATTCTGCCTTTGGAGGACTTGTGTCTAATATTACAGAAGGGTATCCTAGAATAACATGGATACTTACTCAAAAATGCTCCTGTGAGATAAGAAGAAAGAAATTTGGGAACAGATGCCTTACATTAAATCCTCACTAATTTCTTTCCAGAGTTTAACTATAAATAATATCATCCCAATTTAACTTACAGAAAACAGGCTTAAGATCCCTATCACCATTTTTCTGTATTATAAATTGGAGATAATTATTTTACTGTATTGCCAATTCCATATCATTGCTCTGAGAATCAATTCACTACAGCAAATGAAAGTATATTGTAACCTACACGATGTTGTAAATGTCTTCGTAGAAGTGCATGTGTGCACATTGTATGATAGGAAATTCTCAGCGAATATGGCAGCACCAAGGTGTAAATCCAGTGCTTTTCATTCCCATTCAAGTTTGTTCATTCTGCAAATGTTTTTTTTAAGGCCCAAAAGTATTTCCCCATTATGATAAATTCTGAAAACTTAAATTAGGAAGATAAAAAAGAAAGTGGAAGTTGATGGATGCATTTGTGATATATTTTAGAGTTAGAATAGAAAGGACATTTATTCTAGTATTTTCAAACATCCATGTTATTTTCATAATTAATAGAAGAACCAGATTTGAAAATCAGGTTTTTAAATCACTATTACACTTAAAAAACAAAACAAAACAAAACAAAAACAAAAGAAAACAAAAACAAATTCCAAATTCCATAAGAACATCTAGTCTATTATTGTCTGATAATATACACAGTGGACTATTACTCAGCACTAATTAAGAAGGTAATCCTATTGTTCACAACAATAGTAGTGAAATATGCCAGGCAGAGAGAGACAAATACTGCATGATCTCACCTATATGTAAAATCTAATAAAACAAAAAAATTCAAAATCAGAAACACAGTAGAAAAGTGGACACCAGGGTGAGAAATAGGCAAAGGTTGGTCAAGGATATACACTTTCCGTTAAAGATAAATTAAGGGTCTAATACACACACACACACACACATACACACTACCATATATAATATGGTACTTATAGATTATTGTGTTGTATTAAACAATTAAATTTGTCTAAGAGAGTAAAACTTGAACTTTCTCACCAAATAACTAAATAAAGGTAAGTATGTTAGGTAATGGGTGTGTTAATTTGATGGGTGGACTTCTTTCACAGAGTATATCAAGTCATCATGTTGTATACTTTAAATACATTACAATTTTATTTGTCAATTATACCTCATCAAAATTGAAAAAATTAAATTACTCATATCTCATTACAGTATAGGTAAGTAGAAAAAATTCCTAAGTTTGACACAATGTGGTAAGGATCTGAAATAAGACTCTTAATCTTGTGTCAAACTATATTATTTTTACATATTTTCTATATGTCTTCAGCTCATTACAAGGTAAAAATATCTTAGTTTTAAAATAATTTTTCTTAAAAATAGCAAGTATGTTTTTCTTTTAAAAACAAACATTTATTTTCCATGTGGCAGTAAGGATTTTATCTTGTTTAACTATTAAATATTTCAATACTACTAATCAGACATTTACTATATGCCAGGCACTGTGCTATGCATTAGTACTAATTATATAATTAAGGTATGCTTACAGCATCTGCTCTTTAGGACTAGACAGTCTAAGACTTCAAAATTATGATAATAACTGGTTTAAAAATTAAATTTAACTTGAATTCAAAGGTAATCAAACTTTCATATTCGATTAAAGGAAAGACCCATTCTGGTTAATGTGATTTTTATTAATTAAGAAATCATTAAGGAATAACTAAATGAAATCCTGCACCATAACTTTCCAAATTAATTTAAATCTCTAGTCATATTCTGTTCCTACCACTTGGGGCAAAGTCCAGGTTCTGATTTACTTCTGCCTGTATTTTGACATTTCATATCCCATCAGGTTTTCTGCTGCTTTCTTTCTAAATGAAAATATATCACAATTCCATTTGTATGTTTCTGTGTGTGTGTGTGTGTGTGTGTGTGATGTAGAATTATATGAAGGAGGTAATATCTATTGTAGGCTAATTCCAGTCTACTAAAAAAAAATCAACTATTTCCATTAATCAGTATTGTGTTTTATCTGTAAGATTAAAGTTATAGGACTCAATAATTCAAATTGTGGCTACTGTTGAATTATTATTGTATGAATTTTATTATATATAATACAGGTTCATGTAGGAATTTTCTTGAAGGTAGTGGTTATTGCTACGGTCCATTCCATTGAGAAAAGATTTAACCTGGAGTGGAAAGGTCTTAAACTGGGTTTAAGGATATTTTTTCTCATCTCTCTAAAATTCTTAGGTAATATGTGCTACGTGAAGTTGTGTTGTGTGTGTGTGTGTGTGTGTGAGAGTGAGAGAGAGAGAGAGAGATGGAGGTAGGTTTGAAAGATAAACCTGTTCCTATCATAAAAGGAGATTGAGAACTAGGCATATATATGTGTTTACAAGTATTCCTAACTGCAGATTTAGACCTAAGGGCTATGAACAAAACTGCATCTTACAATAAAAGTTGTAACTTTTTATGTTTCTTTCATTCATTTGGAGCTCTGAGTGCATACTTACAATGTAGCAGTAACTTCCATATTGGTTTTATTATGAGCAGCAATCTGATTTCAAAGAGCTTGTCCCGGTGAGCAGGACAAATTAGTTCATATTTATTGTTTGCCTATCATCCTAGGAACCCAAAGTTACACTTGTGAACAAAACTGACACCATACATGTTCTCAAGTAGCTTACAAGTATACAGAGTTCTGTTAAAGAGAATTACAGACACTGTGAAAGCATCTTTCAGAATACTAAACCCCACCTGAGGAGTGAGGGAAAGTTTCTCGAATACTTTTTAGGCAATGATGTGAAAGGGAATCAGGAGCTAGAGGATGAAGAGAGGGTTCTCAAGCCTGGGTGCACATTGGAATCACCTGGAAGTTTTTAAGAACATACTGATACATGGGCCTTGCCCCCAGATATTATTATTATTTTTAAATTTTATTTATTTATTTGACAGAGAGAGACACAGTGAGAGAGGGAACACAAGCAGGGGGAGTGAGAGAGTGAGAAGCAAGCTTCATGCCCAGCCACCCGATGTGTGGCTCTGGGATCGAAGGCAGATGCTTAAGGAATGAGCCATCTAGGCTTCCCACCCCCAGATATTATTATTTAATTTGTCTTAGGTGCTACTTGGCCAATATTTTTTTAAACGCTCCATGAATTTGCAGCCAAGGTTAAGGACCACTCATTGTTCCAGGCAGTGGCAGCAATAGCATGAGAAAAACCAAGGACTGATAAGACCTGACATGTTTAAATACCTAAAATATTTCATCGTGGGTCTAAGAGAAAGATGGAGACACAGGGCCTTTGGCAGCAAGGTTATGCATCTGGGTAGTATGAGGCCCAGAAAAGAGTCAAGATCTCCAGTTGGATGTGGAAAGAATATTTCAGTTGATGGGATAAACATTTCATGATTACCAGGTGTTAGGGTGATAGCTGAAATGATTCTAGCCATATAGCACTAATTTTCTATGGGTGGTTATATACCATTACCTATTATATGTGGTTTAAAATCCATTCAAAATTAATGTATAGCTAATGGAAATGGTATCTAATAACAAAATGATATTTATGAATTTTTCATGTATTTAACACCAAGTGACTTAGAACTAAATTTCTTGTCATTCCAGTATGTTAACAAAACATTTCTTACAGGGGCACCTGGGTGGCTCAGTGGGTTAAGCCTCTGCCTTCGGCTCAGGTCATGATCTTGGGGTCCTGGGATCAAGCCCCACATCAGGCTCTCTGGGAAGCCTGCTTTCCTCTCTCTCTCTGCCTGCCTCTCTGCCTACTTGTGATCTCTGTCTGTCAAATGAATAAATAAAATCTTAAAAAAAAAAAAAAACATTTCTTGCAAAAATAAAATACCATGTCTTTGGGTATGCAATGACACATGTATTGATAATAGATAATTCAGGAAAACATAGGTCTTAAATGGAAATAATGAAAATTTGGGGGATAGAATTTTAAAAGGACAATCACAACATTGATTAACTTTTATATGTTCTTATGATTTATGCTTTTCCAAAGGTAAAAAAAAAATCTATTAAAAAAATAACTCTTGTTAATTTGTTCTCCCAGCTAATCATGGCTTAGGTGAGAAGCAGATATGTAGTTAGGAAAAAAAGATACAGACTGGGGAAGAATAGAGGCCACCTGGACAAGAAGTTTATAGGTGATTAAAGTTTTAATAAAATGAACAACATTTACATAAAGGAAATCTTCCCTAGAAATAGCACCAAAAATCTGGGGGAAAAGCATGAATACAGAGAAATAAATGGCTAAATGAGGTGAATTTTATTAAATGTTATTGTTTAATTGGCAATAAGAAGATATTTAAACTGATTGCTGGAGGGGAGAGGGGTAGGAGGGATGGGGTGGCTGGATGATGGACATTGGGGAGGGTATGTGCTATGATGAGGGCTTTGAATTGTTTAAGATTGATGAATCACAGACCTGTTCCCCTGAAACAAATAATACATTATATGTTAAAAAAAAAAAAAAGAATATATTTAAACTTGGGAAGAACCTTTCATTGTTTATCCAATGTCTGGCTCTTACTAAGTAAGGAGAATTTTGTTTAATTAATTGTTTTTTCTGCACACTTCCTAAATGTTTCAGAGGAAACTGACATTATCCAAGTTCCAGAGGTGGACCCTGCTCTACTAAAGGGCTTTGCTATCCACCTCTCCATGGAGTTTGGTTTAGGAAAAGGGACTTGAGACAACCAATCCATGGCATTGGTCCTTGTTGCCAGAGATTTGTTCAGGGGCAGCCATGTGACCTTTACCAAAGAATTGTCCTGAAAGTTTCAGGTTACAAAATTCCATAAATTCTTTCAAAATAGCTACACTGGAGATGTTCTTGCTCCTTGTGTGGCTGTAGAACTTAGAATTGCTGTAGTCATTTTGAAAACACGTGGAAGCCTGCATCAGGGTGAAGCTGACCTTGCAGAATGTACAACAGAAATATGATAGCCTTGAGACAAATCTCTTTTTAACTGTGGTCCTTCCTGTTAAATGAATTGATAGGTCTCACTATTGTCTAAGCCATTTCAGATTGCTTTGTCCACAGCTTGACACAAGAAAAGAGCCTAAAAGGATATCTAAGCAACTTAAAGACAAAAGTAGTCTTCATAATTTTGACCCCTTTTCTTCCAGTTTTGTCTCTCTACTATGTCACACCTTATAGATTAATTTTCTGTGCAATCTTGCCATAACTCAATTTTTCACCGAACCATTTAATATATTTTTCTCCTTTGCTAGCACACTAGTCTAAAATTATTGGTTCATGAATAAAACATAATACTAATCAATTCTTCTCAGTTCAAATCCAGTCAGGTGTGTTCTGCCCAATCTGGGTTTTGGAAATACTTATATTTTTCAAATTTTTTACTGTCCTTTTCAGGGAATTTACCTTAAAAATAATCCTCAGGGGCTAAAGAAGAAGAAATTTCTTTTATGCCAAATAATAAACATTTTAAATGAGAATTAAAATATTTTATTATCTTAAGCAATAAACTGATAGATTTATAATGTCTTTTAGAAAACCAACATATAGACAAGAGAAAGAGTATATCAAGATTAGGATAAATTTGAATTGGTTCTCTTGCTTAAGATAACTTAAGATAACTTAAGATAAAATAGTACAGTGAAAACTTGGTGGACTCACAAATCTATCATGGGTAATGGGAACAAAAGAAGTTTCTCATGACACTTTCAGTTTATAAAACTAGTATACAGTTCTTCTCAACTTCATGAAACAATTTTATCATTCTTCAAATTTTACTGGAATATATCCTAACTTTTCTGTTGTCTAGACTCCTTGTTTAGGGGGTGAAATTCACTTAGGAACATCCCATTTTGCAATCAAATATCAATGAGTTTCAGAAAAGTATAGAATTGGCAAATTCCAGAGTGTTTGCAAAGCTATTATTATGTTAAAGAAAGTACATTTGTATTTTTACAACTTGAACCAGTTTGCCCAAATTGTTTAAAAGTGAAGGATGCCACACAGGGATACATTATTTACAGGACTTGAGAAGGCATTAGGAAAACAGGCTTAAAGTGCTGCATTTGCATTAAAGCACAGCTTTACTGCCATACAAACAGGGCCTCTCTTGAAATGGAAATTGTTAATAAATCCAGTGCTTTATAGCTTTGCCTTGTAAAAAGCTTTTTGAGGGGAGGAGGGATCATTTTCCCCTGATGGAACAGCGCTATCATTGTTCAGCTACAGCAAATGGAAGGATGTCTAGGGAATCAGCAACGCGCTAGTAATGTTTCAGATTGATGTGTTTTATCACCCATGGAACTTGGATGAAACCCTCTTGGTCTTTTTAATACTCTTTCTTAGAGGCTGAACTTCAAATTTCCTCTTTTATGTGAAAGGAATTTAAAGAGACTTTAGAGTCTGGGTGCATCAACCATGGCAGTGCCGTCCCCAGCAGTCTTGACATCTGCACAGGCCTTCTGTGTCCTTGGTAGCTTCCCTGCCACTGTCGGAAACACGTCATTATCATCAGATGATCTTCCATGTGGAAAAGCCCAGGGTAAAGCAGCTTCTGCCTTGTTAAGATAAGCATTTCTGAATACTGTACATTACAAATCACAGTGGCTATTGAAAATTACAAAGATTTGAAGTCAATTATAGGTACTCCTGCCCAGTAAACTAGGAATATAATTTCTCAAGATATGTAGGCTTACTGTAAACAAATGTACTTCTCAACCTAAATGTATGATAATTTAATAAATACTAATTGTGGGCAGGTAGTAATTCCCTTGAATAACTTGTATACTACCTATTGTATCATTCAGTTGATACAAAATCACTCAGAATTTAAATCTGGCAAAAACCAACCACTTGACATGAATTACAGTCTGTGTCCTGATATTTTCTATGTAGTAGATGAAAAAAAAATTCTACAATATTTTGTATTTTTTATATGGGACCAGACTGTCAGAAAAATATTAAAACTAGTTACTCATCATTTCTTCAGGTTTTTTGACTCCTATTGCTTTGAGGGCTTTAAATATTCACATACAAAACAGGCTAATGTTAAATATGATGACTTATTTATTTCCATAAAAAATATCTTTAATAAAAAACGTATTTATAGATACTAGTGAGGTATGCTTTGTCTGATTCTTGACTTGTGTGAGAATGGCA
Organism: Martes martes; assembly: GCF_963455335.1. Taxonomy (NCBI): domain Eukaryota; kingdom Metazoa; phylum Chordata; class Mammalia; order Carnivora; family Mustelidae; genus Martes; species Martes martes. The sequence continues at coordinate 82,638,484 of NC_137898.1, read as the reverse complement.
TGTGTATGACTTAATCCCCTTAGAAGCTGAAGACACTCCCCAAATAAGAAAACATTAAAGGACAGTGAAGAAACTAGATCTGCTATCTCTGTCTCATGAGAGCCACAAGCTGATGAGCTAATGTTAAGTCACTTGGTTATTCATGATAGCATACAAGCATGCATATGGAGGAGAGCAAATAGTTGATCAAAAAAGCACATACAGGTACATGTTATATTTTGTCACAAAATATAGGAAAGAAAATTGGAATTATTATGACTATAGATCATGTCTTAAATTGGGGCCTATCAAATTTAGCAATAGAGTGGTGGTTTCTAATCTTTATTTAACAACGAGTCTCCTTAATTATACTTTCCCTTTCTCTCTGAATCCTCATCTCTCTGTGTTCCCATGAGCTTGACTCTAGCAGATTTCTGTCTAGTTGATCTCTTTTTAGGTAATAAGTATTTTCTGTGAAAGCTAAATGTCAAGGGGGCTGTTTACCATCCAATCTCTTCAGTGGCGGTGTCTGTGCTTCCTCTGTAGAGCACAACTGCATCCCTAGGCTTCACCAAATGTTCTGGAAGTAAGCTATCCTCTTTCCTCGCCCTAGTCATTAGTTCAAAAGAACACCTGAAACAAGTTTAGCTGATCACTGAACTCTCATAGCAAAGATATAAATATTGCTGCTCTGAGGCACTCGAAAATTTTGAAGACAATTTTTAAACCCCTAATTCTAGCCTCAAGCTTGAAGTTTCCCTTTTTATTTTGCAGAGAGACTAAGATTCACTGCCTAAGGCAGTCAGAACTCTCCAAAACCCTTTGGCAACATATTGGAAGAGGGTGGGTGGGGCATTATCAAGCTATAAGAGGTCTGATTATCCAAGTGAATTGTTTTGTCCCGTATTCTACCCCTTGTCTTGAAAATAATTGCTATAAATAGCCATCACTTCTAATATATTGGTCCTGAAAAAAATGAGAACTGCTGCCTTAAAGCTAAGTAAATGACCTCTAAGAAAATCATTAGAGTATCAGGATTGAAGACTAGGGAAAGAAGATGGCAGAGGAGTAGAAAGACCATAGCTCCTCCTGTTCCAGGTCAAATCATTCTAAATACCGCAGAAATCAACCTGAACACTCACAGAACAAACTCCACAACTAAAGGGAAAGAAGAAGCCACATCAAAGAAGGTAGGAAGTGCAGAGATGTGGTTTAGGGGAAAAACAGATTGCAGGTGCTGTAGAGGAGAAGGAACTATGCTGGCAGAGAAAGGAGAGAGATAGATGATGATGGATAGATAGACGATAGATGATAGATAGATAGTTGATAGATAGATGATAATAGGTAGATAGATAGATGATAGATCGATAGATAGATGATAGAGAGATAAACAGGGAAATTTTAGCATGGCACTTGCTTGCCATGCTGATTTGGAACTTTTCATTTACCTATATACATTACCCTTCAAACAAGCAGTTGTCAATATGGACAGCATAATGGTATCCCCTGGAGATCTTTTAAAGCTATTCACATGCCTGTGTCCCGTTCCTCATGATTTTAAATTATTTGGTCTGAGTGGATCTCAGGTTTTATTATTTCTTAAATACTTCAGATATTTAAGCAATTTTGAAAATTATTATTCCAGATACTAAATTCAAAAGAATCAGCATTCTCATTTTTGTAATCCCATTGTCTAAAAACATGTCTAGGGGCCTCTGGGTGGCTCAGTGTGTTAAGCTTCTGTCTTCTGCTCAGGTCATGATCCCAAGGTTCTTGGATCAAGCCCCGCATCAGGCTCTCTGTTCAGCAGGGAGCCTGCTTCTCCCTCTCTCTCTCTGCCTGCCTCTCTGCCTACATGTGATCTCTCTTTCTCTGTCAAATAAATAAATAAAATCTTAAAAAAAAAATAAAAATAAAAACATGTCTGATACTCAAGTGGTACTCAAAAAAGTATTTGAACAAACAAATTTGAAGAATGTTATTTGAATAATGGTAAGGATAGATCAAGATCATACCACATTTTTAGAGGGTTTTATAGACAACAAAACATTCATTATTACTATTTGCTCATTTGAGAATATTTTGGACAGACCAGCATTTGAACTGATAAAGCTGTAGATAATAGCAAGGTACTGATATTATGCTGAAATGTATGATATTCCCTGAAAAAAGGTAGAAATATCTTTAACTCCTTTGCAACAGACAAAGACCAAATATTTTACTTTGACAGTAAGAACACTGACATTTATGTTTTTCAAGGGCAATGATGATATTTTATTATTATTGTTATTATTATTGTTGTATTATTGATTACGCTCCTTAAGTTGCATTTTTTTATCCCTGTGCCTTCTGTACTTTGTAACTACTGGAGTTTGTTACTTCTCAATCCTCTTAATTTATTCTGCCCATGTGCCCACCCCTCTGGCAACTACCAGTTTGTTCTCTGTATTTTTAAGTCTGTTTCTTGGCTTTTCTTTGTTTATTTTTTTTTAATCCCACATATAAATGAAATCATATAGAATTTGTCTTTGAGTTATTTCCTTTAGAATTATATGCTCTAGGTCCATTTATGTTATCACGAGAGGCATAATTTCATTTCTTTAATGGTTGAACAATATTCTAGTGTTGTTGTGTGTGTGTGTTTACCACATTGTCCTCATCCATTTATCTACCAATAGACATTTAAGTTGCTTCCATAGCTTGGTTATTGGAAATAATGCTGCAATGAATATAGATGTGTATATATCTTTTTAAATTAGTGTTTTTATTTTCTTTTGATAAATACCCAGTAGTAGAATTATTGGATTATATGGTATTTTTATTTTTTAATTTTTTGAGGACACTCCATACTGCTTTCCAGAGTGCTGCACAACTTTGTATTCCCTCCAAGAGTCCACAGGTGTTCCTTTTTCTCCACATCTTCACCAACACTTTTTTTTTTTTTCTTGTCATTTTAATATTAGTCATTGTGCTGGTATAAGGTGATATCTCATTGTGGTTTTGATTTGGGTTTCCCTGATGATAAGGACTTTAAGCATCTCTTCATGTGTCTGTTGCCTATAGGTATGTCTTATTTAGAAAAATGTTTACTCAGGTCTTCTCATTTTTTATTAGATTATTTTTATATCAGTCATTTTTTACATTGAGTTATATAGGATCTTTAAATAATTTATATATTAACTCTTTATCGGATATACCATTTGAAAATATCTTCTCATTCAATAGGTGGTCTTTTCTTTTTATTGATGAAATAAATACTGTGGTATAAAGGTTTTTGTTTGTTTGTTTGTTTGTTTGTCTTGACAGAGTCCCACTTGTTTTACTTTTGCTATTGTTGATTTTGCCTGACAAGACATATCCAAAAAAATATTGGTAAGATCAATGTCATAGAGCTTGCTCCTTGTTTTCTACTAGGAGTTTTAAGGTTTCAGATCTTATATTTAGGTCTTTAAAACATTTTGACTTTATTTTTATGTGTGATGTAAGAAAACAGTTCAGTTTCATTCTTTTACATGTAACCATCCATTTTGATCAGCACCCTTTCTAAAAAAAATATTTTATTTTATTTTTAAAGTAATCTCTACACCCAACATAGGGCTCAAACTCATAACCATAAGATCAAGAGCTGCATGCTAAAGTGACTGGGCCAGCCAGGTGCCCTTTGACCAGCATCATTTATGAAAGATATGGTATTTTCCTCATTGTATATTCTTGCCTTCTTCATCATAAATTAATTGACCATGTAAGCATGGGTTCCTTTCTGTTTTGTTCCAGTATCTATGTGTCAATTTTTGTGCCAATACAATATTGTTTGATTACTATAGCTTTGTAGTATAGTTTCAACTCTATGTTTGTGGTGCTTCCAGCTTTATTCTTTCTCAAGTTTACTTTGAGATTTCAGCATCTTTTGTGGTTCCATATAAATTTTAGGATTACTTTTTTCTAGTTCTGTGGAAAATACTATTGGCATTTTGATAGGGATTGCACTGAATTTATAGGTTGTTTTGGGTAATGGCTATTTTAACAATATTAATTATTCCAATCCATGAATATGGTATATCTTTCTGTTTGTCTGTGCCATCTTCAATTTCTTTCATTAATGTCCTATAGTTTTCAGAATACACATCTTTTACCTCCTTAAGTAAATTTATTCTTAAGTGTTTTATTCCTTTTGATGAAATTATAAATAACATTATTTTTTAAAAATTTCTCTTCTGCTACTTCATTATCAGTTTATAGAAACTGTCAAAACTTCTGTATATAAATTTGGGTCTTGCAGCTTTCCTGAATTTATTAGTTCTATTAGTTTTTTGATGGAGTCTGTAGAGTTTTCTATATATAGTATTATGTCCCCATCAAATAGTGACAGTTTTACTTGTCCCTTACCAATTTGGATACCTTTTATTTCTTTTTTTGTCTGACATCTATGGCTAGGACTTTGAATATTATGCTGAAAGAAGGTGGTAAGAGTGGACATCCTTGTCTTGTTCCTGATTTTAGAGAAAAGATTTTCAATTTCTCACCATTGAATATGATATTAGCTGTGGGTTTGTCATATATGACCTTTATCATGTTGAATTATGTTGTCTCTAAACCTAATTTGTTGAGAGTTTTTATCATAAACATATGTGGAATTTTGTCAAATGTGTTTTTTTTTTCTGCTTCTATTAAGATAGACTTTTATACTTTTCAAGAGTAGCATTTATCTTTTTTAGATATGCACACACTCTTTGTTCTATCTATCTATCATCATCTATCCCCATAAACACACAGCATACACATATACCTTTTTTGTATCTCCACATTATTTTTTAAAGATATTATTTGTTTATTTAACAGAAAGAGAGACAGTGAGAGAGGGAAAAGTGGGAGAGGGAGAAGTAGGCTTCCCACTGAGCAGGAAGCCTGATGTGGGGCTCAATCCCAGAACCCTAGGATCATGAACTTGAGCAGAAGGCAGACACTTAACGACCGAGTCACCCAGGTGCCCCTATTTCCAAGTTTTTGATGCAAAGTCATTTTAACAATTTATTTAAAAAAAACAAAACCAAACAAACAAACAAACAAAAAAAAAAACAACTTTTAGAGTAGTTCATGCTCCCAGTTAGTGTTATGGACATAGATGGTAGTGTTTTCTTTGGGTGAGATAGAACATTCAATCATATCTTTTTTCATGTTTTATTGATTATATTCTATTCAGTCTCAACTTAAATTTGAACTGGAACACTGATTTGATTTGGCACCTCAGTTGAAAAAAATCACTGAATCAGAAATCAATCACCCACTAATAACCACTTAAATGTATTTTACTCCTTCCTATCATCATTACCCAGCACCCACTACAGATTATTTTTATTATTAAATTTTCAATCAGAGATAATATTTAAAAATGACAGGACTTATGGCATTATCTCAAATTCATTATTATTCGTATAATTCATTAATTTGTGTAATGAATACTTACTGAAGTATCTAATAAATGTCATGTATTGCTTTTGTACTGGGGAAACAAATAAATAAACAAAAGAACTAATGAAATTCCTTGTTCTTATAAACATAAGTTCCTAGTCAGGAGAGATGGGCAATAGTTGATAGTAAAAAAATAAAATTAAGGGGTACCTGGGTGGCTCAGTTGGTTAAGCGACTGCCTCTGGCTTAGGTCATGATCCTGGAGTCCTGGGATCAAGTCCTGCATCAGGCTCCCTGCTTGGCAGGGAGTCTGCTTCTCCCTCTGACCCTCCCACTTCTCATGCTCTCTCTCTTTCTCTTTCTCTCTCAAATAAATAAATAAAATCTGTTTTAAAAATTAAGTATATAAATAAATAAAATTAATAAACTTTTTGTCAGGGGGCCATAGGTACTCAGAAGACAATTTAACAGGCATGGAAATAAGCTGGTCAAATGCTATTTAATGTACTTATTTTATTGTATATTATGTTATTTGTATTATATTGTGAAATATATATTTCAATTTGTGTCAAACTATTGTCATTGAAAGTGCCTTGCTTCTATCTTATTTTATCAATTATTTTATTTATTCACTTTTATCTCCTTTCTTCATTGCTATATTGTTCTCTGATCTAAAAGCAACTATTCTAGGGTCACCTAGGTGGCTCAGTCAGTTAAGCATCTTACTTTGGCTCAGTTCATGATCTCAGGGTTCTGGAATTGAACCCCACATCAGGGTCCTGCTCAACTTGGGGTCTGCTTGTCTCTCTGCTCCTTTTCCCTCTCCCCACCCCTGACTTATTCTCTCTCTCTCAAATAAATAAAATCTGAAAAAAAAAGAAAATAAATTAATTAATTAAAATAAAAGTAACCATTATAATGTACTTAGTATATATCATGCTGTTTGCATAATTTCTTGTGAACTATTTTGGATGAGATTACTTAATTGTAATGAACCTATAACTTTAATTTTCTTCTCACTTTTCCCCCCACTTAGTTCTATGCTTTCCTATATGTACATCTAGTCAATTTCTTTTAAGTTTGGCCCATAACATTATGGCAGAGCATTTGTTCACCAGATATAATTCATCCATTCCAGGGGTCCTAATTAATTTCAGTCAGCCAAAGATCCTCAAATAAGGCAGTAAAGTATATATTTAAAATCCATGCAAAATTATGTTTTTTTCCTATTACTGTTCTTTGAGGTATAGATTCTCAAGATTGGACTTAAATTTCAATGTTATGTAACATAACTCATTTTTCAATGCTTGCTTTCACTCTACAAGAGCCAAACTGATACATGTATTCTTGAATACTTGGAGATATCCAATGATACTAACTGGGAGATAGCCCAAAGTACAGTTTGTTAATTATGGCTATCAAAAAGTTATTTTTTATAATTAGAGAAATAAATCTGGTGAAAAATTAAAATGGGCAGAATTATTTACAAAGTGGACCTAAATAAATAGAGATGTTAACATGAAACAGATTTAGAACAATAAAAATGTGTTAACTAGGAAATTTGGCTGGTAACAGTACTTAGAATGGGAACAGAGATCTCAGAAGTCCATGAGTCCAACTATTGTTAATAGTAGGGTTCCTACAAATTTTATAGTTAAAGTAAAGAAGAAAATTATGTGCTCTCCAAAGCCAAATCAAATCAAAACCACAATAAAATATCAGAATGGCTATTACTAAAAAAAAAAAAAAAGAAAAAAAAAAAAAAAGAAAAGAAAAAAAAGATAAGTAACAAATGTGGGTAAGAATGTAAAGAAAAGGGAACCCTAGTGCACCATTGGTAGAAATGTAAATTGATGCAGTCACTATGGAAAACAGTATGGAGGTTCCTCAAAAAGAGGAATACCACATGATCCAGCAATCTTACTGCTGGATATCTATCTAAAGAAAATGAAAACACTAATTCGGAAAGATATGTGCACCCCTAAATTCATTGCAACATGATCTACAATAACCAAGATATGGAAACAAGTGTACATCAATGGATGGGTAGATAAAGAAGATATGGTGTGTGTGTATGTGTGTATACACAATGTATAGTGTTATATGGCATACTACTCAGCCACTAAAAAGGAAAGGAATTTTGCCATTTGGGACAACATGGATGAAACTTGAAGATATAATGTTAAGTGAAATAAATCAAATAGAAAAAGGCAAGTGCCACATGATTTCACTTACTATAGAATCTAAAAAGCAAAACAAACAAAACAAAACCCAGACTCATAAAGACAGAGAACAGATTGGTGGGTTGCCAGAGAGGAGGAGGTTGAGGGTGGCAAAATTGGTAAAGGGAATCAAGAATTACTAATTTCAAATTACAAAGCAAGTAAGTCATAGGAAAGTAATGTACAGCATGGGGAATATAGTCAATAATATTGTATTAACTTGTGTAGTGACACAAGGTAACTAGCCTTTTTGTGATGTCATTTTGTCTAGTTAATATGTTGTACACCTGAAACTAATATATTGTATGTCAGTTATACATCATTTAAAAAAATAAGGGAAATTATTTGATTTTCAAAGCCAAAGAAAAGTTAGAAGTAATTGTTGTTCTTAGATTTGTAGCTAGAAAGTATTACAATTTAATTAGGCTCAAGACAGTCTAAAATTCTCTTTAAACTGTGTTAGAAAATCCTGTCTTGCTTTATGTATGACTGCAGGAAGAAGTATGTTTCCTTTTTCATGTTTTTTCAAAAAAGACAAATGGAAATGTGACTGATAGCAGGTAATGCATTTAAATTGTGCTTCAAAAAGAGTAGAAATTATTTCAGTGGGGAAGTTAGTTTCTTTTAGACAGCCAGAGAAAAGGGAAAGTGTATAGTCCACTCTAAAAATCAGAAAGGAACTGATCTGTAATTCTCTGTTCCCATATTGTCTTTCATGAGCACTAAAGACAAGATAGCTATAAGCACTTCCTAGAGAAGGAAATATTTGTTACACTCCAGTTGTCACTAAGTATTCTCATATTTGTATGTGGTCGTTGGGAAAGTAGGAATGAGGTTATGCCACATCAGGTCAAGTATAGGTTCACAGAAAAGCCTACATGATAAGGATAATTTATAAGTTCTTTATGGAAAATGCAGCCTTATGATTTTTAGAATAAGTTGAGAATAGAGAAAGCCAACTAGGAATAGCTAAGATTAAGACATATAAAACAATACAAACAACATTTTAAAATAAACAAAGGGAAACCCTAAAGCTTTGAGATGAAGTTTTAAAAATTAAAAAAAAAAAATGTCAGCACCATTCTTTACTGAACATAAACAATTCTACAAAGTATCAACTGTAATAAGAGAAGACATTCTGTGACATAGTGAAAATAAGCAGAAGTAAGACTGATCTATAAACATGTTGGAATATAAGAAAAATACTGGGGTAATATAATATATAAAAAACAATTCCTGCTCCCAACAAATATGAGTAACTACTTCTTTATTTTTTTTTCTTTTGAACAATGACAATTCTAGCCCTGCTTTGTTCCTCACACCTGCTACACAAAAAATAAGTAAGTTTAAGATACCCAATCATCAAATTGCCTTGCTTCCTGACAGAACCTAATCCAAAATAAATCACCCACTTCCTTAAGCCCTTCCTAAATCACTCAGCAAATGTCCATACCCTATATCAAGGCCATCCTGACTCCTTCTTAGTAAGACACCCCATAGTTCACGGTGTTGTATGGTCTCCCTTACTGCAACAAGTTAGTAAATCTTTCTTTGTTCAATATTAGCTAAGTCATGGAGAATGAGCTGTCAGTGTAAATCATGAAACTAACGATTTTTAACTGATGGCAGCCTCTGATACAATCTGGAAACATAGGAATACTACAGTCTAAGTCTGTTATTGGAATGTTCATCAGAAAAGGGACATCATTATCAGCCAAATGGCTATATTACTTTCTCCTTTATATCCACATCATGGGTCTTTGGGTAAATGATAGTGACTATGTTAAGTGGAAGAAAACAAAATTGCCGGTCCTTTCCACTACACTGGAAATTATTTTTTTGCCATCAGGCATAGGTAAAGGATTCCAATCACAACATGATCAAATATTCCCTGAAAAAGTGAGTCAACCATGTTTTGCTTAAAATGCCATTGGTAGACATTTTAGCATGCTTGAATAACAAAAATAAACATTTAATTTCATTTTTAAGCACTTTTACTTCTCTTTACCAAAAGAATACCATGTCACAGATAGGAATGCTCCTTCAACTTGGTTCCAAAAGGATAAGATAACATGGAGCAGACCCTTAGTCTATTCATATTTTGGAGCAGAACCTCACCTGAAATATGGTTCTCAGATAACATAAGCAAGAAATGCCCCTGGTATTTAGGGATTGTTTATTATGATAACAGAAGATAACTGATACATTTGTCTCTGAAACAAAAGGTATGTCAAGAGTGAGACATGGGGTCAATATTCTCTACATGAAACATCTAAATCATTGCTTTTATAATCCTATGGCTTCTGCCCCTTTCTGACTCATGCCACCTCTCTAAACTTTTCTCTTTCTCTCCTGTGTCATGTACAAATCTGGTTTCTTCAATACATTCATGATAGTTTTAGTAGATGGATCATTGTCATTTTTTCTGACTTAAAACCAGCCAGAATCTTGGATACTTTTATGATCCAATGGATGTATCTAATGCCAAAACTTTTATGCTTTGTTATTAGTCAAATTGACGTTTTGTTTGTTTTTATTGTTGTTTTAGATTTTAATATTATCTGAGAGGGAAAATGAATGTGAAATTAAAAACAGATGTACAGAAGATAGCAGATGTTTTTCCAGCTCTGAAATTGGACCTTTGAATATTGGTCCTTAGTTGAAGAAAATTAGAGCTTTGAGTGTGTTAAATTCTATTATATCATTTACCATTTAATAGACTGTAAATGTTTCTGATCTGTTTCTAGAGAAGTTCTTTTGAAGAATAGTGAGATGTTTTGATAACTTCTTTGATTACTTCTTGCTTATGCTTCTGGGTTGTATGAATGATATTTAAAATTGAATTTAAGAAGTAATACACATGTCATTTGATTTGACATATGATATTTGTCATGTTTTAGAAGGGGTATGCGAATAAACTTCTGGAGGCTTATAAAGGGAAAACTGTACTTGTGAATTTTTAAGCAGTATAATGGTAATGAAAGTATAAATTTCATTTTGTTATGTAAAAATATGGATATATTAATAAAATGAGAAAATCTATTTGTATATATGCTTGATTTCCATTTTCATGCTAGCTTTTCTTGTAACAAAGAGTAATGAAAAATACCAATTAATTTCAATTAAATAAAAATGAGAGAAAATGAGACTGAGTATAGGATATGTGGTAGCTAGCCTCCAAGATGTCTCTTTTTTTTTTTTTAAAGATTTTATTTATTTATTTGACAGATCACAAGTAGGCAGAGAGGCAGGCAGAGAGAGAGAGGAGGAAGCAGGCTCCCTGCTGAGCACAGAGCCCAATGTGGGGCTCGATCCCAGGACCCTGGGATCATGACCTGAGCCAAAGGCAGAGGCTTAACCCACTGAGCCACCCAGGCGCCCCTCCAAGATGTCTCTTAAGGATTAATTTCTCTTATTTTCTAAGAACCCTTCATTTATTTTCTTCTCTTTACCTTTTTGTTTCCAGTAGTCTATCCAGTTTTGTACCCTAGTGATCAGGCTTTTCTGGATCTAGAACCTCTAATTAAAATCTGAACTCTTTGATTTTTCCTCCTTGTTCTACTTGGCATTGTCTGACTCCTCACTTTCAATTTTTATCTCAATCAGGTTGACTCTCAGACACTATGGAACTTGACAGTGATAATCATCTTTAAAAAAAACAAAACACTTTTTTAAAAAATTATGTTCAGTTAACCAGCATATAGTGAAAAGAAGGGGCATATGCACCCCAATGTCATTTCAGCAATGTCCACAATAGCCAAACTGTGGACGAGATGTCTTTCAACAGATGAATGGATAAAGAAAATGTGGTTCATGTACACAATGGTATATTACTCAGCTATCAGAAAGGATGAATATCTGCCATTTGCATTGACATGGATGGAACTAGAGGAGATTGTGTTAAGTGAAATAAGTCAAGCAGAGAAAGACAATTATCATATGGTTTCACTCATATGATAATCATCTTTTACTGACAGAGGAATCTGGTATGTAGCCTGCTGAAAAGTTCAAACACCAACCAGAACCTCAGTTTATCAAGGGAAAAAAACATTTGTGAACACTAGGAACCCACTATCATGAAGTACTTTCAAGAAAAATTCCATTTAAGTCCCTCATGCACATTTAATCACTAATTTTCTCTGCACCAAATCATCTGTATTTCTGCCCCAGGGTGAGGTGTCAGAGGTCTGCAGACCAACTAGTCTTTCCATTCAAAAAATATTTCCTGACACCCATATTATACCAACCACATAGGTGTTCTCTGGAATCATGGAGGGTATGTTTAACTCTTCTACTAACCTAATCTTTAAGTATGAAGATTTTAGGGGCACCTGGGTGGCTCACTCATTAAGTGTCTGTCTTCAGCTCAGGTCCTGAGATTTCAAGCCTGGGATTAAGCCCTAAGTGGGACTCTCTGCTCAGCAGGAAGCCTTTTTCTCCCTCTCCCACTACCCCTGCTTGTATTCCCTCTCTCTGTGTCAAATATTGTCTCTCTCTCTCTCTCTTTGTCAAATAAATAAAATCTTTAAAACAATAAACAAATATGAAGATTTTGTATATAGACGTATCTTTTAAATTTTAAAATTAGGATGAAAAATCACTCATGTTTCAGTTATGCAGATAAATAAGTTCTGGAAATCTCATGTATAGTACGGTAATTACTGTTAGCAATACTGTATTATACATTTGAAATTTGCTAGGAGTGTAGATCTTAAGTATTCTTACCAGAAAAACAAATAAACAGAAATGTTAATATAGAGGGTGATAGAAATGTTAACTAGTTTGACTAGTTTGACTGTGTTTTTGTTTTTGTTTTTTTGAGGGTAATGGAAATGTTAAGTAGTTTGACTGTGGTGTGGTTTTGTTTTTGTTTTTGTTTTTGTTTTGTATTTTGTTTTTTGTTTTATTTTTTGGTGTGTGGCAAATATACCCCAGTAAACCTAGAGAAAAACGTTAAAATACTTACATAATCACTCTCTACCAGTATTTAAAAGTTGGTAATAGAAAAGAGAATACACCATAAATTTCTGACTCTAGCCCAGTGGATGAGAAACAAATGTTAATAGATACAGCATAATATAATATGGTAAGTGTTATAACAGAAATATGATCAAACCACTGAAGGATACTGAAGAGAAATGGAAAAATTTTCCAAATTATATTTTATTATTTCTTGCACTGTATACATCCCTAATTTTTTTTTTTTTTCACATGCCTTTTGAGTTCCCAGGATAAAATTTGTGGCAGAGCTACAAATAAAACTAGGTTTTCCTGATGCCCAGTGTTTGTTTTTTGTTTTGTTTTGTTTTGTTTTGTTTTGTTTTTTCCTGCTGTTTTTTGATCCTTCTAAATTATTTATAATATTTTTAAAATAATTTAATTACTTAATTAAATGTTTTTGCTTGCATAAGCAAAAATTTCAAGACATTCACAAATGTTTTCCCAGAATCTCTCTCTATCCAGCAAATGCAGGTCCCAGTTGCATCTGTGGGAAAATCTACCTTGCCTAAATCTGACTGTGTGTCATATATCTTCATGGTATTTATTTATTTATTTATTTTCTTTCATAGCACATCTCACAATGATAACCAGTTATTCATAAAATCATCTATAAAATGTTTGCTTCTTCTTACACTATAAGTTCCAGACAGAAGGGGTCTTAATTCTCTTGTTAACAAAGATATCTCTAGGGGTACCTGGGTGGCTCAGTGGTTAAACATCTGCCCTTGGCTCAGGTCATGATCCCAGGGTTCTGGGACTGAGCCTCTTCCGTGGAGCTCCCGCTCAGTGGGAAGCCTGCTTCTCCCTGTCTCTCTGCCCCTCCTCCTGCTCATGCTCACACACTCTCTCTCAAATAAAAAAATAAAATATTAAAAAAGATATTTCCATCATCTAGCATAGTACACAATAATTATTCATTGAATAAAATAATAAATTACCATATATTTTGGATGATGAACAAAGGAGCATGGGTTATGGGATGTGGAGGAATCTGGATTTTTATCTGTTTTCTACCATAATCTAAGTGTGTTTTAGTAGGCAAATCTCAGATTTCTCAACTGTTTTTTGAGATAATTTATTCAAATGTTTACTAAAATTGTTTTTAAAGATTTTATTTATTTATTTGACAGAGAGAGAGCAAGAGACACAAGCAGGCAGAGCAGCAGAAGGAGAGGCAGAAGCAGGCTCCCCGCTGAGCAGGGAGCCTGATGCAGGGCTCAATCCCAGGAACCCGGGATCATAACCTGAGCCGAAGGCAGTCTCTTAACCAACTGAGCTACCCAGGTGCCCCAACTAAAATATTTTTAAGATATTTTGTATTCAGAATGTACATGGCAAATAAATATTAACAGACTAATTTATACCACAATTTGGGAAGATATATCATTAGCAAATAAACTGCCATTCTGTGGACAAACATGTGATATTACTAATTGGAGTTGGTGATCATGAGACCTGGAACAAGTTTTTTTTCACTCCAAGCACTTGTTTTCTGATTGATAAAATGAGAATTATACATGTAATGCATCCAACACTAGTATGAAGATTATGTGTGCAAAGTCCTCAACACAAACCTATGTGATATATTATAAGCAGTGGTTAATTACTAACTAAAGCTAAATTATTTATATAATTATTATATAATTATAATTATAAATTAATTATATAAATAATTATCAGTACATGATGATCTTTTATTATGAAATTGATTATTTTAGGATTTGAATATAAAGCTAATGTCCCTAAAATTATTTTAAAGTTCAAATAATTGTGAACATTTAAAACTAATACAAAGCTATTTTTTCTTTAGGCTGAGAGTTCTGAGTAACATATTAAAGGTACTCCTGAGGGGCGCCTGGGTGGCTCAGGGGTTTAAGCCTCTGCCTTCAGCTCGGGTCATGATCTCAGGGTCCTGGGATCGAGCCCCGCATCGGGCTCTCTGCTCAGCAGGAGCCTGCTTCCCCTTCTCTCTGTCTGCCTAGCTCTGATTTCTCTCTGTCAAATAAATAAAATCTTTAAAAAAAAAAATTTAAAAAAAAAAAGGTACTCCTGAATATCCCAATAAATATGTTCTCACAATTATTCTGAACTAATTGATAAAAAGGAATGTGGTGATATTAAAATGGGGAAATAAACAAAATTAGTTTTCTGGCCATCTGATTTGGTCCAACAGCATTATGATTCTTGTTTTTTCCAAGACTGTAGTCACATCAAAATCTATTGAAGAATAGGATCTTGAAAGATAGGATCTGCAATGTCTATTGGAAACCGCTGTCAGAGAATATGATCAGCCTTAATTTCATGGGGTTATTAATGTGAACTTCAGGAATTAGAATAGTACTTTATTGCCAAGCCTATTACTTTTAACTGTTATGACAATGAACTCTTTGAATACTCATATTCTCTCTGTCTAATGGGTTACAGCCTACCGTATTCATTCATAGTTGGGTATTGATGTTCTTAATTTTCTTTAAATTTCAATATTATGTATCTTTTTGGACAGAGTATGCATTGAGATGTTCTAAGTTGGATAATGTTCACTTATTGATTCTTTAGAAATTGTTGATCTTACTGCATAGTATATAACTGTACACCTGTATTATACAAACATCAATGTGTATCAGACTCATATTTCCTGATAAACATTATCGATTTTTCCACCTGCTATTATGCCTGATCACTATATCTACATTCCATAAAATGGAATTTTTAAATTTATATCCCATAAAATGTTCTCCTTACACTGGAAGGAAATGATGGAAGGAAGCACTTTGTCCTAACATTATCAAAGTTTCCAGTTCAAGATCAAACTCTTCTTTTCACATTCCTATAATCTATGTCAGGCAAAGCTATAGTTACATAGATTTTTTGGTCTTTTTTAAATGTTTCTTTTTTTTTAACATTTTACCATTTAATCTTTATGAGTTTTTTTTTTTTTAATTTTCCAGTTAAATACAGTCAATGCAGACCATTTTCCAGCATAATTATGAATTGCTTGATAGTGGTCTGAACCGACAGCAATGCATATCTTGAGTGACAAGGCAGGTTCTGTAAAACAGCAAATGCATTATACTGGTTATTTGTCTTCTCATTGTGCTGAAAATTTCAGGTGATTAAATCCTTAACATGTATTTTACAACTGGATGATTAAATCTTGTCAGGTAATTTTAAACCTTTAGAGGCATAATACCATAAAAAGCACTTTAATATCTTTGATTTTATTCTATCAAAAACAAATTACTTTTCCAGTATAAATATCTCCAGCTTACTATGGGTCCTATCTGTCGATATCACAATATGACAGCATTCAGACACCTGTTATCTGCAAAGGCAGTGTATCTGCTATTTGTCACTAAGCAACATTCAGAAACAATTTCTCCCCTTTCTATTATCATGCAAAATGCATTCAGAACAAGAAATGCACACAGATAAAAATTACTCGTCTGGTGAGATATTTTGACACAAAAAATCTTTCCTTGTCAAAGATAAAAAGCACCTTGTCACTCACTTCTAATTACTGTCTCATTTCTGTCAATGTAGAGAGAAGCCAACTCCCTGTGGCGACGTCACAGCGGCATTTACCAACATGCAGAGCTGGATTCAGCCTGTGAGTAGCGTTCACTGAGCTCAGCCAGGTCTGAGTTGATGCACATTAATAGTGGTAATCTTTAATTATAGCTATAAATTTTTAAAGTCCAAGAAAAGATATTTTGCCTTTTGTAATGAGTATGTTTGATATGATGAAAAATTTTGGTATCAATGGACACCTTTCTTTTCCAACATTTTCTGACATGCCTAAGAAAGTTACAAACCTATTAAACATTAAAATAAAACATTTCCTGTCCTGCGATTGTGATTAATATCCAGAACCAAATGTGTTGGGTAGGAATCGAGGGGTGTGAAGGTTGAGCTAAGCTGCAAAATCATTAACCACTTGTGGTAGTCATTTCCTTACAAGAATTCTAATTCTGGCCACTCACTTGCAATGGCTTTTCCAGGCAGGACATTATGAAATGAAGGAAGAAAAGTAATTATTAGTGAGGAAACCAGCAATAATATTAAGGCTTTCAGTAATTCCACTTTGTATTGAAGCCAGATCTTTGGAGGATTTCTTAGTAATGAGGGTGGGTGGGATGCTGGGACCCCAAAGGTTTTCCTCTGATACCACTGTTAGAACCTTGTATAATACCCTTTCACTCAGGATAACCCCAATAGGAAAAAAAAAAAAAAAAAAAAAACAAAAAAAAAACTTCCAAGGAAAATCATCAACAATATATTACCAGAGGAGTACAGAAGAACTGCTTATAATTCCCTCACCATTTTCTCATTGCTACTTGCATTGATTTGTTATTTTTATTTCAAATCAGTTATGCTATGTTTGATAAGCTGATTTTCAAAAAGAGTGTGATGTATTCATACAGAAACACTTTATTGAGGGGCTGTTAAGTATCAGATCCCATATGAAGCATGGGAAATACTAAGAGGAATTAGAAACAATCTATGTCCTTGAGGAGCTAAAGCTACATATTATATTTATTTATTTGGAAACATAATATCAGATTATAACCAACTTTTGATACCAGGGACACTTACTAGAATATTTGAAATGACACAAAAATGGATTTGCAAGGTCATTTAGTCCATCCAACCTCAACTTTAATACTGGACTACCTCTACACATCTCTAAAATTGTTTTCTCTCAACCTGCTCTCTGAAGGACTATGGTAGAGTAGGGGGAAAAAAAAAAAGAGTCAAAGGGCCCACAGCCAGGTTTGTGCTATGTCACTTTCTAAAAGTATAAACTGAGAAAATTATTTTACTTGCTACAACAAAATTGGTTCTCATTATTGATACTGATTATATATTCCGCTTGATACTAAATATGTATATGTCTAGTTCATTATATCCATATAATCACTTATAAGAAATGTTCCAGTACCACATCTCATTTTACAGATAAGAAGGGAAATTGAGGGTTAGAGTGATTAAGAATATTATACATTGTTTGGCACCTGGGTGGCTCAGTCCTTAAGCATTTGCCTTTGGCTCAGCTCAGATCAAGATCCCAGGTTCCTGGGGTCCCCACATCAGACTCTCTGCTCAGTGGGAAGCCTGTTTTTCCCTCTCCCACTCCCCCTGCTTGTGTTCCCTCTCTTGCTGTGTCTCTCTCTGTTAAATAAATAAATAAAATCTTTAAAAAAAGAATTTATACACTATCAAAGAATTAAGTAGCAGAGCTGGGGAACAGTGTGAAACCAGGTCAATTTGACAGTAAAACCCACATTCTTACTTTTTGATCCCTTCCTACTGATCCTCACTTAGGTCTTCATCTATTTTAGCTATAGCCTTGCTGGTAGTTTCTCTGTTTCCAGTCTTTTCTCACCTCAAAGTCATCTTTATTCAGTTGCCAGAGTGATCTATTTAAAATGTAGACCTGACCATATTCCACTGCTGCCTAAAATCCATTACTAGGACCTTGTCATTCTTTCAAGAGGAGACATTCTCTAAAGTACAAATGCCCACTTCCACTATGGCTTACTTAACTAAAGCACAGGGGCATCAATTTCTGCTTATCTCCCTTATCCTTTTTTTCCACAGACTTCACTAACTTCTCACACATGCTCTGTAATTTAATCACACTGGGAAATGAACCACAAAATGATTAGAGGGTTCTATTCAAATTTGAATCTGTTTTTCACAAAATCTTTATACTCTGATATCATGGGCACTATTAATGCTTATAATGTCTACTAGTGTTGAAACTTTATTTGTCCTAAGAACTAATGTAGAACATAGAAGACAAGTTAGTCCTTTTAGACCTTCTCTCCTTACTTACTTATCCCATCAATTTTCTCTGAACAAATTTCAGATGAGATTCTTGAATTGCCTTTCAGCAAGGAGGTAGACTTTTATGAACACATTTAGAAAACACTGTGTGATCTTCAGTGAACAAAATAGGCTAAATAGGGGTGCCTGGGTGGCTCAATTGGTTAACCAACTGCCTATGGCTCAGGTCATTATCCCAGAGTCCTGGGATCGAGTCCCGCATTAGGGTCCCAGCTCCATGGAGAGTCTGCTTCTCCCTCTGACCTTCTCCCCTTTCACTTTCTCTCTCAAATAAATAGATAAAATATTTTTTTTAAATAGGCTAAATATATGTTGGGTGAGCCAGAAAATTAACATGTCTGCTAATCTTATAACCACCTGAATATTTGAGTGAAAATAGGAATTAAATTTGTCATAAACTGTGATACTTAAGAAATTTAATATAGTATATTAATATTTCTGAGCTTTAGAAACAAGCAATTCTATTTAGTTTAAACTAATTAAAAATAAACACGATTATCATATTAATTGAAATCTTCATTTATAAAAAAATTTTTCTCTTTACTAATATTGTGTTAGCAATAAATTTTATCAAAGAATAAATTTTATTTCCTTTTCTCTAAGCCCTGTGGCATTTTCCATGGATATTTGCTATTTTAAAATACACAGACATCTGAGTCTTTTTTGTAAATGTAGTAAACTGGAAACTGATAAACCTTTGTTCAAATTTACTGAAGGCATTTCATAATTATGCTATCATTTAGTTTTTTTGACATGTGAGGAAAGAAAGAACTTTCTTCTGTTTCAAAAAGAAAGAAGGCAGTTAGGTTTGGTGACAGAATTCAAAGAGTACATAAGTGACAATTCTAGAAGAAACTAATAATCACAACTGTGAAAGATTATTCTTTATTTCTAACTGTGATGGAAATTATTTGTTTACAATTATTCAATCTCTTTGTGTCTTTCCTGTTTCCCTGCCCCATTAATCTTGGGTGGCCATAGAATTTGCTTTGAGCAAGGAGATGTGAATGAAACTGACAACTGCACAAACTCCTAGAAAAAAGCTTGGAGAATGTGTATTTCTATTTGCCCTCTTAATGTTGTCCTTTGACAGGAGAGAATGTATTTCCAACGGGACTGTCCTTGAGCATGTATCCCAGATGAAAAGGAAACATGGAGAAGTTTCATATCATCACAGAACCCAGAACTTTAGCTCTCACCCACAGCTGACATGAAGTGAAAAACAACAACAACAAAAATAACTTGTTATTGTAACATTGAGTTTGCTATTTTGTTGCATAACCGAGTAAAAGTGGACCAATAGTATTTCCTTTCTACTTATGTTTAGAAATTTGTCAGTTTCTACATTTTACTCTACAGCTTACAAAAGCTCTTTGTAAGAGTTTTGGTAATAAAAATTATGGAAAAATAAATTTAATAATAAATAAGTTTAATAAAAATAATTTAGAAATAAAATTTTAAAAGCAGACAGAAAACTTTTACACTGGAAACTGTAAAATGGTATTGAAAGAAATTAAAGAAGATGTTAATAAATGGAAAGACATCCTATGTTCATGGATTGAAAGATTTAATATTGTTCTAATGACAGTGATACCCAAAGCAATCTGTAATTTCAATGCAGTCCCTATCAAAATTGCACTGGCATTAAGTTTTGTTTTTGTTTTTGTTTTTCTAGTTTGCTTGTTTGTTTCAGAAAGAGGGAAATCCATGCTAAAATTCATACAGAATCTCAAAAGATTCTGGATAGCTAAAGCAAATGTGAAAAAGAGAAAAGCTGGAGGACAACTACTTCCTGGTTTCAAAACTTACTACAAAGCTACAGCAATAAAAGCAGTGTGGTACTGGCATAGATACAGACATGGACTGATGAAACAAAACAGAAAGCCCAGAAATGAATCCTCATGTTTTTGGTCAATTGATTTTTACTAGGATGCTAAGACCATTCAATGGCGAAATGACCATCTTTTCAATAAATGTTGCTGGGAAAACTAGATATCCACGTGCAAAGAATGAAGTTGTACCCTGAACTTACACGATATACAGAACTCAAAAAAGTATCAAAACCGGGAGTCAAGATGGCGGAGAAGTAGCAGGCTGAGAGGACATCAGATAGCAGGAGATCAGCTAGATAGCTTATCTAACTGTTGCAAACACTTACAAATCCAACAGGAAATCGAAGAGAAGAAGAGCATCATTTCTAGAAACAGAAAATCAATCACTTTCTGAAAGGTAGGACCTGTGGAGAAGTGAATCCAAAGCGACCGGAAGATAGACGGCGGGGGGAGGGGACGGCTCCCAGCAAGCAGTGGAGCAATGGAGCACAAAATCAGGACTTTTAAAAGTCTGCTCCACGGAGGGACATTGCTCCGGAGGCTAAACCAGGGGGAAGCCCACGCAGGGTCACCGTAACCCCAGGTCCCGTGTGGTCACAGAAGGACCGTGGGTGTGTGAGTGTCATAGAGTTCGCAGGTATTAGAGCGGGGAAGCCGACTACAGAGACAGAGCCGAGGAATGAGCTCTCAGCTCAGGGTTACCTTGAACTGGTCACAGGCTGGGTGAGCTTGGAGCCCAGCCGGAGGCCACGGAGACAGAAGCGACCGGGTGCTTTTCTCCAAATGCAAGTGATTGAGCGCTTTCCTCCAGGCGCGACCAGAGGCCAGGGAGATGGGGGCAGTTGGGTACCTTTCTCTGAGGGCACACTCAGGAGCGGGACCCTGAGCTATCAGCTCCTCCGGGCGGGAGACTGGGAGGCCGCCATCTTCATTCTCGTCCTCTGGAACTCTCCAGAAAGCTCTCAGGGAACAAAAGCTCCCAAAAGTGAATGTGAGCGGATTACTAAGCCCAGCCCCTGGTAAGGGTGGTGCAATTCCGCCTGGGGCAAAGACACTTGAGAATCATTACAACAGGCCCCTGCCCCAGAAGATCAACAAGAAAACCAGCCAAGACCAACTTTACTCACCAAGAACAGCAGAATTCCAGAGGAGGAGAAAGCAAATCTTACCTGGACAAAATGACAAGGCGGAAAAACTCACCACAAAAAAAAAGAACAAGAGGCAGTACCAAAGGCTGGGGACCTAATCAATACGGACATTGGTAACATGACAGATCTAGAGTTCAGAATGACGATTCTCAAGGTTCTAGCCAGGCTCGAAAAAGGCATAGAAGATATTAGAGAAACCCTCACTGGAGAGATAAAAGCCCTTTCTGGAGAAATAAAAGAACTAAAATCTAACCAAGTTGACATCAAAAAAGCTATTAATGAGGTGCAATCAAAAATGGAAGCTCTTACTGCTAGGATAAATGAGGCAGAAGAAAGAATTAGTGACATAGAAGACCAAATGACAGAGAATAAAGAAGCTGAGCAAAAGAGAGACAAACAAATACTGGACCACGAGGAGAGAATTCGAGAGATAAGCGACACCATAAGATGACACAACATTAGAATAATTGGGATTCCAGAAGAAGAAGAAAGAGAGAGGGGAGCAGAAGGTATATTGGAGACAATTATTGGAGAGAATTTCCCTAATATGGCAAAGGGAACAAACATCAAAATCCAGGAGATGCTAAGAACGCCCCTCAAAATCAATAAAAATAGATCCGCACCTTGTCACCTGATAGTAAAATTTACAAGTCTTAGCGACAAAGAGAAAATCCTGAAAGCAGCCTGGGAAAGAAGTCTGTAACATACAAGGGTAAAAACATTAGAATGGCAGCGGACCTAACCACAGAGACCTGGCAGGTCAGAAAGAAATGGCATGATATATTCTGAGCACTAAACGAAAAAAACATGCAGCCAAGAATACTATATACAGCCAGGCTATCATCGAAAATAGAAGGAGAGATAAAAAGCTTCCAAGACAAATAAAAGCTGAAAGAATTTGCAAACACCAAACCAGCTCTACAGGAAATATTGAAAGGGGTCCTCTAAGCAAAGAGAGACCCTAAAAGTAGTAGATCAGAAAGAAACAGAGACAATATACAGTACCAGTCACCTTACAGGCAATACAATGGCACTAAATTCATCTCTCTCAATAGTTACCCTGAATGTTAATGGGCTAAATGCCCCAATCAAAAGACACAGGGTATCAGAATGGATAAAAAAAATAAAACCCATCAATATGCTGCCTATAAGAAACTCATTTTAGACCCAAAGACACCTCCAGATTTAAAGTGAGGGGGTGGAAAACAATGTACCATGCTAATGGACATCAGAAGAAAGTTGGGGTGGCAATCCTTATATCAGATCAATTAGATTTTAAGTCAAAGACTATAATAAGAGATGAGGAAGGACACTATATCATACTCAAAGGATCTGTCCAAGAAGAAGACCTAACAATCTTAAATATCTATGCCCCTAACATGGGAGAAGCCAATTATATAAACCAATTAATAACAAAGTCAAAGAAATACATCGACAGTAATACAATAATAGTAGGGGACTTTAACACTCCCCTCACTGAAAAGGACAGATCATCTAAGCAAAAGATCAACAAGGAAATAAAGGCCTTAAATGACACACTGGACCAGATGGACATCACAGATATATTCAGAACATTCCATCCCAAAGCAACAGAATATACATTCTTCTCTAGTGCACATGGAACATTCTCCAGAATAGACCACATCCTGGGTCATAAATCAGGTCTCAACCAGTATCAAAAGATTGGGATCGGGATGCCTGGGTGGCTCAGTTGGTTAAGCGGCTGCCTTCGGCTCAGGTCATGATCCCAGTGACCTGGGTTTGAGTCTCACATCGAGCTCCTTGCTAGGCAGGGAGACTGCTTCACCCTCTGCCTCTGCCTGCCACTCTGCCTGTGCTCGCTCACTCTGTCTCTCTCTCTCTAATAAAAAAATAAAATAAAATAAAAGATTGGGATCATTCCCTGCATATTTTCAGACCACAATGCTCTGAAGCTAGAACTCAATCATAAGAGGAAATTTGGAAAGAACCCAAATACATGGAGACTAAACACCATCCTTCTAAAGAATGAATGGGTCAACTGGGAAATTAAAGAAGAATTGAAAAAAATCATGGAAACAAATGATAATGAAAACACAATGGTTCAAAATCTGTGGGACACAACAAAGGCAGTCCTGAGAGGAAAATATGTAGCGGTACAAGCCTTTCTCAAAAAATAAGAAAGGTCTCAAATACAGAACCTACCCTACACCTAGAGGAGATGGAGAAAGAACAATAAAGGAAGCCTAAACCCAGCAGGAGAAGAGAAATCATAAAGATCAGAGCAGAAATCAATGAAATAAAACTTAAAAAAAAATAGAACAAATCAATGAAACTAGGAGCTGGTTCTTTGAAAGAATTAATAAGATTGACAAACCCCGGCCAGACTTATCAAAAAGAAAAGAGAAAGGACGCAAATAAATAAAATCATCAATGAAAAAGGAGAGATCACAACCAACACCAAAGAAATACAAACAATTATAAGAACATACTATGAGCAACTCTACGCCAACAAATTTGACAATCTGGAAGAAATGGATACATTTCTAGAGACATATAAACTACCACAACTGAACCAGGAAGAAATAGAAAACCTGAGCAGACCCATAACCAGTAAGGAGATTGAAACAGTCATCAAAAATCTCCAAACAAACAAAAGTCCAGGACCAGATGGCTTCCCAGGGGAATTCTACCAAATATTTAAAGAAGAATTAATTCCTATTCTCCTGAAACTGTTCCAAAAAATAGAAATGGAAGGAAAACTTCCAAACTCATTTTATTAGTCCAGCATCACCTTGATCCCAAAACCAGACAAGGATCCCATCAAAAAAGAGAATTACAGACCAATATCCTCGATGAACACAGATGTGAAAATTCTCACTAAAATACTGGCCAATAGGATCCAACAGTACATTAAAAGGATTATTCACCACAACCAATTGGGATTTATTCCAGGACTGCAAGGTGGTTCAACATCCACAAATCAATCAATGTGATACAATACATTAATAAAAGAAAGAATAAGAATCATATGATACTCTCAATAGATGCTGAAAAAGCATTTGACAAAGTGCAGCATCCCTTCCTGATTAAAACTCTTCAAAGTGTAGGGATAGAGGGCAAATACCTCAATATTATCAAAGCCATCTATGAAAAACCCACTGCAAATATCATTCTCAATGGAGAAAAACTGAAAGCTTTTCTGTTAAGGTCAGGAACACGGCAAGGATGTCCGTTATCACCACTGCTGTTCAACATAGTACTAGAAGTCCTAGCCTCAGCAATCAGACAAGAAGAAGAAATTAAAGGCATCCAAATCGGCAAAGAAGAAGTCAAACTATCACTCTTTACAGATGATATGATACTATATGCGGAAAATCCAAAAGGCTCCATTCCAAAACTGCTAGAACCTGTACAGGAATTCAGTAAAGTGTCAGGATATAAAGTCAATGCACAGAAATCAGTTGCATTTCTTTACACTAACAACAAGACAGAAGAAAGAGAAATTGAGGAGTCAGTCCCATTTACAATAGCACCCAAAACCATAAGATACCTAGGAATAAACCTAACCAAAGAGGCAAAGAATCTATACTCAGAAAACTATAAAGTACTCATAAAAGAAATTGAGGAAGACACAAAGAAATGGAAAAATGTTCCATGCTCATGGATTGGAAGAACAAATATTGTGAAAATGTCTATGCTACCTAAAGCAATCTACACATTTAATGCAATCCCTATCAAAATCTCATCCATTTTTTTCCAAAGAAATAAAACAAATAATCCTAAAATTTATACGGAACCAGAAAAGACCTCAAATAGCGAAAGGAATATTGAAAAAGAAAGCCAAAGTTGGTGGCATCACAATTCCAGACTTCAAGATCTATTACAAAGCTGTCATCATCAAGACAGTATGGTACTGGCACAAAAACAGACACATAGATCAATGGAACAGAATAAAGAGCCCAGAAATAGACCCTCAACTCTATGGTCAACTAATCTTCGACAAAGCATGAAGGAATGTCCAATGGAAAAAAGACAGCCTCTTCAACAAATGGTGCTGGGAAATCTGGACAGCCACATGCAGAAAAATGAAATTGGACTATTTCCTTACACCACACATGAAAATAGACTCAAAATGGATGAAGGACCTCAGTGTGAGAAAGGAATCCATCACAATCCTTGAGGAGAATGCAGACAGCAACCACTTTGACCTCAACCACAGCAACTTCTTCCTAGGAACATCGCCAAAGGCAACAGAAGCAAGGGCAAAAATGAACTATTGGGACTTCATCAAGATCAAAAGCTTTTGCACAGCAAAGGAAACAGTTAACAAAACCAAAAGACAACTGACATAATGGGAGAAGATATTTGCAATGACATATCAGATAAAGGGCAAGTATCCAAAATCTATAAAGAGCTTAGCAAACTCAACACCCAAAGAACAAATAATCCAGTTAAGAAATGGGCAGAGAACATGAACAGACATTTCTGCAAAGAAGACATCCAAATGGCCAACAGACACATGAAAAAATGCTCCACATCACTTGGCATCAGGGAAATACAAGTCAAAACCACAATGAGATACCACCTCACACCAGTCAGAATGGCTAAAATTAACAAGTCAAGAAATGACAGATGCTGGCGAGGATGCGGAGAGAGGGGAAGCATCCTACACTGTTGGTGGGAATGCAAGCTGGTGCAACCACTCTGGAAAACAGTGTGGAGGTTCCTCAAAAAGCTGAAAATAGAGCTACCCTATGACCCAGCGATTGCATTACTGGGTATATATCCTAAAGATACAAACGTGGTGCTCCGAAGGGGCACGTGCACTCGAATATTTATAGCAGCAATGTCCACAATAGCCAAACTATGGAAAGAACCTAGATGTTCATCAACAGATGAATGGATAAAGAAGAGGTGGTATATATACACAATGGAATACTATGCAGCCATCAAAAGAAATGAACTCTTGCCATTTGTGACGATGTGGATGGAATTAGAGGATATTATGCTTAGCGAAATAAGTCAATCAGAGAAAGACAACTATCATATGATCTCCCTGATATGAGGAAGTGGAGATGCGATGTGGGGGAAGTTGGGACGGTAGGAAAAGAAAAAATGAAAGAAGATGGGATCGGGAGGGAGACAAACCATAAAAGACTCAATCTCAAAAAAGAGACTGAGGGTTGCTGGGGGGAGGGGGGACGGGAGAGGGTTGTGGGGATATGGACATTGGGGAGGGCATGTGCTATGATGAGTGCTGTGAAATGTGTAAACCTGGCGATTCACAGACTTTTACCCCTGGGGATAAAAATACATTGTATGTGTATTAAAATAAATAAATTAATTAAAAAAATGTATCAAAATCTAAACATAAAGAGCCCAAACAATGAAACCTTTAAAGGAAATAATAAGGAGAAACCTTTATGAACTTGGATTTGGCAGTGATTTCTTCGATATGACTATAAGCACAGGCAACAAAAGAAAAAATAGATTAACCAAACTTCATCAAAATTAAAAACCTTTTTGTGTGAAAGGATACCACCAAGAGAAGTGAAAAGACAACACAACTAATTGGAGAAAACTTTTAAAGTTATATATCTGACAAGAGCTTTTTATCCAACATATATTATGTACCTATAATTCAACAGCAACGAAAACAATTTAATTTAAAACTGGGCAAAGGAGGACTTGAATAGACACTTCTCCAACGAAGATAAACAAATGACCAAATAGGACATGAAAAGATTCTCAATGTCATTAGTCATTACAAAAAGAAACACAAATCAAAGCTGCAATGAGATACCACTGCACACCTATTAAATTAAACTTTATCAAAACATGGAAAATAACAAGTATAGACAAGGATATTGGAACATTTGTGCATTGCTAGTGGAAATAAAAAATAGTGCAACATCTGTGGAAAAGAGTTTGGCAATTCCACTCTTAGATATACACCTGGAAGAATCCCAAACAACTCAGATATTTGTATTCTAATGGTCATAACAACATTATTTACAATATTCAAAAGATGGAAACAATACAAATGGCCATCAATGGATGACTAGACAAACCAAAATTGTAACGTAGATAGATATACAATAGAATCATATTCAGCCTTAGAAAGAATGAAATTTTCATATATGCTACAACATGGATAAAACTTAAAGATATGGCTAAGTAAAAAAAAGGACAAATACTATACAATCCTACTTATACCTAGTATAAGTAGGAACCTAGGTAGAAGAGGCTAATTCACAGACCCTGAACGTAGACTAGAGATTATCAAAGACTGAGGGAAGAAGAGAATGGGGAGTTATTGTTTAATAACCAAATTGTTAATAACTATAATATTGTCACAATTATATGTAGTTATATTATTATAACTATATTGTTAATCACTGCAACTATATTAATAATGGGTACAAATCTCTGGGATGATGAAAAAGTTCTGAAGATAGTCATAATGGCTACACAACACTATGAATGAACTTAATGAAACTGGATTTTATGGTTAAAAATGGTTAAAGTGGTAAATTTTATCATATATATATATATATATATATATATATATATATATACCACAGTAAAACTATATTGGTAAATATTTGACTGCAAACTGCAGGCCAAATTTATTTATTGAGTGTAATATTATGTCTCAGATGCTGTGTTAGGCACATAACCCAACTTCTTTTACTTGGTGATCACAAAAACTCCATGAGACAGTGTTCTCTCTGTCTTAATAGATAAACAACATAAAAATAAGGGATGTTAAATAATTTGAAAACAGTTACACAGCTACTGTGTGACAGAACCCAGGGTCTAATCCATAGTTGCTTGAACACAAAGATCATATTCTTCTAAGTTTACATTCTGCCTTCCATATAAGCATTTCCATCCCTGTCCTCACTCCCAGAATACTGGATGTTTTAAAGGGTGCAATTCACTTTTGTTGAGTCTTTTATTTTTTTAAGCACTTACACGTGGAAGTCTGTAAGTTAATTTTTGTTTTGTTTTCACAGATTTAAAAAGTAAGGCTTACTACCTGTTAATCTCTTTAATAATATAGAGAGCTACGTTGATACTACATGGTGAAGTAATTATAACTGCTGGCTTCAGAATGAGACTGTTCAATCTTGGCTTTACTGACTGACTTGCTCAGTGATAACGGACAGGTTACTTAACCTATCTGTATTTCAATCCTCTGTATTTTTTATTTTTAAAGATTATTTTTATTTTTAAAGATTATTTTTAAACTCCCTCTATTTTCTTCTAGCACTTCTATGGCTTTATTTTGAGCTATTTTAACATTTGACCTTTCTGACTTTATTTCATTTTAGAGAATAAAGTAGGGGGTCCAACTTCTGTTTAAAGTGATTCTCAAGTTTTTAATAAAGATGATAGTGTTACCTATACAATAGAATTCATATGAGGATAAGATGAAATTAATTCAAGAAAATGTTTAGGTCTCTGTCTAGCACAGAATAAGCAGTAATATTAGCTAATACCTTTATCTCTGTTCTCTGAGACAAGACTTCTGACATGCTTTTATAGGGTTAAATAATAATCTTTGGTTCACAGTATGTTTAGTGACTCCCAAATGCCAGTAATCTAATGTAGTAGATTATGTAGTTTACATAAGTACATTATATTATGTATGTGTTTATTACATATGTGTTTCTCCACTAGAAGTTACATTTCTGAATATAAAAACTTTTTAGAGTTTGTACTACCATTTACAGTTGTGAAAAGCATCTAGCACTTTATATGAAAGATGCTGTGTAGTCAATATTTGTTGATTTCTACTGAGATGATTTCAACTGAATTGTCTCGAACTTTTTTTTTTTTTTAATTTAGAAAGAATGTTTTAACTTTACACTTTACAACTACATGTCAAGGTAATAGGATTGCATTAAAGAAGAATCAGATGAAACAACAAATTTTTTTAAAAGTCCAAAAAGAAATGTTAACTTTTTTTAGTTCAAGAAATTTAGAATATATTTTCCACCTAGAATTTTTGCCTACTTTTTTATGATTGGACATATCAGCTGGTTTTTGCTTAATTTTGCTTGACTTTGTTTCTGTATAGTGGGAGAAACACATTCAAGCACTGTACACATAATTTTAAGGGTTCTGAGATAGCCAGATATAATCTAATTGTGTAATAGATAATCAATGCTAACAAGTAAATTAGTAGACTGAATAATTTAAGTCACAGTCACATAACCTAATACTTGCCAAATGTAATCAATCTATATTCCATAATCACATAACCTAATACTTGCCAAATGTAATTAATCTATATTCCATAATTTAAATTTTGCATTTAAAAAAGGAAAGACTTGTAGAGTATTAATATTGAACACATGCAAAGTGAATCATAGTTGAAAAGTAGCAATGGGGAGAGAGGGAGTGAGTGAAGACCTTGCCCTCTCTTATTTATAATTTCTAAGTGTCTCTATTCTGAAGTAACAATAAATAATATTAACTTACATTTATTGTAACACCTGTCCATTCAGAAAATATTTTCACATAATCTCATCTGATTTATTCAAGTGAGCCCAAACCCACTGTACTGAAAGTTTATTTTTCTATTGTTTTGCATGCACTGTAGAGATCACTGTGAGTTTTAATAGTCCATTAAGGACTAATCATCTCTACTCTGATTTTCAATGCTGTGTTAGTTGTTTGTGTTGGAAATAAATCTACCTTTGTGTATGTATGTATATATGTATGTGCATGTGTGCATTTTTGAGCTTGAAAAGGAGTTCTGTCCTACTAAGTATATAATTGTGCTGATTTAATTTCAATTACAAAGGAAAATCTTATCTAAGGTAATAGGTCATCACTCAGCTATCTATATGGTTTCCAGTATATGTTGAGTATACAGGGATGTTGGGGGATGGAAATGAGAAAAAGAATAAGGCTTGGGAAGCAAGAAGATGTTAGTAATAAGAGAGAAGGATTTGGAGTTACAAAGCTGTGAGTTCAAATGCCACTTCCATCCTTGACCTATTAAATATCCTTGGGCAAGTTACACAAGCTCACTCTATGTGTTTCCTGTATTTAAGAGGAATATTATAATTTACTTAACTGGGTTACTCAATTATATTAAATTATATTAAACAAAATTACATTAAAAGCTTGACACAAAATAGATAATTGCTAGTTCTTAGTTTCCTTCTCCTGTACTTGGCAATCTTGAAGCTTAGTGTTATGTACATATGTTTATCACTGATTTAAATAAAGATTATTTCATTCTTCCAAATGTTGGGATCAGATAGTCTTTAAAAATAGAAGCTTAATTTAAAACCAAATAAAGAAACTAATTATTTCTTTTATCAAATCCTGCCAAATGAGAAAGTTCATTTACTTTAATAATAATCCCATTAATATAAGTGCCTTAATATAATTCTATTTTCTCCCTTCTGCTCTCATGAACATTTATTAGACATCAGCTTATTTTTATATCAAAAAGTAACATTATATTTATGTCTTAATTACTTTGGATTTTTATTAAAGGAAACATACCATAAGAGTATTCATAGAACCATGAGCAAACTTCTTTCAGTTAATTATTTGAAAAACAAAGTCCTTGTCTTATACACCATAGGTACTCAATATTTGTGTTAATAATGTTGGGAAAGATTTACATGAAAGGTGGGGCTATCAACGTCCTGCTGACAACTATGTAAAAACAAGGGTTTGAATTGATATAATTAACTGATTAATCTTTTTTTAAAAGATTTTATTTATTTATTTGAGAGAGAGAGATCACAAGCAAGGAGGAGGGGCAGAGGGAGAATCAGACTTCTCGCTGAGCAGGGATCCCAATGCAGGACTTGATCCCAGCACCCTGGGATCATTACCCAAGCTGAAGGCAGACACTTAACCAAGTGAGCCACCCAGGTGTCCCCTGAGTAATCTTGAGCATGTTTTATCAATAAGTCTTCTGTACTTCACCTTTATCAGCTATAAAGCCAGAGATTATAGTCTGTATTCTGTGTGGTTAAATGCTGTCAGGCACATAGTAAATGTTCAATAAAGAATGCCTGCTATGATTATTTAAAAGATATTCATGTATGATTTGTAGAGTTCTGAAAGTACATTTATTTTATTTTTTTTCCTAACACCAGGAACCCTGAAAGCTATATTAAAATTTCTTTGGTTTAAGGTATTATATCCTATATAAAGAAAACTTGTCCCTATTGGAATTAAATGGAACATGACAGGTGCATATGGGACCACAGGGAAAATGAAAAATTAGAAGCCTCATTGTGGGTCACTGTCTAAAGAGTACCTGGGTCACTATCACAGTAGGAGATTGAGGCACCTGGGTACTAAAACCTGATTAGAGGTACCAAGTTATTGAACAAAAGTATTTTTCAGAGCATTGCTAAAGTTAATACAAAAATAATTAAAGAATAAAGACTATGAAACTTTTTAACTACAAACTAAATAAAAGATTAATATTTTCACAAATGTAGGTGTCAAACCACTCCACTTTTTCCAGATTACAACACCCTCCATTACCCACAAGACCCCTTTGGTGTGTGTCAGAGAGGAAGAATTTATAATTCTACCCTTTGCAACTCCAGAATTATTTTTGTGTCTCTGTGGCTATGAGATCAGATTCTAGTTGCTTTGGGCATACCTCTTGAATTTATCATGGATTGAAGTTCTCTTATTTTTTTGATCTCATGTGAAACCAATTTCAGGGAGATTTCCTAGAGCATAGGATTCATTTGGTAATGATTTACTTAATTAAATAATTAATTATTCAACATATATTTTTTAATTTAATGTTTACTATCAGCAAAACACGATCCATAGAATGAGAATATGTTATTGAAACAAAACAAAACTGTTGACCACATGGAATATCTGTAGTATTGAGCAAGGCATACAGTAAACAAAACAAACAGACATATAATATTTTCACTGATAAGTGAAGAGAATAAATGATGTTAAAATTGATGAGAAATAGAATTTGTGCTAGTTAAGATAATGTGATTAGGAGAGACTTATGTGAAGAGTTGACTTTTGATTGGATATTTAAATGAAATAAAGGGGCTAGCTAAACGAATAACAGAAGTTGGGCAATTCTAGGCAAAGTTAATTTTATTTATTTATCCATTTATTTATTCATTTATTTTTAAAGATTTTATTTATTTATTTGACACAGCCAGAGAGAGACAGCACAAGCAGGGGGAGTTGCAGAGGGAGAGAGAAGGAGGCTCTCCACTGAACAGGGAGCCTGATGACGGGCTTGATCTTAGGACCCTGGGATCATGACCTGGGCTAAAGGCAGATGCTTAACTGATTGAGCCACCCAGGTGCCCCTTAATAGCAAACAATTGAGATAGGTGTGTTTAAGGTAGGTCAAGGAGGCCTGTGTGTCTACAGTAAATCAAACAAAGGAAAGAGTAGAAAGAAAGATAACCAGGAAGCATATATCATGAGGGTCCTGTGGGCCATGGTTAGGAATTTTTTTATATTATTTTGTGTTATTTACAACTGTGGCAGGGTTTTGAGCAGGGAGCTGTTATAATAAGATTTATATTTTAAAAAGATAACTTAGATGCTCTGATGTAAACTAAGAAGGCGAAGGTGAAGCAGAGAGACCAGTTAGGAGGTGATTGCCTGTTAGAGAAATTATGTTTGTCTGGACCATATTGTGTCATGTACCCAGAATTCTCAGTCGTTTTATTTTGCAAAGATGATATATTCTAATAATTTATAGAATTATAAATAAAATGAATAATTTTTCACCTTTTGAAAGAGAAATAAAAAACTTGTCAGAAAAGATTCATGAGATTC
Organism: Martes martes; assembly: GCF_963455335.1. Lineage (NCBI taxonomy): Eukaryota > Metazoa > Chordata > Mammalia > Carnivora > Mustelidae > Martes > Martes martes. The sequence goes on along the minus strand of NC_137898.1, from coordinate 82,605,247 downwards.
ATAAGGAGTCAAATCAGGAATTAATAAGATGACTGTGCCTCCATCCTACCTCATTCAAGAAGTTGGAAATAGTAGCAAGAGTACTAGTGAAGAGAATAGCTACAATGGGCCTTCCTCTTTGCCATGATCTGCAGGGCATTTAAGGAATCTTCAAGTTTACTGAGGGCTTGGGGGGTGGTGGGTGGCGGGTGATGCACAGAAGGAAGGAATTGCAGATGCTACATAGTCCATATATCAAAGGGTCTGTTGCATGAGAGAGAGCATTAAGTGGCTATTCTATTCAGAGAGGGGAAGTCATCCACATGCGTTGACAGTGTCAACAAAACACCCTCTGAGTTGTGCTGGGTGTTAACGTTTGGTGACCAAGAATGGAGATGATGCTGGCAGGTGGGACAAGACACTGCAGTCCCAAGGACAGCACAAAAAGCAGAGCCTTTCTCTCCCCTTTTCACAGCCATAAGGATACATAAGCTCCCATCTGCTCCCAGACATCTTGGAAAGGAGTATTAGAAGATAATGCCTCTTGCCTGGGGAGATAACACTCTGTTAGAGAGTTCTGTGAATCAGCTGAGTATTTACTCACACAGAAATTGTGGAAAGTAGTGAAGACTGAGTTCTATTTAGCAAATTTAATGTTTTTCTTGTTTTCTTCTGATTTTAGGAGTAGGAAATCCAAACCAACATGCGGTCAATTTTAAAAAATGAAAGAAACCCACATTTTGGCATATATGCTTATCATGATTCAATTTCTATCTTTCTGTATGAGTTATTGTTTCTACAATGTAAATTATAAGAGCTAAGTTGGAAAAATAAATATTTTATGGAAAAGAAAAGGAGCAGTAAGAGACATTTCAACTGCACTGATATTCTCAAAATACCTCTGTGCATGAGACAGCCAATTTAAAGAGCTAAGTTGTTCAGCTATAGTACATATCATAAGTAGATAACATTTATTTCCAGATTGTCCTTTCAATGCTATAAGGTTGCTCTACAGTTTTTCAGAAAGGCTGGCTCTGTGGCAACACAACAGGCTCTTCCAAGTTATTCGGATGTGTTCACATTCACACAGCTATCATGTACACATCTGACACACTGAAGAATCCTCAATTTGTTAGTTTCATTTAATGCTGGACATTTAATGTCTCAATCCATGTTATACATGGCACAGATCCATCTCTATTAACGGCATTCGTCCTGTCAATGTTACCTGCTTTAGATTGCAATTTCCTAGGCAAGAACATGTATTTTGTAGGGGGCAAAGAGAAATGTTGTAACCTTTCACTGCCTTCTAATCAGCTTCTAGCTATAAAGGATATTTAACTCTATATTTTCAAATTCAACTTATGCTCCATTGGAGAGCTGAGCTTCCTTGGCAAATGCCTAGTTTAATTGGCAGGAAAACAAAATAGATGGCTGTAATCTTTTGGCATTTCTACTCAGATCATAGACTCAGTAACAATGAACTCCATACTTTCAAACGTGACTTCTGTAACACTTCATTGGAGAATCTGAAATGTCTCATTGAATTTGGGGAACTAGCCATAGAAGTATAGGCATATTGGAGCCAAATTAGGAATGACTGTCTTTGTGTGTTCACCTGTTTATACCATATTTTATTTCAAATAATACTGGTGCTTAGGTATTTTATATATAAACTAAAATAAAACAATCAATTAAATGCAGAAGAGGTATTTTAAAATGTAAGGAAAATCAGATAGAAGCACAGGAGGAATTTTGTACCACAACAACTATATTATTTTTAAGTTAGATAAACCTGAATTGGAATATCAACTCCATCTGTCTGAGACTGCACAAATTTTGAAAGAAAAGGTATCCAAAGTCTCTAAGTATTAATGTCTATATCTACAAAACGGAGCCAAAAATTCATGTCTGTAATTTTAAAATGAGTGACATAACATATGCAAAACACTTAGGATACTAATTGGTTGAGTGTAATATTAGTATACAATAAAGTTCAATAATCACTAGTGCCATAGGAAGTTAAAATGAGACTCTGTTTTAGTTTCAGAAGAAAACACAAGAGAATAAATAGATGGTAAATATTGCCTAATTCAAAGTGAAATGCAAGTTCACTTATTTTGGATTTTCAAACCCCTTTAGCTACCATCAGTTGAGCACATATCATCAGGCCTTACAAGTTTACAAGGAGACCAAGAGAAAAGTTGGAGATCACAAGGAGGATATCATCAGAAAGATACAAATGTATCTTGGTCCTCAAAGAGGGTAGTGGTTGTTTTTTCTTCAAATCAAGTGAGTCTTTAAAACTACTAGGAGAGTTTAATATGTGGCCATTGGAGTGTGTGGATCAGAGTGGGCTATTTCTGACTCACCTCTGAGAAAATGAATCTATGGCTGGCTAGATGAAGGAGTCTTTGACAGCAGAATATAGGGCTAAGAGTGAGAAATAATTTCATTCCCACTAAAATGGACCAAATGCATAGGTTTTCCATGGATCACATTCACTATTTTCATGTAGACCATCTATAAGAGCAAGACTGTCTGGGATTATCTTACAACCCTCCAAAAAGATTTGCCAGCAGTAGTTAGGGGAGCTCAAATGATTGGTTGCATGATAGTACAATTTCAGGAGCTGAGGAATTGTAAGTGACCTCCTAGAATAAAGACATTTAGCTTGGTTAAGATAATTGTAAGTGAGAGATGTAAAAAAATTGGGAATTGAGGGGGAGAGGGAAGGTCTCTGAAAAACACTCAAAATTCCTGTAGATAAAAATGCAGCATTAATTGGAAATTAATTCCAGTGTCAGGCATTGAAATTAGTACTTTCTCTTGACATTACCAGGCAAATAATATTTTCCCTAGAATTTACCTGTTTACCCTTTTCCTACTTCAAACTTGGAGGTGACTGAATTAAGACTGCTTAATGAACAGAGGAGTCAAAATTTACAAAATGGAGAATTAGAGAGAAAATTAAAAAAAAATCCTGCTATTTATTGGCTTCCTACCTGAAATAGACTCTTCCTAGAAAATAACAGAATTTTGGCTATTATATAACAATAAATATTTGGTTGGTTAAAATAAGATCGTTTTGTATTCTTTTATTATTTAAGAAAGCCATTGGGCATCATTCCAGAAAGTTCACCCTTACACCTCCTTAGTCAACTCCTACTCCACTCCTTAGTGAGAGCTATTATTCTGTTTTTCTTCCCTACCATCAATAACATCTGCCTGTTTGAGAATTTAATTTACACAAAATCATACAGTACATACTTCTTTGACTGAGGTTTCTTTCATGCAGCATGTTTTTGAGATTCATTCATACTGTTATATGATCAATAGTTTATTTTCTTATTGATGATTAGTAAGTATTCCTTTGCATATCTCAATTTGCTTATCTAGTCACTAGGACTATTTCTAGTTTTAGGTTATTATGAACAATTCTGTTATGGTTACTATTGTACATGTATTTTTGTGGATATATGTTTCATTTGTCTTGGGTAAACACCTAGAAGTAGAACTGCCAGATCATAGGGTAGGTCTATATTTACTTTTATTAAAAAACTGCAGGAAAATTTTCCAGAGTCGTTGGACCATTTTTCACTTCCACCAACAATGATTAGGCCTCTGGTATCTCAAAATCTTTGCCAACATTTTATATTATCAACTGTGTGTGTGTGTGTGTGTGTTTGTGTGTTTTAATTTTGGATATACAGGCATGTGTGTGTGTGTGTGTGTGTGTGTGTGTGTGTTTTGTTCTACATACAAATTCTTGAAAAGTGAAAAACAAATGCTAAGAAAATGATCTCATTGATTGCACAGACTGAAATACATTATAGATAAAGATATTTTATGATATAAAGTACACTCAGAATTGCTGTTAGAAGACAGCTCACCATCAAAATACACACAGTAAACCTTTAAATAGACCTCAACAATATATACTAAAAAAATTCTCTTATATATATATATTTTCAAACTTCTACCACCATCATATGAGAATACACACACACACACACACACACACATACATACAGCCTCCGGGAACATTATGTCCATGTCTAAAGCAAAAAGAAAATGAAAACTTTTGCTCATGTTAGAATAGCCTCTTTCTAAAATCTAAGACACCAGGTAGCAAGTTGATGGATCATTCTAGAATGCTAGTTTCCAATATAAAGATGTATATTTTCTTTACCACATAATTGTCCATCTATCCATCCCTTGATTTATTCATTTACTTTGTATGTTACCACATCCTGTTGTTAAATGAGGCTATTGCAAGTTTTCCAGTTATTTTTGTATAACTCTCTTTAAAAGATGGGGCACGTGGGTGGCTCAGTCATTAAGTGTCTGTCCTCCCCTCAGGTCATGATCCCAGGGTCCTGGGATTGAGCCCCACATTCAGCTCCCTGATCAGCAGGAGGCCTGCTTCCCTCTCTCCCACTCCCCCTGCTTGTGTTCCCTCTCTCACTGTGTCTCTCTTTGTCAAGTAAATGAAGTTTTTAAAAATCTTAAAAAAAAAAAAAAAAAAAAAGCTTATTCCACAAGGAAACAAGCTTCCCCTTCCTCAGCATCTCCAGATGGCCTCAACCAGACCTGCTGCCATTCCAAGTGTTCAATAACCCAACTGATCCATTACACCATGGTGTATCTATAATACACAAAGGTTAAAAGATCATAAAAACAAGACCATATGCCAAAATATGTCATGTGCACCTTGGCAGTGAGAATGTAAGGACTGAGTCAAATTATATCTTGCTTGCCAAGAAAGTGGATCAAAAGTAGGAAGAAAAAAAAAAAAAGATGGCGAGAAATTCCATTTGAATAATATTTAATAGGATAGTAATATCTCCACTGACCCATAGATATTACCTTTTAAAATTCAAATAAATATTTTTGACCCTGCACAGTTAAGATGTTTCTGCCAAACATTTGTTCAAACTTTCTGGTAAGATTCTATAGAGGAAGACAAAGGTAATAATTACTGCAGAATGCTTGAATATATTGACTCTGTGGGTTCACTGACCTGTGAGTTGTGGGAGAGGCAGTGAGTTGTGGGAGAGGCACAGCTGAATACTCCTAGGGCAGGAGGAGGGAAGGCAGGGTTGCTACCAGCCTTAATGAGCTTTTCTGAGAATTAGAAAAAGGTGCCCTACTGGATAGCTACAACCCTAATTTACTTGGCAAGTGGCACATAGACGGGATTTCAGGCTCAAATTTCCACCTTGGCTGTGAACCTTGTGCAGTGAATTATCTGATCAGCTCTATATGACGACATCGATATTGTGAGGGTGGGATAGCTCATTTGAATAACAAGGAAGAGGAGATGGAAAAGAAAAAAGAAGGAAGGACGGAAGGAAGGAAAAACAGAAGCAAGGAAGGAAGCAAGGGGGGCAGTAAGCAAGGAAGGAAAGAAGAAAATAAAATAATCAGCACCAAATGTGTTTCCTCTCATCACCCCCAAAATAAAGGATTTCCTAAAGATATGATGACTGTCATCTAGGGATTTTATTGAGAAATACTTCACATCTTTCTTAAAAATTGTTCTATATAGTGGGGATGGGACTGTTCTAAAGCACTGAATTGTCTTAAAAAATAGGGACCCAAGCAGCGGCCATAGAAAATAAAGTTAGATCAGCAGTATACAAAATCCACAGCCACACTATTTTCTCAGATTGTTTCTGCTCAGAAATGGCAGTGGCGACAACTGCTGTTCTTTCCATTCTTATTCCAATTCTCCATCCCCACCTAATTCCCCAGATACAAATGCAGTTTGCTCTGATAGGGTTCAACTCATTGCCAGCAGAGAAATGCTGTGAGAGAGCTAACACCTCTTTGACCACATCAGTGGAAAACTCTAGGCTTCGTTCTGAGGTCTGTGAAAAAGTCACAGCCCATGTGAGTGTAAGTAAGAATTAAAAAATAAGCCTGAGAAGATCTGTAGCACAGGCTGAGGATCTGTTAAAATCAGAAAAGGAAGGCAGGTGTTTGCAGTGACACATAGACATTTCTGAAAATAAATTAGCTCACAATTTTTTGTATTGCATTTTCAAAATTAATTTAATTCCATTTCTGTTTAATCACCAATTAATCAGAATTACTGCCTTGCCTCAGACCTCTGTGAAAGTTAATAGGCTATGTTTAACAAAGAAAATCAATACTTAAGAGCAATCTTCATATCTGTAAAGCACAATATAAAGGAAAAAAAATCAAATAAAGCATTAATACCTATGCTATCATTATAGTGCTATGAAATTATTTTTGACCGTGAATAAGACCTGAAGGAAATCACAGAATTTAAAATGTATTATGTTATTGTGGTATGAATGTGAGCAATCAATTTTTATTCTGTTCCTTCAGTATTTTGATATATGCATTAATACATGTAATTAATCTCATGTATTTTTGTTTTGAAAGTTTTGATTTAAATACCGAGGTTTTATTCTCAGTTACTATTACCTTTGGGAACAATATAATAAAGTCTTAGTATTTCTATATCAAAGTGTCTAGGACATAGTAACCAAAATGGAGATATGCTTTATAGTTATTCTGATAAGGATTATATAGTAATATACATATGATTAGCAGCAAATGTATACAATTTACATTTGAATAGAACCGAGGTTTGGAATTCTTTCCCAAATATTTTTGCTATATACCTCATGTGATAAATACGCAAATTTTAATGCCCTTTAGACATAAAGTCAACTTCTGAATTTTTCCCATTTTGGTTGTGTGACTTTGTAAACCTTTCTTCTCTTAACCTCACATTCCTTATTTGTAAAATAAGAGTGATAACACCTTCATTACTTGGTTGTGCAGAGGTTTAGGAATTGAGAATAATGATTTAATCCACGGCAAGAATAAGAGTGTATAACCATGAGTTTTGGTTTGCACATAGTTAAGTTGCTTTTGAGATACTCCTATAGAGAGGCAAACTTGTTGATGGGAAAGTTCAGAGTAAAGGCCTAAGAAAAACCACCCTCCTAATGAGTCATTATTTTCAGTTTATGGCATTGATAATACACCATTCACAACAATGTATAATTAATTACTAAGAAAATATGAGTGCTAAAATATGAGAAATACTATCCCCATATTTTCTAACTTTCTGGAGATTCCTGGTTAATGCTTTATTTGAAATATCAAATACGTATGTATGTATGTATGCTAGTACGCAAGTGATTTATTCCCCTGCTTTGCAAGAGTACTAAATTCCCTTACTAAGAAATCTCGCATTTGGAATCAATAGATGCTTATAGGCATTAGTTCCACTAGGGGTGTGAGAGAAAAACTCAACATCTAGGGGTCCTGACTGAAATCCACTGTTACTTTTTTGTTACATTATGGGTCCTTCAGGTATGAAAAACAATGTGATTTGAACTTCTCCCTCATCTATCCAATAAGAGGCTCAGAAATGTCTTATCTTATAAGGGCAATGACTTAAACTATGATTTTGAGAAATAAGCAACTAGCTAGATTTAAAAGAAATTTTGAGCCCATTTTTTATTTCTCCCTTAAACATGCTTTTCTTGATTTTTGAATGCCTTATTAGTAGTTGGGTATCTATAGTCAATCATTTCGCCACTCGTGTGTGTATATCAACAAGCAGTGCTGTGCTCATGTCACTGTTTTCTGTGATAGAGATCATGAGCTCTACTTAAGGGCTTTGATTTAAATTTCTCATTTCTGTATAACTATTTTTTTTTGCTTTTATCGCTTTCTTTTTTTTTTCATTAGTTGTATTCATCTTCATTTTTATTTTTCAGAATGAAAAGTGAGCTGAGAAACCTCATACCCATCTTATTTCCCAAAAGATTGATTATTTTGAACATAATGGAGGTGAACATTAATATGAGACTTTCAGATGAGGCTTTTTTTAAATATTTTATTAATTTATTTGACAGAGAGAGAGATCACGAGCAGGCAGAGAGGCAGGCAGAGAGAGAGAGAGGAGGAAGCAGGCTCCCTGCCAAGCAGAGAGGCCGATGCGGGACTTGATCCCAGGACCCTGAGATCATGATCTGAGCCAAAGGCAGAGGTTTAAACCACTGAGCCACCCAGGCACCCATCCAAATACATTTCTTGAAAGGTTTTTACACAATTTCCTTAACAGCAAGGTATGGAATTATCACTGGACAAAATCCTAGTGTGCAAAGCTCTTGGAAGGCATGAGATGGGAAAGCTTTCCTGTGTTGAAGATGCTCTACTGCCAGCTTTCTTATGCTCCTTGATGGTAAGATGGATGTCTTGCATATACTTAATCACAAAAGAATTATCTTTGAGAAGTTTTGCCAAATAAGTTATCAGAGAATATCTCTATATGAGAAGGTTGTTTTTATAAATAGTCATAGTTCATTTTTTTAGTTTATAGTTTTTGAATATTAGGTTTTCTTGAAGCAATACTTTGGTAAACATGGATGTGACTTAATCTAATCACTCTAAATCTCTTTTAACAGCACACTTCGCTGTAATTGCACATTTACTTGACTTGTTCTATTGCCCTCTCCACCACATTATTTGATTCATAGCATTTGATTGAGCTATATCAAATTTCATCTTTGTAAGTTGAAATGGGACCTTTTTTTTTTTTTAAGATTTTTATTTATTTTTTTGACAGACAGAAAGAGATCACAGGTAGGCAGAGACGCAGGCAGAGAGAGGGGGAAGCAGGTTCCCCACCGAGCAGCGAGCCTGATGCGGGGCTCAATCCCAGGACCCTGAGATCATGACCCGAGCCGAAGACAGAGGCTTTAACCCACTGAGCCACCCAGGCACCCCGGAACCTTATTTTTTTTTAAATTAAAGACCAATTATTATGTTTTTCCATTTTAATATAAGATTATTAGTACATGCTACATAATTTTTATCTATTTATGCAGCTTAAATTATGCAGAATTGAAATCATGAGATAAGTGATAGGTAGATGATAGATGCATAGATGGAATAGAAGCAAAGATAGAGATAAGACATAATAATATGAATTTCAGATTATCTTAAAGCTATGTGCAAGGCTTTTTAGTAAAACTTTGAATGGATGTTTCAAATCTACCTTAATTCACAAAATTAAAGATTCTTAGTGTTGTAAATAATCTTAACTATTACATCACTTTCCAAGTGCAAGATACTTCTAACAATGAAACTTCCACTGGCATCACATAATTTAAAATGTCAGAATCTTTTTATCATATTGAGGTGAAATATTTTTCTTTCTCATTGCTTGCCTTGATTCAGTCTTACTCTTTGGAGCAAGGCGTATCTATTCTAATTTCTCTTCCACATAATAGTACTTTTAAGCAGCTGAGAACACACATACTGTCTTTAAGTCTCTTTTTCTCCAAACCACACATCACTAATTTCTTCATTTTCCATACGATAAAGATTGATCATCCCCTGCTCACTTTTTGATAAGGGAAAAACTGTACTCTAAGACGGTCAACCAAACCAGCAAGGGAATTCCAGTCCCTGTCTCAAAGCCCTTCCAGGTTTTTCTTTCCTACCCTGTTTCCCTCATGCCAAAAGTACCAAGTATGCGGAAGTAGGAGGGTATAAATTCCCCTCCCAGCTTGTGCTCCGGGCTCAGACCTTTGGAGAACAACCTCCTCTGAAACAACTGCTGTTAAATAAACCTCCGATCCTCCAAAGTCTCCAAGTGCCACTTGGTTGTTCCATTAGGATCCAGTCCAGGTTCTGTAACTTTTTCACCCCGCCACTTCTAGGTCGCTAATGCTTCTCTTCCAAAACTGTCTGATCAGAACTAAGCAGAGTGACACCAAAGCAGGCTTCATTCTGAATAGTATTTCCTAGCATTTTCAGTACCCAGTAGTTTCACTACTCCTGAATTATAGCAACCTAATACTACCTTTCATTTTACTTTTTCTCTCTTGTTTTATTTTTATTTATTTATTTATTTATTTATTTATATCTTTCTAGGTTTTTCTCCTCTGACAAATGGCCCTCACTGGAGCCATTTTCTATGCAGACATAGTAACATTACTAATATCCAGCTGGGACAAAAGCTCAAACTTGCTTGGTTCTAGTTTCATTTATCCAAATAATTATTATATCCCTAAAAGTAAAATAAATAGCATAACAACTTAATTGAATTTGGGCCCTAGAATCTACCTGCTTCTTAAATGACATGAAAGGGACACCGTTTGGAAATTTATAAAAATTAGTTTTTAAAATGACCACACTAAGTTGTTTTAGATTACAGGTTAAAATTTCAGTGATTAACTATTTATTATTACAGTTTTGATTCACGTTTCCTATTCCCTATCTCTGCCTCCCACACCCCCAGCAAAAGATGTCTCTGAACATAGTTATAAGAAACAGTCTGTGGAAATCTACAAGTCAAATCACACTCATTAGGTAGTAATGCTTTTAAATATTTTTAAATTATGTAAGGTTTTATTTATTTGTAACAAGTAGAAAATTCCTTTCTTATATGTAATGTTATTTTTCAATGGTTTTCTTGATACTAAAAAACATTTTTAAAATATGGAAAATATCAGATGATAAATACTTATCATAACTGGTTTATTTCAACATAAGTTAATAGCTTATTTTTTAAAGCAGGGTAAGGTGTTCTTCAATCAAAATTAAATAGTAGGTCCCTGGATAACTCAGTCAGCTATGCATCTGCCTTCAGCTCAGGTTATGATCCCAGGGTCCTGGGATTGAGTCCCACATTGGAGCTCCCTGCTCAGTGGAGAATCTCCTTTCCCCTCTCCCTCTTCCTCTGCCTCTCCCCAACTGCTCATAGTCTCTCTCTCCTTCTCATTCTCTCCCTCTCAATTAAATACATAAAATCTTTTTTTTTTAACATTTTATTTATTTATTTGACACAGAAATCACAAGTAGGCAGAGAGGCAGGCAGAGAGAGAGGAGGAAGCAGGCTCCCCGCTGAGCAGAGAGCCTGATGCGGGGTTCGATCCCAGAACCCTGAGATCATGACCCCAGCCAAAGTCAGAGGCTTTAACCCACTGAGCCACCCAGGCACCCCAATAATTAAAATCTTTAAAAAATTAAATACCACTTTAATTACTTTTATAATTTACAATTATAATCTGCATTACTGCAGCAATTTCCATTTGTATGCTAATTACACCAGGAATTTCCTTACTCCTTTTGTTCTTTCATAGTAATTTTCCGTAGTTATGTTGTTTCATTTAATTTTTCTTAAATTCCAAAGGTAAGACACTGGACTCAGGATGTATTTCATAAAGTTCTCAATCTCTGGAATTTTTTCTGCTAAATAATTCAACAGAAACATTAATGATTTTCAAGACAAAGATATTCTTATGAGGACAGTCTAAGCCTTCAGTTTTTCCTTCCTCTTTTCTCTCATGTTTTCAGTATTTGTAGATAAGCTACTTCCCCTTTCACAAAGAGTACAAAGCTTGTGACCTGTAAGTCATAGTATATCCCAGTAAATCCCATGGTGATCCAATATAATAGATATTCTGATCATTATAATTTTACAAGTCTGTGTCCTCAGACTATGGGTTCCCTCAATATACTGTTTTGAAAAAGAGTTGGGATTCACATTCATACTTTTTGATGACAAATGTCATATCATTCCACACTTCCAGACCACCTCTAAGTTTTAATGATTCAAAAAGTCAAGCTATGAACCTAGTATAGAAAAAATACCAAATGTAATTATAAATTTCAACTATTTGGATTTTCATTCATCTTGTCTGAAAACAAATTCTAGATGTTCTGTTTTAGGAAAATTGTATTTTATCTTGAAATATGCATTTATTATTTATTATAAATCAATATTTGGTGTTTTATTTATCATAAGTGTATTTAAGTTAAAAAATCTGGGAGTTAAACTATTTCAGTTAGCTATGGATATTCATTAGAGTAAGAATCATTTCAAGAAGAAGCTTCTTCTCCATTTATAATATAACATTGAATTTTTATTTCACCTATTGCTAGGTTTTTATTGATTTACAAAACTTATAACATGCAAATATGGTAATAAGGCCTTTTTTCAAATGTTTTACAAGGAACCAAGTATGTCAATCACCCAAACAATTAGACATGTTCAATAAATTATTATTTAACCAGTCAGGTCAAATTGGGAGAAATTTAGAGAAGCAGAAGTAAGCAAAAGAATGTTTTCTCAAAATATAGAAAATGTGAAGCCTGAAAATAATATTTCTAAGGAAGACATGTAATTATATTTTGTAGTTGTGAATAAATTCAATATAGATTTATAAAATCAGGGTATCATAGCATTTGCAATTATTTACTTTCATGTAATTATTTACTTTATATAATTATTACTAGGATTTTTAATAATAATCATTGCTTAGAGAAAAATCTCTCTGTACTTGCTCTTTTTGCTTTTTCTTTTCCCATTTCCTCTTAAATGCACTTATATTAGGTGTTTATTTCCACAAAACCATCATTCCACTTGCAAAAACTCTTGACTAGGTAACAATGAAATCAACATAAATAAAATCAATACCAAGATCTCATCTTAGCAGACCTAAGCAGGCTTTGCTAGTGCTGTCCACTTCCTCTTTCTTCCAAGCTATTTCCACAAGGCATCTGAATCACCGACTTCTGTTTGTCCTTCAGTTTCTGTAGCTGCTCCTTCCCAGGCTTTTTTTCCTATTTCTCCTCCTCTATAACCTACATTTTAGTCTATATTATTCTTCCTTTCCCTGTGTTCTTTTAAATTATTAGCATGAAACACCAGTGAAGACTCCAATTTTATATCTTTAGTCAGCTCCACTTTCTTAAACTCCAAACTCTTATGTCTAATGGCCCATTTTACATCTTCACCTGTATATTAAATAAGATTCCACATTTTCTGAAAATAAACTCCTAATCTCCCATACTTGAAACCTGCTATTTTCTCAATCTCCATAAGAAGAAACTCGATCTTTCTGGTTACCTCGGCAAATCTCACCTTCCAGTTACAGAGGTACAAAACATTGGTGACATATATACTTTTTGTTTTCTTTCCTGTCATATCTAATCCATCAACAAACACCTAAAATGTAAATTAAATCATTACATTTCTCAGTTGAAAATCCTCCAACATCTTCTCACCTCATAGAAAGTAAAAGCTAAATTCCTTACAATGCTTCTTGTTGACTTATTTAATTTTTCTTTCCCACCAGATCTCTGATATTATTTTTTTTCCTTCCCCCATCCTCACCAAACAATAACAATAGCAACAAAATAAAATTGAATAAAAAGTGGCATAAATATTATTTTGTGTTAGAAGTCCTCAAAATCCAAAAGATGCAGGAAAAGCTCTCTGTAACCCCCTGAACTACTTAAACTTATGTTGGAAAGGACAGCTTATAACAGGAAGAGAGCTATTAACAGAGACTCTCCATTACCTAAGGACCTTAACTGCATTATAATTTTTTTTGTTTGTTTTTGTTTTTCCAAACATCTCTTTTCATCTTCTTGCTAAAGAGTTTTCTCCCCTTTTGTCTTCAAGCCTCCTACCCCTCTCCTTAGATCATATAGGCTTCATCTTGCCTCAGTGTCTTTGGAATTTCATGTCTGTGTGATTTCCCTCTACATAAGGCTACTAAATTTGATTTTCCACTGTTAATCTGTCTCACATCCATTTGATTCTAAGTCCAGTTAGAAGGAACATAGGGCACAGGAAGATTTTCCTCCTGACAACAGCAAACACAAAAGGCAATTCAGTACAGGCAACTTTACAAAAGAAAAAAAAAATGACATTCAGGTATACAACTGTCTGGTCAGATTCAATACAAAGATAAATTTTAGAAGACTTAGGATAAACATTTTCAAATTACTAAGATATATGTTATATAGTAGAATTTTTTGTGTTATATCTTTGGAGACTTTTTGTTTTAATAGCACTATAAATTCTTTTTAAAGATTTTATTTATTTATTGACAGAGAGAGAGATCACAAATAGGCAGCAGGGGGGAAGCAGGCTCCCTACTGAGCAGAGAGCCTGATGTGGGGCTTGATCCTAGGACCCTGAGATCATGATCTGAGCTGAAGGCAGAGGTTTAACCCACTGAACTACCCAGATGTCCCTAATAGCAGTATAAAATTAACATACACTTGTACTAATGAAAGTTGAAGGGGCTATTACCAAAATATATATAAACTGTATTACATTAATTCAATTTTCACAAACAAGTTCATGGATCTAATTTAAACTAAAACACATAACGTGGCATATGATATTCTGAAATATGAATACTATAGTTTAACAATTATTCCAAGTTTAATATTATAGTAATTATTGAAATAGTAAAGAAGGCAAAATTTGGCATAGTTTTAATTTTTGTTTTCTTTAATTTGACTTTATATAGGACACAGAAATAATTCTTTCCACTATACTTTAGGCATCTTTAAAAATATTTCTCACACATGTTCATCTTTATTCTTTGAAAATCCTCAAGTAGATTAAAATAGATATTTCTGAAAAAGTGTGTGACTTACTGTTTTTAATGTACTATTTACAAACTAATTCAAATTTTATATGCATAATATGCATTTCAAAAGTTTCCTTTAAGATTATGTTTATCCTTATTTCTCATACTGCTAAGTGTTAAGAAAATATTAAGTGAAATGTCTTTTTTCAAGACAAATTACAGATAAAAATTATCAAAACTATATACTATAATTTTCTTTCCAACCCCAAGTGGTGTTAATAAATGTTCTGCTCTAAAATTATTCTTCTTAATTTTCTAAGTTCACTTAAATTTTAAAGCAGCAGAATAAAATAATTTAAATATTAATTATAACTTAAGACTTTGTGATTCTTATAAAAATTTGTACCCATAAGAACATGTCTCTTTGATTATTTTAGTTGTCTTTTGCTCTTATAACCTTTATTTCAAAATATATGTAATAACCATGGAACATAAGACAAATTATAAAATAAATACTAGTTAAGGTATTCCACGTTTTTATCCTGCTTAATATACCTCTGTGAGTCCATGCCATTCAAATAACTCACAAGAAAGTGAAGCAGCTGTTAAAGAATTTTTTGACTATTTTACACCTAATAGCTAATTTGATATTTTTGGGTGAACCATTCTAGTGTTTGATGTATTAGATAAAATAATTTAATATGCTTGTTGAGTTTATTAGTGTGCACAGACACATCCCTCCAATAAACAGAAGCAGAGAATTAGTCTAAAAGGAACTTACTTTTATCCCAAGATTAAGGTTAGGGTAAAAAGGCTCGCACATTCATTGAAGAAACTTGTTGCGGGATTCAGTGTATTTTCAGAAAATCTGACCATATTGTGATTATACCACAATAGTAGATGCTGTTAATGTACCAATCCATAAACCTTGATGCGCCAATGTTCACAAAAAAACAGCTTCTGTGTTCATTGACATTTTCCCTCCAGTATCTTCATTGTATCACTTCTTCTCTGCCTCAGGTTTTCTCTAGTACCATAGGAGCTTTCTCAGCCAAAGCAGGGCAACCCAAAATGGCCCCAGGATTTGATGCTCAGCCGAGTCACTCAATACTCAACCAATGAGATCAATAAAGGACACATTTAACTTAGTTACTTATCTCTGTGGTGTGACAATTCTGAGGCATGTTCTATATGAAACCTCATGGCAAGTTGGTGCACGATAGAGTTCTAACCACTTGTATCTGTTGACATACTCATAATAGCACATTTTCTTGACTTTTTTGACTTCCAAGTCTTGCTTTCCTCATCTCTCTTGTGTTTCCTGGGATGATCTCTCTGGTGAACTATCAATGCCATAGTCTCCTTATCAGGGTAGGCTTAGATAACCCAAACAGAAATGACTTCTGGAAAATTATCTGGAAATAATTTTTAGCATGTGCACTATATAGGTAACATGGCTACAGAGAACTTGTGTTTTGATAGGTAAGCGACTAAAGACTGTAGAATTTCCCAATTGTAGCAGAAGATCTGTGGCTAAAAATTGAGACTCTAGGACCAGATTACATATATTTGAAACATCCTCAAATATTTATTCCTTAATCTCTTACTGCTTTGATTTACCTCTAGGATATCAATAATCTTGAATTAGAAAGTTGTTGTGAGAATCAATCACAGAATACCTTCTGATATTTAATTAGTGAATGATGAATTTTACCTATTGCTATTATTATAGGTTTTACTAATATGGTCAAAAAGGAGTTATTGAAACAGTTCTGATGCAATTTAACACAATTTCCAAAAGAAGTATTAGAAATGCAGTGACTATCCATTGTTGTTTTATATATATATATCCTTTGACTTTACTAACACTTAAGTTTGATGAAAATAAAGTCTACAACATCTATCCAAATCAGGAATACTGAAACAGTGTGCATTGGAACTAAATTTATCTCTTTATTTAAAAAATGCTATTTATATAAATCTTTAAATTCAAAGATGATATTGGCAAGATGAAGTGTAACAACACAGGCAAACACATGAATAACTTTTCAGTGAAAATAATAGTTCCACACTGAAACTTAGAGTCATGATTTATTTTTTGGAATTAATGATTAATGGTATTCTTTTTTTTTTTTTTTTTTTTTTTTTTTTTTTTTTTTTTGAAATTTAGTTCTATGTTCTGATCCTTAAATTTTAGATCGTCTTTCTACTTTGGAACAAACTAAATAAATATATTTTTTTTATTGCTGTGATATGTGTCTTATCTGGCACTTTCAGTTTTCAAGACTCTTGAGTTCTATCATTTATATAAAAGTTATTGAGCTCTCTCTTCTATTCTGCCTCCTTTCCTTTGTACTTCTTACACATAGTTTGAGTGAACACTGCATGCCTCCAAAGGCCAGAACCAGAAAGCAGAGTTGAAGCAAGGATTGTTTGGGCCTGGTATAAGTACAAAGGGTGTGAATAAATGTAGTGTAGCCAGAAATGGCACTGAGAATAGTTCAGATCTGTGCCATGTACTTTGGTTTGGTTAGACATTGGTTTTACACAGGTACTTCACTCAGGATATGCTGATGCTGACCCTTCCTCAAGTTATACAGATAACTTCCACTAAAAGTTTTCTCATTCACAAGCACTTAAATGTAATTATCTTTGACTGCTTTAGAAGAAAAAATAATTAGTATCCAAAAGCTCTGGATAAGTATTTTAAGGACTTTAAAAGTTCTAGTAGACTGTGGAATTGAGTTTCCCGGAAGGTAAAAACCTGGCTCAAGCAACAGCTTTTAATTATTTTCTTCATGTTGTCTTAAAATGGAACATGTCTAATAGATTTATGATAAAAGCTACCCACTAAATTGGAGGTGCAAATGGATAGATTCAAATCTTAAATAATTTGTGATTGCCTTAATCAGTAATTATAGGATACTGCTGAAATTCCTTATACCAGACCTGTTCAATATAAATACACAGGCCACAAATGCAAGCCGCTTATGTAATTTTAAAGAAAAAAAAAAAAACAGGTAATGTTAATAATATATTTCATTTAAATAATATATCTAAAGTATCATTTAAGCATTTGATAAAAATAAAATTACTAATAGAATATTTTACTTTTATTCATACTGAGCCTTGGATATCTGTATTGTATTTTATTTTTACAACACATTTCAATTTAAACAAGCCCCATTTCAAATGCTCAATAGTACATATGGCTAGTACCTACCTTTACTGGACAGCAGAACAGTGGTTCAACCCACATCCCCAGTATTTTCTTGACACTATTCTCTCAGCTGTCTACTACTTTATGAATTACTTCTAAATTGCTTTGCATGTATAATTATTAGTCTGTTTCCTATGGGGTCTTTTGGCCAACACTGAAAGGCTGTCAATTCTCAGTTCATAGAATGGTCCTATATCTATTTCTAGACTCCCAACTATTGTCTCACATTCTATTTTTAATCTGTTAAAATTATAATAAATTATAGCATAAGAATTGTAATAATATTTATTAGAATTTATTTTAAAGATTCTTGTGTGGATAGATATGAGTGAGAATGTGAGAATTTCCAAGATCAAAGGACATGATTTTTTAATCACTCAAGGCCAGCATATACTGGCCTTTTTAATTTTTATCTCCCAGTTCTTGATTTCATTCTTGATAGTTTATACTTTCTAATAAAATGACGCAATATAGCAATGCACATGTGTATGAGAGAGGGAGAGAGATAGAGCATGTGTGCAAAGTTGATAGCTGATGATCACTATATTTTTACCTATAGCTTTGCGAGCAGAGTATTTTTTATCTTCTACCCAAACAGATCATCATGAGGACAATAATGTGACAATCTGTTATCATTAATGCTGTTGAAGTGTTCGGAAGACATGAGAGAGGATTAAATGACCTGGAAAACTCAGTCTATGGAAAAGTCTATTGTACTCATCTCTGTTATTTCCACTGCTACGCATCACTGAAATCTTAAAACAATATGATTTGCTATAGTGACATATAAACACAAAGGCCATTTTTCACTTTCTATTGTATCCCAAACAAACCTCAGAGATACTTTAATACTTTCTAGCCCACATGTTAGCTTAATATTAAATATTTAAAATATTAAAAGATTATTAAAAGATTTATAATAAAAGAGTGGAATGTTTAAATATTTTAAGAACTTACCTATATGAGAAACACAGATAGTATGAAGTATTTAATATAATATATTGTCTCTAGATTTAGTCTATGAGGCAGTGGTCAAGCTAATTCTGTGAATTTCCATCATTCCATAAAGAAGCAAAAAAAAAAAAAAAAGAGTATTTGTAAGTTCTATAAGCAACTCCAAATCTTAAGCTTTTTCTTTGTTTTGAAACCTATTTATACCATCTTATATGTAAACTATTGCTCTCCAAGTCACCTAAATCATGTATGGTCAAAAACTTTTTACTGAAGATAATCTATTTCTTTCTATTCCCCATCTTCAACATGTGAGGCACAAATTAGGTAAGAGAAAAAAAAGAAAAGAAAAGGTTGAAAAGTAAATGTACCAACTTTTCTAAAGTAGTATAAAAGTAAAAACATAACTTTTTAAATGACTTTGCAATCATGGTTTTAGAATAGAATAGACTGAATAAAAGTTCTGGTGCCACTGTGCTCAACTGTAGACAACTTATTATGTTTTCATACATTAACTAATCACTAAAACATACAGAGATATCAGTTTCTAAGTTGTTACAGCACAAGAAAATATATAGATATTTTAAACTTTATTTTCAATGGAAAAAAATGTTGCTGTACTAAGTGAAGTATACCATTTATGAAATAATGTTCCATTTTTTGAAACCCAGCTACTGCTTCTTAAAGTTTACTAAGGCAGAATACTGTCACTTAAAAACCACTTACACTGTAATCTTTATTGCTAATAGTCTAAGTAGTTAACTCACCACACATTAGTTATAGGGATTTTCCACTTTCTTATTTTGACATATTAGGCCTAAGGATCATTATTTGAAGATTACTTAACTTCTGTAAAGGCATGATCATCAGCTTGCCTCATTTGCATCTGAACTCTCCTTGAATCATAGTCTCCATAGAAAAGTAAGAACAAAACTTAAATCTGGAGGAATAATTTGTAAATGAAATTAATTCCTCTGTGCAATATAAAAAATATGTCTTTGTAATGATGGATATAGATGATATCTATGGATATAGATAAAGATATCCATATATCCGTATATGGATATAGATTATATTCATCATTTCTTATGTTTTTTTATTCAAATATTAAACATATATTTTGTATAAAACTATATGGAAGGTTCAGATTAGTATAAAATTGAAGTACCTAGCTTTAAAAACTACTGTATGGGAAATAAAAGCAGATGAACAAATGTGGATATCATTCAGTATGTGTCATGTGTCTTTCATTTTATCAAAAAAGATACTGACACATATCATATAAATGACTTAATTTGACCTTGATCTCAAACATGGAAAGAAGGGAAACTGGGTGTAATGGGCGTGTGAGATAGGACTAATAATAAGAACAGTGAAATTAGGGAAGGACAGTGAAAGCATATTTCTAGATAATGAGTAGCAAGAATGAGAGAAACATAAATTTGCTTGTGAATAATAGTTGAATCAGTAGATCATTGCTGCAAAACAAACCATTTCCTAATTCAATGTTTTAAAACAATGATATTTATTATCACAAATTTAATGTTAGATAGCTGGGGGTTTAATTAATTAAGGTTAGGCTTAGCTGGGATGATTCACCTGGGGTGGCTGTACTCTATATATCTCTTTTTCTCCTTTTTTCATGGTGATGGGAAAGAGCAACAGAGTTAGCGGAAATATGCAATGCATCTTAAGTCCTAGGGCTAATGTACTATGAATTTTGCTTCATTCTATTGACCAAAGCAAGTCACATGGCTAAGCCCAAAGTCAAAGAGAAGGTAAATACACTTTATTCCTTTATTAAGAGTGGAAAGTTAAAAGTCAAATAATACAGATATGGAGAGAGCTAAAGACAAAATAGCAATCTACCATGTTGTAAACTTGCAAAATTATTCTACAGTACATCTGTAAAAATTATTATTTGCCAATGTTAAAATCTGTTTTTACTTTACAAACAAAACAGAGCTATTGAAAGTTTGGATACCAAGATCTTTAATATAACCTTATTTTTTCTTTCTTTTATTTAAATTCTAGCCACACCTGTCCTTTTGTTCATTCACAGACTGTTTTTCTTGTTTAAAAATATATTTATTTATGTTAAAGTAATGAAATTAGTACCAATATTTCTTCCTAATGTTCAAAATTCTGCTTTGTAAATTTAACTTTGAAATCTAATGAGGTTTTTTTTGTTTGTTTATTTATTTTTCATGGCATGCTGAGAGACCTGATTTTATTTTTTCTTATGGGTATATCACATCACTTGTATACCAAACTTTATACCAAATTTTTATGAAGACATAGAACATTATCTGTGTTATTTCATTTCAGAGGTCTACCTCAGGAGTCCATGCTATACCATTAACACGCTATCTTAATTATTTGTAAAACTAGACCAAAATAAAACTAGTTGAGGATGGATTAAAACATTTTCTGAAATTAGTCTTCCCATCTATAAACATGATATATCTCTGATTTATACATTTCTTTAGGGGTGTGTGTGTGTGTGTGTGTGTGTGTATTTTGTTTATATTTAGGCATTCTCTTTATCTGTCTAGATTAGGTAAAAAAAAATAAAACTCATGATATTTTAAGCAGAAAGGAATGTAGATATTAGGTGTTTATAAACTGTTAGAAGATCTGAGGGAACGAATGTCAGGAAAGACTACTGCTAAGTCTTCAATTAACTGTGAGCTTTCAAACAGTTAGAAACTGTAGATAACTGCCAGCAATGATCATAGATTTTAGCACTGAAACACAGGATACTAAAAAAAGGATCTGGTGCCACTGTAGCTGGAAGGACAATGATAGGACTTCTGATTCTCTTACACCTTTGATATCACATGTTTCCAGTTAAACGGCACTTAATCTTGAACTTTAGTAGCAAGTCTTCTGAGAAAGGCAGTTCTTAGGCCCCCAGGCTCCCTAATGTATTGGAGAGGACAAAAATGGGGAAATAGTATTATGTGCCAACACAAAATCCAGCAGAGAATTTTATAGTCATTGTTTCAATTATAAATGGAAGATTCTTTTATATTCCATTTCTAATATTTGTGAGAGATTATCACTTTTCTCTGTTAACCTTATAGCACGGTAGCCCCAGGGTGCAAATGTTATTATTGGATAAAAAGGAGCAGTGTCTATTATTTTTTTTTCTTCTTGCCCCCACGGTCTTCTTCACTCCCTTCATCTCTCTTTCTTTACTTTCCTTTTCCTCCCTTTCTTTCCTTCCTCTTTCCCTTACTCCCTGACCTTTTTTCTTCCTCTTTCTTTCTCTCTTTGTTTCTTCATTCAACTTATAAGACCCTGTGAAGTTTTGTTCCACTCTGTGGTAAAATAGTATAGTACTCATTCTATCACAATAGTGATCATTTTAAACACCTTTCAAAAACCAAACTCCAAAAAATGTGTAAGAAAGAAAGAAAGAAAGAGAAAGAAAAATAAACAAAAGAAAAGAGTGAAGAATGTGGAAAGATAGATGATAGATAGACGATAGATATATAGATGATAGATGATAGACCTGCTTAATTTCAACCACTTGCACTCTTACAAAACGAGACATCATCCACTTTTTAAAGCTTAAGGCAATCTGAGGTCCATAGCTATTAAGTCAAATTCCTACAGCTAGCAAATTTACCGCAGAGATTCAATCCTGGGTCAGCCTTATTCCAGAGCCTGTAATCTTTCCATTTGTCAAAATCACTTCAACATATTCAGCAAATGTGACAATTTTAGGGAAAGTCTGTATCTCATTAATCAATGTCTGTCTGGGATTCACCCTGTATACTAGGCTTTGTACAGAGAGACCAACCGAGTTTCAGAATTTCAGACATTTACTGGTAGAGAAAGAGCTTCTCATATTTTGTAGGATAGATTTGAAGTGTTCAGGTGCCTGAGCACTCAGGCTAAGGGTTTCAATTGCTGGTATGTAAGCAAGATTAGACAGAAACTTTCTTATATTTGAAAACTCTCCAGAAAAATCTTTTTTTTTTTTTTTTTGTTTTGTTTTCCACACTCAGTCTTCCTTGAAATTTAAAAGTATGGGAAAGTATGACATAGCCTAAATGTCAGCATTTTCTCTGTTTCTGTTAATTCTCTCCACTACAGAAATATTCAATAAAAGTTATTGTTCACTGGACAAGTATCACGTATGAGGTATTTTGCATATATTCACACTACTCAAAGTGTTTGAATGTTTAGAGTTTATGAATGCCTTGTATCATGGTTGCAAAGGTTTATGCACTATAAAACAGGCAGTCTGGCATATTTTCACATCAAAATTTATTACTCTTTTTTTCTTTCTTCTTGCTTTGGGCAAACCCAGTTTTCTTTCATATTTTTAGGAATTCCAACTTGAAAAATATTAATTCATTGTGTATTCTATGAATATACTGATATTAAATATAAGCCCTTGGTAGTCAACTCAAATCACCCCCACCCACCTCTACCACTAGCAGATAGAGAGAGATAAATGCTATCTAAGACATTCATACAACTTCATATTATATAATATTTCATGCCAAGTGAGAAATTACTTAAGTCATTCTTTTTCAGTTCACATATTAAAATATTTTTGTATACTTTATATAACAAATGTTCCTATAAAATATTTCAAAATAGTATCTTCTGAAAGACAAAAAAACTACAAATATAGTATTTAATAGTTTACAAAATAAAATAGTATATAAAATACTATTATTTATAAATGGCAAGATATAGATGTTTATAACAAACACTTCAAAATAAAGATTTTATTATTGAATAACAATTTTGGAAGGAACTGTTCCATCTTCCTTACTTGCTGTTAAAAATTCTACATTCCCATTGACTTTGACACACTAACCCTGAAAAACTATCCAGTTGTTTAAAAATTTCAAATATTCACCAAAAATAATCTCCATGGACTTTCCCCGTTATTTTCAATTGTCAGTTCTGGATGCATAACAAGTAGCAGTGCTGTTAATATACACAATACACATGTAGCAACTAATATATGTGAAAAGGTTCTTTTTTCCCCTTTCAAATCGTGCTGTAATTGTCAAGACCATTACAATAAAAATTAAATTCCCATTTTTGAAAGTGAAAGAACTTCCCACTATTTTTATTAGCTGTAGTACTCTATGATTGCATACATTGAGAATAAGGAATAGAGAATTTTTTTTTAATAGATGATCAGAATTCTGCCAATTCTGAAAATCTATAAACTTAGAGCCACTCAGACTCTTCTTTAATGGAATGAAGCTCTTTTGGAGCTGAGCCAATGACTCGTCAATAAAAGTTATGTAAGTTATTGAGTGAAATATCTCATTCTCAGAGGATAAACTCAGGACCGCTTTTAATATATGTTGCCTCTTATTATGGCAGGAATTTAGTTGATTATGTCAAGATAAAACTGTCAGTGTCTCCCCTGGATGTTTTTAGTAGTTGTAGTGACAGATGAGGTGCAACTACATGAATAAAATGGGGCTTTATTTAAAGTGACACCATGAATCCACTCTCATCAGATTCATCAATTCTAATTCACTTATGTCTTTTTGGAGTGCTCAGTCTGTCTCATTTGTTTCAATTGCTTCCTATTTTACCACTGTGCTTTTCAATTAGTTGGGCAGAGTAATAACAAAAGTGACTTAACAAGAGTGGAATGTGCTATGCCAAACCTGCAACCATAGGTTCCCTGTACAGTTAAATAAGCTCTATATTATCAACTTGAAACCTGGATTTATTAATAGCTTGACAAAAACTCTCCTCTCAAAAATTAATTAGAGTTCTGTTCAATTACTTGAATTTAATACAATTCAGCTGGTAATTGATAGAGCGCACCAGTTCACAGGTGGGAAATACATTTACTCCATTCTATTTCCATCTGCTGATATGTCTACTATAAATCTAAATTGCATATCAATCATCCATCTGGAAGTGAGAATTAGACCCAAAATACTCTTACCTACAGCTGCTATGCTGTGTTCAGTTGTCTTTCTTTGAAAATGTTACAAGCACCACAAATAAATGGTTTCCAACATTACAAAATCTAATTAAAGTGTCTACATATAATTTATCTCTGGTATTCACAGTTATCACCCAAGTAAGAAGTTAATATAGACTTTGATTTGTTAAGACGTTCTTGGGATTAAGAGTTAAGGACAAGATGCTTTATATACCTTCTAAGATGTGTCTCTGTAATTTGTAAATAGAAAAAAAGATGATTATTTTAATTTTATTTTGTATATGCAACCTATTCTGAGATCTTTTTTATAGTTACAAATAGAACTATGATGGCAAAATTTGGCTGAAAAATCTGTCTAATATTGGAATGTAGCAATGAATGCACTAATTTATGGCAAACTATTCTTTTCCCATGGTTTGGAGTTTCACTATCAGAGACTTTCTACCCACTTCTTTATCTTTTTTCTCCTCTTGTTTCCTAGTCTTTGGGAAAATGTCAAATTCATGGTTGCTTTACTCCACAAAATTAATCTAAGGACACTTCATATTGTATGGGCCTTCAATAAAAATGAAAAGCTGATATGATTTAATAGAATGAAAGAAAGGCGTTTTATATGTAAAATTTTCTGCAGTTACTTTCCAGAATTTGGGCCTGACTTGTAGAAAGTCCTGGCCAAACTGCTGACCCTTACTTTCTCCTTCAGAACTATCTCCAAATTCAGATTTGGTCCCTTTCTTTCTTTAACGCCAATTTTTAAGACTGAAGATACTGAAAACATAAAATAGACTGAGTAAAATACATTCAAATATTTTGAATCAATTAATTTAAACTAAACAAATTAGAGGAGAGATATATGGAAGCCTTGAAATTAGTTATGATATTGTCAATATTTTATAAATAATTAGAAAACAGAGGTAAATAATTCTATGTAAAATGAATTGATTATTTGGTTGATTATCTAAAGATACATCACAAATATTATAGTTAAGCAGTACATGTTGGATTTAATTTGAGATGATCTATTGATGTCCACTTACTCATAAATATTAAACATGGATCTAATTATGTATTCTAAAATATTTTAATGTATTAATTTTAAAGGACTCTTAGATGCAGAAAGATGCATTTATTATTTAATGATTTGGGTTGCTGAATAAGTATATAAGAATGTGGAGCTGCTGAGAAAACACTGTAGTAATCACTTTCATTCAAAAGATGCCCTAAGAAGGTGAGGATGACTGAAACTCATTCTGCCCATGACTTCCTATTTATACAGGTTAAGCACTGTCTTCAAACTCAAGTCATCAAAACAAACAAAATCTATCCATTAGCATAGTATATATTTGTTGAGAAAGAAATAGAGAAGGGTACATCAGAGGACTGTTTGTCTTTTTGTTTCAAACAATTTAACACAATCTGCATGTTCTTGCCATGCTCATATAAAACTATAAATTTAATAAAGACAAAATATTTTACTACTTTTCATTAATATTATCTCCAGAATATTTGTAGAGTGTGTTTAAATGATACAATCAAGTTTTTTTTTTCAATTTAAAGATAAAACACTTTCTTCTTTTCAGTATATAAAATATTGACTTTAATATATTGAGCTGCTAAGGAGTTTCATGAATGATACACACAGGTTTTATGTATTTTTTCCCCTTCAACTTTCTTTTCAACTGTAAAGACAGATTAATAAAAAAATGAACTGTACCTGCTTTCTGAAAACAGGGTCCAAGTTATAAACTTCAAAAAAGAACTGATTTCTGTAAAGATATCCTTTTGCAGTAGTCGTGCAAAAATGATGCTAGTAGATCTTGAGTGGCGCTAAATAGCAATCCTTGAAGGTCACCTGTTAAGAAACAGGCTCTATTTAGTTATATAGGAAATGACTATATACTGTTATACTGGTTAACCATATCAACACATAGATATAACACTTTAAGCACTAGATATCTATTTAGTCATTGCTTTCCAGACTTAATTTTCCTCCATAATTTACATTTTATAATAAACAGAGATGAACATCACTCTAATCCAATTTTCATGGGTTTCAATAGGTTAAAACATTCAACACATAATACACACAGGACACCAATAAGCAAGCAATGAAGTTAAACTACACATCAGAGCAGACAGTCTTAACATATTTATAGAACATTTCCTCCAACAACAGAGGAATACACATTCTTCTTATGGATTCCTGGAACTTTTTTTAAGAATAGAAATAGGCGGGCACCTGGGTGGCTCAATAGGTTAAATGCCTGCCTTCAGCTCAGGTCATGATCCCAGGATTCTGGGATCAAGCCCCACATCAGGCTCCCTGCTCGGCAGAGAGCCTGCTTCTCCTTCTCCCTCTATCTGCCTCTCTGCTGACTTGTGCACTCTCTCTCTCTCTCTGTCAAATAAATAAATAAAATCTTAAAAAATAAAAAGAATAGAAATAGATTAGACAACATTAGACAATAACTTTAAGAGTATTAGAATCATACCAAGTAACTTTTCTGACCACGGTGGTATGAAAATGAAAATCAAATGCAAGATGAAAACTGGAAAATTCTTGAATACAAGGAAATTAAGCAACATGCTCCTGGACAGCAAATAGGTCAAAGAAGAAATCAAATGAGAAATTAAAAAAAAATTCTTAAAATAAATAAAAATGGAAATGCAACATATTAAAATTTATGGGATGCAATAAAAGCAATTCTAAGAGGGAAGTGCATAGCAAAAAAAAAAAAAAGATAAAAAAGAAAGAAGAAGAAAAGAAAAGAAAAGAAAAGAAAAATCTGCATTAAGGAAAAAGGAAGGTTTTAAATAACCAATCTAACTTTACCTTCAAGAAACTAGAAAAGGAACAAACTAAATCCAAAGTTAATTGAAGAGCAACTCTTCAGTTAATTAAAGAGAAACAGAGTCAAAAAGTGGTTGTCAGGGGCTAGAGGATGGGAGCTATAAGGAGACATTTGTCAAAAAGTATACACTTATAACTGTAAGATAAAAAAAAAAAACTGAGGATCTAAAGTAAAACACAGTTACTACTGTTGATAACACTATTGTATAATTGAAATTTCTGAGACAGTAAAGTTCAAATATTCTCACAATAAATAAATAAATAAATAGATGTTAACTAGATGGGGGAACTCTTTCACGATATATCTGTACATCAAATAGTCACAGTGCATTTAATATCTTACAATTTTTATGTCAATTGTAATTCAAGAAAGCTGAAATAGGTTGGTAGAGCTAAACTAGTGGCATAGCAGGAGGACCCTAGGCTTGCCTCAACCCTCAAACAGAGATAGATAACTATCAAATCATTCTGAATATCTATGAAATTGACCTGAGGACTGACAGAACAACCTGCACAACTAGAGGGAGAAAAAAGCCACATCAAGAAGGAAGGAAGTAGAGAGATGTGGATTGGGGGAGAAATGGTTCATAGGTATTGTGGAAGTGAGAGAGCCCTGGTCACAGAGAGAGGGAAGAGAGAGAAAGGAGTGCACAGGGATATGCACAAGGGATACACTTCAACAAAGCCATTGACCGGGAAAATGTGAGGGAATGATTTTTGTGAGTTTTTGGAATCAGTGGGTCTCAAAGACTGGAGTTTCTTCTTTCTTTGTTTTGTTTTGTTTGTTTGTTTGTCTAAGATTGTATTTATTTATTTGACAGAGAGAGGGAGAGAGTGATTAAGCACAGGCAGGGGGAGTGGCAGGCAGGCTCCCTGCTGACCAGGGAGCTAGACATGGGGCTCAATCCCAGAATCACAGGTTGGGATCACAACCTGAGCTGAAGGCAGATGTTTAACTGACTGAGCCACCCAGACACCACAAGACTGGAGTTTTAGAGGTCAATGGGCTTTGCTGGAATAGAACCCTTAGGGGGCTGCCCTACTCCTGAACAGAAAGCAGACAAGTAATCCTGGGACAGATGATGCAGTCTGAGGATTGCCTAGAGCACATGGCAGAGGGTGGCGATGGAGATGGGCTCAGGGGTTATTGTTCCTGCTTCTTGGAGTACGTCTGTGAGAGGTGGAATTGACTTTCTTGGAACAAAGTAGCTGGTGAGCACCATTTCACTCCCCCTTCCCTCTTAGCACAGATGCAGATATACCTGCTAGGGGTGGCTAACTTGGACACTGGCTATTTAACCTGCTTTATTCCAAATCCCATTCCCCTGCACTCTGGTGTAACCACCTTACTGGGTCAAACTTCATAAGTCCCAGTGAGGCAAGACTCTCCTCCAGAACAAGTGCAGGTCCTTGCCACACTGGGTCCTTAAGGTTTATAGTTTTAAAAGTCAGCAGTCTTGGCTGGGATACAACCCAAAGTGTACTGTGCTGCTCCAGGAAGGTAAGCAACCTGGAGACAGACTGTGTAAAAAGAGCAATCTGAAAAAAAAAAAAAAAAAAAAAAGAGCAATCTGAAAAATGCCTAGGACACATGAAAGGCAATTATTCACTCTGGGAGACTTCCCTGAGAGCAGAAAGAGTGAACTCCACTCTCCGGAAACAAATGAACTGAATAGGGACATACTCCTCTCTCACCCCTCAGCATAAACCAATGTCAGTAAACAGCATAGTGCCAACACTGGCTGCCCATCCAGCTTACACTAAGTTCTATTACCTTGTGTTCCTCTGGTACTGCTTATCTCAGGCAGTTGTGCCTAAGGACCAGTGCAACAGGCTCCTTCCACAGAAGACCAGCATGAACCCCCACATGTATCACATCTACTGATCATATAGTTCTGCAAAGCTTCAGTTCTAATGGAAATAGCATCAGGTCTCATTTAACAAGCAGACCAGAGCATAGACAGTGAAAACTCACCACACTCTGATCAAGTTCTAAACATTGTCCAATTGCTACAGATGACTAACTTGAGGGATAAACAGTTAAAACACAGCGGCCAAGTGCATACAGCGCACACCAGAGACCCTTCCTGGTGCGCCAGACCCTGAACAGAATATGGCCTCTTCTTCATAAAGACATTGCTCAGAGGAGTAGGAAATATAACAGGATTTTCTAACATAGAGAAGAAGACAGAGAACTAGACAAAATACCAAGATGGAGTAATTCATCTCAAAAGAAAAATAAGCAAATGTCATGGCCAGAGATCTAATTGAAACAGATAAAAACAATATGCCTGATGCAGAATTTAAAGCAACATCATAAGGATACACACTGGGCTTGAGAAGAGCATGGAAGACATCAAGACACGCTTACCACAGAGAGAAAAGAGCTAAAAAAACCCAATAAGGCTGAAATGAAAAATGCAATATATGAGATTCCAAACTGATAGGATGTTATAACCACAAGGGTGGAAGAAGCAGAAGAATGAATAAGTGATATAGAAGATAGACTTATGAAAAATAATGAAGCTGAACAAAAGAGAGAAAGAATGATACTTACGAGCATAGACTTAGGGAACTCAGTGACTCCAGAAAATGTAGTAAAATTTGTATCATAAGACTCCCAGAAGATGAAGCAAGAAAAAGAGAGAAGGTTTATTTGAGGAAAGAATCACTAAAAACTGCCTAATCTGGGGAAGGAAACAAACATCCAGATCCAGAAAACACAAAGAACTCTCATCAAAATGAACAAAAGCAGGTTAACCCCAAGACATATTATAGTTAAATTTGCAAAATATAGTAATAAAGAAAAAAAAATAAAAGGAGCATTACAAAGGAAATCCCTTACTTACAAAGGAATACCCACAAGGTTAGCAGTAGATGTCTCCACAGAAAACTTGGCAAGCTAAAAGACAGCAGAATGATATATTTAACATGCTGAATGGGGAAAATATATAGACAAGAATACTCTATCCAGCAAGGGAATGGGGAAAATCTTTAGACAAGAATACTCTATCCAGCAAGGCCATCATTCAGAATAGAAAGAGAAATAAAGAGTCCCCAAGAACAAAAACTAAAGTAGTTTGCAAACAGTAGAACTTATCAATGAAATCAGGAGCTAGTTTTTTGAAAAAAATTAACTGATAAACCCCTACACAGGCTTATTAAAAAGAGAAGAGTAAGTACCTAAATAAATAAAATCACAAATGAGAGAGGAGAAATAACAATACAGAAATACAAAGGAATATAAGAGTGTATTATGAAAACTATATGCCAACAAGTTGGACAACCTGGAAGAAATGAATAAATTCCTAGACATATAATCTACTAAAATTGAAACTGGAAGATATAGGTAACTTGAACAAACTGATAACCAGCAAAGAAATTGAATCAGTAATAAAAAATATCCCAACAGGGGCACCTGGGTGGCTCAGTGGGTTTAAAGCCTCTGCCTTCAGCTCAGGTCATGGTCCCAGGGTCTTGGGATCGAGCCCCGCATCAGGCTGTCTGCTCAGCAGGGAGCCTGCTCCCCCCTCTCTCTCTCTGTCTGCCTCTCTGCCTACTTGTGATCTCTGTCTGTCAAATAAATAAATAAAATCTTAAAAAAAAATATCCCAACAAACAAAAGTCCAGGGCCAAACTGCTTCCCAGGTGAATTCTACCAAAATTTTAAAGAAGAGTTAATACATATTTTTCTCAAACTATTCCAAAAATTAGAAATGGAAGGAATATTTCCAAGCTCACCCTTTGAGGTCAGCATTACCATGATTCCAAAACCAAAGACTCCACTAAAAATGAGAACTACAGGCCAATATCTCTAATGAACACGTATGCAAAAATTTTCAACAAAATACTAGTAAATCAAATCCAAAAGTACATTAAAAGAATCATTCACCACAATCAAGTGGGATTTATTCCTGGGCTAAAAGGTAGTTCCATATTTGCAAATAAATCAACATGATACACCATATTAATAAAAATAGGATAAGAACCATATGATCCTCTCAAGAGATGAAGAAAAAGCACTTCACGAAAAAAGACCTCAACAAAGCAAGGGTAGAGAGAACATCCCTCAATATCATAAAGGTCATATATAAAAACCCACAACTAATATCATTCTTAATGGGAAAAAACAAACAAACAAACAAACAAACCTTCCTCTCTAGTCAGGAAGAATGAGGGGGTGTACATTCTAACCACTGTTATTTAACATAGTACTCAGCCTCATCAATCAGACAACAAAAAGAAATAGAAGCCTTCCAAATCAGCAAAGAAGTCAAACATTCACTATTTGCAGATGACATTATGCCCCATATAGAAAACCCGAAGTTTCCACCAAAGAATTGCTAGACCTCAAAATGAGTCCAGTAAAGTTGCAAGATATAAATCAGTGTACAGAAATCTGTGACTTTGCCATGCACCAATAATGAAGCAGCGCAAAGAGAAATCAAAGAATCTTCCCCATCTATGATTACACCAAAAACCATAAGACACCTGGGAATAAACCTAACCAAAGAGGTAAAAGATCTGTACTCTGAAAACTACAAAACACTGATGAAAGAAATTAAAGATAAGAGAAAGAAATGGAAAGACATTACATGCTCATGGATTGGAAGAATAAATATTGTTAAAATGTATATACTACCCAAAGCTATCTACATATTTATTTATTTTTTAAAGATTTTATTTATTTATTTGACAGAGAGAGAAAGAGAGAACACACAGCAGGGGGAGCAGCAGAGGGAGAGGGAGAAGCAGGCTCCCTGATGAGCAAGGAGCTTGATACAGGACTCGATCCCAGGACCCTGGGATCATGACCTGAGCCGAAAGCAGAGGCTTAACCATCTGAGCCACCCAGGCGCTCTGCAATCTACATATTTAATGCAATCCCTGTCAAAATATCACTAGCATTTTTCACAGATTTGGGGTAAACAACCTTACAATTTGTTTAGAAACACAAAAGACCCTGAATACCCAAAGATGCCTTGAAAAAGAAAAGCAAAGCTGGAAGCATCACAATTCTGGACTTCAAGGTATATTACAAACCTGTAGTGATCAAGACAGTATGGTACTGCACAAACACAGACATAGATCAATAGAACAAAATAGAAAATAGAAAGCCCAGAAATAAACCCATAACTATATAGTCAATTAATCTTTGACAAAGCAGAAAATAATATCTAATGGAAAAATGACAGTCTCTTCAACAAATGGTGCTGGGAAAACTGGACAGCAATATGCAAAAGAATGAAACTGGACCACTTTCTAGCACCGTACACAAAATAAATTCAAAATGAATGAAAGACATAAGTGTGAGATAGGAAACCTTAAAAATCTTAAAAAATAACACAAGTAGTAACCTCTTGGACATCAGCCATAGGAACTTCTTACTAGATACGCCCCTGAGGCAGGGGAAACAAAAGCAAAAGCAAACCATTAGGACTTCCTCAAAATAAAAAACTTCTGCAGAGTGAAGGAAACAATCATCAAAACTAAAAAGCTACCCAATGAAGAAGATATTTGTAAATGACAGATCTAATAAAAGGTTTGTATCCAAAATATTTAAGAACTTATAAAACTCAACACCTAAAAAAAAATAATCCAGTTAAAAAGTGGATAGAAAATATGAACAGATTATTTCTACAAATAGGACATATAGACACATAAAAAGATGCTCGACATCACTCAACATTAGGGAAATACAAATCAAAACCACAATGAGATAGCATCTCATACCTATCAGAATGGATAAAATAAAAAACACAAGAAAAAGTATGTGTTGGCAAGAATGTAATGAAGAGGGAACCCTCATGCACTGTTGGTGGGAATGCAGACTGGTGCAGCCACTCTGAGAAACAGCGTGAAGTTTCCTTAAAAAGTCAAAAGCACTACTCTATGATCTGGCAATTGCACTACTAAGTATTTACTCAAATAATACAAAAATAGTGCTTTTCTAAGGGATACATATACCCTGATGTTTATAGCAGCATTATAAAATATCCATTATATAATATCCATTATAAAATATACATGGACTGATGAATAGATAAAGAAGATGTGGTTTATATATACAATAGAATATTACTCAGCCATAACAGAAGAATGAAATCTTGCCATTTGCAATGACATGGATGGAACTAGGGAGAAGTATGCTAAGCAAAATAAGTCAATCAGAGAAAGACAAATACTGTATTATTTCACTCATATGTGGAATTCAAGATTTTTTTTTTTTTAAGAATAAAAAACAGGGATGCCTGAGTGGCTCAGTGGGTTAAGTGTTTGCCTTTGACTCAGGTCCAGAGTTCTGGGATAGAGCCCCACATTGGGCTCCTTGCTCAGTGGGAAGCCTGCTTCTGCCTCTGCCTGCTGCTCCACCTGCTTGTGCTCTCTCTCTCTCTCTGACAAATAAATAAATAAATAAAATCTTTAAAAAGGAAGAGAGAGTCAAGCCAGGAAACAGACTCTTAACTCTAGAGAACAGATTGAAGGTCAGTGGGAGGGTTGTGGGTGGGGAATGGATTAAATGGATTATGGGTTAAGGAGGGCACTCATATTGACAAACACTGGGTGCTGTATATAAGTGTTGAATCACTAAATTTTATCCCTGAAACTAATATTTCACTGTGTGTTGACCAGATGAAATTTAAATAAAAAACTTTAAAAAGGCTGACATAAAAGGAAAAACAGCCAACACATTAACTTATACCTATATTTCAGGTTTTTTAGAAGTTTTTTATAATAATTATACACCATACCTAACATTTACAATGTTAAATTATCTTTATTATTCCCTTGATTTAAGAAATTTGCAATATGTATTGGTTATTTAAATCTTAAAAGTGACTTACATTTTAAACATATTTGAAAATTATATAATTACACCTTGTTTGGTTACCTGGAAGGAATTTACATGTATGAGGTCATCCACGGTCTTCTTATTTCTAATGAAGTTCACTGTTCCAATGAAATTTTCTACTCAGTGAAAGTTGTATTTTCCTAAATTTACTCTTTGCTGGATTTATGAATGTGCCCACATCAAAACCAGAGCAAAGCTACCCATATATATAATATACTTTATTTCAAATAACTACATGGAATATAAGTTTTGGAATATTAGTTTGCTGATTTCAAAGTAACTGAAAGCCATTAACTGAGATTCCATGTTAAGATTCTACCAAAAGTTAAACGAAACCTATCTTGCATAGTTCATGATTGGATCGAGAAAAAGTATTTCAGTTGCTTGTGGTCTTCATGACCAAAAATTATTTATCTTTATGGTTCTTTTATATATTAGTTGGAACCACAAGAGATTGACATTAAAATTGTCATGGTGGAGTATCAGTAATTTCGTATCAGTTAACCAGTGATTTTCTTTAATCCTGCCTTGCACTTCTGACATTAAGTCCAAATTCTACATATCCCTGTAGTACACAAATCACTTTTTTTTAGTCACAGTAAATTATTTTTTTTTTCAATTTCACACTACATGTACAACAAATACTATGTGAAGAAACATAATATATTCTAAGTTCACTTCAAAACCCAATCATTGGGGCACCTGGGTGGCTCAGTGGGTTAAAGCCTCTGCCTTTGGCTCGGGTCATGATTCCAGGGTCCTGGGATCGAGCCCCGCATTGGGCTCTCCGCTCAGCAGGGAGCCTGCTTCCTCCTCTCTCTCTCTCTCCCTGCCTTTCTGCCTACTTGTGATCTCTGTCTGTCAAATAAATAAATAAAATCTTAAAAAAAAAAAAAAAAAAAAAAGAAGCCAAGGTTGAACTGTGTAACCAGAAAGAAGGCTTAAAACAAAACAAAAAATCCAATCATTGTGTTTTTAACAAGTAAAAATGTCTATTTTTGTGAGGAATTATGAACAGAGGGATTGCACATTTGTTCCTTTTAACTTCTTTTATCTCTACTTTTCTCCTGCCTGCCTTCCCTCTTAATTGCTTTCCTTTTTTTTCCCCTTCCTTTGTTTTCCCTTCCGTCTTTTCTTAACATGTGACAATTATACATTTCTACTCTATCCCTTAGAGCACAGAATTAAAAAAAAAAGAAAACTGATTTTTTTTTTTCCTTGAAGTTTGTAAGAGTAAACAACAAAAACTTGCTTAAGAATGTAAACCATTATGTTTCTTTCAGTTTGGGCTTTCATTAGGAAGAATTACTTGGGAGTCAGAATTCTGTGTCCCATTATTGTTATTACTTCTTAGTGAAGACGTGGTGCATCATTTTTGTTTCCTATTTCATGAAATTAATGAGAAAGTTAAATGAAATAATTCACATAAGCTTACCAATGTGCATGCCATATAATAAACATTTAATAAATATCACTAATTATTACTTCCCCCTTTAATTATGAATTGATGTAGCAAAATAAGAAATTATAATGAATGGCAGTGTTATGGTTCTTATTTTTTTTTAATTCCCTCCTCCAGTTTGCTTCTCATTTTTCACTCTTGTCTTCTCAGCAAGCTCATACCTGTCTTTTAAGACAGTGTGTTGTAGTGAAGAGACTGCTACATCTGGAATCAGTCAGATTTCCTCAAGCTTCTGCCACTCTTAGATTTTGAGAAAGTAATTTAACATTTCTGAGCTAATGCCTTAGAATGGAAATAATGATGTCAGATTCTCTGTCTACTCAAATGCTTATAATAAAATTTTCAAGAAATAATAGATGAGAAAGTTCTTTCTAAACTCAGTTTTACATATGTTAGTTGCTATATCTCAAGTTCTATCTTGTAAAAGGTTATGGCCTTTGCCAACCTATCTTTTTTCTCCATTTCTTTTAAAGTAGATCAAAACTTGCCAAGAAATCCTAAGTGATTTAACCCAAAAGGAGGTGAGTTGTCTCATTATTCATAATTCTGCTTCACTCACCTTTGGTCACCATGAATTTATCTTACATGAGTCTGCTGATTTTTTGTCATTTTAACATGTATTTTGGGCTTGCCAAAGGGAAAATAAAAGTCCTTATAACCCGCCTATTGAAAGAGAAATAGCCTAGGATAAGATCACATAAAATGGCAGTGGACAGTGGCAAATGGCTTGATTCATTGTTCAGGGACTGGAAGGCATAAGATTAGATTGGTGTTATGGGCTGAATTGTGCCCCTCCAAAACTCACATTGAAGTCCTAATCCCCAGTACCTCAAAATGTAACTATATTTGGAGATAAGGTCTTAAAGAGATAATTAATTAAAATGAGGTCTTTAGGTAGGCCCTAATCCAATATGAATGGTGTCCTTATAAGAATTTGATGGGGCACCTGGGTGGCTCAGTCAGTTGAGCATATGACTGGTTACAGCTCAGGTCATGATCTCAAGGACTTCAGATTGAGCCCCATATCGGTGCTCCATGCTCAGCAAGGAGTCTGTTTGAGATTTTCTCTCTCTCTCCCTCTGCCTGTCCCCCTGCTCACATACTCTCTCTCTTTCTCTCTTAAATAAATAAATAAATAAATAAATAAATAAATAAATAAATAAATATTTTAAAAAAGAAGAGGAGCGGTGCCTGGATGGTTCAGTGGATTAAAGCCTCTGCCTTCGGCTCGGGTCATGATCCCAGGGTCCTGGGATCAAGCCCTGCATTGGGCTCTCTGCTTATTGGGGAGCTTGCTTCCCCCTCTCTCTCTGCCTGCTTGTGTCTCTGTTTGTCAGATAAATAAATAAAATCTTTTAAAAAAGAGGAAATTTAAACTAGAAACATTCATAGAGTGATAACCTTGTGAAGACACAGAGAGTAGGTGATCATCTGCAAGCCAAGAAGAGAGCATTAAGAGAAATCAAACCTAGAAATACTTTGATGTTGACCTTTTAGCCTCCACAACTGTGAGAAAATATACCTCTATTGTTTAAGCCACACCCAGTCTGTGGTATTATATTAAGGTATGTTTACCATACATGGGGTGAAAAGACATTATAAAACAAATACAAACATTATAAACAAGCACACAAACAAATACACAGAATGTCTTGGCCAACTAACTAAAGCCAGTCCCTATTATCAGCCAGTCTAGTATCAGCATGCGGACTCATGAACTGAGTGGAAACCTTGTCAAAGACAGAGGTTAGGTGTAGGTCCAACAATATGAGCCCTCATTCAATAAATCCAACTACTACCACTGTAGAATGTCCTAACTATGTTAAGACCTCCCACTGCCATCAATTTGGCCCTACTCCATGAGGACTTAAATCAGCTGCATGGTAACAAGTTACCATGTTATGTTGGTATCTTTGCAACCTGGAAGGGAAGGAATTCTCCTTCACTAGAATCTACATATATTTTAGGTATGTGTTTCTTTTTCTTGTCCTAAGGTCTGCAGCCTCCACCACTCTCAAAGAAGTTACCAAATCTTCAAACCATGACAAAGACGTTAACATTGCATAGGACCAATGGCTACACTTAACAACAAAGAGGTACATCAGTGGACGAGTGGCCATGGAATTCCCGAGTTTGATCACATAACTTACTACTCAGAGACTCGATAGAATTATTCTTAACACTATTTAAATACATGTCTCCTCCATCTTAAAAAAAAATATATATATATATATACACACACATATATATATGTGTGTGTGTATGTATATATATATATATATATATATATATATATATACCCCTTCTCTGTATTAGCGTTCTCCAGAGAATCAGAACTAATAAGGATATATTTATATGTTTATAATTATACTACCAGAAATTGGGCTAATGGAAAATGTAAATATGGAGACTGATACATCAGCAACATAGATATGCAGGAGAGCTGTGTAGTATAGTTCCAGTCTAATTCTGAAGGCCAGAGAACCAGGAGAACCAACAGTTACAGATACAGTTTAAAAGTTGGCGGGTCTTGGTCTCAAACCCAAGAAAAGCTCATGTTTCAGTTCAAGTCAGAAGGCAGGGGAAAATTGATGTTTGAACATGAAGGTAAGAGGAATCCCCTCTTACTCACTAGAAAGTTAGCTTTCCTGTTCTATTCAGAGGTTCAGTTGATTGGATAGGGTCCACTCACATTAGGGAGGGCACTCCACTTCACTCAGCCTATGGATTCAAATGTTAATTGCATCCAGAAACACACTCACAGACACATCCAGAAGGACCAAATGTCTGGACACCCTGCAGCCAGTTAAGATGACACGTAAAACTAAGTATCACATTTTCTTAACCTCACATCCTCCTTTAACTTTTGTCTTATTTCCAAGTATATTAAACCACTGAAGCTTCAACCTGGCTTTACTGATGTGAAGACACATTTTCTTTTTTTTTTGCAGAGAGACTACAGCACACAGGAGGTTCCGGAATAGCACAGTCCAAGCCACTTTTCCTATAAATAGGATACAAAATTCTGTCATTTCTAAATGAACTTCATTAGTCTAGCACTGTGTAGAAGACAGCTCAAATATTCAATTAATGGTAAATATTCCTGTCTTTCCAAGAATATTGAAAACCTTAATTTTTAAGAGTTGTTTATATTGTAGTGAACCATTTACGAAACACTTTTTAATGATACCAGGTGGATCATCCTAATTCCAGATTAACTACATCCCACTGACACAATTTCTTCCCCACCCTGCTGCCACCTGTCTGGTAGCAAACCTATTCAGCTGTGGAAAATGACAGCTGGCTCTTCAGGGTGGGAAGTGGTGGGAGCAGGAGTCAGGTGAAAATGACTCATTAGCAATGAAATGGAAAAATTGTGCAGACTTCCCTGTGGACATTCTGGATGAGTCATAGCTCTTTTTTTTTTTTTTTTCAAGGCCTCTCTCACTCTGATTGCTCAATTGAGAATTACATGCAAAATAAAACAAAAAAGAATGTATTTAATTCTCAAACATTTTTAAAATTACTCTGATGCAATGCTATCATATCTAATCAATGTATTTATATTCTCTCAACACAAGTTGAAGTTTCCATTTTGACATGAATCAGTGCCCAAAGAAAAGTGCCCAAAGAAAAACACTCTAATATTTTAGTTTTTTGAGCATGTTCAGGAATATTACATTAGAAAGAACCCTGGAATTCACAGGGGCATACTGAATTCTAGTCACTCATCAGCTATACAAAATCACATAGTTCTCTTAACTCCTGTAGACATCAAAATGTACAGGAAGGAAACAGAATTTAGTAGACACCGTGATTAGATTATGCTTGATTATAAATTTTTCTCTCCCTTTCCTGTTTCCTTTAGATTTATTTATTTAAAGGCACTTAAAGTTATTAATAGATTACTTATTTTCCTTGTATACCTCTCATATTTGTGGATTTTCATACTGTTTAAAGATTATTTCATTGGGTATGAGGACTATTTGAAATACAAATAAGACAAAGTTCTATACTCAGCTTTTCAAATATGGTGTTTTCAGGAAAGTATGGAGACAGCTCTGTTATCATGAAATTAAAAATACAGATGTTTAGCAAAAGTTTCTCATATGCTATATCCACATACACTTCCCATATGTTATTAATATCAGTACATTTATAGGACATTTTTTATAGTAAGTTAATTGTTGTATAATGTCTCTTAAATGCTCTTTTAATTATGGAAAGTTAATTATGTTTAGCTAAATAATTAGTCATATTTTTAAGACCAAAATGGTAGTGACACTAAAATGATAAAAAAAGAAACTTAATTTATGAAAAAGACCTGTCAATGCCTAGTGGTACCCTGATAGTAAACAGTAGTGTATGCCTTTAAGACCTTCGTTCTCAAGAGAATATCTAAATGTTAGTGACACACTGACGTGCCAAGAATAACAATGCAAGCACAAAGACGGACTGGCACAGTTCCAAAAATAAACTTTTCTTAGACCACATCTCATCTTTTATCATTTGAACTCCTTTTTCACATACATGCACTTGTCTTCTGACCTTTTTCATTTCCTGACAGCCCAAAGCCCTACTATTAAGTATATTAAGTAGCAGCCACCAGAAGTCATGGTGTTGCATCTGTCACTATTAGTTAAGAATATCATCCAACTTCAAGGTAACTAGAATTTTTGTCCTTTAGTCTTTTTTGGCTTCCTCAGTTTGGGGTCAAAAGGGCTGTCTGTAGCAAATAACCTAGCCCAGAATTTTATTGAAATATTTCATTCAAAACCATGAACTCCCAGCCTAACCTTGTTACTGCCATTTGTCACATGTTTACCACATGTATCTTCTATCTGGAAAAACTCTTACCTCCCCTAAGTCCAATGTCATGGAACAAAATTGCTTTTCAGTCACCACACCAAAAATCTTCAGGAAGAATGTAGCAGGCTGGAGTCAGTTTTCACAGACTTTATTCTCTTAGGGTGCTGACAATCTGTGAGAGCAACTAAAGCTGAAAAAGGTCTTTCCTGCCTTTCTACCACTGGTGCTGCAGCTGTTAGCACTCCTGGTGTCAAGGTACAAATGTCATGAAGGTACTGTCAGTAAAGTAACAGCCATGAAAAACAGCCTGGCAGTCTGGCTAACTGCCAGAGCTCTTAATCGTCTGTTACACGCTGCTTGGAGGTGGACTTCTGTTATCACTGTTCCCTCCAATTTCTCTTAATTGAAGCACAGGGATTTGCTTCACATCATTGAAATGAAAGAGTGTTTTGTGACTCTGTTTAAGAGTGTAATTTCAAAATTGAAGACTAACTGAGGTGCTTAGAACATCATGGTTAAGTTTTCTGTAATTCACACATGTGTCATGGGAGGAAAGGGCTTAAATTAAAATCATTCCATAGTCCCACCCCATAGTCTTCCACGGAGAAGCATATATTTAAAAAGTTCAAATAGATGAAAGGTATAACATTTAAATATCTATTTTGATAACTATATGTGTTCTAATTAGAGAAAATTATCCAGATATAAGTACAAATGACAGATCAATGAATTGATTTCTCAGACTTTAAGAGATAATTCTATAATTTAGTACAAAAAAGGTATAAAGAATTTTATTATATCATGTCTTTCCCAAACTCCATCACTTAATTTTGGTACAATGCATAACAGCAAAGGGGTAGTAGGAAGGTGCCTTTCTTCAGGGAGCCATACTGTTGACTAGGGATTTGAATACTGACAAACTGTATAGCATCATCAATTACTTTATGATTTGCAGTTATCATCAGCTTTAATCTTGGATATGGTAATTTACCAACCTATTTGTCAGTGTCTCCAGGATGCCTCTGGTCTTGGAACAAAGCTTGTAGACACTATTTCTGGAGACATCTGTCACCAGAAGACATAATCAGAAAACAGGAATGGACCCTCTAGAAAAAAATGGCATATGCTCCCTTTACCATACAATTAAAAAGACAAATATCATAGACATTATTTTCCCAAGTCCACATTTCATATTTATATACCTTTGTCCACACATTTCTACAAGATACATGAATTCTTTTATTTCTATATCATTCATGCCATTCTATCAAAACTGATTTGCTAAGGTTATAGCAGAATAATAAATTATTTCATAAATAATTATGAAAAAAATTACTAGCTCGCAGTAAATGTTCAGTGTGGACCTTTCACTGTCTAAAGATCAACATAAGTAGCCCATTTCTGGGATTTATCTTCCAAAACTCTATGTGTCTAATCAATATACACATATGGACATCTTATATTCTCAACCTTATTATTTTCATACCACCCTATAACTTTACTTTTTCAATATTACCTACTTTCCTATGGTTTATCTCCCATTTATTTCCTTTGAAAAGCAAAATAAAACAAAATAAAATATAAAATATCATTTTCTTTGACATATATTTTTACCTCAACTTTTCCATCTAGTATTTCACTATATTCTATGATTATAACTCAGAAAATATGCCAAATCTGGGTTCACCTTCAATGCTGAAGTACAGCCTGGAGTTTCTCTCACTGGCCAATAGCAGTGGCCTCCGAACACTTTTTCCTGTCTCTCTTCCTCTCTCTACCTCAATTTGTTCTATCCTTTAAACTATATTTCCTTACAAACAACACCACACTTATGAATAGGGGCATTTATAAGCTTCAGAAACCTCAGGCTGAGGCTAATTGTAATCTTTTCTTTCCAATTCCATTATCTGATAGTCTATATTAAATGAACTACACACCATACCAAATGTTTTTGGTAGAGTAGGCAATCAGTTAAGTTCTAACGGGGTGTCTGGAGGTCAGCATCAAGGAAGTCATGGCCAGTTAGTGATCAGAAGCCTATCCTAACAGTATTCCACACAAAGCTGGATCAAAGCAGACATATCCAAAATGGCAGATGCCATGACAAGAAACCCCTGACCAAATCAGGAAGAAAAAGTTAGAAATTCAGCTTCCCTCCCCAAGTAATGAATGTTCCACCCCTAATTAGCAACTACCAAAAAAAGAAAACCAGCTGTTTGCTCTCTCTCAATCTCCCTTGCCTGCTTTCGCATCTCCAGTGTACTTTAATAAGCTTTCCTGATTGTTACTCAACTTCTGTGCTACCTATCCTTGAATTCCTTCTTATGACAAGAACAAGAATGTCAGTGTCTCCCTAAGTTCTGGCTGAGTCAAGGCCCCAGGGCCCAGGGACTCCTCAGTTCACCAGGAAACATCTT
Organism: Martes martes; assembly: GCF_963455335.1. Taxonomy (NCBI): domain Eukaryota; kingdom Metazoa; phylum Chordata; class Mammalia; order Carnivora; family Mustelidae; genus Martes; species Martes martes. The sequence goes on along the minus strand of NC_137898.1, from coordinate 82,562,374 downwards.
TTCTGTTGATCAGGAAGAGACACAAACTAATAGCAGTTTGAGCCACCCTCATCATCTGTGAGTCTCCAAGTCTCACCTCCCTTGTGCTGGAGAGTTGCTTAGTCAGCACTTATCCTCCATTGCTCTAATCACTCTTTCCCATCTACCGGGAACAGGATAGTCTGGTATCATTCATGAGAGACTGATTTTCAGGTCCAAAAAATAAAGGGAGACTTTCTCCTTCCCACCAAAAGGTGTTCTTAGGTGACTAAAGGCCTCAGGGAAATGTCTGAGTCATTCCTCAAGATGCTAGTAATCCTCCCTCTCAGAGTAGTTAATTTCTAGCTTGCCTTGGGGATACACAAATAAAGATTGATTATCCAGTGTCTCCTGCCCTCCTAGATGTCTTAAACTTCCAATCAGAGAAACATTAAAGAGTGCTTCCCAGCTGCTCTTGGAAGTGACACTCACAAGTGTCATCACTTAGATCCATTATATTGACTGCTACATGACTGTCCCATATTCCCAGGCTATCTATCTCATCAGAAATCTTTCTGGTCCTTCTCTGATGTGTTAGTGTCTTATGTTTATTTCTTTCATCTTTTCTGACTGACTTTGTAATGATTTCAGCACATTCTTGTCTGCTCCCTCTAACAACTGCCAGAAGTGAGACAGTTCTAAACTGACACCGGGCAGATTAAATGCATTGGAGTTCACTTTGAAAGGTGCTCCTAAGAGTGGTGGAGGCTTGCTCTTATGCTGTGCTTTGTTCAGAAGTTCTATTTCAGGTCTTTTGGGTTATGGGGTGCTATGAATCCAATCCCCCACTCCTCCTCAGATTCCTCTCATACCAACTTCCACATTCTCCTTTGCTGGTGGTGGGCAAAGAGACCTGTAGGATATCCTGCCACCTATCAGAGAGATCCTGTAGCTCACATTGTTGTGTTCATACAGGTCACCATAGAATTTGTTATATGCCATTTTACTTCCTAGCAAGGGACCCTGCCCAATGAGATTTTTCCCTGTGGGTTTTTCTTATTCATCACTTAATTGATGATATTCAAACAAAGCAATTCAGGGATGCAGAGAATTAAAAAAAAATAAATAGAAATTAATTTAACCTGAACTGGTGGCAAAAAGAGATCCAAAGATTTCAATGGGTTTGACAAGAAATATACAGACCATCAAAGGGACCTTCATCCCTGGTGGCCATTATCTGCCACCAACTGTTGAAAGGCCTATCAGAATGAGGGGAAGGAGCTATTCAGAGATCTTGGAGTCATGATGATGGCCTTTATTGGGGAATCAACTCTAGGATTTCAGGGTTAATTATGGGACATCATTGTTATTGTTCCCAATGGGGTCTTCAGGAGGGCTGACACTCCTACAACTGCAGGCACTAGGATGAGTTACAGGTCCTGGCACTCCAGGTCATCACAGGGCATGCCAATCCATGCCATTGTCATGGGACAAATGGACAGTAGACTGGGGATGCCCATAGTCCACTCACCCTCAGAGCTCTGTGAGAGAGTTTCAAATTAAGGTCCTATCCATATCATAGTACAGAATCAGCTCTCCTCAGAATAATAGTTCTCTGGGTTTCTATTGAGGTTCTCAGGAGAGGACTAGAACCTCTTTCTGGAATAGGAGACCAGATTTAGTTGCTCATTTTTACAGGAGTTAACTCTTTCCCTGAAGGCAAAGATTTTCCTTTATGGTGTATATAGAGACACCAGGATCAGCTCCCATTTAAAGGCCTTAAAAAGAAAAACAAACAAACAAACAAACAAACAAAAAAACAAAAAATAAACAACATCAAACACACTGGTTTGTAAGACTAAATTCAATCTCAGTGCAGGAGTGCCTTTTTCTAAGTTTCTTGAGGAAACTCATGTTGACTGAAAAAGGAAGAATGAGCAGGTGTTCCCTGTTCTAGAGGTGCATGAGGTTGAGGATGTCTGCAAGACCCAGGCGCTCACCTGAACCAGGGACAATACTTTAATGGTTTCAGGGAGACAATCCTTGGGGCCCTGAGTATCCAAGATGATGCTCTTGGGGTTCAGCAGGAACCCCTAGGTGACTGTCACTGTTTATCTCTCCTTTAAATGAGTAACCAATCCTCAATCCCATCTGACACTCCCTTGGGATGCATCTTGAAAAATTAGAACCAGTTTGACCCTGACAACTCCTATGCTTATTTCCCAAGTCCATTTCTTTTGTAACACTGTTGGCCTCAATATAAACTAAACTAGAGAATGAACTTTGAAAAAAATGATAGTCTTAACTATAACACAGTATTACAACTTGATTTCTTTTGTAAAATGGACCAAAATTCTATATAGTCAGGACTTTATGGCCCTGTACCAAAACCCTGATCTGTCCATACTCTTTCTGCCCCTCAATCCACCATCGGCTCAGTTGCCTCTTGCCCTTTGGATTCTGTTAAACTTCCACCTTACCTGTGTTCTGTCAAGTTCTCTATGTGCCTGTCCCCCTGTGTCTCTTTTGTAAACTGGTTGCTGACAAGATCTTGTACATAAATACCTCTGTTTTTCTTGAGTCACTTAACTCCTCTGTTTGCTTTTTTGTGTGTGTCAGATTGAAATATATCTTTGGAGGACTGGATGGATGTTGCCGAACTCTTGTTTTTATATATATATATATATATATATATATATATATATATATATATATATATATATTTCCCCCCCCCCATTAGTTTCCCCAGTTAATGGCTTGATAATTGGAGCCATCTCCTACCTTGGGATGTGAATTTTAAGGAATATTCCCAAACAGCTGCAGACACTCATTTTGCTTCAGGGATGTGCCCTCTTTTTTCCAGTCCAACCTAAACTACTTATTTCCATTTTTTTGGTGAAAAAATAAAAACAACAACAAGGGGCACCTGGGTGGCTCAGTGGTTTAAGCCTCTGCCTTCAGCTCAAGTCATGATCTCAGGGTCCTGGGATTGAGCTCCGCATTGGGCCCTCTGCTCAATGGGGAGCCTGGTTCCCCCTCTCTTTCTGCCTATTTATGATCTCTGTCTGTCAAATAAATAAATAGAATCTTAAACAACAACAACAAAAGTGTTTCTGTTCATCTGTCCAAGCTGATGAGTTTTAGCATCAGGGATCCTCTTTCTCTGCCCTCTGGGCTTTTATCCCCTTCCAGCCTTCCTGACTCAACCTCCCCCTCCTCCTATCTGGGCACCACCATGGACATGACTTGCAGAACTAGCTCCTACACCATTCTCACTGTCTCTGACATCACTGACTCCTGCTCCTCCTACACTTACTACCAAAGAGGGGAACAAAAAGCATCCCAAACTGATAGGTTACCTTGTTATGAGGTTCAAAGTGAACCATTAGAGGGCCAAGCTTTCCCTTGGATTTAAGCTGTCTGTTTCAGATTTCACCAGAGGAGCCTCAAGTAAAATTGACAATGGGGAAGAGGTTAAGTTACTTTCTACTAAACATAGGTGCAGCATATTTAAGCTAATTTAAGTTGGCTTAATTAAAACAGGCATTTATCTTTAGAGCAGGATTAAATATAAAACTTTCTTCTACCAAGGTTTACTAAAGGTCAAATAAGCTTATGTTACCTCTGATGCAATTTGTCAACAAAAAACATGACTTAAAATGATGGTTAATTTTCATGGTTGTTCAGCATAGTACTGGAAGTCCTAACCTCAGCAATCAGACAACAACAACAGCAATAATAATAATAATAATAAAGCATCCAAACTGGCAAAGAAGAAGTCAAACTTTCATTCTTCACACATTATGTAGAAAAACTGAAAGACTCCATCAAAAAATTACTAGAATTGATACAGGAATTCAACAAAGTCTCAGGATATAAAATCAATGCACAGAAGTCTGTTGCATTTCTATACACAAACAATAAAGTAGGAGCAAGAGAAATTAAGGAATCAATCCCACTTACAATTGCACCAAAAATGATAAGATACCTTGGAATAAATAAACCTAACCAAAGAGATAAAAGATCTGCACTCTGAAAACTATAGAACACTTATGAAAGAAATTGAGGAAGACACAAAGAAATGGAAAAACATTTCATGCTCAAGGACTGGAAGAACAAATATTGTTAAAATGTCTATACTGCTGAAAACAATCTACACGTTTAATGCAATCCCTATCAAAATAACACCAGGATTTTTCACAGACCTGGAACAAGCAATTCCAAAATGTGCATGGAACCAGAAAAGACCCTGAATTGCCAGGACAATTTTGAAAAAGAAAAGCAGGAGGTGTCACAATCCCAGACGTCAAGCTGTATTACAAAGCTCTAATCATCAAGACAGTATACAAAAACAGACAAAAACAGACACACTGATCAGTGGAACAGAATACGGAACCCAGAAATGGAACCTCCACTCTATAGTCAACTAATCTTTGACAAAGCAAGAAAAAATATCCAATGGAAAAAACACAGTCTCCTCAACAAATGGTGCTGGGAATCCTGGGCAGTAACATGTAGAAGAATGAAACTGGACCACTTTCTTACATAATACACAAAAATAAATTCAAAATGGATGAAAGACCTAAACGTGAGAAAAGAATCCTAGAGGAGAACACAGGCAGAAAGTGTTTGAACTTGATTGCAAGAATTTCTTGTTAGACACATCTCCAGAGGCAAGGGAAACAGAAGCAAAAATGAACTATTGGGGCTTCATCAAAATGGAAAAAAAAAAAAAAAAGTTTTTTTCATGGCAAAGGAAACAATCAACAAAACTAAAAGGCAACCTATAGAATGGGAGAAGATATTTGCTAATGACCTATCAAAGCAAGGGCCAGTATCAAAAATCTACAAAGAACATCAAAAATCTACAAAGAACTTCTCAAAAACAATATCCAAAAAACAAACAAAGAAAAATCCAGTCAAGAAATGGGCAGACGATGTGAAGAGACTTTTCCCCAAAGAAGACCTACAAATGGCTAAGACATACGAAAAAAATACTCAACATCACTAATCATCAGGGAAACACAAATCAAAACCACAATGAGATACTACCTCACACTTGTCAGAATGGCTAAAATTAACAACTCAGGAAATGACAAATGTTGGCAAGGATTCAGAGAAAGGGGAACCCTCTTACACTGTTGGAGAGAATGCAAACTGGTGCACCCACTCTGGAAAACTGTATAGAGGATCCTCAAAAAGTTAAAACAGAACTGCCCTAAGACCCAACAATTGCACTACTAGGTATTTATCCAAAGGATCCAAATATAGTGATTTGAAGAGGCACATGCACCCCAATGTTCATAGCAGCAATTGCAAAAATATGGAAAGAGCTCAGATGTCCATTGGTGGATGAATGGATATGGAAGGTGTAGTATATATGTATAATGGAATATCACTCAGCCATCAAAAATAATGAATTCTTTCCGTTTGCAACAACAACATGGATGGAACTAGAGTGTATTATACTCAGTGAAATAAGTCAGTCAGAGAAAGACAAATACTATATGATTTCACTTATATGTGGGATTTAAGGAACAAAATGGGGGTACCTGGTTTGCACAGTTGGTTAAGTGACTGCATTTGGCTCAGATCATAATCCCCATGTCCTGGGATGGAGCCCCACATCATGCTCCCTGCTCAGAAGGGAACCTGCTTCTCCCTCTCTCATTTTCCCTGTTTGTGCTTTTTCTATCTCTGCCAAACAAATAAATAAAATCAGAAAGAAAGAAAGAAAGAAAGAAAGAAAGAAAGAAAGAAAGAAAGAAAGAAAGAAAACAGATGGACATAGAAGAAGGGAAGGAAAACTAAAATAAGATAAAAATAGAGAGTGAGGCAAGCCATATGAGACTCTTAACTCTAGGGAAAAACTGAGGGTTACTCAAGGGGAGGTCAGTGAGGGAATGGGGTAATTGTGTGATGGACATTAAGGAGGGCACTTGATGTGATGAGCACTGGGTGTTTTATACAACTGATGAATCACTAAATTCTACTCTGAATCTAATAATACACTATATGTCAACTAAATTTAATTTAAAATATAAAAAAATAAGGGCTGATTTTGTCTGTCTCATAATATTTTCATGGGTAATGGATAAGAACAAGCAAGTTCAATAAATAAAATAGTTAAAAATTTTCAAAATCTTCAGTAATCTGAAACTTTAAAGTTTGGCTAAGTTAAATGACAAATTAGATTGAATTCATTGGATATGTAAGTCTTCTCCAAATAAAATAAAATATTAAAGCATTGATTACTGAATGCACATAAGTTTGTCTGCTTTTGGCCTATTATTGCAGAGAAACTGAGGATATTGTGTCTATTGATAAACATGCTTTAAGCTTTATTTAAAGATTGCACTATGGAAAAACATGGTTTTAAAAATTATGAAATGTATTTATAAATTTTAGTTCTACAAAGTTCTGGTTTAACAAACAGTACACAACTGGTTACTACCTAATCACTGGAGACTAAGGTTACTAAGAATTAAAATTCTGCTAAATATAAATAAGAGTGATAGAAATAATTGAAGCAACACTATATGCAAGAAGTGTTAGATGTATTTTTTTAAACATTTTATTTATTTATTGAGAGAAAGAGTGAGAACATGACCTGGGTGAGGAACAGAGGAAGAAGGAGACTCCCTGCTGAGCAGGGAGCCCAATGCCTATGCTGGGCTGGATCCTAATCCTGGGACTCTAGGATCATGACCTGAGCTGAAGGCAGACACATAAGAGACTGAGACACACAGGTGCCCCTAGATGTAGTTTTGATTTAAAAAAAAATTATATATATATATATACACACACACACACACACACACACACACACACACACACACACAATTTTACCCTAAAATGAGACTGGTTATTTAGAATAAAGGCTTCAGGCAAAATCTTAAAAAAAAAAACAAAAACAAAACAAAAAAACAAAAACAAAAGTTGTAAAAGATTAGTGAAGAGAAACCTTTGGAAAATAACTTTGTGTATGATCAGAACTGACTAAGATTGAAATGGATGGATTTTCAAAATTACACTGGTATAAGATTGAGATTCAGCTTTCTCTGTTTTAAAATGACAAAGTTTTCAGGGAGCCTCGGTGGCTCAGTCTGCTAAGCATCTGCCTTTGACTCAGGTCATGATCTTGGGGTCCTGTGATCCAGCTCCATGTTGGGTTCCCTGTTCAGCAGGGATTCAGCTTCTCCCTCTCCTCCTGAATCGTGCACTCTCTCTTTCTCACTATCTCTCTGTCTCTCTCTCAAAGAAATAAACAAAATCCTAAAAAAAAAAGGTAAAGTTTTCTTAGATTGTTCACCTTCTCTTGATAAGAATTTTTTTTTAATTTTTCTTTTCTTTTTTATCTACCCAGAACACCAAAGTTTCTATATTTCGTCTTTATCAAGTCTAATTACTTAAGAAAACGGAAACTTCTCAATATTAAAGGAGCTAAGTTTCGCTAACAACTGTATAAGCTTCTGTAGGATCCTTTATTGTCACCTTAGTTAAATGTAAATATTAACTTTTTAATGATCTGTAATCTTGTTTAGGCAAGTGTTTCAAAACTTTTTGACTAATTAGGTTTTTTCACTGGGTATGTTAAGTTACTTGGGAAACATTGTTAAACAAATGTGGCGAACCTTCTTAAGCTGTATTGTAAGGGTAAATACTACAACTGTTCTAAAATTATATGAAATTCCTAAAGTTTTAATATATTCTGATATAAAGTCATCACTAGACATTCTAATTATCAGAATGTTTTTAGTCACAAAAATAAGTACACTTTCTTGTCAATTGCATTACAATGAATTCTCATCAGATCTTCAACCATGCCCATCTCTGAGTTTTGTTTTGTTTTGTTTTGTTTTTGTTATGTATACTTACTGTCCTTATGCTTTTGCAAAGTATGTTTCATATTCAAGGAAATTCATGAGAAGATCTTTCTAACAAATACAGGTTTCTGATATGTCTAAGAATGTATAACTAAACTGGGTAAGAATTTCTAGAACTAATGGAAAGCTGCATTCACATGGAACAGGTATTAATAATATGCAATTAATGGATTGAATAAGATAATTATATTTTTTATGACTCTGGTTTGAAATATTGTTGGTGCACTAATATTTGTTCTTCCAAATTAAGAAAGTTCTCTCTCAAGATATGTATGACTTACAGAAATATGATAAAGTATTCTTTTGTGTACAAATTGAAGCTTTTAGCTTTGCTCCTGACTTGAACTCTCTGAAATTCAGAAGCTCTCAGTGATTTTTTTTTTCTTTTATGGTAATATAATTATTCATAAGTTCTGTGAAAATCAGTTCTTGTAACAGGACACAGTTGGAAACTGGCTATATTACCAAAGCTTTGACTGGAATGTCTTCTTTGAGACATGCATAGACTTAGATATAACCAGGCAATATTTAGGACATAAGGTTGACTTTATGGAGCCCCTTGGAAATGTTGGCCTGATACCTTGTTTACAGAGTTCCCAGCAGCCTTACCAGGTGAGTAAAACATGTCACTTGCTGGGAGGTCTAGGAACCTTAGGATATTTTGAGAACATTGAGATGAGGAATTCATCCAAACCTATAGGTATTACAGGCAAGTCTGACAAAAAGTATTAGACTTGGACCCAGCCTCAAGAAGCTATTAAAAGTTCAATCTAGAGATTCCTTATGAAAAGTTCCAGCAAAGGCGATTTTTAAAAACTTATATGGCCAATCACAATTCTTGCTGAGCTTATGAAAATAAGTAGGCTGAGTTTATTAAAATTGGACCTGTTTTTACAAGTAAGTTAGTTTTAATTTGGCTGTGTTTAATGGAATGAGGGTGATTTCAGAGAAAGAAAATGTTTTAATAACGTATCTTTATAGATATTAGATTTTAATATTATTTGTTATAAATGAGACTAGAAACTAAATTCCTCTGGTTTTCTCAAATATCTGGCTATAACTCTCCAAACCAAGAGATTCAATCTTCTTCCATTTTCTTGACTTAAACTCATTAAAAACTGAACTGCATTCTGAAGCTGGACAAATTGAGCTCAACTGAAGAGAAATTGCCACAAAACCCATATACAGACAATCTCTGTGTCTGTTGCTTATGAGTCACTCAAAAGAAGCACCAAACATTTGAATTACAAATCAGAAAAACCCATCTGATTGCTCCCATGTCATCTGAGGATACTTTGAGCCTATCATTCAGAAATCTTTTCACTACAGCACTTTGGAGTCAGATAGTGAGTTTATAACATGCTCTATTAACCTACATTTTTCTTTTGTTTCCATAGAAGTTCCTTTCATTAATTACCTGATTGGTTGCTAAACAAAACAGAGTCTATATGACAGATAACACCACCTGACACACCTGTTTTAAATCCTCCTGGGAAGTAAGAATACATATAGATAAAATCAGACAGCAAGCCACTTGGCTACAAGAGGCCCTTGACTACATTCTTAAAAAAGGTGAGGAGTCTGCACAGTGACTAACACATCAAGCTAGGTATGGATTAATTCATCTGGAGAGGTTAAAGAAAGCTTCCAGGTCATTGGAACAATAGCCAACTGGACCACAGGTCCCCATAAACCCACCCTATCTCCTCCTCCTGGTGGGACTCCTTGTTCTCCTGGTTTCCAGAACTTTCACAGTCACAGTTATATCTTTTTTTTTTTCCCCCTTTCTTTTTGGACCCTTAATAACCATTCTCCTTATTCTGATGTCTGGATCTTATATCCTAAAGTTACAAAAAAAAAAAAAAAAAATTTCCTCTCCCTTCAGACAGATAAATATCCAGATGGTGGTCCATAACAACTCTGAAACAAAAGAGTATCAACACCCACTAGACCAAGCCATGGTTGGTTTCTACTCCCCACTGTCCATCCAGCTTTCCTAAAATCTAGAAAGCAGGGACTTCTGGAGCCCTCAGGTAGGATCAATGTCCTGCACCAGCATGAAGTAGTTGGGCCACCACCCATTTACCCTTTAAAAGATTTTAAGGGCCCAGAGTCCTTGAGCGGAGGATGTTAGAGTAGATAGGTAGTTAGGTTTTAACAGGATGCCTGAAGTTCAGCATTGAGGAAGTTATAGCCAGCTGTCAGGAAGGTCAGAAGCCTGTCCTAGCAGCACTCCACAGGAAGATGGACCAAGCCAGACAGCCCCATGTGGAGGATGCCATGACAAGAAACCCCTGACCAAATCAGGAAGAAAAAGCAAGAAGCCCCAAGTAATAAATGTTCTATCCCTAGTTAACAACTGTCAATAAAAAGATAGAAACACAGTTCCCAGGACACACAGCACTCTCTCTCTCTAGCTTTCATATCTCGAGGTTGTATTTTTTGCTTTAAGAAACTTTCCTGCCTGTGTTACTCGTCCACTGTGCTACATGTCTGACCTTGAATTCTTTCTTGTGACGAAATCAAGAACTTTCAGCTACTCCTCAGGGCTTAGGGATTCCCCACTTCACCTGATCACACTTTCATTCTTCCATGATACAAGGTGTACTATTCACTCTGCCTGGAAAAGACATCAACATCGTCTCCATCTTTTATTACTTCACGACTCAAAGTGTAGTCTGCAGAATAGCAACACCAGCATTGCCAGGAAGACTGTTGGAAATGCAAATTTCAGGCCCATCCATGCTATGGAGTCAGAATTCCCAGTTTTACAAAGCCTTACCTTTTATTACACATGATCAATATTATCACTTCCATGAAGCTATTCTTTCTTTTTTCTTTTTTTTTTTTTGTTTAATCTTTCCAATCTGACTATGGTGCACATAGTAAAGCATTACAGTTGTAATTAAACTTGGACACCTCTCCCCTTCTTATCCTCCTTTCATTTCTCTTGTTTTTCATTTTCCTTCCTCTTTTCTCCCTTTCCTTCTCTCCTCTACCTCCTGCTGTTAATTAATAGCAGCGGTATTCCATTAGTTGTGTGTCAATCCATGACTCAGTTTACTTTCATCCTGAATTTCCTTCCAAACTTGCCCCAGTGAAGGCTGAGTTTTCTCTTTTTGCCCAGAAATCAAATACTTTTTTATTTTTATTTGATGAAGAAAGTAAATCTAATCATCACCAATATCATCAACCACTGAACCAGTGAACATGGTTATTTGCAATAATACAATACACATATGTATATATGTGCATTATATATATATACATATATGTGTGTATATACACACATATATGTATATATACGTATATATGTATATATAATACACACATATATATACGTGTATATATACATATATACACATATATATGTGTATTATATATATATACATATATATGTGTATATATGTATATAATACACCATGCTTAGTATGAAATATCCATATTCATGAAAGGAGTAAAAAAAATTCAAAATTCTTCATGTGGGTAAAATAATAAGATATACTCATGCTATCAAACTTTTTAGAGCAACTGGATTGCTGGGATAGGGCACCTGCCTGTCTCAGTTGGTAGAGCATGTGACTCTTGATCTCAGGGTATAGAGATTATTTAAAAATCTTAAAAAAAAAAAGAGGAACCAGATTATTGAAATATTTCAGTTGCTTAAAATATTTTGTAAAATATATGTGCACACACTCCATTTTGACTAGGAATAAATAGTTTCATTAACTAAATAAATGAATGTTCAAAAATTATGTAACATGAATTTTTATATATGTTATGTCACTGAGAAGCTATACATACTTTCAAAATTGGCATTATTCAACAACTAAATATTTATTCACTACCTGGATATGTAATTTTCTTTTACATGGTCAAAAGGCTTTAGCACATTACCTATTTCTGACCCCTTTTGGGCTAGAGTAGGTTCACATTCTGACTTATGTACCCAGATACTAAGAACAAGACAGTCCACCATTCACCTTTACTTTGAGCCCAGAATATGTTTATTCTACAATATCTTCTTATGGACAAATTCCTTATTAAGTCAATAATATCTGGGTCATGACTAAAGCTAAAGTAATATAAAACAATGACATATTTTTGCAAACAAAATATCTACTAATCCAGATGTAAATTATTAGATTAAAACTTTGCTTTTCAGTTGTCTTGATTATTAAAAACAAGTCAAAGGAACTTTTTAATCAATAAACACAAAATTAATGAATATTAATTTTATGTGAATTAATCTGTCTTGTAAAAGAGACGAATTTTTCTTTGAAAATGTACACTTTGAGATTAAGTGTGATGCTTTATATCATATACAGTGTCCATGTTCTGTGGTAAATTACATTTTACTTAAGCAGGAAGGATCCTCCTGAAATCCTAAATAAATCTTTTTGTCCTCTCATTCAATAGGTGAGATTTTTTCTGCTGTTTCAATTTAATACCTTACCACATTTTTGTCTGCCTATAGAAGGCTTGACTCTAGAATAAATTAATGGAGGGACATGTTCATTTTAGAAATTAAAGAGTCAAATAAAAAATGGATTAATAAGGCCACTTTTATAATCAAACAAGTGAAAATCTGTGTCAAACCACAAATAATTTGAGCCAAAAGTGGGTCACAATGATTTACATATTTCAAGTTAATTTGCTGTTACTCCTCAATCATGACCTACATTTATGATATTATTTTGCTAGTGTTATCCTATATGTTGATTGTTAAGCCTTATTTGGTTTATATTTGATTTCTATCCATTGAGTTTAGAATTCTAGAGAAAATCGTAGAAAAACAACAACTACAAAAATCTTGAAATCTTGAATAATGTGACGATACCTGAGAAAAAGCTAATCTGTCTAAAGAAAATTAGGTGTAGTGTAATTCTAAACAGTTCTGGATGCTCCACTTCTTTTATCTTCTCTTTCTGCTCCCTTTGTACTAAAGCCACTCTTGTTTTTCCAAACTGTGAATACAATGAGTATGTTCATTAATATCTCATCTCTTGGGGATTCTGAGTGGCTCAGTGGGTTAAAGCCTCTGCCTCCTGCATCAGGCTCTTTGCTCAGCCGGGAGCCTGCTTCCCCCTCTATCTCTTTGCCTGCCTCTTTGCCTACTTGTGATCTCTGTCTGTCAAATAAATAAATAAAATCTTAAAAAAAAACAACACACAGCTGATTAAAAAAATAAATAAAATAAAATAAAATGAAATCTCTTTGTCTTTCAATGGAAGACCTACAATCTTATCTCCATTTCTTTCATTGCTATTATTTCATTTAATTGTTGAAAGATTTAGAACAAATACCTTAATTTCTCTGAATGAACTTTTTTATTTATCATATATGATTTTTGAGAATACAATAATGGTGGCTAATATTTGTTGAATACTTACTAAATGCTTCAGAGTATCCTTAGCATTTCATATACACTATTTGAACTATGTTTCATAACAGTCCTATGCAGGAAGGCTATATAATATTTGCCAACACCATACAATTGAATGTAAACAAACTGGGTAGAGTCATTTTCTTAACTTTCTGGCTATATATATTACTTTCTGCTGAAGGAGGAAGAAGGATATTATAGTAGAAACTATTGGTATCATATGGAGGAAAAAAACGTATTTCCCAAAGCTTACAGATTGTGTGAAACACTATATCTAATGTTCACAGCAATATCATAAAGATATCATCATCATAATCTTTAACATACAAGGAATCCAAGACTCACAGAAGGTCTATAAAATTTCCAGCAGGTCAAAAAGCAAGTTTGTGGCAAGATAATTTTTCAAAACAACATATGTTGTCTTTAATCGAGGCACATAATATTATATCTTTTTTTGTTCTCAAGCATTACTAGTTCATTGCAATTTTTGAGGAGCAAATAATATATACACCACTGTTATGCATTATTTAATTTGTTTTTTGTTTGTTTGTTTGTTTTGTTTTGCTTTGTTTTGTTTTTGTTAGATTGATATGAAATACATATTCAAATTTCACTGGAATAAATTTTCTCTATTGCATTTCTGATACTTCATTTCAGATGGTGCAGAGCTGATCACACTCAAAGAATGAGTTGGAGGCCTAAAAGTCTAAAGAGAATTTTGTAAGTTATGTCTCTAGATAGTAAATAGGACCAAGATATAATTTTCAGATAAGAAGCTAAAAAGGTATTTCTTAATCTTTCTTTGGAGTTTTGAGGATGGTTGGAGAGCTATAGGTACTGGAGTATTATATACACAACTAAGAATATAGTCATTTTTAATACAATAAGCTAGCATGAAGAATAAAATATAATTTCCTTAAAATTATAATGTTATTAGTTTTAAGAATTAGACTTTTTGAAAAGTTTAATATTTCAAGAATGTAAAATCAATTTAACATTAAGTCAATTTAGAATCTTTAGAAGAGATCAAAATAAAATTGTTTTGTCTTTAATAAAAAGAGCACCCAAGAAGCAAATTTGAAAATGATAGCGTGATGAGCTCTTTGGATCCTCAGCCTAGTGAAACAACCATAACTGGTGAAACTTATTTTTTTTTAAATATCTAAGTTCTGAAAATTGTCTTTAGAGCATAAAACAAATTGATAAAAATTTATTCAAGAAAATCTACTGAATCTGTGGTATAAGTGTCAAAATCTATGCTACTTGAGCCATGACTTCCTCCTTTGTTCCATTCTCCACTCTACATACACTGTAATGGAAAGCTCCATTCTTGTGGATTTGGCCAAAAAGATCAGACTCCCTAATATGAGGTAATGTGTCTTCATTCCCAGCTCACTTGATAAGGCCAGCACAACCCTGAAACAAAAATCTGACAATGGTATTAAATGGTATTATAAAATAAAAAGAAAATATATAGAACAATGGCCTAATGGCCTTCCTAAGTACGGGCACAAAATTCTCTAACCAAAAAAAAAAAAAAAAAAAAAGCAAAGCAAACCTGGTAATATGTAAAAATAGATATATAGATACATATAGATAAGATGACACAATGGGAAAGAATGTTAGATGGGTTTTCTACTTCAAAATTAACCAAATTAAATAATTATATTAACAAAATAAAGGAGGGGCACCTTGGTGACTCAGTCAGTTGGGTGGCTGTCATGATCTCAGGGCCCTGGGATTGAGCTCCTTGTCAGGTTTCCTGCTTAGTGGGGAGTATGCTTCTCCCTCTACCCACTGCCCCCCTCCACTGGTGCACATTCCCTCTCAAATAAATAAGTAAAATCTTTAAAAATAAATAAATAAGGGGAAAATGCATATGCTCATCTTAATAAATGCAGAAAAGTATTTGCCAAATTCAGATAATAGGGGATTAACAAATTGTGATTTTTTTCACAAATAAAAATAAAGACTTCTGATATATTCAATAGAATGAACAAACTTCATACAATATTTCAAGTAAAATTTCAAGCTAAAATTATATCCTTTATGATTTCATTTATATGAATTTCAAGAACAGGGATTATATACGGCAATATAAACCTGGAAATGGTTACCTATTTGTAGCATGAATTGAATGACAATATCACAAGGGTACTTTTCAGGTTATGAAAATATTTCATATTTTGAGATGTTTTGATTTCATACTTTGAATTTATACCGGGGTATATATTTTTAAAATTCATTAAAATGCACATTTATGGCAAATAATTTAACTGTTGTAATATATCTTAATATAAATAAAAGAATAAAGAAGGGAAAATAAGGGCAATAAAGGGTAAAATGTATTATGAAACTTTTTCTAATGTAATCATTAATACCATAATTTCTTATGTGGTTATGCCATTATTTAAGAGTGTTCGATTGTTGCACATTTATCTTGCATCAAGTTTCTTGAGTTTTTAAATTATGCTGTTATGTTTTTATGACATAATTTCTGAGCTTTAGTGTAGAGAG
The DNA here is from genome assembly GCF_963455335.1 of Martes martes. Classification (NCBI taxonomy): domain Eukaryota; kingdom Metazoa; phylum Chordata; class Mammalia; order Carnivora; family Mustelidae; genus Martes; species Martes martes. The sequence goes on along the minus strand of NC_137898.1, from coordinate 82,546,627 downwards.
GTAGAGCCAAGATGAGGAACAGGGGTCTTGATAAGTGAAAGAGGCACAGCTTACAGCCTTGGGTCTGCTACAGAAGGACCTGTGATTGACGAAGCAAAGAGGAATTGGGTATAGATCATCCCAGAAATTTGTATGGGAATACTTCTTGGATTCCAGCCAGTTTCTGCACTGCAAAAGTACAGGAAAAAAACTATGAAGTTCTTAGAGGCAGCAGCTGCTAGGAGGCTGAAAGCAAATGGAGCATCTGTGGTCTTCCAGTGTTTTAGGAAGATACTAGCTTTTGGCTCAGCAAGAATGCAGAAATTATAGCGGACACCCTGTCCTTTCCATTGGAACCCCACAAAAGCCATGCAACTTGGAGTAAGAACATGATATAAGAATAAAAGCTATGCTTTAAGATTAAGGAAAAAACTAATGCACACCCATCTTTTTTTTTTTTTTAAAGATTTTATTTATTTATTTGACAGAGAGAGATCACAAGTAGGCAGAGAGGCAGGCAGAGAGAGAGAGGGGGAAGCAAGCTTTCTGCTGAGCAGAGAGCCCGATGCGGGACTCGATCGCAGGACCCTGAGATCATGACCTGAGCCGAAGGCAGAGGCTTAAACCACTGAGCCACCCGGGTGCCCCTAATGCAGGCCCATCTTAAGAAAGCAAAAATTAGGCTTCTTCAGTAGCGAACTGCCTACCAGAACAAAATAAAACACTTTTTAGGGAAAGAATACAGTAACCAGAATCTCAATATGCATCACTTACAGTGTTCAACATACAAAACAGCAACAAAAAGATATTTAAGGAAATTGGAAAAAGTGACTGATACAAATGATAAAATAGTTGATAGATGCATACCCTTAAATAATCTAGATATTGGAGTTAGCAGAAAGTAATTTCAAAGTAACTATAGCTAAAATTAAATCAAGAGGGAAATATAGAAAATAGATGAAAAGAAAAAGTAACAAAGAATTATTATACAAAAAATTAAATCTGTATTTTAGAGCAGTAACATATAAAGAGTTGGTAACACATTGAATGGGTTTAACAGAAGACCTAACACACTAGAAAATACACTTAAACTGGGAGGAATAATAAGAATGAGAACACATGTGTGAAAATCCTAACAAGTATAATAGGAGTTCCAGAAGGAAAGGAGAGACATAGGGACAAAATCAGTATTTGAAGGAATAATGGAAGGACATTTATCTGAATGTTTATATTAGTTTGTATTTCCTCCTTGAGCAATTGTTCATTTGCATCCTTGGTTCATTTTCTCAGTATTTTAGTACTTCCTCTTCCATCTGTAAAAACTCTATATTTTATTATCAATATAAGAGTATTCCTAGCCTCAGAAATGAATTGTCACTTGTAAATAAGAACTTACCATGTCCTTTCATAAAATTTTCAAGACTCTCAATTTTTTATAAACTCAAACTCATCTCAGAATGGTTTGTGAAAACTAAATATTCCTAAATAAGTTAGTCATAGTCACTCACATACTCTTCTTAAAAAAAAAATATTTATTTTATTTTAGAAAGAGAACATGAATGGGAGGAACAGAGAGTTAGAGAGAGAATCTCTCTCTCTAGAGAGAGCATGGAGCTAGACACAGGGCTCAATCCCATGACACTGCAATCATGACCTGAGCCAAAGCCAAGAACTGGACGCTTAACCAACTGAGCCACCCAGGTGCCCCACTCACACACTCCTTTGAAAGTAATGTACTCTACATACATTGCAAGTACTGTGATGCATTTTTTGTTTATTGATTTCTTTCTTCTACTTTAATCTGAGCTCTTCAACAGCTCTTTACTTGAAGGTTCTCTGTAAATCTTTCTTGGATGGATAGAAGAATAAGGCAAATACACAATAAAAATAGAGTAAGAAGTTATGATTTACAGTTGGCACTAAAAGGAAACAGAAGGGAAGCAAGGCTGCAGACTACAGTTTGGATATTCTCCATTATCCTGACAGTAAATTAGCTTTTCATTTGGATGTTACTTTCTTTCGGAAGAGTTTGATGCATTTTAAGTTGATGCAGCAGTGCATGGTATTAAAGCCAGGCATCATAAATTATTCCTTAAATCACTGAGTCTTGGGAAAATAGAAAGCCAATGAATCACATACCATTTGAACATTGATTTAGTTTCTGCATAAGCTTATGCTGGGTCTGGTGTATGTGTTTGGCTCCAGCAGGTCTGCATACTTTCTAATTTGCTTGAAAACTGCGTGAAAATATTCCCATGGCCCTCTTGTAAAATATGACAGCCTGACATTTTCTTTAATTACAAGACCTGATCTGTTTAATAGCACAAAATTGGCCTCCAACTTGACAGGCCTCCCCTTTAAAATCAATGGTTAGACTCTAGGGCACCAGCTAGGTCATCAAGATCAATATTAGAAAAAATATAGCTTGTCAAGACCTCTCAGCCTTTTATTGATTCAAATGAGGAGCAGCTCACAGATTGAATAATGATATTAGAGCTCTGATCCAACGAACAGAAGCCTCTTACATTAATTTCAGTATAGGCAGATGAATCTGTGATTAATGATGCAAACGTAATTATCCCAGAACTGTAGTTAGATAAAGCTGAATATTTTTATATATATGTATGTGTTTGTGCGTATGTGTGTGTGTGTGTGTGTATACATGACATATATCCTATATAGAATATCCTATATATAAAGAAATGTATCCTATATAGGATATTTATCAGTATACTTACCAGTAAGTGAACAAAATAAGAAAAGTGTTACTTTGGTCTTATTAGAAATAAACAAAACAAAATAAAAAAACATGAAAACGCCACCTTATTATCAAAGAATGGAAGGGAACTCATAACAAAAAGTAAAAGAGAAAAATTACCATGAGAAGAAAATAAGTTATTATTTCCTTTTGAATAATTTATTTATGTAAATAAAAACTTGTTAAAGTTTTAGAAAGAATATTTAACTGGAAATCAGTGTTCTGTAATTCCAGTGCTAGCTAATTATATTATTACACAAGCACTAAACTTACGTCATCCTTGATTTCCTCTTCTGTTATGTGAAGAACTAGGAAGATACCATCTAAGTATTATTTTAAAAACTAAAAAAAGGGGGGAGACAAGATGGCGGGGAAGTAGGAGGAGGCGCCTTTTCAACCTGCACCCTAAAGTGAGCTGATTACCTACCAAAGAACTCCGATCACCCATGAAATCAGCCTGAGATCAGAATTATACACGTCTGGATCTCTACGGGGGCCAGAAGACGCCAGTGGGCAGGTAAAGTGGAGTGGGAACGTCGGACTGATATCGGAAGATAAACAAAAGGGGGAGGGAGCCACCAGAGGCGACCGACTGGAAAATAATACCCCAATACGAGAGTGCCCGGCATCTGGGGACCAGCATTAACTTGGAGTCTTGTTGAAAGCACTCAAAAGAGCAAAGACTCGAGCGGGGAAATTGTGGGAATCGGGGCGGATAGGGATAGGGGCTTAAGTCCCCAGACCCAGGGCAGCATCCCCTGGCGCTGAGCCGGAGAGTGCGGCGGAGAAACCTGGTCTTTGTCCCGGAGCCGCCAGTGCGCCCGAGAACGGGTGGAGTCCGGCTCCCGTGAGGGGCTGGGGCCACGCCAGAGGGCAGAACGCGCACCTTCCTGGAGATGCGCGCGTGCCTCAACCTCCCCTGAGAGAGGTGCACGAACGCCCAGCCTGGTGTTCTGGGACCCACGCGGTGATAGACCCACGCGGCGATAGAGCCGATAGAGCTGGAGGCGCCGCGCCCCAAACCATCCCCTGGGAGAGGTGCGCGCAAGCACTGAGCTCTCAGCCCCAGCCAGCGGGAAAATCTCAGTGTGCGATTGCTGCTTGGAACGTCTCTGGCGGTCTGGAGCTGCCCAGACAGCCACAGCTGCCTTGGTTTTGCGTACAAGCAGGAGATCCTGCGTCCCCAGGGACCGTGACTCAGAACCTGCTCTGCCAGCGGCCCAGCGGCTGCAGCACCTGCAGGGGAGCAGACTGAGGCTTCTCTCTGAGAGGGAGGTTGGGGCGCAGTTTTCTTTCCTCTAAACCTCCAAAAACCATCAAAAGCTGTCAAGGCGAGAGAAAAGAAGTGAACAAACATAAAAACCTCCAGAGAACAAAAACCGGAAAAAAAACGTTTTTCTCAGAGCCCACCCCCTTGAGGGGGTCGGGAGGACTTAACTCAGGGAACATCATTGACTGAAAACCCACGTGGCAGCCCCCTCCCCCAGAAAACAAATCAGGAAAAAAAAAAAAAAAGACTACAAGAGAACAACCACCACTACTTCATAGATACAACTTTTATTTTTAATTCTTTCCCACTATTCTGGTTCATTTTTTTTCTTTTTTTATATAGATAATTTTTTAACCTATTTACCATCACAGTGAGATGTCCAGTACATCAAATTCCATGATAAACTTCTAACCTGAATTTTTTGATACATACACATGTGTTTTTCTTTTGCTTTTCTATTTTCTTAATTTTTAAAAAAATTTTTAATTTAGTTTAGTCCAGTTTATTCCTTTTTTATTTTTATTTTCTAATATTCATATAGAGTTAAACTTCAAGGTAACCCCCTTTCTCCAAGCAATGCTACCCCTATAGGTGAACCAATTTTTAATCCCCCTTTTTCTTAGGAAAGTTGAGTCCTTTAACAAAGATATCAAGATACATCCAGGAAGAATCAAAATAACCTTCCTCGCCCACACCGAGAATCTATAACCATGCTCCCATCTTTTTCTTCTGCCAGTGTCTCTGTGTATTTATGTTTGTCTGGATAGTATATAAATCTTATACTTGGGGTTCTTCTTGACGAGGCTCCTCCTTTTTTTTGCTTATATATATATTTTTTTTCTCTCGTCATATACTTTTATCAGTCTTTTTGTTTGTCTGTTTTTGTTTGTATACGTCATAAACCTTACCCTGGGGCCCATTTGGGCTGAACCTTCACTTTTATCTTCCCTTTTTTTCCTGTCTCTCTCTCTCCCTCTTTTTTCTTTTTCTTTTCTTTTTTCTCTCATTTGGGTGGGGAATCCTGAGTGCTCAGAAGCATTCCAGGGTGCACCTTGACTGCACCACGGTCAATACATCCAGCTACATCTGTCCAGTCATCTCTCACCAAAATGACTAGGAGGAGGAATCCCCAACAGAAGAAAAATACAGAGGATGGGCCTTCTGCAACAGAGCTAACGGCTATCAACATAGACAATATGTCAGAAACAGAATTCAGGCTAACAATTATCCAGGCAATAGCTAGGTTGGAGAAAGCCATGGATGACCAAACAGAATTGATTAGGGCAGAATTGAAAGCGACCAGAGAGGAGGTTCATAATGTTAGGGCAGAGCTGAAGGCCACCAGGGATGAGGTTCACAACGCTCTCAATGAGTTCCAATCTAATCTAAATTCTCTAAAAGCTAGGGTAACTGAGACAGAAGATAGAATTAGTGATCTGGAGGACAAACAAATAGAGAGAAAGGATCAGGAGGAAGCCTGGAACAAACAGCTTAGAAGCCACGAAAACAGAATCAGGGAAATAAATGATGCCATGAAACGTTCCAACGTCAGAATTATTGGAATCCCTGAAGGGGAGGAGAAAGAAAGAAGTCTAGAAGATATAGTGGAACAAGTTTTTCATGAAAATTTTCCCAATCTTGCGAATGGAACAAGTGTTCATGTACTAGAAGTAGAAAGGTCCCCCCCCCAAGATTATAAATTCAAAAAAAACATCCAGGCACCTCATAGTAAAATTGAGGAATCATAATTGTAGATACAATCTCTTGAAAGCTGCTAGGACAAAGAACCTCCTTACATACAGAGGAAAGCCCATCAGAATAACGTCAGACCTGTCCACAGAGACCTGGCAAGCCAGAAAGGGCTGGCAAGATATATTCAGGGCACTAAATGAGAAGAACATGCAGCCAAGAATACTTTATCCAGCAAGACTGACATTCAAAATGGATGGAGAGATAAAGAGTTTCCAAGACCGGCAAGGCTTGAAAGACTATGCAACCACCAAGCCGACACTGCAGGAAATATTAAGGGGGGTTCTATAAAAGAGGAAAAATCCTAAGAATAGCATTGAACAGAAATATAGAGACAATCGACAGAAAGAAAGACTTCAAAGATAACACAATGTCAATAAAAACGTATCTCTCAATAATCACCCTCAATGTGAATGGCCTAAATGCACCCATAAAACGACACAGGGTTGCAGATTGGATAAAACGACAGGACCCATCCATATGTTGTCTACAAGAGACCCATTTTGAACCTAAAGATACACCCAGACTGAAAGTGAAGGGATGGAGAAACATCTTTCACGCCAATGGGCCTCAAAAGAAGGCCGGGGTAGCGATTCTCATATCAGATAAATTAGATTTTAAACTAAAGACAGTAGTCAGGGATACAGAAGGACACTACATCATTCTTAAAGGGACTATCCACCAAGATGATCTAACAATTGTAAATATCTATGCCCCCAATATGGGAGCAGCCAATTACATAAGAAAACTATTAATCAAGATAAAGAGTCATATTGATATGAATACATTAATAGTAGGAGATCTTAACACGCCTCTCTCAGAAATAGACAGATCATCGAAGCAGAAAATCAATAAAGAAATAAGAGCATTGAATGACACATTGGACCAGATGGACCTCATAGATATATACAGAACATTCCACCCTAAAACAACAGAATACTCATTCTTCTCAAGTGCACATGGAACCTTCTCCAGAATAGACCACATACTGGGTCACAAATCAGGGCTCAACCGATACCAAAAGACTGAGATGATTCCCTGCATATTCTCAGATCACAATGCTTTGAAACTGGAGCTCAATCACAAGGAAAAGTTCAGAAGGAACTCAAATACCTGGAAGCTAAAGACCACCTTGCTTAAGAATGCTTGGATCAACCAGGAGATCAAAGAAGAACTTAAACAATTTATGGAAACCAATGAGAACGAAGACACTTCACTCCAAAACCTATGGGATACAGCAAAGGCGGTCCTAAGGGGGAAATTCATAGCCATCCAAGCCTCCCTCAAAAAAATTGAAAAATCCAGAATACACCAGCTGTCTCTACACCTTAAAGAACTGGAGAATCAACAACAAATCAAACCAACTCCACACGTAAGAAGGGAAATAATCAAGATTAGAGCAGAGATCAACGAGGTAGAAACCAGAGATACAGTAGAACGTATCAACGAAACTAGAAGCTGGTTTTTTGAAAGAATCAATAAGATCGATAAACCATTGGCCACACTAATCCAAAAGAAAAGAGAGAAAGCCCAAATTAATAAAATTATGAATGAAAAGGGAGAGATCACAACTAACACCAAGGAAGTAGAAACAATCATCAGAAGCTATTATCAACAGTTATATGCCAATAAGCTAAGCAACCTAGATGAAATGGATGCATTCCTGGAAAACTATAAACTCCCAAAATTGAACCAGGAAGAAATTGACAACCTGAATAGACCGATATCTAGTAACGAGATTGAAGCAGTGATCAAAAACCTCCCAAAAAACAAGTGCCCAGGACCTGACGGATTCCCTGGGGAATTCTATCAAACTTTCAAAGAAGAAATAATACCTATTCTCCTGAAGCTGTTTCAAAAAATTGAAGCAGAAGGAAAACTTCCAGACTCTTTTTATGAAGCCAGCATCACCCTGATCCCCAAACCAGGCAAAGACCCTACCAAAAAGGAGAATTTCAGACCGATATCACTGATGAATATGGATGCTAAGATTCTCAACAAGATCCTAGCAAACAGGATCCAACAGCACATTAAAAAGATTATCCACCATGACCAGGTAGGATTCATCCCTGGGTTACAAGGATGGTTCAACATTCGCAAATCAATCAATGTGATAGAACAAATCAATAAGAGAAGAGAGAAGAACCACATGATCCTCTCCATTGATGCAGAAAAAGCTTTTGACAAAATCCAGCATCCGTTCCTGATTAAAACGCTTCAAAGTATAGGGATAGAGGGAACATTCCTGAACTTCATCAAATCTATCTATGAAAAACCCACAGCAAATATCATCCTCAATGGGAAAAAGCTTGCAGCCTTCCCATTGAGATCAGGAACACGACAAGGATGCCCACTCTCACCACTCTTGTTCAACATAGTATTAGAAGTCCTAGCAACAGCAATCAGACAACAAAGAGAAATAAAAGGTATCCAAATTGGCAAGGAAGAAGTCAAACTCTCTCTCTTCGCAGATGACATGATTCTTTATATGGAAAACCCGAAAGACTCCACCTCCAAACTACTAGAACTCATACAGCAATTCAGTAATGTAGCAGGATACAAAGTCAATGTCCAGAAATCAGTGGCTTTCTTATACACTAACAATGAAAATACAGAAAGGCAAATTAGAGAATCGATTCCATTTACTATAGCACCAAAAACCATAAGATACCTCGGAATAAACCTAACCAAAGAGGTTAAAGATCTGTACTCGAGGAACTACAGAACACTCCTAAAAGAAATTGAAGAAGACACAAAAAGATGGAAGACCATTCCATGCTCTTGGATGGGAAGAATAAACATCGTTAAAATGTCTATACTGCCCAGAGCAATCTATACTTTTAATGCCATTCCAATCAAAATTCCACCAGTATTTTTCAAAGAGCTGGAGCAAATAATACTAAAATTTGTATGGAATCAGAAGAGACCCCGAATTGCTAAGGAAATGTTGAAAAACAAAAATAAAACTGGTGGCATCACGTTACCTGATTTCAAGCTTTACTACAAAGCTGTGATCACCAAGACAGCATGGTACTGGCATAAAAACAGACACATGGACCAGTGGAACAGAGTAGAGAGCCCAGATATGGACCCTCAACTCTATGGTCAAATAATCTTTGACAAAACAGGAAAAAATATCCAGTGGAAAAAAGACAGTCTCTTCAATAAATGGTGCTGGGAAAACTGGACAGCTATATGTAGAAGAATGAAACTTGACCATTCTCTTACACCGTACACAAAGATAAACTCGAAATGGATAAAAGACCTCAACGTGAGACAGGAATCCATCAGAATCCTCGAGGAGAACATAGGGAGTAACCTCTTTGATATCAGCCATAGCAACTTCTTTCAAGATATGTCTCCAAAGGCGAAGGAAATAAAGGCAAAGATGAACTTCTGGGACTTCATCAAGATAAAAAGCTTCTGCACAGCAAAAGAAACAGTCATCAAAACAAAGAGGCAACCCACGGAATGGGAGAAGATATTTGCAAATGACAGTACAGATAAAAGGTTGATATCCAGGATCTATAAAGAACTCCTCAAACTCAACACACACAAAACAGATAATCATATCAAAAAATGGGCAGAAGATATGAACAGACACTTCTCCAATGAAGACATACAAATGGCTACCAGACACATGAAAATATGTTCATCATCACTAGCCATCAGGGAGATTCAAATCAAAACCACATTGAGATACCACCTTACACCAGTTAGAATGGCCAAAATTAGCAAGACAGGAAACAACGTGTGTTGGAGAGGATGTGGAGAAAGGGGAACCCTCTTACACTGTTGGTGGGAATGCAAACTGGTGCAGCCACTTTGGAGAACAGTGTGGAGATTCCTCAGGAAATTAAAAATAGATCTTCCCTATGACCCTGCAATTGCACTGCTGGGTATTTACCCCAAAGATACAGATGTAGTGAAAAGAAGGGCCATCTGTACCCCAATGTTTATAGCAGCAATGGCCACGGTCGCCAAACTGTGGAAAGAACCAAGATGCCCTTCAACGGATGAATGGATAAGGAAGATGTGGTCCATATACACTATGGAGTATTATGCCTCCATCAGAAAGGACGAATACCCAACTTTTGTAGCAACATGGACAGGACTGGAAGAGATTATGTTGAGTGAAATAAGTCAAGCAGAGAAAGTCAAGTATCATATGGTTTCACTTATTGGTGGAGCATGACAAATAATATAGAGGACAAGGGTAGATGGAGAGGAGAAGGGAGTTGAGGGAAATTGGAAGGGGAGGTGAACCATGAGAGACTATGGACTCTGAAAAACAACCTGAGGGTTTTGAAGGGGTGGGGTGGGAGGGTGGGGGAACCAGGTGGTGGGTATTAGGGAGGGCACAGATTGCATGGAGCACTGGGTGTGGTGAAAAAACAATGAATACTGTTACGCTGAAAATAAATAAAAAATTAAAAAAAAAAAAAAAAAAAACTAAAAAAAAAAAAAGTCTAATGTTACTTTTATACTTTATTAATAATTGAAATAAATCTGTGCAGTTGTTTTATTTTCACTTTTAACTGAATGTTAAGGGAAGGTTTGAATGCAGGTTATATCAAAGGAGAATGGGAAATTGAAGCCATACCCATGAAAATATTCCATCATACTACACATGTATATATATTAAAAAAAAAAGTCAGAAACAGGAGTTGGTGATTCCCTTATATTTTTAAAAGTTTATGGATTTCTGTGCTTATCCCTGAACGATATCCTTAAAACTGGTTAAGATGGTGAATTCTACATATTTTATCACAATTAAAACTTTTGTTAACATGGAAAACTAGTTTAAAGGTTTTTGTTTAGTTTATATGTATATGTTAGAGAAGTACATATAAATAACTTGTATTCTAGAAAAACACTTGGAAACATCTTCATATTGCTAACTAATTACTACATCAACAATATAGCTCATTGAGTGTCTATAACTTATTGGTCACTATAGTAATTATTATATTTCCTTTACTTCCTTTTCTTATATCATACATAAGAGATTAGTATTTTTCTTCCATTTATATGCTTCATATATTTACTTTGTTTTTATATTGTGTGGATGCATTTGTTGTATGGATGCAGAATACCCATCAAACCTAAGTAAAATAAATACTCATATTTGAGTATTTGATTAGTAAATACCTCAAAGTCCATAAATAACAAATGCCATAACTTGGTTTTAAATAATTTGTCCAACACTAAAATACAATCTGTTGACTGTGATAACAAAGCTTAATACCATGCTGCCTATCTTAAAGACCTAAAGTACAGCTTTCCCTATAAACCTAGGTTACATAGTTTCCTAGAAGAACATGGTAGCTTTGGATAAAATTTCAGCATTTAAGAAACTGCAAAATCTCAGTTTTTCAATAAATCTTCGTCATAGTTCTAGAATTCTACCAAGATAAAACACTTTCAAACAAAAAACACAAACTACACAATTTTCTATTTCCTGTTTGGAAAGCTAAAATGGCAATGCTGACCACTAACATTACTGTAGATTTTAAATTCACCACTTTACTTTATAGAAATGAACATGTTTTTCTCAGTTATCTAAAAGACTATATATAATAGGCCTAAAGGTAGAACATTTTTAATATATCCCATCAATGAAAAATTGACCTAGAATATATTTCCTTATTTCCATAAATTTTAGGCATGAATAACCCAGATATTTTACCAACTCTCAAAGTCTTTTTCTTTCATTTAATTAAAACTTCACAGACTGCCAACTTTTGCTATTTGTGAAACTCTAACAGATGTTATTGAGTGTCTCCTGTGTTAGGAAAACATAAGAGGAATAGAGACTACCTGTTCTCTTCTAACACTTTAAATGTTATTGTGTGATTTATTTATGCATTTATTTATTTTTATCTCATAGTGTATTTGGAGAGATAAAGGCAGCATTCTGGCCTTTATTTTGCTTTTTTAACAAAAAACAGTTTGATTGTCCCTTGAGTCATCCCCTTCTTTCATTCTGAAATGGTAATGGTCGGAATCATCTACTGAATCCAATTCCAGCACTATTCCTTAAAGTGCCTATTCTTTAGCATTATTGAATGGGCATGGAAAAGTGAAATAATATCTATGATATTATTAACCCATCCATGAGCTAATACACTATTAACAACCACTATTAAGCATTATATCTCCAGTCTTTTCCACACCAAGAAAGACATGACCACAGCAATAGGTAGAATCAATTCCTCAGTGTTTTCTCAGCAAAGGCCTATGAACAATAAGAAGTGGACCTTGCTTTAGGAGTGGAGTTACTGATTCTTTGACAGCAAAACTGTGGCCAACAGTTAATCTATTCTGAATGGACAGCAAGGAATCTCTGGGTTAAAAGGACAATCTGGAAACCCGCTTCAAAGCATGGTCTTTGGTCTGATGGTCATTGAGCTATTTTCCAAATCCAAGGTAGTTGAGTCTAAGTTTAAAACTTTATTGTAAGTCAGCTGCAGTCAGGATTGTGATAGCACCCCAAAAATATGAATTACTCATAGAATAGTTCTTAAATTCTTTGTAGAATTGAGAACACCATTTTTGCAGAGAGTTTGGAAATAGAGCTAAATTATTTATTCAAAGAAATGTGAATTTCTTTGTATTTTCAACTAGTGAAGTAGGTGAATTAATTTGTACATAAATTATATTAAGCAAATTACTTTCCCTATACAAAGTGTATTAAGAGAATGGCTTTTGATGGAAGAGTTCAGAGGTTATGACAGGTATCTCTGGAATATAGTACTGTTCAAGGTAGGCTTTTCTGTGAAATCAGTATATGTACAAAGCTTAACAGAGGCATTTGATTATGGGGGAAGGACAGAAAGTAAGAGAGATCCCGTGTAAATGAAGTTCAGGCACTTCCAAGACAAATTTAATTTATATCACAATTTTTCTAGGCTCAGGTTTACTCTCTTTATCTTTTTCTCCAGATAAAAATGTTGATTTAGCTTTAAGTAATTTCAGATGTTGTGATTCCCAAAGTACAAGGGACTTGGAGAAAGGGGACTTTATCTGTGTTGATATAGGCATTAACCTGGAAGAAACTTCTAAGGAACAAAAATAGATGAAGGTTGTTTAGGAGAAGGGGACATTTTAAGTCATTTATAGGTATGCACAAATAGACTGCTTTTAGTAAATACAGTCTTACTAAAGAGTGAGTGGAAGCTTCAAAGAAGAATTCATTAAGATGGAGATGAGTTGATGTCCTTATTATAAATTTAGTCACCCTGCTATTTTTCTTAAAGTATCACCTATAGAAGTTTTGATACAATCACTAAGGAGATGTGCTCCAACCACAGAGTGGTAATCATTAGTGTTGATGAGTAATAAGCACTTTGAACATAGATTAGGTACATTAATTAATTAACTACTGAAGTTTTCTAGCTTAAGAAAGTGAAGGATACGTTTGGCATTTAGTGGCATGTAACTGAACTACAGAGATGGTAGTTTGGGTCAAGATTTTCTATTTCTTTTCTCCAGTTTTAATCTCATGTGTCATTTCCTAACTTTGTCAGGGCTCAAGGTAGATATAATTATGCTGCTATTTAATCATTTGCCCTAATTTGCATTAAATTGCTTTGAAGATAAATGTATTTCAAATTTGTAATACTAATTAATATTTGTACAGTGATCCATTTGATTCTAAGTTTAGTATTTTATATTCTAACACTATTCAGAACACTTTATAGACTTAAGTGCTTATAAAATTTATGAGTATACTAGACTCTCTTAACAAACATATATCTAACACTTTTTAAAATTTAGTATTTAAAATTAGCTGTCATCCATAATCATTGAACAACATATGGACTGTAATAGGTCAATCGAGAACTGACAAATAAATATGTAAATTATACTGGGTGCAAAAATTAAATGCTTCTTCTCACTGCAAAAATTACCATAACTGATAAATATTCAAAAAGACTATTGTTGGTGAAGGTTATGGACAAGAAGGTGCCACAAGTGCAGGTCTCTCTGCAAATCAGGCTTGCTGCTACTCTGCATGTTCCTTGGAGTTGCCTACCAAGTCACGGGCTACAACTTCATGAAACCTCTGACAGAAGAGAAGCAGGAGATAGAGTTGAGGGGAAAAATAACCTGGATGAATGGAAATGGATTCCAAGAGAGCCGGCAGAACCCCAAGAGGACAGCATGTTAAAATGAGCCTGCTTTTCTCTGAAATGGTGTAGATGAATAGAGCTTTCTGTGTTGTGCGAAAAAAATAAAACTTTAAAAATTAAGAAAAAGACAACTATTGTTATTTATATAATTTTGTGTCTTATATTTTAAGAGCTATGAAATAATCTGACTACTGTTACACGCACACACACACACACACACACACACCCCCTTTATAAAAAGGGCCTTTAATAGGGGCACCTGGGTGGATCAGTTGGTAAAGTAGCTGACTTGGTTTTGGCTCAGGTCAGGATCTCAGAGTCCTGGGACTGAGGACCGCGTCAGGTTCCTCACTCATCAGGGAATCTGCTCCTGGAGTTTCTCTCTCTCCCTCTGCTTCAGCCCCTCCCACCACTCAGGCTGTTTCTGTTTCTCTTTCACTAAAATAAATACATTAAAAAATGTCTTTAATCAAAAACGAAGTATCTATGTTTCTTAGTTCATGCACTAATATGTCCCCCAAAAGGGGTGCAAAGATGAATTTCCCAAAGTTGAGTCTTACTTTTTATTCAACAAAGAAACTTTCTGTTTAAGGACATGTTTTACTACATATAATAAGAATTCATTTGTAATGTAATTTTAACTTTCCTTACATTCAAACCACCACCACCACCTTTTTTGGGTTTCCTTAGATGGAGCATATTCATTTAAAAATGTTGTTTCTCAGAAAACTTCTGGAGGTTTCATGAATATGTATGTTCATTACCTTGATTGTGGTTACAGCATCATGGGTAGATGCATATGTCCAAACCCATCAAATTATATACCTTAAAAATGTAATATACCTTAAAAAATAATATATATATATATATATTACTTCAAAAAAGCTATAAAATAAAATGAAATTTTATCATTCAGTTCAATTCAACAACCCTTTAGTGAGGGCCTGCTAGGAGGAAACAAGCAGGAAGGGTAAAGGGTTAGGCTGATTTAAAGTCTTTTGCTCGCAAAATCCACAGTCTGTGCCTCCTCAGGTTCATTTTTTTTTTTTTTATTGCCTATACTTTTATTCCCTGTGCATGTGATAGCTTTTATTTTTCTTTTGAATGTCTCATATTTTGTTGTGTTATTGAAAACTGCACAGTTTAGATGACATATCGTAACAACATTGGTATCAACCTTTGTTGCTGTGTTTGGGTTTTGTCTGGTTGGTTTTTCTGGTCATAGAATAGTTTTTATTTGTGCTGCTTATTTGTTTAGTACTTTCCTGGAATAATTCTGTGGGTTTTGTTCCCTGCAGTGTATAACCATCACATTCTCTCCTATTCTACCTTTTTTTTTTTTTTAAAGTTCTTGTTTTTATTTTTAAAACTGACTTTAGGGAGTCCATACTTGAGTCAATATAATTTGTTACTCAGTGAATGGTCAGATTTCCCTAAATGCCTTGTGTGTATGTCATCCACTCTTCAAAAGGAACACTAGCTTACAAGACAGTCTTTGTATATCTTGTTTGTTCGGGACCTCAAATGTCAGCCAGAAGTTAGTGACTGGTGTCTTCTTCTTCTTTCCTAGGTATTTCTTGGGCATACATACAGCTTTAGGCATGCATATAACCTTTTATAAACCCAGGGCAGGAAAATAGTAGAGTTTTTCAAATACCCCTATGGCAGTTTATTTTTTCTGGGATTCCTTTTAAACTCCTAAACATGCTTTGATTTGCACCAACTGAAATCACTTTTTTTTTTTTTAACACCAGCCAAATATCAGACTTTTATTGATAGGAAAGCAACAATACCAAAGGATGTTTCCCTGACATCAAGAGCACGTATTTATTTCCCTGGTGGTAGTTGTTGTTGGTGGTGGTGGTGCTGGTGGTGTGTGTGTGTGTGTGTGTGTGTGTGTGTGTAAGGGGGGGAGTAGTAAGCTAAGGAGCTGGGTGTGATGAAGGGTGGGGCAATCCCTGGAGACAGGATAAAGGAAGACAGCAGAGCCTCAGAGAGGCCACTTGCCAGAAAAGAGTTCTTGGAGGACACATTGAGCTCAGCTCCCAGGAATAGCATTTACCTGGGGCCCAGGTGATGTCTGTGGGCTGCTGTGCCTGTTGTGGTAGATTTTCAGGAAGGACAGCTACGGCCATGGACATGTTCTCAGCTGGGTTCAGGTATCCAGGTATGACAGAGGTGGCATGGAAGACGAGAAGGGTAGACAAGAAAGCAATGTCCAGCTGTAGGACCTTGAAGAGGAGCAGTACTGAGAGACTCTTTCAAGGGCAGCCTGCTACACTGCAAAGTTGCATACACTGGGGTCAGTGCACAGGTTGCTGGCCAGGACTTATGCTGACCTTAATCCTGCGAATTGTGCAATTGGCTATGATGACAAGGGTAGCTCCTCCTGCAATAAAGAAAAGCACTCCTCTGGCCAATGGTTATCACTAAGCATTGAGAAACTTAACACTATTTAGAGCAACACCAGGATACCCTCATAGTTGACACAATCCAAGAGAGTAATGACATGCAGGGCTTCCAAGGTGGCTGGCTATCACCTGAAAACCACCTCTTTGGTGGGGTGGGGACTTTTCAGGGTCTCTCGGGTTGTGAGAAAGGCTCCTCTGAGCACTGCCATGGCTCCCCTGGGGGTTCATGGGGAGGAACCATCACTGGCTATTGCTCCTGGTTTAAGCAAGCTTCTGGGATCCGGTGGCTGTAGGCTGGGCTGCTTCAAGCTTGCCAGAGTTGGAGCTGGGTCTTGACCAGGTCACAGCCTTAGACCCTGGAGATGTTGCCAGAACCTTGTTATTTTTCAGTAATGCCCTTGGAGTAGGCTTCTCTGACTGCAGCTGAACTAAATCAAATAAAATATCCACCATTCTTTGTGACTAGAGATCTCCCAGGAAGATGTTATTTTGGAAAAAAATATTGGCTGTGCTTTGTGGATAGGGCTTTTCACAGACCTGTAAACATGTCTGGACCTCTCTTTCATCTGTAATGCTGCTGTCCTTTGGGTACTGTGCCAATGAGCTGGAGATGGATGGGGGTGGGAATTGTCCCATTTCAAAACATCACAGACCCTGCTGTCTTACTGAAGTTCCATAGTTTCTCTTGGATTAGGTTTTTATTTAATTTCGCAGCTTTGCCTAATTACCAGAATTCTGACCTGGTTAATTTGCACCCCCCACCCTCCTCAACCCATCTTCACTGCTTTATTGAGATGACAAATTCACTGAAGCCCATAGTCTAAGATTCTAGAATTCAATGTCAGTATCTCTCTTTTGGGCTCTCACTATAAAGTCAGTACTTCTTATCCTAGTAATAATCATCTTAGATAGATTTTCTTTTCCTTTGTGGACTTAGATCTATTCGACAACTCTTAAAACCCCTTGTTATTTCTGCTCTTAGTTCCGGATAAGTAATTTAATTCTTTAACCATCTCAATTTCCACATACCTCTATCTTTAGTCCTTTTCTTTAATTCCTTACACATAGGTGCTCTTTCTTTGACTTCACTGGGAAGTCTTTCTCTTCTTTTGCCTTCCAGATTTAGTCTTATCTTGACCTACTACATTTTTCTCTTCACCTTTCACTACTTTCTGCCCAACAAATACCTGTTAATATGGCAATTCTGTTTTTAACCTTTTAAGTTTTTATATTTTTTCTTTACTATTTATAGTACCACTCTGCCTGTTCAAGTCATGACCATGTAGATTATTCCTTTGTTTTTGCCAGACTGAAAGGGTCAGGCCTATAGAAAAGTTAGATATTGGGACTATAAAAGTTGGTTATAATAGGATCGTTCACACCGAATTTTTAATCTTATGAGTCTGACATTTCTGGAAGGACCTTCCTGTCCATATCAGCAAATGCACAAATGGAAGTTCACCATCAGCTTTTCTGGTTCAAACATTGTAATGGTTTTAAAAGCAAGAGTAGCATTGATCCACTTTACAAAATCACAGCATGATTCAAAATTTAAGTATTGCCACTTATTTGCATTCTTTATTCTCACCTGCCTTTTTCTTTGTATGAATAAATCTTCAGAACAGATGGTGGAAGATTATCAATAAAAGGCGTTGTTAGCCTCAGTGTGAATCCACTATGCTCAGTCAAAATGCATTGCTTAGCCACCTGCTCATTTATCACATTCAAAACAACTCCTTTCTGTTTTAGGCACTTTCTGGTAGAACAGCTGAATTCTTTTTTCTTATGGGTTAGTGAAAAGAGAAGATATTCAATTTTCTGAGAAGCTTCTTTTATAATACACTGTGTAGCCATACATTATATAATATGTAGCTCTAAGTTATATAACTGTACACTTTAAATTTAATAGCTTTTATTTTAATGAGTTGTGTTATTTATATTTCTCATGTTTGTTTGAAAGTTCATGTTTTTAGAAAGTAAACCTTTGAAAAATAAAATAAGAAATTAAATTCTAACTAATATATAACAAAAAGTAGGCCAAAGGCAGCTAAAATAGATTCAATTACTATAAGATATAACATGTTAAATGCAATTTTTAAATTTTTTTTAACTATTTAACTGTATGCATTATGGACTGAATGTCCAAATTCTTATATTGAAGATCTAACTTCCAAAGGGATGAGATAGGACCTTTGGAGGCTAATGAGAAACAGATTAGGTCCAGAGGTAGAGCCCTCATGATGGGATCAATGGAATCACAAGAGAAGTAGAAAGAGAGAAAGAGAGATGTTCACACCAAAGAAAGGTCATGTGAGAATCTAGTAAGAAGGTGACTATCTGTAAGCCAGGAAGAGAGCTTTTACCAGGAAATTAATCAACAGTCACCTTGATCTTGAACTTCCCACTATCCAGGACTGTGAGAAGTAGATATTATGGCAGCCTAATACAGTGTGTTTATTTACAGATGACATTATTCTCATGTCTTAAAAATATAGCTTGAGTAAATCACATTATTGCAAAAAGCTCATCCCTGATAAATATTAAGCAAAAAGTAACCTTTAAAAACCTCTATTCTAAACTCTTCATTAAATAAAAGGGAAAAAATGATAACCTGAAATATGGTGGATTTATCAATTTTTTTACTCAAAAACATCTAGTAAGAAATTTTATTATCCAGTAATAAAATAGAATAAAATAGTAAAAGTGTTTCTCACACTTTTACAATATATTCACTCCACTTGTTAATTATAGAAACACATTTTCAGACCCATTATTTTTGTTATGCTCATTAGTTAAGAATTAGTAACACACTGGACAGAGAGCTGTATTTAACTATATATACAAATCAGTAGATATGTGTTGATAGACATACTTAATGTCATAGAATATTTTAGATAGAATGTCAAATACAGGGGCATCTGGGTGGATTAATGTCTACTTTAAGTACATGTCATGATTTCAGGGTCCTGGCGTCAAGCCCCACCTTGGGCTCCCTTCTCAGGGGGGAACCTGCTTCTCCCTCTCCCTTTACTCCCCCCAAATCTCTTTTTTGCTCTCTCTCTCTTTCTCAAATAAATAAAAATTTGTGCTATGATAATGGCATCACATAAAAATTATATTAAATCATCAAAGTTACTCGGTGCATAATGAACTGTAGTAAAATTAGCAAAATTTGGAGAACCTCCACCAGGCCAGCATTTCATCAGTGATTACTGTAAGGCATGGTTAAATACAGGAATTAAATATAAGGAGGATCTATATCGTAGAGGAGAAATAGTCTCTGGAAAGATTTTTAGAAATGTATCTTTTAGTTCTGTTGACTAAGGAAATATTTAGTGACATTTTTGGAAATGGAGTCTCATTATCTCTTACATAAAATAGATGTCCAACAGCTAGAAAAGGAATCCATTTATTCCCTGCTTGATTTTCAGCCCCAACATATGAATAATGTAATACCTCTTTCTGTAGTGAAAGCAGAATTTAAAAAAGAAATGTCAACTTCATTATATTATATATATATATATATACATATATGCACATATATACACACATATGTATATATGTATTATATAATGCATATATAAAATACATAAATATATTATATATATATATTATATAATTAATTAATTAATTAAGATTCCATTACCTCCAGACCTCTTTGGTGAGGCTATGCATGAAATGTTTCTGGGAACTTTGAACTGTTTTGGAGAGTTCTAGTGTTTACCCAATCATGTTCAAGGACTTCAAATTTCTGGTCATATATATGCATATAACTTTTAGAAAAAGTAGAAGAATGATGAGTACCTGGTTAATAGTTATAAGGATAAGCACTTACATTCAATATAAGCTATTTACAAGGCATATTTTTCTAAGTTGTGCAAGCCTCTGTATCCGTGGCTTTAAAACAAGGATTATAATAGTTATTGCTTATGGAATTTTGTGAGGATTAAATAAATAAGATGCCAAGTACTTAATAAGTCCACAGTAAACAGCTTTAAATATGAAAGACAATTAGTGCGGACTATTTGAAGCTATCCGGTTTATTTTTATTACCCATAACAGATTGCCATTACATAATTCTAAATAAAGAAGTGATATCATCAAAATAGTAATTAGAAATCCACCTATATTTTTAAAGTACTTAGTAGTGTAACTTCACAAAGGAGCTGCACTCATACATATGAGAAAATTTCAGACATGAAGAAGCCAAGATGACTATAGCAAAAAAGCCATACCATTTATAACCATGAATCACAGTTTTGTGAAAGTTAACTACAAGAAAACATATTTATTTGAAGCTGTACTTTTCCATCAATTCATTCATGTAAAATTAAAAAAAATAGGTCTGTTACAATGATTGACACTTTTTGAGAAATGCCTTTGAATATTTGGGAATTGAGAGATGAGGTTAGTTCTAGCAGATTGAAAGGACAGAGTAAGTCTCTTCAGTGAGTCAAAGAAAGGTAGTACAAAGGTACAAGAAGCTTAAAAAAAAAAAAAAAAAAAAAAAACCTTCCAGATAAATGAACCAGAATGGCCATAATTTGACATAATTTGGAGACCGAATATATAGAATGAGACAAGAATATTTCAAAAGTTTCAAAATAAAGTCGGAAAACAAAATATTTTTAGTTGAGATATTGGTGCTTATCCAAATGAATGAATGTTAGTGAGTAAGAGGAAAAAGATACTAAGTAGGTAACTAGCACTGTCTACTAACTAATCTCCTAATAATATAATCTTCCTTCTGAACTAAACTGAGAATGTTACAATATGCAACATGTGTATGTATTCCATGCATATCAGCAGAGTAAAAAGAAAGGTGGAGACTATTTCTTCCCAAACCACATAATCTATTGCTAGTTCATCCTAATTAATAGAAATGCTGTGATAATTTAAACAGCTTCAATAGAAAATAAAGGTGTAAAACAATAATCAGTCATAATGCCAAAGAAATAGGTTAATATAATTGTAGAGTAGAGAAAAGACAACATATATTGAATCTCTATTAGATCAGATAATGTGTTAAGTGTTTCCACATGTATCACCTCATGGTAACTTTGAGATCTTAATGTCATTATCTCCATTATAT
The DNA here is from genome assembly GCF_963455335.1 of Martes martes. Taxonomy (NCBI): domain Eukaryota; kingdom Metazoa; phylum Chordata; class Mammalia; order Carnivora; family Mustelidae; genus Martes; species Martes martes. The sequence continues at coordinate 82,525,233 of NC_137898.1, read as the reverse complement.
CCATAAGAAACTGGGAATCAGAAAATAAGTTTTCTAAGAAAAATGTTAGGAAGTGGAAGAATTAAAAATATAATCTACATCTGAGTATGCAAATTCAACTTTTGCATGATGCTTTCATGAAGACCTGGGAACCAAATACAGAACAACAAATACTGGTAAAGATGTTTCTATGGTTATAGGTAAGGGTAAGTGATATACACTTAGTTTGTTCTTCCAGGTCTTGTATTCACAAACTAGTGAAATTATGACCTGCTAGCCCTTTAAACAATCCAGTTAAGGATTCTTATTATTGTAAGCATAATTTTTCAGAATAACAGCTCATTTTACTTAAGCAAGGGTGATTATGAAACTTGTTTTAATAGACCCTTTGAAATGAATTTATTGTTCATGTAAAGTATAAATCTTGACAGGCATAGAGACATAGTTCTTCTATCCTCTGTAGATAATGAAACTTGGAAATGACATTACACTAATCAAAACAGAGCTACATTAAAGCTGTAGTCATCATCTATGGTGATTATGAAGTGTGATAAATGACAATCAAGCAAATTATGTATCTTCAAATTGGCACCTAAAAACAATGAGATCAATTACCTCATCGTAGAGAGTTCAGAATGATATCAAATACTGTAATAAAAGCCTAATTCAAAGGTTATCATTTAAAAGAGGTCAGGGGTGCCCAGGTGGCTCAGTGGGTTAAAGCCTCTGCCTTCGATCTGGCTCTCTGCTCAGCAGGGGGCATGCTTCCTCCTCTCTCTGCATGCCTCTCTGCCTACTTGTGATCTCTGTCAAATAAATAAATAAAATCTTTAAAAAAATTAAAAAAATAAAAGAGGTCAAATTACTACATTCTTTTAGCATCATGATGAAATCACATCATTTTTAAAAACACAAAACCATTTGAACATTCTAGAAAGCTTCTTGCAGAAATGATCAGAGTTGACTTGTAATTGGCTAAATTTCACTGAGTGTCCTAAATAGTTGGCTCCAGATATATTTTAAGAATAATATAATTCTGTAAAAACAGAACAAAACTGCTTATATATAGCAGACAATTTGCTTTCATATATTCCACCCACTAATAACATATAATCATTCGGCTCATTCGCTTATGTACATTTTTGCTTATGCTTGGATGGCAGTAAGAAAATATATGAAGGAAACAGATTTTTCCTGTTCATTTTACCATGTAAGCATAGACACGTGCAACACAATGATGACAAAACACACTGAATATACTAAAGTGAAGAGGAGAATAAAGGCCCTGAGTAGAGAGCATCAAATGGGAGAGAGTATCAAAACAATTCATCTCCTCTTCCTCTTCTTCTTCCTTCTCCCTTTCTTTTTTCCTCTTCCTTTTTTTTCTTTCTCCTCCTTCCTGTCTCTTTCCCTTCCCCAATTCTCACCCTTCTCTTTTTTACATTTATAATTAATAGTAATGTTATATTTTCCTTTAGCTGTTGCAGAGATGTAAGTTAGTGATATTAAAATAGTTGTTAAAAGAAAAATGATTTTCTGATGTATTGTAAAGCTTTATTTTCATTAGTTTGAAGTGAGTATACCTTGTCAAAGTACAGAGAAACACATAATGATATAATCTATTCACCATCATTCTTTCAGAGTAAACTTAAATTTTTCAGAGGAATTCTTGGACATTGACTCATAAACACAGTTCTATTTTAATGTGTTGGTTTTCCATAGTCACATATAATCCCCTTGTAGTGGGAAAAATTAATTGAACAATATAATTTGGATAAGCAGTATCTCCAAGGATGGGAATTTCTTCACTTAGCTATAAGATGTTAGTCTTTGTGAAAAATGAGAGGAAAGGACATTTGAGTAATTGGGAAACAGCCTTGTAAGTACAAATTAGCACAGAAGGCATTATTTTCCTGGATAAAGTTAACCTACTTTTTTTTGTTGTTGTTGTAATTTCTAAACACTGTTTAAAAACCTCATAGCTATCTCCATATCTTCTGCTTAGTTTTCAGAAATACAAATGGAACATTTTATCTTTAAAAATATTTAATTGAGGGTTCCCCTTTCTCCACATCCTCTCCAACACACATTGTTTCCTGTCTTGCTAATTTTGGCCATTCTAACTGGTGTAAGGTGGTATCTCAATGTGGTTTTAATTGAGTACATAAAATAGAACAAAATACAAATGTCAACAAGTTCAGTCACCTAAGTATTCTACTTAGGATATCCATACTTTTTACATAGCTTCTGCTTTAGTTTCCAATGAAAGAGAACTGATCACCTACTTGTCTCAGATGACAGCCTTTTAAATATTTAAAGGCTGCTATCATATATTCCCAAAGCTTGTCTTTCCAGACAATACATAAATTCCTTTAAAATTTAAAAATTTTGTTTAAAGAGATGTCTTTGATATATTCTGAGTTCAGAAACCAACCTTAATACAGGTCTAGAAAATTATTAAAATTTATAGCTTTTTAAGATTTGCAAATTTTGATAATATGGTTTCTTTTTAACTAGTCCAAAAGAAGTACCACATTTTATTTTGGAAGAATTGGTATAAATCTTTTCATATGCCATAGATAGTAAGAATTTTTTTTACATTTTATCTAAAGGAATTTCTCATATCATTTGTTTGAACATATGGATCAAGAATGCTGTAAGATAACTTTTATTTTTATGGATTGTTTTATTCATATTCAAGAATGAATATAGGGTCCTTATAGCAGAGATTTGTAAATATTAGGCTTGTTTTGTTATTATGTTTGATATTATTTATTGACTTGAAATTTTAAAGATTCTGAAAGCACTGATAGCCTTTTAAATGTAAAGTATTTCCAGAGGGCTAGATTAGTTTCAATAACATTTTAAAGGTTGAGTCTTTTACAGCAACCATGAGATAGACTAAAAAACATGTCACTTGACTTCTCTTCCTATATCTTGGAAATATAAGACAACTTTCAGGTGAACAGTACAATTATAGATTGTGAAATTCAGATACTGCGGAAGCAGGCCTTACTTCACTCCCAGCATTTCTATTTCTGTAGGTTTACTCCCTTAGCAATGCAGCATAGTAAATTAGAAATGAAAGAACAAAGATCTTGAGTAGTAGGGCCAGATAGAGCAGGTTTGGAAAAAGTTGCATGTGCTGTACATATTTAAGAGAGCAGAACTGAAATAGAGCAAGAATTTCCTTCCTTTATTTTACAACAACAGGAGATTTTTCCAAATCTGCTCCTTTCAGACAGTTACAAAATAGAAGATGTGAAAGAGTGGTGATCATATTAAAGGTAAATGGAAAAATATTAAGATTATAGTACCCTGTTTTCTCCGCTTTTCATATGTATCTTATATCACCATAAGCCCCCACTCTCTGTCCTACTATAGTATATGATTCAAGCAAATCACTGCTATTTCCTAAATTCTATCTCTTTATGATAGTACAAAACAAAGTCATTTTCAACTCTTTGTATTCTTTTCCTTTATTTTCAATATACATTTCTACTCTACTCTCTGCTTATTTAAATCTTCTGGATCTCATAAATGGGCCTTTCTTTAGTGAATTTTCCACTTGAAATTAATGGTTCCCTAACTTGGTAGACATAAAAACAAGGGCACACATGGAAATACGATGCACTGTTTCTTTTTGCTTGGCATCCCAAAAGCACTCTGTTGCACTCAGCAACCTCTTGGCTGATGGGAAGAGTGGGATGAGAAGAAGAAAAGCTCCAAGAATCATAATTCACCCAATAACCATTGTTTTGAACTAAAGATTTTTTTAAAGCCTGAAGGAAATGAAATAGCTTAATTGGCAAGTTTTAATTCCCTTAAACTTTTCCCCTTAGTGGAGTAGAAATGCAAGAACAAGGTTATGTTATTTATAAAAAATAAACTGTACTTAAAATATCTGGTGTATCTGACTCCACAATGCAAGTTTGAGAACTTATTATATGCCTACCTGGAAGACTAAAAGGAAGTGCAAAAAGAAGCTTATACTTATATTCCACACTCATATTTATATTTTATCACTTATGATTTTCTAGATTTTCTAAAGTAACTGCAAAAATGTTATATGTTATAAAAGTTTATAAAATAAATAGGGATTCATGAAAAGAGATTCAAGTAGCAAGTATTCGAAATAACAATCTTACTTGCTAGATTTCTAGAAAAATGAACCAAAAACCAAGACAAGAAGCGTTCTTATTAATATCTAAGAAATGGTAATGCTTTCTTTTTTGATATCTATATCTAAATCTATCTGCTTACCTATATACCTCTCTACTCTTCAGCAGTATGTGTTCAAAGAGGAGTAAAATATAGCTGAAAATGAGTTCATTACCATATATTTATGAAAAAGTGACACTTTATTTAGTAATTGCACCTTACTGTGGATTAACTACAGGCAATACATATTTTCAAGTTGAACCATTAATAATGCCTTTTAGAGAGTGACAACAACCATGTATTAGGGGCATATTATGAACATAACACTGTACCAAACTTGGTGATGCTAAGATTAATACACTGCAGCCCCTTTCTCAATCAGCTGAGTCTTATGTGGAAAATAGGTACATAATTAACTAACCAGAACTTATTAATGAATTATCCTATAGTAGTTATGGCATCATATAAAATATAAGGGTGTGTATATATACACACACACACACACACACATATACACGTATAGATATATACGTGTATATATATGTGTATATATATACATATATACACATATATATGTATATACACGTATATATATGTGTATATACATATATATGTGTGTGTGGGTGTGTATGTGTATATATATATAAGATTATGTGTGTGTGCATATATATGTTCACTAATAATCTTTAGTATGAAAACAAATGATCTAAAAATATTTATGGAAAAGAAACTGAAACCAAGGTCTTAACCAGACTACTGGAATACAAAGTAAATAAGGAAACATTTCAAAATTAGGGCCATAAACCTGGTACTACAGATATAATTACTTGGGCAGGATAAAAATGTTTAACATTTTACTTATAAATAATTAAAAATAAACTTGTTAAGACAGAACTCTAAAATTGCTCAAATACAACCTGCTTCTGTGTGTGTGTGTGTGTGTGTGTGTGCGTGTGTGTATGGTTTATGTTGTCACCTGTTGACAAAATTGCTCTAGAATTTGGACAGAACTCAAATTCTAATAAGTTCAATAAACTGTTGTGCCTCTAGTAAGTGATCAATCTGGTAATAAGTGCTAGACTGGAAAAGACTAGGAAGTCTTTTTTTTTTTTTTTTTTTAATTTTTTTTTTGAGATTTTATCTACTTACTTGACAGAGAGAGAGAGAGAGATCACAAGCAGGCAGAGAGGCAGGCAGAGACAGAGAGAGGGGGAAGCAGGCTCCCCGCCAAGCAGAGAGCCCGATGCGGGGCTCGATCCCAGGACCCTGGGATCATGACCTGAGCTGAAGGCAGAGGCTTTAGCCCACTGAGCCACTCAGGCGCCCCAAGACTAGGAAGTCTTTTAAAAAGATTATAATGCTCTTTAAATCTTGGAATATACATAGAGTTAATTGCTAGTATGCAGACACACTTATTTATATCAGTTATATCATCTCAGTAATATTACTATTATGCTGAAGTTTATTTTGAAGATCAGATGCATATGTGCAAAGAAAGAATTGTATTGCATGCATGCACAAATATGATATATATGTTTAAAGCAGCCTGGAAAAGTTAGTCTACTCCCCTGTATTCTCATGAGGTATGTTTCTCTTAAATCATTCTAGATGAGAATGTCAGTTACCCTTTTTAAATATTTTCTAATAATTAATTCCAAAATTTAACATTCTTTTCCTCAACCACACACACACATATATACACATAGTTGAAACTAAATCACTTGTTTCCCTTCTTAGAACAGTTAAACCTAAAAAAGAAAGACTACAATTTTCTATACTATAGTATTTTGTTTCCTATAGAAATACTATGAGTGTGATACTTGCACTGCTTAGCATGTTAGTCACAAACTAGAAAAAAAAATGATGTTGGGGCTTTACCATGTAGTACAATGGTATGGATTAAATCTAATTTCATTCGTTGAATATGACTCTATTTACATATTCCTGAGAGATTGAATTCAATCTTTATGAGAGTTATATCAGCAAATCGGTAGAGCAGGAGTTTTCTAACATCTTATCCCCAAAGAACAGCAATTTTAACAATCAACCACAGGTAAGAGTGCCTTTGTGAAAGTCTACTAGTCCAGCAAAAATGTTGCAACACACTTTTGGGAGGAAAACAACAACATCACAAAAACTCAAACAAATGAAAAACAAAAACAAATGCTGGGATTATTGCATTGAAAAAGGAAAGAAAGGACAGTTTCCCTGTAACACAGGTAATACATATTTGTATTACCCCACCCTCAAGACAACACACCTCAGTGCCAAGAAAGACCTTCTTGGCCCATGATCTCTATCATGGGGAAAAGTGACAGCATGAGAGTGAACATAGTTTCTCCAGCTATGAGACCCACTTTTCTCTTGCCCCATCCACAATATTCAGGTGTGCCACACAACTAGAACAGGGAGGGGTGGGGGAACGGCAGCCAGGGCTCTCACAGGGCATCTGAGGGAAAGGAATCCTACTAGCCACTAGGCAAACTCCATCAGGAAGTCTGTCCATGATGTCCATAGGCATACCTAACCTGTGCACCCCATCAATAGGGCCAAAGACACCACCAACACTTGGTGTACTCACCCACACAAAAAAAGAAGGAAAGAAGGAAGGAAGGAAGGAAGGAAGTTAGTTACTTTTTTGCAGGGTCTACCTTCTCTATCCTTATTTATTTATTTATTTTAAGATTTTATTTATTTATTTGACAGACAGAGATCACAAGTAGGCAGAGAAGCGGGCAGATAGAGAGAGAGGTGGAAGCAGGCTCCCTGCTGAGCAGAGAGCCTGATGCGGGGCTCAATCCCAGGACCCTGGGATCATGACCTGAGCCAAAGACAGAGGCTTTAACCCACTAAGCCACCCAGGTGCTCCAGAGCCACCCAGGCGCCCCTCTATCCTAATTTAAACCCCAAGAGAAAATATATCTTTTTATCTTCCATATTTATATTCCCAATGCTTAGCTCTAAGCCTAAAGTCAAGTTAGCACAACAAATATATTTTATAAATAGATTAAAAATTTTGTAGATGTTCTCTATTTTTTTAAATTAACTTATATACAATTATTAAAGAAAATTATAACTTTTTAAAAATATCTGATTTGGTAAAGGGTATTATACTAAGCAAAATTAGAGAAAGATAAATACCATGATGTCACTCATATGTGGAATTTAAGAAACAAAACAAGCAAAAAGGAAATAAAGAGAGAGAGAGGAAAACCAAGAAACAGATTCTTAACTACAGAGGACCCAAAGGGGAGGTTCATTAGGGGTGATTTATATAAAGTAGTGTACTTGTGATGAGCACCAGGTGTTGCATGGAAGCGTTGAATTACTATATTGTACACCTTAAACTAATATTACACTGCATGCTAACTGGAATTTAAATACAAACTTGAAAAGATAACCAATTTGGTGTTTGTTGATTTCTTTTTTTCCCCCCTTTTGGAACAGATTTTAAGGAACAGACATATTATACATTGTTGCCTAGAAACAAAGAGGTATCTTCCCTTTTTATTCCCATGAGCCAGATAGCTAAACTATAAAATCCACCCTCTGTATCTTATGAAAACATTGAGCTATGTATAACTACTGACAAAACACACTTTTGTGGAAAACATGTGCTTTGAATTGGGCATAGGCATCACAAAAAAATTACACATTATCATGGAGATTGAAGGAATAACATTTGAAAAAGTTTAAACCAGTACTATAAATAATCAATAAGCTTTAAAAATACTAGATGATGGGAGGCCTGGATGGCTCAGTTGGTTAAGCGGCTGCCTTCGGCTCAGGTCATGATCCCAGCGTCCTGGGATCGAGTCCCACATCGGGCTCCTTGCTCAGCAGGGAGCCTGCTTCTCCCTCTGCCTCTGCCTACCACTCTGTCTGCCTGTGCTTGCTCTCTCTCTCTCTAACAAATAAATAAATTTAAAAAAAAATGCTAGATGATAACATAAATCTATTTAATATTAAGATTCTTTTGAAGTTTACTGAGGTATAAAAATCTCACAGGAAGGAATAGTTTAATGACAACCATATCAATTCGATGCAGTACAAAGCTGCCCCAACAAGCAAGTTAAACTAATTTGCAAATGTCAAGCATGTCCCTTTAAATTGGTTCATTAACTCACTTTTGGAGAGCAGTGTCAAGAACTAGGAGTTACTGGCATTCCTCATTAGCAGATCTCCTGGACAGGGTAAATAGGTTTGGATGGAATTAGATTGATTAGTCTGCCTTAGAATTCATTGCAGCATACCAAACTCCCACTGTTTTTCCTCTGGTGGATAAGAGTGAAACATTTCCAGCAATCTAGGTTTCTAATGAGAACCAGAATGTGTCTCAGTCAATCAACAGACTGAAGTTCACTAGCTGAGACACATATGTATTCTGGTGTGGCTTCCATTCCTGATTTTAGCAGTAATAAAAATAATTTTTTGAAAAAAAAATGCATAGAAGAAAGCAGTTAGTGCAATAAGTTCAATAAAAAAGATAAACACAACTAAGAAAAGAATAAGAGGAAACACTGAGGTAACAAAGTATTAAATTGCTGAATGTTAGTGTGACAAGAATACAGTATTTGGGGAGGTGAGTGTTTGTAGAATAATATTTAATCTCCTGGATTCTTCACTAGAATATATTGATATTGTCACTTGCCATTGTAACTAAAGCCCTGTTCTTTCTTTGAAAGAGCTGAGAAAAGATTGGGCTGGAATCCAAGTTATAAAGAAGCTGTTTATTATTTTAACAGGAACTCATTAACACCAAGAATATGGTGAAATTAGCGAAAGTGACACATGCGACATGCTTTTGGGCATGTGGTATGTCTTCAAGGTACATTTGAGTAATATATAGTTAAGATAGATTACTATGTGGAATTGTATTAATTAATGGTCATAAGTGAATAGTCATACTTCTTAACTTTGGCTCAGATATTTACAAGCTCGGATGACTTTGGATAAGATACATAAGCTCTTAACTTTTCATCTTATAAAATGGGCATAATGATGCTATTGTGATATGGTTGTTTTAAAAATTAATGAGGGCAAGGTATACAAAGCATATATTAAGGCATGTATGACACAAGGTATTCAATGTTGTAGCTCTTCATCATCATTATCCTTATCACCATTACGTCTATTATTCTATACCAGACTTGCCCTCAAGAATACAATATTTTGGAATAGTTATTACAAAATTCTCTAAATTTATGAAAAGTATCTAACTTTCTAGGAAATGTACCACAGTGAGAAAAAAATAATTTTGGAATTGGACACATTGTTTTTCATATTCATTGTTTTTAGACTGATATTCAATCCCCTACATCTTCATTCACTGTATCTGTTAAACATATGTGTAATTCATGAGGTTACTGTAAATGAATTATACTAAGTGAAAGTCTATGCCTCATGTTAGAACCTAGTGAGCACATAATAAGTATTATATTTAATTACACCCTACACATTTCAAGTATTTTCCATTTTACAAAAGGAAACAATGACACTATATGAACAAACAATGTGTGAGCTAATACTAAAGCCAACCAGATTCCTGAGTCCGAATACAAAGCTTTGCCTTCTATTATTGTGTAAAAATAACTTACATGAAATATTACATATCTGAACCCATGCTCAAGCCCACACCTGTCTCTATGAAAAACTGACCTCAATAATCTTAACTTCCTTTCTTTCTTAAGCATTTATGGATGTACCTGACTTTGCATTCTCGTGTAGTAATCTGTAGACTTTTTGTAAAACCTTCCTTGGTTTTATAAATGCTTCTATAGTGGAAAATAGTCAACTTTTAGTTTTGTATCCATTGCAGTCCCTAAAATTTCTTTTTTAAAAAAACATTAAGTCACTCTGATACACGTTGGTTTGTGGGAACCTATATTTAAAATAGGAATCAAAGAAGCCAAACTTCTTGTTAGTTATACATCAGTCCTTCCTCTGAGTAGAGAAGTTGTAAATACAGTTCTGCACTTCAAATAACAAAAGGCTACATTTGAAATGAGAGGGTAAAAAAGGAAACATGTCTTCTCTTGTCATGAACTACAAACACAATGTCCCAGAAAGAAAACAACAGTGTCAGCACAATTCAATAAATAAAACAACAGACTGTCACTGGTTTTTATATAGCAGTATGGTACTGATATAGTGAGCAAGGTTTCTAAAAGGACAATTCCAGACACAGAGAGGCTTAATGGTGTGAGTACATGTGTTGTGGAGAACAGATGTAGTGTCAAAGCCCAGGACAGGACTATGTAAAATATAGACACCAAGGTAGAAAAAATAAAAAGCTAGAATAGGAGCATTCAAATGATATGAGTACAGTACATGAAGAGACCAAAAATGCTAGTGATTATTTCAGAATACAGAAAACACAGCTGGTTAATAACTATATAGAAAACATCTTACTTATTTTTTTTAAATGAAACTCTCCCTCTCTGATTTCTCCCTTTTTGTATTTCTCTCCCTTCCCTTATGATCCTGCATGCTATTACTTATGTTCCACATATGAGTGAAATCATATAATTGTCTTTCTCTGTTTGACTTACTTCACTTAGCATAACCCCCTTCAATTCCATCCATGTTGATGAAATGGTAGAGATTCATCCTTTCTGATGGCTGAATAATATTCCATTGTATATATGAACCACATTTTCTTTATCCATTCATCTGTTAAAGGGCATCTCATTCCTTCCACAATTTGGCTGTTGTGGACATTGCTGCTATGAACATCAGGGTGCATGTGCCCCTTCTTTTCACTATGTCTGTATCTTAGAGGTAAAACTCAGTAGCACAATTGCTGGGTCATAGAATAGCTCTATTTTTAACCATAAGGAACTATGGACCCCAAGAAACAATCTGGGAAGGAAGGAGGGTGGAGAGAGGGGGTAACAGGCTGATGGATATTGAGGAAGGCATGTGCTGTGATGAGTACTGGTGTTATACTTAACTAACGAATCACTGAACACTGCATCAAGGACTAATTATGTACTATACAGTGGCTAACTGAACATAATAAAAAATAAAAAATAAATAAAATGCAAAATCAATGTGATAAAGAAATGAAACTCTCCTAGGGTCCAGGGACTGCATCTAATTCAAATCATCCCTTTGCAGCACGTAGGACAACATAATACATGCTATTCCATCTATAAGACTAGAAAAGACTTTCAAAATGATGACATGTATGTTGCTGTAAGAAATGAGGGCCTTCATACTTCAGTCATAAAAGTTTAAACAGGTAAATCAAACTGGAAAACAATAAGAATACATGTGTAAAACATTTTTTAAAGTTTGTATCATTTGTTCTAGCAATTATAGTTCTTTGGTTCCTTTTTTTGGATAATAATCTAATTATAAAACAACTGTGCACAAACATCCTTATAGTGATATTTCTTTATAGGAAGATACTAGAAATATCTAAAAAATTATAAAAACAGAATGATTAACTTGTGTCATGCAACTTTATAGAAACAAAAATTTTATAGGAAGCATTTTTAGTTTTTACCACAAGTATAATTTCTATTACTACCATTGACATATTACTAGATATTATTCAACAAGCAGTTAAATTTTTCATTCTTCAAAAATTTTATATCTAATATTTCATTTAATTATCATAAAAATCTCATAAGTTTCATTTCACAGATAAGTAAAAGTAACTTTCCCAGCAGTCACAAAGCAAATGGAGATGAGTTTTAAATCTACACAATTAAATTATTTTAAATGATTTTTGGAAAAATGGAGGTGCTGGCCAAAATTCAAATTGGTGAATTTGAATTCACTGATCATTTACTGATTCACTGATCATTTAATCATTAAATCTTTTCTTATTACAATACATAAATGTGTGTTTTATGGGATTTTGTGATTTTGAAACTTGTGAAATCTAAATAAACATTTAAACATTTAAAATTTTTGGCATATTGAATTTTTTTTTAAAGATTTTATTTATTTATTTGACAGACAGAGATCACAAGTAGGCAGAGAGAGAGGAGAAAGCAGGCTCTCCACGGAGCAGAGAGCCCGATGCGGGGCTCGATCCCAGGACCGTGGGATCATGACCTGAGCCGAAGGCAGAGGCTTTAACCCACTGAGCCACCCAGGCGCCCCTGAATTTTTTACTATGTGTTAATTTCTTAAAGATAATGAAATTGAATACAATAAATACTCTAAGTTTGAAATGAAATAAACATTCTACCTGTCTTTGTCAGGATTCAGCATGAAACAAATAGCATACTCAATGAAATAATTGAGGAAAGTTACATCATGGAATATTAAGAAGGTGTGAACAGTGTTTTTGTTTTGTTTTAAAAAGAAAACAAGCAAAGGTGTAAAAGGATCCAAGGGCCGATAAAAATTTGGAGCTAGTTACACTTAAAGGCTTGAAGGGCAAAGAGAGGAAGCAATTATCAAAACTCAGAAAGAGTAGATACAGCTCTAAGTGAGTACCAAGAAATTAATGCTTCTTGGTAGAGGAACAAAACCAATCTACAGCAGCTTAGTAAAGACAGAAGTAAAAGAATAGATACCTACAAATTCACACTTCTTCCCCACTTTTCCATGTTGTTACCTCACAAGAAATCCAGTTGACCAAAGAATTCCTTGACTGGAATTCATAATGTCAGCTTCCTAAAGGAAGAGCAGGTCAGAGAAGACTACAGTAAATTAGCCTGTGGTAGATTATTTGCAAATACTGCTTCAGTTATTCCACTTTCTATACCTATGATCTTTCAATGTCACTTTGGTTCATCTACTATTAAAATAATGGGCCTTATGATTATGATTATGATTATGATTATTTTGGTTTCAAATAAAATGTAGAAGTGATATTGTGCCAGTTCTGAGCCTCAGCCTCAAGAGGCTTTTCATTTGTATTTGTTATTTTTGCACCCTGCTCAGCCGCCATGTGTGCAAGCACATACTAACTGGTAGGTAATGAGAGGACATGTGGCCAAAGCAGAGCAGGCCTAGTTAGTCCAGTCAGGATCTAAGATATGTCAGTCCAGTCAAGAGCAGCAAATCCATGTACCAACACATAGCTGCCACAGTCGCATGGAGAACCCAGCTAACCTGTAAACTCATGAGCAATAATAAATGGTTATTGTTCTAAGTGACTTAGTGTTGGGGTAGAGCAATAACTAATTATTACAATATCCTCAATAGTGTGTTTAACCATTCAAAAACTATTTATTTATTAGCCTGTATTATGAGCAAATACTGTGTTAAGCTCTGCACTGATAGAATGATTAAATATGAACACAAATTATAATACAAGTGTAAGTAAAATACGTAGTGTTTAAAATGTACAAAGGAGAAAAAAAAACTAATTTAAAAAAGACAAGATGAAAATTGTAAAAGAGCATGAAAATGAAACATGTTTGTTGAATTTTTGGTTGTCAATTAACTTGTCTTTTCTGTAGAGTTCATGAGACAGAGTAGTATTTCATGAAACTAGTAGTCCTAGTGATTGTTTTCTACTCAAGTTATATTAATAAATAATTTATTACTGAAGCATATTCATAAATTTACAGATATGCATTCATGTCTAAGTTTATGTCTTAAGAAAAACACCTAGATGTTTGCATAATTTGTGTGCGTATGTGTGTGTGTATATATATATATATATATAATTTATTTTTTTTTTAGAGAGAGGAGCAAGATGGGGGAGGACAGAGGGAGAGAGAGAAAGAATTTTAAGCAGGCTCCATGCTCAGAAGGGAGCCCAACACAGGGATTGATCTCATGACCCTGAGATCATGATCTGAGGCAAAATCAAGAGTGGGATGCTTAACTGACTGAGCCACCCAGGAGCCTCTATAAAATATTTATGATATTATGATATACTATGATTTATTTCTAAGTGATTGTGAAAATTATTAGTATTACTATTGGTAATATATACCAATGATTCATAGTGTCTATTGAGCACTACTAGCCCGTGCTAAGTGTTTTGAAGGTATTTTTTGTGTTACTTAGGAGATGGTATTTTTTCCATTTACTGGTATGGCAAATGAGGTGTACAGAGATATATAACCTTTTCCAGGTATCACAGATAAGAAGTGATGAACTGACACTAGAATGCTTATACATACATACAATATACATATTCAAGTGAGTTGTATGTAGTAGTTTTTATTTACATATTAATCTCTAGATGATGATAGCTACTTCACTTTTTTGAAGTCATAAAAAAGTAAAGCACAGTTATTTTTATCTCCATAGTACTTGTATTTAATTAATTTAACAGATATTAAATTTACAGTTTAGATATTAGATTTACAGTTATTAGATATTAGATTTTACAGTTATTAGATGTTAGATTTTATTAGATATTACAGATATTAGATTTACAGTTATTAATTGTACATTATGTGGTACACTTTTAAAGTTTGAACTGTAAAAGTCTGAGGTTTATTGCCCTTAAGTAAGGACTTCTCAAAAATATGTGGAAACAAGTCAGAATCTTAATCTCTCTGCCCACTTACATTATTAGAGGCTGATGCCAAAGGAATTAAGCTATGGAATTAAGAAATGAGACAAAACAAATATCTCTTCTAAATTCAACACCTACTAAATTCACAATTCTGTCTTCTGTTAAAAAGAAATAAGTAACTGAATGTTCAAAAATCTTAAACATTTTAGACAAGTGAGAAAAATTTACAGGAGTTTCTGAGATTAATTTTTGTCACCATGATCTCCTAAATTCAAACTAAGAATGTGTTTTAAGAGAATTATAATGCAAAACAATTAAATTAATGCATAAAGAAGCTAGAATTATTATTTCTAAATTCTTAAGGCTTCAGACATAATTGGCTAAAATAGCACTGTCTGTGATGATGGAAATAATAAATTTCTACACTGTTCAATAAAGTACCCAGTAGCCACATGGGTTATTGGGAAGTTGAGTGTGGTTAATCTCACTGAAGAATTACATTATTTTATTTTATTTCAATTAACTTAAAAATAAATATAAATAATTATATGTAGCTAGTTGTCAACACAGTAATAGACAATCAATTCTGATAGTGTGCTTCTCTTTCCCAAAAGTTTCCAAGAAGCAAAGTACTTTTTATATCATTCAATGAAAAAAAAATAAAAATGATAAAAATGATTAAAACCTTGTACAGCTTGAAGTTGATTTGACTATTCAAAAAATCATAAAGCAAAAGTAGAATTAGACTTTTAATAAATCTAATGTGTTTTTTTTTCAAATTCAATCATGTTTATAAGTAACAGTGAATAAAATAATACAAAGAACAAATCAGAAGCTTCTTATTTTAAATTTCCTTAAAAAAAGTATCAAAATAGATTTTCAAACAAGAACAGATAGAGAAGTTTGGGAACAATTTATTTCTATAGCACAGATGTGTACCTTCTTTGCTAGGAAAGAGCAAAATTTCTTTTCTTATTTAGGTCTACTTTAGCTTCAGTTTGAATCAGGAGAGAGACAAACACCAGGAAGAACTATAAATCAATAATTTTCATTTCCCAAGAAAAATGGTTCTGTAAAAAATAAAGCTGACTCCTACATTTGGGATACACTAGAGAAGCAGTTCTAGTGTTCAACAATATTCAACATTTTGTTTAAGTGAACTGACATTTTGTGTTGAGAATCATCTACAGGGTGATAAAGAAAATTAGTAACATTAACTTTTTTTCTAGACTTTCACTCACAGAAACGTGTTTGGCGAATAAAATCACATAGGTGATAGTTTCTAAGATCATCACCCCTCAAAATTCCAGGACTCACAGATCTAGCTACTAGTTCCTCTCACATCTTGAGCCATTTTTCTTTCTACAATATTCTTAGCTGTAAAGGTAAAGACATGGAATAGTCTTATGGAATAGTCACTTCCATTTACTTCCATTTACATTGTGTAAATTTAAATCTTTTAGACATGCTTTAATGTATATTTTATTTTATTTTATTTTTTAAAAGATTTTTTTTATCTATTTGACAGAAAGAAAGAGATCACAAGTAGGCAAAGCAGCAGGCGGGTTGGGTGGGGGGGAAGCAGGCACCCTGCTGAGCAGAGAGCCTGATGTGGGGCTCAATCCTAGGACCCTGAGATCATGACCCGAGCTGAAGGCGGAGGCTCAACCCACTGAGCCACCCAGGCGCCCTTCAATGTGTATTTTAGACATCTAACATATATTTTATTCTCTCAATGTAAATTCCCTAATTTGATTTCAACTGGATATTTTATAAGGGATATCATCTTCAAACGTTTTAAATTGCTTCCTCTTAAAAAGTCAATAATAGGAACATAATCAATGATAAGTATAATACTAAGATATAGTCCTGCTGATGTTACTTTGGCTTTTAACTGATTTATGTTGACAAATAAATATATTATTGAATGTGGTATAAATAGGTCTATTTCTATCTATACACACACACACACACACATATATAATGCATATCTACCTGTATCTATATCTATAAAAGACTTAAAGGAACTATTTCTGTGGTCTCATTAAAATGGAATAAATGTTTATTTAAATGAGGCTAATATTTCCTTTGATGTAAGTCACATGGTACAGATTTTTTTTTAAGATTGTGTGTGTTTTTACCATAGTTTTTATGTTATATAAAAAATATATCTGGGTGGCTCAGTGGGTTAAAGCCTCTGCCTTCAGCTCAGGTCATGATCTCAGGGTCCTGGGATTGAGCCCCGCATCAGGCTCTCTGCTCAGCAGGGAGCCTGCTTCTCCCTCTTTCTCTGCCTGCCTCTCTGTCTACTTGTGATCTCTCTCTCTCTGTCAAATAAATAAATAAAATCTATCTATCTATCTATATCTATATATATATATATATATATCTGAATGAGAAGACAGAAATTATTTAAAACCAAATTTAGGTGAAATATAACTAAATAAAAAATAGTATTGGGGTGGTTGTGTGGCTCAGTCAGTTAAGATCCTACTCTTGATCTCAGCTCAGGTCTTGATCTCAGAGTTTTGAGTTCAAGTCCCATACTGGGCTCCTTAGTGAGCATGGGGCCTACTTTAAAAAAAGAGAGAGAGAAAGAGAGAGAAAAAGAGAAAAGAAAAAGAAAAATTAGGAAAAAAAATTATTTGAGATTAAAAGAGACTTTTACATTAGTTATCTGTTTATAATTTCCTAATGACAAAAATTCTAACTAACTTGAGAAATCAGTGAATTGTATTTTGCACTTTAAATGGTAAAATTACTGTTTGTGTAAAAAGACATTCTCATAGATTATGCCAAACAAAATTATATAGGCAGTACGAATAAGTATTTACATTTCAGAAACAACTTACCCAAGATTGAAATGTTGGTTTTGTGAACTTGGAAAAATATACTTAGGTTCTCTGTCCCTCATGTTTGTTATGTGTAAATGGACTAATAATAATGCCTACATTATGAAGTTGGTAAGGGGATTAAATAAGCTTTCATGTATAAACCCTGGAGGATGACTAAAATATATGAGTAATACATATTTTGTGATAGTTTTAAGACCCAACTGCAGAGTCTTTGATACAACTCTGTTCAGTGGAGCTTAACTTTTTTCTACTTGTGCGAGCTGTTCCTTAGTGACTTGCTTCTAACAATAGAATGTGGTGGAAGTTATTGAGTGTGACTTCCAGAGGTCATAAAAGATATTGAGTCTTTCTCTCTTTTATCACTCCTTGCAGAAAAAGCTGCTGCTATACCATTAAGACACTAAAGCAAGTCTAAGGAAAGGTCTACGGGGCCTCCACCAACAGTCTATAAACACTTGAGGTCTTGGAGCAATCATTGTAGACAACATAATGGATGTTCCTCAAAAAGTTAAAAATAAAACTACCTTATGATCCAGACATTCCACTACTGGGTATTTACCCAATGAATACAAAAACACTATTTCCAAGCGATACATGGACCCCTGTGTTTATAGCAGTATTATTTACAATAACCAAGATACAGGTAGCCCATGTGTCCATTGACTGATGAATGGATAAAGAAGATAAGGTATTGATATACAATGGAATATTATTCAGATTTCAGGAATGAAATCTTGCCATTTGCAATGACATGGATGGAGCTAGAGTATAATGCTAAGAAATAAGTCATTCAGAGAAAGACAAATACCATATGCTTTCACTCATACATGGAATTTAAGAAACAAAACAAGCAAAGGGTGGGGGGGACAAGAAAGAGGGAGATAAACTGAGTAACAAATTTTAAACTATAGACAACAAACTGACAGTGACCAGAGGGGAAGGGGTGGAGAGATAGGGTAAGTAGGTGATGGGGATTAAGAAGTATACTTGTCTTGATGAGCACAAGGTGAAGTATGAAAGTGTTGATTCACTATATTGTACAACTAAAACGAAGATAAAACTATATGTATGTTAACAAATTAGAATTAAAAAAAAAAAAGCAAACCCAAAAAACTTGAGGTCACTAGCTGATATGAGCTATCTTGGAAGTATCTCCTAGCAATCCTTAATTCTAGCCAACACTTACAGCTTCGTGAGAAACACTGTGAGAAATAGCAAAGTATTTCCTAACCAAAAGCCATTGAAAAACAAAAAAACAAAAAACAAAAAACTGTGAGATGATAAATATATGCTGTTTTAGTCTGATAATCTTGGTGGTAATTTGTTACCTCAAATTAGGTAAGTAATATAAGTGTTAGTTATTACTATTACAAAGTCTACACTTCATTTAAAACATTTTTAAAATGTATAAATTTTGTTAAGGTTTACTTTCCCATCACATGAAACTGCTTCTAGTGTTTTATGACAAGTGAAAAATAGAATTAACATTTGTTAGTATGAAAACATTAATATAAAACAATAAGTATGATATTTTGTTTATCAGTTGTTATTTATCAAAATTAAAGCAAATGGTAAAGGCATCTTTTTCCATTAACAATTTACATCATTTTACCAAGTACTTAATTGCTCCCAGTTCAGAATTCATGTCAGAGTAAATTAACTTTTTTTGTTTTTGTTTTTAGAGAAAGGAAAAGAGTTTTATTTAAACCCCAAACCCAAGTTAGGAAAAC
Organism: Martes martes; assembly: GCF_963455335.1. Lineage (NCBI taxonomy): Eukaryota > Metazoa > Chordata > Mammalia > Carnivora > Mustelidae > Martes > Martes martes. Next base: position 82,506,070 of record NC_137898.1, on the reverse strand, counting down.
TGCCAGAAATACACAATCTTCATGAAGAGGAGGGTGCTCCAGGGAAGGAATATTTGGTCCAGGGTTATTAGGTTTTTTACAGAAAGAGTTACAAATCATCATGAGGAAAGACACTCCAGAAAGTTACAGACTTTATCTTATGTTTTTAGTATGTGCGAGACTGTGTGATTTTAATCTTACGGGTATGCTGGGGGGAGGGGGGTGAGGAGGAGTCGTTTTTTCTTATCTTTATGTTTGGAATGCTCCTTTTTGTTTTGTTTCTGTTTTTTAAATGAAGCAAACATACAATGTGTGTTCAGGGCAGAACTAGAGCAAATGCTTTGAGCTTTTGCCAATTCATTTTTACCTTGGTGAATATTAAAGTATAACTTCCTCTGGAACCTAGGGGCAGGGCTCACAAAGGTTAAAAGTTGAAAATGTCCTTTATCATTTCCCTAAATTAACTTTTTTTAATATCCTAAGATACAAATTAACTTTATTATAATATCAAATATTGTTATAGAACAACTTAAGCCATTGTAGAAATGAAAGATATAAAACTGGGTAAATTCAACTGGTTTCTGCTCTCATTCATCCATTCATGTAGCAAACATTTATCATGTTCCAAGCATAGTTCTACCCACTAAAGATGTAATGATAACGGTGAGGAAGACAAACAGGGTTCTTATAGTCTGGAGCTGATAGTCTAGAAGAGTATGTTGGTAAGAACTTTGATTGTCATCTTAATGATACATAAAAACTTTTATTAGATCACTGCCATTATGTTGTATATGAAAATGCACTGTGAGGAGTCCCTGTCTCACAGAGGTAATACATTGGATTGGATACAGCTGAAATAGTTGTATTGGTACCAGCTTTCAGACTGGATTTGGGTTTAATATTATTTCCTTTTAAATATATGAAAGACAGCTTACACGCATATTATTAAAAATGTTGAGAGAGACTCTCTCTGCCCCTAAATTCTTACTGTATTTCTACCTTAATTTATTAAATCCTATGAATAAAACAAGCAAAAAACTTATGTTACAAAAAGATCAATCTTGATAAATGTGAGGAGAGGTCTTATAGATACTTATATTTATAATCAAAAGACTGACTGACATATTTAGAGTACTAACCCTGATAGAAGGAAGGACAAGCCATAGATCAAGGAGACTAGTTCCTGAAGGGCTCAGAGGCAGGTCCCTATTAATAATCTCTGAGCTAAGAAGGTTCTGAAAAAAATTATTTGATTCAAATTTTTCAGAATAGAAAAATGGGAAGGAGATTTGTGCTGAAATAGATAGACTGTATAGATTAATTTGGAAGAATTGTTTAAAAACATTCTCATATTGATGAAATGTTTAAGATACCCACCCTAATGTGTTATCAATACTACTTACTTAGAAAAAAGGGAAAACTCCTGCATTGTTGGCAGGAATATAAATTTATATAGTCACTATGAAAGCCAGTATGGAAGTTCTCCCCAAAAATTAAAATAGAAATACCATATGATCCAGTAATTCCACTTCTGGGTATTTACCCAAATAAAATGAAAACAATAATTTGAAGTTATGTGAACCCCCCACATCTATAGCATTATTATCAACAATAGCCAAGAAATGAAACTAATTTAAGTGTCCATGGATATATGAATGAATAAAGATGTGGTATATACACATAATGGACTATTTCTCAGCTATAAAAAGAAGGAAATATTGCCATTCAGGACAACATGGAGGGGCCTAGAGAGTATTATGCTAGGCGAAATAAGTCAGACAGAAAAAGACCATATGATTTCTCTTATATGTGGAATCTAAAAAAGAAAACAAATGAGCAAACTAACATCAAACAGAAACAGACTCATAAATACAGAAAACAAACTGGTGGTGGCCAGACAGGATGGGGTGGGGGTGGTGCATGAGTGAAATAGGTGAAAGGGATTAAGTGATACAAATTTCTAATTATAAAATAAATGGTCTTAGGGGCACCTGGGTGGCTCAGTCAGCTAGAAATCCAACTCTTAATTTTAGCTCAGCTCATGATCTCAGGATCCTGGAATTAAGCCCTGCATCAGGCTCCATGCTCAGTGGAGGGTCTGCTTGGGATTCCCTCTCCCTCTCCATCTGTCCCTCTCCCAACTTGTGTGAACTTCTCTCCCTCTCTCTTTCTTTCAAATAAATAAATAAATCTTTAAAAAATAAAATAAAATAAATAAGTCATAGTAATGAAAAGTACAACATAGGAAATACATTCAATAAAGTTGTAATAACTTTGTATGGTGACAATGGGTAACTACACTTATTGTGAACTTATGGTGAACATTTTGTAAAATATATAATTATTAAATCACTATGTTATACACCTGATAATATTGTATGTCACAACTATATTTCAATTATTTTTTTAATTTAAAATAATTTTAAAAACCCTAGTTATATATATATGTATTACCAAATAAGAACATTTCCAAGTATTATATAAAAATATGGGATATGTCATTTGGACACCTGTTAGAGAAGGGGTGGAAATAGCATGAGTGCTGAAGTAAAGGAATGACAAGTAAATAGATTGAGAGAAACATAGACCAACCTTAAACAGTTTTAGTACTGCTCACCTACAACACCCAAGCATTTATTTATCAAGTCTATCCATTTTTTTTTTTTTTTTGTATTTCTTGCCGGAAAAAGAGCTTGATATTTCAGAAGAAAGACAGTAACTACCTAATTCAGACAATCATATATTGTCTTTTACAGAAAATGGAGGCTTTTATGAGAATTATTTTGCTCATTTTATGTTTAATTCTTGCATGATTGTTTTGCTAAGAAACATGCTTATGAAAAATAATCCTCCCATAGGAATTGTCTTATAATTTATTAGTTTTATGATACATGTGGAATTATATCATAGGTATATTTATATTTCTTAGATAGACTAGTAGGTTTTAGTATCAAAAGGAATTATGTTTATGTAAGTTACATCAATACCTTTGTTAGTATGAGGATATCTCTGCACATTCAAGAATACCCTTATTCTTACTATTAAATGCCTTCTCCACCAAATACAGGATGTAAGATCCTTTCTCATTTGCAAATATGTATGCTTAGAAGAAATACTGCTCTATAAGCAGTTCAGTGGTATATGCCAAGGGACAAATAGATCAACTCTTTTAAGTACATTATTTTTCAAGTAACTTTTTTATTAATAATTTGCTTTTCTTTTTCCTCACACAAATTGTGGGAAAGGCAATCATGTTTCAGGTTTATATCATTAAATTATTATTTAAAGTGATGGAATATAATATAAACAGAATGTAGGAGATGATTATTAGTTGTTCTATTTAAAAATTAAAAAAAAATGAGGGAGACAATGGATTTATCAAAGAGCATTCAATAAGTATCTAGCAGATATGGAAATAAAACTACCTCACCAGGCAGGTCGCTAGTGCGTAAATTTGGCACTTCGACAGGATGATTAACTTTGACAGGTTAAATTAACACAAACATAAAACAGAGGAAATCTATCCTTGCTTGTCTCTCTGCCAGGAAATACAAGCCTGTAATTGCTGTGATCCAGCTCTTCAACATAAACCGACCAAATGCTTACATCAAGAGATTGATTTTACAGAGCAAGACTCTACTCTGATTTTAGGGTCGTTGGAGATTAGTAGCTTTTTCACAACACAATTTTCTCTTAAATTCTATCTAGGTTAAATGTAGGTGCAAGTAAATGTCATGGCTGGTCTAAACATATAATTAGACAAGCATGAGACCAATGCTATAGAAGGAATTAGGGGACTACACTAAAAGCCTTTATTTTTTAATCCATGTACTCCCCCCCTCTCCAAGGAAAACTGGGTAGATCTAACCCTATCTTTGTTCAAAAATATATTTGATATGTGTTGATCCAATTATTCCCCACTGATAATTCATACTATAAGACACGATATTTTGGTTTCCACATTAAAGTTACTCTGACTTCTCTTTCCTTTACATAAAATACAAGAAATAAACTCCTAGCAAGGGGCACTGTTTCAAGGCAAATAATGGAGGGAATAATGATGATATTCTTTCAGCATTTTTTCAACGGCCTACTTTAATAATTTTCAATTATCTTGAAAACAGTCTCATTAAACTGATTGTGATCCTCGAAAATTATTAAAACATACTGGCAGATTTGATTTGCTGATTCCTGGCTTTTCTAGATCCTCCAACTTCTCAGCTCTACTTTTTAGTGTCTGGTATCAGCTTCTCAACACCTTTTTTTTCAGATTTTACTTTTTCATTTGACAGAGATCACAAGTAGACAGAGAGGCAGACAGAGAGAGAGGGGGAAGCAGGCTCCTCGCTGAGCAGAGATCTCAATGGGGGACTCAAGCCCAGGACCCTGAGATCATAACCAGAGCCAAAGGCAGAGGCTCAACCCACTGAGCTACCCAGGCGCCCCTCAACACCTTTTAAAACTCAAATAACTGTTCTTCATTCTGAGTTTGTTGCACTATTCTAAACATTTTTTTTATACATTATGTAACTGCAAAATAACTCTCAGTTGAGGAAATTGAAGATCAGAAGAATTAAATAACTTGCCTTGAGAGCAAATAGCTAGAAAATAGCAAGGAAAGATTTAAACCCGGGAATTGCCAGACATCTTAGCTAAATGAGTATTATTGTTGCTGTATATACACCCATGTTGTTAGTTTAACTTGCACCCATGTAGGAATGGGCCCTTTGAATCTGGCTCTAACCTATAGATTAGAGAGATTTTGACTAGGGAAATCATACCTACCTGATGGAGGTATGTTTTAGATTTAAAAAATGCTAGAATTTACAGTAAAAACAACTACAGATAAATATTTGCTCCGGGCAGGAGCAGAGTGATAACATGTGGCCTTTCAGTTATATGGAAGTACACTTCTTAAAGAATTTCTGTAAAAATTTAAATATAAATCCTAGAAAACAAGACTTGAGGCTTTCATGAAATATAAAAACACTGGGGTGGTGTGTGTTTGTGTTTGTGAGAGAAAATGAGAATCTGGAGCTTGCAGCTGAGTCCCGACACATTAGTGTTAAACAAATGAGATCCAATGAAATGAAATGGATGATAATTCTTTTATTAATGTTTTCCATTGATTTTATGGGCAGCTGATAGTGGTTTTATGTCCTTTCATCAAAAAGAAGATGGAGCTTATTTAAATGTTTTAATTGTTGGGGTGAAAAAGATTTGCTTTTATCAGATCAATATTGCTTTGGCTAAATATCAATTAAAATGACAAGGCTTCCACCACTGAATGAAGGAAGAAGTTTAATTAAATTCCATTCTCCAGTTTCATAATGAGAAAAAGATCAGTGTTTGTTATATTTTAAAAATGCATATGGATTGTAACTTAGAAACCAAAAGTGTGTTTAGAAAGAATGAATTTTACATTGAGACACAAAATGAAAAAATAGAAGATGAGGTTTTCTATTTCCTATTCTACACATTTCTAAGAATATTTCCATCATTTATTTCTGTTTTATCTTTAAAAAGAACTAATAAATTCAAGTAGCTATTTGTCGTATTGTTAGAACGAGCTGCAAATTTGGTTTATCTACGAATAACCTTATTAATGTGAATTCTATTATCAGTAAGCAATGCCTTCCTTCAGGTCTCAATCATCTCGAAGACTACTGATTCTTGTTTATTGGTTCCTTGTTATCAGTGTCATATCCTTTCTATTCTTCATAATGATACCAAATGAGATATTCAAGGATTCAAATATTTTTCAGTAACTCCCTGCCCCCTTATAAGCCTTCTATTATTTTCCTTTATTTACAGGATGAAGCTCAGTTGTTCCTTAGTATTAAAAACAAAAACCTATTTAATCTGCCTTTTGTACCTTGTCCTAAATGTTCCACACAGAACACTTCAGTTCCCTGTAAATACTGTGTGGTTCTTGTTTTTGTTCTTATTTGCAGTTGCCTAAATTACTCTGTTTCTCTGCTGAAATGCCTAGTCTTATCACATTTGTCTGGCAAAGTAGTATTATTCATTCATTAGGAGAAAACTCCAACATCATCTTTTTTTGAGTGTATTTCCATACTTTGCCTACCCCCACCTTCCTCTGTCCAAAGTAAGTAACTAATTGTCTGTTCTTCTTGTGCATCACATTTTATATCATGAAACACATTATATGTTGTGATAATCTCTTTAAACATTTGTTTCCAGCACTAAAATCCAAGTTCAGTAATATACAGCATTCAATAGTAGACTTGTACTCATCTTTCTATCATTTATGCCAAACTTAGAGCCTTAGTATATAGTAGACAATAGCTGCTTAGAGAACAGATGAGATTTTACTATTATTTCAAAGCTTACTTTATTCAAGGTAGTAAAAGGTGATAAGATAGGAAACTGTATTATAGAGGGAAAAAGCAAAAAAGCTCTGTCCTACTAATGGATGATTTGTTTTGCAAGATATAAATACTAAATTCAAATCCAAATTGAATGGCAATGAAGCAAGATACCAAAATTAAACCTAAATTGCTAAAAATTACAATACAGAGTCAAGGAGGCATTTTACATTAGGAACGGAGAACCCTTCAAGCCAGGTACCAAACATTTCAACCTTTTTTCTTTCTTTCTTTTTTTCAAGATTTTATCTGTTTATTTGTCAGAGAGAGACAGCATGAGCAGGGGGAACAGCAGAGGCAGAGGGAGAAGCAGGCTTCCTGCTGAGCAGAGATCCAGACCTGGGTTCCATCCTAGGACCCTGGGATCATAACCTGAGCCTAAGGCAGATGCTTAGCTGACTGTGCTACTCAGGCATCCCTCAAGCTTCTTTCTGCAAACTTCAACACCTCTAATCATTTGGCCTAGAGCTTCAATCATTCCAATTTTCTGACATGTTGTCTTTCTTAGTATCATTAACCTTACACACTAAGCCAAGTAATTAGAATTCCAAATAATAGGACCACAGTCCAAAATTAATTTTCAATATTATTATCAAGTTGCCAGTGGCAAAAGCAATGACAACAATGACAAATCTATGCTCCTCCTTGCTAAACTAATTCAGTGAAAATCGTATTTGGACTGAGTTCTACAATATGCACCATTTTTTCCCCCAGTTTTTATAGAGTTACATGAAAGAAAACCATTTTTTTTATCCAATATTACTCTCACTCCAAATTACTAAGTGGTTTTCTCTATCTATACACACTACTCTTCTAAGTACTCCTCAAATCAATATTTTTATTTGTTTTTAATTACTTTAGAAATGGCAAAGTCAGTGTATCATTTTAATTTACTGAGAATATTCTGAGTTTTAAGTGCTTACCTTAATTCATTTAAGGTCATTAAATCCATTCATTCAGAGGATTTTGCTTCTTTTGTCTATTTTAGTAGTTAACATTAATAGTCTTTCCAATAAAAGTCTCCTAAGTTTTTACAAGTAAGGTTTTGTAGAAACATAAAGTTAACTGATGATAAAATTTTCAAACAATATAATCTACAATGTCATATTAAAATTAAACCTTTATAAAGAAGATAAATTAATACTCATTTTCCAGGAAAATCAACAATAGCAAATTTCATTTATTAATAAGAAATCCAAAGACCCAAAATAGTGTCACTTAAACCAAATTCCCAAATTGGGGCTTAATACCTATTCTAATTATAGTTTCAATCTCCCCCAAAAATGTAGTCTTAAGAGATCAGTCAGGAATATTTTAATCTTTGACAAATGCCACATGGACCTTCTCCATCCCTGAAAGGAAGACAAGGTAATCTGCTTGATAAGACCCTTTGTCAAAAAAACAAAACAAAACAAAACAAAAACCCAAAAACTCTTTGCCTCCCTCCTCAAACCACCCCCCCCCAACCCTTGACTGGAACAATCCTATTCCTTCCTAATAACTTTTTTCCCCACTCTCCTATAAAAACTTTTCATTTTGTACAACCTCTCAGAAAACCCCTCTGTGTGCTGGGTGGGTGTTGCCCAATTCATAAATCATTTAATAAAACCAATTAGATCTTTAAAATTTATTTAGTTGAATTTTTGTTATTCAACACATTTTACTATAGAAATTGTCCTTGAACAATATGTTACATTCTATCCACACTAAAAATAATTTCTTAGCTTATGAAGCAGGTTATTAAATTCAAAAAAATAATAGAGAAGGTTTCTAAAGGATTATATTCTTTTTTTTTTTTTTAATTTATTTGACAGACAGAGATCACAAGTAGGCAGAGAGGCAGGCAGAGAGAGAGGGGGAAGCAGGCTCCCTGCAGAGCAGAGAGCCCGATGTAGGGCTCGATCCCAGGACCCTGAGATCATGACCTGAGCCGAAGGCAGAGGCTTTAACCCACTGAGCCACCCAGGCGCCCCAGGAATATATTCTTTAAGAACTCCTAAATTCTTAAACACTTTATAAGGTAGGTTCCCCAAATTATATGGCATTAAATAAAATCCATCATCTTTAAGCTGAGTGACTGTGACGTAGGCCAAGTGTTGTCTTCCTTTATTTCTGCTTTTGCTTTTGGAATTTCCTCTGTTCCAGTGCCCAGTAAATTCTCACCAATGGCCCCAAAATATAGCACCTCACAAAATCATCCATTCAATTGTTGCCAAACTTATCTAACTCCATGTTTCTCAGAGTACTTCTGTTTATAGATTACATACCATATAGATGGTTTCATCTTAAAATTCCATTTAATCAATTTCAATAAAATAAGAAGATATTTAAATGTAAAACAAGAAATTTAAAAAGTTGAATAATGTCCAAATGTAGTTTGCATATAAATTATTTAACCTACAAATTCTAATTTATACTTAGGAAAATAAGCAGTAATAAATAATATCTTCATATGTGAAATTTAGAATAATCATTGTTTTTTATTGTCCATTGTTGGAGAAATAGATTCATCTAAGTAAGAATTATACTATTTTAAAATTAAAGACTGTAGTTAGAGTATATTTTTATTTAAATATATGACTGATATTTTTGCCTTACAATTCTTGTATTCCCCATGAGAAGGCCCAATATGAATCTACCAGCAAAAGACAATCAAAGCCATAAACAGAATATTAAATAAGGGATAAATATTCATTGATTACATGATTTAGTTTATTCTGTTAACCTCAAATATGTGGGGACTTATTACTTTGGATAAGAACTAAAGTAGCATTTGGTTACTTTTCATAAGGTAAGTGACATAAAATATTTTCTCTTTTCTCCTTTTTCCGTTAAAGCAAGATTTTTAAATCATCCTCTTATTTGTACAATTTCCCTAGATGTTTGAGTGTAATGTGTATATATCTTTATCAAAATTAATTTCCTGGAAAAATTAGATAGACTAATATCTTCAGAACATACTAAGTTGTATCACATGCAACATATTTATATAAACTATTAGGTATATTAGTGTCAGATTTATGGACTTTGTTTTTGGTTAAAAATAAGATTTGCAGACAATAAAGTTTAATTGGCACACATAATTATTGACTATTAGACAAAGTGCAGCTTTTCAGAAAGTTACTCCTCTGTACATCATGGTAGAGGTAAGAAACTGAGATCATAAGGTAGCATCAGCAGTTATGCTTGTTCATGATGGTATTACATGAAAAAATCTCACATGGGAAGTAGAACAGAAGATACATAAAGCCATCTTGGGTATCTGCCTGTCCCAAAAATTACCTCCTAGTTTTCAGAAATCCAAATTGTTTTTTTTAAAGATTTTACTTAGTCATTTGAGAGAGAAAGAGAGTATGAAAGGAGAGACGTCAGAAGGAGAAGCAGACTCCCCATCCAGCAGGGAACCCAATGTGGGACTCGATCCTGTGACTCCAGGATCGTGACCCCAGCCCAAGGCAGTTGCTTAACCAACTGAGCCACCCAGGTACCCCCAGATATCCAACATATGTTTCCACAAGGCTTCTTAAGATTATAGGATTTTGTATTGATTTAATAGTAATTCAGAATCACATGGGCTCATGTATTTTATGTAATCAGACTCAGATCATTCAATTAAGTCCTGCAAGGATAGGGAGAAAAAGGAGATATAATACATGAATCCACCCAACCTTCCTTCCTTTGTAATACATGTCACTTTCAGAAGTGTTGATTTAGAAGCAACAGTAAAATTTATCCCAAGTTTTATATTAAAGGTTGATGTAGATTGTTTTATGTATTCACAACAAAATCTTTCTGAGCAGATTCTGTTTTATCTATTTAAAAAAGGAAGAAGCAGGCTTGGAGATAAAGCACCCTTCTTAAAATTGTAGAATTAAGAACTGCCAGAGCCAAAAGTCGTGTCAGTCTCAATATTGAGGATTAGAAACGTCCTAATGAATCTCAGGGACCATGTGACCATCGGTGTGTTTTAAATGTATGGTTCAGGGGCACCTGGTGGCTGAGTGGGTTAAGCTTCTGCCTTCGGCTTAGGTTATGGTCTCAGGGTGGTGGGATCAAGCCCCGCATCAGGCTCTCTGCTCAGCAGGGTTCTATAGTACAAGGATTTATAGAGTTTTGGAGTCCTACTTCAGACAGATTGCACGGAGCAATTTCTGCTACAAATAATGTGCCATGATTAAGTTATATACTTTAGAGAGGACACTCCAGATGTATCTAGTACAGAATTATGTGAAATTCAAATATACCTACCACCTTAATTAGGGAGGGGAGCAGAATATATCACCCCAGAATATCTCTTCGGTATAAGGATCATGGTGAGCTGATTATTTCTTCTTTCTTTCTTTTTTTTTTTAAGATTTTATTTATTTAACACAGAGTACAAGCAGTGGGGGCTGCAGGCAGAGGGAAAGGGAGAATCAGGCACCCCACTGAGCAGGGAGCCAGACACAAGGGCTGGATCCCAAGACCCTGGGATCAGGACCTGAGCCCCAGGCAGACATTTAACCTACTGAGCCAACCAGGCACCCTAGCTGATTATTTTTAAGAAACAGCAGACAGAGGAAAATCTCTGAAAGTAAAAGTTACTCTTCTGACAGAGACATTAACATTTATAAGAGAAATCCCCATTTGTGAAGATGTCTGCAAGTCTGTACCAGGAAGAGGGAGATGATTAAATCTCTTTATGCTCTTATCATTGGAGAAGGCAACTAACTTAATTTTGCAAATCAATACACTTGTTTACTGTGTTTTGCCTGATACTCTTCCAAAACTGGCTTCCTTTCCCTTCACCCAACATAACCTTTTGTCTTTAACTGGAAATTATATTTAAGGTAATAGCTTGGGCCATTTTGGGAGTTCCTCAGTTTTCCTGGGTATCTCCCATGTAGCTCTGACAATTAAAAAAAAAAGGGGGGGGGGTGCTGTATCTATGAACTCATTTGGCCTTTAAAGACAAACACAGCTTGAATACTTCTCAATGCCTGTATAATTCAATTCAATTAAGAGTAAAAAAAAAATTGCTGCCTATTTTTGAAAAGTTTGAAATTTCTAGTCAGTGATATCATACTTGCATACCATTTGTAGTTTCCGAAGTGACATCAAAAGATAAAGATAAGAAGACTATACATATAGAGTAAGATTTTCAATATTTATTTTTAGCTGTATGTATATTTTTTTAAATAGTTATGTAGGTCAAGTTTTGCGACAAAATATAGTTATTCAGAAACATTTAAATGAAGAGATAAAGCAATTTACATTTGATTATGAGATTAAAGACTTAGAAAATCCAAGAAGCATTTACATTCAAAAAATTGTTGTGTTGATTTTATCCTTTTTATTTTTAAGTGATAAGCACTTAGGAATAAAATATGAAAATATTTTATATTCTTCATAAACACAAAGCTCTAGAGCTTTAATAAAAGGGCATTGGATATATGTAAAGAGTACTATACATATTTAATTGAAGGTCACAAAACAAGGTATGAATAATTGGAAATCCATTCCATTCTCTCAAGGTTCTTTGTTAAAAATACAGGGAACATGAAGAGATGGAGATCCCTTTAAAATTAATACATACATATATTTAAAGCAATTCACACACACACACACACAAGCACACACGCACATTCACGCTCATATACAGCCAGATTAAATGTTAGTAAAAAATAAATTAATAAATTGTCAAGAAAATCTAGATTCTGTATTTGTAATGAAAGAACTCCAGATGCTAAAAACAATTGACACTTTTTATTATTTAGAAACTTAAATCATTTGCATTATGAAAAATACCAACAATAAAGTCAATAGGAAAGTGACATCTAGAAAATATTTTCACTTCAGGTACCAGACAAAGGATTAGTATTTATATTGTATAAAAAGGACTTCTAAATTGAAAAGAAAAAAGTAGAAAATGATAAAAGGTTATGAATAAACAGTTTACAGAGCAGCAACTCCAAAGTTTCAAAAATATGTGAAAGGAGGGGCTCCTGGATGGCTAGGTGGGTTAAGCCTCTGCCTTCGGCTCAGGTCATGATCTCAGGGTCCTGGGATCCAACCCCACATCGGGCTCTCTGTTCAGCAGAGAGCATGCTTCCCCCTCTCTCTCTCTGCCTGCCTCTCTACCTACTTGTGATCTCTTTCTATCAAATAAATAAATAAAATTTAAATATATATATATATATGAAAGGATGTTCATGTTCACTAGTAGCCTACAAAATGAAAATTATAATAATAAAGAGATTGTTTTATACCATATTAGTCTGGAAAGAAATAAACAAAAATTATAACATGCATTATTTTCTGAAATAGAGAGTATAGTGTATTGTCATTCAAAGTTACTAGAAATGTGTAATGTTATAGTAATTCAAAAGCAATTTTGGAAACCTCTATTTAATTTTAGAATGTAAATAATGCACACAAACACATAGAGACACATATATTTCTTTCAAGGAAGACTCAATAGTTCTAATCCTTGAGCTCTTTACTATGGAAATTAAAACACACAAGTTCAGAGAGAAAACATGTTGAAATAAAGAATGTTCATCAGTGTTTCTCCATGTGACTTCTCTGTGACAAATAACAGGAAGGAGTCAGAACCACACCAGCTCTCTGTAACAGGTAGCTATCACTGAATAATTGAAACACAAAGAAGGTATAATTAGTTCTCATTTTTTAAAGCAAGATAAATGCTGATGTTCCAAACCTAGCATGTGTGTGTGTGTGTGTGTGTGTGTGTGTGTGTGTATTTATGTATTAATGTACCATATGTAGCTAGGATTTTTAGAAGCATATATGCAGAGGAAAAAGATTATTTGCATGGAAAAGTAGGGGAATGTACACGAAAAAGCATGCATATGTGATTATATTTATTATAATCTTGAAAATATATGTATGGGTATACAATTTGTATTTGCATAGCAAATTCAATAACACAAAATAATAACTTAATGTGTATGTATACTGTATATATGTTCAACAATATATTATGGACTATATGTAATAACATATGTATACTCACTCATACTATTTTTTATGTTAAATTATCTTAGAAAAAATAATTATTCTATCATAAGTTGAAAATAATTCTATATTTTCCCTTAATCTTTTCTTCTGTTCTTATCATATTACTCACTAACCATCAATATTTAATTCCTGACAATAGAGATATTAGTTTTGGTGGAAAACTGTAGTATCTGTTTGGATATGGTTCATTTTAAAATCTGAAATCCAGATGGGAGCATGCTTTTGGTGCCTAGGAAAAATAATTCATATTTGAGTGTCTATTCTCAATGTCAAATCATAACTTTATCCATTGTCTACATTGTAAAATTTATATTTACATCCCAATTATCTTACCTTTCTCTTTGTAATTCAAACTAGAAAAACAAAGAAACTACAAAAAACCCTGGATACAAATTTTGATATCCTATTTGACAATGCAATATCTTATAATATATTATATATATAATATATAATATCTATAATAAGGAAGTTTATTATGTCTAGTTAAATTCTCTCAAGCTGAGTATTTTCTGGATGTTTAGGGTTGGAATAATTTATTTTATTAATTTAGATAATTCCTTGCGTATGTAATTAAATAGATGTAAAATATTCATGCATAAATAAAAACAAATAAGTGATCTGTGATATGATGAGATACACACAATAAATAATAAGTAATACCAGATCCAATAACAAAGTGATAAGGATGTAATATGTTGTTTGAGTCATCTGAACATAAACACATACAAGAAGTCTAAAATTGCATTCCCATGACTTTGATTTCAACATGTAGTGAGAACTTCAGGTTTAGATGTTCAGGAGAAAGACATTATGGTATAGCAAAAAGAACATGGGATTTAATCTTGGTAAAATTCTTTTCTGTGTTAATTCAAGGACTTAATCCCTGATGTTTCCCATGTGTAAAACAGGAATGATACCTCTTTTAAATGCTTGAATAAAAAATGAAGTTATGTGTCTGGTTAGTACTTTATAGATAATACAGCACTACAAGGAACTACGATTAAGAATTTCGAATCCTTTTATTTATATTTTTCCAAAACAATCTTCATTATTTTATAACACTTCTTAAAACTCTGCTCCTTAGGTTATTTATGTATATTATCCATATGAAGACATACATAGTTAAGATGATAATTAGAGGACAGCCTTCGTGTAACTCCCCTTAGGGTCAGATAAGTAAATTTATTCAATTACTTACCTGATATCTAAACTTAACCAAGACAGAATCTGAAAATTGTAACCACTTTAATATGAGAAATAAGCACATAGAAGAGTTATTACTTTAGCTCCTTAAAAAATTAATGAAAATCCATAATTTCTTTTAAATTGGCTGCATCATTCCCCGTAAAGTGTTCTCATCTTGAAATTATAGCTCTTTTTAACTTACGTATTTAGGAGTTGGCAATTTGGCAATTAGTAAAAAAACTAGTAAAAAATACTAGTAAAAAAAGCATTATGTTTTTTAAAGATTTTATTTGTTTATTTGAGAGAGAGAGCACAGGGATGGGGGCAGTAGGAAGGGACAGAGGGAGAACCAGGCTCCCCACTGAGCAGGGATCCAGATGCGGGGCTCTGGGGGCTCCACCCCAGGACCCTGAGATCATGACTGAACCACAAGATGCCCCCTCAAAAGCATTATTAAACGCAGTTTGTGGGCACATCTTCATTCTCCACTTGTCTACAATTAGGTTGTACAATTTAGAGCATTGCTCTTAATCCACGTTATGTCACTTAATATGTAAAATTAAATTATACCTGTTCTGTCTTGCTTTATAAATGTGATGTACTTTTAGGAGTAAATTTTTGTGAAAATGCTCTGAAAACAGTAGAGTTATTATTTCAAAATCTAATAGAAATATATTTGTCAAATTCTCTCACACCTTGCTCCGACTACCTTTTTTCTAACCTAATGCACTTCTTTTAACTTGAGTACCAGTCTCTGAGATTATTTCAGACCAGGATTTGAATCTGGCTCTGACAGTTACTATCTGAGTGACTTTGGATAAATAGTTTGATGTTTTAAAGTAAATTTCTTCACAAGTGTAATATAGATATTAATACTCTGCTTCATAGGGTTGGTGCTATGAACAGTAAATTAGATAACATGAGTAAAGCATCAGATTGCCTGGTAGATAGTAAATAGTCATCAATATTTTAAATCAATATCCTCATCAGCATCATAATGTCATTATTCTTTTCGCTTAAAGATACTTAAAATAGCTACTTCCTAAAAGTTTCCATTGGTCACGCACACATTATACTTTTTTAAGTCATCATTTTATGTGGCATTTTATTATAATAACATCTTCTATTATCTCCTGAACTTTATGAAATGATTGCAATTAAAATAACTCAAAGATTGTGCAGACCAGTAGCTATCTATAGACAAATAAAACATAACCATATGTGTGTATGTGTATATATATGTATATATAAAATTTGTTCTCTCAAACAATACTGAACTCAAGTATAATAGCTCTTCACTCTTTTAATAGGTTCATAGATGGCTTTTGGCAGTTCTATCAAACATAGCTTCAGGGACCTTTCAGTTTCAAAAGAACACTCATTTCTCTAAGAAATTGTACTGTAAGAACAGAGGAAGTCTTTATTTATAAAAATCTAAACGTCTGACATTTGTATAACATCTAAGTATCTAGATATATGTAACAAATACACTTAAGTTATAATTTGTCTTTTAATGTCCACATTGGTTAATAACTTAGTAAAACAAACTTCATTGCATTTTGGGGTTTTTTTTTAGCATAAATTAAGGAAATACTGAGTATGTTTCCTAATTGTAAATGTTCTTCAAAGAATTTATAAAAGAAGAAAATACTTTCTGTTTTTCATGCATACAAATATTTCTAGCCTACTGACAATTATTTTTTACTCCAAAAGTCCTACATAAATTGAACCAATTAGAATTTCTGGGTGTCAATCATAAGGTTTCTTAATCCTCAGGGAAACTTTTGTTGAAGTATACCAGCAATTTACTGGACCATATCAGAAAAATGAAACAACCACCAACAGATATCACAGACAAATAAAAAATTACAGTGACCATATTCTTATTTTGTATAAATGTACAACTCTTGAATGCATATTTATTATGTAGACTTTGGGTTGGTAACTAGCAGTTGATTATTTATGGACTAACAAAAGCATATACATTTTTGCTAAGGTCTGTTAATTAATTCTCTGATATTTATTTGCAGTTTTTAAATTCATACGACAGAAAGCTAGTTATTTTAAACTCACATAAACTTTTCTTCTCATACATATGCCTCTATTTCATTTATATAATTAATTAGTTGAACACATAATTCAAATATTACTAGTCATTCTAAAATCTTTAAATAGAATTTATATTGAATAAAAACTTCCTTCAATTTGTGCACTATAAACATTAATTTGAAATAACCACAGTAACTGTCCTTTTAAAAAGAACCTTAATTTTATTTTATTTTTATTCACTTAAAATCCAATCATATATACTCAATTACTTTTTATCAACCTTTTCATTCTATAGCTGCATTTTTAAAAAAGTAAGTCCCCTCAAATCATTTTACTTAATTCTGAAATTAATGTTTACTGTAATATTCACCTAGCAAATGTTCAATGTTCAATTACACCCAAGTGGTGGATGAATGACTTTCCCTATAAACTTTAATAAAAACAATACATTTTCTAGAAATAATTTCTTAACAAATTCTGCCCTTACTCTTTTTTTTTTTTTCGGTTGGCTCAGTATCTTTTTTTTCTCACATAATTTTACACTGATGTCTTCATTAAGAAAGCATCAGCTTGTTCAAAATAGTACATTATTCAAAGAAATAGAATTTCTCACCAAATTGAATGATTTATTTTTCTTTAACAAAAATACTAAGGCCTTTGCCTCCTTCTTACATAATTATTTTCTAGACTTACCTTTTATTAACCACATTTTACTGTTTGTTAATATTGGGTTAAAATGAGAAATATTTATCAGGTCAATAATATTCATTGAGCAAATTTATAGTTAAAGTAAAACATACACTGTCATAGAAATGCTCTGCTTTAGTCTGTACCTTATACATATTGAAATTAGTGAAACTTTGAGATGATTTTTGTTGTTGTTGTTTTCAGGAAACCAAGATTATTAAAATAGGAAAAGGAAAATTATCTATTTGAGGCATCAACTTAACAATTGACTCTAATAATAAGGAATCTGGAACAATATAGTTTATATTATTGCTTCTACTGCTGTCTTTAGAAATAGCAGAAAATAAAATTACAGAGTGTGTCAAATGAATAGCTTCAGTTTATGTAAAAATAAATTTTACCATTGCAAAAACTACTTTCTCATTCTTTATTTTTACAAATTAGTTAAAAACAAAAGGAAGAAATTATATTTCTCATAATAAATAATTCTCAGTTGGGTTCCTATTATGTATTTGGGCAGAAGTTTATACTTAAGTTCACAGAAGTCACTCTGT
This sequence comes from Martes martes, assembly GCF_963455335.1. Classification (NCBI taxonomy): domain Eukaryota; kingdom Metazoa; phylum Chordata; class Mammalia; order Carnivora; family Mustelidae; genus Martes; species Martes martes. The sequence goes on along the minus strand of NC_137898.1, from coordinate 82,488,207 downwards.
TCCACCAAAATGATATGTAACTGAGTATTCATGCTATTAATGTGTGTGTATATATGCAAGAATATGCCTATTTTTTTTTTTTACTTCTCTTGAATATCTTATCCATCCTCCCCACTTTTTTTAAAGATCTTATTTGAGTGAGAGAGATAGTGAGAGAGCACAAGCAGGAAGGAGAGGGAGAAGCAGGCTTCCCAGGAGCAGGAAACCTGATGCAGCGCTCGATCCCATAACCCTGGGATCCTGACCTGAGCCAAAGGTATATACTTAACTGACTGAGGCACCCGGTGCCCCCCTCTTTGTTTAAAGATTTTATTTGTTTATTTACCTTATCCATTCCTTTCTAACAAATCTCTGTGGTGTAAATTCCTCCATTAAGTCATCTTCAACTAACCCAGTACACCAAAATCCTTTCCCTGTATGATCTCATGCAGCATTATTTGAATATTAGTATTAGTCATTATTCTTGAAACTAAGAATGTGCATCATGTTTTATTATAATATGTTAACAAATGAAGGAAAATTTAAGAAAAATCATAGATATTGTTTTGAACTTATGATATAATTACTCCGTAAAAATAATTTCACAATATTGATATAAATGAATGTATATGGTCTATGGATGTTATTGCAAAACTATCAATTATATTTATAATAAAAATTATAAGAAAATCAGGAATATATCTATTAGAGACTGTGTAATCAAAATAAATGGAGAGAAAAGTTATATTCAAAGATAAGAAGTTTCAATTATCTGAAAGTGACAATCTCAAATTGACCCATAGATTTTAAAAAATTAAATTAAAAAAAGTTAACAAGAGGAATTTGACAATGTAATACTGAAATGAATATGGAGGTACAAGGGACCAAAAAGAGTCATTAAGTCTATAAGGTATTGACGTAGAGATGGATAAATAAACTCGTGCAATATGGAAGGGAATTCATAAACAGAACTCTAGTAAAATGTGAATTCAAAACAAGAAAATTTTAAAGAGAATTTTTATCTTATCAGGATAAAAAAGTATTAATCAGCAAGATGCAAAATGTAGAAATCACAAAGTAAAATATTAATTTTCTATGTTATAATTTAGATAAATTATTTCCAGTATATATATCTCTCTAAACCTTCCAGTTAGTGGCACCCCAGAGACAATAAGGGATTTGTCCTAAATAATACCATTAAGTATTCAGTATCTGAGCTATGATTAGAGCTCAAGCTAACTGACATTCTTACAAACTCAAGCTAACTGACTTTAACACACTATCTTCCATACCTGTTTTAATTGAAAGACAAATACAAGTTCTTGAGCAATAGCAACAATCTTACACAAATACATCAGAATTCAAACAAACAAATAAATTTGAACTTTAAAAAAAGCAAAAAATCTTATACTTCCTTAGATTTATTTTTTTTTTTTTTTTAAAGATAGGTGTTGGAGAGGATGTGGAGAAAGGGGAACCCTCTTACACTGTTGGTGGGAATGCAAACTGGTGCAGCCACTTTGGAGAACAGTGTGGAGATTCCTCAGGAAATTAAAAATAGAGCTTCCCTATGACCCTGCAATTGCACTGCTGGGTATTTACCCCAAAGATACAGATGTAGTGAAAAGAAGGGCCATCTGTACCCCAATGTTTATAGCAGCAATGGCCACGGTCGCCAAACTGTGGAAAGAACCAAGATGCCCTTCAACGGATGAATGGATAAGGAAGATGTGGTCCATATACACTATGGAGTATTATGCCTCCATCAGAAAGGACGAATACCCAACCTTTGTAGCAACATGGACAGGACTGGAAGAGATTATGCTGAGTGAAATAAGTCAAACAGAGAAAGTCAAGTATCATATGGTTTCACTTATTGGTGGAGCATAACAAATAATACAGAGGACAAGGGTAGATGGAGAGGAGAAGGGAGTTGAGGGAAATTGGAAGGGGAGGTGAACCATGAGAGACTATGGACTCTGAAAAACAACCTGAGGGTTTTGAAGGGGCGGGGTGCGAGGGTGGGGGAACCAGGTGGTGGGTATTAGGGAGGGCACAGATTGCATGGAGCACTGGGTGTGGTGAAAAAACTATGAATACTGTTACGCTGAAAATAAATAAAAAATTGGAAGAAAAAAAAAAATAAAGATAGGCTGAAGTAGGCAGAAAGGCAGGCAGATAGAGAGGGAGAAGCAGGCTCCCTGCTGAGCAGAGAGCCCGATGTGGGGCTCGATCCCAGGACCCTGGGATCACCACCTGAGCCGAAGGCAGAGGCTTAACCCACTGAGCCACCCAGGCGCCCCTTCCTTAGATTTTTAATAGAGTTACATCTGGTTTTTGTGGAATGAACATTTTATCAAACTTACATCAAGTGACTTTCCCCAATGCTACTTTAAATTTATTAACCAATTAAGAATTTATTACTCAGAAGTATTTTTATTATTTAATATCCTTTATGTATTTCCTAGCAGTGTGTTGAGTATTGGACATTAATCAATGTCGAGTGAATTTATAATGTCAAGTAGTGACTACACAATACGAATGATAAAGGAAGGATCTTGTTCCAAAGTAATCTTTGCTAAGTGCAAAAGTCCGCATTGTAGCCACTATAGAAACAAGCTAATGAATCACTGCCACACAGGATACATCACTACTTAGATCTTCATCACCTAATCACTATTATTTTATGTCAAGATGATGCCAATATGTCTATTCAGTTGGGTATCACAAAAATGCTTGTGATGCAGTCACTGAATACCAGCTAACAATTCCAGTGAGGTCTGCCTCCAAATTCTCCAACAGTAGAGAATAGAAATCAATGTTTTGCTCTATCATATGATGAACTAAAAAATAGCTCTTCTCAAGATGCCATGTCTTTTATTATCTAACTAAATTAAGTGATAGTGAGTAAAAAAAGGTCCATATCTGTCACTTAGTATTTAGGGAGATATAATTGATACTGAATATGTTTACAATGTTCTCTTACCAATACCTGAAGTAATTGTTATCTCTAAAAATTTGAAAAGAAAGGAGTGTACCATAGTAGATAAGAGTATGAATTCTCCTATCTGTGTTTAAATCCTAGGTTCCCACATGTTAGGTGTAAGGTATTGGGCAAGTTTTGGCTTCAGTTGCCTCATCTGTAAAAAAGAGAATTATGAAAATCTCTACATCAGAGAATATTGTGAATTTTGAATAGCACATTCTTTTTGAAGGATGTATAGTTTCTGCTCAATAAGTTGCTGTAATAATTATGTGTATTAAACCTGTGAGCACTCTTTCTGGTTATTAAATTTTACCTTTTTTGCCAAAATATATTTATTTATTTCTGATCAGAGCTATTGAATATGTACATGTCAGATACAGTACTAAACACTTGGTTTCTCAGCAAGGTCTTTCCACATCAGTTTTTAGGTCAGTGAAATGTAGTAGGACATAATAAGACGGTATCCTCTTATTTGAAGGGAAGGAAGGATAAGAATTAGCATAAATTGTGTATTTATGCTTATGATATATCAGACTTCAGAGTAGATTGTGTTATTTACTTTTCCGTTCCAAAAAATAATTTTACAAATGAAGAAATGAAGTCAGAAAACTGAATCAAATTAAATCTGTAAATATAAGAATGGTGTCAAAATGCACACCTCAGTTTTCTAATCTCTTGCTTTTTTTATGTTACACGTGTGTCTTTCCCCTACTTCTTTTTTTTTTAAGATTTTATTTATTTATTTGACAGATCACAAGTAGGCAGAGAGACAGGCAGAGAGAGAGGGAGAAGCAGGCTCCCTGTTGAGCAGAGAGCCTGATGAACCCTGGGATCATGACCTGAGCTGAAGGCAGAGGCTTTAACCCACAGAGCCACCCAGGTGTCCCTCCCCTACTTCTAACACCTACCTGATAATAAATGTTAATAACTCCACAAAATTATCCAAATAAGTTTTGAAATCTTCTCTGTGTTATAGAAGATGGCCATGAACATAAGCATACACACACACACACACACACACACACACGTATAGTATGTATAGTATAGTCAAGTGTGTATACACACATACATGCATATATGTATATATACACATATATGTATATGTATATACATATGTGTATGTATATACATACATATATGCATGTGTGTGTGTGTGTGTGTGTGTGTATACACACTTGACTATACTATTAAGGTCTTTTATCTTCATTTTCTGACTTTTCGCTTTCCTGTAAAGATACAGACTTCTATCAAGATTAATCCTCAATGAAGTTACCATTAAAATTCTAGCCAAAAATTAAAGTGCAAATCAATAGAATATTTGTTAATATTATGTTGTTCATAGCTTGGCTTTAATTCTGAATTGTTCCTTTATAAATATTTTTGTGTCATATATAGAGAGAGACTAGTCTATGATTAGCTATTATATTTGCTTTCATCAAATATTGCTTCTGTTGCTGGGATACTTAACTTCATATTCTGAATATTGTTTAATCTCAAAGAAGAACCAGCCAATTTATAAAATATCAGATTGGAGTGGAATGTCTTTGCTAACATTTCTACACTTAGCCTCATTTCATAAAGATATATCTTTTTCTTTTTATTTAAATTCCAGTTAGTTAACATACAGTGTAATATTGGCTTCAGGTATACAATTTAGTGATTAAACACATACATACAACACCTGGTGCTCATCATAAAGATATATATTTTTTTAAATACAGTGATTTCATATTTGAGTTTACTGTTTGGCAGCTGCTGGAATATGCTACCATAATCACCCTGCACATAACCTTTAGAAGCATTTATAGGACAATCATTGCTTCAATTTTGATATTATGGCAGCATCCCAGGAACCTGTGACTGGTATTACTTGCACTGCAATTTTGTTTAACGATGGCTCCTGCCCCATGACAATATGAAAAGTGCCCTTCCACCGTTAATTTGTAAACCTCTGGTATTGAGGCCAACTTGATCACAGTTATTATGCCAATTCTCCAAGGACCTGCTGGCTTACAGCCACTGCCTCACTGTCATTGTCAGTTATTATGTAATTAAATGAAATAATGTGTGGGTAGTAATCTCAGATCACTTTAACATTTATAATAATGATGAACAACTCTTGTTCTTATAGCGTTTTCTGCTTTGGCTAACGGTACAAAATATGTTCCTGAGATAACAACCACCTTCCCAGTTAAATTTGTGATGTGAAGATATGGTCCTAAATCTCATATATCTTAATAGGTGGAATCAAATAAATTAATACTAAATCAATTGTTGGAACTTCATGCACAAATATTTTGGGCTTGACTAATCAGTTTTATAAGTATAAGGTAACATAAGCTCCCATCAACTGGTTTAATGTCACTCAAGGTGATATCCAGGGAGTATACAGTTCCATTCAGATCCCTTTAGATCAGTAGATTTTAACTAGAGTGATTTTGCCCTCCATAGGACACAGAACAATGTCTGAGACATTCGTAAATGTCAGAACTTGGGAAGTTTGCTGCAGTCATCTGGTGAGAACATGTTAGGGATGCTGATAAACACCCTTCAATGCAACAGACAGTCACCTACACACACTCTAAAATAGAATTACCCGGCCCAAAATGTGAATAGTGCTAAAGGTGATAATCTTGTCTTTGGATGACAGAAACTTGAACTTCAACTAATGGCCTTCAGTGGGATATATAGTCAGGGTTATTGTAAAGCTGTTTTCTAGCTTCTACTGTCCATATCACATATACGTGTTTATGGAATGAAAATTATAGAAGTGTAGAGAGGGACATAGTATATAATATAGGTTTATATCTCACAAAACAAGTGTTAACTACTTTTCTAGTAGAGTTATTTGCTGTTTGACACACTTAAAGATAGACCAATAATAAAATCATTTTTAATAATTTTATATACTTTTAATGTAAACATATGTGTGAAGAAATAAGAACTTGCTTGTAAGCAGTTTGAAAGTCATGTTAGTTTTTGCATATGCCTCTCTATTGAAATTATACATAACACTATTTTTATTAATAATTTTTACATTTTTATTATTAAAAATATTTTAATGAAAGTTATCCAGGAGTCTGATTTCAGATTCATAAGTAATCACTTATATAATATAGCTGAATGTGACATAAGTGCCTAACACTGTTCTTTCATTACTCTAAAAGCCTGTGTTAAGTACAAAGGAATCCACCTCACTTGAAGGGATAGAAAAGAAGCATTTTAGTGGAATTCCTTTAAGTTGCTGGGTTGTCAGAGGCTGTGGCTCTCAGGTTTTCATGTGCTTAAGAATAACTCATTGGTACTTTCTTCACATACTTGGGCCTGAGCACCAAAGAGTATGATTTAGTAGGTATGGAGTGTACATTTTAAAACCAACTGTTTGGTGATTTCATTCAGAGGATTTCAGACCATAGTTTCAGAAATACTATCTTAAATCTGCAGTCACTGACTACAACTCCAAAGCTATGAAGAATTCAATTTGGGAAAGGGAGAATGGGAAAGCCTAGACAAAAAGGTAAAAAAAGCTTAAAGGCTGTACATGATGAATAATTATTAATTTATAGCAATAATTCAGATTCAACAAGTATTTACTGTAAGCCAATTACCTACTATGAATAGTCTCAGCACTAAGAACATTGCTATAAATAAAAAAGAAAAAAATAATCTTCCCTTTTGGAGTTTATATTCCAGCGGGAGGAGCCAACAAATTACAAACATAAGGCAGAAACAATTAATAGTTTTCTTTAGATGCATAATTTAAAATGATTTATTATTTCCCTTGAAATATGTTCCTCTCTATACTCCTCTCCATAGACCCATAATTCTATGAAATTTTAAAAACACTAATTGACACCAAATTAATGGGTCAGTGTTTTAGTTCAAAACAATATATCTCACTCTCTAAATCATGTTGTTGCCATTTTTTACACAGTATCTAGAAGTAAAAATCTTGGCAAATAGTGCTGTCATGTTTTGTTATCCATTGTGAAGAAATACTGCATACATTTTATTTTGGGTGAGTTTGTATCTCAGTGTTAAAACTGCATACATTGCCATAACTTCATTTTTTGTGCTGTTTAATAAGGTGTTGCAACCTTATAATTAATATTATTTTTATAAGTTTTCTGATTTGAATGACAAAAAAATATAATGTGCGTATGCTTGTTTTGTTGCTATTCTTACTGTTGTTCCTCAACTATCTAGGACACTACATTTGGAGGATTTGAAAAGTATCCCAATAAATAAGGAAATATTAAAAAGTGTTTGAAAAACTCTAGAATGTAAAGTTTAAATCTATTTACTGCAGACTTTATTGGAGCTTTTATTATGTGATTATGAATTGTGATCCTTCAAGAACATGACAAAATAAACACTTTTACCAACATTTTCAATAATCATTTCTTTTTATAGAGTTTATAAAAGGACCATATGCTCTGAAAGAATAATTGAGAACAGAGGGAAATATAGAAAAATGTTTTTAAAAACCTGACAAGTCAAATTAAAACAAATCTATCATCTGTCTATCCACACATGTATAGTTTTATGACTATGTGGCCTACATTTAACTGGATGTGAAATGTTCATCAGAACAATACCCTTTCTACCTTGAGTTTAGATTTTCTGATTTTAGTGCTTGTATCTCAGCCTAAGAAGAAGTAATTTTCAGATTAGTTCCCAATCATTAAGTGACTTTCTTCTCCCAAAAGAGCAGGACATAGTTCTTACCATCAAAGCATCAGAAAGATTGCATCAAAGGAAAATAACATTGTCAAAGCAGTCAGAATACAGAATGCCAAATCTTTTATTGGCAAATCTTTGAACATCAGCTGAGATTTTGCAGGATATATTGGAGGGAACACACATCCAAGGAAATGAGTCACTAAAGGTGCACATATTCTGTAAGCATACACATTAGTAAAGATGGAAAGCAATCTTAAAATAAAAACAAAAGATCAAAACAAATAAAACATTCCACTACTGTTAGATTTTGATTTAAAAAAATGGTATGTCATATAAAAACATCCATTACATCTGGAATTGTGTGTGTTTACACACAGACTTGTAGGAAATATTGAGTAATTACTAATTTGAGATTATTTTAACATTAATTTCACATTATTTTTATACTGTATAATATGTGTATTTTATTATATACAATATTATACTATATACTACACATTATAAATATTCTACACAATATACTCTTTTTCAGTAGTAACAGATATTAAAATTCTTATACTAACATAGTCTGGGTGTTAAGGATAGAAGTTATTATGAAAGAAATCTAAACCCAAACAGAACTTAGTCACACAAGGCAAGGATTTTTGTTTGTTTTTATTGCCCTAGTGAGGCAGAACGTAGGACCAATAAGTTTAATTTTAATGATTATTTAATTAATTTTAATGATTATTATTCTTAATCATATGTATTTTATGCTTAAGTTAAATATAATAAATTTTATACAATTCTCATTTAATGGGTTCATGTCTATCAGCAAAGCATCTTGTCTTCAATAAGTTTCAATCCCTCATTTACTTAACAAATATTGTGTTTATTGTACTCCTACTATGTTACAATTCAAAGTGCTTCTCTAGTATCATCACACATTTCTTGCATTTCTTTGACATTATCTAGTTCTTGCAGTTGGAGTATCAATGTCCACAGTTAGCAAAGCAAGGTTAGCTTTTAGAACACTGTCTCAATGAGTCTATTCTGTTTAAAAATGTAACAGTTGGCATACGTGAAATGTCAGTCAATTTACTTGTGGCTCAGTAACTCCAGACCCTGTTGAGAGTTTATTTTACAGCTTTAAAAGATAATAAAATTTATTTTTTGTTATCTCATTCTCAGTTACTTAGAAATAGTATGTGTGTGTGATGTCACACATGCATACATATAGGTAAATAATCATTACAAAAATAATTAATAAAAAGAAGAGTAAATAAAAAATCAAGTATTCTAGTAGCATATTTGTGTTGGATCAGAAAAACTAACATTAAAAATAAAACAATGTTTATGTTAAAGACTTTTAAATATTAAGAAAATGCTAGGTGTTTATGCTATAATGACTGTCCAAATGTCTCTTTCTTAATGGGAAATTCATTGTACTAGGTCACTAACTTATAGTCCCATTAGGTTGGGTAAATGATAGAAAAGCATCTATTTCTGTATAGGCTTGGAATGCTGCCAAAATGTGAGCAATATGCAGAACAAAGTTCCAAGGAAAGTGATCATAAGCCAGAGAAAGAAGAAAAAGTTGGCATACAAGGAAAAAAAAATAATTCAAAAATGCAATAGAAATCGAAAGCATGGAGATGTGGAGGCATCTATTTTAAGTAGTGGCATAAAATGAATTAGAATCTAGCTCTGTGAAATCATAATCGTATCTCTGTTAAGTATCTTCTCTTAATAATGATGCATAGATAAAAATACTTTCTGCTTTTTTTATGTCCAGACAGAAGAGAAAGGAAAAAAAAAAGTTACATACTTAGAAAAGAACTGGAGTGACATAGAGATTCTCCAAATTCAGCTGCATCAGAATCACCTAGTAAAATTGTTAAACAACATGCTTCTGGGCTCTACCCCCAGACTCTGTGATTCAATCAGTCTAAAGAAGTGTCACACATTTCAGATTTTTAATTTTTTCTTAAAAATCTCATTTTAATTTTTATTTTAATTTCCAACTAGTCCCTAAATTATGCTGACACCTCTAGGTACTTAGAGGATCACTAATAAAATGCATGGACATATCATTAGAAATTTATAAGGATGCTAATGAAAACTATTTGAAGAAAAATGATTTATTTTTCTATTTTATGACTTCTATTGGATGCTGTAAAAAGTCAGAGGAATGTCTTTAAGGGAGAAACAAGAAATTACAAGATGCCTCATTAAATGTATTTTTCCAGAATGGTTTGAATTAACATTTTTTTTTTCAGGAATCTGTAAGATAGAGTTGGGCATTAATTTAGTTGACCACAGGAATTAAAAAAAAAATATATATATATATATATATAAAATATATGTATATGTATACACACACACACACACACACACACATATTTGAGCCCACACACATGAAACTCGTTATTCATGTTGTCATTAATAACATGTTACAACAATTACAAAAAAATGTTATAAAATGTCTTGGTCAGAGTTTAGAATTGAAATCCAAAAGAATGGAGGAAACTCCTACATAGGTTTATGGATCTGAAAGTTTGCAAGAAGCCATAGTTTTTCCATGATGAACTGGTAAAGGAAGAGTAAGAGGAAGGACTGGAGGGGGTGAAGAAAGAGACTTGCTTCATCATTTACTATGCAGGCAGTGAGGTCTGAGATAGCCCTGAAAGATTCCAATATGTTGTGGGATGTAGGTAAATCTTTTCTCATATGTTCAAGAGTAGCTTGGAAGTGGTACAAAGAACTCTATCTTTTGGACAGAGCAAGGAGAATACAGACAGCAGGATCCTCCAAGATCAGAAAATGCCTACTCCCCTATTCCTTCTTATTGCCCGTTCTCCTTTGCAAATGGTTAATGAATTTTTCTCATTTTTTTCCCTTGATTTTGTCCCTAAAACCTTGGTTTCAAAATACTATGAAATTTAAAGACAACCCTAGGCAAAAACTGTGAGGGAAATCTCTCCCAAGTTTTGAATAAGAAGTTTTCACCATGTAAAAGAATGGGCATTGAATCAGTAATACAAATGGTAATTACATTATATGTCAAATTTATTTTGTGACCTAAGATTCATACTTACCACAGTAATTTTTGTGTACATCTGGAAAAAGAGCTATTTAAACATTATTCTGTACAGGAATAAAATGTTGCCTATAGTACATGAATTAAAATATTAAAATAGGACTTTTCAGTCTTTTACATAGTATTTTTTTCTAAAGTCTCTAATGTGACTCTTTGTGGTTTTTAACCCCATCCAGATTGTAATAACTTTGATGAATCTTTACATGAGGTCTATAAAAAGAGATGAGTGTTTATTAGATGTGAACAAGTATCTCACTATAGAGATGAAAAGCCACATCTGGTTTACAGAATCACTCTCCTATAGTGATTTTCCATTCCTCAACAATTTTAAAAGAAATCCATATGGGAAAATGGAGATTACTTTATGTGTGGGAGACATTATGACTACATCAGAAATGTTCCATTAACTTGAATTAGGTACTAAAACTTATAATGCCATTGATCAATAATAGAATCATATTTTCACAAACAAATTATTACTCAAAATGAAGACAATAAAACTAGATAATTTAAAACTTTTCAGTTGATAATTAAACTTGTCTAAATCCCATTGAAATCAACAAAAGCAAGCTAACACCAAGACATATTATAATTAAATGTGCAAAATATAGTGAAAACAAACAAACAACAACAAACAAACAAACAAAACAAATAGAAAACCTTAAAAGAAGCAAAACAAAAGGAGTCCTTCATTTATAAGGGAAAACCCATAGACTAGCTGGAGATTTCTCAACAGAAACTTCCAAGTCAGAAGACAGTGACATGGTATATTCAAATTGCTGAATGGGAAAAATCTGTAGCCAAAAATACTCTATCTGGCAAGGTTATCATTCAAAATAGAAGAAGACATAAAGAATTTCCCAGAAAACCAAAACTAAAGGAGTTGGTGATCACTGAACCACCCTCGCAAGAAGTATTAAAGGGAAGTCTCTGAGAGCCTGGGTGGCCCAGTGGTTTAAATATCTGCCTTTGTCACAGATCATGATTTCAGGGTCCTGGGATCAAGCTCTGCATCAGGTTCTCTGTTCAGTGGTGAGACTGCTTCTCCCTCCCCCTCTGCCCTTCCCCCCTGCTCATCTTTTCTCTCATCTCTGTCAAATAAATAACTAAAATCTTTAAAAATAAAGGGTATTCTTTGAGTGAAAAGGAAAGACTGAAAGTGACAAAGACAAAAAAGGATCAGAGAAAATCTCCAGATACAATGACAAAACAAGTAATTAGATGGCACTAAGTACATATCTATCAGTGATTATTCTGAATGTAAATGGACTAAATACTCAAATCAAAAGACACAGAGTGTCAGAATAGATAAGAAAACAAGACCTATCGATATGCTGCTAACAAGACTCATTTTAGACCTAAAGACAGCTGCAGATGGAGAAATGTTTACTATGCAAATGGATGTCAAAAGAAAGCTGGGGTAGCAATACTTATATTGGACAAAATAGACTTTAAAATAAAGACTGTAATAAGAGAAAAATAAGACCACAATATCATAATAAAGGGGACCATCCAACAAGAAGATTTAACAAGTGTTAATATTTATGCCTCCAACATGAGAGCACCCAAATATATAAAATAATAACAAAAACATATGACTGATAATAATACAATAATAGTCAGTGATTTTTAACATCTCACTTACATCAATGGACAGATATCCATAAAATCATTAAGAAAAAAATGGCTTTAAATAACAGACAGGATCAGGTGGACTTAACAGATAATATTCAGAACATACCATCCTAAAATAGCAGAATAACCATTCTTTTCAAATCCACATTGGACAGACAAATTAGATCATATGTTAGGTTACAAAACAGGCCTCAACAAATACAAAAATATTGATATCATAACATACATGTTTTCTGATCATAATGCTATGAAGTTAGAAATCAACAACAAGAAAACATTTCAAAGACCACAAATACATAAAAGTTAAACAACATGCTACTAAACAATGAGTTGATCAACCAGGAAATAAAAGAAGAAACAAAAAAATACATGGAAACAAATGAAAATGAAAACACAGTGGTCCAAAACTTTTGGGATACAGCAAAAGTGGTCATTAGAGGGAAGTACATAGCAATGTAAGTTCAAGAAGCAAGAAAAATCTCAAAAAAATAACCTAAACTTACACCTAAATGAGATAGAAAAAGAACAACAAACGAAGCCTAAAACCAGCAGAAGGAATAAAATAATTAAGACTAGAACAGAGATAAATGATATACAAACCAAAGAAACTGTAAAATACACCAAAGAAACCAGGAGCTAATTCTTTGGAAAAGTTAATAAGATTGATAAACCTCTATCAGACTTATCAAAAAGAAAAGAGAAAGGACTAAAACAAATAGAATCACAAATGAGAAAGAAGAAATAACCAACACCACAAAAATACAAAAAAAAATTATAAGAGAATATTAGGAAAAAATTATGCCAACAAGTTGGATAATGTGGAGACATGTATAATTTCCTAGAAACATATAAACTGCCAAAAGTGGAAAAGGAAGACATAGAAAACTTGACATACTGATAACCTACAAATTGAATAAGTTATCAAACGACTCTCAAGAAACAAAAACGCTGGGTTAGATGGCTTCATAGGCAAATTCTACCAAAATTTCAAAGAAGAATTATTACCTATTATTACCTATTATTCTCAAACTATTCCAAAAAGTGATAATAAATAAAAAATAAAAGAAAAAAATAAAAGAAAAAGAAAAAAAAAAGAAAAGGAAAGTTTTTAAATTCATTCTAAGAGGCCAGCACTACCCAGATACCAAACCAGACAAAGGCATGACCAAAAAAAAAAAAAAAAGGAAGGAAGGAAGGGAGAGAGAGGGAGAAAGAGAAGGAGAGGGGAAAAGAAAGAAAGAAAGAATGAATAAATGAATGAACAAACTACCGGACAAAATGTTTTGATGAACATGGATACAAAAATCTTTAATAAAATACCAGCAAACGGGGTCAATGATAAATTTAAAAAATCATTCATCATGATTAAGTGGGATTTGTTCCTTCATTGACAGGGTGCTTCAACACTCACAATAAATCAGTGTGATACACCACATTAATAAAAGAAAGGATAAGAACCATATGATCCTTTCAATAGATGCAGAAAAAACATTTGACAAAGTATAACATCCTTTCATGATAAAACAAAAAACAAAAAAAACACTTAACAAAGTAGGTTTAGAGGGAATATACCTCAGCCTAGCAAAAGCCATATACAAAAAAAACCACAGCTAATATCACCCTTAATGGGGAAAAACTGAGAACTTTTCCTCTACAGTCAGGAGAAGACAGGGATCTCCACTATCCCCACTGTTATTTAACCTAGCATTGGAAGTCATAGACAGGGCAATCAGTCAACAAAAAGAAATAAAAGGCCTCCAACTAGGCAAGGAAGAAGTCAAACTTTCATTACTTGCAGATGACTTGATATTCTATATACTAAACTCAAAGACTCAACCAAAAAATTGCTAGAACTGACAAGTTTAGTAAAGTTCTCAGATACAAATTTCTATACACCAATAATGGAGCAGCATAAAGAGAAATTAAAGAAACTTTCCCATTTACAATTGCACCCAAAACAATAAGATATGTAGGAATAAATCTAACCAAAGTTTTGAAGGACTTGTACTCTGAAAACTATAAAACATTGATAAAAGACATTAAAAATGACGCAAAGAAATATAAAAGGATTCCATGCTCAAGGATTGGAAGAGCAAAAATTGTTAAAATAAATCCCAAAGCAATCTACACTTTTAGTGTAATCCTTATAAGAATACCACCAGCAACTTCCACATAGCTAGTACAAACAATCCTAAAATTTGTATGGAACCACAAAAGAACCTGAATAGCTAAAGCAACCCTGAAAAAGAAAAATAAAACTGAAAGTATCACAATTCTGGACTTCACATTGTATTACAAAGCTGTAGTAACCAAAACAATATGGTACTGGCACAAAAATAGAGACATAGATTAATAGAACAAAATAGAAACCCCAGAAGTAAACCTGTAACTACATGGTCAATTAATCTTCAACAAAGCAGGGAATGATGCTGGGAACTGGATGACAACATGCAAAGAATGAAACTGGATCACATTCTTACCTCATTACACAAAAATAAATTCAAAATGGATTAGAGACCTAAATTGAGACAGGAATCCATAAAAATCCCAGAAGAGAATGCAGGCAGTACCCTCTTTGACATCAGCTGTAGTGACCTATTAGATAGGTCTCCTGAGACAAGAGAAATGAAGCAAAAATAAACTATTGTGATTTATCAAAGTAAAATTTCTGTGTAAAGAGGGAAACAGTCTCCAAACCTAAAAGGCAACCTTCAAAGTGGGAGAAGATATTTGCCAATGACATATCTGATAAAGGGTTAGGATCCAAAATATATAAAGAACTTATAAAATTCAAAACCCAAAAAATAAATAATCCAAATTAAAATGGGCAGAATACATGAATATATATGTTTCATATGTATGTGTGAACATACATACATCTTTCTGCAAAGACATACAGATGGCCAAGAGAAACATGGAAAGCTGTTCAACATCACTGATCATCAGGGAAATGCAAATGAAAACTACAATGAGAGACACCATCTCACACCTATCAGAATGATTAAAATAAAACACAAAAAACAACAAGTGTTGGTAACTCTGGGGGGAAAGGGGAAGTTTTTGCAGTGTCTGTGGGAATGTGAACTGATTTAGCCACACTTGAAACTTGAGGAAGTATGGAGCTTCTTCCAAAAGTTAACCTTATGATTCAGCAATTTCACTGCTAGGTATTTATCCAAAAATATAAAATAGTAATTCAAAGGGATACCTGTACCCCAATAGTTATAGCAGCATTATTTCCAATATCAATGCTATAGAAAAACCCAAACGCCCATCAACTGATGAATAGATGAAGAAGCGATATATATGTAATATTAATACATATATATATATAAATTACTCAGACATAAAAAGGAATGAAATCCTACCATTTACAATAATGTTGCTAGAGCTAGAGAGTATTAAGCTTTCTGAAATAAGTCAGTCAGAGAAAGAAAAATGCCATATGATTTCACTCATATGTGGAATTTAAGAAACAAAACAAACAAGCAATAGAAAATGAGAGGCAAACCAAGAAACTGATTCTTCAGTATAGAGAACAAATTGATGATTACCAGAGGTGGGGTAGGTGGGTGGATGGGTTAAATAGGTGGTGGGGATTAAGGAAGCATTTGTTGTGATGAGCACCTGGTGTTTTATGAAAGTGTTGAATCACTCTACTGTACACCTTAAAGTAATATTACACTTCTGTATGTTAACTAACTGGAATTATAATATAATCTTAAAATAAAGAATGAATCTGGTAGTTGTGATTGTGTAGACTCAGATTACAGTTTATATCTGGCAAATCAATTCTTCCTGATTTAAAACCAGTCAAATGTTTCCATATAAATAGAACCAAGCATCTGACTGGTCCCATTATAGGATATTAAGTTAAATAAATCCTCCGGATGAGATTGCCTTTTGCTTCCACATGCAATCAAAAGAAGTTTTTAACAACTTTTTTTTTTTCTTTTTTAACTCCGTAGGTATGATCTTACTTTGATAGATGTGTAATATTTATAATATTTTCCAAATATGCAATTCTCTATTCTCCCTACTATATATTACTACATAATTTCCATATTTTAACAAATTACAGAACATTATTTTCAACTTATAAAATAGATACTATTTTATAATTATATAACAAAGAATTGCACCCTTTTTTGTGCTTATTCTACCAGAGTTCTGTGTTCATATATTGTACCACTTTAGGAAAAATGTATCCAATGCAGACAGTCGGCCAAGAGATATGCTACATAAATTAGGTTTTCACATCCTTAGGTTTAGAATTTACAGTTTTTATTGACTTTTCTTGGCCTTTGTTCTATGGAAAGCTTATTGGTACAATTGTTAAGATATACTTATGAAAAATAGTGACTGTTTACTTAGAATGGTAAGTTTTTGCCAAAATGGTTTCAGCAATTCCGTTTTTTATATGCACATTTGGCCTTATGACTTTGCCATTCTTACATTAACTGTGAAGTTTCTCCAGTCTTTGAATCTGGACTTGGTTATGTGACTTATTTTACCCAACAGAATATTAAAAGCCAATATGGCATAAGCAAAGACTTGGGAAGTACTTGTGTATGGTGATTTGCCATTTTTGGCTACCCCTAGAACTCCGAAAGTACAATATGAATCAGCTAGTCTGTTGAATTGTCCAGGAAAAAAAGAATAAAGGCATTCTCAGCTAACTGCCTGACAACAAGCAGTCATTTGAGTGAGATTATTGTTGATCATTTAACCCTAACGAAGTTGCCAGGTAACCACAGTTCCATGAGTGACACAAAGCAGGGCCAACAGAAGAATCACATAGCTTATCCCAACCCAAATCTCTACTTATAATTGTTATACATATAATAGCCGTTTATATAACCCAGTAAATTTAGGAATGATTTGTTATATAATAATGAATAAATAAACATTGGAAAATTCAAAAATATAACATTAGAATAATTAGAATAATGGAACTGGTTTAAGAATGTACACAAACAGATCCAGGTTTGTACATGCGTTTAAACTATGATGAAGACCTAAGTCACTTAAGAAGTCAATTTTAAAAAATGTATTTATTACAATTAGCTATTTTCAAATATTTACCTTAAAATATATATTCCCCAATTGTATATTGTGAATTAAACAATTAAATTGAAACTAGGTGAAACTAGGAGAAAATATAGGTGAATACCAGATTGTGTGTTATATAAGCCATTTATAAATATAATACCAGCATCAGAAAAAAACTATGCAAAAGATTACTGGTATACTGTATATAAAAATAAGGTTTATTTTCATCAAAAACAGTAAACAACAAATACCTACAAAAATTCATAACACATTTTTAGAAAATTCTAAACTGATAATATTACCAACATAAAATGACAAAGAATTACAATCAGGCAGTTCATTCAGAAAAAACTGTCAATGAACATATGAAATATTTAATCTAATAATTAAAGCATATCAAAATGATAATGAAATATTTTAATCAATTATATTACTATAGTCTAAATGCAATGAAACTCCTTTGTGTTAGCAAGATTTTGGAATGGATATTCCAATAAAATCTTGATAAGATTATATGTCTTAAAAATCTTTCTGGAAGGCAGGGATTCTATCTATTTACAGTTTTATATAGGCACCCAACTTTTCATTGAGCAGTTCCAGTTCCAATGGTGGATTTTAAGATTAATAAGGTAAAGATGTTAATAAAAAGATATGTGTCTTAGTATGTCCATAGCACCATTATATTTAAGAGAATTAATTTGGGAAAAAATGCTAAAATCATTAAGGATCATTACAACGGAAAGCTACCATACCATTAAATGTCATATTAGCATCAAGCTATGATTGGTTATTCAAAATAATTGCCAAATATAAATATTCACAATAAATGCACATTTAAAATGAATACATTCAACAGGAATTGCTAATATGTTTGGTATTGATAGAATAAAATAGAAGGACATATACCATACTACAATAATGGTTCAGTTATACATAGTTTTAATTTGTAGTAGTAGTAATACTATTAATAACTGGCATTTCTAAAGTATGTACTATATACCCAGTCATTAAACTAAGAGTTTTATATGGATCATGTCCCTAAATAATCCTCACATAACTTCTGTAAGAAAGATACTATTATTTTATCAATAAGGAAACTAATGTTTGGAGAAGGTAAATAATTTGTCTAAAATTATAGATACACTAAGCAGTGGACCAGAATTTGGCTCCATACTCTTAACTCAGATTACTCTTCTCCTATTTGTACTTGTGTGTGCTGGTGGTGGTGAGAGAATAGCTCTAATAATACTTTGTAAGTATTATTTTAAAATAGAGCTAAAGTGTTATTTAAAGTAATTGAATGTTAGAGACCCCCACTGGGTACATTGCTTTGGTTTTCCTAAACATCTGATAAAAGTTTTGTATACATTGATACGTATCCTCTTGAGATAGAGAACAAAAAGACATACCTTCTGATATTTGTAAATAATATAATTGTATTATCTCAAACAAGATTGCCTACACAAGCAATTAAACTAACTAGCTTTAATTTAGTGGTGTGTTTTTGTTTTTGCTGGTTTTTTGCTTGTTTTTTGGCACTTAGTATCAAGCATCTCAAAAAACAAAACATCCAAATGATTGCTCCAAAGGAAAGGAAATTATTGGAGAGGAAGCTAAGGAAGAAAGGGAGAGAATATTCAAGAGCAATCAAAAAGGAAAAATTCCAGACCTGACAGAAAATAACCAGTGTTCTTCGTTACTAAAATTATTAAGCAAGTTAACTCAGTCATGTGGGTAATTTTCAACAAAATTGTAAATGGTGTATCAAGAAATGCTATTGCACAATGCTGGGTGCTCCATTACAGAGAATGTACTTTGGCTGTGGTGAACATCTTTTTCTGCCTGGATTTTCTTTTTCTTGTTAAAAATATATTGACCACTTCATAACTGTGGAGTTTCTATTGCTCATTTAACTGCATTGCAGTAGTTTCAAATCATGTTGTGTTTTTGAGTGCCATCTCCATGACATGAAGTCTCTTTTTGACTGACTCCGTAGGCCAAATTCCAGTCACTTTCTGTTGCTGGGATTAGTGAAACTCAGTCCCAGGTCAACTGTTTTCTGAAACATAGGGGTCCAAATATAGTTAAGGAAATTCTACTGGCATTCTAGATATTGGCTTTCCTCAGTTAATTATCTTTCAAATGTATATTCAAAATTCAATATAGATAAAATATTTTAAATGAATAAAATTTGAATGAGAATTCCAGCCAACTTTCCAAATACTTAAAAAATATTCTTGGGTATAACCAAATTTGGATAAAGTGATTTATTTGGACTACATTGTATTGATGACTACCATAAGAAATAGTCAATGCATAACAGTTATGCCTATTGTACATTAAGGATACTTTTTATTATTATTACAGATCCATCTGTAATAAAATTCAAAAATAGTTGAATAGATGCAATTTTCCTGGGAACTTGGTGATTTTCTCTGCTTTTAATCTTGGGGATACTAAATTATGTAATTAGTAATATTGTTTTCTTTCTCTTCAGCAAACTAGATAACTTTGGTTTAATTTTTGATTCATGAATATGTCACAAATGTATACATGTGAAAGTAAAATATGTACATTTAGTCTTATGTTTGATTATTTTTTATCTGCAATCTTTACTGTTTTATTTTTCATTGCTTTTCCACCTCCTATTTACTATATGCTGATTCATTTGTTACGTGCTCTCTTTGACTTCCTATTTTTTTTGTTTGTTTGTTTTCTGGAAGAACACACAATATTATTGAATGGATGAATGAATTACTTTTTTAAACTTTTAAAGGTGAGTGTAATGTTTGTTTGTAATATATATATGCAATCAATTTAGGTGTAATTGTTAATCTAATTTTGGTTTGCTTGATTTTATAACAAAAATGGGTAGGTTTTGTTTGTTTTGTAAAAAGGTATATCTCAGAAAACCATTAGCCATTTCATCCTGGCTTCCCAGTTGACTTTATAAGTACCTCTAGATCGGAGACTATAGACTATGTTTGCCCATGTAGTAGACGTGGCAAGTCAAGTAGTTTCTCAAAACAGTTGTCATTGATGATGATGTCGTTTATTGACAATGTTGTACTTATGTCAGTTCAGTTTATTTAATGTATCTATTAGGCACAAGGACTCAATAGTTAATGGAGATAAAAATAATTATGACCTAGATTGTGCACTCTAGGATAATTGGAGAGTAATGGAAGAAATACACTTAGAAAACAAATTATTTTCACCATGGAACTGGTACAGTGATCAAGACAGACACAAGGTGTTATAGCGGAATTACATAATAAAACTTAATAGCTATACTTGTGTGAGCATAACATAATATATAGAGTTGTGGGATCACTATGCTGTACACTGAAACTAATGTAACACTGTGTCAATGATACTTCAAAAATAATAATAAATAACAATTTTTATTTTATTTTATTTATTTTTTTAATTTTTTAAAGATTTTATTTACTTACTTGACAGACATAGATCACAAGTAGGCAGAGAGGCAGGCAGAGAGAGAGGATGAAGAAGGCTCCCCACAGAGCAGAGAGCGCAAGGCAGGGCTCGATCCCAGGACTCTGGAATCATGACCTGAGCCAAAGGCAGAGGCTTTAACCCACTGAGCCACCTAGGTGCCCCAATAAACAACAATTTTTTAAATTAAAAATTAATAAAATTATGAAGTTCTACAATGCCTGTAAATAGCCAACAAGTAGTTACTGAGCATCTCCTAGGAACAGAGCACTGAGAAACACAATACACAGTACTCTCTTTTGATTTCCTTTCTGCTTTTATATGTTTTAGATTTTTCCCTCACATTCTTAGATAATTCCTTGACTCCTTTTTTTCCCTTATTGCAACTTTTGATTTCTTTTTGTTTCTGTTGAAACAAGTTATTTTACTGAATATGACTAAATTTTAAATATGCATTCCATTGCTATATCATCTCACCCTTTCAATATGACTCAATTTATATATATTTTTTAAGATTTTATCTATTTATTTGACAGAGAGAGAGAGAGAGATCGCAAGTAGGCAGAGAGGCAAGCAGAGAGAGAGGAGGAAGCAGGATCCCTGCTGAGCAGAGAGCCTGATGTGGGGCTTGATCCCAGGACCCTGAGATCATGACCTGAGCCAAAGGCAGAGGCTTAACCCACTGAGTCACCCAGGTGCCCCTTAATTCTACATTTTGTTTGTTAACTATGTTATGCAGAATACAAGGGTCAAAGAATGTCACCACACATAAACAAAGAATATTACTATTTGAGGAGCTTTGAAACATCATCTTAAAATTTGTACCACTATGCTTTTTGTACCTGTGTGCCAATCAGCACACATCTGAAATTCAGATATCCGAATAGAATAAGCTTTTATAAATGCTTCTATTTCTTTGTTTTGTTTAATTTTGGCCTGTGCTTCAAATAGGAAGTCAGGAAAATTCTTCCTATGGGGTTTTTATCAATTATAGCACAGTCATCAGAAAAAGCAGCTTAAGAAGGAACTCTCTCTCTCTATATATATATATATATATTTTTTTTTCCCCTTTGCTGTGAGTGAACGGCATACTTCTCTCAGTTTGAAAAGTCTTACCTAGTATAATTCAATTCAGCTGTGAATAAGCAGTATACTGAACTTCTGTTTGTTTCATCTGAAATTAAATGTAGTTGTGTGGACATGTGAGTGAGGAAAAGAAGCCTTGAATGCCAAAGAAAAATTACTTGAAGAGTATTTTCTTCAGCAAGCCTTTCTCATTACCTCTCCCTGGCCAAAGTATCCTACATTTGCTCTCCCAGAAATTCCTTTAAGTTCTTATTTCTATTAAGGAACAAAATTATCATTGTTTCAACTCTAACATTTTCTATATACCCATATCCTAAAAGCTCACGTTTTTATTAACTGAATTGGGAAAACTAGTAGGGCAGTCCAGGAATTTAAAGAGGCAGATCAATGATTACATCCTAGAGTAGGTATTTATCAATTCTAATTAACCCCAAATTAGTACTGTGACATTTTGCCAGTTGCTAATTACAAAACTGAAATTACAAAATGTTTGAATCCCACATTAAGTTAAAATAAGTGTAGACTCCAAAAGGGAAAAAATATGGTTACAGACTGATAGGATATGATAATGTCGAGAAGTTTAGTAATCACTGATGATCTGCTTCAATAAAATGATATGGCAAAATCTTTCATATATTGTCACTGAGTTTTTGTTCTGCTTCTTCCTGAAGACTATTCCTTGAATGTTAAAATAATAAACACACAACAAACATTCAAAGAAGCAAATCCCATATAACATGGCTTGTTCTTATCTAAAAATGGAACATATATTTTTTGGTAACTAGACATTTTCCCTAAATTAAGCAAAACTACCCCCAAGATTAAAAGGTCAAATTTCGTAATTATCTCTTTTATGTTTGTTTGTTTGTTTGTTTAAAAAGGGCTATCACCATTTTTGCTCTCACATTCTGCTATCTTCAGGGTACTGGTACTTTCAGAGAAAATGTATAATCTTTTCAATTCTATAAACTATTTTAAAATGGCCATTCTTGGAGAAAAATACTTTCTAGTGTCTTTTAAGTATGATAATTTAATAGTAGAGAAAGCATTGAATGTACATTTGATTCCTTTAGAACAAAATCACAAAAATTAAGTTGGGAAATTTTAATTAAAGCATGCTATATATACTTATTATTTAACAATTACTCTGGTCAGAATTTTTATAGCAAGAGAAAATTTCCCTCTTCTCATTAATATGCAAGATATTAATTTGAATATTTGATATACTTAATAATTACATATATAAATTATATGCATATAGTTTTTTAAAGCAAACCATGTTGACAGAAGTAGTACAGTGACAACTGAAGCTAGAAAGTTCATTTGCTCTAGTTATGCTGACATTGTAACATGAAACTGCTCCTGTACTCAAAACTTGATAAATGTTTCCTATTTTAGAAACATGAAATCCTCCAAGGTGCCCCTGGAGTAAAGCCCTTCAAGCTTTCATGATTTCCTCTAAATGTTTAAAATCATGCTCTCCTTATGTGTTCTGAGTAACAATTATTGGCTTCTTTCCTGGAAATAAAATGTGCTTTACTCTTTTATCTCCTTTAGTGGCTTCATGCTGTGTCCTGCTTTTTCCTAAAATTGTGATTTAGTTCTTCTCATTCAAGGGATAAAAATAATGATTTTAAATATAGCAGTTCCTTTCTTAAACTTCGTGACTGAGGTAAGGAAACTAACAAGTAACACTTGTTAGAATGAAGTATTTACTAACTATTCATATTACTAGATGCTAGGATGACCTGCTAAAGTGACTTAAAAATCTTATTTCTTTGGGACACCTGGATGGCTCAGGCAGTTAACATTGGACTCTTGGTATCGGCTCACATCCTGATCTCTTAGATCATGGGAAGGAGCTCCCCATGTCAGGCTCTGAACTCAGCAGGAGTCTGCTTAAATATTCTCTCCTTCTGGCCCTTCCCCTGTTCTCTCTCAAAATAAATGAATAAATCTTAAAAAATTATTATTTCATTAATTTAGGATATATTCAAGAAAGATGGATGTTTGTTATATTAAATACATATTAGTAATATTATATATCTTGAATCTAGAATTCAAAACTAAGTAAACCTTTTGGATAAAATATCCAATGTTAAATTATGAAAGAATTTTGTGGACTCGTATACTCACATTAAAATGTGCACACTACTTTGATATCTGATGCCATGACAAATTGTTCACTGTATACATGCATAAAACACAGAATAACATGAAGAGTTATGATCCTAATAATATAAACATTAGTTCATAGAAATATATGTAGAAAAAAATCAAACAATGATTTCTAAGTATCTCATTACATACTTTAATATATATAAAATATATAAGCAAAGACTAAATATAAGACAAATAATCATAAAGAACAAAATCCACATATCTGACAATGTACATTTTTAAGTTATGTACAACAAAAAACAACATAATTTTAAGAAGCAGAAACATTTTTTCCAAATATTTGACACTAAATACACATCATTAATAATTAATATATGATCAGCTTTTATAAGAAAACTAATATATTTGTATATATATAAATGACATATAAATGTATAAGAAAACTTAATTTTAAAGAAATGCACATGAATTAGAATAATACTTGAAATGCTTTAATACTATATTCTGACAAGAGCTACTTAAGTGAACTCATAAGTGGGAATAATAGCTGAATAAAAACTGTCTCGGGGTGCCTGGTTGCTCAGGCAGTTAAGCATCTGCCTTCAGCTCAGGTCATGATCTCAGAGTCCTGGGATCAAGCCTCATGTTGGACTCTCTGCTCAACAGAAGCCTACTTCTCCTGCTGTCTCCCTGCTCCCCCTGCTTGTGCTCCTTCTCTCCCTCTCTCTGTCAAATAAATAAAATGAAATAAAATGAAATGAAATGAAATAAAATAAAATAAAATAAAATGTGTCTCAAATGAAAATTATATGAAAATAAAATCACCTCAGGCAATTAATAAAATGATGTTATCTGGGGCACCTGGATGGCTTAGTCAGTTAAGCATCTGCCTTCAGCTCAGATCATGATCTCAGGGTCCTGGGTTGGAGCCCCAGGGTTCTGGGATCGAACCCCACGTCAGGCTCTCTGCTCAGCAGGAGCCTGTTTCTCCCTTCCCCTGACAGTCCTCCTGCTTGTACTCTTTCACTCTGTGTCAAATAAATAAATAAAATATTTACAAAAAAAAAAACTTTAAGAAAGTAAAATGATGTTATCTAATGCATACAGAATGTTGTAGCCACATATAGGCGTATTATAACTCTTAAGAGCTTTTTTAGATTAAGGGAACAAAGATTTCCTGAAATCTGTGATAATCTGTGATAATCATTTTTATACTTAGATTGTGAAATTCCTTATAAGTAGGTATTATTTATTTTTTCTGATGGATGAGAAAACAAATGCTCAGAAAGGTAACTAATTTGCCTAATGCCACACAAGTAGTAAGAGTATATCAGGGTGGTATCTCTTTTAAAACAATTTAGCTGAATTTTACAAAAATGTATTTAGCACCATTAGCACATATCAAATGATATGAGAAATAGAAAGGTGAATAGATGTGAACATATCATATATGAGTGATCTTAGCCTATCAGGACCTTAATATTTAGAGGGAGAGAAGGCTATATTCATATTAGTTGCAAGGTGGATTGTCTATAACAAACATATCACATATGTGCTAAGGAAACAGTGGAGTTTTATTTTGATTAAAAAAAAAAAAAGTCTTCATGATGGAGAAGCCTGTTTAGCCAGGTACAGGTGGCAGGCAAACTTTTTGTGGAGAGATGAAAGGGAGGAAAGGTACAAAGGAGGCCAGATACAGGGTTGAAAGATATGAAATATGACATGTCAGGACAGTTGTTTGGCGAGAATGTGTACAGATCTGAATATCATCCAGTCACCTATGCAGAGAAGTGGACATTTTTACCTGTATTTTTTTGGAACTATGTTAAATTAATAAATATTGGGTGTCAGATCTAATAGATAGGACACCATATATACATATATACATGGTGTCATATATGCATATATATATGTATACATGTGTATACATATGTATACATATATACATATATACATGATGTAATATATATATATTTATGAAATATGTGAAGGGGATTATAAAAACTCATATATTAGTGATCTTTTAGTTTGGTAGCATACTTATAAATTTTACGTTTGGACTGAAATTCTTTGGTAGATAAGTGAAAACTCATTTCTTATTATTTTGTTAGAGGCTAAGGCATTTTTAATAGCTTATGGTCATATTTTGAAACCACTTAAATTTTAACCATGGTTTTTCAAGTAAAATATCATTATTTCTTATATTTGTTGAATAGTGTGTAAGACAGTCTAAAATATAATTATTTTCATAATGACTTCAAATGTTTTTATGTACTTTAATAAAATTATTATTAACCTAAGAACTAGATGGTTTTTCTGCTGTTTCCTAGTTTATTACAATAGTCAAATATATGTCTCCTATGAATTTATGATTTATATGCTTAATTATTGAGCCATCAATCTCTCATACTCTTATTTTATTAAATGATATGAAGTAAAATAAATTTTATATAAAGACAATGTACCGGGGCGCCTGGGTGGCTCAGTGGGTTAAGCCGCTGCCTTCGGCTCAGGTCATGATCTCAGGGTCCTGGAATCGAGTCCCGCATTGGGCTCTCTGCTCAGCAGGGAGCCTGCTTCCCTCTCTCTCTCTGCCTGCCTCTCTGCCTACTTGTGATCTCTCTCTTCCAAATAAATAAATAAAATCTTAAAAAAAAAAAAGTACCAAAATGCCTATATCAGTAGAATTTGTGTATTTATTTATTTATTTATTTATTTATTGAGACAGAGAGAGCACAAATAGGGGGAGGTGGACAGAAAGGGAGAGAGAACAAATCTTAAGCAGGCCAATGTGGGGTTCAATCTCATGACCCTGAGGACCATGATCTGAGCTGAAATCAAGTCAGCTGCTTAACTGACTGAGTCACACAGGCACCCTAGTAGTATTTAATATTTTTATCAACATTTTGGAAAATGTTGGAAAAGAAAATGTCTTTTCAGAGTGTAAGCAGAGAGTATATTTTAGTTCAAAATTAACCCAAATATTACTTTTAACTGGTATTAGTTATGAAGCCAGAAATATGTTGTGATTTATTGAATTTATCTACCTAAAGAAGTTAATGTGGTTATAAGTTATTCAGACTCATTTTTCTCTGTTTCTAATAAAATAGCTGTGGATTAGAGCGCTTTTTTTTTTCTTTTTCTTTGATGGATATAAATAGGCAAGAATAAAATGGGAAAGAATAGATTAGGATAGGATATGAAAGGAAAGAATAGGCTAGGAGAGGAGAGGAGAGTGGAGGGGAGGGGAGGGGAAGAGTGGGGAGGAGAGGAGAGGAGAGGAGAGGAGAGGAGAGGAGAGGAGAAGAGAAGAGAAAGAAGAGAAGAGAAGAGAAGAGAAGAGAAGAGAAGAGAAGAGAAGAGAAGAGAAGAGCGTGTGGGGGCAGAAAGGATTTTAACTGTTAAACTACAATCTCTGATCAAACACAAGGGCTTCTAGGGTAAGCACCACATTTGAGTTGCTATCAGTTTCAGGCCCACTCCTACGTCTCCTTGGGAAGGAGAACATGAAGATGCTAAGAACTGAGCCAAAGTTCTAAAGGAGACATGATCGCCATTAACACTCTTGAGAAACAGTATATATTGACCAAAGGGATGAAGAATAAATGAATGGGATCATTTCTGTTTCTACATGTTTACATACCTAACAAATAGCTCTTATTTTTCCTTTTAGGTGCCTAGTATTAAAGAATGTTTAAATCAATCAACAGGTATTAAAAATGAAGACAAGGGAGAATAGAAAACAAACTTTAAATTATTGATGTTGAACACAAGTAATCTTGCAATAGAAACTTTACACCATATGTTAGAATTGGCACTATTTATAATTTTTAAATTACAATAAAGGCATAGGGGCATAAGTTTATTAAAATACGTCCAAATTTTGCAGTCTTTTGTTTGAATCAATTTCCAAAATGCAATGATTTTTAAATGAGCAATGCTATGCTGCTTTGCCTTATAAATGTAATGTGTAATATTTCATCAAGTAGCTTTTAAGAATCTTCATAAGTTTGGTTTGAAATTTCTATTTTAATGTTTTAATTATATGAACAGCTAAACTTGTAAGCAATTTTTGGGTCATAGAAAGTTTAATAAAGTTGAGTCGGGATTAAAATCATATTTTTCCTTTGGGATGAATTCATAGTTTTGTGTACCTTTTTCTCTTTCCTTCCTTCTTCTTTCCTTCCTTTTTTCCCTCCTCTTCCTTGCTTTTTTAATCTACATTAAGAATGTGCATACACATTATCTCATTTTTATTGTGTAAATTTCATATTTTTATAGATGTATACAATCTATATAACTATAAATTGTAGAAAAATAGTTTACATTCATTTCATCCCTTCATTACATATTTATAAAATGTGAATATTTTTTCACAGCAAGTTGCATATAAAACCAAGAAAAACAATATAATTTTCCTGTTTCAGTTTTTTTTAAATATAAATGTGATGCCAATAATCAAATACATGGAGATGAGTCTCCAAATGGTAAGTTACTGAGAACAAAAAAAAATGTTATCTTTTATTATTTAAATAAATGTTTCTGCAGTGTTTTTAAATAATTTTCACCAGTCAGTTGTTCATATAATCTTATTGAATAAAAATAAACTTTTCATTTATAAACTAAAATAAAATGATAATAAAAATTGAATTGGTGTGTGGTATATATATATTGTGTGTGTGTATTTTAAAAATAGAATGAATGTTTATACTAAATTATTTCCCAGAATCCCCAAATAGTGAATTGTCTACATGGGTTAGTTTAAATTATTCCTTTGAACAGAAATTATATAAAATGTCATAAAGCTTGAATACCATTATAGGTACTTATTCTTATTTCATTTTAAAATTCATAAATTATACTCTAATCTAAACTATACTCCTGGAACACAGGAGAATAAAAAGGTTATAACTATTTTTCTTAATAAACAGTAAAAAAAAGAAAGACATAACTATTAATGCATTTTCCACTAGGGGAGAATAAACTATAAAGATGTGCTTTGTATGAATGCATGTGACATTTATGTCACTCTTGAGACACAAAACAGAATTTGGGTAACTTTAATATTATGGATCAATGTATAACCTTTACAATTTTTAAATAGGAAACAGGTCCTAATGATTGCAGGTATTTCTTCATAAGCTGAGGAAAGAACTGTAGATGGAATTTTTTTTCTGTGCATTTTCTGTGTCTCTGAGATAATATAAGAATATTTAATCATTTCTTAGATTATTCTTTCATTGTGAATTAAATAAATTAGAACTACATTATTCCTTTTAAAACTGGGTTAAAATTATTTAAAAGTGTAAAGTGATCTACAAAAGAGTAAATATCATCAGCAAAGCTTTATTAGCATGAATTCTAGAATTATATTGTAATGGAGTTTAATAATGAATTCTGCCTAATAATTTGTAATTTGTTTGTTTCTCTCTTTTGAAACCCCTGAATCTTAGTTACCTTAATTTCAAACTAATTGAATCATTCCTCTGCATGGTGAAACTTTTTTTTTTTTTTTTTTTTGGTGTCTTAATACATCTATACTTTCTTACATTTATTATTGAAGTATGGTTGACATACAATGATATATGAGTTTCAGGTATACAAGATAGTGATTTGACAATTCTACACATTACTTAGTGCTCACCATGATAAGTGTAGTCACTACCTATCACCATACATTGTTATCACAATATTATTAATTATATTATTTATGTTGTACTTTTCATTTTCATGACTTCACATAACTGAAAGTTTGTACCTTTTAATCTCCATCTATTTTGCCCATCCACAACCCACTTCCCCTCTGGCAACCACCAGTTTGTCTTCTATATTTAAGAGTCTGTTTTATCATTGTTATTTTTCCTTTTTATTGAGTCCACAGTTAAGTGAAATCTTATGGTATTTGTCTTTCTCTGACTTATTTCACTTCTTCTAAAAACTTTAAGTTCTCTGTAAATTATATAGATTTCAAGAGAAGTGAAATAATCCCAGAAGTGGTTATCTCTTTTGTTTCTGTGCTGGATTATCCATGTGATAAACTAAGAAATTTATGATTAGAGGAAATCATTTTATTCATCAGATGAAAAATTAGATTTATTTGAATCCCTTACATTTAATTATACTTTTCTATTGTTTCTATATTGGTTATATTGGTTATATTGTTTCCATATTGGTTAAGGGAACATACTATAATGTTTTCTACAGATAGTGTCACCTGGTATTAATCTGACCCTGCTAATAAGACTATTTTGGTCTTTAGCATTAAAAATTTTAAAAAAGTAAAATTAAATAAATTCTCTTTAAACACATGTCTTCTATTAGTGTATAAACTGGAAAATAATGGAAGTAAAAGTAATGAAACCCTTAAAATGTAACTTTAGCTATGGCTGTTATTGTTTGATGGGAAATCATAGGTTTTTTTAAGCTTATAATTATTTAATTGTGATTTCAAATTAATTAAAATTCATTTAAATTCATAAGGAGCATGAATTTATAAATTCATACTGAATTTATTAAATTCAGTCAAGGAGTATAATATATTTAAGAGGCAGTGACAGGTCATAATGCAAAATTGTGCTCATATTATTCATTTAATGCTTCTCTGGTGAAGTACTATTTTTATAGTCATAAAATCCAAAGTACTGATGGATGTTTCTTTTTATTTCTAAAGAGATAAAATCGGGTGCCTGGGTGGCTCAGTGGGTTAAAGTCTCTGCCTTCGGCTCAGGTCATGATCTCAGGGTCCTGGGATCAAGCCCCACATGGGGTTCTCTGTTCAGCAGGGAGCCTGCTTCCCCCTCTCTCTCTGCCTGCCTCTCTGTCAAATAAACAAATAAAACAAATAAACAAATAAAAATATTTTAAAAATAAATAAAAAATAAAGATACAAGATAAGTCAATTCTCTTGTTTTTAATATTTGAATTAAAACGATACATAGTAGCATTTACTCAGCAAATGTGTAATTAATAGAAACTCTAATTTATTTCAAGTTAACAAATATTAGTGAACTTTAACTGTATGTATTTTTAAAGACTTTAGTAATAAGATGTCTCCTAGTGACAGAAACACAAAGTGAAGTAGCTTGGTCATAGAGAAGAATTTATTGGAAGAATATTATGTTATCCAAGCATTATAACAATGGCTAAACAAAATTGAGAAGGACCGGGGTGCCTAGCTGGCTCTGTCCCTAAAGCATGCAACTCTTGAACTCAGGGTTGTAAATTCAACCCCCCAAGCTGGCTGTAGAGGTTACTCAAAAGTAAAATCTTAAAAAGAAAAGAGAGAGAGAGAGAGAGAGACAAAGAGAGACAGAGATGGAACTGGGTCCCAGGAACAACGTGCATAAAATTTATATTTAAATGTGTTTCTCTGAGCTTTCATTTCTGAGTTCAAATGAACCTAAACTTTTTAGATTCAGTGCTTGGAAGAACAAAATACTGAGATACAGAGCTTGCATAAAGACCTTTTTGGATGAGGGGACAGTGGTGAGAAATCAGGCATTGCATTTAGGACATGTTGAGTTTACAAACATTATTCCTCACCTTGATTAATACAGTACCCTACAAACTAGTCTCTTTGTTTCTATCCTCTCCTTCATATCCCTTATCACTACAGTAAAATCTGACATTACAGCTACTGTAATTTTACCAAAACTAAAGTCATATCACATGACTAAAGTCATATCATATCATATATGATATCATTTGATATAATATCAAATATTAATAAATATTTGTCAAACAAATACATGAATAAACTAATAAATATTAGACACTTTTATTAATAAAGACTAGATTCAACTGTAATAAAAACTAAATTAACAGCAGTTAGAACATTATAGGTGTTTATCTTACTCATAAACAAAAAGAGTCCACAGGACTAGTTTGATGGTTCATGAAGTATCAATATCCAACTACTTTTTTCTTTTTTGTATTACAATCAATTCTCAATATGTGGCTTCTACCTAAGGATTCTAAATGACTTCTGCACTCATAATCTAGGAAGAATAACAAGGAAAATTATATAAGAAGGGCACCC
Organism: Martes martes; assembly: GCF_963455335.1. Taxonomy (NCBI): domain Eukaryota; kingdom Metazoa; phylum Chordata; class Mammalia; order Carnivora; family Mustelidae; genus Martes; species Martes martes. The sequence goes on along the minus strand of NC_137898.1, from coordinate 82,456,092 downwards.
CCTATATATTTCACCACTTCCTACAATTTGCACTTAACAATCTACTTTATATTTTATTGCTCAACACTTTAATCATCTTGTCACATCCATTGGAAAGAGAGGTTTGGAAATATAAAGTTCTTATTTTAGGAAGTTATAGATCCAGCTAAAGATACAGGGTTCTATTTCTACACACAAAGACAAAAATGGATATTTGTTCCTGACTCTCTTTGTCATAAAACCCAACTGTATATGGTGAGTAAGCAATTGGATAAAAATGTTGTGATCATAAAAATTTGTTTAGCTAGCAACAGTACGCATTTACCCATGTTGTCACAGAATGATTACATTCACATTCAAAAGTGTTCTAATTTGGACAATAAATTACACAGTCACTAAGGCCGCTTCACTAATGCCATTCATTGCTGTCTGTTTTCAGAGTGTCATAATGACTGCTTCATATTCTAAGAATGCTTGAATTCTTAAACAAACAAACAAAAAACAACAAACAAACTAGTTGGAACAACCTCAATTTTTGTGAACTTAAAAGACCTCTTAGCTGAAGCATATGCAGATTGGTTCACACTGAGAAGATAAGCCTGAATTTGAAAGAAAGATCATTTAATTTCTACCTTCAGTTATTTGAAAGGCAAAGAATTACTAACATATTCTGAAGACCAAAGAGCCACACACTGGGTGAGGCACTGGAAATACATTATCTCCATTTCTTAAAATAACACTTCATAATCATAACCTCCCAAAGCATTAAAACTAGAACTATGACCACAGTAATGATATAAGAAATAATTGTCACAGCAGTCTAAATCATGGACTTATTTGAGAGCACTTTGTTGAAAATCACTTAAAATATCCAAGCACAGTAAAGATAGCCACTGGCAGAGATCTTGTTAAAAGGATTCAGCATGAGTTGAGTCGTTGGGCTAAATGATGAGTTTGTAGTATCAGTGGAATTCCATGGCTCTTGATTCATCAAAAATTAGGATTCTTTGACAGAATGGAATTGAGTGAATTTATATTTGAGGTAATGTGTGAAGCATCCTATGATGTGGATAGGAAAAAAAAATTACCACCAGATTGGTAAGGGCTATCAAATTATCAGAACTATCCAGAAGTTTCTAAATTTCAAAGGACTCTACCAACCAATCCTTGTTTCTGTGGTTGTTAACATTTCATCAGTGAAATCAGAATTAGAAGCAAAATGGAAGTTGTCCCAAACCAATAAATTAGTTACACAGATTGAGGGATATGTCAAAGTCCACACTGCCAGAACAAATTACATTTCCTGATAACTACTCTGGGTAACAAATTCATTATTGTATATTGTATTGCATATTGTTCTACACTGGGTAACTATATATATATTTGAATTTGAATTTGTATATATGAATTTGTATATATATATATTTGTGTGTGTGTGTGTGTGTGTGTGTGTGTATATATATATATATATATATAGTGACCCAGTGTAGAATATATATACATGTATAGTGACCCAGCGTAGAATATATATATATAATATTTATTTAATATATGTATATATAATTTATATTTATATATAATATACATTATATATAAATATATATTTAAAGCATTGAGAATATATATATGTATTAAAGCATTGAATATATATATTTGAATATATATATAAAAATACTTCAATGCTTTAACTTCCTAAGAGTTCGTCGCACAGACTAGTTTTTTTTTTCTTTTCCCCTTTCTATTACCCAGATTAACCACACTTACATAATTAACTTTTCCAAAATGGCATGGTCTTTCAAGACCCTGTGTTTCTAAGTATGCTTTTTCTTTTGACTAGGTTATATTTTGTTGGGAAGTTGTGCCAAGACAACAGCTGCTTCTAATGAATATTTTTAGTGCCTCATCAAAAAATATAAAGTAAATGATCCTGGAAAGCTCCTTAATCAAAAGTTTAAAACAAAACAAAACCCTAAATTTTAAAAAATCAAAGAAAACATTCAACAGAACAGAATATAACCTTAAGAAAATAAAAACTATCAATATATTTACTTGGATGTGAGTAGATAAAGTAGTAATCATAAAGTTAACTAAATACTATGAAAATATTCTTTAAAGGTGATATTCAAAGAATCTGAACTTTGAAAAGAAAAATAAAATAGCATACAGAGGACGGGCAAGATGGCAGAGAAGTAGGATATCCTATTTCAAATTGTCCCCTCAAGTGAGCTTAATATCTACCAGAACACTCTGAACACCCATGAAATCAGCCTAAGATGTAACATTATACACTTCTGGATCTCTATGGAGGCAGAAGACATCAGTGGAGAGGTAAAGAGGATGGGAACTCTCAGACTGAAATCAGATGATAAACAAAAGCAGGGGAGCCACCACAAGTCACACCACTGGAAAGTAATACCCCAATAAGGAAATGCCCTGTGGTTGGGGACCAGCATTAAATTGGAGTCTGGTTAAAAGCACTCAGAAAGAGCAAAAGAACTTAAGGGGTGACTGGTGGAATCAGGTGGTCATGAGCATAGGCTTAAGCCCATGTTCTCAGGATGGTCACCACCAGTGACCACCCATTCCAGTGACTCTAGTGGAGCCTCCAGTCCATGGTCCCTGAGCTCACAGCTTTTCTGCACACTCCTGCACATGTCTGAGAGACCCTGGTGTAGACACCAGCTGGCGGTGTCTAGGATAGCAGCCTTCCACCACTTGCAGGACTGTGGGGTCTGAGCCCTCTCCAGCCTGTGCATGAGAGAGCTGGTGTGGCAGCCAGCTGGTGGTCACTCCTGCTTTTAGTGGCATGGGGGTGAAGAGACAAGCGGGAACCTTGGATGAGCACTGGGACGGTGGTGGCTGGTGGTGCTACTGCCTGTGGGAGGCTGCGTTGCTCAGCAGAGTTCATTCTAGACCACCTAGAGGGGAAAAGTCAGAGGCTTCTATCTTAGGTGGAGATCTGGGTGCAGACAGATTCTTCCCTTGCTCTGACCCTCTGAAAAGCCACAAAAAGCCATCAAAGAACAAAAACCTCCAGAGAACAAAAGTCTGAAAAACCAGTTTGAACAGAGCCCAGCCCCTTGATAAACTGCAGGGTGACTCAATCCAAGCAAGAATGGCAGGAGAACAATGCAGCAGGCCCCTCCCCCAGAAGAAAAGCCAAAAGAATTGGAGGACAAACACCACAGGGACCCCATAAAATTAAAATCCCAACACCAGAGGAAAACAATACATTAAGCTCCCAGTATTGCCCTAAAACCTGTGTATTTCATAGATAAAACTTTTTTTTAATTGGTTCTCACAATTGTTGTTTTAATTTGCTTAGCCTACTTACCATTACAACTAGAAGTTTAATACAACATATTCCATAATAACTTTTTAACATGAACTTTTTTCATACATACACCTGTGTTTCTTTTTTAAAATTTTTTTAATTTAAAAAATTTAAATTAAAATTTAATTAAAATTTAAATTTAAATTTAAATTAAATTAAAAATTTAATTTAAAAAATATAATTTTTTAATTTATATATATATGTGTGTGTGTGTATATATATATATATATATATATATGCCTCAATAGGATATATGCCTCAAGGTAATCCTTTTCCCCTATTCAATACTACCCTTATATACAAACCATTTTAATTTCTCTTTATCTCTGGAAAGTTGAGTCCCTTAACAAAGATATCAAGATACATCCAGGAAGAAGTGAAATAAACTTCTGGCACACATCAAGGGTTTATAACCACCCTCCCATCTTATTCTTCTGTCAGTGTTTCTGTGTATTTGTTTTTGTTCTGGTATTATATAAATCTTATTCTTGGGGTTCATTTTGGCTGTTTTTTTTTTTTCTTGTCATTTACTTTTGTCGGTCTTTTTGTTTGTTTGTTTTTGTTTATATACCTCATAAATCTTACTTTTGGGGCTCCTTTGACTGGGTTTTCTCTTTTTTTTTTTTTTTTCTCTTTTTCTCTCTCTTTTCTTTTTTCTTTCTTTTTGGTGGTGACTTCTAATTGCTCTGAAACATTCCAGGGTGTACCTTGCCTGTATCATGGTTAATATATTCAACTATATATCTCCTCAACCACATTTCACCAAAATGACTGGGAGGAGGAACACCCAACAGAGGAAAAATTCAGAGACTGTGCCCTCTGCCACAGAACTATAGGATATGGACATAAACAGTATGTCAAAAAGGGAATTCAGGGTAACAGTTATCCAGGCAGTGGCTAAGTTGAAGAAAACCATTAGTGACAACATAGAATCTCTAAGGGTGGAAGTGAGAACCAACATGGCAAAAGTTAAAAATGCTATCAATGAGATCCAATCTAATCTAAATACTTTGGGTATTTAGTGAGGGTAACCAGGCAGAAGATAGAATTAGTGATGTAGAGGACAAACTGATAGAGAAAAAGGATCAGAAGGAGGCCTGGAAAAAACAGCTTGGAAGCCAAGAAAACAGAATTAGGGAAATAAATGACACCATGAAACATTCCAGTGTCACAATTATTGAGATCCTTGAGGAGATGGAGAAAGAGAGAAGACTAGAAGATATAGTTCAAAAAGTTCTGGATGAAAATTTCTCCAGTGTGGGGAATGGAACAAGCGTTTGTGTCCTAGAGGCAGAAAGGACACCCACCAAGATGAAAGAATCTAGAAAGACCTCCAAACACTTGACTGTAAAATTCATGAATCATAATTTCAGACAAGAGGTCTTAAGGGCAGCTAGGGGGAAGAGATTCCTTACATACAGAAGAAGGTCCATCAGAATAACATCAGAACTGTCCACAGAAACCTGACAAGCCAGAAAGGGCTGATAAGACATATTCAGAGCAGGAGTACCTGGGTGGCTCAGTGGGTTAAAGCCTCTGCCTTTGGCTCAGGTCATGATCCCAGGGTTCTGGGGTCCAGCCCCGCACTGGGTTCTCTGCTCAGTGCCTCACTCTCTGCCTGCCTCTCTGCCTACCTGTGATCTCTGTCTGCCAAATAAATAAATAAAATATTAAAAAAAAAGACATATTCTGGGCACTAAATGAGAAGAACACGCAGCCAAGAATACTTTATCCAGTAAGGCTGACATACAAAATGGGTGGAGAGATAAAGAGCTTCCAAGACTGGCAAGGTTTAAAAGAGTATGTGATCACCAAGCCAGCACTACAAGAAATATTAAGGGAGTTCTATAATAGAAGAAAGAACCCAAGAGCGACATAAAACAGAAATTTACAGAGACAATCTATAAAACAAGGACTTCACAGGCAACATGAAGTCAATAAAAAACTCATCTTTCAATAATCATTCTTAATGTGAAGGCCTAAATGTTAACATAAAATAGCACAGGGTAGCCGATTGGATAAAATGACAGGACCCGTCCATATGCTGTCTACAAGAGACACATTTGGAACCTAAATATACATCCAGGCAGAAAGTGAAGGGATGGAGAAGCATCTTTCATGCCAATGGGCCTCAAAAGAAAGCTGGGGCAGGCATTCTCATATCAGATAAATTAGATTTTAAGCTAAAGACTGTAGTCAGAGATATAGAAGGACACCACATTATTCTATAGGGTCTATCCACCAAGAATAACTAAAAATTGTAATATTTATGCCACCAATATGTGAACAGCCAACTACATAAGCCAACTGTTAATCAAAATAAAGACTCATATTGATATGAATATCTTAATTGTAGGGGATCTTAACACACCACTCTCAATAACAGACAGATCATCCCAGCAGAAAAATCAATAAAGAAACAGAAACTTTGGATGACACATTGGACCAGATAGACCTCATAGATATATACAGAACATTCCACCCTAAAACAACAGAATACTCATTCTTCTCGAGTACACATGGAACTTTCCACAGAATAGATGACATACTGGGTCATAAATCAGGGCTCAACCAATACCAAAAGACTGAGATTATTCCCTGCATATTCTCAGACCACAGTGCTTTGAAACTGGAACTCAATCACAAGAAAAAGTTTGGAAGGAATTCAAACACTTGGAAGCTAAAGACCAACCTGCTCAAGAATGTTTGCATCAACCAGGAAATCAAAGAACTTACACAAATTATGGAAACCAATGAGAATGGAGACACATTGGTCCAAAACCTATGGGATATGGCAAAGGTGGTCCTAAGGGAGATATACATAGCCATGCAAAGCTCACTCAAAAAAAATTGAAAAATTCCAAATATATCAGCTCTTGTTACACCTTAAAGAACTGGAAAATCAACAAATTAAGGGAACTCCACACACAAGCAGGGAAATAATCAAGATTAGAGCAGAAATCAATGAGTTAGAAACTAGAAATACAGTAGACCACATCAACGAAACTAGAAGCTGGTTCTTTGAAAGAATCAATAAGATCAATAAACCACTGGCCAAACTAATCCAAAAGAAAAGAGAGAGGACCCAAATTAATACAGTTATGAATGAAAGAGGAGAGATCATGACTAACACCAAGGAAATAGGAACAATCACAGAAATTATTATCAATAGTTATATGCCAATAAGTTAAGCAACCTAGAAGAAATGGATGCGTTCCTGGAAACCTATAAACTTCCAAGACTGAAACAGGAAGAAATTGACAACCTGAATAGACTGATATCTAGTTCAATCTATAACAAGATTGAATAAGTGATCAAAAACCCCCCAAAAAACAAGAGTCCAGGACCTAACAGATTCCCTGAGGAATTCTACCAAACATTCAAAGAAGAAATAATACCTATTCTCCTGAAGCTGTTTCAAAAAATAGAAACATAAGGGAAACTTCCAGACTCTTTCTTTGAAATCAGCATTACCCTGATCCCCAAACCATACAAAGACCCCATCAAAAAGGAGAATTTCAGACCAATATCCTTGATGAATATGGATGCCAAGATTCTCAACAAGGTCTTAGATAATAGGATCCAACAGTACATTAAAAAGATTATCCACCATGACCAGATGGGATTTATCCCTGGGATGCAAGGGTAGTTCCACATTTGCAAACCAGTCAATGTGATAGGACAAATCAATAAGAAAAGAGAGAAGAACCACATGGTCCTCTCAATTGATGCAGAAAGAACATTTGACAGGATACAACATCCGTTCCTGGTTAAAATGCTTCAAAGTATAGGGATAGAGAGAACATTCTTCAACTTCATAAAATCTATGAAACCCACAGTGAATATCATCCTCAATGGGGAAAAGCAGACAGCCTTCCCTTTGAGATCAGGAACACAAGAAGGATGCCCACTCTCACCACTCTTGTTCAACACAGTACTAGGCGTCCTAGCAACAATTATCATACAACAAAAAAAATTAACATGTATTCATATTGGTAAAAAAGAAGTCAAACCCTCTCTCTTTGCAGATGGCATGATCCTTTTATGGTAAACCCAGAAGACTCCACCCCCAAACTATTAGAGCTCATACAGCAATTCAGTAATGTGGCAGGATACAAAATCAATGTACAGAAATCAGTTGCTTTCTTATACACTAACAATGAAAATATAGAAAAGAAAATGGGAGAATTGATTCCATTTACTATAGCACCAAGAATAATAAGATATCTGGGGATAAACCTAACCAAATAGGTAAAGGACCTGTACTTAAGGAACTACAGAACGCTCATGAAAGAAATTGAAGAAGACACAAAAAGATGGGAAAGCATCCCATGCTCATGGATCAGAAGACTAAACATCTCTAAAATGTCTATACTGCCTAGAGCAATCTATACTTTCAATATCAACCCAATCAAAGCTCCACTGGCATTTTTCGGAGAGCTGAAAAAACAATCCTAAAATTTGTATGGAACCAGAAAAGACCCTGAATTTCTAAGGAAATGTGGAAAATGAAAAAACAAAACTGGGGGTATCACACTGCCTGATTTCAAGCTTTACTACAAAGCTATGATCACCAAGCAGTATGGTACTGGCATAAAAAACAGACACATAGACCAGTGGGACAGAGTAGAAAGACCAGATATGGACCTGCAACTCTATGGTCAAATAATCTTTGACAAAGCAGGAAGAAAATACCCAGTGGAAAAAAGACAGTCTCTTCAATAAATGGTGTTGGGAAAACTGGACAGCTATATATAGAAGAATGAAACTTGACCATTCTCTTACACCATACACAAAAATAAACTTGAAATGCATTAAAAAAACCTCAATGTGAGGCAGAAATCTATCAAAATTCTAGAGGAGAACATAGGCAGTAACCTCTTCTACATCAGCCACAGCAACTTCTCTCAGGACATGTCTCCAAAGGCTAAGGAAACAAAAGCGAAAATGAACTTTTGGGACTTCATTAAGATCAAAACCTCCTGCACAGCAAAGGAAACTGTCAACAAAACAAAGAGACAACCCACAGAATGGAAGAAGATATTTTCAAATGATACTACAGACAAAGGGCTGATATCCAAGATCTATAAAGAACTCCTCAAACTCAACACACACAAAACAGATAATCATGTCAAAAAATGAGGAGACAGGAACAGACACTTCTCCAAAGAAGACATACAAATGGCTAACAGATACATGAAAAAATGTTCATCATCACTAGCCATCAGGGAGATTCAAATCAAAGCCACATTTAGATACCACCTTACATCAATTAGAATGGTCAAAATTAACAAGACAGTAAACAACAAATGTCAGAGAGGTTGTGGAGAAAGGGGAACCCTCTTACACTGTTGGTGGGAATGCAAGTTGGTGCAGCCACTTTGGAAAACAGTGTGGAGATTCCTTAAGAAATTAAAAATAAAGATACCCTACGATTATGCCCGTTACACTATTGGGTATTTACCCCAAGGATACAGATGTAGTGAAAAAAGTGTATATGTATCTCAGTGTTCATAACAGCAATGGCCACAATTGCCAAACTGTGGAAAGAGCCAAGATGCCCTTCCACAGGCAAATGGGATAAAGAAGATATGGTCCGTATATACAATGGGATAGTATGCCTCCATCAGAAAGGATAAATACCCAACTTTTGTACCAACATGGACGGGACTGGAAGAAATTATGCTGAATGAAATAAGTCAAGCAGAGAGAGTCAATTATCATATGGTTTCACTTACTTGTGGAGCATAAGGATAACATGGAGGACATTGGGAGAAGGAAAGGAAAAATAAATTGGGGTAAATCAGAGGGGGGCACAAACTATGAGATACTGTGAACTCTGAGAATCAAACTGGGGATTTTGGAGTGGAGAGGGGTGGGGTTTTAGGTGAGCCTTGTGGTAGGTATTAAGGATGGTATGTATTGCATGGAGCACTGGGTATGGTGCATAAGCAATAAATCTTGGAACACTAAAAGAAAATTAACAAAATTTTTTCAGAAAAAATAGTATAAAAATTAGAGATGTAAGGAGGATTGTGGCAGAGGATATGACCTTAAATCATCTCATCCATGAACACAACTAGATAACAATCAAATCATCCTAAATATACAGAATTAAACCTGAAGACCGACAGAACAAACTCCACAACTACAGGTAGAAAGAGACCACATTAAAGAAGGTAGGAAGTACAGAGATTTGGTTTGGAGAAGAAATGGATCACCAGTGCTGCAAAGAGAAAGGAGCCAAGGTTGCAGAGAAAGAAGAGAGTGGAGAGAGAGAGAGAGAGAGAGAGAGAGAGAAAGGAACATACAGGGGAAAGAACAAAGAGAACTTTCTCCCAAAACCATTGGATAGGAAAATGAGAAGGGCTGATTTCTGTGTTCTTGAAACCTGTGGGACTTAAAGCCTGGAGGGTTTTTTGTTTTGTTTTGTTTTCAGATTTGATTTATGACCTGAGCCGAAGGCAGCCACCTAGCTGATAGAGCCACCCAGACACCCAAAAGACTGGAGTTTTAGTGGTAGGAGGGGTTGGCTAGAATAGAACACAGAGAGTGCTGCCTTTCTCCTTCAGAGAAGGCAGGCAACCTGAAAGCAGAAGGCATAGAAACAGTCATCTAAAGAATGCTTGTGGCAGACAATGGGGAGATTATTTGCTCCTCTTGGAGCACATCCCTGATAGGCAACATACATAGAGATGTCTCTTTGAGGACAAAGGAGGTGGCTGGAGCCATTTCCCTCCACTGTCTCTCAGCATAAATGCAGAAACATCTTCTGGAAACAATGCAGTGCTGATATTGGCCACCTAATGTGCTTACACCAAGTCTCACACTCTTGTTTTCTGGAGGGTCTGCCCTTCTCAATCAAGCTTGCCTCAGTCCCAACATAGAAGCCCCCTTTATCAGACGACCAGCAGAAATCCCTGTCCACATTGTATCTCTCAAGCAGAGAGTTCTGTAGGGTTTCAGTTCCATTGGAAATAGCAAGTTTCATTTCACAAGTAGACCAGAGAAGACCTACTTAAAACTTGCCACATTCTGGCCAAGGGACAAACATTGCCCATTGCAGACAATGAGAGCCTGTGCAGATGGTGGCCTGAAGGATAGAGCAGATAAAATACAAAAGTGCAACACACATAACACACAACAGAGACACAAATGACTACCAGGCTCTGGACACTACATGACCTCTTCTTCATAAAGTCATTACTTTCAGGAGTAGGAAACATACTGTGCTTTACTAACACACAAGACAAGGCAGAAAATTAGATAAAATCCCAAAATGGAAGAATTCATCCCAAATGAAAGAACAAGATAAGGTCACCAAGGGAGATGTAAGCAAAACTGAAGTAAGTTACATGCCTGATGGAGAATTTAAAGAAATAATCATAAGGACACTAACTGGGCTTCCTAAAAGAATGGAAGAGTTCAGGGAGACCCTTAGGAGATAAAAGAATGAAAAAAGAACCAGTCAGAGATGAAAAATGCAATAACTGAAATTGGAAACAGGCTTGATGCAATGGGCAGAGGATGGAAGAAGCAGGGGAACAAATAAGTTATATAGAAAACAAAATAATTGAAAGTAATGAAGTTGAAAAGAGAGAAAGAAAAATTATGGAACATGAGAATAGACTTAGGGAAGTCTACTGGAGTCCTTGACTCCATCAAGGATAATATAATTTGTATTATTATAGGAGTCCCAAAAGAGGAAGAGAGAGAAAAGGGGGAAGAAAATCTACTTGCAGAAATTGTAGCTGAAAACTTCCCTCACTTGGAGAAGGAAACAGACATCCAAATCCTGAAGATACAGAGAACTCCAATTATTAAAAAAAAAAATAGAGATAGAAGAAGAAGAAGAAGAAGAAGAAGAAGAAGAAGAAGGAGGAGGAGGAGGAGGAAGAGGAGGAGGAGGAGGAGGAGGAGGAGGTAGAGGAAGAGGAGGAGGAGAAGGAGGAGGTGGAGGAGGAGGAGGAGGAGCAGGAGGAGGAGGGGGAGGAGGAGAAGGAGAAGGAGAAGAAGAAGAAGAAGAAGAAGAAGAAGAAGAAGAAGAAGAAGAAGGAGAAGGAGAAGGAGAAGGAGAAGGAGAAGGAGAAGAGGAAGAAAACAGGACAACACCAAGGCATACTATAATTAAATTTGCAAAATATAGTGATAAAGGAAAAATCTTAAACACAGCAAGATAAAAGAAATGCTTAATTTGTAAGAAAAGACCCATAAGGCTAGCAGCAGAACTATCTACAGAAAATTTGCCACCCTGAAGAGGGGCATGATATATTCAAAATGTTGAATGGGAATAATATGCAGCCAAGAATACTTAATCCAGAAATGTTATCATTCAGAATAGAAGGAGAGATAAAGAACTTCCCAGACAAACTAAAGAAGTTTGTGACCACTGAATCAACACTGCAGGAAATATTAAAGGGGACTCTTTGAGTGAAAAGGAAAGAAAGAAAGTGACAAAAACAAGGAAGGAACAGAGAAAATCACCAGAAACAATGACAAACAGGTAATAAGAAGGCACAAAATATGTATCGATCAATAATTACAATAAGTGTAAATGAATTAAATTCTCCATCAAAAACACTGGGTGCCAGAATGCATAAGAAAACAAGACTCATCAATATACTGCTTACAGGAGACTCATTTTAGACTTAAAGACAACTGCAGTTTGAAAAAGAGGGGGTGGAGAAATATTTATCATGCCAATGGATGTCAAAAGAAACCCAGAGTAGCAATACTTACATTGGAAAAACTAGACTTGAAAATAAAGACTGTAACAAGAGAAGAAGTGCACTATATTAGAATAAAGGGGATAATCAAACAAGAGGATCTCTCAAGTATAAATATTTATGTCCCTAATATGGGAGCACCAAAATATATAAAACAATAGCAAACATAAAGGTAGTAATCAATAATACAGTAATAGTAGGGGACATTAACACCCTGTTTGCATCAATGGAAAGATCATCTAAACAGAAAATGAACAAAAAAACAATGACTGAATTACACACTGAACCAGATGGACTTAACAGATACACTCAGAATATTTTATCCAAAAACAGCAGAACACACATTTTTTTTTTCAAATGCACGTGAGATGTTCTCTAGAAAAGTTTGCATACTAGGTCACAAATCAGATCTCAAAAAGTATTAAAAATTTTTATGTAATGCATATTTACTGATCACAACATTATGAAGCTTAAAGTCACCCACAGGGAAAACTCTGGAAAGATAGATGCATGGAGGTTAAACAACATTCTATTAAACAATGAATGGATCAACCAGGAAATCAAAGAAGAAATATCAAAAATACATGGAAGCAAATGAAAAATGAAAACAAAATGGTCCAAAACCTTTGGGTTGCAGCAAAATTGGTCCTAAAAGGAAAGTTTGTAACAGCACATGTGTACCTTAAGAAGAAAGAAAAACCTCAAATAAGCAACCTAACATTATACCTAAATGAGCTAGAAATAGAATAGCAAATGAAGCTTAAACCAGCAGAATGAAGGAAATAAAGATCAGAGTAGAAATATATGACAGAGAAACTCAAAAACAATAGAGCAGATCAATGAAACCAGGAGATTGTTCCTTGAAAAAAAAATAATAAATTGATAAACTACTAGCAAGACATATCAAAAAGAAAAATAAAGGACCCAAATAAATAAAATTACAAATAAGAAAAGAGAAATAACAATCAAACCAAAACCACATATATACAAAGGATTATAAGAGAATGTTATGAAAAACTATATGCCAATAAGTTGGACAACCTACAAGAAATGGATAAATTCCTAGAAAAATATCAAAGTGGAAGAGGAAGAAATAGAAATAGAAATAATAGAAAACTTGAACAGAATGGTAACCAGCAAAGAATTTAAACCAGTAATCAAGAAGATCCCAACAAAAAAAAAACTCCAGGGCCAAATGGCTTCACAGGAAAATTCTAAAAAGCAGTTTAAAAATAGATAATATCTATTCTTCTCAAACTATTCCAAAAAAAATTGAAAAGGAAGAAAAATTTCCAAATTCATTCTAGGACCTCAACATTACTCTGATCCAAAACCAGATAAAGATTCCATCGAAAAAGACAACTACAGGCCAACAGCCCTGATGAACACAGATGCAAAAATTCTCAATAAAATAAATACTAGCAAACTGAATCCAACAGAACGTTAAAAGAATGATTCACCATGATAAAGTGGGATTTATTTCTGGACTGCAAGTGGTGTGGTTCAATATTTACACATCAATCAATGTGATACACCACATTATTTTTTTTTAAAGTGAGATGAGAGCCATAGATCCTTTCAGTAGATGCAGAAAATCATTGGATAAAGTATTACATCCATTCATGATAAAACCTCTCCAACAAAGTAAGTTTAGGAGGAATATAATAAAGGTAACATGAAAAACCCACAGCTGATATCATCATCAGTGGGGAAAAACTGAGAGCTTTTTCTCTAGAGTCTGGAGCAAAACAGGGATGCCCACTCTCACCACTTATTTAACATAGTACTAGAAGTCCTAGCAGTAACGATCAGCCAACAAAAAGAAATAAAAGGCATCAAAATCAGCAACAAAGAAGTCAAACTTTATTTGCAGAATACATGATACTCTATTTAGAAAACTCTGAAAGACTCTAACAAAATATTGTTAGAACTCATGCATGAATTCATTATAGTCATGAGATAGAAAATCAATGTACAGAAATCTGTTGCATTAATGAAGTAGCTCAAAGAGAAAATATGGAATCAATCCCATTTACAATTGCACCAAAATCCATAAGATACCTAACCAAAATGGTGAAAAATCTGTACTCTGTAAACTGTAGAATACTATGAAAAAAATTGAAGATGACACAAGGGAATGGAAAGACATTCCATGCTCATGGACTGGAAGAACAAATATTATTAAAATGTCTATACTACCCAAAGCAATCTACACATTTAATGCAATAGTTATCAAAAAAATTTCAGCATTTTTCACAGATCTAGAACAAACAACTTTAAAATTTTTTTCAACCATGAAAGATCCTGAATATTCAAAGCAACCTTGAAAGAGAAAAGCAAAGCTGGAAGCATCACAATTCCGGATTTCAAATTTCTTGTAAAGTTGTAGAGATCAAGACAGTGCAACATAACCACAAAAATAGACATATAAATCAATAGAAAAGAAAAGAAACCTGAGAAATAAACCCACAACTTTATGATCAATCAATCTTCAACCAAACAGGAAAGAATATCCTATGGAATAAAACCAGTCTCTAACAAAATGGTGCTGGGAAAACTGGACAGCAACATGAAAAGAATGAAACTGAACCACTTTCTTAAACCATACACAACAATACATTCAAAATGGATTAAAGGCCTAAGTGTGAGATAGGAAACCATAAAAATCCTAGAGGGGAATACAGGCAGTAACCTCTTTGACATGGGTCACAGAAACTTCTTACTAGATATTTCTCCTGAGGTAAGGGAAACAAAAGCAAAAATAAACTATTGGGATTTCATCAAAATAAAAAGCTTTTGCACAGCAAAGGAAATAATCATCAAAATTAAAAGCCAATCCATGGAATGGGAGAGGATATTTGCAAATGGCATATCTGATAAAGGGTTAGCACCTAAAATATATGAAGAACTTATACAACTCAACACGCAAAACCAAAATAATCCAATTAACAAATGGACAGAGGACATGAATAGATGTTTTTCAAAGAAGATCTACAGATGGCCACAGATGCATGAGAAGATGTTCAACATCACTGATCATCAGGGAAATGCTAATCAGAACTACAATGAAATTATCACCTCACACCTGTTAGAATGGCAGAACTACAGGTGTTGACGAGGATATGGAGAAAAGTGAACGCTTTTGTGCTGTTGATGGAAATACAAACTGTTGCAGCCACTCTTGGAAACCATATGGAGGTTCCTCAAAAAGTTAAAAAATAGAAGTATCCTATGATCCAGTAATTGCACTACTAGGTATTTACACAAAGAATACAAAAATACTAATTCAAAGGAATAAATGCAACCCAATGTTTATAGCAACATTATCTATAATAGTCAAAATACGGAAATAGTCCAAGTGTCCACTGACTGATGAGAGGATAAAGAAGATATGGTATATATACAATGGATTATTATTCAGGGATAAAAAAATAATGACATCTTGCTATTTGGACAACATGGATGGATGTAGAGGATATAATGCTAAGGGAAATACATCAGTCAGAATAAGACAAATACCATATGATTTCACTCATATGTAGATTTTAAGAAGAAAACAAATGAGCAAAGGAAAATAAAGAGAGACATATTAAGAAACAGATTCAAGCATAGAGAGCAAACTGATGGTTACCAGAAGGGAGGTGGGAGAAGTGTGGGTTAAATAGTTGATAAGGATTAACAAGTGCATTTGTTGTGAAGACCTTGGTTATTGTATGGAACTGTTGAACCATTATACTGTACACCTAAAACTTATATACTGTATGTTAACTAACTAGTATTTAAGTAAAAACATTTTTAAAAAGAAAATAAAATGCAACTATAATTTTGGGGAAAAATTGAGCAAATTTTCCACAAAGCAGAATTTTAAAAATAATAAAGAACTCAAAGTAAGATGAAGAAAAGAAAATTATGTAATTAAATGAGGAGATGCTATGTCCAAATGAGGAAAACTATTCCAGGGGGAAAAAAAAAAAAAAGAAAAGTGGGAACTTACTCAAGAAACAAAAATATCAAATTTGTCAGAATATAGACAAGATATTTCCACATAACACTGTCTCCAGATCAGAAAATTATATAAAATATGTCACATATATATGACAAATAGGTCAGACTTTATTAGAACATTACTGGAAATCTGAGTGGCCATCTAGACTTTAGTATCCGGTCACTTTATCACATAGTCATTTTCAAATATATAGTGTTGCAAAAGTTCCTCCATCTACACATTTTTTCCCACAGGGAGTTACTAGAGAATTTGTTTTTGTGACAAAAAAAAAAAAATTAGGAAACAAAGACAAAGAATATTATGTAATCCAAGATATAAGAGATCTTTTATAGGAAAAAGACAAAAATTTCCAAGATGATAATAAATATTCCAGGAGCACAGCTATGTAGTAGGCCAAAAGTAAATTTGTCTAGATAAAAGCAGCAAAATAAAGGGGTGTAGGAGATATTTCTCCAATATTAAAAATGGAACCAAAGAAAAAACAATGGAACCAAGGAGTTAATTGATGTGACTTATCATATAGAGAGAAATTTTATAGTTCAGAGTAGAAAGTAAGTATGCTTAATTTGAGAAAAGTTCGTTGATCTTTTAATGTTTCAGATGTACTAGTTACTTTAGGATACATCAATGAACAAAACAGACATTGATATCTGCCCTACTAGAGTATGCAATCAAGAAAAAAAAATGTTAAGCAATTATTAACTCCAGGAAAAAAAACAAACAAAAAAAACCCAAACAAGGCAAATAGCTGTCCAAGAAGGAAAATGTAATCATGTTACACTAATGTGGAACAGCAAAGAATAATCTTCACATAGTCACAATAATTTATACATTGAAATTAATTTAACCTAATATTGAGCTAAAACTTATTTTGTTTAAGATAATGATGTTAAGACCTGGGGATAGGAAATCAACAAATACATATAATTGGAAAAAAGATGAATTAAACTATATAAGCATGCATGCTCAACCCCATTCTCTGACATGGATATTCCATCATATTAGCACTATTTTCTGGGGAATTTGAGCCAACTCACCCTCTGAATTCCTCTCCACTCATACCAATATGCAGCTGTGACTAGAGTTAGCACACTAAATGCTGTGTATTTGTAGTTTTCCAACTAAATGATCTCTGAGTTTTTAGATAATACACAATAAAAATTTTCCATATTAGAATATCCTGTAGGAGAATATATTGCAAAATTGAGCAGCCAGGGTGATACTAATGAGAATAATGAAAGAGAGGAATGGGAATAGATATCCTTATGCTATAATTTGATATGAACTTTTTATTTTTGATTAGAAATTATTTTAAGAATATTTACTTGGGGGCACCTGGGTGGCTCAGTGGGTTAAAGCCTCTGCCTTCTGCTCAGGTCATGATCCCAGGGTCCTGGGATTGAGCCCCACATCCCGCTCTCTGCTCAGCGGAGCCTGCTTCCCCCTGTCTCTCTGCCTGCCTCTCTGTCTACTTGTGATCTCTGTTGTCAAATAAATAAATAAAATCTTTAAAAAAAAGAAAATTTACTTGTTTGTAAACTTAAAAATAAGTTTTCTCAGGTCAATAATCCCCAGAGTTGTAAATAGCAAATTAAAAATCTTCCCAAGGGGCTTTTTTTTTTTATTAACTTAATCTGATGCTTTACAGATATTCCCAGTCATCTTTGGAGTTCAGACTATCGACTTATATCCTACTGTGGTAGGTTTTGCATTAGTAGAGCAGTATATATATTTAGTTTTTTATATATAATCATTTTAAAATATAAAAATCTATCTCTCTATACATTAAGTGTATATTTTTTTAATTTTTTAGAATATTTAATTTATTTATTTGACAGAGACACAGCAGGAGAGGGAATACAAGCAGGGGGAGTGGGAGAGGGAGAAGCATGGGGAGTGGGAGAAGCAGGGAGAGTGGGAGAGGGGGAAGCAGGCTTCCTGCTGAGCAGGGAGCTCCATGCAGGGCTCAATCCCAGGACTCTGGGATCATGACCTGAGCCCAAGTCAGATGCTTAAAAACTGAGCCACCCAGGTACCCCTATATGTTAAGTATTTAAATTCTGGGTCTTAGTGGGATATTATAATAATACATTCAATATTATTAAAATAAATCATTGGCCTCTATTCTACACTGAGACTTGCAAATTGAGATGCAAATATGCTTAATGGTAATCACTTGATTTATGTAATATAAATATAGTTGTTCCCCTATTCCATGACAAATAAACTATTTTATCTCGTATTTCTTTTTAAATCATTTCCTTGATTTCAAGACATTTCATTTTTCTTGTAATTTTTAAAGTCAAAAATCTAAAAAGTCAACTATTTAGGTACTCAAATTAATTATATAATTATAATGTTTTTATGCTTGAATTTCATTTCTCCCCACCACCTCCTAACTGATAATGTGATCACTGAGGGTTTCTTAAACAAAATAACATTGGCATGCTACCCTCCATCTATTAAAAAAAAGATAAATTTTAAGTTGTGTTCTTATAAAAAAGTGTAGTAAAACTAGCTTATTGATGTTGTGGGAAGCAAACTTTTTTTTTTTTTTTTTTTTTTAAAGATTTATTTATTTATTTATTTGTCAGAGAGAGAGAGAGAGGAGCGAGAGTGAGCACAAGCAGACAGAGTGGCAGGCAGAGGGAGAAGCAGGCTCCCTGCCGAGCAAGGAGCCCGATGTGGGACTCGATCCCAGGACGCTGGGATCATGACCTGAGCCGAAGGCAGCTGCTTAACCAACTGAGCCACCCAGGCATCCCGAAGCGAACTTTGATGGAAATCTTGTTTGTAAAACTATTGTAGACTTAGGAAAGTGTATATTATTATTATAGCTTAGTAATAATTATAACTCTGCAGAAGATGTGTCCATAGGGTATTAATTTAACTTTTCCATCAGCAGGATTAAAGCCCATATTCACTTCATGCACTTCATGCACTTTCTAAATATAATTTTCTATGTTCTATATTTCTAAATATGATTTAGAAAATATATTGCCAACGATTAAGATCTGTATGGGCAAAAGGATATTTAAAATAGCCATAGTAAGAGTATTGTAAATGTAATTTCTGTCTTTACTGAAAAGCTTTCATACACAATACATATGCTATTAAACTCACTGATATTATAAAACCTTCCAAAACAGAAAGGAAATCATTTGAAATGCATGCACTAACCTCCTAAGCTATAAAGCCTGTTTATAAATGCTATGATTTTGATACATTTCACAGTTCTACACATTCAGTGATCATTCGGGGATCAAATCTGGCAGCTAACAATTTGCTATTCAACATTCTGTCAATAGATCATTCTTTTTATAGCTTGTTACATTTCAAAAAGTGATTGAGCTAATTAAACACAACTGTGAACCCAAGTATAGATTTAAATAATGTTCAGTGCCTTTGGAAAGGACATTACTATTAACAAAGACATATTTTAAATAACTCAAAACAGAGTTAGATTCATTAATCCATGGTTTTAGTACTACTTTCAACAATACTATTTTTATTTTTATATGCAGTTTATATATGCTAAGACTTACATAGCCATGTGCTAGATGGCTTAAAAATGTAGACACTTTTAAAAGTTAAAAGATAGTGTAAACATGGTAAATAAATCCCTTTATCAACATGTTTGTATTTTGTTATAAAGAATGTTTTCTATGCTTTTAATTCTTTGAGCACTTAAAATTACTTTGTATCAAGGTAAATAAAAATGTATTATTAGCAAAATTAACCTAATAAAAATAGATGAAACTAAAATAATAAGAAAAAATGGAAAGTTCATCAAAGTGATATTACCTTAATACTTGGATCTCTTGAATTTCCATTGATCATAGATCTGAACTTCTCTCACAGTTTAATAAATTTCAGTTGTTTTAGGCCAATTCAGTAAGTAGGTAAAAAATATACATCATTGAGTGTGCTTCGGCAATATGATACAATTATTACTGATTACTTGAGTCTGTGGTACCTGACTCCTCTGAGGATTAATTTACCTAATTGCAGATTGGTACATAAAATTTGTATTGCTTTAGTCCCTTGAGATATGCTACCGTAATTAGTGCACATGGTACATCCTGCAGATTCTTCCTGTACAATATTGCAGTTTTATTTGTGACAAAATTAATCAATACATAACAACTTTACTAATCAGAAAGTTTTATTTATACCCATTCCAGATTTTGATGAGTCATGATGTTTCAACATTACTTAAAAAATTAAAGGGAGAGCAATATATATATATATATACACACACAAATACACACACACGCACACACACACACACACACACATCATAGGAAAGGCTCATATAATACTGCTTCCAAATAAACTGTACAGAATATGATAATAAGGGGTAAAAATTCTTTCAAAGCCCTTTAAAAAAGTACACACACATACACACTCACACACTTGGGGCTAGGAGAAAATCAGGGCAGAAATAAAGGAAATTTGAGGAATTAGGTCCTTCACCCTGGCTTAGAGTACATGTTGCCCAGTACTTAACTCCAGACTGAAAAACAACTCAAAAACATAAATAAAAGCAAGTGGCTATTATCAAAACAGAATAAAGCAAAACAAAACAAAAAGTATTTGGGGAAAGTAGAAAGTTCTTTGTGGGAAAACTGCTCTGATTTGGAAGTTGGGGAGGGCCTCACAGCTTGTCTCCTTTGGGGGGCCATTATTACACATCATGGAGTGAAGCCTGACAGTACATATCCCACCCACTTATATAAAACTCCTACCCTAAGACTTTCCACTTAGAAAGAAGTGTTTTGGAAACAGATCTACCTACATGATACAGAGGAAACCTAGACTAGGTAAATTAATGTTAAAAAAATGGCTAATAAAATGTCAGGAGACATGAGAAAACCAAAAATATTGAAGTGAAATAATAAGATAAATTTGCAGATCAACTGACACTAGAGGAAACAAATAACTTAGGGAACCAAAGGAAACCAAGAACAAAAATCACTTCAAAGTTTCATATGCATATTGAAAAAGGTATTGCAGCCTTTTAAAAAAAAGTTGAAAATATTAACAAAGCTGCAATAGAAATAGAGCTTCAGAAATTATAAAAATAATTGCTGTAATATATTAATTTGATAGATTGTCATGAGATAATAAAATATAAAATATATCATGGAGAAAAAGAAATTTAATATGTATATAAATGAGGTATCAATCCAATTAGGAAAAGAGGAAAAAATGATCAGGTAAATAATTGGAAGAGAGTAGAAAGAATTTTACCAGAGCCAAAGTTCTCTCTTTGGCAAATAAGTTAATAAAAATAACAACAGTAAAACACTAGGCTTATCCCCATGGAATTTTATCATTCTAAAATTTGTTAGAAAAGGACAAATACTGAAATCTTCTGGTAAGAAATGAAACAAAGAAAAAAATCAATTGTTTTCTTATCATAGACAAAAAATGGAAAAATATATTTAATTTTCAAGATTTTCTTATCAATGTAGAAATTAATATAATTAATTTTCTTAAGATTTTATTTATTTATATAGAGTGAGAGAGAGAGAATGAGGGAGTTTGGGAGGTGGAGGGTGAGGGAGAAAGAGAATCTCCAGTAGACTCCAAGCTGAGGATGGAGCCCAATACAGGTCTTGATCTCACAACCCTGAGACCATGACCTGAGCCAAAATCAAGAGCCAGATGCTTAGCCCACTGAGCCACCCAGATGCTCCAAATTTTAAGAAATTTAGGCAACAAACAGAAATAAGACAACAATGCTGTCTCTGAATAGTGGGACTGAAATTGGACAGGGTATTTATGGGTAATTGCTGTTCTGTAATATTTAAATTATGACTATTGTACATATGGATTTGTCAAAGTAATTTTAAAGGTTTAAATTAAATCAAGTAGATAATTTCCAGCACTTACTGAAAAATATTTCAAAAGGGTTGTTTGACTTCAGCCACAGCAACTTCTTGCTATACATGTCTCCAAAGACAAGGAAAACAAAACCAAAAATGAACTATTGGGACTTCATCAAGATAAAATTTCCTGCACAGCAAAGGAAACAAACCATCAACAAAACTAAAACACAGCCTAAGGAGTGGGAGAAGATATTTGCAAAGACTTATCAGATAAAGGACTAGTATCCAAGATCTGTAAAGAACTTGTCAAACTCAACACCCAAAAAACAAATAATCCAATCAAGAAATGGGCAGAAGTCATGAACAGACATTTCTTCAAAGAAGACATCCAAATGGCCAACAGACACATTAAAAAAAAAAAAAAATGCTCCACATCACTCAGCTTCAGAGAAATACAAATCAAAACCACAATGAGATACCACCTCACACCAGTCAGAATGACTAAAATTAACAAGGCAGGAAACAACAAATGTTGACAAGGATTTGGAGACAGGGGAACCCTCTTACACTGTTAGTGGGAATGCAAGCTGGTACAGCTACTCTGGAAAACAGTATGAAGGTTCCTCAAGAAGTTAAAATTAGAGCTACCCTACGACCCAGAATTGCACCACTGGGTATTTATCCCAAAGATACAAATGAAGTGATAAGAAGGGACACCTGCACTCCAATGTTTATAGCAGCAATGAGCTGAAGGCAGACACTCAACTGATTGAGTCACCCAGGTGCTTCAGCTAATGGAATTTAAATAAATTAAAAATAAAATAAAATAAAATAAAATAAAATAAAATCTTATAACAAAAGCTATACTAATTATCCTAAAAGTAGGATATCTTCATGTGCTTGAGTTGCTATTATAAAATATCAGACTTGGTGGCTCAAACAACAGAAATTTATTTCTCACATTTCTGGAGTCTGGAAGTCCAAGATCAAGGTACCAATGGATTTGGTTCCCAATAAGAACTCTCTTCCTGGCTCACAGATGGCTGCCTTCTTGGTGTATCATCACGTGACAGAGAAAGAAAGCTCTTCTGTATCTTCCTATTTTTATAAGGTCATTAATCTCATCATGAGGGCCTCATGACCTAATATAACTCTAATTACTGCCTGAACTCCCTACCTCTAAAACTGTCACATTGGGGACAGGACTTCAACATATGAAGGACTAAATATGAATTTTGGTGGGGCACAAACTTTCAGTCCACAGTCCTTCAACAGCCCATAACTTGTTCCCCCAATACTTCCTCTCCTCTTAGTATGCCAAAGCTCTTGCTATCTGTGCCCTCTGTAGTCCCCTTCCTTTAGACACAGGATTGTCCTGTGACTCTTTTTTGAATATGGCATTTGAATTTTGAATACCATCATTGGGAATACTCCTGATAGGATATAGAAAAGACCATACAGAATGACTTCTGAGGCTGGTCATAAGAAGCTTTGCATTCCTTGAGTTTCCTGAATTGCTCATTCTTCAGATGTTCCCCTTTGGAAGCTAGTTACCATGATGCAGGTAGCCACATGGATAGGTCATGCATAGGTGTTCTAGTCAACTGCCTTAGCTGACCTCTGAGTAAATAGTCAGTATCAAATGCTAGCTATGTGAATAAGCCATCTTGGTGTCCAATTCACTTGTGCCTTTAGATGCCTCTACTCTCAGCTGCTATATGACTATACGTGCAGGAGTCACCCCAAGTAAGATATACCTGAGTAAGCCCAATCAATCCAAGGAAACATAAAAAAATAATAATGTATTTTCATTTTGAGTCACAAAGTTTTAAGTTAGTTTGTTTTAAATAAATAAATAATAGGAACCCTGTATGGGGGAGACCTACCAATTGAATCTTGGTGTACTTGTCACCAAATCTTTTCCCTCCAATATGTTATCTTTTTTTAAGTTCACTTACTATAACAGAATTATATATTAATAAGATGTAGGCAACTACGTTTTATAAATGCTTGGATTTTCATGAGTACAGCATATCCTCAGGAATCAGTCGGTTCTTAAAATAGTTGAGGGCTCAGCTTCATTCTAAAGTTCCTGCATGTGAATAATATAATCTAGTTAACAAACACAAAGTTCCTGGGTCTGTATTGGGCTGAGGGTGTATAAAGGAATATGACATCATGAATCTGACAAAGGAAATATCATATTCTACAAGGCAATATATAGGTAGCAATATGTAGGTATTGGCTGTGGCATTTGCGAGTGATAGAGTCCATCACTTGATATTATCTTATTCCAGAGTTTATAGAAAGTCATTCTATATAACTCAGACTGAAGATGATGAATTGAAAACATGCAACAATCTCATTTTTCTCTATAACAAGACTTCAAAAAATGAAATGAAGGAAAAAGAAAATGATGGGAAACCCACATGGAGAGAGGCATAAGACGTTTCTAGAGAAGCTCTGGAAAACCAAGAGTGGCTTTGAAATATTCTAATTGATACATACAGATATGGTAGTTTTAATAACTCACAGAGTAGGACATAGACAAGAAAGAAGCCACTTCGGTCTCATGAAGCACTAAGTAACTCAGAACTAAAACTCAAAGATGATTTCAAGCCATAATCCTATAACTGATAATCAATCGATAAAATAGTGGAATAAAGATATTTTTAGAAAGACAAAGATTCAAAAACCTTTTAATTCTTCAATAAATCTTTTCATTGGAAATTAATTTGAGAATGCACTATAACAGAAAACAAGATGCAAAATATGGATTCCTGGAATAGCAGATCCCATTTTGGGGAGTTAAGTTCAAGGTAGGCATCAGTATAGTTCTAGAAGAACAAATAGCTTCTTTTAGAGCATGAGAGTTGGATCTGGGAGGGATGGAGATGGGGAATATTGCTTATGTATATCTCTCTCCCATAAAGAAATTATCCATTGGAAGAAGTTCTTTTTCAGGGAATTTTGATACTGCTCAGTAATTGCAAATCATGTTTATCCCAGAGACTTTTCTTGGTGGATTTTATTCCTTTGTTTACTTCTTTGTTTGAGTTTGTCTGATATTTATTCCAAAATAATTGTCAAGAAGCAAAAATTATCAGACTACATTTGGAATTCTGAATTTGAATTATGAGAAGTTTCATTTTAAGATAGATAAAAGGTTTTTGTTTAAAAAAATAAGTGCAAGTCTTTGATATTTGGAATGAGTGAGCCTTATGTTATGTGATGAACACTTATTTAATAAAATATAAGTTCACTGAACTGTCAGATCAATATTTTCCAGAATGTCAATCAAGCTGAGAAAGTACAACTGTTCAGCACAATAAGCTTGCAAAATAAAAGCTGCAAGCAACTATAGGCTTAATATTTTGAAGCAAAGCAGGTTCAGAACTGAGTACCTCTGTGCCAGCTTCCATGCAGTTATTTTCATGGCATTTCAGAGCTTTCTTCAGACCTCACTGCAGGACATTTACTTTACTTTAGGGGATTGAGAAGTGCATTTAACATTGTAGAGAAACTTTTTAGTTATATACTCAGTTATGGCTCTTAAACCTCTTCCATTCTGCACTGATCACAGGTGTTACATAATGAAGCTCACATAACTTTTGTCATGCCCAGAAGCTAGTCATGATTTTCTGACAAAATAATAAAAGAAAAGGAAAATTACTATCTTCCTTACATTAAATTTCCTTTGAGATTTACTTTAATTGTTCTGCTATAAGGAGGAGGTATGTAAATATTAGGTTCAATATTTCTTAACTGTTATGGGGAAAGGGGGAGGAAGTGATCTCAAAGTCTAACATTTTCTTTAGTCACAACCATGCAAAAAGTTTTGGGAGGAGAATGATATGCTGTATCAATTTGGAGTATTTCTCTGATATAGTTTTCTATTTCCATTATAGATAAAATTTTCTATCTCCATACTGCCAGAAATTCAAATATTATTTAGAAATTTAGTATAAATATTACTTTATGAGATATGTGAGTTTGATAGTCTATATTTCAAGAATCTGAGAATTAACAAATACCTTTGCATAAGCAATTTTGGAGGCATTTTCCCCCAAAGTATATAAAAGTCTATTATATACTAATATTTATTATTGACTTAATAAATCCCTATAAAATATATTTATATTAAGAAAGCATTATAATAAAACTCTAAACATACTGAGAAGATTCAGATTAAATTTGGGAGGAATTTGGGAAGATGACAGAGTAGGTTACTGAGCTCACCTGTCCTATATTTACAACTAGATATCATCCCATTCAAACCAATAAACCAGAGAGGGATTTGAAGACTGTCAGAACAAATTCCACAAGTAAATATAGAGAAGAAGCAGAATCTGAAAGTTTAGGAAGGTCAAAAAGGGAGATGGAGACTGCCCACAGGAGAGAGGGAACTGTGCACAGAGAGGGCAGCAAAATAGGTCCTCACACCAGGGAGTTCACATGCAGAAGATCAATTGCCATACCCTTTGGCTTCAAAAACCAGAGAGGCTGTGAGCTTGTAAAACCTGTGGGGCCTGGAACCTGGAGCTTTAGAGGTGGGTGACTCAGCATTGTGTGAGCTGGGAGGGCCAGTGATAGCTAGATCTCTACCCTTAAAGAGACAGCAGCCTGCATGGAGAGGCAACATAAAAAAATTCAGTTTATACAGTACTGGTAACAAACAGGAGACATCTGTTTATACTGAATTCTGAGCATGTTGACAGACTCCTCCCAAAACAAAGTAGCTAGCAGGGGATATTTTCCTCTCCCACCCACCAGCATTACCATGGAGAGACCTGCTGGAGCTGGAGTTGCACAGACATTTTTAATTAATTCCCTAACAGTGTACCATCCCCACTGGTTCTTGTGAGGACTCACCAACTCCAAGCATGCTGCCCTTGACCCTGGATTCAGGGCAAATTTTCTTAAAACCCAGGACCATGCCACCTCGTTGCTGGGGACACAGATGATACAAAGCACCAGGCACATCTGTTATACCCACTTAGCTGCACACCCCCAACCACCCTTGTGTCTTGACCAGCTGCATGCCCCCAGCCACCAATGTGAGATGCTAAGCCATATGCCCCCAGGTTCCATCACATACCACACCCAGCCAGGTGCCCACAGATGCCATCACACACCTTGCCAAGTTGTGCACCCTGGCCATTGACACATACCACACCCAGCTGCCATATCTATATCTGTAGCCATCCTTGATAGAAGAGAGGTAAAAAAATAAGACCTAGCTATATGTTGCCTACAAGAGATCCATTTTAGACCTAAGATAACCTACAGATTTTTTAAAGTTAGGGGAAGGAGTATCCTCTATCATGTAAATGGATATCAAAACAAGGCTGGAGTAGCAATACTTATGTTAGACAAAATGGACTTTTAAACAAATACTGTAACAACATACAAAGAAGGGTAGTACATAATCATAAAAGGTACAATTCAACAAGAAGATATGATTATAAATATATAAAATATATGAAAATATAAGTCAACAAAAAAAAATCTGGAAAGAGATCAAATACATGGAAGTTAAATAACATACTACTAAATAATGAATGGGCCAACCAAGAAATCAAAGAAGATATAAAAAAGTACATAGGGAGTGAAGGGAGGAAGATGATAGAGGAGTAGGGGACCCTAGTTTCATCTGGTCCCTGAAATTCAGATAGCCACCAAATCATTCTGAACACCTGTGAACTCAACTGGAGAACTAAGAAAAGAATTGCTGCACTCCTACCAATAGAAAAGAGACCACTTTTTGCAAGGTAAGAGGTACAGGGAAGTGACTCTACAACAGGCCCTTCTGCCAGAACCAAGAACATCCAGGTAATACCAAGTTTATCACACAGAACTGCAAAACTCCAGCACTAGAGTAAAATAGTAAAAAGAATTCATGTTTTTTTCTTATGATTCTTTAGTTTTTCAGTTTTAATTTTTTTCTTCTCAGATAATTTCTTATTTTATCAGCTCTATTTTTAAGACTTTAATTTTATTTCATTTTTACAGTTACATTTTATCCTTACATTGTAGTTGATTTCATACACACACACACACACACACATACAGACACACACACATTAATAGGGACCTAATCAGTATGGATGTAAGTAAGATATTAGAACTAGAGTTCAGAATAATGACTATAAAGATACTAGCTGGGCTTGAAAAAAAAAATATAGAGAAGACACTAGAGAATCCTGTTCTGGAGAAATAAAAGAATTAAAATCTAATCAGGTCAAAATAAAAAAGGCAATTAATGAAATGCAATAAAAAATTGCAGTTCTAACTGGTAGAACAAATGAGGCAGAAGAGATGATTAGTGATATAAAAGACAAAAGGATACAGAATAAAGAAACTGAGAGAAAGAGAGATAAACAACCACCAGATCATGAAGTGAGAATTCAAGAGATAAGTGATACCATAAAGCAAAACAATATTAGACTATTTAGGGTCCCAGAAGAAGAGAAAAGAGGGGGCACAGAAGGTATATTGAGGCAAATTATAGCTGAGAACTTCCCTAATCTGGGATAGGAAACAGGCATTCAAGTGCAGGAGGCAAAGAGAATGCCCCTCAAAAACAATAAAAATAGGTCAACACCTCAACATATAATACAACGCTTGCAAATTTCAGAGACAAAGAGAAAATCCTGAAAGCAGTTCAAGAAAAGAGGCCCTTAACCTAAAAGGTGGAAACATAAGACTGGCAGCAGACCTATCCACAGAGACCTGGCAGGCCAGAAAGGACTGCCATGTTAAATGAGAAAAATATGCAGCCAAGAATATTTTATCTAGCAAGTTTGTCATTCAGAATAGAAGAGATAAAGAGCCTCCAGAACAGATAGGGACTAGAAGAAATTGTGATTACTAAAGTAGCCCTGCAAAAAATATTAAAGGGAATCCTTTAAGCAAAGAAAGAACCCAAAAGTAACATAGGCCAGAAGCGAACAGAGACAATATACAGAAACAGTGACTGTATAGGTAATACTTTATAGGTAATAATAACTTTCAATGGTTCCTCCAAATGTAAATTGACTAAGTACCCCAATCAGAAGATACAGGGTATCAAAATAAAAAAGAAAAGCAAGACTCATCTATATGCTGTCTACAAGAGACACATTTTTAGACCCAAAGACACCTCCAGATTGAAACTGAGGGGGTAGAGAACATTTATCATGCTAATGGACATCAAAAGAGAGCAGGGGTAGCAATCCTAATATCAGACAAATTAGATTTTAAACCAAAGACTGCAATAAGAGATGAGAAAGGACACTATATCATAATTAAAGGACTTATCCATCAAGAAGATCTAACAACTGTAAATATTTATGCCACGAATACAGGAGCAAACAACCATATGAAACAATTAATAAAAAAAATAAAGAAACACATTGATAATAACATTATAATATTAGGGGATTTTAACACCTCACTCATAGCAATGGACAGATCATAAAAACAGAAAACCAACAAGGAAACAAGGGCTTTGAATAACATACTGGAGATGGACTTCACAGATACATACAGAGCATTGCATCCTAAAGCAACTGTATACACATTCTTCCAGAGTACACATGGAATGTTCTCCAGAATAAATCACAAACTGGTACAAATCAGGTCCCATCTGGTACCAGAGATTGGGATTATTCCCTGCTTGTGTTCAGACAACAGTGCTTTGAAAATTGAACTCAATCACTAGAGGGAATTTGGAAAGAACACAAAGACAAAGAAGCTAAAGAGAATCTTACTAAAGAATGAATGGGTCAACCAAGAAATTAAAGAAGAATTTAAGAAAATATATGGAAACAAATGAAAATGAAAACACAAGTATTCAAAACCATTGGGATCCAACAAAGGCAGTTTTAAGAGGGAAGTATATGGCAAGACAAGGCTTTCTTAAGAAAAATAAAGGTCTCAAAAAAAAAAAAAAAGTTCTCAAATACATAACCTAACATTATATCTGAAGGACCTAGAGAAAGAAAACAAATAAAGCCTAAACTCAGCAGGAAAAAAAAAATTAATAAAGATTGGAACAGAAATAAATGAAATAGAAATTAAAAGAACAGTAGAACTTATCAACAAACCTAGAAGCTGGTTCTTTGAAGGAATTAATAAGATCAATAAACCCCTGGTCAGACTTACCAAAAATTTAAAAAGACCCAAATATATAAAATTATGAATGAAGGAGGAGAGATTGCAACCAACACTGAAGATATACAAACAATTATAAAGACCCCATCAAAATGAGAATTATAGACCAATATCTTTGATGAACATGGATGCAAAAATTCCCACCATAATACTAGCCAATAGGAGCCAACAGTACATTAAAAGGATTATTCACCACAACCAAGTGAGTTTATTCCTGGGATGCAAGACCAGTTCAACTTCTGCAAAGCAATCAATGTGACAGATTACATTAGTAAAAGAAAAGACAAGAACTGTATGATGCTCTTGATGCAGAAAAGGTATTTGACAAGCTACAGCATCCTTTCCTGATTAAAACTCTTCACAGTGTAGGGATAGACAGAACATACTTCAATATCATAAAAGCCATATATAAAAACCCACAGTGAGGAGTCACCTGGGTGGCTCAGTTGGTTAAGCAGCTGCCTTCAGCTCAGGTCATGATTCCAGGGTCCTGGGATTGAGCCCCGCATTGGGCTCCCTGCTCAGCAGAGAGCCTGCTTCTCTCTCTCTCCCTCTGCCTGCCACTCCACTTACTTGTGCTCTCTATCATTCTGTCAAATAAATAAAGAAAATCTTAAAAAGGAAAAAAACAAAAACAAAAACAAAAAACCCAGAGTGAATATCATTCTCAATGGGGAAAACTGAGAGCTTCTCCCCTAAGATCAGGAACAGGACAAGGATGGCCATTCTCACCATTGTAATACTAAAAGTCCTAGTTTCAGCAATCAGACAACAAAAAGAAATAAAAGACATCTGAATCAGCAAAGAAGAAGTCAAACACTCACTCTTCACAGGTGACATAGAGTATCATGTCAACCCAGAAGGCTCCACCCCAAAATTGCTAGAACTCATCGAGGAATTCAGCAACATGGCCAGATATAAAATCAATACACAGAAATCAGGTGCATTTCTATACACTAACAATGAGATACAAGAAAGAGAAATTAAGGAATCAATCCCATTTATAATTACATCCAAAAACCATAAGATACCTAGGAATAAACTTAGTCAAAGATGTACAAGTTATGTATGCTAATAACTATAGAACACTCATGAAATAAAATGGAAAAGACACAAATAAATGGAAAAATGTTCCATGGTCATGGATCAGGAGAACACACTGCTAAAATAGCTATACTACCTATAGCAATCTATACATTCAATGGAATCCCTATCAAAATACCATTGACTTTTTTTTTCACAAAGCTGGAACAAATAATCCTAGAATTTGAATGGAACCAGAAGAGACCCCTACTAGGCAAGAGAATGTTGAAGAAGAAAGCAAAAGCTGGGTGCATCACAATTCCAGACTTCAAGTTTTATTACAAAGCTGTAATAATAAAGATAGTATGGTACTGGCACAGAAACAGACACACAGATCAATGGAGCAGAATAGAGAACCCGGAAATGGACTTTCAACCCCATGTTCAACTAATCTTCAACAAAGAAGGAAAGAATATCCAGGGGAAAAAGATAGTCTCCTCAACAAATGTTGTTGGGAAAATTGGACTACCACATGCAGAAGAATAAAACCGTACCATCTTCTTACACCAAATACAAAAATATACTCAAAATGGATTAAAGACCTAAATGTGAGGTAGGAATCCATCAAAATCCTAGAGGAGAATACAGGCAGCAACCTCTGTGATCTCAGCCACAGTAACATCTTGCTAAACCCACCTCAACTGCTGTTTATAGTAGCAATGTCCACAATAGCTAAAATAGAGAAAGAATCCAGATCTCCATCTACAGCTGAATGGATAAAGAAGACATGATTATATATCTATACATACACATACGTACATACACACACAATGGAATATTTCTCAGCCATCAGAAAGGATGAATACTTACCATTTAATCAATGTGGATGGAACTGAAGGGTATTATGCTGAACAAAATAAATCTATCAGAGAAAGACAATTATATGATTTCACTCATTCGTGGAATTCAAGAAACAAAACAGAGGGGCAAGGGGAAAGGAGCGAAAAAGAAAACAAGACAAAATCAGAGAGGGAGGCAAAGCATAAGAGATTTTCAATCATAGGAAACAAACTGAGGGTTGCTGGAGGGCAGGGGGGTGAGGGGGATTTGGCTACAGGCTGATGGGCATGTGATGTAATGAGCCCTGGGTGTTATATACAACTGACGAATCACTGAACTTTATCTATGAAAATAATAATATACTATATGTTAATTAATTGAATTTAAATTAAAAGAATAAACTAAAAATAAAATTTAAAAAATGTACAGGGAAAAATATGAAAATGAAAACACAATGCTCCAAAACATCTGAGATATAGCAAAAGTTGTTCTAAGAGGGTATTTTATAGCAATAAAGGCCTGCCTCAAGATATAAGAAAAATCTCAAGCAGCCTAACTTTAAACACCTTAGAAACCTAAATTATCTAGAAAAAGAACAAGAAACAAAACCTAAAATCAGCACAAGAAAATAAATAATAAAGATTAGAGCAGAAAAAAATAATATAGAAACAAACAAACAACAACAAAACAAAAAAACAGATCAATGAAATCAGGAGCTGGTTCTTGGAAAACACCAATAAAATTGATAAACTTCTAGTCAAACTCATCAAGAAAAAGGAAAAAAAAAAAGGAAGATCTCAGGTAGATAAAATCCTCAATGAGAGAGAAGAAATAACAACCAACACCACAAAAACACAAATAATTATAAGAGAATATTAGGAAAAACTATATGTCAACAATTGGACAACCTGGAGAAGTAAATAAATTCCTAAAAACATAAAAACTACCAAAACTGAGACAGGAAGAAATAGAAAACTTGAATGGATGGATAACCTGCAAAAGACACTGAATCAGTAATCTAACACCTCCCAAAAAACAGAAGTGCAAGGCCAGAAGACTTCACAGTCAAATTCCGCAAATCACTTAGAGGAGAGTTAATACCTATTCTTCTCAAGCTATTCAAAAAAATACTAAAGGAAGGAAAATTTTCAAATTCATTCTAGAAGGCCAGCATTACCTTGATACCAAAACCAGATAAAAACACCACACACACACACACACACACACACACATGCACAGAGAGAGAGAAAGAGAGAGAGAATTACAGGCCAATATTCCCAATTTTTAACATGGGTGCAAAAACTTCTTGATAAAATGTTAGTAAATGTAATTCAACAGAACATTAAAAGAATGATTCACCATGATCAAGTGTGATTTATTCCTGGACTGCAAGGGTCTTTTAAGAATCACAAATCAATCATCCTGATGGATCACAACAATAAAAGTAAGGATAAAAACCATATGATCCCTTCAATATATTTGGTAAATGTATTTGATTTGGTACAAGATGAATTTATGATAAAATTTCTCAACAAATAGGTTTAGAGGGAACATACCTCAATATAATAAAGGCCATCTATGAAAAATTCACAGCTAACATCATCCTTAATAGGGAAAAACCTGAGCTTTCCCCTAAGATCAGGAACAAGACAAGGATGTTCACTCTCACTTTTATTCAACAGAGTACTGGAAGTCCTCACCACAGATAATAAAAGGAAATAAAAGACATCTAAATTGGTAAGCAGGAAGCAAAACTATCACTGCTTCCAGATGATATGATATTCTATATAGAAAATTACTACCAAATAACTACTAGAACAGATAAACGAATTCAGTAAAGTCACAAGATGAAAATCAATGTACAGAAATATGTTGCATTTCTATACATCAATAGTGGAACAGCAGAAAGAGAAATAAAACAATCCCATTTAAAAGTGAAACAAAAACAGTAAAATACCTAGGAGGAAACCAACCAAAAAGGTGAAAGACCTGTACTCTGAAAACTATAAAACATAGATGAAAGATATTGAAGATGACACAAGGAATAGGAAGACATTTCCTGCCCATGGATTGGAAGAAATATTGTTTTTTGTTTGTTTGTTTGTTTTTAATATTTTATTTTGTTAAAGATTTTATTTATTTATTTGACAGACAGAGATCACAAGTAGGCAGAGAAGCAGGCAGAGAGAGAGAGGGGGAAGCAGGCTCCCTGCTGAGCAGAAAGCCTTATACAGGGCTCAATCTCAGGACCCTGGAATCATGACCCGAGCCAAAGGCAGAGGCTTTAACCCACTGAGCCACCCAGGCGCCCCAAGATTTTATTTATTTGACAGAGAGAGAGAGAGATCACAAATAGGCAGAGAGGCAGGCAGGGAGGAGGGAGCAGGCTCCCCACTGAGCAGAGAGCCTCATGCGGGGCTTGATCCTGGGACCCTGGGATCATGACCTGAGCTGAAGGCGGAGGCTTTAACCCACCGAGCCACCCAGGTGCCCCAGGAAGAAATATTGCTAAAGTAGCTATTCTCCCTAAGCATTCCGCATATAAATAACCAAAGCAATTTTGAAAAAGAAAAGCAAAATTGGAGGCATTACAATCCCAAGTTATATTGCAAAGCTGTAGCAAGCAAAACAGTATGGGCACAAAAACAGACACACAGATCAATGGAACAGGACAGAGAACCCAGAAATAAACCCATAACTATAAGGTTAATTAAACTTTGACAAAGCAGGAAAGAATATCTAATGGAAGAAAGACAGTGTCTTCAACCAATGGTTTTGGGAAAAGTGGACAGCAACATGCAAAATGATGAAACTGGACCAATTTCTTACACCATACACAAAAATACATTTGAAATGGGTTAAAGATCTAGATGAGAGAAAGGAAAACATTAAAATTCTAGAGGATAACACAGGCAGTAATTTTTCTGGCATTGGCTATAGCAACTCTTTCTAGATATGTCTCCTGAGGCAAGGGAAACAACAGCAAGAAAAAACTATTAGGACTACATCAAACCAAAAGCTTCTGGATAGCAAAGGAAACAATCATCAAGTGTAAAAGGCAATCTATGGAATGGATGGAGATATTTGCAAGTGATGTATCCAATAAAGGATTAAGATCCAAAGTATATAAAGAACCTACAAAACTCAACAAAGAAGAAATAAATAGCCAAATTTAAAACGGGCAGAAAACATGAACAGATATTTCTCCAAAGAAGACATCTAGATGGCAAATACATGATGTTCATCATCACTTATCATCAGGGAAATGCAAATCAAAATTACCACAATCACCTCACACCTGTCAGAATGGCTAAAATTGGAAACAGAAGAAATAACAGGTGCTGGTGATGATGTGGGGAAAGGGGAACCCTTTTGCAGTGTCTATTGGGATGCACACTGGTGCTGCCACTCTGAAAAACTGTCGTGGTTCTTCAAAAAGTTAAAAATAGAACTACTTTATGATCCAGCAATCGCACTACTGGGTATTTACCCAAAGAATACAAAAATATTAATTCAAATACATGCATCCTGTTATTTATAACAGCATTATTTAATAGTCAAGATATGGAAGCAGCCTAATTACCCATCAGCTGATGAGTGGATAAAATGTAATATATACATATAAATACACACACACACACACATATGCAACATTTCTTTATATATATAATTTGCAGGGACATGAATGGAACTAGAGAGAATAATGGTAGGTGAAATAAGTCAATTAGAAAAAGACACCATATAATTTCATCATATGTGTATTTTAAGAAACAAACAAGTAAAAAAAAAAAACTGAGAGAGAGAGGCAAAGCAAAAAAAAACAGACTTTGAATTATAGAGAATAATCTGATGGTTTCCAAAGGAGAGGATGAGTTAAATAGGTGATAGAAGTTAAGGAGTGCAGTTGTCGTGATGAGCACGGGGTGATGTATGGCACTGTTGAATTACTATATGGTAAACCTGAACTTAATATAACAACTAGAACTAAAATTAAAACTTAAAATAATTGTTTTTATTAATATATCATTTTTATACATCATGTTTCCAAATGTGAAATTTCATTTTAAGGTTATAAAAGGAAGAGGTATAACAGAGATAGCATTTGCCATAAGTAATGTTATATGAAAATCAGCAACTGAAGTAAATGTTGAATTAAAAAAAACCTTTCAGTTTACAAAAATATTTATTTTAACTGTTTTTCAGATGGTAAACTCCCATGTATTTTGTTATATGATACAAAATTTAAATGCAAAGGAGAATCTATATTTTGTATATTCATAAATACATTTTAAAGTGAACTACATCTGCATTTTCTCCCCAGAGACCTGATGGTTGATATTTTCCTGTTAGATGGTAGCAAAAAACAATCTGAATTTTCTTGAAGCCCAAAGGATGTTCTACAAAACAGTATTGAAAGATCCCAAGGAAGTTTCAAGATGATTGCCCTGGGAGGCAAGTTCTCACCAATAAGTCCTTGTAAGCTTCATTGTCCTTACCAGCAAAATTACAAGAATAATATTTAAGGTGAGGGTTACTCCTATCATGAGTACTAAAAAGATGTAAACTACCACCTAGCAACTTTTCCCTAGAACGAAATAGATATTAGATTAATCTTTGTTCCTTTCTTCCTTCCTTCTTTTCCTGCTTATCCTTAGAGTGCCAAATACTTAGCACTTTAAGTTTTGTACCTGCATCATAATGGCTAAACAGTTTCCTTCAAACACCCTATTCTATCATGGCAGAGAAGCAAGGCAGCAGATAGTAACAGAAACATAGTGCACCTGTGGCAAGTTATTGTCAGGTTAATTGGCATGCAGCCACAGTAGTAGTTAAGGGGAAGTGGGCCGAAATCTGTCATTCTTAGTAGAGGTTAGGTACACAAATGAAATGGACTATGAAGCAATATATCCTGGGAGCGTTACAATAAAAATTGTAGAAGTCTGAATTGTACCTTGGGTACTGATACCCATCTCTGGGCCTAATTATGAAATAAGGAGTATATAGATAGGGAGATGCACAAGAGAAATAATAAATATTTATTTAATTAAATAAATAAAATAAAATAATTATTTTAAATAATAAATAAAATAAATATTTATTTAATTAAATAAATAAAATAAATTAAATTAAATAAAAAATTAAATAAATAAGAAATTGTTGCTTATGACTTAAGCAATACCTAATTTAATTATAGAAAATCAAATCCATTCCCAGGAGTAGAACGTGGCAGCTGCAATATACAAAATAAGACAGTTAATGGCGATACAGTTCTGGTAATGGATCCATTCAAAGCAGAAACTTGGCAGGACCCAGGGCTAGTTGGAGTTATAGGGAAGGGTATTCAGCCCTGAAAGAGAGTCTGAGAGTATAACCAAAGTAGACTGAAGAAATCCAGATGCCTGTAAGTATGGGGAAGCAGTGCTGAAGCATGCATGGTAATGGGATGGAGAAAACCTACAGTATCGGATGCATTTTTTGCTGGGTTTTTTTTTTGTTGTTGTTTTTTTTACCATCTTAACCATTTTAAATGTATAGTTCAGTAATGTTAAGTATATTCACATTGTTGTGAAACATATCTTTAGAACTTTTTCATGTTGCAATTCAGAATCTCTATCCCATTAAACAATTCTCCTTTCTCTTCTCCCTGCAACTTCTAGTAGCCAACATTCTATTTTCCATTTCTATGAATTTGACTACTTTAGGTCTCATATAAGTAGAATGATACAGTATTTGTCTTTTCTTGGCTTGCTCAATTCATCTAGCATAATGTCCACATGTTATAGCATGTGATAGGATTTACGTCCATTGTAAGGCTGAGTAATATTCCACTGTGTATACATACCACAGTTTTGTTTTTGTTTTGTTTTATTTGTGTTGCTTTTATTATTTTATTCATATTTTTAAAAATTTGTATTTAAATTCCAATTAGTTAATATATAGTGTAATAATGGTTTCAGTTGCACAATACAGTGATTCAACACTTCCATACAACCCCTGTACTCATTACAAGTGCCTCCTTTAATCCCCATCACCTATTAAACCCCTTCACCCCACCCTCCTTCCCTCTGAGAACCATCAGTTTGTTCTCTAAAGTTAAAGAGTCTGTTTCTTGATTTGCCTCTCTTTCTTTTTTCCATTTGCTTGTTTGTTTTGTTTCTTAAATTTTACATATGAGTGAAATCATATGTTGCTTTTCATGATGATGATAAGTCATATATTGACCTTATTTTTTTAAGATTTATTTATTTGAGAGAGATAGAGAGAGCAAGTGGCAGGAGGTGCAGAGGGAGAGAATCTCAAGCTGACTCCCCACCAAGCATGGAGCCCTAGTGGGACTCAATTTCACTACCCATGAGATCACGACCTGAGCTGAAATCACAAGTCAGATGCTCAACTGACTGAGCCACCCAGGCACCCCAGCTTTCCTTATTATCTCTTGCATTAATGACTCTGCTTGTTTGGCCTGAATATTTTTTTAACCTGTTTTTATATTTATTTCAAGAGCATACATTGAAACTTTTTATTTTATTTTTTTTTAAGATCCAGTCATGTATTTAAAATTAGCAGATTATAACTCTTTATGTCTCCCTATATTGTAGTTCCTCTAATGAGAGTGCATGTCCCCACCCACTGTGTTGAGTTTGGCTAAGCAACTTGATTTGGCCAGTGGAAAATAGGAGGCAGGAATATTGTATGAGCTGTGAAATTGGGAGGCATTGTGTGTTTCCACTTGCCTGCTTATATTTGTGTCATATTCATGTGAAAAATCTGTTCCAGGTGGCCTAATAATCCCAGAGGAAAAAAGACATATGAAGCCGGCCTGCCACAGCATGGACCAAATCCAGGTGAGATCAGCCTACATCAGCGCAGTTGCAGCTGACCCTACAGACAACTGAACATGAGAAAAACTTTTTTTTAAAAGCATTTTTATCCCTAATGGCTTGTCATACAGTGTTATTATAGCAATGACTGACACAAAAGCCATTTCTCATGTATTTTTATCATCATTTCAACTTTTTAGTGAAACTATAAAATTAAATGGCCATTTAGCTTGCAAGCTTCACTTGATGTTTTATCTTACCCATTGTCATCAGCAGCACAAACATAATCCTATGCACCACACTTGAAATGTAGGAGTCAGGTGGAAATTTGACTTTTTTCCCTTCATGTATTTTTCTGTAACCTGTTGAAATTTCTTTATAAATATTTTTTGATGTAATCTTTCTTGTCATTCTCCAAAGCCAACACTCTAGATCTAGATTCTCATCACCAAACTGTCATCCTGGTGAACTTGATCTTCATGTCCTTTTTTCTATAGCTTATCTTCCTTCTAATTATCACCAACATCAATAGCATCATCACTGATAACATTTCTTCTTTCCTAATCCTCTTTTCCTCTTTCTTTCATACATTAATTCATATTTTCATAGACATTTGTTAAAACCTATTAAACATTAACATCACAGATGGAACTAGGAATACAAGCTAGAATATAACTGAGGCTATCTTCAAGGTAACAATTGATCAGAGACAGTTTTAACAAAATAAAACTAACAACAATAAACAGACAAATGAACAAAAATAACAAAAACCAATCTCTCTTCTCAATAAGAAAGTCTAAATACTCTTTAGAGTAAAATTAGTTTAAAGAAAGCAACTACTCTCCTCCTTTTCCACTCTATTTTATAATACACAAAATACTCAACATAATGTTAAGATAAATACTTAATATTAATGTTAAGGTGCTATAAACCTTTTGATAAAAAAATTATATGCACTTCTTTTATTTTTTTTTTGTCAAACAATTAAATCTTTTCCAATGTCTCGATTTGTTTTACTTTTAAATATCAGTAAACATGATTAGGACATCCATAACCATGATAAGTAGGGGCAGAGCATATATATTTTTGATCTTCTTATTTGGACTTTTGTCATGCCTAGCTTGCCAGCAGCAGTATCCTTTGTTTATTGTACTCTTTGATTATGGTGAGAAGGCCAACCTCCTCACATTCAGAATTCCCTAATTCTCAACCAACAAAGTTACTAACACTCTCTGTAAAAGCTCCTTGTCTGATAAAATTGTTTCTTACAATTCTATATCCAGCGTTTGCCAAAGTGCAAAGCTTATACTTTCAGATCTTACCATTATGGCGGGAAAAGGGCCTAGCGGTTTAAACAAGTAATTGCAATAAAATGAAGTAAGTGTAGGAGCAAATGAATACATAAGGACAGTGGGAATATGTGGAAAGAAATCTTCAATTCTATGCTGAGAGACCATGAAAGGCATCAGGGAATGCCCAACAGAAGGAGTAAAACTGATTTTGGCTTTTAAAAATAAGCAATTTTGCCAACCAGAGAACAGTGAAAGTGCATCAGTACATAATTAGCATGCCTTAAGGAACATAGTTTACTACACATATTATTTCATTTCTTGTTCAGCATTCACAGATTTATAATTACTCTTCTTTAAAATTAGAAATATATCAGATAAGTGAATCCTTATTCCAAATGTTAAATAATCAAATGATAGCATTGAGAATTGAACTTAGATTCCTCTGCCTTTATTCCAAGTACCTTTCTATTCTAAGTACAGGAAGTGGCAGGCTCAATAGCAAGCAGAAGAAAAACAAGTGTGGATAAAGAAAAGTCAAAATTCAGGGTGATATTCATATGGTGAAGTTGAAAAAAGGTGATTATTATTGAAGAAGTTCTATATTGTTCTTATGGGTGTTCTTTATGTTGGGAATGTGATATTGCCTGAATAAAAAAGAAGAGATAAATTAAATTCTGATTTTCTGAATTTCATGTATTATTGAGTAGATACATGAAAATATTTGTAAGCTAAATTCCTACATTCTGAACATTATTTTCAATTAACTTATACTGGAGCATTTCAAGTTTAGAGGAATTGATTGTTCAATAGAAAATAGTTCCCAAGAGTTTAACATTTAATTAATAATTTATAAAACTATTTGTTCACTTTCTTATATAGGTACCTATGCTTCCAACACCTATTCAAATATCTTAAATATGTTAAGATTTAATTAGGAATTTCACGACTTCTATGTGTATACTATTGCTATCTAAGAACATGTTGTAACACACTAGACCAGATGAAATTAACAGATATATTCAGAGCATTTCATCCTAAAGCAGCTGAATACACATCCTTTTAGGGTGCACATGGAATATTCTCTAGAACAGATCATGTACTGGGTCACCAATCAGGCCTCACCAATACAAAAAGATTGAGATCAGACTATGAATATTTTTGGATAACAACACTATGAAACTTGAAGTCAACCACAAGAAAAAAATTGGAAGGACCACAGATACATCCTACTTAAGAACATCCTACATCCTACTTAAGAATGAATGGGTTAACCAGGAAATTAAAGAAGAAATTAAGAAAATACATGGAAGCAAATGAAAATGAAAACACGACAGTCCAAAACCTTTCAGGTACAGCAAGGGCAGTGATAAGAAGAAAGTATATAGCAATACAGGCCTTCCTGAAGAAACAAGAAAAGTGTCAAATGTATAACCTAACCTTACACCTAAAGGAGCTGGAAAATGATTGTCAAATAAAGCCTAAACCCAGCAGACGAAAGGAACTAATAAAGATTAGAGCAAAAATAAATGAGACAGAAATAAACATAAAAAACACAATAGAACAGATCAACAATAGTAACAATTGGTTATTTGAAAGAATTAATAAAATTGATAAACCCCAGACAGACTTATCAAAAAGAAAAGAGAAAGGACCCAAACAAATAAAATCATGAATGAAAGAGGAGAAATCACAACCAACAGGGCAGATAGATAACCAATTATAAGAGAATATTATGAGCAACTATATGCCAACAAAGTGGGAAATCTGGGAGAAATGGATAAGTTCCTAAAAACGTATAAACTATCAAAACTGAAACAGGAAAAAAATAGAAAATATGAGTAGACCCATAACCAGCAAAGTAATTGACTCAGGAATCAAAAATCTCCCAAGAAACTAGAGTCCAGAGCCAAATGGCTTCCCAGGGGAATCCTACCACACTTTCAAAGAATAGTTAACACCTATTCTTTGGAAACTAACCCAAAAAGTAGAAATGGAATGAGAACTTCCAAACTCACTCTATGAGGTCATCATTACCTTGACTCCAAAACCAGAAAAAGAACCCCACTAAAAGGGACAATTATAGCTAACATATCCCTCAGGAACATGGATGCAAAAATTCTCAACAAGATATGCAAATCAAATTCAACAGTACATTAAAGAACTATTCTCCACAATCAAGTGTAATTTATTCCTGAGCTGCAGAGGTGGTTCAATATTTGCAAATTAATCAACATGATACACCACGTTTATAAAATAAAGGGTAAGTATCCTTTCTCAATGGATCTTCTCAATAGATTAAAAAAAAAAAAAAGCATTTGGCAAAATACAGCACCCTTTCTTGATAAAAACCCTCAAGAAAGTAGGA
Source organism: Martes martes (assembly GCF_963455335.1). Classification (NCBI taxonomy): domain Eukaryota; kingdom Metazoa; phylum Chordata; class Mammalia; order Carnivora; family Mustelidae; genus Martes; species Martes martes. Next base: position 82,413,718 of record NC_137898.1, on the reverse strand, counting down.
ATAAAAGAACACACCTCAACATACATGAAAGACACAACTAATACCGTCCTCACTGAGGAATAACTGATTGCTTTTCCCCTAAGGTCAGAAGAACCACAGGGATATCCTCTCTCACCACTGTTGTTCAAATAGTACTGGAAGTCTTAGCCTCAGCTATCAGACAACCAAAACAAATAAAAGGTATCCAAATAGGCAAGGAAGAAGTCAAACTTTCACTACTTGCAGATGACTTGGTACTCTATATAGAAAACCCAAAAGACTCCACCAAAGAATTGCTAGTACTGATACATCACTTCAGCAAAGTCTCAGGATATAAAATCAATGTATAGAAGTCTTTTGCATTTCTATATATCAACAATGAAGGCGCAGAAAGAGAAATCAAGGAATTGACCCATTTTACAATTGCACCAAAAATCACAAGATACTTCAGAGTAGACCTAACCAAAGAGGTAAAAGTTCTGTATGCTGAAACCTACAGAACACTTATGAAAGAAATTGAAGAAAACCCAAGGGAATGGAAAAACACCCCACACTCGTGGATTGGAAGAACAAATATTGTTAAATGTCTGTACTACCCAAAGCAATCTCCACATTTTTTTTTTAAGATTTTATTTATTTTTTTGACAGCGAGAGATCACAAGCAGGCAGAGAGGCAGGCACAGAGAGAGAGAGAAGCAGGCTCCCCGCTGAGCAAAGAGCCCGATGCGGGGCTCGGTCCCAGGACCCTGAGATCATGACCCGAGCTGAAGGCAGCAGCTTAACCCACTGAGCCAGGTGCCCCGCAATCTCCACATTTAACACAATCCCTATTAAAACAAACAAACAAACAATAACAACAACAAAAACACAGCATTTTTCGCAGAGCTAGAAAAGCAAATCCTAAAATTTGTATGGAACCAGAAAAGACCAAAATAGCCAAAGTAATATTGAAAAAGCAAAGCAAAGCAGGAGGCATCACAATCCCAGAGTTCAAGCTATATTACAAAGCTTGATTAATTTTCAAGACAGTATGGTACTGGCATAAAAACAGATGCATAGGTCAATGGAACAGAATAGAGAACCCAGAAATGAACCCTCAACTCTGTTCAACTAATCTTCAACAAAGAAGGAAAGACTATCTAATGGAAAAAATACAGTCTCTTCAACAAATGGTGATGGGAAAATTAGACTACCACATGCAGAAGAATAAAAGTGGATGCTCTTCTTACACCATACACAAAAATAGACCCAAAATGGATAAAAGACCTAAATAAAAGATAGGAAGCTATCAAAATCCTAGAGGAGAAAACAGGCAGGGGCTTCTTTGACCTCAGCTGCAGCAACTTCTTACTGGGCAGGACTCTGGAGGCAAGGAAAACAAAAGCAAATATGAACTACTGTGACCTCATCAAGATAAAAAGCTTCCACACAGCAAAGGAAACAGTCATAAAAACTGAAAGACAACCTGTGAACGGGAGAAGATATTTGCAAATGACATGGGATAAAGGGTTAGTATCCAAAATCTACAGAGAACTAATCAAACTCAACACCCCAAACCAAAAAAAATACAGTCAAGAAATGAGAAGAAGACATGAACAGATATTACTCTAAAGAATACATACAAGTGGCCAATAGACACATGAAGAAATACTCAACATCACTCAACGTTGGGAAATACAAAATAAAATCACAATGAGATGCCACCTCATACCAGTCAGAATGGCTAAAATTAACAACTCAGGAAGCAACGAATGTTGGTGAGGATGCAGAGAAAGGAGAACCCTCTTACACTATTGTTTAGGAGTGCAAACTGGTGCAGCCACCCAGGAAAACAGCATCGAGGTTCCTCAAAAACTTAAAAATAGAATTGTCCTGTGGCCCAGCAATTGCACTACTAGGATTTTATCCAAAGAATACAAAAATGCTGATTCAAAGGTGTACTTGCACCCCAATGTTTATCATTATCATCAACATCCCAATGTCTATATCAGCATTATCATCAACAACCATATTATGGAAAGAGCCCAAGTATTCATCGACTGATTAATAGGTAAAGAATAATATGAGAAAAGGAGTGCCTAGGTGGCTCAGTGGGTTAAAGGCTCTGCCTTCGGCTCAGGTCATGAATGCAGGGTCCTGGGATCGAGCCCCGCATTGGGCTCTCTGCTCAGCAGGGAGTCTGCTACCCTTCCTCTCTCTTCCTGCCTGCCTCTCTGCCTACCTGTGATCTCTGTCTGCTAAATAAATAAATAAAATCTTAAGAATAAAAAAGAATGATATGAGATGGATAATGATATGAGAATAATATGAGATAATGATATGAGAATGGATAAAGATACACACACACACACACACACACACACACACACACACACACACACAGGAATATTACTCAGCCAGCAAAAAGAATAAAATCTTGCCATTTACAACAATATGGATGGAACTAGACTATATTATGCTAAGCAAAATCAGTCAGAGAAAGACAAATACCATATGATTTCACTCATATTTAGAATTTAAAAAACATAACAGATGAACATAGGGGAAAGAAAGGAAAAATAAAACAAGATAAAAACAGAGAGAAAGGAAAACCGTAAAAGACTCTTAACTATAGAGAACAAACTGAGTGTTGCTGGAGGGGGATGAACTAAATCGATGATGGGCATTAAAGAGGGCACCTGTGATGAGCACTGGATGTTATATGAAAGTGGTGAATCACTAAATTCTACTCCTGAAAGCAATATTATCTTATATATTAACTAACTTGAATTTAAATAAATAGAAAAAAAAGAAAAATAATATGTTGTATATAACATTCATTTCTTAGAATTGGTTAAAAATTGTTTTGTGGCCTAGTATATATTCAATTTTGGAAATATTCCATCAGTGCTTAGAAATTTGAATATTATGTATTCTTTACTAGGAGGGCAGTATACTAGGGCAGGATGTTAGGAGATAGAGAACACAAATGGAGGTAAATTGATAACAGAAAATATAAATGGCATTGTCTCTCCTCCATCAATTCCTTTGCTTTTTCTGTTAAACTTATAACTTGCCTTTTCATTTTTTTCAGATCTATCCATTAAGTCAATTTCTCTCATTATTTCCTGACTTCGAACTATGTGGTCTTTGTATTTATTATGCTCTGTGATTTTTCTGTGATTCTTATTTTCTCCTTTCTTGACTTTAATTAGATTAGTAATATTTTCTTCATTGCCCTCTCATACTAGAGTAAAATATAAATAATTATTTCATTGGATACTTTTATATTTTTAATGTGCATATCAAACCATTTTTAAAGTTACTTTTTAAAAAGGACATTGGAAGAGAACTTACTCATGTATATTAAAATACATAACTTTTCATTGACCCCTGAATATAATATTGGTGCAAACAGAAACATAGATATTCAAATCAAAAAAGAACCCCCAAAAGAAAGAGAAAAGGTATACGTGGGAATGTAATATATCAAAAATTCTACTTCAACACAGAATGTGAGAAAATAGTTGGTAGCAAATCTGCTTGCACCAGAAAGAATATAAAGTATCACCCGGTTCATAGCATGCAGAAAACTTAGTTTCACAAAATTCCAAATGGATTATATACTTAAAACAAAAATAATGGAAACACACACACACACACAAACACATATACACACTCACACACCAGTCAAATCTCTATAAAAAGATAAGCACATTAATTATATGTTTACATTAATTTTGTAAGTCAAACTATACAACAAATAAAATAATAAATTGTGAGATAATATGTACAGTGCATGTGACAAAATGTTAACATATATTTCTTCATTTGGACCTGATTTAGCAGCTATTTAGATTGTTTTTACATTAAATACACATGGGTTTTATCACAAATCACTCATTGTAAAACTAGGAAAATACGAGCAAATAAATTTATACATTCTTAGGACTCCCTCACATTCAAAATCCGTCTCTTCTGAATCACTTTTGGGACTAAATTCATGGTATCCATGGTTTTCTGTTCTATATCTTCCTCTGTGACAATGCACACATTGATGATGCAGAACTTCCTAAAATAACTCACAAGTAAAAGTAATTAATGCTGGCATTTAAGTAAGCCTTGAAATTTTGTAGAAGAAACAAACTATTTTTGTGAAACTTTTTAAAATTATTTTTTCTTCAAGGGGGTAGAGGGAGAGAATCTCAAACCAACTACGTACTGAGGCAGGTCTCAATCCTAGGACGCCTGAGATCATGACCTGACCTGAAATTAAGAATCAGATGCTTCACTGACTGTGCCACCCAGGTGCCCCTATTTTTGTGAAACTTTTAAAATTAGGGTATACATGAAGTATACAGCACAATCATTTTTAACATATAAATATACTTATTAAGTTATAATCTAGTTCTAGATACAACATATCATATCATAAATATCCCAGAATTCTAGTCCATTTTTAAACTGATGCATATTATAGATTCTAGCCCATTCATAAAATAGAATCTGATAGATGTGCAAGTATATGACCAAAATCCAAACAGAGATGTAAACAATTAACAGGCAATTCATGGAAGAGAAAATTCCAATGAAAAATATATAAGATAGTACTTCAACCTTTGATAGTTAGCAGAGAAATATAATGAATAATGAAATATAATTTTTAAAAGTCAGCTTGTTAAAAATAAAGAGGAATACCTACTTTTGATTGAAATTTAGTATAAATGGTTCTTTTATATATTACCGTTTAAAATTGTGAATATTTAAGATTTTGAAAAACTAAGCATGACAACATATCTTCTAGTTAAAACTGTGTGTATCCTATAACCAGAAATCACAGTTCCAGATAGATTCTGGAATCTATCCTACAAAAATAAAGCATATATAAACGAAAGCATTAGTATAAAGTTGTTTATTTACCTGTTTTTTTGGTACTAATCTCAAACTGAAAGTAAATTGAATGCTTGGTAGTATAGGAATATTTAAATGTATTATTCAACCATTTAGAAAAAAGGATTCCTATTTCACAAACTAAAGTGTAAAGACCTCTATGAAGACTAATTTGAGAATATCAAGATGCTAATAAATAGATGACATATAAGCCCTTATTATGTCTACTTATGAAAATAAATCTCCCTATATACATATGGGTGCATACACATACATTTGTGCATATGTATGTGTATTTGTGTTTAATTAAATGACACTGGAAAAAATTATAGAAGGACACACATCAAATTGTCTGAAACTTATAGAAAGGGCCAGGTAAGAAAGAGATTAAAGGTGAACAGAAAATAAGATATGGTAAATAAAATGAAATTTGCACATAAAAAATTATATATATGAATAAATATACATTCATTATTTGCATATTTGTTATGAATATATATAAACAAAATACAATATAAGGAAAGGTGAAGAAAATTTAAATGCATTTATCTAAGAATAGTAAGATTTTAAGTGTTTTTTAGCATTATTGAATTTAATATACAGTTATTTGAAAATTTTTTTTTTTTTTTGCTTTTTTTTTTTTTTTTTTTTTGAAAATTTTTTAATAAAAGTGTTATATATACAAGGAATATCTATTTTTATTGTGGAGAAAAAAACTGTGCAACACTCTACCACTTACAATGATCTTATTGCAGTCTTCTATGATTTGTTAATAATTTAGTTCCATCTACTTTTAAATTTCTCAGATTAGGTGTTTTGCTTTGTTTTGATTTATTTATTTTTTTTTTTTAGTTTTTACATATGTTGCAATATATCTTACAAATTTCTTTATTTACCATTTTTAACGGAGTTGTTTTTAAGTCTTTATTTTCTTTCTTAGCAAATTAGATCCTCTAGTAAATATAATCCTTCAGCCTTAGACTGAGAGCAGTGAATTTATTAATTTTATATGTAAAAAAAATGTTTTACTTCACAGTATTGAAACAAATTTAACTAGTTTGTTGAAAGGCAGCTCTTTGAGTACATGGCTGCATTGTTTTCCAATTTCTATCGTTACTGAAACACCCTTCATGGGTAATTTGCATTTTTTTCCTCTGATAGTATTAATGGTAAAAAAACAAACAAACAAAAAAACCACATCTGATCTTTGTAGTTTAATGTTTCCCTGTGATCCTAAAATTAATCTACTTTTATTTCATTGAATTTGCCTCTTCTAGAATTTTTATTAAAGATTGGTTGGAGATCTTAATTTTATTATCTTTGTTTTTTAACTTTAATTTTATTTTCTTGAAAAATTTATCTATACTTTGGATGATTTCCTCAAATAAATTTCTAATTTATGAATTCTCTCTTTAACTCTTAATGGACTATGCCTAATAAATGTTTAATACAAGGAAATGCTTTGTTTCTATTTTTTTTTTTTACAGATTTGCTTTTTTTCTGTGCCAAACTGTCTTATTCTTATTTTATTGGTTCTATCCCAACCATGCCTTCTATTAATTTTAATATATATTCTTTGTGAAGCTTTCCTACACCCCCCCCAACTGAATGGTAAATTTTCTTCTCCTCTTAAAAATGTGTTATTTTAATTGTAAAGTCATTCCCTGTGGAAATTGTTTTCAGTACATTATTAGATGCCATGGATACTAACATAATTATCGTTCAATGTTTTTCTTTCTACTTGAATTTTATTTACATTTGCCTGTGTATAGACTCATATTTTCTGCCATTTTTTTTCTCAGAATTTCAATACCACAAGGGTAGTGTGAAAATACCTGTGTACAGTATAACCCTGGATTTCCATTTTTCAATTATGGCTCTTTTATGATTCACAGGTCAAAGGAAGGGCAGTTACATGTCACATTCTCAAGCAAAGAAGCAGAATTTTTCTGCTTTTATATTTAGACATGGATCAACACTTCTTAATTGTTTGATTCATCAAAAAGACCATAAGAACTCCTTGTGCATACAAGGTTGATATTCTTTATTAGGGTACCTACCCAATTTTAGAACCTGAGTCCTAGAGAATATGACGTGCACAATTTCCATGCTTATCTAAGTCATTCAGGATCAATTTCTGCTGTCTCTTCCTACTTTTTGTTCACTTTTCACTTTTGGTTCCTGGAGCTTCTCTTTCTTAATTTTTAACTTTACTGTATACTAAAAAATCACTTTCTATCCTAATTTTCACGTTTACTGTGGGGATAGGGCTTTGTATATTAGGTACTACCATATTGATGAGAAATATGAAAATCTCCATCAACAGAAAAATTATAAAATATTTAGTGAAGTAATCATTTCATAATACAACTATGCATAAACTTATATCATAATAAAATACATTAAAAAAGTCATACTTATAATTGAAGAGGTCCTTGAGTCTTCATTACCAGATTTTTAATTTATTTTTCTCAAGTGTTACACATAGTTTATAATTATGTATAATATATAAGTGCCAAAAGAAATAAATGCCAGGAACATATGGATATTGTCATTTATGTTGGAGTTAGCATTTTGGTGCTGCTACATGTACATCTGTTTATAACAGATGCAACTTAATATTACTTTTAACTAAAGGCCCCTGAAAAACAAACATAACAGTAAGTAAAAATCTGTCATTCTGTCTTCAGTATTTACACCAACTAGGGGATGTTCTTTTTAAATACACTGTTTCCATATGGTATATTTAAATACACATGTTTTAGTTAAACATCATAGAATTGGTTTTATTTGGGGTGCCTGGGTGGCTTAGTGGGTTAAAACCTCTGCCTTTGGCTCCGATCTCAGCAGGGAGCCTGCTTCCCCCTCTCTCTGCCTGCTTCTCTGCCTACTTGTGATCTCTGTCAAATGAATACATAAAATCTTAAAAAAAAAAAAGAATTGGTTTTATTTGAACCTTGTTCAGTATAAGATATTCATAATGTGTATACCAATGCAACAAGTCTAAATGACAGATACCCCATTTCTCTTTGTATGGGCATACATCAAATATTGCGGATTCAATTCCAGACCACTGTAATAAAGTGAATGTAGCAATAAAGCAAGTTAAATGATTGTTTTGTTTCCTCTACATTATAATGCAGTCTATTAAGTGTGTAATAGCATTATTTAAAGAATGTAGATGGCTTAATTAAAAAATACTTGATTGCTAAAAGATACTAACCATCATCTGAGCTTTTAAGGAGTCATAATCTTCTTGCTGGCAGAAAGTCTTGGCTTGTTTATGGCTGCTAACTGATCAGGGCAGTGGTTGCTGAAGCCTGGGGTGGCTATAGTAACTTCTTAACATAAGACAGCAGTAAAGTTTGGCAAAAAGACTGAATTTTCTTTTCACTAATGATTTCTCTGTGGCTGGTGATGGTGTTTGATAGCATTTTACTCAAAGTAGAACTTTCAAATTTAGAGTTACTTCTCTCAAGCCCTCCTGCTGCTTTATCAACTAAGTTTTTGTAATATTCTAAATACTTCGTTGTCATTTCAATGGTCTTCACAGCATCCTCACCAGGAGTAGATGCTATCTCAGAAAACCACTTTTTTTGCTCAGCCATAAGAGGCAACCCTCCATCTGTTCAAGTTTTTTTCATGAGATTACGTCAATTCAGTCACATCTTCAGGCTCCACTTCTAATTCTAATTCTTTTGCTATTTCCACCACACCTCCAGTTACTTCCTTCACTGAAGTCTTGAACCCCTCAAAATCATCCAGGAGGGCTGGAATTCAACTTCTTTCAAACTCCTGCTAATGTTGGTATTTTGACCTCTTCCCATGAATAACAAATGTTCTTAATAGCATCTAGAATGGTGATTCCTTTCCAGAATGTTTTCAAATTACTTTTTCCAGGTCCATCATGATAAGCTATCTATGGCAGCTACAGTCTTATGAAATGTATTTCCTAAATAATAAGACTTGAAAGTCAAAATGACTCCTTGATCCATGGGTTGCAGAATGGATGTTGTACTAGCAATTATGAATACAACATTAATATCATTGAACAACTCCATCAGAGTTCTTGGATGACCAAGTACATTGTTTATAAGCAGTAATATTTTGAAAGGATTTTTTTTTTCTGAGCACTAAGTCTCAAAAGTGGGTTCAAAATATTCAGTGAACCATGTTGCAAACCGATATGCTATTATCTAGGATTTGCTGTTCCATTTATTTATGGAACATAGCAGAGTAGATTTAACCTAATTCTTAAGATCCCTAGCACTTTTAACATGGTAAATAATAATAGGTTTCAACTTAAAGTCAGTAGCTGCATTAGCCGATAACAAGAAAGTCACCCTGTCCTCTGAAACTTGGAAGCCAGTCCTTGACTTCTCTCTGGCTATAAAAGCCCTAGATGGCATCTTTTTCCAATAGAAGGCTGTTTCATCAATACTGAAAATCTGTTGTTTAGTGCAGCTACGTTCACTAATTAGCTAGGTCTTCTGGATAACTCATTGCTATACCTTGCACTTTGGTGTTATAGCTTCTTTCCTTAAACCTCACAAACCAACCTCTGCTCATTTCAAACTCCTCTTCTAAAGCTTCTTCATCTCTCTCAGCCTTCATAGAATTGAATGGAATTAAGACCATACTCTTGATTAGTCTTCAGCTTAAGGAAATGTTGTGGTTGGTTTGATCTTCTCTACAGTTAAAATTGTTTCCCTCATACCAACGATAAAGTTGTTTTGCTTTCTTATCGTCCATCTCTGGAGCAGCACTTTTAATTTCCCTCAAGAAATTTTCCTTTGCATGCACAATGTGACTATTTGGTGTAAGAAACCTAGCTTTCACCTTGTCTCAGCTTTTGGCATGCCTTCTTCATTAAAGTTAACCATTTCTAGCTTTGATTTAAAGTAGGAGAAATGAGGGGCACCTGGGTGGCTCAGTGGGTTAAATTTAGCCTCTGCCTTTGGTTCAGGTCATGATCCCACGGTCCTGGGATGAAGCCCCACATCAGGCTCTCTGCTCAGTGGGGAGCCTGCTTCCTCCTCTCTCTCTCTCTGCCTGCCTCTCTGCCTACTTGTGATCTCTGTCTGTCAAAAAAAAAAAAAAAGTAGGAGATATGAGACTCTTCCTTTCTCTTGAACACTTAGAAGGCATTATAGGGTTATTAACAATTAAGGGTCTAATTTAAATATTGCTGTGTTTCATAAAATAGAGACACCCAAGGAGAGGGACCCAGACAGGGTAATGCCTGGTTGGGGGAGCAGTCAGTACACACACAGCATTTATTAATTAGGTTTGCTGTGTTATATGGGTTTGGTTCATGGGCCCATAAAACAATAGGAACATCAAAGATCACTGATCACAGATCATCAGAAAAAAAATAATAATATTTAAAGAGTTTGAAATATTGGAAGGATTAAAAAGTGTGACACAGAGACACCTTTGATATTGGAAAAATAACACAAATAGAATTGCTTGACACAAGGGTGTCATAAATCTTCAGTTTGGGGGAAAAAACTCAATATTTGCAATGCATGATAAAGCAAAGCACATTAAAATGAGGTGTGCCTGTAATTTTTATAAAGTAATATAAGGTAATTTCAAGGTGTCACCCTAGTATCTAACGCTACTTAAATATATTTTTTGTAATTTTATTTTATTTTTCAGTGTTCCAAGATTCATTGTTTATGCACCATACCCAGTGTTCCATGAAATACGTGCCTTCCTTAATACCCACTACTAGGCTAACCCAACCCCTCACCTCCCTCCTCTCCAAAATCCTCAGTTTGTTTCTCAGAGTCCACAGTTTCTCATAGTTTGTCTCCCCCTCCGATTTCCCCCAACTCACTTTTCCTTTTCAACTTCCAATGTTCCCTGTGTTATTCCTTATGCTCCACAAGTAAGTGAAGCCATATGATAATTGACTCTTTCTGCTTGACTGATTTCACTCAGCATAATCTCCTCCAATCCCATCCATGTTGATATAAAAGTTGGGTATTCATCCTTTCTGTTGGAGGCATAATATTCCATTGTATATATAGACCATATCTTCTTTACCCATATATTTTATTAAACACTTAAATTATTATATATAAATTATTTATATATTATTTTTCTAATTTTGTAATTGGTTTTTCCTTTAACTAACTTGAATTAAAAACAATTTAAAAAAAAAACAGAAAAAGCAAACATATCTTAAATATGTGGCTTTTTAACTTAAACAATCTAAATACTGGATAAGCTGTGTTATTTTTATTTAATGGGTTATAAGAAAAACATGAAAAATTACATTTCAAATAATTATAATGTGTCTGTAAACATAAAATTTGCTTAACTTCTTAGATAAATCCCCTATTTATATATACTAAAATATCGTTTCTCATCTATTAGAATGACAAAACTCAAAAGGCCTGACAGCATATTCTGTTGGCAAGAATGAGATGAAAGAGGCACTCTCACACACAGATGGTGAGATTGAAAAATGGAGGGATCTTGGCTATCTTTAACAAAAGTGCATATATAGTCACCTTTAGATCAGCAATTTCATTTTTAGGAATCCATACAAAAATCAAAACTATGAAATGGTATATATACAATATGCATTCCAGCCTTATTTACAATAATAAAAGACTAAAATCAACTGCTCATCATTAGAGTACATAACTAGAAATGAAATTACATGAAAAAATTCCATAAAACTATAAGGAAATAAAGAATTTAGCATCAGCATAGTGACAAAACTATCACACACAAATAAGAATTGCCTTAAGTGACTTGAAAACATAGTATTTTAAGAATGAAGAGAATTGCAGTAAAAAAAAGTAATGGGCTGTCAGTAGATTCAGTGTTTGTAGTGTTTGATGCTATTGTCAGTAGAATGTAAGACAAAAAAGTTAATAAGCAAAATTCAAGATATTTAACAGAAGAATACATGTAAGTGAATAAATTTATCAAAAAACATTGTGATTTTAAATTTGTATTGGATTGGAAATAATGTAAAATATTATATATATGCAAATATTCCTATAGATTTTGGCTCTCTTTGGCTTATTAAAAATTCATTATTAACTAGTTTAAAATTCACATATCTGATTCAGCACTTTACCGCCACCTCCCCATTCACTCCCACCTTCCACCAATCAAGCTAGGATTCCAGGGACCTGAGAGAACTGGGGATAAGGTTGGCTCTGTTATGGATTCTTTACTCTGATGCCTGAAATAGAAGGACAGTGCTGTGGCTGCCCTCCATTAAATGGTACACTCCTCTGATGTTAGGTATTAGTTAGGGCTGTAAGGGAGGGAGGCTCTCTTACTTCACTTCATTGCCTTTGATTGCACTCTTCCCTTTTGGCTGTCTGTCATTTCTCTATTTTGTGTATTATCTGCTGCCAATACCTCTGTATGGAGGGCATCAAACTATTGGATTTTTCATTGGATACAAACAGCACTTAGAGGGTAAAGCATGGGTGAGGTGATCCTTAATCCCTTTCAACTCCAGCAGTTTCAGGTACACTCTTCTCAGTTTCTTTTCCTGAGAATTCAATTATCACTCTTTATCCAAGAACTCAACTATTATTTAATTTTATTAGGTCAGGGACCAATAAAATGGGAACTGGCTCTCAACTCTTACTTCTCCTTCCTTGGTGCCATCTCTCTCCTTTTCTCTTTTTCCATCCTCTAGTTCAAGGAAGATCAACAAGTACATTGGCAATCAGATACTAGAGCTGAGATTAAGATTCCAAACTTCTCTTCTTTTAGCCGTCCTTTGCTTTCACAACTGATTCTTTTGGGTATTCCTGTTGTTTGATCTTTTGCTCCTCCCTCTGGTATTGTTGAAAAACATTGAGAAAATGTCTGCTTTTTGAGGGAAGTATCTGTCCACATTGTTGATTTATCTTTTTAAAGAATGTGGCTACTGAAAAACACTTTGTCTTCAACTCTGTGTTCTTAAAGACAATTTCAGGATAGAAGGAAAAGTCACAATCAGTATCCTCTTACCATAACTATAAGAATGATAAACACTGAATTTGAACCAAAAAAGCATTGTTTGAGAAAACTGATTAAAGGGAGTCAAAATATATAAAAATAAAGTTCAATTTTACATTAATAAACTTTGGAAACTGGTTAATATAAATGTATATTTTGAAAATGTAACTACAAAGTTCTAGAAAAGGAAATGTGTTTGCCCAATAAAAGCATGACTGAGATAAAGAGTGAAACTGGTAAAAATTATGGAAAGCTGTGAGTGCTATGATGTCAAGAAGACTTAAAGTGAAAAGTTTCTCTTTATCGTGTTCTTAGGAAGCATTAATGATGGAACACTTTCTCCGTCTGTGGTTTGTGATGAAATAAAATCAAAGAGGATAATCTAAAATAAGTGTTACCTCATAAGACATATTGGTTGGGATTTAAATTGCAAATTATATTTTATTTTTGTATAATGACCACTAAGAAAAATTCCTAAGTTTTCTCCTGTTGCTGCTTTTAAATAATATGTGACATTGTTCTGAATTTGCAGATCTATCTTCTATTTTACTGATCTATGCTTTAATAAGTTATTTTTAAACATAATAACATTTCTCTTTATTTTGCCTCCTCGGTTCTTCACCAAAGAGAAAAATATATAATTTTAGCTCCAACTAAGAATGAAATTTGAATGATTAGCTCTTATTATTTAGTTGTTGAAATTTTCAGTTCAGATTTAAGCATTTTATATCCTTAAAATAATGTGTTCTAATAGACAAAGAGTGAGAAAAAGGTTCAATGTGTTTCACAATGATACTAATTAAGGTCACAGAAAAAAAAAAAAAAACCTTTTCAGAATTTTACTGTATATTATTTGTGCCTAATGGCAATCATCTCTTGAAAAAGAATTGTCCATTACCTCTGAGTTCACAAGACCAAGTCTTTTATTATTATTATTATTTTTAAAAGAAATCAGTCCATTTTAGTAATAATTTTCTTAACCCTCATCAATACATCCTGTCAAGATTACCTTTTAACTCATCATTCTCATTTTTTATTTTAGGTGTTTTTATCAATCACTTTCACTATAGGTACTCAAAAAGTACTTAAGTGAATGAATCAAAAATTGTAAGTTATTAATTCATCCTAATCATACTATTCATGTAAGTCTGCTAACCAAACCACCTGAAAAAGACAGACTCTCTTTTCTGGTTTTATTGATGATATTGGACTTGATTTTTTTTCTTTCTCGATTGATCTTTATTGTGTTACTCCAAAGGGATTTCCCCCCCTCTTCTTCTTGTGTATCTCCCTAGATATATGCTCAAATATCTAACTTCTTCCTAACTTCCTTTAAGAAAATTTCTTTAACACCTGGGATTGATCTATTTGAGCTGCATTTGGTTTATTTAAGCACTACATGCTGTAAAGCACAATTTGAAAACCAAGTACTTAGTCATTTTAGGAAACACAGTACCTAAAAGCATCATTTTTTATTTAGAGTGTTAAATGTCATTTCTTCTAGCCAATTCTATTTTGAGGTATTTCTTTAAACTTCTATCAGGGCTGGAAATTTTTTTTTTCTTCAAAAGAACTACCTTATTCTCCCTCTTTCTACACAAACAAAATATCTGATGTCAATGTTTCCAAGTAAAACTATATACTTCAAGGTCTTTAGCAGTGTATTCTTTTAACAAATAATAATTTTCTTTATACTTCTGGATAATCATGGGATAATATAGCATAAATAATTCTTAATAACATTTTGTAACATTTACTAAACATTCTAAAGTGCCAGGTAAGGACCAAAAGTTAAATATATTTTGAAAAATTATTAAACAAAGTGGTATAATAAAAGATATGATATTCTATATGGAAATGAAGGATACACATATAACTGTCTGGATAAAGAAAGCTGACAGAATTGGGTCAGGTTACTAAAAGAGGCTACATCTGAGTTTATTTTTAAGAAGAAATAGAAGGTTTCCAAGTTAAATGATGAGGTCAGAATTTTTTTCCAAGCAGGGGTAAGAAGGTATGAATTCATAAAGTTGTAGAAATACATGCACATTCAAGTCCTGCCAGTAGTTAAGGACAGCAGAAGGTACTGTACAAAGCTTATGTGAAGAAGATACCAAGATAGGAGAAGACAAACCAAGTAAGGATAAAACCTGGATCAAAGATCAGTAACTGGATTTTATCTTGATTTCTAGTCAGAGAGTGACAAATAAGTTTTACCTTTTAGAAACTTCAATGCAGTAGTAAAAGAGAGAATAAATTAGAAGTTCAAAACAGGGGATGTTCAGAAAACAGAGGATATTTTGATAAGCTCAGGAAGCCATAATGGAGACCTGAATGGAATGAGAGTAAGTGTAAAGATGAGTGGGCAGGTTCAGGAGACTTGGTTGGGGTAGCTGTGCTTTTATTCATCATTTATTACTGAATTATTGTTGGAAAAATATTACTGTGTGTGAAGTCACTTAGCCAGCTAACCTCCAAAGGAATCTACTGGGAACTATTATTTTAATAAACAAACATTCCCTATAGAGTATAACTGTGAGGTACAGAATTCAATAGTGCTTCATTCCTCTTCATTATCAAGTAGCTTGGTGACAAAATAATGAAAGTGGCATTTACTTGAATATGATATATATATGAATATATATATATATATAAAATTTCCCATATCAGTTGCTCATTTTCAAAATAATAGTATTAAATGTTGAAAATATTGAAATGTTGAAAATGTTGAAAATTAAATGTTGAAAAATAATTTGGGGAGAAAGGTAAGTTCCCACACTTCAAAAAGTATGTACTTACTAATCCAAAATATTTATTATAGCTTAAAAGTAAAGTCATTTTTACCAAATACCATATGACTTCACTCAGGAACAAATAAATAAAGGAAAAAAGAGAGAGAGAGAAAGACTTTTAACTGTAGAGAACAAACCAAAGATTACTAGAGGGGAGGTGGGTGAGAGGATGAGTGAAATAGGTGACAGGTATTGAAGAGTGCACTTATCATGCTGAGCACTGAATAATGTATAGAATTGTTGAATCACTACATTGTACACCTAAACTAATATAACACTGTATGTTAGCTATACTAGAATTAAAATAAAAAAAACTTTATAAAAAGTAAAGACACTTTTAATAAGAGATAAAGTTCAGGAAGGTATTATAGACAGATTATAATCTTTTGAATATGGTCACTAAACAATATAATAATTATAGCTGGATAAGGATAGTGATTGACTTTCTAATTTTTTTAAAGATTTGAGTGCTATCTAAACTTAACCCCAAAACTATAGAACACACACACAAATATGAATACATACACATAAACCACCAGAACCACTAAATCTTATTTGGTCATGTAACTATAGAAAATTATCTACTGTAGTTATCTCTCAAACTGAATACAGCAGCATGAGGATAAAACCCAATGTGAGCAGTGCCCAACCTGAGGCAAACATGGGAATTATTGTGATATGACTGTCTAAATGAATTTAAGAAATAAATTAAATTAGGGGCACCTGGGGTGGCTCAGTTTGTTAAGTGACTGACTCAGGTCCACGTCTCAGAGTCCTGGGATTGAGCCCTACAATGGTCTCCATGCTCAGTGCAGAGTCTGCTTGAGACTTTCTGTCTCCTCTCCCTGTGCCCTTCCCCCCATCTCACATAAATAAAAAAAGAATCTTAAAAAAAAAAAAGAAATAAACTAAACTCTATATTGTATTTTACTCACAGTCATTTACATGGATCATATTCAATCCTGAGCTGCATGGGTGGTATAAAAGTAATTGTAAAGTTTATATCACCTTTTTGAAATATCTATGAAAATTAGGTAAAGCTAGGTTCATTTCGGTTTCATTTCAAGTGTAATCAATATTTGTTATGTGAAGGCAGGCATATTTTTACATATTTTATATTAATATAAATATTTTCATATGTATATGTGTATATTTGTTTAGATTTATATATATCCAGTAACTAAAGTCATATCTCACTTCATTTTGTACCTTTGGAATCACACATTTTTGGCATTAAGTGCATATTTCCTAAACATGTTATTTTCTACTACTAAGTATATATTTCATAGGCTTAGGATTTTTATTTACATTAAAAATCATATAATATTATGACTGAAAAGATTGAATATTGAGGCCCATTCTATTTTATAGATGAACAAAATTAACCACAAGAAGGTAAGATTTACTTGATGCCAAACAACACTTTTTGTAATATATTTTAAATTATCTGGTAGTTACAAAGATATTATTGAGGGACTCAGATATACTTCAAAATCAACCTACAAACAATTTTTTTAGAAAATGTGTAATTCCAATTAATTCTAGGTGTAAAATGCAATTTTGATTAATGCCACTCATTTCTCCTCTCTCTAGAGTTGCTAGGTTTTTAAAGTTGCTGGTGGAGTCTATTTAATGTCCTACTTATAGAGTTTGTCTCTGTCATCTGCTATCTTCCTTCTCTCCTGTTCACTTCATATATATAACGTGAAAAATAGTGTTTAATACATCATGACATCAAAGTGGCTTATATGAAATATACATAGGAAATTAAATATACTAATATAGAAGTTAGGGAGAAGTCTTGATTATAAATATAAGAGTCATCCATGATGGTATTAAAAGCCATTGCGGTAAGGTAGCATCTGGAGGAGAAGAGGTCTAAGTACTAAGGATTATAGCACTTCAGTGTTAAGAGGAGAAAACAGTAACAGAAAAAAGATAAAGAATGGTAAATGTTGCAGATAAAAAACATGATAAAGTAATTTCCTGGAAATAATTTTAAAATATAAAATGAGTGAAAAATTGTATCAAAAACTGCTCTTGGATGAAGAATTGACAATTAAGTTTAGCAAATTTAAATCATTGGGAACCTTACAAGATCCAGGAAACCATCCAGTAGTGACGTAAACATTGTTCTGTAGAGAGAAAACAATTGCTAGAGTCATCACTTATGATAACAATGTATGAGTAGTGGTAAACTACTACTGAAACCAAACTAGCTGAAACTTTGAAGACTTCATATATCTACCAAATGCACATGTATGCAATATACCTGCCACGTTCATCCACCAAGGCTCATGATTTGGAAATCATCTAGTAGCTCCCGTTCTGCTATATTCCACTCTGTTACCTTAAAAGATTAGGAATTATTGAGAAAGAGTCCTCAAATACTGTATGCCAAATTACATCTCAACCCTCTGGAATTTTTGCATTTCATCCAAGAGTAAATTGCCAAGTTCAAATATGCGGAGAGGTTTTTTGATTTACCAAGTTTCTTAGTGGAAAGTGGAAAGGAAGGGCACCTGAGTGGCTCAGTGGGTTAAAGCCTCTGCCTTCGGCTCAGGTCATGATCCCAAGGACCTGGGATCGAGCCCCACATCAGTCTCTCTGCTCCACAGGGAGCCTGCTTCTCCCTCTCTCTCTGCCTGCCTCTGTGCCTACTTGTGATCTCTCTCACACTTTGTCAAATAAATAAATAAAATCTTAAAAAAAAAAATCATAAGATTAAAAAAAAAGTGGAAAGGCACTTCTTTTTTTTTTATAAAGGCATTTTTAAATTCAAGTTTCCTAATGAATCAGAGCCTGATCATGTGCTGCTTTATCAGGACTCTTTACTTATGGTCTGGTCCCACTATTTCCTGCTTCTTCTCCAATATGTTTCCATCAATATGACTCTATTCTTAATCAGATACAAATACCTCTTTAGCACTTGCAAAATGACCTCCTATCTCCTTCCCCTCTAATGAATTTCAAAGTTTGCTAGAATTAGTCCAGACTTTTCCAATTGTGTTTTGAACTACAAACAACTGACCACTGTCATGCCTCCCTCTTCTGTGTTTTCATAGAGCTATATTCCCCTTCTTATCACTAAAGTGTATGTATTGTACATATATTGGTTTCCCTTCAAGGGCATTTGCTACAAGACTATGTACATTCATAATGCAATAAACCTTAAATTTTTATGTACAGTAGAGCTAGGGTGCCTGGGTGGCTCACTTAGTTAAGTGTCTGACTCTTGGCTCCAGCTCAGGTCACTCAGCAGGGAATCAGTTTGAGATTCTCTCCCTTTTCCCCAGACCCCTCCTCATGCACTATCTCTCTGTCTCTCTAAAATAAATAAATAAATCTTTAATAAATAAATAAATAAATAAATAAATACATTAGAGCTAACACCAATATAATTATATATATAATTACAATCTTTATGTAAGCTCTAGACATTATATAATTGTATAGACACAAGTACTATAGCAGGGGGAAATGCTATAATGTCTGGATAAATAATTTAATTAATTAAATATATTTTAATATATAAATAAAATTAAATTTAATTTAATAATTTTGTAACTGGAATGGAAAATACTTGAATAACAAATTATTTGCCTAATACCTAATATTTGTATAGTGACTTAGCTATTACACAGTGCTTTTGCTATAAGCTGCTCTTTTTTTGGTAAAGCCTGGTTTTGGACTTCTGAATTAGTGCTAATATGAGGAAAGATGGACTTCAGGCTGTCCTGAGAGTAATCTAGATGATTCTAGATGATCTGATGAAGAACAGTCAAAATGTAACCAGTATTTGTAATCCAGACAGTCTCACCAATTTGAAGGGTTAGGAAGAGACAGGGAACACCAAGTTTACAAATGATACATAAATGATACATAGAAATGATACATAATATACACAGAAATAATACACAGAGCTAGTTAAGGTAAAAAAAATAAAAGACCTTATAATATTCTGTATGTCAATATTTATATAGCCAACCTGTAATTTAAAAGACTTGCAGATAGACAAACAGATCCAGAAAGAAAAGTGTCTTAGGAATTATTGCTGGCACCTCTTATTTCTTTAAGCTCAATGTAGTAAAACTTAGAGATTTAACTTCCTAAATAGCTCTTAAATTCATCTTTTTAAAAAAATCTATTTCTGTTAACCTCATTTGAAGTACCAGCATCTCTTGCCTGGATTGCCATAATAGCCTAAGAAGTGACATTCATATATATAATACCTCCACAAACTATTTTCTTCAAATAGCAATACGGAATCTTTTCAAAATAGGAATTTTACTATACTTTCTCTCTGATTTCTATTGTTTTCTTAATACAGCCTAAAAAGTCTTCCACATGTGCTCTGTCTACCCTTATTTTAATCCTTCTTTTCACCCTTTGTATATGATATTGCCTTTGTTCAAAAAATAGTCTGCCATTTCTTTGACATGGATGTCAGAGAGTGCTAGTGACCACTATGTATCAGTTTCCATCTCCCCAATTAACAGAACTCTTCTTTGTAACTGTCACATTTCTCAGCATGAATTTAACATTTACTAGCCTTTCTTGCAGTTAAAGAATTTGACCAACAACTAACATGAAATACTGGGAAACTTCCAGGGAAGTCTCCTTTAAAGCAAGGGAATATGTCTTCTTTCTCTCTTTTCCCCTAACTGTCTAGGGGTACTTGTGATGGCTTGGTTCTAGCTATGGTTTTGGAACATGAATTAAAGCCTCAGCTTGAGGATATTAGAGGTTATAGAAAATCTTATTACTGTCAAATGAGTTCTGGGTTATCTACTTCCAGAGTTATTTTATTTTCCAGAGAAATATACATAAATCTCTTAGTTACCATTTTGAGATTCTACCTTTCTCATAGTTAAAATAAATTCTCACTGGTGTACAATTCTTCAGACCTTGGCTCAAGTGTCACTTCTTAACCCAACACTTAGGCCGAATTTATCTGTTAAATACTCTTCTAGTAGTCAGTTTCCTTTGTTTAGAACTCTTACATATTTGTAACTCTAGATTCACTGATGTGATTATTTAATTTTTTCCTTCTCCACCATATTAGTTAATATAACCTACCTATTTTAAGTTTCACAATTAAGTTGCAATCATGGAAAATATTTTAGATTTTAAAAATACAGAGTGGAGTTCAGAGATATTAACCTCTCAAATAAAGATGTTCAGACTCAAGTTTAGCGTTCATTATTCTACAGCTGTCTGAATACAAAATATCAAGCACAATTTTCTCACAAGAAAGTGAGATGCATATTACCGGATGATGAGGAAGACTCATGATATTTTTAGATAAAACCTGCCTTTGGTTTACCAAACATTTTCATAGAGTTTCCTTAGCAATTTTTCAGAGTTTAGTATTACTATCCTATTTTTGTAAATAAGGAAACTAAGTCTTAGTGATTTCCAGTGATTTAACCAATGTCAGTTAGCCACAGTGGCAGACTTGGAACTTTATCCACATTTTGGTACATTGCATCCCACCATATCTGCCTTCTGCATATGAAGGATGTGCATATCTGTGTTTAAATTAATTTCTGTTAATTTTGTTAATTTTTGTTTGTTGGCATGAATTTATATAATGATTATGGTTCTAGTTTTGAAATGAAATTATTTGTTTTGATTGAGGAATTTCATAATTACTTGGTTACATAAAACTTAATTTAATCTCTGAAGCAATTTTCCATTGGTTCTGAATCAAATTCTCATATTATTCCTTCTTCTAGGATTAAAATCCTGAAAGTATTGAAATAAAACTAATGGAATTGGAAAGATACACTATATTGTCAGTACTGATCATTAATATTTTAATGGTAATGACAATAATAGTAATAATAAATGTTTAACTTGGAAACATCAAGCAAAATAGTTATTAACAGAAACAAAAACAAAACAACCCCCCCCCCAAAAAACCACATTGGTCATATAAAAAGCTTAAAAAATATATATTCCTGGAAACCATCTCCAAAAGTTCTGGTTCAGTAGGTTTAAGTAGAGTCTAAATAACTTAATGCTTTTTAAGCATCTCAGGTATCTTTTATGTGTTGTTTCTACTTCAATAGACTGAGTAACTCATCACCTAACAAATCAAAAGGAATAGGGATACAGTGGGTTAGTTTTGATGGTGAAGTATGGTTAGGATAAAACTAGACTATGGGCCACATGATAATGAGGAATTGGCCAAATAACCAGTGAAGGAGGAGGAACTAAATAATGAGAAAGTGCTAAAGACAAAAGTTTAAAAAAAGAATGTCGGCAATATGCAAAACTAAATTAGACAACTAAAACTTTTTTAGTAGAGAAAAACTCATCCTTGCATACATACAAATTTTGACAATGCTCTCTATGCAAATGTTGTATAAGATCTAGTACATTATGTTGCATGTTTATTATTAGTATATTAACCATTGATGACATATGTATTCATGAAATTAATATTTAAATAAAGTTAAGGATGCAAATACAAAGTGAAAAACCCATGAAATGCAAGAGAAAATTCACCTAATGAAGCTAAATTAAGTTGGATATATGCAATGCATTTGATTACAAGTTAGGTCCAAAAACTAATATATACAATGTATGTGATGCAGTCATGTTAATGATGATAATGAAAACCATAACTTCTGTAGGTCTTGGCTTTTCTATTTTTAAAGTTAAAGCCTTAATATTGCATTAACATATTTTTACATTTATTTTAGAAATGCATTTCTAAAGGTTGTAAATTGAATGACATTTCTTTTGCTTTGCAATAACATCATGACTTCATGATCACCATTTAGCACTGAGAAACCAAGATTTTTTTAAGGGTTTATTTATTTATTTAACAGAGAGAGAGAGAGAGAGAGAGAGACAACACAAGCAAGGGGAGTGGGAGAGGGAGAAGCACACCTCCTGCTGAGCCAGGAACCTGATGCAGGACTTGATTCCAGGACCCTGGGTTCATGACCTGAGCCGAAGGGAGACACTTAATGACTGAGCCACCCAGGTGCCCCAGAAGCCAAGATTATAAGAATGCAAATGTATATGTGTGCCTGAAAAATCTAATGGAGCAGCTGCCAGGAGCCTGCAGTTTCCCTTGGATGAATGGATAAAATAACACTGAATGTAACATGAAAGACATTGGGAGATGGAGAGGAGAAGTGAATTGGGGGAAGTCAGAGGGGGAGACAAACCGTGAGAGACTGAGAACTGGGTGTGGTGCATAAACAATGAATTTTGGAACACTGAAAAGAAAAAACTGAATGTACATATCCTCAGCCTTACTTAATGACTTATCAATCATATGTAATAGAAAACAAAGATGTTTCTTTTCTATTTTGCAAGCTAGAATGATATATTTTTTAAACAAAAATTTTCCATTTCTCCATCTTCCCTGCTCTCAATAATATTCCTTATATTATTTTTATTACATATTTTAAAACTATAATGATGTAGAACTTGCCTGTCCAATGGAGAATTTACTAATTCCAAGACATAGTAATAAAACTTAGAACTAGAAGCAATCTTACAAAACATCTAGTACAATTTATATATTTAGATATCAAGAAACCAAGCTCCTGGGAGGTAAAGTGATTTATCCACACCTTGTGGATTATAATATCTGGAGTAGATCAACCTGCCACAATAGCCTGCTGTTGGTTTTGACTGAGCCTCCCATGTTCAGACACCACCTAAAGACTGATGTCTATGTTAAGAGAAATATATTGTGAATGAGAAAATTTGAAATAAGTAAGAATTACTGTAACCATGCTTAATTACCTTTTGATTTATGTTGCTCATTATTTGGCACATTATGTTTCTCTTCACATTCCATGATTTGTGTTTAAGGTTTCAGTTTACTTTTTTTCCTTAGTCAGAAATTCTTCTACCATTCACCCATCTTTAGGTAATTGACATTGCACATATATCGATCATCTTTCAAGTTCTTCACTTGATTTTTCCTTTCATAACAGTGCTAAGATTCTTGGCACTACTCCCAAAGTAATCTTCTCTAATTATTGATTTTACCATTCCTCCTAATAAGACAGTCCTCCTTGCACAATAGTTTCAACATAAATCTTAAGGCTTAAAGTTGTTTATCAGATTTCTTGGTGCTTCCAAGTCTTATTTTATTCACCCTCTCGAATACTGTACTCATTCAGTAAGCATTTACTGAGTACCAGTTGCCTATCATATTTAGTGTTAGGCTATGGAGATACTAAGAAGAATAAAATGTGCTCTCTACTGTCCATAATATCACTCACAGTAGTTGGCCAGCTTGTCTTGTCATTTAATTATTCAAATATACTTTTGGAACATTTCCCAATACTTAACACAAAACAAGAATATGATCTTTCTTACCATAGTAATCCCATACTTCAGTCTATTAGCCCTTGTATTTCCTGTCTCTTTATTAATCTGCTCTACTTCAGGAAAGGAGCATATCTTCAAAGTGCTTAAGAATAAAAGCCCAGAGCCAACCTGCCTGTGTATACATCTCACTCTGCCTTTTATATATATTATCTGGGTGCCCTTGGGAAATATATAGATGTTGTCTGAGCCTTATGTTCTTATCTTCAAAATAATAATTATATTAGAATCTACCTCTTATGATTGCTGAGAGGATTATTTGACTTAATATTCTAAAACAGGACAGACATCTGAGGAAGATGGTGGAGTAGGAGGACCCTAAACCCACTTTCTCCCATGGATACAACTATATAATACTAACATCATTGTAAATAACCCAGAAAATGACTCAAAGGCTGGCAGAACAAACTTCACATTTAAATGTAGAGAGGAGGGTAGGAAGAGTGGAGATCTAAAATATGTTGGTCTGGCCAACAAAGGAAGGGAACTGCTGCAGGCATAGAGAGGGGAGAGAAACAGACTATCACACTGGGGAGCCTGCAAAAGGAAGATGAATCCTCATAACATTTGGCTTTGAAAATCAGAGGGACTAAATGTGAGTTCTTACAACCAGTGGGACTCAAAGCCAGGAATTTTAAAAGCCAGCAAGCTCTATCCTGGGACAGTTGGAAGGGAGATAGGAATATGAGTCCCACTCTTAAAGAGACAGGAAAACAGGGACAACTGGGTGGCACAGTAAGTTAACCGTCTGTCTTCATCTCAGGTCATGATCCTAGGGTCCTGACATTGAGCTTTGTGTTGGGATCCCTGCTCAGTGGGAAGTCTGCTTCTCCCTCTCCCTCTGCCCCTACTCCTGCCTTTGCTTATGTGCTCTCTTTTTCTCTTGCTCTTTCTCTCTCTTTTTCAATTAAATAAAATCTAAAACTCTCCAAAAAAAAAAAAAAAAAAAAAAAAAAAGAGACAGAAAAACAAACAGCCCTAGGAGATATAGCATAGAAGTGACAACTTGAAAATATCCCTGGGGTATAAGGGAGGGAGAGTTATTTACTAATATCAGAGTTACCTGAGGAACTTCTCCAGGAATAAAGAAGCTGGCAGGTGACACAACATAAACACAAGGCCACATGCAGGATGAAGCATGCATGTGCACTCACACTCCCGTTGGAAGACAACCAGCACCCTCTTGTTCAAAGTGCACACCCTGCCCAAGAATAAGAGACTTAGCTGACTTTCCTAATGCAAAGAAATAGATGCAGAGAGTTAAAGAAAATGAGGAGATAAAGGAATATATCCCAAATGAAAGGACATGAAAATGAAAGGAAATGAAAATCACAGCAAGAGACCTAAGCAAAACAGAGATACATAATATTCTTGATAGAGAATTTAAAGTGACAGTCATAAAGATATTCACTAGACTTAAGAGTGTAAGACATCTGTGAGACCCCCCCAAAACAACAACAACAACAAAAAACCCAAGCAGGATGAACAACACAATCATTGAAAGAAAGAATACATTAGATGGAATAAATAGCAGACTAGAAGAAGCAAGAAGCAGAAGAATGAATCAGTACTCTGGAGAATAGAACAGTAGAAAATAATTAAGCAGGTGAGAGAAAAAAATATCAAAAAATGAGAATAGACTTAGGGAATTCAATCACTCTGACAAGCATAATAATATTTGTGTTACATGGATCCTAGAAGAAGAGGAGAGAGAGAAAAGGGGCAGAAAACTTATCTGAAGAAATAATAGCTGAAAACTTCCCTATTCTGGGGAAGGAAACAGAAATTCAGATCCGTGAGACCCCAAGAACACACAACAAAATCAATCCATTAAAATGGCAAAAAGCAGTGATAAAGAATTTTAAAAGCAGCAAGAGAAAAGAAAAGTTACGTACAGGGGAAACCCCACAAGACTATCACTGAATTTTTTTTTTTTTAATTTGACAGACAGAGATCACAAGTAGGCAGAGAGGCAGGCAGAGAGAGAGGAAGGGAAGCAGGCTCCTCACTGAGCAGAGAGCCCCATGTAGGACTCAATCCCAAGACCCTGAGATCATGACCTGAGCTGAAGGCAGAGGCTTTAACCCACTGAGCCACCTACGTGCCCCTATCACTGAATTTTTAAGCAGAAACTTTGCTGGACAAAAGGAGTGGCATGATATATTCAAAGTGTTGAAAGAAAAAAATCTGCAGCCAAGAATACTTTATCCAGCAGAGCTATCATTCAGAATAGAAGGAGAGATAAAGAGTTTCCCAGACAAACTAAAGTTAAAGGATTTCATGACTACTAAACCAGCCCTATAAGATATGTTAAATGTTCTGTGACTGGAAAAGAAAGCTCATAAGTAAAAGTAAGAAAAGTAGGAAGCACAAAAGCAATAAAAAGTATATCTGTAAAATTCAGGAAAAAGACTGAAAATGAAAGGCTGTAAAGTATGACACCATACCTCAAACTTGCAAAGGAGAGGAATAAAAAATGGGTCCAAACTTAAGCATCCATCAACTTAATACAGATTGCTACATACATAAGATGTTATATACAAACCTAATGGTAAACACAAATCAAAACAAGTAATAGAAATGTTAAATATGAAGAAAATGTGATCAAAGTATATCACTAAAGAAAGTCAACTTATGGGGAGAGAAGAGAGCAAGAGAAGAAAGAAAGAGAGAAAAAAACACGAAAACAAATGCAGAACAAGTAACAAAATGTCAATAAATACACACCTATCAATAATTACCTTGAAGGTAAATGGCCTAATGCTATAATCAAAAGACATAGGGTCACAGAATGGATTTAGAAAGAGAGAGAGAGATGCATCATATTCTGCCTGCAAGAAACTCATTTCAGATGTAAAGACACCTACAGATTGAAAGTGAGGGGATGGAGAAATATTTATCATTCAGATGGATGTGAAAGGAAAGCCTGGGTAGCAATAATTATACTAGATAAAATCAGCTTTAAAACAAAGACTGTAACAAGAGACAAAGAAAGATATTATATAATCATTAAGGGGATAATCCAACAAAAAATCTAACAATTATAAATATATATGCATCAAAAATGGCAGCATTCAAATACATAAAACATTTAATAGCAAATATAAAGGAACTAATCAATAATTATAAAATAATAGTAGGGGACTTTAATACCTCACTTGCATTGATGGACAGATTATTCAAACAGAAAACCAAAATGATTGATTAACAGGATTGGATAGATTTAACAGATGTATTCAGAACATTCCATCCTAACACAGCAGAATACAACTTCTTTTCAAGTGCACAAGGAATATTCTCCAGAAAAGACTTCATATTAGCTCACAAAGCAAGTCTCAATAATTTAAAAAATATTGAAGTTATACCATGCTTTTTTTGTTGTTGTTGTTTTCCTGATCACAACACAATGAAACTAGAAAACAAAATTAAAAATCTGGAAAGAGCACAAATACATAGACTCAATGGTTAAATTTCATTTAACATGGTTTAAATGAAATTCTACAAAACAACGAATGAGTCGACCAAGAGATAAAAATAAATAAATGAAATAAAATAAATACATAGAGATAGATGGAAATGAAAACAAGATCTTGGGATGCCTGGTTGGCTCAATCAGTTGTGTGTCTGCCATTGGCTCAGGTTCTAAGAGGGAAGTTTGTAACAATACGGTAGTTTTCTTTTTTGTTTGTTTTGTCTTTATCTGGTTTTGGAATCAGGGAAATGCTGCCTTCCTAGAATGAATTTGGAAGTTTTCCTTCCTCTTCTATTTTTTGGGAAAATTTTGAGAAGAATAGGTACTAACTCTTCTTTAAATGTTTGGTAGAATTCTCCTATGAAACCCTCTGATCCTGGACTTTTTTGTTGTGAGTTTTTGATTACTGATTAAATTTCATTGCTAGTGATCAATCTGTTCAAATTTTCTTTCTTCCTCCTTAGTTTTGTTAGGTTATATGTTTCTAGGAATTTATCCTTTTCTCCTAAGTTTTCCAGTTTGTTGGCATAAAGTTTTTTCGTAATATTGCCTTGTAATTGATGTATTTCCCTGGTATTGGCTGTTATTTCTCCTCTTTCTAATTGTGTTTATTGGAGTTCTTTCTCAATAAATCTGGCTGTTTGCCAATTTTGTTGATCTTTTCAAAGAACCACCTCCTGGTTTTATGGATCTGTTCTATTGGGCTTTTTCTTTCTTTCTTTCTTTTTTTTGTGTTTTTTTTTTTCTTTTTAGTTTCTATGTCATTTATGTCTGCTCTAATCTTTATTATTTCCTTCTTTTTGCTGGTTTGGGATTTTGTTTTTTCTTCTTTTTCTAGCTCCTTTAGGTATAAATTTAAGTTGTTTATGAAACTTCTTTAATGTTCTTAAGGTAGGCCTGTATTGCCATAAACTTCCTTCTTAGAACCTCTTTTGCTGCATCCCAAAGATTTTTGGATCATTGTGGGTTTTTTGTTTGTTTGCTTGCTTGTTTGTTTATCTTTGTTAAATTTTATCTATTTATTTGTCAGAGAGAGAAAGCATGCACAAGTCGGGGGAGGGTGGCAGATGGAAGAAGAAGTAGGCTCCCCGCTGCAGGACTCAATCCCAGGACTCTGGGATCATAACATGATCATGGTGAGAGGGACATCCTTGTCTTGTTCCTGACCTTTGGGGAAAAGCTTTCAGTATTTCCCCAATTAGTATGTTTTTTTTGTTATTGTTGTTGTGTGTTTTTCATAAGTGACTTTTACCATGTTGAGATATGTTTGCTCTAAACCTATTTTGTAGAGGGTTTTTATCATGAATGGATGTTGTACTCCCTCTATTGAAATGATCATATGTTTTTTATCCTTTCTCCTATTGATGTAATGTATCACATTGATTGATTTGTGAATATTGAACCACATTTGCATACCAATAATAAATCCCAGTTGATTGTGGTGAATGACTTTTCTTAATGTATTTTTAGATTCATTTTACTAGTATTTTGTTGAGGATTTCCACATCTTTGTTCATCAGAGATATTAACTCTCACCACTTTTACTCAATTTAGTACTGGAAGTCCTAGTCACAGCAATCAGTAAAGAGAAAAAAATAAAAGGCATACAGATTGGTAAGGAAGAAGTAAAACACTCACTATTTGCAGATGATATGATAATATATATAGTAAACCCTAAAAACTCCATCAAGAAATCACTAGAAATGATAACAAATTCAGTAAGGTCACAAGATACAAAATCAGTGTCCACGAATCCATTGCATTTCTATACACTTATAATGAAGCAGCAGAAAGAGAAATTAAAAAAAAAAATCTCATTTGCAATTGCACCAAAAATAATAAAATGCCTAGGAATAAACTTAACCAAGGAGGGGAAACATCAATGAAAGAAATTGAGGATGAAAGACATTCCATGCTTATGGATTGGAAGAGGAAATATTGTTAAAATATCTATACCACCCAAAGCAGTCTACACAGTTAATGCAATAACTATAAAAATATCAATAGCATTTTTTTACAGAAGTAGAACAAGCAGTCCTAAAGTTTGTATGGAACCAGGAAAGACCCCAGATAAGCAATCTTAAAAAAAGAAAAACAAAACTGAAAGTATCACAATTCCAAACTTCAAGTTATATTACAAAAATGAAGTAATCAGAACAGTATGGTACTGGCACAAAAATAGACACATAGATCAATGGAACAGAGGAGAAAACCGAGATATAACCCCATAATTATATGCTTAATTAATCTTTGACAAAGGAGGCAAGAATATTCAGTGGGAAAAATTCTCTTCAACAAGTTGTATTAGGAAAACTGATCATCTACATGCAAAAGAATGAAACTGGACCACTGTCTTACACCACACACAAAAATAAACTCAAAATGTATTAAAGATTTAAATGTGAGACCTGAAACCATAAAATATGACAAGAGAGCACAGACAGTAATTTCTCTAATTTCAGCTGCAAAAACTTTTTTTCAACATGTATTTATTTATTTGAGAGAGAGAAAGTGTGGGGGGTGGTAGGAGAGAGAGAGAAAAACTCAAGAAGGTGCCATGCTGAGCACGGATCCTGATGCAGGGTTCAATCCCACAACCCATGAGACCAAGACCTGAGTCAAAAATCAAGAGTTGGACACAACCCACTGGGCTTCCCAAGTAATAACACTTTTTAATAACACTTTAAAGTGTTGTAATAACACTTTTTAAGATATGTCTTTTAATAAAACTTTTTAAGATATGTCTCCTGAAGCAAGGAAAATAAAAACAAAAATAAATTATTGGGACTACATCAAAATAAAAAGCCTCTGCAGTGCAAAGGAAACAACCAACAAAACTATAAAAAGAACCCACTGAATGGGGGAAGATATTTGGAAATGACATATCTCATAAAGGGTGAGGATCCAAAATATATAAAGTAATTATACAATTCAACACCCAAAGAACAAATAATCTAGCTAAAATAGGCAGTAGACATGAACAGACATTTCTCCAGAGAAAACATCCATATGGCCAAGAGACACATTAAAGATGCTCAACATCAGTCATTATTAGGGAAAAGCAACATAATATCACAAAGAGGTATCACCTCATACCAGTCAGGGTAAAATTAACAACACAAGAAACAAGTGTTGGTGACGATGTTGAGAAAAAGAAACTCTTGTTCACTGTTGGTGAGTATGAAAACCGGTGCATCCACTGTAAAAGATAGTATGGAGGCTCCTCAAAAAAATTTAAAAAATAGAACTACTTTATGATCCAATGATTGCACTACTGGTTATTTACCCAAAGACTACAGAAGCACTAATTTTAAGGGATACATGCACTCCTACATTTATTGCAAAATTATTTACAATGGCCAAATTATGGATGCATTCTAAATGTCCATTAGTAAGTAAATAGATAAAAATGTGACATTCAGCCATAAAAAAGAATGAAGTCTGCCATTTGCAATGACATAGATGGAGCTAGAGAGAATGATGCTAAGATAAATAAGCCAGTCAGAGATAGACAGATACCGTATGATTTCACTCATGTGTGGAAATTAAGAAACAAAACAAAAGAACAAAGGAAAAAAAAAAAAGTGGAATGAACCATAAACAAACTCTTATGTACAGAGTACAAACAAATGGTTATCAGAGGCTTGGTGAGTGGGAGGAATGGGTGAAATAGGTGAAGAGGATTAAAAATACATTTATCTTAATGAGCACTGTGTAATATACAGAATTGTTGAATAACTATATTTTATGCCTGAAATGAATATAACACTATATGTTGACTACACTGGAATTAAAACAAACAAACAAATAAAATACTTAGAACAATGTTAGCATATTATAAATGCTATATCAATGTTAGTGATTATTATTTGGAAAATCAGAAATAATTTATTCCTTAGCCCAAATATGAAAAGATATCCTTTATTTCCAATTTTATTATATGTTATATAGTTTCTCTTTCTTAAAAAATTCAATTTCTTAATCTAAAATAATCCATGATGTTTATTGAATTACTTGTATAAATGAACAAATTAGATTCTTATCTTTGCATATTCTACTATCCTAATTTTGATAATGCATTTTCTTAGAGGTGAGGATTTTGTATAAGATAATTCAAACATATGGAGATGATTTTTTACATTGTTAAAGTGATAAAAACTCAATATCTATACAAAACCAAAAGTTTACTCATCTGTACGCAAAATCTTCCTTTCTCCTTCCTTTCCTCTCTCTCTCTCTCTCTCAATTCCCCCCCTTTTTTTTTTTTTTTGACTTTCACCGTCACTGCTCTCAGGATGCCAATGCCAGAGACAGTGATAACCAAACTCTTCTTTTCCTTCCCTCAGTTTTTTTTTTTTTTTCTTATTTATGGTAGATAGATTTAATCAACATCCTCTTTGCCTTGCTCCTCTATAATTTCTTCCTTGTATTTCTTAATGAGTTATCTCAAAAAAAGTATACATGTGTGGGTATGTGTGGAAGAAAAAAAATATATATATAAAACTAAACATATACACACATTTTATTTTACATCTACCTATTTTTATAGCTTTTTTCTGCCTCTCCAAACCATGACTATGAAATAGTACTGAAATTCCAGGAGCTCTAGTTCTTTTACAGCTGTAGGCATATGCAAATTTAGAGATCACTCTGGAGGCCAGCTACAACTATTGTCGTATATAACATTTCCAAATAGAAAAAGTTTTCTAAAACAAGAATGAAGTATAAATATTATGTGGTCTGATGTCAAAAGTCATGGTTTTAGTTATCAGCCTCTAAAGAATAAAATATAGAGGTATAAATTTATGGCTCACAAAGCTCTTTAATATTGTAACTTTACACAGTGTGTATGAAGCTTGGAAACTGATGTCTGCTATGTGTGAGGGGCTGAAGCTCAGGGAGCTTCACCTGGTTCAACAGAGGTCCACTCAAACTGAAGCCAGGTCAGTTTATATAGAATTCAGTGCTATATTCACAAGAATGCAATGCCACTAAGGTTCTATATAGTGTCCAGAAATGTTTCATATAGTCTATCAAAACTTTCATCTATTTCTTCTTTCACCAATTGCTTGTTTTTTGTTAAGTAAAAATAGTTGAAATATTTTAATTTTTTTTTATTGAAGTTTGCATTTTGTTTGTATGCAGTTCACTTTGGCCACAGATAATGGGCAAAAATCCAAAGGAAAAAATCAGTTTGCATCCACTGTAAATATGAGAAGCATATCAAAATTTATAACGTCAGCTTTGCAATCTTAGGTCACTTTTCACTATGCCATGACAGTATAAATTGACGATTATTTTTCGAAGTCAGTTTATAAAACAAAATTAAAGAAAGTCTAGAGATGCCTCATACATACTACCATGTCATTCAGATCATCTACAACCCTCTCTAGTGTATTTGTCATAATTTTTGCTCAGTATTTGAACATTTTTCCTAGATTTAGAGCTAAGGAAAAAGGAAAAAAAAAACTTCCAATTTTATTCTATGTTCATATTACAGGGCCAGAAAATTATGATTTAGACAATCATTATTTTTATCTCCCTGATTGATTTAAGAAATAAACTTTAAAAATATCAAAATGAATTGATTGCTCATAGTAAATAATTAATGTGTATTACCAATAAAGTTTAAGATTACATTATATATTAATGTTGACTATAAACCATCATCTAACTGCAGATGATCAATCTTAGAAATTCCATTTCCTTTTCTAATGAAATCTTCAGGAAGAAACATGTACCCAAATCTGGTAGTGGGGTTTGAAGTTTGATATATTAGGAGCCCTTGAGGAAAGTTGCCTCGCTGTGAAGAGAGGTATCATTTCTAGATGTGATCTTGTGCAATAATGAAGCCACTGCTGAGAATGGGAAATAGTGACTCAAAGGGGGAAAATGTAAAGATCCTGGATTCTGTAATGTTACTGAGCCATCAAATCAAACAACTATGAAGACTTCCTCTCTCTGGACTTTCTATTATGTGAGGAAATTAACTTCTACTTTAATCTTGGTTTTGTCATTTTTACAAAAATATATCCTGACTGGTATCAAAATAAATGTTTGGGGCACCTGGGTGGCTCAGTGGGTTGGTCCTCTGCCTTCAGCGTGGGTCATGATCTCAGGGTCCTGGGATCAAGCACTGCATTGAGCTCTCTGTTTATCGGGGAGCCTACTTTCCTGCTCTCCTTGCCTGCCTCTCTGCCTCCTGTGACCTCTCTCTCCCTCTGTCAAATAAATAAATAAAATCTTTAAAAAAAAAATAAATGTTCATGTTAAAGTTAGTGCCTTCCCTTTCCTCTCCCTCTGGGAAATAATATATTATGTCTGGGGACTTTTAAGGTAAAACCAACTAATTAAGAACCCTATGTAACCATGACAACTAATATGCTACCAAAATGTATGAAGTGCTTGATTTTATCATCTTAAACAGTGACATTGTTTGTTTCTACCTAATAATTATAATCAACTAATTTTTCTGTGAAATATTGCTATTTCATGAATTTAATGAATGAATCCTTTATTGTTTTCATAATGATAGGCTCTATAAACAAAAAAGCTTAACTTTCAACTGGGTTTTATGAATCCTTATTAATGGTTTAACAAGATGTGAAACAATCATTACAACTATCAGATTTACAACCCCATTAACCACTGACTGGTAGCTAAATGCTTATTTGTATGCTGAAATAAATTTCATTCTAGTACCAAAAACATATTCATTAAACCACTAATATAAACAAAATCCTTTTAAGAATTTTTGTTGTGTGTTATGCTCTAACTTAAGAGAAAGGAAAAAAGTGGTAAAAAATTAACTAGACAAGGTTATATTGCCTATATGATATTTTCAAAGGAAGAGAAACTGAGCTAGCTTTCTCTAGATATGTACATAAATATATGCACATACACATACATACACCTATTCAGAGAAAGAGAGAGAGCTTTTCTCATCTGATGTAAATTTATATACATATAAATATACATATACAACATGTGTGCCAGCTATATAATGTATGCAATTTTCATATATGCACACAAACTCATGCACAAATACAATGTCAATCATGTTCATATTGTGCTGCATAATCAACAAATCAATGTTTGAAATAAGTGATGATTATTATTTCATATTTATTATTTTACATTTTAATTGATAAAATTATCAGGGAAATAATATTTACTTGCAGTTTAGAGATATTTTGTGTACAATATTTATGTTAGAGTTTTTCTTTCTCAAATTAATTTTCCAATTAAAGTATACTAAGAGTAAATATTTTCCTCTGTAGATCAGAGTAGTATTACTAACCACATGATAGAGGAGTTCTAATAATGAAGCTCTAATTCACCAAATGTTCACAAATACTACAGCTTATTCTTAATTTATTGTTTGTACTCAGGCATTTGATACAGCTATTATCTAATTTTTAAAAGTTTTTCTCTTTAAACAAGTTCATAGACTTCTGAACTGATTTTTTTCATGTTTAACTTTTTTTTCTAAATATAATTTTAAATTACTCATATTAATCTGAGACTGAAGCTGAGTTTTTAAATTCATTATATAAGAATACAATGAATTTGCAATACACTAACCCCTGATTTATAACTAGTTCATCATACTTGCACTGTTTTCACCTCCAACCAAGAAATGGACTAACAATGAATTATTTGGTTACACAAAAAGCATTGGTACACTCAAGAAAACCTCTGTAGGGAACTCAAAGAAGGTAGAGGTTAAATGTTATATTCAAATCTTGGAATAAATAAACTGTATCAGGTTTTAATGTATATCATATCTAGTAATTTCTATGTATACTATTAAAATTAGAAATTTCCATTATTTTCTAAATATTATAACAATATTTATAATATTAATTTTAAATAACAATATTTATAATATTACTGAGAAAATAAGTTTCTGTTTATTAACCAAATAAGAAATATGTAAATAAACTCTATATGAGAAATATATAAATAAACCATGATATTATTGAACATCAGTTATTAAAAGAATTGGAGAAAACTGCCACACATGCTTTAAAAATGTTATTCCAGGGAATGACAAAATCTGTCTCCTTACGAAGACTCAGTTGGATCAAAAACAGCAGGTTTGTCAAGTAAGACCCTAGAAATTTTCCTCATTTATTCTAACCTTAAGTAAACCAAATTAAGTATATTCTAGAAAACAATCTAAAACTATTTTGTTTCTGCAAAGTCATATTTCAGTAAAATTAAAACAATGGAAGGTAATAAATAATCAGGAAACATTTCAATAAGAATATTTGTCTGCACAACTGGATGGCTCAGTCAATTGAGTACTTCAATCTTAATATCAGCTCAGGTCATATCTCGGGCTCTGTACTTGGTGCAGAGTCTGCTTGAGATTCTCTCTCTCTCCTTCTTTCCCTGACCCTTCCATCACCCTCCTGCTATCTCTCTCTAAATAAATAAATAAATAAAATATTTTTAAAAGAATATTTCTCTGTTAGTTATTTATGAATTCATATCTTTTGCAATTACTAAGAACCACTGTAATGAAGGATGTTAAATAATCTGTGAGGTCAATAAAATGATATGTCAGAAGGAACAAGTCCTACTTTCACTCTCTTATTTTCTTTAAAGATTTTATTTATTTATTTGACAGAGAGATCACAAGTAAGCAAAGAGGCAGGCAGAGAGAGAGAAGAGGAAGCAGGCTCCCTGCCAAGCGGAGCCCGATGCGGGACTCTATCCCAGGACCCCGAGATCATGACCGGAGCCCAAGGCAAAGGCTTAACCCACTGAGCCAACCAGGTCCCCTTCACTCTCTTATTTACATAATTTCTTCAGAAAAGACAACTTTTGTGGTGAAGAGGGAAATGAAAAGCCAAGTGTCACAAATCAAATTAGAACACTTAAAAAGACTGCACTACAGGATGTCTGGGTGGCTCAGTCATTAAACTTCTGTCTTTCACTCAGATCATGATCCCAGGATTCTCGGATCAAGTCCTTCATGGGGCTCCTTGTGCAGCGGAGAGCCTACTTCTCCCTCTGCTTCTGCTCCCCCTACTTGTGCGCATGCTCTCTCTCTCTCTCTCTGACTAATCAATCTTTAAAAAGAAATTTGAAAAAATAAAAGGAGTGTACCACCTTACCAACTTGAGTCTCTCTAACAAGAAAGGGCAAAACTTAACTATTTAAACTGACAAATGGGGGTGCCTGTGTGGTTCAGTCAGTTAAGCATCTGCCTTTGGCTCTAGTCATGATCCCAGTGATCCTGAAGTCCTAGGATCCCGCCCCGCATCAGGCTGCCTGCTCAGCAGTGAGCCTACTTCTCCCTCACTTCACCGCTCATGCTCTCTCTCACTTTCTCTGTCTCTCTCATAAATATAATTTTAAAAAATAAATAAACTGACAAATGATCACCTTGGATCTTTCTTGTAGATTTGTGATTAGATAAATTACCCAATCCCCATTAATGAGATTCATTGATCATTTATTTCTGAAGCCTCAAGGTAAAAGAAAAATGCAAACCATTTGTTTTATGAGTGGGTTTAGGTAAAATTCACAGGCATCTTCAATGAAATGGAAGAATCTGGTGCTATCTTAGTTGAGTAACATATGCCTCTTACCTGAGCAACTTCAGACATGTTACTTTGATGTTCTTATCCTTTCTTTCTTTGTACATAATATAATAATTTAAATATTAGATAATACATTATAGAAACCAACCAGTGCACAGTAAAAACCTAGTTAATACTTGTTTTCTCAATTGGTCAGCGGTTTTAGCATATAGGAGGTATATTTTAAAATAGGACATGAATTCTAAAGAAAGATGGTTTCAGCCTTTGATTCACTAAGAATGACCCAGGATTTTCCCATCAGCACCATATGGACATTCCATGCTTAGGTTTATTGCCTCTTTTTATTTTTTTTTAATTTTTTTTTTAATGTTACGTTAGTCACCATACAGTACATCATTAGTTTCTGGTGTAGTGTTTCAAGATTCATTGTTTACATGTAACACCCAGTGCTCCATGCAATACGTGTCCTCCTTAATACCCACCACCAGGTGGTTTATTGCCTCTTAGTCCCAAGATGATTGGCATAGATTCAAGGACCAGGAGTTAATTTAAAAACAGAAGGAAGAGGGTGAAAGAACAAAATTCATTTCTACTAAAAGTCTCTTATTTTATCAATGAAAGAAAACATTTCTAGGGATTCTCAAGGAGATTCTCTCTCTCTGATGTTTCATTGGCAAGAATGGGTGATATGGGTGTTGTTAGTGGCACAGACACCAGGGAAAACAAATATCATGCAAAACAGAACAGAACAGCAATTATTGTTATAAACCATCATAGAACACACCCAGCACAGAAAGTGGCTGGTTTCTAGAAAGAAAAAATGAGGTTTTGTTCACCAAGGAAGGGATTTTGGGATTGTGGAAACAATACCAAGATGAACAAAATAAGCACTGGAAAGAAGGATTGATTCTAAATAGAGGTTAAACAAAGACAGCCAAGAGAGTAACATTGGACATGGACTACTTGTTGGAGAGTAATGGGGGAAAGAGCAGCTCAACAGTGGCAAAAATGTGATTGAATCTTAATAACAATATAATTTTAGCTAGTTTCTTCTTGCAAATACTTTCAGAGTTTGAGCCATTCCTTGCCAACTACAATGGTGTTGACTTTCTAAGTTGGACCATTTTACTCAGTGCCTGTATAATTTCAGAATTTTTTTGTTCCAAATAATTGAAATCAGGGGGAAAATTGATTAATCAAATTATGGTTTTATTTTTCTCACACAAATAAAAATATTAGAATATATCAGTCCAGGGTTGTTAAGATAGTTCCACAATGACATCAGGAAGTTGTCCTCATTTTCGTGTTATCCTGTACCACTTCTTAAAAGTGACGTGACTTTCCATGTTCACAGTTGGGCTGCAACCATAATTGGGAAAGGCCAAGGAGCAAGTCATCCTTGTATGCCTCCTTTAAAGGGCCTCTACAAGCACCATCTAGTTGCTTCTGCTTTTATCTCACTGGCCAAAACTGTCATTTGACTATCCTTGGATGGAAAGAAGATGGAGAAATGTTAGTCCTTAAATGTGTTGCTGTGAAAAAAAAAATGAGGCTCTAGTAATTGAGGCTCTAGTAATAAAGGAAGGAAGAAATAGTAATTGAGTATTGGACATGGACTTTGTAGTATCTGCCATTTATCTTAAGAATATTCCATGATGTGTCCTGGTGCTTATGGATTAAAGAAACAAGTTTTAGGGATATCTGAGTGGCTCAGTTGATTAAGCATCCAACTCTTGATTTGGCTCAGGTCATGATCTCAAGTTTGTGAAATTAAGCTCTGTGTTGGGTTCAGCACTGGGTGTTGAGCCTGCTTAAAATTCTCTCTTTCTCTCCATCTTCCCCACAACCACCTATGCACACCCTCTCTAAAACAAAACAAAAAACAAAAACAACTTTTAAATATCCCTAGACTTTTCTATAATCAAATTTCCTAATTACCTTTACAGTAATTAACATTCAAACAAATATTAACTGAATTCATGGTAGATGTCAATCAGTACACTATTCTAGACTGCATCAAATAAGAGGAATATAGTGGGGTTTCTACCCAAAGGTATTTCTCTCCAGTCCACCTTCCTTATATCCAGTAGATATTTCATAATATTTTTAAACTTCCCATTGCCTTAAACTTCCCATTGTCTTAAATGTAGGGAAAACAGGTGAACAGAAGAATAGTTCTGCCTTCCTGATATATAATCTTTATTGAGAAAATGCACACAATTAAATATGTATTAAAATTTGAGTATAAGAACAACTCCTCATTTTTCTGATGTTAAATTAATATATCCCCTGCCAATCTTTCATATCATATCAGTCATAGACTTTCCCCTAAATTCACAACTCTTTCATTACAATGTATAAATCTAATAAACTAACAAATCTGTTCCCTGATTTCCTGACCATTTCCTGTGATGGCCTATGCCATTATAGGAAAACAGTTTAAATCCCACCTGTTACAATCAAGGCTTCCATCATCTACTTGTCAGAGTTCATCCTCTCTGTTCTCTCAGGATATATTATGTAACTATTTCTACCTTCTAAAAAAATCATTTGATCTTAAAATTAGTTGTTTTTGTGTCTTGTCTCCCTCACTGTATTTGAGCCCTTTTGCTCAAATTCAATCTTTTATTCATCTTTGTACCTTTGTCAGTGTTTTAGAGTGTTTCATAACTATTTGTAGATAGTCTTTCTTTCTTTCTTTCTTTCTTTCTTTCTTTCTTACTTTCTTTCTTTCTTATCTATAGATACCTTCTGTAGTTACTAGATGGCAAGTCTGCACTTTTGGCAGGTGAGACCAACTGAATTTACTCCCCTTTGGGTCTTGAGGAATTTGTTGGAATAAATGACAATTAATGGTTCAATACATCAAAAAGTGAACTATATGTCATATAAGATTTAAATGAGGTTTAGTGTCAAAACTGGAGATTTGTATAAACATGGAAGAAGTAGAGTACAGTCCACAGATTTGTCTGGAGAATGGTGAAGAGGTACTGATATCTTTTGCACAATATTTATGGCTATTGCATATACATCAGAAAGTAAAGTATTGCTTGTGCTTAAGAAAATACTTTTTCACAGACTGTGATAAAGATATAAGCAATAAGCTAAGTTGAGTTAGATATTTCCCAAATTATCAACTTCCCATAATTGGCATACAAAAGAAAAATGGCTAGTTTCTATCAATTTTTATTTCTTAATCTAGTGAATTGCTTGAATGTTCTTTATGAAAGATTGGTAGCGAATATGTTAAACTTAACACCAGAAAGATCAAGAGATATTCTTCCATCATAATTTTAATTTATATTTAATTGTGCCCATCTTCTTAATAAAGTTGAAATATATTAAGGAGGGCACATATTGCATGTAGCACTGATGTGGTACATAAACAATGAATCTTGAAACACCGAAATACACACACACACACACACACACCCATATCTATATGGGGGTGTGTGTGTGTGTGTATATATATAATTATGTTAAAATTAATTAAATAAAATAAATGTGTTTACCCTTCCTTTTCTAACATGATGGAACATATGATAAAAAATAATGTAAATCTACAAAAAAAGTCATTACATATATTAGGAAATATGTCTATTTGAATTTGAATACTAGCTCTTCAGGACATATGTATTTGTTAAAAATTGACTCAATATAGCACTAAAGAAGAAGAAAATTTGGCAAGCATTATCAAAGTAATATCCAAAAATTATTTTATTATTTACATGCTGTATGCAAGAAAACTGAGTTCTGACAAGCTACATAACTTGTTTTCACTGAGCAGATAGGCAGCAACCTTGCATGACAGACTTCATAAATTCCACTAATGCTACCTCTGTATTACCCAAGTGCGACTGGCAGTATGAGACTAAATTTTGTAAAGTAATATTCGGTTTTCAGTTTTAACAGTCAATTTCAATATGTCTGTAATTCATTGAGAGTTTAAATACCTCAGAAACACTGTTTATTGCAACTATTTTAATATAAGATCATCCAAATGAATTGATTTTTTTTGCATAATTGTTCATGATAGACAGAGTTGAACATGATATATTGTTGCAAGAGATTTATTTGATAACATTTCCAATAGTCTGCAGAAGAGAGTTTTGTTTTTTGCGCACATTTTAAATTTAGTTTCTTTAAAGTTTTCATTTAAATTCCAGTTTGTTAGCATACAGTGTAATATTGGCTTCAGATGTGCAAAATAGTGCTTCAGCACTTTCATGTGACACCATGCTATCACAACTGCACTCCTTAATCCCCATCATCTATTTAACCCGTTCCTCTAACCCCTCCCCTCTAGTAGCCATTGGTTCGTTCTCTATTAGTAAGAGTTTTTTTTTTTTTTTTTCGGTTTGCCTCTCTCTCACTTTTTACCATAGCTCATTTGCTTTCTTTCTTAAATTCCACCTATGGATGAATTCATATGGGATTTGTCTTTCTCTGACTTATTTCTATTTCCCTTAACATAATATTCCTTTCATCTTCATATATCTGAATTCATCTTCTTTATTCATCTATCGATGGACACTTGGGCTGCTTCACAATTTGACTATTGTAGATAATGCTATTATAAACATCAGGGTGTATGTATCCCTTTGGATTAGTATACTTCTTTTCTTTGGGTAAATATCTAGTAGTGCAATTGCTGGATTATAGGGTAGTTCTATTTTTAACTTTTTTAGAAACCTTCATACTGTTTTCTAGAGTGGCTGCACTGGGTTGCATTCTCATGAACAGTGCATGAGGGTTCCTTTTTCTCCACATCCTGGCCAACACCTGTCATTTCTTCTGTTTTTGATTTTAGCCATTCTGACAGGTATGAGGCAATATTTCACTCTAATTTTGATTTGCATTTCCCTGATGATCAGTGATGTTGAGCATCTTTTCATGTGTTTCCTGGGTACATGTAAGGCTTCTTTGGAAAAAAATATCTATGTCTTCTGCCCATTTCTTAATTGAATATTCATTTTGAGGGTGTTGAGTTATATAAGTTCTTTATATATTTTGGATACTAATGCTTTATCAGATATGTCATTTGCAAATATCTTCTCCCATTCTGTAGGTTGCCTTTTTGTTTTGTTGTTTGTTTCTTTTGCTGTGCAGAAACTTTTTATCTTGATGAGGTCCCAATAGTTTATTTTTGCTTTTGCTTCTTTTGCCTCAAGAGACATATCTAGAAAGAAGTTGTTATGGTTGATGTTAAAAAGACTACTGCTGGTGTTCTCCTCTAGGATTTTTATGGTCTCAGGTCTCACATTTAGGTCTTTAATCCATTTTGAATTTATTTTTGTGCACGGTGTAAGAAAGTGGTCCAGTTTCATTATTTGCATGTCACTGTCCAGTTTTCCCAACACCATTTGTTTTCCCATTGTATATTCTTTCCTACTTCATCTGAGATTAATTATTTTTTTTTATAAAATTACATTTGTAACAAATAAGTTAATCTTCAAAGTAAGGGATTTTTTTCTCCTGTTCTCTAATGATATGTATAATTATAATTTAATTACTAGGAAAGATTCTTTTTAAGGTACCTATTGGAATTTTAATATTGTTGAATACTGTGATTTCTTTTGATATACATAACAAGTCATTAATCAGTCAACTATTCAAGGAAAAGCAAAATTCATGCTAATTAATGAGGCCAACGTCTTAGAGTCATTTTCTAAATTAGGAATAATGAAAAACTTATCTGAAAAACCATACTTAATTATATATATATATACATATATATACATATACATATATTTATATGCTATATTTATATATGTATATGTCCATTTTGCTTAAAATAACAGTATTAAGGGAATAAATATACATAAAAAGGCCAGGGTCAGGATGGTAATGGATCTAGTTGAAGAAAAGTATAATATGTGTAAAAAAAAAGGGGGGGTGAAATACTGATTTTATTATTTATAGTCTGGCATATATTTTCACTTAGGGCTCTTGTGGAGTTAATTTTGTAGAAAAACGTCCTAGAGTTCAAATTTCCAGGTAAAATGTGTGCATACTCAGGGGCACTTAGGTGGCAAAGTCAGTTAAAAGTCCGAGTCTTGATTTCTGCTCAGGTAGTAATCTCAGGGACATGAGATCAAGCCCTGCATTGGGATCCACACTCAGCCCAGAGTCTGCTGGAGATTCTGTCACCCTATGCCCCTCCCACTTGTGCGCGCTCTCTCTCTCCCTTTCTCTAAATAAATAAATTAATTTTTTTTAAAGTGTTCATGTTTAAATTTTTGATAGTATTATTGAATGCTCCAAAAAGTTTTTGCTAACTAATTCTCTCACTAGTAGGACATAAAAATGCCAATATGTGTGAATCATTTTTAAAATTATCTATTATTAATCTTTTATGTTATTTTAATTTATGTTTTGCTAATCTGATTGTGAAAAATATCTAATTGTTGTTCTAATTTGTATTTTCTGATTTATTTATGAGTTTAACAAAATATTCAAAGATTAATTAACCATCTATTTTTCTATAAATTTCCTATGTTTCTTGCCTATTGAATTGGTATTTAAGCATTTTCTTACTGTATTTTAGGTTAGCTTTATTTTTTTTAAAAGATTTCATTTATTTATTTGACAGAGAGAGAGATCACAAGTAGGCAGAGAGGCAGACAGAGAGAGAGGGGGAAGCAGGTTCCCTGCTAAGCAGAGAGCCCAATGTGGAGCTCGATCCCAGGACCCTAGAGTCATGACCTGAGCTGAAGGCAGAGACTTAACCCACCGAGCCACCCAGGTGCCCCAAGCTTTATTATTAACGGCATTTTTTCTTTAAATGAATATTCCTGTCACTATTCTTTCATAATAAAGAAGTGTTTCATTTTTGTGTGGTCAAATCTTTCTTTCATGATTTTATATCTAAACTTTTTTTTTTAATTAAGATGATTTTCATGCTAAGATCATAAGTATTTGTCTACATTTTCTTCTTAAAAGTCCTAGGGTTTTCTCCCTGGCTTTTATTCATAATTCTTGAATAAATTATTTTTCCAGTAGGATGTAAAGTAGTGGTTATCTTTCACCTTCCTTTTTTTTTAGTCCATATAAATATTTTCCTAATATTATTTAACAACTAGGCTATACTTTTCCCACATTTAAAATACCACTTTATTTGCAAACTTAATTTCACTTACATACATATGTATTAGTGTCTTCACTCTGCTCAACTAATATACTTTCTATTCCTGAACATTATTTTCAACGTTTTGACTTAATAGGACAGGAAGTCCACCCATTGCTTGCTGCCAATATTGAAATATT
Source organism: Martes martes (assembly GCF_963455335.1). Taxonomy (NCBI): domain Eukaryota; kingdom Metazoa; phylum Chordata; class Mammalia; order Carnivora; family Mustelidae; genus Martes; species Martes martes. The sequence continues at coordinate 82,369,445 of NC_137898.1, read as the reverse complement.
CCACTTATCAGATTATGGTTCAAACAGCGCTTACCATGTTAATTGTAAAGCATTGCATATAGTGTAAACATTGCTACTCGCGTTTCAGTCCACAAGTCACTATATAAATAACAGATAGACATCATGTTCAGTGCTCAATTACAAATTTTGTCAGTGGTTATTGCACATTTAATTAACACATAGAGAGATGGCAAAGTGTGTAACTGTGTTGCCTCTTTATCTCCCAATAATAAAATCATATGACATTTTACAAAAATGGTCCATCCAAAGAGATAACTAACCAGCATAGGTGAAGTGCAGCAAAGAAATTGAAAGTTATAAGACTGGAAGTGAAACTGGCTGTGTTTAGATTTGAAAATGGTGAAAGGAGAGCAAAGATAGAATGAGACTTAGGTCTGCATGACACTGATACAGAGCAAACTGAAAAATCTCTGATTAATACAAAAATAGATAATTTATTATTACAGGATTTTCTTCATAAACATCTTCCCCCATCTGTAAACATTTAGTCAGAAATATTTTGGAACATCTATTATATGTCAACCATCATTCAAAGTGTCAAAAATGAAGACATGATAAATACAAGGTTCCTGATTCATGGACTGTATTACTTAGCAAATTTTGAAATATCTAGAGAAAAACCAAGACTATGTCCCCATTTTACACCATATGTCAAAGTAGAGTACAAATGGAATGTGGTGTTAAAAAATACAACAAATGTACAGGAAAAAATATAAGTAACAAATTCTAAGATGGAAGTCTATAAATGCAAAGGGAGACACCATTACTGAAAAAAAATACTTATTAGATTTTTAAAATAAAAATTGATGCAGCTTTTGTGTTAACTAGTATTTAAAAAGAAAACAAATGAATAAACAAAACAAAAGGAGAATCGGACCTATAAATACAGAGAACTAACCGATGGTTGCCTGAAGGGAGGGAAGGGGGATAGCGAAAATGAATGATGGAGAGTGGAAAATATAGGCTTCCAGTCATGGAACGAGTAAGGCATGGGGAAAAAAAAAGGTGCAGCATAGGGAAATATAGTCAATGGTACTGCAATAAGTTGCATGGTGACATATGATAGCTATTTTTTATGGTGAATATGGCGTAATGTACAGAGTTGTTGAATTACTGGGCTGTACACCTGCAACTAATGTAACATTGTGTGCCAAATCTACTCAAATTAAAAAATAAATAAATAAAAGAAAGAAGGAAAAAATAACATTTAAAACATAATATACAAAAAAGTAAATGTTATAATAATAAATGTCTTCTCAAAGACCTCTTTAGTTTCTATGATAAAAAATCTATGAATAAGAATTAATGTTATATTAATTACAGACTTCTGGTAAAAATAAAAGTTGATGTGGGTGCAGGATTATTATTGTTATTATTTATCTGCAATTAAATAGAAAAAGAAGGTATATTTACTTACAAGAGGCTAGAATCAATTGATTGATAAAGCTCTGTTGTCTTTGTTTCCCAATATTATATTCTGACTTTTTAAAAATCGTTACTATTTCTCTTTTAACAAGGAATGTAATCCCAGGTTTTATCTTGTAGATTGTAGATATTGCATTGAAACTGAAACTTATTTTGTAAATAAAATTATATTATACATTTTGGTCTCAGTTATTGTAACAATGATCATTAAATATTCCAGATTACAATTCAAAATAATGAATTTTTCATTTCTCCTCTGCAATCCATTTTTTCTTTCTCATGGATAATAATTTTGCATAGAAAGATGCACTGTACTGCTTGAAGGTATTCAAAATATATTACAATTAAAAATAGTATATTACTCATTTTGTTCACTCAGAATTCAGAAGGATTTTTTTTTTAAGATTTTATTTATTTATTTGACAGACAGAGATCACAAGTAGGCAGAGAGTCAGGCAGAGAGAGAGGGGGAAGCAGGATCCTTGCTGAGCAGAGAGCCCAATGCAGGGCTTGATCCCAGGACCCTGGGATCATGACCTAAGCTGAAGACAGAGGCTTTAACCCACTGAGCCGCCCAGGAGCCCCAAGAAGAACTTTTATTATTGAGACAAACTGAAGAGAAAAGAGAAATATTGATAGTAATTAAGCTACTTAATTTTCACAAAGATATTTGTAAGAGTATAAGTTGGTCTAATAAAATAGTATTCTTTCTTTCTCTCTCAATCCACACACATATAAACATTTACAAACATACACATGTAGATACATAACCTATCTTCCTAGGTACCAAAAAGGGAAACCTTAAACATACAATTCTTAAACCAGGGTTTGAATTATTTTGGTAAAACATCATATCAGAGACATCATCTAGAATTGCCTTAATTGATAAAACTGACTGATTTGATAAAATTTGGAAAACAATGCCTTTTGCTCCTCAAATATTTTTGCCTTTAATCTATGTTTATAAGGAAAAGGGTTCTAGCATTTGTTACACAAGATTCATTTTTTCCCACTATTTATCTCTCAGGAAGAGTTATATTGATTCATATTTCAAAAAGGAACTTTGAGTGTCTTAATTAAAGATCTTTCAAAATAAAGTTTTTGATAGTCATCTTTCAATGTATATATGAGATAGATTGAATTTAATGTATCCTCTACATACCCAGGATTGATTTAAGGATATGGAGACCAAGAACAATTCCTACCCACAAGGAAATTGGTCTCTAACATCTTAAATGTAAGAAAAAGCACCTTCCTTATCTTTAAGCAGGATTATATATGTCTGTTATTTTATTTTTGCAAAAACAAAAACATTCTTGTTAGATCTTTTTAAATTACATTTTAAATTAATCAACTGTGAGAATTTATTACTACCTCCTGACATTTGCCTTATGTAATGTGATTAGTTCTTCAAAATAAAGATGTGATGAAAAAAATCTTTAAGAATGCAATTCATTATTATTTTCTTCAAACAGAGGTCTTTAAGGCAAAGGCAAAATGAATTACAATTAATATACATTAATTGATCAACATATTGATAACTCTTAAATTACTATTCTTTCTCTATTGGGGGAAAATACAGTTGTCAACATTTGTGGTATTTTTTTTTAATTTCTATGAGAATCTTTAAGGAAGATTAATATATCCTTTATAAAAAGTTTGAGCAGACAGCTATGAGATTGACTGCTGGATAATTTAAATGTATAATTTCAGATAAGCTGTGAACAAAGCTTAATCGGTTACAAACAGATACAAGAATGCAAGTTGTTTATTATTTAAAATAATATTTGTTGTTAGTCCTTGTTGCACGTCCTACAGACTAACCTCTAAAATATATTCAAGTGTAATTATAAGTCAACTATTTTATATTAAGGTTATACTGGAAACATAGTTGTTCTAATTTTAAAATGACACATTAATCATTATCATAACTTATTCCATCATATCCTGATAACAATTTACCTTTCAGTACGCAAAATGCAACCTCTCTTTCTTAAAATTCTTTCTGGTGATCAAAAATTTACTCAATTTAAAAAAAAAAAAAAGGCAAGTTTCAACTCGGTGGCCAGTTCCAGAAATGTGTGATCATTTAAGGATAGATTTAACTATAGATAATGACCTGTTCAGATTTTGAAAATGATAAGAATACACTTGTATTGATCACCAAATTTAAGGGGATCAAGAGGTCACAATTAACAATTCCCTTTGTTAGTAGTTGTTAAGATGTTGACATCAGTTATGCTGATTCTCTTTTTTAAAACTAAAATAGTCTCCCAGTAGTATAATGCTGACAGTTGTAATATGTGTCTTTATAATTATGATAGGCTTTATATATTTAGTAAATTAAAATAATTAATTCAATTAACAATCCCATCCTTCACAAAAGAAATGCAATCAGCTGTAAAGTGGTGTTTGCTGAGCAAACCCATCTTTCCCTTTTTTCAGAGTCACTTTTACCTTCTTGTTTTCACTCATCCTCCCTACTTGAGTGTTCTTGTAGGCAACTGCAGAGGCAGAACTTGTAACTAAGGGGGTGCCACAGTGTGAGCTTTAGATTGCAGAAGGTTGAATTCAAGGCATCCACTGGCCTCAAAAGTATTGTAGCAAGAATATTTATCCCAGGGGCACCTGGGTGGCTCAGAGGGTTAAGCCTCTGCCTTCGGCTCGGGTCATGATCTCAGGGTCCTGGGATCGAGCCCCGCATCGGGCTCTCTGCTCAGCGTGGAGCCTGCTTCCCCCCCTCTCTCTGCCTGCCTCTCTGTCTACTTGTGATCTCTGTCGAATAAATAAACAAAATCTTAAAAAAAAAAAAATAAAAGAATATTTATCCTAGTATCTTAAAAAGTTACACATTTACCACATACACAAAATCCTGAGAACAGCTCAGATATTATTGAAAAATTAATTGGTCACAATCTCTCTGCCATTATCCATTTTTAAGTAAATTGTGAACAGAGACTATAACTGTAACCTACTACTTCTAAAATGTTCCTCTGTAATTATTAATACTCTTTTCATTAAAATTAAGGACAGAAAGAGTTGACAGGAACAAAGCTGAGGATATTAAAAACAATAGTATACATTGTTTCTTCTAGATGTGGTACAAAATATGACACTGTTTTTGAAAGCTTGTTTCTTTTAGGAAAATAACTAAATCTAGCAGAAATCAAGTTATAAAAATAAAATAAATAGATTTTGCATCTGAACTCCTTTTCTGATTCTCATTTTCTGAGAATGTTCTTTTCCTTAATAACATCACCAAATGGACTTCATTTATATTGATTATTATAATTAATATGTCAGATTATAAATATATCAGAAAAGGGTATTTCAGCTTACTCTGCTTTTAAAAATGACCTCCCTTTCAGTAGTCAACAAGCCACTAGTTATATGTCATCTTAATCATCATGTTTACATCAGAGAAAAATACTTTATCTTAGTTGTATATGATTTTAGTTTTGTCCTGCTCTATTCCAAACTATAGAAAAGATACGTTAATAATAAAATAGTCTAAGTCTCACAACCAGAAAGTGAGCACAATGTCACTTTGTATGTAAAACATGTGCATTTATACAGCATTTCCCATTTATTTTATCCTACAACGGTACTTACATTATTTAAAAAGAAAAGCACAAACAAAGATACATATGAACGTTTTGTTGAGAATAACTAGTAGCAAGAAACAATGAAGTGCTTTTTTCCTCATGCTTTCCCCTGAAAATGTTCATTGTCAGTAAATGGGTTTGGTTTAATAGTGTTTGTATTTAGCATGTGACATTCTTAATCATTATAAATAATCATGATGATTATAACCTCTATTTTCTCCTTCTTAGCTAATTAATCTATTATTTGACTAGGTATGTATATATACTTTGTTAATTTTATGGTAGACTGGATTTATAGAAACAACTTTTAAGGATATGCGTAATTCTTGTATTCAGTACAATTTAAATGAAGTTACAAACAAAGGCCAAATATTTATAAAACACAATTTATCTTCATTTATCTTCATAGTATTTTGCAAGTGGATAATTAAATTATATCACTACATTTTCCCACTTTATATAATTTCAATATGACCCACTTATATCTTTCCTGAATCCTTTAGGATACTTCTGCAATCTCCTTTTCAAGTGGAAAATACTGGCTAACTATACTATAAATATTTCACAACTTATATAAATCATCTTGATATTAATTGCTAGGGTTAATTAGCTTAAGTGATTAATTCAGGATGTTGATGTGTTAAGATTTTTATATGCATGTGTATCCATTAAGTTTATATATAAAGTGAACCCTTTCTGTGGACCTAAACACAGACACCATGAGCAGAGATGAGAATAAAAGACGAAATGGCTGCTTAAATCTATCATCACTACTAATAAAATGAATCAAAATACTTGCACTTGTTTCTGAGGGTTTTCACATACATTATTTCATTTGATCTTTACAACACTTTTTAAGCCAGGCAATGCATTCTTGTCCTTTTTCTAGGTTAAAGAGACTCAAAGAGAGTATGTAAGCAAGTTGCTAAAGGTCACACAGCTAATTAGTTAAGCACAAGCACTTGTTCTATGATCTATTAAGTCCCAGTTTCATAGCTATCATCACCATCAACATTTGTGGGAGGTACAGTCATGATTGTTGTTTGAGCTGGGTGTCTTCTATTTAAAAAAAAAATGCTCAAGAGCAAAAAGAGCTCTAATTTGGAATACAGCAGACTAAAATAAAAGTTCAAAAACATATAAATAGATACACTTCAGAATAACAAGAAAATTGCCTAATGGATATTGACATTTACTTTTAATTTTATTTTTTAAAGATATTGTTTGTTTATTTTTCAGAGAGACAGTGCATGAGAGTGAGCAGCAGAAATGGGGGGGTGGGCAGAGGGAAAAGGGCAAGCCCCCTGTCCAAGAAGGAGCCCAATGTGGGACCATTGCAGCACCCTGGGATCATGGTCTGAGCCAAAGGCAGATGTTTAACTGACAGAGCCACCCAGGCATCCCAATACTTTTAACTTTAATAAAGATAAATTTATGATTATGAGAATGAGACTTATTTTTGCACATTTGGAATGGACAAATGCATAGAAATTTTAATCTATTTATTTCATGAAACGAATAATGAGAAAGGAATGCTTGTCAGTTAAATTAGGCATTCTAGCCTTAGACTTCACTGTGATTAGAACATTTTTTGTTAAGCAATATAATCCATGGATATAGATAAAGTTATCCATTATTATCAGTGACATGTTAAAAATTAATATTATAACTTGTAAAATTTCTGACATTTTTTATTGAGATATACTGTCACCAAAATTTCTATCTCTGAAGTAATAATAACTAAGGCTCCCAATTTAAAATATTTCCTTTTTATTTATTTTCTACCTGATTTCATGAGTAGCAGAAGAAGGTAAAATTATCCAGAATACCATTCTAATAACATAATCTTAATTTCTAAACCATGGTAAAATTGTTGTTTATAATGATAATTTGAATTGTTCTTAACCAAGTTTCTGTAATTCTGTAGAACATATAATAAAAAAAGTGAACTTTTATCTAGAAATAAATTGTAGCCATTATAAGCATTTTGTGCTGTTATGTTGAAATATTGCCTCATTTCCAAATTTCCTTTTTCTGTTTTGATCTTTTAGATAGTCTAATAATTGAAAACACAAATTGTAGGAGATTTCTCCTGCTTACTGTGTAATTGTTACGGAGATCAGTATGTCATTGCAAGTGACGGCTACATTAGAAGCATGGTGGTAAGAAAGAGAACTATTTTGTGAAAGCTACATAGATATATACATGTATCAATTAAATGTGGTTCTTCCCTATACCCCTACCTCCTCAATGTTTTTATTGCCTGTTACCAACAAAATTAAAAAAAAAATAGTGGGATAGAAATCAATTATCATTATTTAAAATAAAAATATTCTCTTCAAAACATAAGGAAAAAATCACTATATTCCAACTCTGTTTAGCCAAATATAATAAGCATATAAAATATCTCATTTATCATTAAATTGTCTATTTGATCTATGACCCTGTGAAATTCATGCTACCTTTCTTTAATCTCTAAAGTAGTCTGAATACTCAGCAAAGTGAATCAATTAAGATGATACAGTCATCATCATATCTCTTTTTGAGTGAAATAATGTTTATGTTTCAAAAGTAAAGTATTAAATTACTTCTCATACTTATTTATACCTATTAACCTTCTCAGAATGCTTACATGTAGCAAAATATAATAACTTTCAGTATCTTTGGGGGTAACAAGTGTTCTATAAATTGCATTGTTTTATATAAAGTATATTTCCATTTTTGATTAAAAGAATTGGATTAAATTTTCCATTAGAAAATTTGAATTACCAAAGAATTTCCAAATAATTTTCTATACCTTCCAAGATCCTTTTCTTCCAAGATTGATACTTCCATAGATTTTTTGCTACCACGCAGACTGTTAATTCATTCTCTTTTTCTTTCTCTTTCTCTCTCTCCTCGTTAGTTGGTCTTTTAGTTTTGGCATTTAAAAAAAAATCTATTCAGGAATTCACTCTCTTCTCTAATTGCAGTCTCTTGAGATGCACTTATCTGTTTCCATGGTATTAAATATTGTCTAAATGCTGATGATCCTCAAATCTCTATCCCAAGACTTGACTTCATTTGAATTCTAGATATATATGTCTAACTGCTTAGACATCACTTCTATATCTAATAACATTCACAAAGTTGCTTCAAATAAAAAACCTAGAGATAATCCTTCATTTCCTTCTTTCCTTCATTCACCACATCCAATTACCAAATCCTTTTGATTACCAAATATTAACAAAACATGTATACCTTGGTTATCTCCACTACTGTCACAATCAAGTGAGATTTCACTTTTGGGTCATGATGTAGCTTTCTATCTAACCTTCTTGCTTCCATGTTTTCTCAAAATATGATTATTTTCCATATAGCCCAACAGAGTCACACCTTATCCTTCTTTGTCTAGTATGGTGTGTGTGTGTGTGTGCGCGCGCGCGTGTGTGTGTGTGTGTGTTTACCTTGGATTAAGATACATTCCTCTAACCTCTTCTCATTGTCCCTAGTTATTTATTTGAAGATTCACAGACGGAATATAATTTTTCTTCCCTATTTCTTTGGATTTAAAAACAAAGACAGACATTATATCCCCATAGCTGAATTTTCCTTCAGTTTAAACAATTTTACCTCGTTCAGTTTTCCTTATGTGACTTAGATTTGAGATGCTGCAGTGCTTAGACATCTCTCCTCTGGACAAATAGTTTCCCTTACAAAATGTGGCGCCCAGAACAACTTTCGCTTTAGAATAGTTAACATCTAAAAACATTTAGTGAAACAGTCCCACTACTTATTTTTCTTAAATGATATAAATTTATTTATTTTTTTTTATTTATTTGACAGATGGAGATCACACGTAGGCAGAGAAGCTGGCAGAGAGAGAGGAGGAGGAAGCAGGGTCCCTGCTGAGCAGAGAGCCCGATGCGGGGCTCGATCCCAGGACCCTGGGATCATGACCTGAGCCGAAGGCAGAGGCCCTAACCCACTGAGCCACCCAGGCACCCCAATGATATAAATTTCTAATTTTGCCTAGATTATGAGTGACAAGACAAGAATTTATCCTAGATTCAGATACTGAATAATATTGGAAAAAAAAGAAGGAATAAGTAAATATCAGTTTTTTTCTTAATTCCTAAAATTAAAATGCCAAAGCAACACTTGTGATTTATTTAGTTACAATTCTACGAAGATATTGATTTTTACTTAAAAAATTTAAACCTCTGGAAATTAGTGATAGTCTGGGTAAAAAGTGCTTTGTTATGATTACATAATATCATAAAACATGCTGGTTTGAAGAGAAGGAGCATAAGAAAATACCACATGGTCACTGGAATCAAGTATCTCTATTTAAAGTGCTATCCTACTAGTTTCAAAACAAAACGAAGCCTTTGAAGGATATGAATTTGAAGAGTGTTTATTCCATGATATCCAGCAGATGTTTTAAATGGTTTTTGAACTGTAGGATGACAGTACAGAAAATGTAATATATGAGAGGAAAAATTTTTGTTGTGAATAGAAATGGCTGAAATGGCATTTGGGATAAATTTTCCTATTTCTCTAAGTCTCCAAAATGTATGTTTAAGGTCACAAAAAGGGTAACTATCACTACCTCACAATACTTTAATAGAGTTAACTACATAATGAGCCATAGTTTGCTTACACAAGTACTCCATGTATTTTAATGAACAGATGAATAAAAGGAAGAAAGGAAGGAAAAATGAAGGACAGAAGGAAGAGAAGGGGGAAGAAAAAATAGAGGGAGGATGGAAGGAAGGAAGGAAACAAGGAGGAAATGCTTATCTTTATGATCCTATTGTCATAAAAAGTAAAACCTCTCTTGGAGTGCCTGGGTGGCACTGTAAGCATCTGACTTAGACTCAGGTCATGATCCCAGGGTCCTGGGACAAGCCCTGATCAGTGTGGAGTCTGCTTGTCCCTCTCCCTCTGCTCCTCCTTTCCACCTCTCTCTCAAGTAAATAAATAAAATTAAAAAAAAGAAAAGAAAAGAAAAGAAAAAAATATAGCCTCTTTTGTGTGGTCATGATTTCTATTTCTATTAAATTGTTTTGCCATTTTCTTTTAGTGTGTTATGCACTTACGTGTTATTTTTAACAACTAGAGTTTTAAGCTGCAGAAGATAGGCAAACTGGTATCTTGAAATTCTATATAGAATGCTTTAAGTCCTAAATAGCTCCTTCCTTGTATCTATTTTTGTCTGCTTTTAAAAATTTGTGTCTTTGAAGTTATCTAATAAGATGGGTAATGGACATTGGGGATGGTATGTGTTTTGGTGAGCGTTGTGTATTGTGTAAGTAAGACTGATGAATCACAGAACTGTACTCCTGAAACAAATAATATAGTATATGTTCATAATAAAAATAAATAAAGAAAAACTAATTAATTAATTCTTAAAATGAGGAAAAAAGATTCGATCACACAAAAATAATATTTTTGGCATAAAATTGTGCAGTTCTAAGTTTTTTATATTAAATGGTCTATTTTTACTGATTTAATGCAGGTCATTGTAATTTCAAAATCATGACATTTTATTTAATTAGGTCCTTCCATTCAAATTTAAAGCAGTTTTTTAAATATTAAAATAGAAAAATTAAAATAATGAAAATAAAGAGACTGAGCATGGAGATCATGGAGAGCTCATAAGAATCAGGAAAACTTATTTTTTTAAGATTTTATTTATTTATTTGGCAGAGAGAGACACAGTGAGAGAAGAAATGCAGACAGGGGGAGTGGGAGAAGGAGACACAGGCTTTCCCTGAAACAGGAAGCCCAACTCAGGGCTGGATCCCAGGACCCCGGGAGCATGGCCTGAACTGAAGGCAGCCGCTTAACGACTGAGCACCCAGGTGCCCCTAGAACACTTATTTTTGAAATGAGATTTTTGGCTTTCAAAACAAACAAAATATAAATATCACCAATTTCATTCTTATATCTAATGAAAAAAATGTATAGTTAAAGTACCAATTTTCAAAGTATAAATGATAGAATTTTTTTTATCAGTTTCTAACTGTACTTAACTTTGTTCATAAAATTTTAAAAATTTACTCATTCCCATTTTACAAAACTGTCTAGGCTTGCACATCAAAACTGCCAAATATAAATTATTGTTTTACTTAGAACATCATTTTTTTCAAGTTGCATATCTTAAAAAGGGAACATTCAGTAAAATAAATTGCAAGTTATAAAACATTAAACTACAGACTTTAATAGAGAAAAAATAGTATGTAATTGGAAAAGTCTCAATGTAATTCCATTAGTAGTTTTTATTCAGAGCATTCCATATTCCAAATAACTTTTCAATACTAAATGAACTGAATACAATGTTTCTTATTATTTCTCATTTCATAACTACCACTTTATTTACATCAGGTGGTTGCTACTTTATCTGCAAAAACCACATCTCTTCTTTATCAAAGTAGCTGCAATTTTATTTGCTGCCTTCTTTGCTACCACATCTATTCTTGCTCAGAACAGAGAAATAGAGTCATCTAAAAGTTACATATTTGACTGAAGGCTAGCTTTGTATATATTTTGTGAGGACCATTTTCTTTTTTATTAATTTCAGTGTCTTCAAGCTAATCATATGTATATCTATTCAGCAAAGGATGTTTATTTTATATTTTAGTGATGAGTTTCCAATGTTATTTGTGAGCTTTGGCAATTAATTATCTTAATCAAAATTAAAACATAGTAAAAGTAGTTCCTTTTAGTAAATTTGAAGATTTCATCACACAGGATTTTTACTTGAAGTGGATAATCAACTAATTATAGATAAAAATTCAATAATTGAAACATCTATTGCTTTAAATATTGAAAACACCCAATAATGTATCTCAACATGGCTTTAAAGAATAAGATTACCTTGGTTTAATAACTATAAATGCTTAAAGGAAATTTCAAAAATGCACATGGCTTTATATATATAATTAAAAAAAATACTTATTCCCATTTAACATAACTGCCCAGTGCTTGTACACCAAAGTTGCCAAACAGGGTGCTTTAGAGTTTTAAAGCTTAACATTTCATTCATCTCCCTGATGGGGTCAGAAAGATTCATACCTGGAATAGAATATACAATGAGAAAAGAAAAAAAAAAAAACAAAACTAAAGCTGTTAAAGGAGAAAAAATGTTAATAATAAATAGGAACATCTAAACATCTAACACCTATCATGTTGAAATGTGGTATGTGTACATGTATTGATTAAAACATTGCTAGGAGATATAGTGAGATAATAAAAAGAAAAAAATGCACTTATATGACATACAATATAAAATTAAACTACCTTACATAAATAAGTTACATTTCAAAAGAAGACTGTTTAAAACTTTTGTTAGCAGTGTGAAATAATTTTAACTCTAATGGATTTATAAAAATGTTTTGTTTTGTTTTAATTAAGACAAGGCCCAAATTCTAGTTTTATATTACAGATAGAAAACTTATACAAGTAAACCAAACTCATTTCTTTCAAGGCCAAGATAATGCTCATAACCTGAGAGTTTCAGTGTTACAGAATTCCCATGTCTGGCAGGTTTATGTATAATCATGGATTTTCTACCAAAAAAAAAAAAAAAAAAAGGAAAGAGAGATAGAGTGAGAGAACATAGACAAAATTTGTGTTCTAGACCTGGCAGGCCCTGGAGTGCTTTGAGCTTCCAAATGTCAGGTGAAGGTGTCTGAAAATAAAACTATTTCTGGAAATGATGGATGAAAACTAAAGAGTGATAAAATGTATTTTCTTATAACCAAAACTACTTATGGCTTGAGATAATTTAAAAAATAAATTACATGAAAAAAATAAACTTAACAAAATATAACCTTTTACAAGATTTTTGTTGACTTTTTGTAGGTTTGTTCTTTTACTCTGTCTTAATTAAAAAATATTCCATATTTTCTTACTTTAATGATAATGTAAACTATGTTGTACAATGAAAAAATATTAATGTGAGAGAGTATTAGAGAGAAAAATTATTAAGTATGTAGTCTGATGCAAACCTGATCATCTAGACCAATTCTAGGACTTTGTATTTCCAGAGAGATAGATTGCTTCTGCTTCAGAAGACACTTTTTTAAAAACTACCCTGATTTTCATTGCCTAAACTTAAATGTTAGAATTCCCAACTGAGATATTTAGCGGTTATTCTATCTGCAAGTATTAGGCATAAACAAAGTTTAAACACACAGTATACGCATAGCTTTGCTAAGGGTCATTCCTACATATCTTAATAAAGAAAGTGAAACGTCAATTCAATTTATGGCAACAGAAAGCTTTTGTATCATGATTATATTATATAATTGTGTATATTCTTTTTTTTAAAGATTTTATTTATTTGACAGACAGAGATCACAGATACACAGGCAGGCAGAGAGAGAGAGAGAGAGAGAGAGAGGAGGAAGCAGGCTCCCTGCTGAGCAGAGAGCCCGATGTGGGGCTCTATCCCAGGACCCTGAGATCATAACGTGAGCCGAAGGCAGAGGCTTTAACCCACTGAGCCACCCAGGTGCCCTAATTGTGTATATTCTTAACAAACATCAGCAGGGGTCAATTGTGTTCTTCTCAACTAGATATTTAATTCAATATGTGACCAAAACATTTAAATATTTTCAATATCTTAATAACATATTACCTTGAAAATTAAAAATAAGTATGACTTCCATATGGGAGTCTAATTTACTCATAATAGAAGACTGAATGAATTTTACATTTTACAAGATACATGATCTTGGTCCCTCCCAAAAGCTGCTGATAGTGGGGCAAAATACAGATCTACAGTTCATAACAACCCAGTGTCTTTTTATGCCTTCTTTCTTCTCTCCATCTGTGCAGCATATGGCAATCACATCTATATTATATTTGTCATTTCCCCCTCCTACCTGTCAGTTACTTGATAGCCAACAATCTTCAGTTTCAGGAAAAGAAGAAGATAAAGTTGGAAACAGAAATGAAGAGACATATTCCGGACATAAAAATATGTTGCTTTTAGTAAAATAATGGATATGTGTGAGTGTGAAGTAGGGTTCATGCAAGAGCAGTGATTCAGTAGGATGGCATAGTGGAGGAGATGAAGTCATGGTTGAGGAGACACAAGGACATATTTAAGGTGAATTTGTGGTTTTGAATTTGAGTGATTGATTAATAGAATTAGTTCTATTAATACAAGTGTTAGCTCAAGAAACAACAACAAAAAATTAGCTTTGGGATATAGAGTTCAGGAACAGTTGAGAGAGTATCCATATACAGATGTCTGAGGCAAAGAAATACACTGGCTAAGTTTCTCTTGATTGATCTATGCTAGAAACACAATATGGAATGCTTATCTTTACCTCAAAAGAGAGGAAAGGATAGGGAGTGTTTTGAAAGTGGGAGCTGTGGAAATACTTGAGATTTTTCAAGTGAAAGAGCCTAGTAGGGACACAAATGGCACTTTGGAGAAAAGAGGAGTAAGAAGAATGATTAGATAAGTAGCATAAGCAGAATTATACAGAGTCTTAGAATATGGGGGAGGGGAAGTGTCAAAAAGGCTAGAGGGGGGTTAGAGAAATAAATACATAATAAATAATTTCAGATATTGTTCATTGTATTTATTTAAATTTATATAAATATATAATTGGTAGAATGATAGGTATTTTTGTAGAACAAATGTAATATTAGCAATAATACACTTACCTTTATCAAGCAGTTTTATAAGAAACTTTATGATTACAAAATAAATAATTAGTCCAGATAGCCCTTGAAGAGCTTTCTGTTTCATTTATAATCCAAACCCCTTATCATTACCCTAACGGTTTTCTCCTTCCTACCTTCCTACACTTCTTCACAGCCATATTTTAGTCACCCTGGATTTTCTTTCTGTTTCTGGAACATATCATTCTTACATTCATCTGAACATCTCCGCATTTGCTGTTTCCTCCTGGAAGCTTCTTTCTTAGCCCTTTACACGGTTGATTTTTGAAAAATTATCCACTACCCCCTGTCATACTTCTTCATAAATTACATTCTATCATGACCCTCTATTTACTGCCTGATTATTTCCTGAGTAGCATGCATTATAATTACCAATTATTTGTTTATATGTTTGATTGACTATTAATATATGTATTTTCTTGCTTATTCATGTTCTATCTTCTTCCAGTAAAATAGAAAGATGATGTACCCTGTCTCTCTTATTTTTTGCTGGTCAATCAATACTTGGTGAATGAGTGAATGCATGAATGAATACATAAAAGAGTTTATACTTGGAAATTAGCATAACCCTGAGGGGCTTACATTATAATGTTCTACTTGTAAGTAGAATATATGTTCATAATAGAAATTTTGGAAGACTTAGAAAAGATGTTGTAAGAAATATACTGCCATTATTATACTACCATCAGGAGAGTAGTACTTTTACAGTTTGCTGTATTTACTTTCATTCTTTTTATTTACACATATTATCACAGTTACAATTATAATTTTTTGAATACTATATTCCTTACCTAGCATATGTCTTAATCATGTTTCATAACATTAAAAAGCTCATCCTAAATGTAAATATGTGCATTATTCCACAGTGCAGAAGTTTCATACATATATAACTATTCTTTTTTTAGATTTATTTATTTATTTATTTGACAGAGATCACAAGTAGGCAGAGAGGCAGGCAGAGAGAGGAGGAAGCAGGCTCCCTGCTGAGCAGACAGCCCGATGTGGGGCTCGATCCCAGGACCCTGAGATCATGATCTGAGCCAAAGGCAGAGGCTTAACCCACTGAGCCACCCAGGTGCCCCCACATATATAACTATTCTATGCTGTTTGATATTTGATATGCTTTTGCATATTTAAAAAAACTCTAAGGGCGCCTGGGTGGCTCAGTGGGTTAAAGCCTCTGTCTTCAGCTCAGGTCATGATCCCAGGGTCCTGGGATCGAGCCCCGCATGGCGCTCTCTGCTCAGCAGGGAGCCTGCTTCCCCCTAGCTCTCTGCCTGCCTCTCTGCCTACTTGTGGTCTCTGTCTGTCAAATAAATAAATAAAATCTTAAAAAAAAAAAAAAAAGCAAACTCTAGTTGCATCTTTTCAATAATAATTTGTCTATAACTTGGAAGGAAAAAATGAAACAAGATGAGATCAGGAGAGAGACAAACTATAAGAGACTCTTAGTCTTACAAAACAAACTGAGGGTTGCTGGGGGGAAGCGGGGGTATGGAGAGGCTGGTTGGATTATGGACACTGGGGAAGGTATGTGATATGGTGAGTGCTGTGAAGTGTGTAAGCCTGACGATCACAAAACTGCACCCCTGGTACATATAATTAACATTATATGTTAATAAAAATAATTAATAAAAATAAATAATAATTTGTCTATAACTCAAAACAGTATTTTTATAAAAAATCTGTAGAATTACTGATTTAAAATGCATAATGAAATATAAACTCTAGATTCACAGTGTCAAATTACAAACTAAACATTAAAATAATTGGTGATATAGGAAAATATCCATTTTGCTACGATCACCAACATCTGAACTGTTCTTACATATAATGTTTCCTAAATGCAAATGATATAAAAAACATGATATATCTGTTCTGTAAAATTTATATTTCTTTAAATATTAGCAAGGTTGGGGCACCTGGCTGGCTCAGTTAGTGGAGCATGTAACCTTTGATCTGAAGATCATGAATTTGAGCCCCATATTGGGCATGGAGTGAACTTAAAAAAAAATAATAATGTGGAATCGGGTGTCTCAGTCAATTAAGCATTTTCTTTCTATTCAGGTCATGATCCCAGGACACATCAAGCCCAACATTGGGCTCCCTGCTCAGTGGGGAGCCTGCTTCTCCCTCTCCCCATTGCTCATACTCTCTCTAGCACCAGCATACTCTTTCTATCTCTCAAATAAATAAATAAATAAATAATTCTATAAAACAATAATATTAGCAGGATGAAGTGATTATCAAGTGATTGTCAGCCATTTTTATTTCATAATGTTTATTTACTAAATAATTCATTATTGATTCAATCTTATAAAAAGATAAGAAAACCAAACAACTAGGACCTTCTACACAGAGTAGATAGCCCGGAAGGTAACTGGTCTTGAGAATAAAAGCTGGATAAATAGAAAGACAGTTATGGGAAATCCCAAAGGATAAAACACCTCACACAGTCCTAAAAATGTAAAAAAAACCCCAAAAACAAAAACAACACTTTGTGAAGGAAATAGCATATAATAAACATCCTGAAGGGTAATTAGCAGAGCAAGAAGTGGGTTTAGGTAGAGAGTGTTGTAAGTTAAAAAAAAAAAAAAATGCTGAAGCTATATGATCAGAAACCTGATGTGGACAGTTTTTCAGGGATGTAGTGCAGGAGAAGAACAGCCAAAGAGGAGTAGTAGAGAATGGGTGAAGAGAGATCTCAAAGGATACTGTGTGCTATGTACCAGTTTTTACACTTGATCCTAATGGCAATTCGGGAACTAGAACGGGCTTATTTAGAGCAGTGAGCTCACTCTGGCTTCCAAAAGGACAAGAGTTGAAAAAGAGTAAATGTCTTAAACAGTCTAAGTAAGAGATAGTATTAGACTGATAGTTATAGTTGAAATATGGAGTGAGAAGTAAGAAATAACATTTAGATTTTTGCCTTAATCTTCTTTGCAGATGAATACCTATGTCATGGTAGACAGGATACAGAGGATGGAGAAGAAGAACATATACATTTCATTGTTGGGGTTGTGGGTGAGGAAGTATGAGTGAGAGGACAAAAATAGGAGAGGGTGGACCTATATTGGACATATGTGTTTGAGTTACATGAGAGCTCTCCATCTCAAAATACACAGCAGACTATAAGCCACTGAGTTCTGAAACTGAAGAGATAAATTGGAATTGAAATTTTAAAAGAAAAAAGAAAATTATGAATCATCAATTTATAAATAGAAATGGCAGCTGTAAAGAAAATGGCATGGCCTGTGTAGAGTGACATGGAGACTCCGAAAAAGGAGTCTTAGTTTCAAATGCTCCCTGAGCTTTGGCAATTTATAAAACAGATGTACAGAAAAGAGGGCAGATCATACATCTTTGAAAATGTAAAACATTTAGGTGATATATAGAGGAAGATGATCTGGCAACAGTGACTTGGAAAAATCTGGAGAAGGAAATCAAGTAGAAGGAAAACCATAAGAATGTCTTTTCAAAAAAGCCATAGAAAGAGAGCCATTCATAAAAGAGTGAATGGTAAAGAATATGTCAAATACTTTAGATAAGTCAAGAAAGAAAAAGACTGATGTGTATCCATTGACATTTAATTAACACAACAAGCACAAGTTCACTGGAGTACAGAAGGCAGAAACCAAAGCACATTATATATATGATTTAATGGGAAATGAAAACAATGATAGGGACCACAGTAGAGCCCATTAATCTATATATCATTTTAAGTGAAATGCTAATTTTGAAGGTTAGAGTGACAATAACTGACAGGAACTTTAATACATTTTGCTGGGAAAAGATTATCTAGACTTTTAGGGCACTACAGTTTACCTTTAAATTTAGTAGCAACTTGCTACCCCAAACAGAGCTAGGGCTTTTTAACCAAAATTTTACTCTTTTAAATTATTTTCAATTTAGAAATTTTTAATAAAAATTATACACATTTGAGGTGTACGATATAATGACTTTATGTACATACACATTGTGAAATTAGTACTAGAGTCAAGCTAATTAACATATTATCTCCTCACATTGTTATTATTTTGTGTGAAGAGTGCACTTGGTGTCTACTCTCTCAATATAGTTCAAACATTAAATATAATATTATTAAGTATTGTCAACATGTCTGTTCATTAGATCTCTAGAATTATTCATCCTACATAACTCAAATTTATACCTTTTAGCCATTATTTTCTCATATGCACCTCCACCCAGCTTCTGGTAACCACTATTCTGTTCTCTGCTTCTTTGAGCTAGATGTGGTTTTTTTTTTTTTTTTTTTTAAAGATTTTATTTATTTATTCGACAGACAGAGATCATAAGCAGGCAGAGAAGCAGGCAGAGAGAGAGGAGGAAGCAGGCTCCCTGCGGAGCAGAGAGCCCGATGTGGGGCTCGATCCCAGGACCCTGGAATCATGACCCGAGCTGAAGGCAGAGGCTTTAACCCACTGAGCCACCCAGGCGCCCCGAGTTAGATGTGTTTTTTGTTTGCTTCTTTCTTTCTTTCTTAGATCCACATATAAGCAAGACCACACAGAATTTATCTTGCTCTGTCTGGCTTATATCACTTAGAATAAGGTCCTTCAGGTTCATGCATGTAGTCTCAGATAACATAATTTGCTTCTTTCTCATGGTTGAATGCTATTTTATTGTGTATATATACAATATAGTACATCTTTAACCATTCAACAGGCACAAGTTATTTCCACATCTTGGTTATTGTGAATAATGCTGCAATGAACATGAGCATGTAGATGTCTCTTCAATATACTGATTTTATTTCCTTAGGATATATATCCAGAAGTAGGATTCCTGGATCATGAGGTAGTTCTATTTTTAATTAGTGAAGAAGCTTTATACTGTTTTCCATAATGGCTGTAAGAATTTACATTTCCAAAAACAATTTATAAGGATTC
This sequence comes from Martes martes, assembly GCF_963455335.1. NCBI lineage: Eukaryota > Metazoa > Chordata > Mammalia > Carnivora > Mustelidae > Martes > Martes martes. The sequence continues at coordinate 82,349,800 of NC_137898.1, read as the reverse complement.
CTTTTTCTGACATCCTTGCCAACATTTTTGTTTGTTTGTTTTTGGTTTTTTTTTTTGATAGTAGCCATTCTAACAGATATGAGGAGGAATACTTCATTGTGGTTTTGATCTGCATTTCCCTGATGATTCATGATGTTGAGCACCTTTTCATATTTCTATTGGCCATTTGTATGAAATCTTTTGAGAGAGTTCTATTCAGGTCCTTCGCCCACTTTTTTTTTTTTTTTTTAATTGGGTAATTTGATTTTTTTAAAGCTATTGAATAAAGTTCCTTATATATTTTGGGGTTTTTGTTTATTTGTCTTTTTAAGATTTTATTTATTTATTTGACAGAGAGATATCACAAGCAGGCAGAGAGGCAGGTGGAGAGAGAGGGGGAAGCAGACTCCCTGCTGAGCAGAGAGCCCGATGGATATGGGGCTCCATCCCAGGACCTTGAGATCATGACCTGAGCAGAAGGCAGAGGCCTAACCCACTGAGCCACCCAGGCACCCCCTATATTTTGGATATTAAACTTTATTAGAGGTATGATTTTCAAATATTTTCTCCCATTTCACAGGCCTTTCACTGTCTTTTCACTCTGTTGATTCTTTCATGTGCTGTGCGGAGCTTTTTAGTTTGATGCAATCCAATTTCTCTATGTTGTCTTTTGTTGGCTATCCTCTGAGGATCATATTAAAAAAAAAAATCATCACCCAGACTAATATCAAGAGACACTTTTTCCTTATGTTTTCTTCTTTTTTTGTTCGTTTTTGTTTTTTAAATTTAATTTAATTTATTTTTTCAGTGATCCATAATTCATTGTTTATGCACCACTTGTTTCTTCTAATAGAAAATTTGAACAGACTTATCATGACTAAGGAATTTGAAGTAGTCATCAAAAACCTTCTAACAAATAAAACCTAGAACCTGATGGCTCCACTGGTGAATTCCACCAAATTCTCAAAAGGAATTAATACTAATCTTTTTTCAAACTCTCCCAAACAAAACAAAACAAAATACAAAAAAAAAAAACACAAAAAAAAGAAGATGATGGAATACTTCTAAACTATTTTATAAGGTCAGCATTGCTCTAATACCCAAGCCAGACAAGAACAATATAAGAAAATTATAGACCAATATCTCCAATGAACACAGATGCAAAATCCTCACCAAAATATTAGCAAACTGATTTAACAGAATACCAAAAGGAAAATATACTTTTCTTTTTACTAACCCTTTGCTGGTAAAAGTGGTTATGTATCCGGCTATGATTTCCTGGGATATAGGAACAGAACACCAAACAGTATACCTTCCACAGACCGTTTCCTCTGCGCATTCAGGAGAAGGCTGAAAAAAACTGCTTGATAAATCTGTTCCCAAATCTCTTCCTTTCATCTTCAAGTCACACCCCTAATACTGAAAGTATGATGCAGTGGAGCTTATGGATTATGCCAGGAGCTCAAAGGCAGCAAAGATCTAGGAATAAAAGTATCCTGTTAATATTAATGTCCCAAATTCTATTTTACCATTCTGTCTGATACACCCATGAACACTAAGAGTACCTAAAAGATATTAATTAGATTAATTAAAAGACCACTTAGTTATTCAGCTTTATGAAATCTTGCTACTAAATCTGTTAATGGTATCGCCTCACAAAAGCCTTTAGTTAAGGACTTAATCTCAGAAATTTTCCTGACAAATTTTTAAATTACAATTCTCTGTGTTTAAATTACAATTGTGTTAAATTACAATTATCTGTGCCAGTTACACCAGTACAAATGAAATATTAAAACTTCTAGGGAGTAGACCAAAATAGTGACACGGAAGGCAGCTGAGCTCTCCTCCACCCACAAATGCACCAAACTTATAGCTATATATGGAGTAATTCCCTCTGAAAGAGAACCAGAAATAAGCTGTGCAACTTCAACTCATCAGATGAATAAGAAAATACCCACATTGAAATGAGTAGGAAAGACTGAGACCCACTCTTGAAATAAACCCCACCCCTAACATACTGGCATACAATCAAGAGGGAACCCCCCACTTCCAATCTGATAAAGTTGCAAGATACAAAATTAATATACAAAATTAAGTTGTGTTTCTAAATGCCAGAAACAATCAGAAAGAGATATTAGGAAAACAATTCCATTTATAATAGCATCAGAAAGAATAAAATACCAAGGAATAAGTTTAACCAATGATTAGATCCACACACTGAAAAATCTAAGACATTAAAGAAAGAAACTGAAGAGGTTGTAAATAAATCAAAAGATATTCCATGTTCATAGATTGAATGAATCAATGATTAAAATGTCCATACCACCCAAAGTAATAGATTGAATGTAATTGTTATCAAAATTTCACATCACTTTTCATAGAAATAGAAAAAAAAAAACATCAAATTTGTGTCAAACTTCAAATGACCCCAAATAGCAAAAGCAATATTGATAAGAATAAAGCTGACTTTACACGATATTATACACTTCTTGATTTCAAACTATATCACAAAGCTATGGTAACATAAACAGTATGTTATTGTTATGAAAACAGACACAGATCAATGAAACAGAATAGAAAGCCCAGAAATAAAGTCATGTATACATGATAAGTTAATTAATGACATAAGAACCAAAAGTATATCATGGAGAAAGATAATCTCTTCAAAAATGTTATTGCAAAACTGGGCAACCACATGCAAAAAATGAAATTGCCCTCTATCTTACACCATACACAAAAATCAACTCAAAATGGATTAAATACTTGAATGTAGACCTTGAAACCATAAAACTCATAGAAGAAGAATTATAGTATAAACTCCTTGACATAGATGTTAGATTTTGTTTTGTTTTGTTTTGACATCGAAGGCAAAAGCAACAAAAGCAAAATGAGAAAAAGTAAGACTGCATCAAACCAAAAAGCTCTGCACAGTTCACGAAACCATAAACAATATGTAAAAGCAACTTATGGAATGCGAGAAACTATTTTCAAGTCACATATAAATAAAAATATAAATGGAATTAAATAAAAATGAGCAAAAGACCTGAATAGACATTTCTTAAAAGAAAACATACAAATGACCATTAGATGCATGAGAAGATGCTTAACATTACTAATCATAGGAGAAATGCAAAGCGAACCAAAATGAGTTATCACCTCACAACTGTCAGGATGTCTGTTACCAAAAACACAGGCAATAACAAATGCTTCTGAGGATGTTGTGGGAATGTAAACTGGTATAGCCACCATAAAAAAAAAACAGTATGGAGATTCCTTAAGAAATTAAAAATGGAACTACCATATCATCCTGCAACTCATTTCACAAACAAAATCATTATCTACAAGAGATGTCTGCACTCTTATGTTTATTGCAGCATTTTTCAGAATAGCCAAGATACATAAACAACTTAAGCAACTAAGCAACAACAGATGCTTAAGTTGTTTATGTGTCTTGGCTATTGTGAATAATGGATAGATATCCAGACAAATAGATAAATATGATACACACACACAGGAAAATTATTCAGCTATGAGAAAGAAGGAAATACTGTCAACACAACATGTGTGAACCTGGAGGGCACTACACTAACTGAAATAAACCAAAGACAACTTCTGTATGCTCTCACTTATATATGGAAGCAAAAAAATTTATTTTTTAACTCATGGGAACATATAGTAGGAAAGTTACAGTTTGGCAAGGTAGGGGGTTGGGAGATGGGTGCAAATAAGGAAAGGTGGGTAATAGGGCACAATCTTTCAGTTGTAAGATAAATAAGGTTTTATGATCTAATAACACGTTGATTACAACAGGTAACAGTGTATCATATAATTAAAATTTACAAGAAGATAGAATTTAAATGCTCTCCTCCATCCCACCCCAAAACTAAATATGTTAGGTGATGGATGAGTTAAGTAACTTGATGGGGGAATCTTTTCACAATGTATATGTATATCGATCATAGGTTATATATTTTAAATATCTTACACTTCTATTTGTCAATTACACCTCATAAAGGTGAGAAAATAAAACAGGCATTCAGAACTCTTTTCTATCTTCCAACCTGTATAGGAATGCAAAAAATTCTGAAGCCAAATCCAACCTTTGAACATGTAAATGAAATCCTATGGATTTGGGCCTCACCTTAATTTACCATTCTGTAGGTTGATTTGTCATAATCCACTTTCATGATTCCATTTTTCTTCAAATCATTTTGAAAATGAATTGTAAATACTCAAAGAAGTCTGGGGGATTATATGTATTTGCGTTAACATAGAAGATTATTGGAAATGATGAGTATTCCATTTAGATGCAAGTGAAAAATTTTTAATTACTGTCTAGTGATCATAGATTTGCAATAAGAATTTTCAGATTGAAATTGATAGTTTTATATGAATTGGTTATTGCAGGGGCACCTGGGTGGCTCAGTGGATTAAAGCCTCTGCCTTCAGCTCAGGTCGTGATTCCAGGGTCCTGGGATCGAGCCCCGCATTGAGCTCTCTGCTTAGCGGAGAGCCTGCTTCCCTTCCTCTCTCTTTGCCTGCTTCTCTGCCTACTTGTGATCTCCGTCAAATAAATAAATAAAATGTTTTTTAAAAAGAGGTTATTGCAATAAAACAAATTTAACTTAAGAAAGCATTCTGAACGTGAGTTGACCAGGACTTCTTTCATGAATGATGACTGTATTTACATTGCTGTTGACCTAAAAAATGTTTCCATATGTTATGTCTAATTCTCTACTCTAATATGTTTAGAACCTCTCTAAGAAATGACAATTTTGAATACAAGGATTTTTCAGTCACATTTTGAAGTACTCATGTTAGATGGTTGTATGTGCCTGGGAATCTTCAATATCTTCAAAGACATTTCTATCTCCTTGCTGAAAATAAATGGGATTAATAAACTATGACAATTGTTCCTAAAGCAAGGTACAAAAAAGCCCTAGATAGCCCTTCCCAGAAAATAAATTAGACATATAGGAAGAAGAAAAGAGAACATAAGGAAAAACAAAATTCATGTCAGAAAGTCATTCTTCATTTAAAAATAATTCTTGCCTGCATTTTTGTTTTGTTTTGTTTGTTTAATTTGTCTATGAATAATTAGAGGAATCGGATCCTTGGTGCCTCAGATGGAGTATAAAACCTATGACTGGATGTTAACATTTAAACTGCTTTAAATAAGTATAGAGTATGACTGAAGACCACCTCTGGCATTCAACATCTGACCTGGAGTAGTAAATAAAATCCTTCTGGACACATTTTACCTTTGACAATGTTTCCAAATTGTCCTAGAGATTTTGCAGTGAGGTGTGGGCAAATCCATTTAAGTGAGGTCTCTCATCCGGGGTGGGGAAGCTGAGATTGCTCCAACAACCCAGTAATTCTACTGATGGCAAAAGCCAACCTCATGTAAATAGCAGAGAGTTTTATTTATTTTTTAAAGATTTATTTATTTATTTTAGAAAGAGAAAGTAGACAGGGGTAGAGGGAGAGAGAGAAAGGAAGCAGACTGCCAGCTGAGCACAGAGGCTGACACTGTGCTTGATCTCACAAAGCTAAAGTTGTGACCTGAGCCAAAATCAGAACCTGGCTGCTTAACCAACTGAACCATCTAGGTCCCTCAAATGGCAGTTTTTAATGTTTTGTTGTTGTTGTTGTTGTTTGTTGTTGTTGTTGTTTTACATAGAGAATGAAAGGACAACAAAAACCTTTGAAATGTCCAATTTACTTCAATAATGACTAAGGAAAAAAGTAAAACAAAGTAATAATGGTCTGTTTGAAGCTAGGTCTAAGCTCTTCATTGAAGATATATTAGTGTTTCATTGTGTACTTGTGTTTCAGTAAAGCTGTTTTTGACTAAAACGTTTTATTTTTAATTTTATAAATGTCAAAGGACATATTTACAGCCCTGATAAATTATGTGCAATGTGTAGTTCTTATAAGTTATTAATAATCCAGAGCTTTATCCTTTAAAATCTTGAGAAAAATTGATCAAATTTTTTGCATGTGTATCTCTGACTCAAATTTTGTGATAAAGAGAAATGTGCAATGAATTGCTTTGACTTTTGCAGATTGCACTTACTAAAACTTGTATAATCTTTAGATTAAAGTTTATACAATGTCATTCTTTCATAGTCAAGAAAACATATGTATTCAATGGGGTTTTGTATTTTATTTTTACTATGACATAAGGTTATTTCAAAAAATGGTATGCAAAATTAATCCAATATTTGAGATTTACTGAAATTACTTGCCAAACATTGACCATAAATTCATAGTTCTTCATTTCTAAGCTTTTCCTGTTATAGTCTTTGTCAGCATCTGGCCATATAGTTAATCCCATTACCCATAAGATTGGTAGCAGAGACTAGTTGGCAATATAACTGGTAAAGGTGGAATTGACGGACTGAAAGTGTAAAACATTCAAGGGACGCCTGGGTGTCTCAGTCAGTTAAACCTCCAAGTCTTGATTTTGGCTCAGGTCATGATCTCAGGGTGGTGAGTTTGAGCCCCACATGGGCTTCATGCTGGGCAAGAAGCCTGCTTCAGATTCTCTCTCCCTCTCCCTCTGCCTCTCCCCCTTATTGATTCTCACATACTCTCTCAAAAAACAAAATAAAACAAAAACAGAACAAAAAATGGTAAACAAAAAACACTCATTTTAAGACTTTTAAAAAGCAGCTAAAATATTTCTATTGATATATAAAGTGATAATTTGTATATTTATTCAACCCAAAATCTTCTCTGTGATAGTTATAAGAGGTACTTAAGTTGTATTATACATATTTTTCCAACACTGTTGGGAAATTAGATTAAATACTGGTGACTCAAAATTTTAAGAATTACTTTGGGGCATTACTATTCAAATTCTTATTTAATTTAATTTACTTTCATATTTCATATTTTTAGAAGAATATAATTTTATAAGGTTCAACTTGGGAGGTGTTAGTGATATTATCATCTTGTGAATTCTCTTGCAACTTTATTCTTTTCAGCAAATGATATTCTGTATACTTTTCATATATTCTCAGATGAATGCTGAAATTGTACACACAACTTCAGGAGAATCCTTAGAATATAACTGATAAACGAGTGGAAGCATAACCCCCCCAAAATCTGCCATAGCCATGTTATCTAAATTTCTTAATCACTGTCCAGTGTGAATTAATAGTAGTGTTAAATTTAAGCCAGCAGCACTTGGAGGAAAAGCAGCTCACAGATAACAAAATGCTCACTATACATATGAAAAAATGGTTCAGATTCATTAGTAATCAGAAGAATATGAAATAAAACCACAATACAGATACAATACAATCGCATTAAAATGCCATAATTCAAAAAATACTGACTGATGACTGGCAAGGATTTGAAACAAGTGATAGATACGGTCACATATTAACCTGGACATATAATCTGGCCTAACTACATTTAGAAACATCCTTTAAAGCTGAACATATATCTACTCTATGACCCACCAGGCCCATTCCTGTTTATATACTAACAAAACCATCTATATATATTTCCTTAAGGATACGTGTAAAGATATTCATGGCACACTACTCATATAATAGTGTCTCAGATGAAACTACTATTGAGCAGCAGAAATCATCAATTAAATTGTGATCTATTCATTCAGTGGAAAAAAAATTCAGCAATGAGAAGAAGCAAACTATCATTACAGCCTATATCCTGGATAAATCTAACTAGACTCAAAAATATGCACTGTGTATAATTACAGTCATATAAGTGTTTACAATAGGACAATCAAATCTATATGTCAATAGTGACCTGAAAGGGTACAAATGAGGCCACTCACATGATGGCAATGTTCAACTTCTCAAACTGTGTTGATTATATGGATGAGTTCAGTTTGTGAGATTTCATCATACTGTGTACTTATTATTTGTACATTTTTTGTACATGTATACATTTTTCTATATCTGCTTATAAAGTTTTCAAATTTTAATTTGGTTATGAAAGAAATAAACATAACTTTTTTTTTTTCCAATAGTTCACTTTACTCAAACTCTCAGAAACAATCTACTTAATGAGCCAATTCTTTCTTCCTGAACAAAAATCCTCTCTAGAGTTAGAGGATACCATTCTTTAATGATTTTCCTCTCACCTTTCTTCCTATTTTATGTTATGTTTATCTTTTGTTGGGTCCTCTTTCTTTACTAAATTTTTAAATGTTTGAGTCTCCCCATTCTCCACTAGTCCATGTAGTATCCACCATTGTCTATGCAAATAGATCCAAGATGAAAAGTTAGTGCTAAGACCAAAATGGATTGAATTTAAAGAGAATTTCAAGCGCTTTCCCCCACTACTAATATATTCTTCACAATATTATGTATATAGGTAAATTGTGGGGAAACTAGTTTTATATAAAGTAAATGTATATTAAAATATAGACACAAGCCACAGCCAGTAAATCCACTAAAGAGGAAACACAAATGGTTAATGAATACATGAAAAATTTCAGCTTCTCTAACAATCAAAGAAATTGAATTGAAATAAAATATGAAAATATTTACAATATTATTGTCTTTGTATTGTGAAGGATTCAATAATGATAGCAATCTCATTCCAAAGTAAAAATTAGTAAATGCTTTTAGAGCAAAGGTTGACCATATGTATAAAAAGGTTAAATTCAATATGGAACAGTGTGTTTGGTTCTCAAAACAAAACATCTTCAGTCTTTTACATCTAACCCCTTCTTTCATAGATGAGCCTATTTAAAATGGCATTTCATTCCAAAATCTCTCCTTAATTTTAAACAATGATGTTTGTTCATTTATGTTCCTGAGTACTTAAGTACTAGATGTTTCTCCTTTCTTTGCTTCCCACATTTTGTTCTGTGGATTGGTATATATGTGCTAGTGTTTTATCTTTTCAAAGAACAATATACTCTTTGATGTCAACCCTTTTTTCTAACTTACATTTTACCTCTACATGTTAATAAAAATACACAAGACATTATTTTAAACTGACACATTTATATATGTTTCATTATATTTATCTTCAATTGTGCTGTAAGAGATGTTAAGGTTGTTATTTTTATGCCCATTAACAGATAAAGAAATGGAAGTTTAATGAATTAAAATATTTTGCCAAAAGCTACACAGTTTATTATTTCCAGGGAGAGCTAGCATCTAATCCCAGTCTGTTTGATATTCAGTATGCCATACATCTTCTCATGATCTCCCATACAAGGTCCTGTATATAAATACAACACTCAGAGATGGCTTGACAGATGAATGTACACTAGAAATCAACTTGAATAGTTCTGATGTTACTCAAACAATAAGTATATGTTTGATTACTATATTCAAGGTAATATCTTTTATTTTAATAAGAGGAGAGAGTTAATGGAGATGGCTTAGATGCGTATTTGTTTATTTTTTCTTAAATATTTTAGTATTAAAAATGGTATTTCTATTCCATGGATTTTAAAACTTTATTGTGTTAAATAACCTTATAACTAACTAAATCAGTCTTTGATACCTAATAAAGTAATTACTGAGCTATTTAAAGATATACATCCACCATATCAATGAAATAACTTGTTTTAAAAATAAAAGAAAGTTCTAGGCATTCCCAAAAGGTTATTAGTGTCATAATGTAATACTTTTGCTGATATAAGAGTATTTTCCACTACTATGGTATTGTATCTCTAGGACAAAGAAACAGGACTGATGAAAGGTCAGTAAATTAAATTTAAACAGAGAGCTTCTACATAAGGTGATATTAAAATAAATTAGCACTGAACTAGCTGAGAACATAAGGCATAAAGAACAAAGGATACGATTTTATAGGACTGATGACATGTTATTTCTATATACTATGTATATTATGGAAATAACAGATTATATTTTAGTTAATACAGATTTTTGTAACTGTATATGAGAACATCTACTAGTATGGCTGCCTATTACATCACTATCAAGGCAAATTTGAGATTTGAATTTAATATTGGCATTTACAAAAGATACATGGGTGCTATTTGTAAACCTCATATCATTGTAAAGTCTACTGAAATTCATTTCAAATTGCAAAGAGAATGTATGGAAAATGAGTAGCAAAAAGAATGCACAGCCAGCACAGAAATTTCTTATACCAAACTTGGAAATCAATGTTAGTAGACAGAATTTTGGAGATAACCATCTGCTGAACATTGGTAAGGCACTTTTTAAAGTTAAATTGTTTAAGATTTTTCTTGTTCTTTTTTTTCTAAATTTTATTTATTTATTTGAAAAAGAGAGAGTGTGTGTGTGTGTGCTCATGAGTGGGGGGAGGGGCAGAGGGAGAAGGAGACAGAGAATCCTAAGCAGGCACCAAACCCAGGGAAGAACCAGCCATCTTAGCACCCTGAAATCATGACCTGAGCCAAAATCAAGTGTCAGACAGACACTTAATCATCTGAGCCGCCCTGGTGTCCCAGTAAGGCACTTCTTTAACTTACCATTACAAAAAATAAGCTAGCACAATTCAGTGCTGTAGCATCAATATTGTTTTTACAATATTGAAATTAGCTCTTTGTTTAGATCTCTGAAAGGCACTTAAATATAAATGTGTTAACCATTTCCCTAAAAATTTAACATCATTCATGGATTTTAAGGTATTCAAACAAGTGGCAAATGCATTATCTCTATAAATATTTTCAGTTGATGGTTCTGCCAACAAAATGAAGCCTGTGCACTCAGGCTTTGTTATTTCTTTCTATAATAGAAAATTCTTATTTAATTTATTTTATTTTAATAAATTCACATCTTGACACTTTCAATTAGAATAATGACTTTTGAGGTTAATATCTTGCTATTTCTATTTATGGCAAATCAGTTCATTTCCTGTGAAAAACATAGTTCAGATTACGACACAAACTTCTTGAGGTCAATATATTTATTTGTTCATTTTTGGTTAAAATCTTAGCAGCATTAGAGATGCTGTATATAATAGCTAATAAATATTTGATTAAAATAAACTAATTTATAGATTGCAATGACTCAAAGGAACAACATGAAATTCAGTGTGATGTTGAAATTTTTGTTGTAACATGTCTTTTTTGTTCAACATTAATTATAGGCTGTGCTGTTAAAATATTTTACATTTTACTGAAAGTAATTTTTAGGTAGACTATTAATCTATATTATTAGAAAATAGTTTTAATTAAATAAAGTTGAGATAAAGGATTTCCTTGTCAGAAATATAAGAAGCAAGCAAAGTAATATGCTCAGTGAACTGAATAACAGACTAATTTTGCTGATAAAGTTTTTTCATACATGATTGTCTAATGAAAGCCTAGGTTCATGCTAACTCAAGTACTGTAAGCAACAAGAGTAGTTTTTTTTAATATCTGGACACACAAGGAATTCACAAAATTTTCATAGAATTCATTAAATGGTTTCATAGTACTTAAAAGTTCAGTAGACCTCTGCACTTACCTTATTTTATCTAAAACTATATATGTCTTATATCCACATGAATTTTACAAGCACTAATATAAAAATTTTACAAAAATACAAAATAATTATAATCTGATATTTTAAAAGAGACCATGATTCAACATATAGATTCCTGATTCATATATCTATCAGAAGAAGATTTTGACTGCATTACTGAATTTCAGCTCACTATTATATACACCAGTGACTTCCCAACTTTTCTATATTCCTTAACTCTAAAATGTCAATATCATCTCAAGAGAAAGAAAAAGTTTAGCAGATAATATTGCCACATATGTTGTGGGAAAATGAGGGAACATCCTTCAAAATATTCTTTTTTCAAAGAAATAAAAATTGGGATGCCTGGATGGCTCAGTTGGTTAAGCGGCTGCCTTCAGTTCAGGTCATGATCCTGGGGTCCTGGGATTGAGTCCTGCATCGCGCTCCTTGCTTGGTGGGGAACCTGCTTCTCTCTCTCCCTCTGCCTGCTTGTGCCCTCTCTCTGTCTCTGCCAAATAAATAAATAAAATCTTAAAAAAAAAAAAGAAATAAAAATTATGTCAGGAATTTCCCCTTTTCAAGATTTTTGGTCAACCAACTCCTACACTCATACCACCCCCATAAATATACACATAAAACACATGTTTTCACTTATACATCTAATATATCCCAGGAAGACCTCATGTGTGTCCAACCTGTGCAGTTACATAGGGCCACATGCTCAGGACACTGAGCTTGCTGTAATAGTCGCTCTTACCATCTTGAAATTCTTAATAATATTTTAACAAGGGCGTTCTCATTTTTCATTTTGAACTGGGCCCTGAAAATTATGTAACTGGCTCTGGATAGGCGCATTCTTTAATTTTATCAATACTACTTATGAAAACTAGACAAATTAGACTGTTTTCTGAAAATTTTTCCATTGGTCAGTATGAGCTATTTTGTAATTACGAATTAAAATCTCAGTGACTTAAAAATAAAAAAAAAAAAGGGAAATAAAGATTGATTTCTTCATCACACTATTTGTCCCTAATAGATCACCTGGAAACTCTGTTTCATATCATCTTATTTTTCCTGATTTCCATTTCTGAAATATTTCTAAACATTTTAAAATAAGATAGAGATTGACGATTAAAGTGATTAGAACCCACTAACACCAGGAGGCAAAACTTCTTCAATAATGGGAAACATTGACTCCCCACCCCATCAAAGCTCTTATGCTAAATCACTGCTAATCTGTGACTGAAGGACCAAAAGGGATTTTCTTCTCTTATAGAATGCATGCTGTTAAGGACAGTCTAACATGTTAAATTATAGACTATTTTTGAAACATTATAGTCTAATAATAGCAAAGGTATTATAGCATTGTGAGGTTCTTACAGCTATTTGCACTGCAAGGCCAACACTGCTTTTAATATTTCCAAAGGAAACGTTACTTAATGTCATACATGTGTTTTGGAAAATTGAGCTATTCCACACTAAATCTATAATTGGACCTCTCTTCTCATTACTGTTCTTTACCACTCCCAGTCCATAATCCAACCATTTAGCAATGTTTCCAATTCAAAATTATATACTTTCTTGACTTTACACTTGCTATTCCTTCTTTTTTTTTTTTTAATGTTTCAGGTGTTTATTTAAATCTAGTTAGTTAACGTATAGTGGAATATTAGTTTCAGAAGTAGGATTTAGTGATTGATCACTTACATATAACACCCTGTGTTCATCAAAGTGCTCTCACCCATTTAGCCCATCCTTCTGTAGCAACCCTCAGCTTGTTCCCTATAGTTGAGTCTCTGATGTTTTGCTTCCTTCTTTTTTTTTCACCTTCCCCATGTTCATCCATTTTGTTTCTTAAATTCCACATATGAGTGAAATCAAATATATTCATCTTTCTCTGACTGACTTATTTTGCTTAGTATAATACACGCTAGCTCCATCCACATTATTGCAAACAGTAAGATTTTGTTCTTTTTTATGGCTGAGTGATATTATATATAGATACAGAAAGATAGATACAGATATAGATACAGTATATCATATCTTCTTTATCCACTCATCAGTACCCAAAGGATACACAAATACAAATTCAAAGGGGCACATGCTCCACAATGTTTATAGCAGCATTATTTATCAACAATAGCCAAATTTTGGAAAGAGCTCAAATGCCCATTGACCTCCTATTCCTTCTTTATCAATACCCAAGTATTCCTTTCCCTTTTCCTTGACAGCTCATTCATCTTGTATGGATACTGCACTATTTAGGTTTTAATTAGAAGTTTACTTCCTTGAGAAGCTCAGGAAAGACTCTCCCAATTCCAAGTGAGGTGAGCCTCCTCTGAGTTTGCTTCTTATGCTATGGGATACTATTCCTACCATAGTATACATTTTCTGATCTATTTAAATGTTTGTTTACTTGCTTGTGTTCACTAGGCAATTAACTCTGAGAGGACAGGTGCCTGATTATTACTGTTTTCATTATTAAATATCTAGAACTTAAGACAATAAATATTATTTGGATCCATTTAGATAGGTCAGCTTATGAAAGAGTCTAAGAATTAATAGAATTTATTATTTGAGTAGAGTAGTCATTATTTGATATAATTGTATAGGTTCACATTTTTATAAGGGGGTTTGCTATAACTAAAAGAAAAAGGAATTGTTTATGACTGTTTTTACTTCTGTTACATATAAGCAATGCAGACTATGTTTTACTGGAAGCCATTATGCCTAGGGAAGCAATATCCAGCAGCAGCTTGGAAGTAAACTGATAATTCAAATGTTGATGGTTCTATTACCTCTGCTTCTAACTTGATCTACAACTATCTATAATCACTTGGTGTTCTTCAGACACATTTTGCTTATTTTAAAAACAAGAGTGATGGAATTGGATACATAGTATAATAGCATATCTGGCATAAAGAGGCACTTGCAAGTTTTGAATCTCTCTTTCTGTGTGACCTTGGAAAGTCTCATACATACCTTCACTTTAAGTTTCTTTTTTTGTAAATAAGTAAATTATTATCTATCCCACAGGGATATTGCGAGCACCACATAAGAAAATGTGCAAAGACATAGTGTGTAAACCGCAGAGTTATATACAAATAAGAAATAAGTAACTAAAAATAGTTTTGGCTAAGATATATGCAATTACCAAAAATTACATTATCCCTGTGTTTCCAGAAGTATAAAATATACTGGGTTAGTATATGTAGACAGACATGTATGCATACATGCATACATGCACATCATATATACCTACACACAGAAAATTTATTAAAAGAAAAAGTCCAGATAATATGTATACATACATATATATGTATGGCCATTATTTGTAGTGAGATGGTTAGTAAATGTTTGGGACAATGATCTTATTAATAATTAAAGTTATTCATTTTCTATTTAACTGCATTTACTTATTTGTTGTCATAATCTTGAAGATAATTTCACTACTATAACAAAATATGTATGCTCATATTGAAGTACAAAGCTATAAAAGAAATGCAGATATTTAATGAGTTAATTTTCTTATCATAACTTCCAGTTCCCATTAATTAAACATAAAATCTGAATTTTTAAGTCTTTCCTTATCTATATAAAGGTTATCAGTGATGAAAAAAATAAAGAGTAACTCAAAGATTCATGTCACAGTTTTACTTAAATCATTTTTTTTTTTATTCCATGAAAAATAAAATAAGTGCAAAGAATTGACACTTTTAATTGGTAACTTTATATTTGGGATTTTAGATATTTTGTTTACATGATTAAGAGGCACTTGTTTGTAAAAGAACATGCACATCATGAGCTATGCATTAAAAACAAAGATACAGTATTTACCTCATTTCCAGTAACTCCTTTTAGATCTCTCACTTGTGTTGCAGACATAAATGTTCAATCTTAAGAATACTTATCTTTCATAATTGCACACTTTCCTATGTGTAGGAAATATGCATCTAATAAAATAACTGAGGAGAGGAGACAGCATATTGTGGTTGTGCCAGCACCATATTTTATCCTAGGGACAATGCTTTAGGATCTGAATCACATCTAAACCAACTCAGAATTTCAAAGTGCATTTTTAGCATTACTTTTAGAGTCAGTCTGCTTTTTGGTGAAGGGTAAACTAGTATAACGCACCTTTCTCGTATAAAAACAGTCTGCTTTAATCTCCTTTGAAGCTATCCTTCCGTCGAGGTATTCTACTACAAACCACAACAGAAGAATTGCCTTTACTCTTTTAACTTATGAGAGAATTGAAATTAATTAAAAAGGAATATAAACAACAAACAATGTACACTGCAATCTTGTAAAATAACTAATTCCCTTTCCTTCAGATAAAACTCATGGCAGTGATTTATTTCAAAACCCATCTTACCTTAGAATCTTTCTACAATGTAGACTTTAACCTGATCACAACTATTAATGCATCTTTAGTTCATATAATACATCCGTGGGAACTCAAAATTAAGTTCCTTAAAATATTTTTGATATAAAGAAATAACTAAGCATATTTATTGACCACATAAAGACTAATTAAAACTAAGATGGAACATAGAATTTTAAAGGGCAATACCAAGAACATTAGAGTGTTCACACACACTTTCTAGGGAAAGAAAGTTAAATGTCCTCAAAACATGGCTGAAGAAAAAACCCAACATGTAATTTTAAGATTAATATTATCAAAATCTGTTCATATTATATATACACTTTAATAGAGAGCCACTTGTGTATGTATGTATGTATGTTCCATTATTTTTTGGTACCAATGTTAGATCTATTAAAATGGTTGTAACATATTTCTCTTTTATTATTGTTCAATATGCTAGGAGCATCATTTTCCAGGATTCCTAGCACATATAATGAAAAATCTATATGGTTTTATGAGTTATAAGAAGGGCATGGATAATAAAAATGGGAAACATTTATAGCTATCACTTGTTCGATAAGATAGCATTTTGGATAGATATCTCCTAAGGTGACATTTTGTTCCCCAGTTGTGTTTTATGAGTTCTGCTTTCTATCCTTTTCTCAGTGAATTTTGATCTTGTAAGATAAACCTTACATTGCTTATGTTAAAAAGATGCATATAATAATGTGTTTATTTTTTCTTCATTGAAAAATTTTTATGTATCTTATTTTTTAGCTGATATTTGCAGAGAGCTCTTTACAAGAAAGATGATGTTATGATGTCAAGGCTGTTACATGTTTTGTTTTCAGTTATAAAAGAAAAGTGCATAATAACAAATTTCTCTATTAACACTGATAGTCAATGCTTTCAACAATTACATGCATTACAACCAAGTAATTTGAAGGTAGAAACATTATAAGCTTAAGTCATCTATTTAATGTTGTATTGTATGTTAACCCATTTACTTAAGAATGTAGTGTTTAGGGGCTCCTGGGTGGCTCAGTGGGTTAAAGCCTCTGTCTTCGGCTCAGGTCATGATCCCAGGGTCCTGGGATCGAGCCCTGCATTGGGGTCTCTGCTCAGCAAGGAGCCTGCTTCCTCCTCTCTCTCTGCCTGCCTCTCTGCCTACTTGTAATCTCTGTCTGTCAAATAAATAAATAAAATCTTAAAAAAAAAGAATGTAGTGTTTATGTATATAGTTATGTCATAAACAGATCTTTACTATCCTATATAAATGATATCTAAATTTGTTATTGTAATATCTAAACTTTACTATTAAGAAGTTAATTATAGGCCCTACATTGTATCTAATGTTTTCTATAATTTTATATGTGTGTCGTATATTTACTATTAATGTGATATGCAATAAATTAGTCTATATATTCATAATTTTATAATGTTTGTTAATGTATGTATATAAATTACAATGTATAATTTCCCAAGTTCTAAACTCACCTCCCTCTGTCCCTCACTACTGCTACTACTGCAGAGGTAGAACTTTTCCATTTACTGTAGCCATTTCAGCAGAAAACAGCAGAAAAATGATGTTATTGTCTCTGTCATGTTTGAAGTATGGGAGTGGGGTTTAAAAATAAGAATAATCACAAATTCTGTTAAGAGAGCACTTAAGAATTGTTGCATAATTAGATGCTATTAAGAATCTGTAGGGATATCACGCTGTGGGGCTGGGTCTGAATTTAAAATTATGTGATATTTATTTAGGTGGCATAAAATACAATGATATGAATAACATTTACAGTAGTTAATACAACTTAGCACACTTAATATGTCTGGGACACACCATGGTCTTCACACAAGTGTTTCTTAAATTTAAATAAAGCTCCTCTAAAACTAGAGAATGAAGATCTTTTATAGCATTTGTTATTCTTTGATGATTATGGCTACCACCACCTGAGAACTTTCCAAATATTGTGCTACACACTTTACAGAAATTATGTCAGACATTTTCATAAATTTTATAGGTAAGTGTACTTATTAACCCAATATACAGACAAGAAAGCTGAGAAGTTAACCTATACCTAAGGACACATATTAAGTGGTTGCAGACCTGTCTACTTCCAGAGCCAGAAATGCTTAACCTCTCCTCCTAATAATGAGGAGACTAGTAAGAATGATGAACAGATCAAATCATCATCAAAATAGCACCATTGCTTAGCTTAGGTTTGCACAGTAGTTCTTATCAGGGGGCAATGTGCCTCCTCCCCTCAACCAGGGCATATTTAATAATGGTACTAATTCTGTCTTTAAAATTTTACTATTTCATCATTAATTTTTTGCATTAACTTCTATTACTTAAAATATCACATTAAGTACTCTTTATGCTGATTACTTGGTGTTTGACACACCCTTACATGTTGTGCCCATGGTGAGTGCCTCATTGATCTTACCCTAGTCCTGACTCCTAGAAAAATTTTGGGTCATCATTGCTCCAGAGGGCACTCCTATCATAGATTAAGGCAGGGATAATGCTAAACATCCCCAAATGCACAAAACAGTTCCCCACAACAAAGAACTACCCCCCCAATTATCAATAGTGCCTGTGCTGAGAAACCCAGGGTTAGTGAGCAATTTATTAATTATACACTTATAATTATGAAGTTATATTTTATTTACATTTTTCTTCCTTCCACATTTGCTGTAACATTCATTTTGCATGCTTCATTCTATGCATGTAGATCAAACTTCATGTATTGGCTTCTGAGGGCTGCCAAAACAAATAACCACAAATAACAACAAAGCTATATTTTCCGACCATTCTGGAGGCCAGAAGACCAAAATTAAGATGTCATCAAATACTCAGTCTTTCTAGGATTCTAGGGGAGAATTCTTTGGCTCTTCCTGCTTCTGGTAACTCCAGGCATTCCTTAGGGTGCGGCCGAGGCTTGGCATGATTCCAGCTTCCGCTTCCATTTTCACATGGTTCCTTCCTTGCATGTCTTCTCTTCTGACTGTGTGGTCTCTTTTTATAATGATTCATGTCATTGGATTTAGGGCCCACTCAGGTAAGGCAGGATAGTTTCATTTCAAGATTTTTCACCTAACTATAACTACAAAGACTCTTTCTGTATATAAGGTCCCATTCACAGGTCCAGAAGTTAAGACTTGGATAAAACTTTTGGGGAACAATTTAACCTGCGAGATTAGGAAATTCATATTAGTGCAAAATTCCCTCATTTTTCTATTGGCCTATGATATGAAAATCATTCTAAATTGAGATGATAAAAGAAATCTTGTTAATGGTCACATAGTATATGCTGAGTGAATGTGAAAATGTTGCTAAGAAACAGTTAGAAGGATTAAAATAGTCAAAATCGTTTGACCTAATGAAGAGAATGCAAAGATTAAAATGGTAAGCAACCACATGACATAGAGGTGGAAGGGGGATGAGCATTTATATAGTGTCCCCTACCACCTACTACTGTGATATTAGAGAAATGTGTTCTGCTATCTATTCCTATAGAGAAGTAATAATTAACAAGTTTATTTTTTCAGCAGCAATGCAGAAGTACATCATATTAATTTTTATTTATTTTGCAAAAGTCATATGAGAAATACATTTTAGTGCATTCTAGAGTGACCCAGTTTATATTACAGCCAGTTTTACATTTCAAGATCTCTAAACACACTTTTTTAAAATTTTGTTATTTTGTGTGTTATTTAGGTTATCCTTTATGTATCTGTGATTATATATATATATATATATACACACACATACACATAAGTGAGATTTTGTGTCATTTTACCCCTTGCCTTAAATTTTATTTGATCTAATTTTTCTAGTGGTTTATAATTTGTTGTGGAGAAATGATCTTTTTCAATGTATTTTACTTTCTTTCCCCTCATCTAATTTAGATTTGAACCCAAGAGATGAATTTTATTTTCTCTTTTATTTGTTTTGGCTCCTAAAATCATGTGAAAGCTTAACAATAAATAACTAATAATATATACCTAATTATTACATCTATGATTTCATTATTTTTAATTAAACATGACAATTTGTAATATAGGTGCAAGATAAAAGAAAGCCAAGAAAACAAATATATTTAGCATTTATGGTTTGCATAAACTCCTGGCTCCAAAACTAGACTGTAATTTATTTAATCTTGAGGATAGATCAAAAAGTGCAGGAAGATTGCTTTGACATCATCTATTTGTTTCTTTACCTTGGTCTCTCTTACCACTCTGGGACTCACTTTATACCATTTCTTAACTATACTTTTCCTTGCAAGCAGACCTGGTATGAAAAACTAGGAGGAGGGGGAGGGAGAGAAGAAGGAGAAAGAGGAGCACTAGGCGGGGGCAGAAGAAGGGTAAGGAGGGGGACAAAAGAGAACAAAAAGTTAAAGAAAATGCTTTTAAACCACACACAGAAAAATATTTAGGTAGGAAGAGAGGTTAGGTTGTTTTCTCTCTATAAACATATTGCTTACAGGTCATAAACAAACCAGAATAAAAATATTTCATTGGTTTTCTCATTAATTTATAAACTTTTGTTACCAAACATCTAATATAATTTGATTGTTTTAACTCAGATGTATACTTTTTCATAAAAAAATTGACTTAAATTCCCAAGATAGCAAAATAAATGACATTTAATGATGAAATAATAAAATCCAACTTCAACTTAACCTGTCCAAACTTGATAGCTATTTTTCCTTCAGGAAAATAGATTTTGAGGATAGGTGATATGTGACAAAACACATTAGCCTACTTAGAACACAGAAATAATAACAGTAATGCTAGCTGCAAATGCTCATTGTCTGCCCATTAAATTAGTTTGTTTCCAAGTGATTTATATACATCTTGTCATTTATCTTCACATCAACTTTAACATTTAGGGATTATTATCCCTGTTTCACATAGGAAAACAACCAACACTAGGGCATCAAAATATTAAATAACTTGGGAAATAACTTTCCCAAGGTAACATAGCTAAGAATTAATGGACTGGGCATTCAACAAGATACCAACTGCATACATGTAACCACTGCAAAAACTGCATCTCTAATACAGAGAGTGATTCTGTAAAAGTGTGTGTGTGTGTGTGTGTGTGTGTGTGTGTGTGTGTTGTAAGGAAGAGTGTGACTCTGTGATGGAATTAAATATTCTTTTGTAATAGTATCTTTATTTATGTTAATAAAAATCAGTTCTTTAGTATTATACAATGAAATACACATATAGCCCTAGTACCAAGCATTTTAACTTTGGAATAAAGAAAATTATGTCTTTCAGTCTAAAAGTTATGGAGTATAGTCAAGGTCCATAAATTTATAGGCTTCAAGTTACTTTTCAGCAGAATTTACTTTATAGTCATAGCTATAAGATGGGGGTTTCCTTTCTTTGTTTTTACCTGTATTCTACTGTAAAGTAGACTTTTTAAAAAATTAATTTAGTAAATAAATGTCTTACTGCAAAAACTTTTGATATTAAATACCTATTAAATTTCCTGATTTTTCTGTGCAATGTAAAGTGGGACACATAGTTCCCATATACTACTTAGGTTCACAGCTGGTGCATGCAAAATAAGCCTTTTTGCAGTCCATCTGTTCTAAGAAAGAGATTTGTAACAGTGCACAGTTTAGACCAGTACTGTGTTATCACTAGAGTTGCAGTTTCTAAATAGATTTCAAAAATAATGATGTTCAGTTTCTACTTTTAGATACCAGTGAGATAACACCTGTCTAGACAGATGGTCTCTGGACTGTGAAACTAAAGACAGCTGAGAAGCAGAAAAAAATCAAGTTGGTGACTAGTGTGAAACCATTAGTATCTCTTGTGGAAACCTTTTAGTCCCTGAAAAACAATTTCTAGTAAAGACATGAGAAATTTAAGCATGCTATGAATAGGGGGTATGGAATAAAGTAACTGAAAGAAAAATGTGTCTGAAAGATTAAAGGACAATGACCTGTTATTGTATTTATATAGAATATGTGGATCAGACCATTAATATTCTCCTTTAAACAATCCAGAACTACAGCTTTCTTCCTTCAGAGAAGAACAGCACTTGCTAGCAATTATTTTGCCATAAAGCTGAACTAAGAAAATGTCATAGCGGAGTGCTGATGTTTTTTTCCCTTTCTCCTGACAGTCCCCTGTGGTGTAGGTGAGCCTATCGTAAAGTCTTCTGTTCTTTAGGCCTCTCATCTACGTAAGTGGGAAATTCTGGTTACCTCAGAGAAACGAAGCAGACATCCAACATGTACTGTTTTGACTATAGTGCCTTACAAAGACTCTTTGTCAAATATGTCACTCTCGAAGGTTAATACCTGGTCCTTTAGGGATAATACCACAGGCATGATGGAAATTCATCTGTTACAATTTAGTTTATCAGCCTTAACATTCATTAATAAGTGGGTCAGTAAATATTTTTTATGATAACAAAATTTAACACTCTTGATATCATTGAAGCCATAAATGGTAAGTGTGTTAGTTCTAGTCTCATTGATGCTACCTAATCACTTACTTGGAGGAAGAACCCTTTATTTCCCCCCTCAAGTACCTAAACGGGTAAAGGAGGTACATAGAATTGCTCATTTTCTAACAGAATCAAGATACATCAAATTTACTCTATCTTTAAATGTAAATTTTTATTCACTCAGGAAAATATGTCCTGAGTACAATTCCCCCCAAATTGTTGTCTTTTAGTTCAACATTATATTCATTTTTAAAATCTTATCTCCTCCCTTTCCTTACTGCTCTTCTTTATATGCAGACTGACCTTTTGTTTTCAGCATATACAGGTTTCACCCTAAGAGAAAGATATCATCCAAATCAAATTATAAATTATTTTTTATATAGGAAAGAAATTAATTTCTAAAAGTACACAATTCTTATTGCTAAAATTAAGTAAATACTGTTCCTGAAAATAATAGATGCCCTTTTGTTCGTAATTTCTTATTATATTAATTATATTGATACTGACTTATGTTTTCAAAAATAGATGTAAGCAAGGTTTTGGTTAGGCATCCTAATATTGATTTATTTTGAGTAAAGAGATTTTTAGTAACTTTAAATATTAAGAAATGTATTATCTCTATATAAATACATAGACATTATAAAATGGTATTATCTATATTATGCTGTTGTTAACTTCAGTTCAAAATTATGAAATATCCTAGAAAAAGAAAACAAAACAACCTATGATCAGCCACAATTAAATCAATCTAATAGTGTGTAGGTAAATAAACTTATTCTATTTTAGTGATTATTTTCATGTGTTAGAGTTGTAATATTATAGTTATTTTATAGTCATTTGTGGGTTTTTTTCCTCTTTTTATTTCTGGTAGAGCATATATAATCTCCAAGTCAATTTCAATTTGTTCCCACATTCTCTTATGAGCAATGACTTTGACACATTTTTATCCTACCCTAAAACAAATAACTGTTAGAATGTATGTGCTACAGATAGTGGATTAAAATATACAGAAGGCAACTTTTGAATGAAAAGATACAGCAATGGTTTCCTCTACACATTTCTCTGAATCAATTCTTTGAATTATCAAAAAATCAAAGAATATAAGTTCCTTGAAGAATACATATTTTTAAATGCATGCATTCAACTTGCAAATAAGCCCAGGACATAGTGATAGGTAATAAAGTGTAGCACTGCATACATATACACGGAAATATAGTTGTGGTTTTACAAATCTTACAATAACCAGAGGACATTCCTCTTTTTTTTTTTTTTTTTTTAAAGATTATGGCCTGAGCTGAAGCCAGAGGCTTAACCCACTGAGCCACCCAGGTGCCCTGAGGACATTCCTCTTAATTAACATTTTAAATTAAAAATGGCAATGCCTTTGAATTCATCTTAAAATCATTACCTGAAAGTGTATCAGAAAAGAAAGTCGGTGAAATAATAAGCTTACGTCTAAATGCACAGCTTATTCAAGCATTATGACACTGAGAAGTATCTGATGAACCAATCATATTGACTCACTTGACTGAGTTTTTGAAAGCACTGACTAAAAATAAAAAAAACGTGATTTAAATATTTTTGGGAAAAGTGTCTAAGAATGGCTCCATCTTAGTAAAGAAGACATGAAGGAAAAAAAAACACAGTGGACTATACTTCCAGACCTGAAACCCAGGGCAAGTCATTAAAATAGCAATACATTTCACCACTTGTTTTTTCTGTCTTTAGGGATTACTCGAGGGATCAAGTGAAGTAAAGCCTATGAAAATACTTTAAAACCTATGCAATACTAGACAATGCCTTGGTAGTATTATATTTTGCATGTTTCTACTTAAAAAAAAACACTTATTTAAATATTCTTTCTATCTTGGATACTTATTTAAATTACTGATTCATTAAATTCATGAATCAAATCCATTTCAGTTTTCCTAAAGCAGAAGTGTTTATTGTCAACCAAATCATATTGCTGTTTTCATCACCAACACATTCCACTATAACCAAAGTAATTGCATGAAATGAATAAATTTTATTATAAATTAGGCATTTTTACTAATTCTAATAGCTTTTTATCTAAAACCAATTATTTTTCAAAACCAATGAACTTTAATGTATATTGAGATATTTTTATCACATTATTTTCACAGTTGGATACATTTATTTAACCAGTAGATATTTTTCAAAGGAACAAAAACACTTCCCCTGAAGTTATTGCAAGTTGTTAATTCAACTAAAACATTCCTGTTTAACCATTCATGCAAATTAAAGACAATTTAAATATTGATGTTATTTGAATAAAATTGAATGAGTATCATTACATCATATTCAAAACCATTGCACTTAAACAGAATAGATGGAAAAGAAATGAGATCCATTTATATGTGGAAAGACTGTGAATACTTAGTATTTCCCAGAAAGCGTCTCATATCTCTCAATAAAAGTTATCTTATTCTTGTCACTCCTCTGAAGGAGGAGTGTGACTTCTAATTTCTTAAAGGATAAAGTCCCAAATCCTTAGCCTTTCATGCAAATATTTCCCTAAATTACAGTTCCAATTTCGTCTGTCAATTCACCCCCTCTTTACACTCTTATACAACTCAACCATTATGCATCTCAGATTCCACCACTACACAGATGACATGCATCTCAGCTTTCTGCACTCTCCTGAACTACTGTGATGCTAATATAATTTTATGGCTCATGCCCCACCTCTACCTTCATGGCAGTTTTCTGCTCTTACCCTACTTTGATTGACATTCCACTTGTCACTCAAGGTCCACAACAAATGCTAGTCTTACCTAAATGCCTCAAATAAAAGTAATAACTTCCATGAAACATATAAGGATGATGCTGTTTAATCTCATTACATTATAGCTAGTTGGATACATCTGTCTTTCCTATCATTTTATATTCTTGAGGGAAAAGTATATAAATTCCCTTTTACAGAGGCAAAAATAAAGGTTTGAGATAAATTGCCTGGGAGAGCAAGAAAAGCAAAAGTAGAAGAGCCTAAATAACCACTATGCACTATGTAAAACACATTAGAGTACACTTAGGTTAATAATGTACTTAGTTGTAGAGAGTGTCTGTGACACAAGGTAGAAAATATACTTAATGTTTTTACTTTACCATAAATCACCTTTCTCATACTGAAGATTCCTGTATCATACACAACTTCAGTGTACTATCAGGAGACTCTTTAGTATTCACTAGAGGAGAGGCTGGTCAAATCTCTTGTAATTTTCCACCTACCCATGACTTTCTCCTTTGCTGTCAGGCATATGCTTATTTTCTACAAGCAGCTAAACATTCCTTTGCCATCAATAATGCTGTCACTATTATTCTTCTTTTTGTGTAATTTTTTTTTCTTTTCTTGCCATTTTCTTTTCTATTTTCTGTCAGGCTTGCCATGTGTTAGAGCAGTCTTATTTTAAATATATTACAAGATATTTTTATCTTCCTCAGGGTAGTTTTATTATATAATTATATATCATTATAATTTTATTTAGATTTTAAATGGTCACTGGGATTTTATTTTTATTTTAAATGTTCAATTGTTGGTCAGAAATAGCTTCTCTGACACCAGAAGGGGCATTCTATTTATTATACTTGTTTGTTTCTTTGTTTATTTGTCTGTTTAGATCCTCAGGATTTCTAGATGCATTTCAAAAGTTTAGATTCTGGATGTTAAGATTTCATAAGTTGCTTACAATTAAAATTTCAAGTTCCCAAAGACTGGATCAATCTTTTAGATATACATTAATTTAAATTATACATGGATAGTACTACTAACAATAATGGCATATTAATGAGATTCATCAATAATGCATTATATTGACAAAAACACATTGTGATTATTATTGTTACTCTTTTGATAGTTATAGATATTAATGAATAAAGATTACTTATCCCTGTAGGATATTCAATAGATCATGACAAAAAATACACTTTTAATGTGGGTAGGGCACACTTTGAGCTGTATTTTTTAAAGATAAATAGGTGTACTGACAGTATCTAATTGGGTACAAACCATTAGTGTCAGAAATATGTCCACTAAATTTTATTAATTATCTCATATTTTCTAAGTCAATATGTTATTTCAAAATGACTTACAATGTATTAAATACTTATATGAAGCGATCAAATACGGCCCTCTAGCATAAAAATCATGAGGCACAGTAGAAGATCAGAGATTTAGAGAAGTTATTAAATTCTCTGAGCCTCAGGTTCCTCATAAAGTTAATTGTACTTGCCCTAACTTGTATTTCCCTAACTTGCTTCACTAGATAATATAAAATAAAAATACAATATGTATTATATTGGACAAAATGTAAATTTCTATAAAATCAGTGATTGTTATTACAAACTGTTCTTCCTTTTGGCACTCTTATTTTCACAAAAGCACTCATTTGACATGCATTTCTATTCTCACATTCATCAATGTCATGGTTTGGTTTATTTTTCTGACCCTTGCATTGTAAATTTAGCTGGCATTTAGCTTTCCCAAATATTTCACATTAATGATAAAAGAAGGCAACAGTGGGTTACATATTAACTAGTTACACAATGACAACCAAAATAAAAGACAAAAACAGAAATAGCAACATTTTTCAGTGTATATCAGATGTCTCATTTGCTTTACGTTTTTCCTTCAATCTTTCAGACCACTGCCTGGTGCCTTACAAAGAGCTTATAGTAGGATTTTCCTTCTTAAAATTTGAAGCTCACTTTTTTTTCTTACTATTGCCTATTAAAACTAAACTAATTTCAAAATAACTATTCCTTAAGAGAATTAAATTCAATTTTGCTCATGTGTCTATGTTTAACTAATTTTAAATCAAACAAAAGTCATTTGTTTCATCCATAAGCTGGGAATCAATATATAAAGTGCCTAGAGTTCCAACTGTATTTTTGTTCTCATTCAACTAACTGTTATTTATTATGTGGCTTGGAATAGCAATTTATATAAATTATTTGTCTTAAAATTTCATACTAAAAATAATTAAAATTAGAAGTCTTATTTTTCAGAGTAAAAATAGTCATTTCTTTAAAATAAAATGTTAATTGTAAGAAGAAATTAATTGTACAAAGCTGTTTAAAAATACCAGAAAGTGGGGTGCTTGAGTGGTTCAGCTGGTTGAACATCTGCCTTATGCTCTGGTCATGATCTTAAGGTCTCGGGATCCAGCCCCACAGGGGAGCCTGCTTCTCCCTCTCCCTGTGCCATTTCCCCTGCTTGTGCCCTCTCTCTCAAATAAATAAATAAAATCTTTATCCTTTGATTTTATAGATATTTTTGGCACACAAATACGAACTTATCCATAAAAAAATGCCACCATGTTGTTTTGTAATATGCTTATATTAATCAATAATATATCATATATAATTTCCATATTTGTAAATGTAGGTAAGTATCATCATTTTAATGACTTGATGGTATTTCATACTTAAACTATATCAAAATCCAATTAACGAGTTATACCAAATTGATTAATCCCATTTTTTTTTCCCAAATGTAGCTTACTACACATAAATTCTTTCAAATTGGCCAGTTACTTCAGGTAATTTCCTGTAAGTAAAACTGATAAAAATTTTTAAAATCTTTCATTTGTAATATCAAATAATATTTTATTTAGATAATATTTATCCATAAATTTAAGAAACTAAAAACATTTTTCTTCAAACAAAAAGATGTGGAACTTCAGTTTTCATATACAAACTCAGTTATTTAGCTGATACACAGAAATACTTTGGTACTAAATCTTCTTATTAAGTTCAAGTTCCATCATATTTCCAAAATACCTATTATACAGTTAGTGGGTCTTTATATTCCAATTTAAGCTCAGCTACCTACTAACTTTTCTCAGATAAAATCTAAAATAAGTTATATGATATTACTTTCAAAAACTACACATCAAATATATAAGTCATGCAAGGAGTATGCTTTTTCACTAAGCATTTCTTTGTACTGTATTTGCTCTAATTTGAGTTGATGAAATTGGAGAAGAAAAAAATATTATTGATATACCTTTTAATATGTTCCAGGTACATTATAAGTGTTTTTTCAGTTAATCTTAATAACTATGCTATGAATTGGATGGCACTACCCCAATGTTACAGAAGAACTTGATATTTAGATGTTTAAGCTGCTTGACTGAGATCAATCTGATTGTGTCAGTCACCTGCCTTTTTCTTCTCATACCCATTCTTTGTTTTTTCCCTGCTTTATTCCCTATCACACAGGTTCCTCCTCCCTGCAAATCACCTTGCTCAAGTCTTATTTCTAACTGGCCTTTAGCCAATCAGTGAGATGCCTGAAGGGTGACTGGAGGATGAGAAAAAGGGGGAGTCAATGTACTCTCCCCTTGGCTCAGTAAGTTCCTCTGCTCTGAGCAGTGTCTCCACAAGGTGATGTGTCTCCTCCATAACTTCAACTCCTCTCTTGGTGGATACAGCTACCTCCAGGGCAGCCCTCACTATGGTTCCAAAGAGGTAGCCCCAAATCCTAGGCTCTGTAACACCTCTCATCCCTCTGACTTTCCAGCCTTAGGATGGTAATAGTCATGCTCTATGAATTTCTGGGTATCTCTTGGTTCCTTTTCCCTTTCATGTTTTCCAACAACTGTGTCATTGAGTCTCATTATTAAATTGGCACTACAGAACTATCTGACACAGATTCTGTTTTCCCGACTAGACCCAGTAGTAGAGCTAGTAATTAAATCCAGGTCTATCTGAATCTTAGGTGTGCAGTATTTCCAGCTTCTCAAATAGGAACTCCTTACTATTAATCATAAAGCAAAAGGGAAAATGCCCCAAGTAAGAGCAACAGGACCAAGTGGGAGGGATTATTTGCCCGGTCTATAAATTCTTCAGCATAGAAAGGCAGACATGTAGCATATACAAATTTGGCCATTCTTATCACCTTCTTTACTTTAGGTTTTCTCAATTTCATTTCCTGCATTTCCTGTAAGGTCGGGGATCTTCTAGGAACATAGAACTTTTGTCTGGTTAACAGAATATGTTAGAAATCACTTTCCTGATAGTAACAAAGAATTTTTTTGTCCTTTGGTGGATGTTTCAAGCTATAACTTTTCTCTATTCTCTATAACTAAGACCCTTTAATACAATTTAAAATATGCAAGCATAGGAATAATGGGTTTGTGAGTTTTGTTTTTGTTGTTTTTTTGTTTGACTGTCTTCATCACCTGTTCTGTCTAGGGAAAAAAAAAATCTGATATGTAAATAATTTGGGGACTTCATTAGTTCTTTGGCTGGGCTGACATTGCTTAATGATAAGTTATATATGTGACTTGTGGCTCTGTTCAGAAATAGTGCTAAGTAAATTATAAAATCTAGTAGCTCTTTTGTATTCCCACTTTCTCCTTCTGTGCCACTCCCACTGTTCTGTTCTATAAACCCCAACAGGCGCACACTGACTCCACGAGGCTGCTGCTTTACCTTTACTGTGTAAAAAGATATTTCATTTAAACAGAAACTTGTATTTGCATTTTAAGAATAATGTGGTGCTTAATGTAAATGAGCATCCCTATTGTCTCTTTTTACATAGCATTCAAAATTAGTGACATCTGAATATAAAATAATATATTTGAGTCACTGGGGTTTCTAGATGTTTTTAATTTTTCTAAAAAAACCCACATTGGTTAAAAACATTTATTGAGCACCTACTATATCCTGAGGAATTGGACTCTAATGAGTTAACAAAAAGGATCTCTCAAAAAAGCACAATACTGTAAAAGACATATTCCACATTCACGGTAATAAATGTCTATCTATTCAGGGAATGGAGGAATAGGGAAACGTCACTGAAAAACTGGCATTCAACCAGTATCAACAAGCACCTGGGGAAGCCTATCATGTAAGCAAACACAGATTATGCCAAATGTCAAGACTGGCCCAGATCACTTCATGACTTTCCTTTTTTTTTTTTTTTTTTAAGATTTTTAAAATTTATCTGACACACAGAAGGAGAGAGAGAGTGTGTGTGCACAAGCAGTGGGAGTAGCCGGCAGAGGGAGAGGAAGCCCAATGCAGGACTCAATCCCAGAAGCCTAGGATCACAACTCACAACCTGAGCAGAGGGCAGACTTAACCAACTGAGCCACCCAGGTGCCCACTTCATGACTTTTCAAGATAGTTTCTGCTCATATGCAAAAACTCAGATTTCAAAATTTAAATACTCATTGAATTCAAAAAGTACAGTCACATGCTAAACATTTTTAGTATGCATGCTTGCACTAGCATTGTTTAAAGCTTTAGCCCTTATCTGAATTATAATTTTAAAAATGCACTTAAATACTTCACTCTAAAACTATCAGTGTATTGCTAATGATAATAACACAAGTTGTTAATTTGACAGCACAATTCACTTGTTTAATGCTAAATAATCTTTTTTAAGAATCAATATATAGTGAAGTGGCTAAAAGCACAGAATCTGAAACCCATCTGTCTGGGAATAAATCTTAGTTTTGTCATTAAGTAGCTTATGAAACTCCAAGCAATTTGGGGAAGTACTCTATGCCTGTCTCATCATCTAAACAATGAGGCAATAGATAGTGCTTACCTTTAGGATTAAAGGGCTAAATGAGGATTAAAGAGATGATCTATATAAAGTGCATATATTTAAAATACAGTGACCTGTAAAATGTGCCTGCCAGGTCACAGTGAGTACTATATAAGTATTATTAGTAAGTGCTTTTCACAGTGACTAAATAAAAGCTAGTAGATGAACTGCTATAATACAGAGTTGTTAATATTATGTTTGTAGACTAGGAGCAGAAATTATATTTAGTTTTATATACCTGTCATTGAAGCTACAAATAAAATAAAAGGCCCACTGTCTCTATTAAATATACCACCCATCTCTTCTCATGAATTTACTACTACTTTGAGATTTTTTGAGAATGTTCAGTGGCTTAAGTTAGTACATATAATCAGATATCACTAGTTTTAAGGTTAAAATGTTAAGCACAATTTTTAGAATCAGGCTGTTAATAATAATTATTCCCCTAATCAAAGAGTTTTAACAGTTTTTGGTTTTGTGTTGATTTATTTTCACTGATGATCACCTAAGAGACTAACCTTTGTACCATATACTTATTTCGTGAATTGACATTAAGTTCTGATACTGAGTACAGTACAAAATCAATGAACACTGATTTACTTATCTAAGTGAACAACTGAAATTTGTAATAAATGTTTTACATGAAAAACGTAGCTAATTTCACGGTCTTGCTATTGATACTTCCTCCTTCTCTTCTATTCTGACGCACAGTGCTTTCTTGACTCACACTGGTCCTCATCTGTTTGCTCCTTGTCGTTCAGTATCTTTGATCCTTCTGGGTTGCCTCATTGTACAATTATCATATAAATATCTATTTGTTCCTCTTTCATCAAGAGTCATTCTTGTCTGTTGTTTCTGCTGTTGCTGTTAGTACATTTCTCCCACCTTCTGCATTTCATTACCTTTTGGTACACATTTATCACAAGCTGCATCCTTCTGACAAAACCAGCATTCCTTTTCAAGATACACATTTTCTTTTTATTTTTTTCTCTTGGTCATCTCTCAGGTAAGGAAAGTCTCACGCTTTCACTTGCTCTTAAGGATTACAACCTTGATGTCAAGACCACAGGAGTAATTTCTTCACAAGGTCATATACTTGGATTCTAAACCAGTGTCTCCCCGGTATTCTGTAAGCACAAATGCCAATCACACTAAGAGTATTGATTGCTCTCCAAGACATCTCATCACTGGCACTATAAGTGTATAGGTGAGGACACAGCTACCCAGTGATAAAAAGTGAGTGGTGGATGTATGTAGAAGAGACACTGACCCCCGTGCGAAATGCATGTGTGTGAGGGCATGGTTGGGAAAGGGTTCTGAAAGATGTGAAATAATTGCACATGAACCGAGGGTTCAATATTCCCTTACCATCTGCCCTCTGGACCTCTTTTCTAAAAGGGCTGTTCATATCATCACATGGTTTTAGGCAAAAAGGAAATGTTAGGAACAGTACTATATTTATAGATTATGGACCCTAGTGCATAATGAAACTGTGGGGTTCCTAGTACAGAAATTACTAAGAATTTCAAGATAGTTACAGCTTAGCATGGAACCATCTACTGGGCCCTTCTGAGCAGAGGGCCATGTGTGACTGCACAGGTAGTATACCCTGAAATCAGTCATAGTCAGAAGGAAGAATGAATCTTTAGGGAAAAAAAAAAAATTCTCCAGTCTATTTTCTATTACAAAATTCCTTGCTATACCGCAGCCATGGGTAACAGACATAACTATAATGCTTTTTAAAACTTAGAGCTTGCACTGAAATGAATTCACTTCTGCTAATATTTATGGAGCAGTTACTTTGTAGAAGAGACCACATTTATTATGGGAAAAGAAAAAAGGTATACTCTGTGCCCTAAGGGAGATCAAAGAATACTAGAGAGAGAATGGTGTAGAGCCCCTGAAACAAACGTTAGATGTAGGAAATACCGTAATAGAGCTATGAATATACAATGTCCCTTTCACACGCTCCTGTTGCATTACAATTGCTTATTTGCTTATCTGTCACCCAGGAGTCGTCAAGTCCTGTTTATTACCTTAATCTCAGGGCTTAACATTTATCTTGTGTACAAGAAACTTTCAAGTTTTTTTTTTTTTATTTATGAGTAAATAAGTGGCCCACAGAAAAATCATATAAAATTGTTATTTTTTAGTTAATGTCTGAAAAAGCATAAACTTTCAAACTATTTGCTAAATGAGTTTAAATTTCAGGTCTGACTCCTATTTATTTTATGGCATAGACAAGTCAGGTATTTGCTCTGTTCTTTAATAGCTTTAAGGTTCATCAATGTGAGGAATTCTTTGAGAATTAGAAATGATGCATACACAGTGCTTGGCACCTCCTCAGTTCAAAGTTCTGTATAGAATTTAGCTTTCTTTCTGCTCTTCTACTTGTCTATTTACTATAGTAGGAAAAAACACAAACTGTGGAGCCAGATTTACTAGGCTTAAAACCAAACTTTACCACTTACTAACTGTATGACCCTGGACGGGTTAGTTAACTTTTATGGACCTCTGTTTTCTTCATGTATGAAATAGGAACAAAAGTAAAACCACCTCACTGATGTTGTTGTGCAAATTCTATTAGTTTATGTATGTAAAGCACTGGGACGCTATCTCTGGTCCATGGTAAGCATTTTATAATCTTTGCAATTATTATTACCCTAGCCCTGTTAACTAATAATACCAAGATCAAAACTTCAAATTCTTATTAGACCCCTCCCTTATATTTATTTGCTCCCATAAAAACAACTCTCACAGATAGCTCTTCCATTCCACAACAATGACCTCACTCTAGTTCCTGCACTTATATATTCTTGGTTGAAATAGTATATTGTTTGCCCTGACATATAAATACTTTCATTGGCTGTCAGTTTAGTTAGAAAATGAGTCTTTTTTTTTTTTTTTTTAATCTAAAATCACCTATCGTGGGGCAACTGGGTGGTTCAGTCATTAAGTGTCTGCCTTTGACTCAGGTCATGATCCCAGTGTCCTGGAATCAAGGCTGCATCAGGCTCCCTGCTCAGCAGGAAATCTGCTTCTCCTTCTCCCACTCCTCCTGCTGGTGTTCCCTCTCTCCCTCTCTTTCTATCAAACAAATAAAATATTTAAAAAAATAAAATAAAAACAAAAAATAAATAAAATCACCTATCTTGTTTCTGGTTTCTGAGAGCTCTTATATCTATATTTCAGATTCAAATCTAAGTTTACTATCTTGTTTGTCCTTTATTTGTTTTTCTACCTAAATATAGTTAAAGCCTCATATTTATTGTCTCTTCCATTACTTTTTCTTATTTTAGCATATCAATAGAGAGCTAATAAGTTGAAAATGATTTATCATTCCATATACATGTCCTGAGTGAAATGGATTAAAATTGTGAAACCAATTAACAAACATTTGTATATTCATATTGAGTGTTTTCAAGAGTCAAACTATTCAAAAGTAACTGGGACAAGGAGTCAAGGGAAAGTAACTTGGATAAGAATTTGCATCCTGATTTTTGTTGTTGCGCATTCGGACAGTGGACAGATTTTTCAAACTTTCTGACTTCAATTTCCTTCTCTATCAAAGGGAAAAGAACACTTGCTCTACTCAATTTATGTGAACATTGTCAGAATCAAAATATTCAAATAAATTGAACAAATTTTGAGATATTATAAATAGAAGTTTTTAAATATAAATATCTTTATTAAATATATTCAAATATTAAAATAAACATTAAGCATAGGCTTATAAATTTAACATTTACTTATTAACATAATAATATCCTAAGATAACAAAACTATTTTAATCCTACTTAACATATTTTGTTTTGCTGAATAAACTAATACAACTTTGATTATTGTTAGAAACACTCTTAAGAGGCTACAACAAAAACATGAATCAATTCTGCTTATGATGATTCAGAATTTCTACATGAAAAAGAAACTGAGAACAGTGAGCTGCAAGCTAAATTTGAGTCCTAATCTTTGATATAATGACAGTCATATACAAATGACATTTTTTGTGTGACTTAGCAATAAATTGTTCCTCTTGAAATAATGTGAAAATGAAGAGTACACTTTGCCACAATTACACTCCTAGTTTGATTCATTACTTAAAAAAATTATATTATCCTGAGAAACCAAAACTTAGAAACAAAATATAATGATCTATTGTGATAAGTGAACACAGATACTAAGTTTTTTGAGGGAAAATTTGGAAATGTGATGAAACAATGGAAGCTAAAAGAAAATAGAAGAACTCACAAAGTTCTGAAGATCTTTAATACAGGGAATATTTTTCTTATTCTTTAAAATTTAAAACAGACTTTAGCACAATGATACCAATTTGCTAGAACATCAGAATTGTTGAGAGAGTTAAAGAAGAAAAGAAAATTCATTTATGTGGGGAAAGGAAACCAAGACATAGAAGGCAATAAAAATAGAAATAGGTAAAAACAACAACAACAAGGAAACCCACCAGAGTCAAATAAACAGAAAATACTTAGGCATCTTAAAAACATGATAATATGTAAATTTAAAGTTACTTAACACAAGTTAGGAGTAGACTGGAAAATCAAGTGTTATCTCTATTTATTTGTGGATTCACTCTGTGCATTTTTAGTCAGCTCCTGCTAGGTACAAGGCAATGATCTATATTTAGGGAAACATTAAAAATAGTCCTTAAGAGATCTATCCTTAAAATGCCTAGCACCAAATAGAATTTCTAATACTTGGGTACAAATAATCATAGTGCAGAAAAGAAAGAAACAATCATTACAGCAGATAGATATATGGACCAATTGCTACATTGTTTAAAGACTCAAACACTATTGCAAATGGAAGGCCGTTCTTGTGTCTGGAAGAATGTTTTTCAGATGGACCAGGGAACCAGAGTATTGTATGATAGAAAATGACACAAGTACAAATGAAAAACAGCAATTTCATTTAGGCTCAAGTATAGTACCTGTGGGTAGCTAGTTGGAGGGGAAGTGGAAAAATGTGAGATTTCAATAAGGATTTGAAGTACTTTGAATAAAAGCTAAATATCTCTATTTTATTGGTAAACAGAGCAATTGTATGCATTTATTTTTTGGATAAGAGAATAATGTCAGTAAATGAGATCAAAAAACAAAATAGCCTGAACATATGCCAGGGTCCCTGCTAAAGGGTTCTCAACTCTAGATAGGAATAAAGCACAAAAAGCCTAGTGCGGTGATCATTGTAGGAATAGAACATTGGGAGAAGAGCGGCTTAAGGATGAGCCTTTAATCCCACACTTCACACCTTCATTCACCCACCTTCCCAACTTAAAAAAAAAAATTTCTAAAATGTATATTGTGCAATCACAACTTTCTCTTTTGCCACAAAATTGTCACCCTTAAGTCCCTTTGATAGAAATTCTAGAACCACTGTTGAAGAAGGTCTTGTTAAGAAAGAATCAGTGTTATTCACTAATTAGAGAGTAAAATGTCCAAGATCATTGGCACTTCAGGCCTGTTGGTTGGAGTAATTATAAATAGCAAATATGCAACATGAGCTTCATACTAGGCTTCATGTGTTTGAAATGCCACAAGATAAAGTTATTGAGTCAACAAGTAGAAAGCAATGACATGCGCTTGAGGCTATAACTCTCTTCAGAACTAAGAGAAGGCACAGGTAGGGGTAATACCAGTGTGGGAGAATAAGGAGATTAACAGAAGAGAGAAGCTGAGGAAAGAGCACTGGGGAAGATCCAAATTTAACAAATGAAAGAAAAAGAATCACAGATGTAATCACAGATGAGGGAAGATTTAAATATAGAAAGTAAGTAACTGATGGACAAAATCCACCTCAATTATTTTTTTTATCTAAGGTTTTAATATATATTTTTATATATTGTTCATTTATTGTAATGTTTCTGTAAGCATCGAGAAGTATAGGAAAATGTGGAAACATAATTATCCATAATCCTAAAATCTAGAATTCACCACTGCTAAGATTTTGGCCAATTTCCCTCCATGATATTTAAATGTACTTTACCTATGTTAAATCATACTAAATATAACATGTCATATTTTAGTTTTGCTTTTTACTTATTTGATCATTTATATTTCTTATTTAATTTAAAACTCATCTTAAATATTATTTTTAATATAGGCATACTATTTACCTTATATCTATATAAGATAATAATTTCCACAATTTATTCTTACAAAGTGTACTTTAAATATATCTCTTTTTCTGTCCCTTTGAAAAAACTCAGGGGTGTATGTGTGTTTGTGTGTTTGTATGTGCAGTTGTATGTTTTCCTTTGTAAATAGAAAAGATAAAAACCCTAATTTCATAGGCCAAAGAATTGGCAATGCAAGTTAAATGTTTTTTCCTTCCTATTTATCCATTCCATGATCACATCATTCCTTGAACTAAAAACAAAAGAGTCTCAGTCCAGGGCAATGGTTCTCTCTGAGGGAATATTTTGAGTATTTGTTTTGGGGGGATATTAGAGGTAATGATAGTTAGACCCATTTGGCACTGGAAACTGTAGCACCTGTCCTAATTATATGGGAAGAGACATCCACCTCCTCTGTTATAACATCTCATAAAAATCTGCTGAACATCTGCAAACAGAAATGAATGTTAGTTTAGACATTGAGTTCTTTTTTTAATTTCTTCTTTATATTACCATTAATTGCATTGATTTTTTTTAAAAATTGGGTGGGTAAGAAGGTTATATTATATATGAAATTTATTGTAGGATAATAAAGTGAATATCAATATTATTTATGAAAAGAGGCATTGGTACTAACAGGGAACAACTATTAATTTAGGCCTTTATTTTCAAAAATCTCTTCTTAATAATTGGTAATATTTTCCCCTACTTGCCAATCTAGTAATGACTCAGTATACTTACTTTTATACCAAGTCCTATGCATGGAAACGGTTTTGTGTTTATTGACTTTGTTAAGATAGGAGGTAAGTACAAACATTTAAGGAAATTTGATTTATTAAAACATAATTTGAAAGCAAGTGGAAAGAGACTAGAAACATCAATGCAATACCTAACAGCAGCAAATTTCAATTTGTTGGTGTTAGAGGGATCAATAAGTAGACATGATATCATCTTGAGATCATTGTTTAGGTATGATGACTGAAATATTTCTTTCTCAGTTTAAGAAATGCATCTGTGATTTTTTTTTCTAAAATAACTTGAATCAAGGAAAATGAGACCAAATTTCCTGGCCAAATGTAGAAAGCATCATTGCAGGTTGTCTGAGTGAATGAAATCTGAGAAATGTTCTCTATATGCTCATCTATGCTTCATGTTTATTGAAGTAAGGATATCTCTTTGTTAAATCAATGAGGTTGTAGCTTCAAAGTTAAATCCAAAGAGCTCACTCAAAAAACCCCCACTAAACATATTAAAGAGACAGCAAGAAGGGAATTTACTTCTCTCACTAGTCAGCCTTTCCATTTTATTGAGAAATGAAGAACATATATTAGAGTAATTGAAAAAGCAAAATGTAATGTAATGTTTTGTTTGCAAATATTTAAAAACTATAACATGCACCTAATATTTCAATTTCAGGGAATTACATATACATTGGAAAAGTGAAATTTTCCATTTTCACCATATACCCTACAGCTTCATGACAACAATATATATGTTCTTCTGAAAAAGAAGTATTATTTTTCAATAGGTGAGCAAAATTTGTAGCAGGTCTTAAAAAGAGCGAATGAATGCAGCTGTCTCCAAAGAAAATATTCTGCCTCAATAAAAGTTAAGTGCACTATCTAAAACTTTCACTGGCTTCCTATTTCCTATTGCATCAGGTCTTCATTCCTTTCTAAAATGTTCTTACCACATTTACGCAAATCTATTTTCTATTTTTCTCAAAACATAATGTCTAAGAAACTGCTGTTTCCTAGTCGATAGGTGTTACCTCCTTTTTCCTTCCTGCTGGTTTTCTGCCCCCTCCCAGTGTGATACAGGGACAAATCATAAATATTGGCCAGTTATGTTAATCAAAATCCCAATTCCAATGAAGGCTGTGACTCAGTTTTGCCGACTAGGGGATTCTGCTGCAGAAAAATTTGACAAAATATTTCCACACTGAAGAAAAGGCAAATGGAGGAATCCGCCCGTTTCCTGCAGATAGAGTTGTACCTGGATATGATGGTTTGAACTGTGGTGGAAATCTAATTATCTTTAAAAAAGTTAACCTGAGAACCAACTTCACATCTTAAGGATAGAAGGTTAAAAAAACAACAACAAAAACAGACTGAATACTGGAACTTAATGCCATAACTAAATTACTGTTTTCACAGCTTCTTTCCATTCCACACCACGATTGTTATGGTGGTTATTATCAAATGAGGTATATGTTCTCTTTATATTTACGCCCTTATGAGTTGTGTTTTCTGTTTTGTTTTTGTTGTTGTTGTTGCCAAGAACATGAAAACAGATGAAATGTGTAATACAGTATTCATATTCTTGCCATTATCAGGAATTATTTAATTTATCCCTTTGTCTTGATTACTCCATTCTTCCTTAAGCTTCTTCAAATTCTTAGTGTATTCAAGAAATAACATGAAACTTGCCTCCTCTATAATCTTACACTTAACGTTATTGCCATCACTTTTCTCTTTCTCTGAAGGTGCCCAGCAATATACATAAGAGAAACCTTAAGATAATTCTGATGATACTTTTTTTTAAAGATGTATTTATTTTAGAGAGTGAGATGTATTTATTTTAGTGCATGAGCAGGGGGAAGGGCAGAGGGAGAGAGAGGGGAAGCAGACTTTCCACCCAGCAGGGAGCCCTACATGAGGCTCAATCTCATAACCCCAAGATCACGACCTGAGCCAGAACCAAGAGTCGGAGGCGCAACCAACCAAGCACCAAGGCACCCCGATGATGCTTTGTAATACAGTGTAAACATGATTATGTCAGCAAAATTACAGATAAGATTTGGCCATTTTCTGTCCTCAAAAGAAATTCAGGATATTTTAAATGTGTGTCACTGAGGACTATAAAACAATATACAAAGTGTATCTAGAATCCACAGAATAGTGTTGAACATGCAGTGACTACCATGAAATGCAACTAATTGTTAATAGTGATGATATTAAATATAGTCAGCTCAAAGTGTAAGCAAAGTTCATCATCAATGTTAGTTCAGAAAAACCAGCAGCATTGTATTTGTAATTTATTTCTTCCCCTGTAACAATAAAGCATATAATTTTTAATTTTTGATTATTTGTTAAACTTTATATTCTATAATAGTTCTAAAAGTAGCAACATATCCCAAATCCTTTCTCCTAAATAGCTGAATTTGAAGCCCAGGTATACCACGGAAGTCCACATAAACGCAATACCATCACTTAGTTTCCCAGAATACAATATACTAGCACAGCTTATCCTGCTTCCTGAGTACCAAAGGAAAACAGATTGCACTTGAACCCAAAAGAACCATAATGCTACTGAATTCTAATTGGTAACATGTATAAAAGAAATCTATGATTGGATCAGTTGTAAGCAGAAAAATAATAAAATATACATCCTTTGGGAGAAGGGAACACTACAGCGATTCAAGGGAACAAAAACACACAATGGGCTAATTTTCATTTATTGTAAAATACAGAGCTATTTTCCCTAATGCTTTTCCATCAAACTCTTCCTTTCTTTAATCTCTATGCCTTGTGAAAAACTTTATATATATATATAGGATTTATTTTCCAAATACCAAAACAAAATAAAACAAAAAGAAAAAAAATCTAGATGCTGCATTTTCCATGGAAAATACCAGAATATCTTTTTCCAAATGATGTCATACTAAAGTAGATATAAAAGTCCATTTTTTTAGAATATTTGTGAACATATCCACGGGATAGCAAATATTGAAGAAGAAGCTCAATCTATTAAGAAGAAGCTCAATATTTTGTATCTCATGATATCAGTAAATGACATCTTACATAACTTTAAATGCTACCATACATCAATAGGACAGTTTGTATTTTTGTTGAGATGAAGTTCTTAATGATTCTATCTATTTCACTTTTATCAGTGTGTGTGTAGAGAGGAGAGATATACAGGAGAAAAAAATAAAAACTCAGGTGCCTAGGTGGCTCAGTCAGTCAGCTGTCTGCCTTTGTCTTGGGTCATGATCTCAGGGTCCTGGGATCAAGCCCTGCATCTGGTTCTTCGTTCAGTGGTGAGTTTGCTTCTCCCTGTCTGTGATCTCTTTCCCTCTGTGATTCCCCTC
Source organism: Martes martes (assembly GCF_963455335.1). Lineage (NCBI taxonomy): Eukaryota > Metazoa > Chordata > Mammalia > Carnivora > Mustelidae > Martes > Martes martes. Next base: position 82,308,735 of record NC_137898.1, on the reverse strand, counting down.
TATGATCGCTTTCACTGTCTCTCAAAAAATAAATAAATAAATAAATAAAATATCTTTTAAAAAGGAAAAAATGAAAACTACTTCATGCATCCAACACTAATCTTACTTTGATGAACAAATGATATGATTGTAATACTACTATACCTGCTTTTATTCCTAAACCAGAGTTTAACTTTCTGATGATATATTTTATAACAATTCCCCTAACAGCTGTCAGTATTATCATTAAATGAAAAGAATATAATAATACTATTAAATAAGTACTATTTACATATTTATGCAAATATGTAAGATAAAACAAGGAAAGATAAAACAAGAAAGGTTCCTTCGGTAATAATGGAAGAAGGAATATTATTGCAATTTTTCTTTTATATTTTCATAGCTTCTAGGTAGCTTCAGGATAAAATGTTGCCTCTAATCTTACCTTTCTTTTGATTTGTTTTATCAACAAGGTTTTGATGATGACCAACCAAACATAAATCTACTTTTTTTAAAAAACAGACCTAAAATAAAATGGATTATGTTTGTACAATTTATATTTTCATTATTATTGAATATGTATTTTGAACCAATCACTCTTCTAGTATTTGCATCTACACTTTTTAAAAAATTGTATTTATTGATTTAAATATAGTACTATCTTTCGATAACATTGCTTTTTTTTTTTCTTTTAAGGTAAAATTTTTGCCTGAGTTTTAAGGACTGTTTGTGGCAGTTTCAGTTGATGCATAATTTAATGATATAGATTTCAATCCTAATCATTCTCAGCAGTTGGCTTTCCAGAATAAAACATCAGTAGACTTTATATAAAGGTAAAAATGTACCCGTCTGGAAACAGACAGGGCTAGATTCAAAATCTATCTGTGGCCAACAAGTAGAGTGATGTTAGGTACATATTTTATGCTCTTTGAGCCCCAGGTTTACAATTAAAATGCAGCAGTTACAAGTTGTTCTGATGACCCGATGAGATCATGAATACAAGCCTACCACAGTACCTGACACATTATACTTGCTGCCTACAGAGTAGTTCAAGACCAGCAACATCACCATCTTCTGTGAAGCTGCAGAATGTTAGCCCCCATCACAAATCTAACTGAGTCAGTGTCAGCACTTCAGTGAGTTTCTAGATGAACTGCATGCTCATTCCAGTTTCAGAATCAGTTTCTAATGTACTAATAGTTTAGTACTATGCTCATTCCAGTTTCAGAATCAGTTTCTAAAGTACTATTAGTACTATGTTAGTATTATTAGTACTCTTAATTTGTACACAAATTGCCCTGACCATTTGAGCAGATCCTTTTTTGACATTCTCTAGGCTAATTATATGAATACTGAGGTCTGACAACACATAATATCTGAGTGAGTTCCACTAGGAAAAAAAGAATATTTTAAAACCTTTTGTATAATTTGATTTTTATATTCAATATATTTAAATTTCAAAAAATGGCCACCCTGTTATAAACTGTCTCCTATGTATAAGAGAACATAAGTGTAACAGTTGTTTTTACTTACTTAGAAGCATAGATATAATTATGTTATTGCTTATATAAGTATATTTGCCTATCCCTTAGGTTATCTTTTTGTATCTGCATGCATATGGAAATATTTGGAGGTAGTTCTGTCAAATCTTGGACATCGTTCTATCTGGACAGAGGGTTGATAGGATTCAGAGCAGCCTGTCCCAGAATGTGCCATTTTAGCATATGGTTTATTCTTAGCGGAAGACAATTTAGGCTCAAGCGACTTAAGAGCATTTTAACACTGACCCCCTTCCTGCACTTCCTCCACCTGAAAAAAAATTAGGTAGAAATCTTGTACCAGGAAGACAGCTATTTCCAAAGATAACATTTTTTTTTTTTTTTAACTTCAAGTCTTCTCTGTGTGGCATGGCAAATGCTTATTTGACAACATTTTATCTTCTTGTGAATTGTCTCCCTTCCCTTTGAAGTTCCAGACCCCTACCCTCTCCTGTTTGGCTCAGGATGACATATAAACCTCAACTGCCAGTTAGCAAAAAAGACCCCCCCCCCCCCGCCACCCTCTTACATAGTATTTTGTCAACTAAGGCTTGAATATTGTTTAAATAAGTGTTCTCTTGGAAGGTGTTTTTACATCGCGTTTTAATTCATCAGCCCACCTGTTAGCTCTGATCAAACAATGGATTCGACTCAAGGATTAACTTTAAAATACGTTTTTGTTGTTAATCTTATCTTTTTGGTTTAAGTGAAAGTTCACGGTTTATGAAAAAAGACCACATGCAACTTAAAGTTACATCATATTTTTTAATCTAAATAATTAAATAGTTTGCTTTAATTTATCCGGCTGCGGCATGGAAGAGAGCACTGTTTTTAATATTTTAGACGTGAATCATTTATCTTCTGATTGCCTTGGCAATGCGCTTTGATAATTTAAAAAGCAGACCACTAAATTAAGGATGTTTTGGCTGGTAGAGTTTTGAGAAATGTTTACCAAATCGGCGGAGGCACCCGAAATCATCAGAAATAAAATAATCTGGTTTCTAAAAAAAAAAAAAAAAAAAAAAAAAAAAAAAAAAAACCTCAACTGCCTGCCTGTCAGGAAGCCTCTCTTCATGGGGCCTCTGTATGTACATAATTAAATTTGTTTTTCTTCTGTTAATCTGTTTTATGTCAATTTAATTATTCAGATCAGCCAAAGAACCTCAAAGGGAAAATAAAAGTTTTCTTCTCCTGCAGAGGTTCAGGATGTTTTTCTTCACTTTCTTCATGTCTTTACCTTTCCATAATGCTTGGATTTTATTAATAAAACAAAGCACCTAAATTATTTCCAGAAAAAAAAATCATTATACTTGAAGTTTGAAAAAAGACACCTAAAATCTATTCCAAAACTCCCTTTGTGTGCAAATCTCCTTGAGGAAAGAAAGGGGAAGACCTGGGTTAAAAGAGGAAGATGAGGATATTCATCACTCAGTAAACTAGAATAGTTAGTGATAGAAGACAGACTTTAGAGTTACAACCAGTCTGAAGTTCTTAGGGGGAAGATACTGCTGGAAGCACAGCCAGGGCAGCTCCTGACAGAGCCATTTTCATGCCAGTGGGGACTAAGTGGTCGTCAGGAAATCAGCTCACTAGTGGTGTGGGAGAGATTCAGCCTGAAGAGAAGCCAGTGAAGCTGGCTGGCAGTTCAGACCTCATTAGTTGAAGAGGGAGCTCTGTCCCCTACACCTGAGAAAGTTAAGTGGCTAATTAAATCTTCTCCTGCTGATGCTGGGAAGCACGCCTGAGGGCCCGCTTTTAACCCCACCGCACTGCTGTAAGCAGTAACACTGGCCTGAGCCGGGATCTTGAAATCGGTGCTGAAAGCAAGGGATGCTGGTGAAGTTTAAATGCTTAGCAGAGTAATTCCTTGAAGACACATAAAACTAAAGGACAAGAAACTGCTTGTTATAAAACAGGCCATTTTCAAGGTATGTAAATTCTTTTCTGAATAGTGACCGATCAAGTTATGAACTCTTAAAACACATATTTACTAAGCATAGCTGATATATGCCAGGTACTGACACAAGGTGCTGAAGATGAATACATAAAAACACGCAGTACTTGATCTCTAGTAGTTAGTGGTGCAGCAGGAGTGACAGATTCACAAACTAAACATCAGTACAATACAATCACAGAAATACTTATAATACAGCATTGGAGGAATTTGAGCACAATGTGGTATCAAGGCATCCATTAACTTGACCACCAATGGCAACCTTTGTGGAAAAAATTAAGAATATATTTGACTTTGGTTTACAGATTCTCTTTTTAAAGCATCATTCACCCATTATTTTTTCCTGATTTCCCGGCTTAAGAGTCACCTGACCTTTATCTGCCCCATTATGCTAAACCTTATTTATATCTAAGTACAATAAAAATTCCAGTGAAATTTCAGATACTTATGATGAAGGAGCTGAAGATTAGCTGAGGATAAAGTACAAACTGACAAACTGCAAGACCCACCGCCCCCCACTCCAGGGTAAGTTGTGTCGATATAAGTGACTTCCTTCCAGGAAGCTCCCGACTATCTTCATGTTAATGCCTAGCTAGGTATGAGGGGGAAACAACCTTAACTTGACAACAGAAAGACCTCCAGAATCCTATAGGTCCTCTTTAGCATATGAAAGTTCTTTTGAGGGATTTGAGGGATACTTGGGTGGCTCAGCTGGTTGGGTGGCTGCCTTTGGCTGGGGTCATGATCCAGGGGTCCTGAGATCCAGCCCTACTCTGGGCTCCATCCTCAGTGGGGAGCCTGCTTCTCCCTCTGCCTACTGCTCCCCATACTTATGCACTCTCCCTTTATATCTCTCTCTCTGACAAATAAATCATTTCTATTTAAAAGAAAGTTCTTTTGAAAATCTCCCCTTTTCTTACCTCCCCCAACTACCAAGTATATTATCAGCCACCCCTCATACCCAGGTACAGCAGCTCTCTCTGCCAGGGGTCCTGCCCCCAACCACCATTTTGCACCAAAGATTTCTCAAGAATTCTTTCTTGGTCGTCTACTCCAGACCCTACCCCACCAAACCTCACCTACATTCCAAAACCACATCAGTTATACATTGAAGAATTATCCAGAAGGAGGGGTATATTTATAATTCAAGAGTCAATCTGGAGTAAGCGTTGGGGGGAGGCCCCATTTTTTAGAGGACCAACTCTGAAAAGCTCTGTTTTCTATCAAAACTATTATTCACTGATGATTTTCTACTAAGCCTGGCAGTAGCCTTCAACCATGTCAGCTTCCTATCCATGCCTCCAAATTAAGGTTAAGAAGGAATTGTTGCCAACAACCATGAATAACGAGAGCTAAGGAAGTGACTGTCTGCTGGAATTATGGCTAATACAAGGTAAGAATCCGTGAGATTTTCTCTTTTATTTACTAAACATCACTCTTCCTCAGGGAAATCTGATTTTTTTTAAATTATATTCAACTTCTAGAACTCTAAAACCCTATGCCTTTTTTGCAATTAATTTTCTACTTATCGAACCAAAATATACTCAATGTTATTATGTGCTAATTTATTTTATGAGAACTTCTAATAGATTTTCCTGCCTTATTTTCACATGCATCATATTTACTACATTAAAAGTATTCTTTCTAAAGGAGTAAATGGACTATGTAACTTACTTTAGTAAAATTCTTCCAAGGCTTGTGAGATTTCTGGGGAAGACGGCATAGTAAGAACACCCAAGGCTCACTTTGTCCCAGGGATACAACAAGATAACACTCACATCAGCGTAAATAACACAAAAAGTGACCTGAAGACTGGAAGAATAAATTCTACAGCTCAGTGTAGAGAAAAGGACACATGGAAGAGGGTAGGAAGGGCAGAGATGCAGTCAAGAACTAAGCAGAATCAAGGGACTACCAGAGGGAGGGAAGAACCTGGTGGGCAAGGAATGGGGAAAGAAACCAACCCCCACACTGGGGAGCCCACATAGGGAAAGTGAATTCCCATAATCTGACTTTGGAAAACTAGAGGGGCCAAATTTTAGGAGCTCTTACAACCAGTGGAATTTAAATCCTGGAATAAAATTAATTAATTAATAAATTAATTAATTAATGCAGCTTGCTCCAGTCTAGGAGAGCTGGGAAGGTGAGAAGAAAGTGAGTTCCTGCTCTTAAAGAGACAGCCCAACAAACAGCCTACTCAGATATAGCATAGAAGCAGCAGTTTGAAAGACCCAGGTATAAAGGAGGAAGAGTTGTTTACTAATTTCAGAGCATGCCCCAGAGGGACAGAAATTGCTGGGGAGCTCCTCCAGGAACAATGAAACTGGCAGTCACCGTTTCCACCATTTATGCCCCTCAGCATAAACACATGGACTCACTACCTAAGTTGCTAGCACTACCATTACTCCCTCCACACAGCCCCTGCCCCCTGTGCCGTGCATCCACAAATCCACACCTCTGGATAACCCACCTCAGTTCCAGCACTTCAGGGCCTCTCCCATAGAGAATCAGGGGTCCAAAAAGCTTGCTAGTACAGATGCCCCTCTATCCTGCCCCCATGTTATACTTTGGCAGATTTGCTCTCTCCAATAATCTCTGGCCAGAGCCTATACAGGGTGGTGTTATAGGCCTGTCAGTGTGCAAGCAGCTTCTACACTGGCTGACATCACTCCAAAGTGAGTCCTATTCAGGAAAGAGAGAAAGATATGCACACACACTAATCAGATGAAGGCCCAACAGTAGTCTGAAGACAGACAACCAGTCCTACTGCAGGACAAGTCCACCAACAAAAAAGCTTCCAGGAACAACAGAGGGAAAATCCCCTTCAGTTTGGTGCTGCTGCATCTCTGGCAAAAGCCTGGCCTGACTCCACTCCAAGGAATCCCCACTAACACCACAGTGACAAAAAGACCACCCACAATAGGCAAAGAGAGCCATTGTAGAAAGCTGGACTGAAGGAATAAGTGGCTCAGCCACAGCAGCCTGGTGCACACATTATACATAGGAGACACCCCTGAAGTGCCAGGTTCTGGTGAAGAGGGGACACTGTATGGCTGGGCACAACAGGACTTCCTCTTAATTAGGCCATTATGTTCAAGTGCAGTAAATGTAGCTGTTTTTCTAACAGACACAGAGAGCAAGACACAACGAGGAGGCAAGGGAATATGTCCCAAATGAAAGAACAGAATAAAATCACAGCAAAATACCTAAATGAAACTGAGATAAATAATAAGTCTGATAGGGAATTTAAAGTAACGATCATAGCAATATTCACTGAACATGAGAAAGGAGTGAAGGACATCTGAGACCCTTAAAAAGAGATTAAAAAAAATCAAAGATTAAGGACACAATAATTGAAATTAAAAAAATATACTAGATGGAATGCAGCAGGTTAGAAGAAGGAGAAGAATGAATCAGCACCTTGGAGGACAGAGTAATGGAAAATAATCAAGCTGAGCAGGTGAGAGAAAAAAAATATGCAAAACAAGAATAGACTTAGGAAACTCAGTGACACCATCATGCATAATAACATTTATATATAGAATTCCCAGAAGGAGAAGAGAGAGAAAAGTGGGCAGAAAATGTATTTGAAGAAATAATAGCTGTAAGCTTCCTGAATCTGGAGAAGGACACAGAAATCCAAATCCAGGAGGCACAGAGATTCCCCCAACAAAATGAATCCAAGGAGGACCACACCAACACATAATAATTAAGATGGCAAAAAAGAAGTGATAAAGAGAGAATTTTAAAAACAATAAGAGAAAAGGAAGCAGTGGATTTTTCTAAGAAACTTTGTAGGCCAGAAGGGATGGCATGATATATTCAAAGTGCAAAAAAGAAAAGAAAAAAAAAAGTGCAGACAAGAATACTCTATCCAGCAAGGCTATCATTCAAAATAGAAGGAGAGATAAAGGGTTTCCCAGACAAGCAAAAGTTGAAGGAATTCATGACTTTACAAGAAATGTTAAAGGAGACTCTTTAAGTAGAAAGACCATAACCAATAGTAAGGAAAGTAAGAAGCACAAAAGCAGTGAAAATAAATATACCTGTAAATATACCTGTAAAGGTGAGTCAAAGGACTCACAAAATAAAAGGCTATGAAGTATGACACCATATGCCTAATATATGGGGAGCAGAACAATAAAGAATGGGTTCAAAATTAAGTGGCCATCAACTTGATATAGACTGGTATATACAGATGTTATACACAAATCAAATAATATAAAAAACTGGTGATAGATATGCAAACACTAAAGAGAAAGGAACCCAAGTAAGTAAGGAACCCAAGTAAGTCACGAAAGAAAGCCAACTAATCATGAGAGAAGAAAGAAGGAAAAGAACAAAACAACCATAAAACCAGTAACAAAATGGCAAGAAATATATGCCTATGAAAAATTACCTTGAATAAAAATGGACTAAACACTCTAATCAAAAGACAGAAGGTGACAGAATGGATAAACAAACAGAACCTATCTAGATGCTGCCTACAAACCACTCATTTCAGATGTAAAGACACCTGCAGATTTACAGTAAAGGGATAGAGAAACATTTATCATGCTAACAGTTGTCAAAAGAAAGCTGAAGTAGCAATGCTTACATCAGACAAAACAGGCTTTAAAACAAAGACTGTAACAGATAAAGACACTATGTAATCATTAAGGGAAAAATCCAACAAGAAAATAAATATTTATGAGAGCACCTAGATACACAAAACATTTAATACCAAGCATAAAGGAAGTAATTGATACTAACACATTAATAGGAGAGGACTAACATTCTACTTACATCAGTAGACAGATCATTCAAACAGAAAATTAAGAAGGGAACAGTGGTGGGGTGCCTGGGTGGCTCAGATGGTTAAGTGTCTGTCTTCCTTTCAGGTCATGATCTCCAGGTCCTGGGATGGAGCCCCATGTCTGGGTCCCAGCTCAGTGGGGAGTCTGCTTCTCCCTCTCCCTCTGCCTCTTACCCTGCTTGTGCTCTCTCTCTCCATCTCTGTCTCTGTATCTCTCTCAAATGAATAAATAAAATCTTGAAAAAAAAAAAAAAAGGAAACAGTGGCTTTGAATGACACATTGAACCAGATGATTTTAATAGATATATTCAGAACATTCATCCTAAGCAGAATGCACACTCTTTTCAAGTGCACATGGAACACTCTCTAGAATAGATCACATATTAGGCCATAAAACAAATCTCAACAAATTTCAAAAGATCAAACTCATTCCACTTTTGTGACCACAAGGCTATGAAACCAGAAATCAACCACAAGAAAAACATCTGGAAAAAGCAAAGATACATGGAAATTAAGTAACAAACTATTAATTAATGGGTCACTCAAGAAATCAAAGAGGAAATACAACATTCATGGGGATAAAAATGAAAACACAATGGTCCCAAATCTTTGGGATGCAGCAAAGCTGTTCCATCTAAAACAGAAGTTTATAGCAATACAGGCCTACCTCCAGAAGCAAGAAAAATCTCAAAACCTTGACTTTACACTTAAAGGACCTTACACCACGACCAGTATAAGGAAAGAAATAATAAAGATTAGAGATGAAATAAAATAAATAGAAACTAAAAAAAATAATAATAGATCAATGAAATCAAAAGCTTGTTCTTTAAAAGTTCTACAGAATAGATAAACCTTCAGTCACACTCATTAAAAAAAAATGAAGAGAGAGAGAGAGAAAGATGACTCAAAATCAGAAATGAAAGAGGAGAAATACCAACCAACACTGCAGAAGTACAAGGATAATGAGAATATCACAAAAAATTATATGCTAGCAAACTGGACAACCTGAAGAAATGAATTAATTTTCAGAAACATATAAACTCTCAAAATTCAATCAAGAAGAAATAGAAAATTTGAATAAACCACTAACCAGTGATGAAATTCAGTCATCCATCAACAAAACTCCCAATAAATAGAAGTTCAGGACCAGAGAGCTTTCTGGGTGAATTCTACCAAACATTTAAGGAAGACTTAATAGCCGTTCTTCTCAAACTATTCCAAAATATAGAAAAAGAAGAAAAATTTCCAAATCAATTCTATTGATTACCCCAGAATTACCCGATTCTATTCATTCTCTAATATCAAGAACATTTAAAAACACCATAAGAAATAGAGAACTATGGGCCAATATACCTAATAAAGTATTAGGTAATAGAATTCAACCATACATTTAAAAAAATAAATCATTCACCATGATCAAGTGGGGTTTATTCCTGGTTTTCAAGGGTGGTTCAATATTTGTAAATCAATGTGATACATCACAGCAAGAGAGAGGATAAGAACTATATGATCATCTCAATAGATGCAGAAAAAGCATTTGACAAAGTACCACATCCATTCACACTAAAAACCATCATAAAAGTAGGTTTAGAGAGAACATACCTCCACATAATAAAAGCCATATATGAAAAATCCACAGCTACATATTCAATGGTGAAAAGCTAAAAACTTTCCCCATTAGATCAGGAACAAGACAAGGATGTCCACTGACCACTTTTATTCAACATTGCACTGGAAGTCCTAGCCACAGCTATCAGACAAAAGCAAACAATAAAAGGCATACAAATTAGTAAGGAAGAAGTAAACTTTTTACTATTTGCAGATAACATGATACCACATATAGAAAACCCTAAAAACTCCACCAAGAAACTACTAGAACTGATAAATGAATTCAATAAGTTTGCAGGAGGTGAAAGACCTGTACTCTGAAAAATATAAAGCATTGATTTAAGAAATTGAAGATGACACAGACAAATGGTAAGATATTCCATGTTCATGGATTAAAAGAACCAATATTGTTAAAATGTCCATACTACCTCCAAGCAAACTACAGATTTAATACAATCTGTATCAAAATACCAATGAGTGAGGTGCCTGGGTGGCTCAGTGGGTTAGGCCTGTGCCTCTGGCTCAGGTCATGTTCTCAGGGTCCTGGGATAGAGCCCCACATTGAGCTCTCTGCTCAGCAGGGAGCCTGCTTCCTCCCTCTCTGCCTACCTCTCTAGTGATCTCCCTCTCTCTCTCTGTCAAATAAATAAATAAAATCTTTAAAAAAAATTTAAAAATACCAATAACATTTTTCACAGAACTAGAACAAATAATCCTAAAATTTGTATGAAACCACAAAAGACCCCAAACATCCAAAACAATCCTGAAAAAGAAAAAAGATGGAGGTATTATAATTCCACATTTCAAGTTATACTAAAAACTGTAGTAATCAAAACAGTATGGTCCTGGCACAAAAATAGACACATAGATCAATAGAAGAGGACAGAAATCCCAGAAACAAACCCATGATTATACAGTCAATTAATCTTTGACAAAGGAAGAAAGAATAAACAATGGGAAAAACAGTCTCTTCAATAAATGGTGCTGGGAAAACTGAACAGCAGCATGCAAAGAATGAAACTGAATCACTTTCTTATATCATACACAAAAATAAATTAAAAATGGGTTAAATACCTAAATGTGAGACCTGAAACCATAAAAAAAATTCTAAAAGAGAGCAGTGGCAGTCATTTAATTTTTCTGACATCAGACATAATATTTTTCTAGATACGCTTCCTGAGGCAAGGGAAACAAAAGCAGAAATAAAATATTGGAACTATATCAACATAAAAAGCTTTGGCACAGCAAAAGAAACAATCAACAAAACTAAAAGACAACCTACTGAATGGGAGAATATATTTCCAAATGACAAATCTGATACAGGGTTAGTATCCAAAATACATAAAGAACTTATACAACTTACCCCAAATAGAAATAAGCCATTTAAAAATGGGCAGAAGACATGAATGGACATTTCTCCAAAGAAGACATCTAGCTGGCCAAAAGACACATGAAAAGATGCTCAACATCACTCATCATCAGGGAAATGCAAATCAAAACCATAATATCATCTCATACCTATCAGAATGGCTAAAATAAAAAACACACCCTTGTTGGCAAAGGTAGAAAAACTGGTCACTGTTGGTGGAAAGGCAAACTGGTGCAGCCATTGTGGAAAACACTATGGAATTTCCTCAAAAGGTTAAAAATAGAACTATCCTGTGATCTAGTAATTGCACTACTGGGTATTTAGTCAAAGACTACAAAAACGGTAACTTGAAAGGATATATGTGCCCCTGTATTTATTGCAGCATTATTTCCAACAGCCAAATTATGGAAGCAGCCCAAGTGATCACTGATAGGTGATTAGATAAAAAGGTGGAATATATATACAATGGAATATATTATTCAGCCATAAGAATGAAATCTTGTTATTTGCAGGGACACGAGGGAGCTAAAGAGTATAATGCTAAGCCAAATATGTCTGCCAGAGAAAGTCATATTGCATGGCTTCATTTATACGTGGAGTTTAAGAAACAAAACAAATAAGCTCAGGAAAAGAAAGAAAGAAAGGAAGAAAGAAAAAAAGAAAGAAAGGAAGGAAGGAAGGAAGGAAGGAAGGAAGGAAGGAAGGAAGGAAGGAAGGAAAAGGGAGACAAACCAAGAAACGGATTCTTAACTATAGAAAAAAACTGATGTTTAGTTACCAGAGGGGAAGTGGGTAGGGAATGGGTGAAACAGGTGATGGTGATTAAAGAGTGTAGTTATAATGAGCATCCGGTGTTGCATGGAAGTGTTGAATCACTATATTGTGCATGTTAACTATATTGGAATTAAAATTTAAAAACTTAATAAAAATTTTAAAATACTCTTCCAAGCTGTCCATGGCTTTTAGGTTGAAATCCTGGTTGAAATCCCTGGTTTCCTAGGAGGTTTGAGAACTGGCCTCTCTCTCCTACCTCACTCACTTTGTTGAAGGCACCTATCCTTTAATGTCTTGAAATAGATGTTTCACCTGATGCTCTGGTAACTTTAAACAAGTCGTTGTTTAAATGCCTATCCCCTGACTCCAGCCCGTTTAGGAACAAACTCATCTAAGCTCTACCCACTCTTTTTTTTTTTTTTTTCTTTTTAATCTGAAATATCTTTTCTGACTCTTTTCACATGAATGAATCAAATGCCCCATCCTGAATCTCATCACATGCTAGGCATACATTTTCATAGTATTTATCACACTATATTGCAAGTATTGGTTATCTTTCTTCCTTGTAAGATATCTATAGTTTCGTGCTAGCCCAAAGTAGTTTTACAGCAGACATTGTGTAAGTATTTAATAAATTAATGAAGGATTCACAGAGTATTTGAGTTAGACTTTATATTAAGGAATTAGAGATCATGTAATATATCCTCATTTTAAAAAGTACTAACTGGACAATCAGTCAGGACCCTTCTCACTCTAGACGGCTTTTTTTTTTTTTTCCTTTCTGTTCTCGCCTTCACTTAATAAACTTTTACTTCACTGAAAAAAAAAGTACCAATTGAAGTTTTAATATGGTTCTCCAAATGTGATCTAATCAAGTTTTCCTTGAATTTTAAATCTTTTTAATTTTAATTTTCCACTTCTGAGTACTCTAAAATATTTCCTTCCTATGCCATTCTTTCTTCATGTGTGTGGCATTCCTCTACATTCCACTTTATGCCTTTTATACATTCTTGTATTCAATGACAAAGATGATACTTAATCCAATCTTCCTATTCTCAGTCTCGTAAAGATTTCAGCTTCTGTTTATTCCACATTGATTGCCTGCTTCCCTTGCACATCTCTCCATTGGCAGAACTGCCAATATTTATTTTCGGAGAACAATAACTCTTTAAAAAGGAAGGAAAATAAAAATAGGGGGCTGCCTAGAGCTGCACTGGCATCAGGTCACCATGATAATGCTTGCTAATTTTCTGACTATGTATATCATTAGTATTTCAGAGGCTAAAAGGATATTTTTAGTGTTAAATTTAAAATCTATAGACAGACTTCTAAGTAGTTTTCCTCTTGTGAAATTCCAAAGATACAAAATTGTTTGGGTGTTAGCTGGGGTCTTTGATGAAGCAAAGGCTAAGATAGAATTAGATATGCACATGATTTATTGGAAAAATGCCTTTGACAGAAAATGGAAATGAGGCAGGAAGGCTAAGGGAGATGGCAGAGTACAACATGGGTCTATCTCCATGAAGAAGAAAAGGAAAGAAGTGAGTTTGGGGAAGATCTTAAACTGTAGTGCTGTTGGATGAAAATGTGGCCCATCTGATGGGTAATCCCTTAGTCACAGTCACTATCAGCAGAACCACAGGCCTGGAAGGAAGAGATCTGCCTTAGCATTCCTGCTGAGCTCGGGGATTGGATGGGAGCAGCCAGTGGGGAGTGACGCATCAGCTTAAATGCAGTGATGTATTTCAGAGTATAAGAGCTAAGGCCATGAGCCAACTAGGCTCCTACAGTCTAATTTGTGAGGCATTTCTCCTGGCTGCCACAGTATGTTGGATTCCCTAGGTCACCGGGGAATGTCTTTGACATAACACTAGTTAACATCTCATCCATATTTGGCAGTTATTTTATCTGTTGAAGATAGTTTCTTTAAAAATCGTTGCAGCTAGAAAGAATAAATTTTCACACATATGCAATGGAAAAAATCTTATTTTGTCCCTTTAGTTATGCCCTCACTAATACCACAGGTACTTATTGTCAACAACAATGGTCATTAAAATAAATATTATCAAAAAGGTGTTTGTGCATTTTATTTGTATGCATATTTATATGTGAGGGTTTCAAAACAAGTTTTCCCAGAATGGGTCCTTATGCTCTTTTGTATGTTGACTACTTTGAGTTGGAGACCTGTGGACTCAAGAGAAACACTGACCCTCCCTTAACTACCTAGAAGAATCTAAATTGGGGGTCTTCCTAGAATAAGAGTTATTACCAGAGATCATTTTTTTTTTTTTTTTTTTTTTTTTTTTTTTTTTTTTTTTTTTTTTTTTTTCCAGAGATCATTTTTACCTAAGTGACCCATCTGTGTGGTAGGGCACACATCTAATTACCAAGCGTCTGTTCTTCTTACTGTTTTGTGAATTGCCCACCTCCCCTTTGAAGCCTGGGAGCCCTATCCTATTTCTTAATTCAGGATGGCATATATACCTTATTTTACATTTCTGCTTTTGAACCTCATATCTGTGTGGAGTTCCTGGATGTACAAAACGACATTTGATTTTCTCCTGTTAATCTGTCTCATGTTAGTTTAATTCTTAGACCGGCCCAAAAACCTTCAATGGGTAGAGAAAAATGTTTATTTCCCAGCATATTTAATAGCAATGTCTATATATCTTCTTTCATCACTTTATGTATGTTAATTTACAAAAACTGATAAAACCATCAGCGAGAAAATGAGAATAAAAGAACAATGAAAAGCTTGATTTAATTTTAACACATCTGAGATTTTCAAAAGACCTTATTCTTTTATTTTTAAGATTTTATTTATGTATTTGAGAGAGAGAGAGAGAGAGCACAAGCAAGGTGAGGGGCAAAGTGAGAAGCAGATTCCCTGCTGAGCAGGGAATCCGATTTGGGGCTCAATCCCAGGACCCTGGGATCATGACCTGAGCTGAAGGCAGACGCTTAATCCACTGAGCCACCCAGGTGCCCCTGAAAGACTTTACTGAGATAGAAACTATATGAGTTCAAAATTGTATGCCAAACATATATTAAATGTGGCTCATATTAACTGTATTTATTCTTCAACTTCAATGTTGAAAAATTTAAATTTTCTCTCTAGTCATCCTTTTTGTCATAAAGCGTGTGAATCAGCCCTAATAAGCCCAGTGTGTTTGTATATGGGTCTACACGTGTAAGTGGAATGGTTTCAAAGTGTACACAACCTTTAAAATTTTCTGAAAAGACTACTTGTGACTTTATAATCACCTCTAAGTTTTAAAAGTTATTTGCAAGTAAATATTGTTGTTATCAATTCAGCAGAAAACAAAAAGCAGTAACGTACGATATTACTCATTTCTTTTGATTGCAGATAAAGAAGATAGTCGAAGAGGAGATGTGTATTCCACAACTAATCTATGGCTTAAAGATTCACTGGTGTTTGCAGATTATTTATCACTTGTAAGATTTCTGTGCTTGAATGGTCCTTTCTTAATTTGAGAATTCTGTCTCCTCCATCCTTTTAGGGACTACTGTCAGTATGATTTACCATTTGAAAATCTGCTTATTGCCTTTTTAAAAGCCTTGTACATCCCTAAAGATAATAATATATCTCTAATATGGGCACATTGGTACATGATCGTTGTGAATTTAAAGATTTCCTATTAACTTGTATGTTTCCTACTCTTTTATGTGTATCCTTACTTTGCAATTATATTTTCATCTATAATGGGAAACATAAGAACTAACAGGCATTTAATTGAAAAATTGAAATGCTTTTACATTGGCATCATTCTGTTTTTATTTTAGTTAGTGCTACTGTTTTTATAAAAAGCAAATTAAAAAGCAAACAGTTCTTTACTAGGAAATTACCCTTACATTCTAAATCTTAGATCAAAAAATGATTAAAAGTTAGATAATAGGTATAATAATTCATTCTACATGAAATATACATTTTAATATCAGATTAGTATTTGTACATGACTTAAATTGAATATAACTTCAAAAATAAAATTATAATAAGGGCACCTGGGTGGCTCATCAGTTAAGCATCTGACTCTTGATTTCTGCTCAGGTCGTGATCTCAGGGTCATGAGTCTGAGTTCTGCACTAGGCTCTGTGCTCTTCAGGGAGTCTGCCTGAGATTCTCTCTCTTTTCTCCCTGTGTCCCTCCTCACTCTGCCCATTTTCTGTCTCTAAATAAATAAATAAATCCAAAGAAAGAAAGAAAAAGAAAGAAAGGAAGAAAGAAAGAAGAGAAAGGATATGATGGGATTCAGGCACGATTCCAAAAATATGGCACAGTGGGATGTTGAGTATTTTAAGCTGAAAGGGTTTGAGAAAATGACAGAAACTCTGACCACCTCCCACTCCTTGCTTTTCTTCTGTAAAGCAGGCCACAAAACTCACAAGTGAGAGATGCCCTCCCTATACCCTGCCTTCCTTATCTCTGAAAACAAAGGGATGCCAAAATGCAACAGACATTGCTGTTTTCTCCAGTTTAGCCCAGTTCCCTCATATTCTTCCACATCTGTGCACTGTTTATCAAACCTAGCATAAAAATGCACAAGTGTGTTTCTTTAGATCTTCCTTTTCTTATAAAGTATCCTATGTCATGTAAAAGTTATGTTAAATAAATTTATATGATTTTCTCTTGTTAATCTGTTTTTGTCAGTTTAATTCTTAGGACCAGCCAGAGACACTATAAACACTTCTTAAAAATTGTGAGGGGCACCTGGGTGGCTCAGTGGTTTAAAGCCTCTGCCTTAGGCTCAGGTCATGATCCCAGGGTCCTGGGATCAAGCCCCGCATCGGGCTCTCTGCTCGCCGGGGAGCCTGCGTACCCCCTCTCTCTCTGTCTGCCTCTCTGCCTACTTGTGATCTCTGTCTGTCAAATAAATATTTAAAATCTTTTAAAAAAATTGTGAGATAACTCTTCAATGAAAATAATACTGTCTTCTTCTACGTATTGGGTTTTTTACAGGAATTTTTTTAAGTGCAAATGTTCTGCTTTCTGTTTTGATACCACCTACTTTGTGGAAACCATGAAACTATTTCTGATATACTCAAAAGAAAATTTGTGATCAAAAGTGATATTTTTATATAAATTTCAATTTGAAACATTTGGATTAAAGATTTGTTCAATACTAGAAAGACTATAAAAAAACTGCACCCATAATTTATTAATGTGAATAAAGAGATAGACATTTATGATCATTAGTCACGTCCCAATATTTTTTAATTTAAAAAAGTCTCATTTTCTAGTATTCCATTACTTCTAGACTGACAGATACCTTTTGACTATGTTCTCTGACAAAAGCTGTATTCTTTTTCATTACAAAAGACTTTTCAAATGATCTATACTTTTTTTTGGGGGCGGGGGTTGTTCTTTCCCTACATGCGGTGTATAAAGGAATCTAAAATTTCAATACCAATAGATCATGGGTGTATGGACAGGAAGAATTCTCAAATAATGTTCCAGCAGCTGTTATGTTGACAAATAAAGTCAAGTGCTCCTAAAGAGAAAAGGCAGAAGAAAAGTCATAAGAACATACTTAAAGAAGAGCTCAAATAGTGTAATCTGGCTATGGAGAACTAGGAAGAAGCACAGGCCTATAGACTGGCTATCTGAATCAATGAAGTGATTCTTTTTTCTTTATTCCTTTTTTTTTTTTTTTTCTTTTCTTTTCTCTCTCTCTCTCTCTTTTTTTTTTTTTTTAAGAGAGAGACCAAGCAGTGAGGAGGGGCAGGGGGAAAGGGAGAGAGAGAATCCCAAGCAGACTCTCTGCTGATTATGGAGTCTAATGCAAGGCTTGATTCCACTCTCCTGAGATCCTAAGATCATGACCTGAGCTGAAATCAAGAGTTGAACACTTAATCAACTGAGCCAACCAGGCAGCCCTGAAGTGATTCATTTTAAAATAAAAGGTTTGCCTTGAAGATAGTGCTGTGAATTTGACTCAGCCACTACCAACACCCAGCACTACTTAATCAATGTGTTCTAAATAAGTCAATCAGCCAATGGAGGGTATTAGCAATTCACACACACACACAAGTAATTTATTCAATTTGATAATTACAAACATAAAAACAAAAAGTGCATTTAGTCCCATATATGTATATGTGGACTACAATATGATGCCAGATAGTATGTTTTCTCAATTTACTCCATTTATATTGGATGAAATCTAAAGTAGAAATGTCCAGTAGAACCATATCATGACCCATAAAAGAGAAAAAAAAAATAGGCAACATTAAGTTCAATAACATATTTTATTTAAACCAATGTGTCCAGAATATTATTCCCATATATAATAAATATACAAATATTAGTATAGTATTTTATTTTTCTTATATTAAGTATTTAATATCTGGTGTGGTATTTAATATCTAGAGTAGTCAAATTTGAATCACTGTATTGGATTGCATATAGAAATTCTCAAGAGTATTGATTCCTAGAAATTGTATTCTCTCCACAGACTCTGCATTAACCTGCTGATACAGTTGCCCCTATTTGTTTTTTGCAAAACTTGTTTACAATTCTGATTATATTAGCAATTTTTTTTTCATCTTTGATGGGACAGGCATGATTCCAGGAGTGTAAAATTAAGTAGTAAATTTGTTTTTAATAACACGAACCATTTGTAGGTTCTTATAATTCTAAAAGGAAAACTAATAATTTCACCTTGAATAAAAAAAACTTGCTTTAGGCTCAGGGAGTATTTTCTTTTTTTTCCTTTATTTTATTTTAATTCCAGTATAGTTAGCATGCAGTGTTACATTAGTTTTGGGTGTACAATGTAGTGATTCAGCACTTCCACACAACACTCGGTGCTCATCAGGACAAGTGTACTCCTTAATCCCCATCACTTCTTTCACCCATCACTCTACCCACCTCCCCTTTGGTAACCATCAGTTTGTTCTCTATAGCTAAGAGTCTGTATCTTGGTTTGTCTCTTTCTTTCTTTTTTTTTCCCCCCTTTGCTTGTTTTGTTTCTTAGATTCCACATTTAAGTAAAATCATATGTTATTTGTCTTTGACTGACTTATTTCACTTAACATTATACTCTCCAGTTCCATCCATGCCATTGTGAATGGCAATATGTCATTATTTTTAAAGGCTGAATAATATAATGACAACATATATATCATCATTATATTATTGACATGATATATATCTCATCTCTCTCTCTCTCTTTCTCTCTCTATATATATATCACCTCTTCTTCATCTATTAATCTATCAATAGACTCTTGGGTACTTGGGTTGTTTCCATAATTTGTCTATTGTAAATAATGTTGCTATAAACAAAGGGGTGCATATATCCCTTTTAATTAGTGTTTTTGTGTTTGGGGGTAAATACCCAGTAATATGATTGTTAGATCATAGGGTAGTTCTATTTTTAGTATTTTGAGGAACCTCCATACTCTTTTCCACAGTGGGTATACCAGGTTGCACTCTAAGAGAGTATTTTCTCAAGGAAGTTAAAAGTGGCAAGAGTAGGAGAAAAGGTTGCTTTTATATTGGACATACAACAAATTACAATTCCTTTATGTGTATGGTCTCCTAAAAAGTTTACATACCACATGCATGGATACACACACACATTTACTTATTATTTATTTAAGATTTATTTATTATACTCATTAAATTTGTAGTCTTTGTACTTATGCATTTCTGATTGAGAATTTTTTTTCATATAATTTCTACCACTCAGAAAAAGAGAAAACAATACAATTTCGTTCCTTCAACTGTAGTCATGTTTTCTCCCAGTTCTTTCATGGTGTTCCTCAATCTTCTCTCTGGAGTCCTCTAGAATCCTTCTGGATTTACATACCTGGTTAAATTTCTGCCACTCAACACACAAAGCACATTCTGAAATCAGTGATGCCCATGAATTTATTATTCTCATTCTATTGTTAAGAAATATTTGCTGAAAGCTTCTGCTACTGGCTGTGTGAACTCCAGTTTTCATCACTGGGCAATCACGCTTCAACTCCTCTGCCTGAAAATGTTCTTACTAAAATCCCCATTGATGTTCTAGTTAGCAAGTCAGTGACTCCCTTACAGGGTGAACTGATCTTCTGCCCTAGACCTGCATCTTGGTGTCACTGATCTCTTCCGCTCAATCCACCTGATACCCTAAACAAAACCATCTATTGTCACTGCTTCTACTATGACATTTATGCTGTTGCCTGGCCAACAAAAATGTCTAGACTTAACCTCTGTTCTAAACTCCAATCAGTTCATACCTACCTAGATTTCCACCAATGTAAATATGCCCAATCTGCAAATAATATTTTTTAAAAAATTTTAAAAGATTTTATTTATTTATTTGACAGACAGAGATCACAAGTAGGCAGAGAGGCAGGCAGAGAGAGAGGAGGAAGCAGGCTCCCTGCTGAGCAGAGAGCCCGACGCGGGGCTCGATCCCAGGACCCTGAGATCATGACCTGAGCCGAAGGAAGAGGCTTTAACCCACTGAGCCACCCAGGCGTTCCCCAATCTGCAAATAATAATAAAAAAAAAATGCTTATAATTGTTGAAAGTCATCATGCTGAAGGCTAAATGCTTTATATGGATTTTTGTTTATTTAATCCTCATAGCAATGCTGTGTTGTTTAATATTATCCTCATTCTGAGGATATATAGAAATAATCTGAGAGCAGTTAACTGACTTGTATCATTAATAGATATCATATACCTAATAAATTTTGAATAAAAGAAGTGTGATTTTTATGGCCAACATTCTATATATTTTTAAAATTTTACCTAATTTAAGTTAGTGGCTTTTATCAACAAGGGTTCAATCTGCCCTTATTATTTGTCATTTGAACTATTAAAGTTGTCCTCAAATTAAGAGGTAGATTATACAATTATTAAGAACAGGAACACCAAAGCCAAATTCTCTTGATCCAAATCAGCTCTGATGCTCTTAAGCATCAAAATCTTGAGCAAATTCCTCAATATTTCTGGGTCTTGTTCTCATTTGTAATAGATGTATTAAAAACAGCATCCCAACAGTATAGAGTTATTGCCCTTAGGCAATTTTTTTTGGTGTGTAGTGATTCTCAATAAATACTAACCATTGATACCACCTGTCATCTTAATTTATCTCCTAATCAGTTCCCGGAGTTACAACATAACATGTTTCTCCCAACACTTTCTGCTGAACAACTTTTTGGGATCCATCTAATACAAAGTTGTATACTGGTTATTATCTTAGTTTCTTTTCATCCATTGTATCTGTGCTAACCCTCTCTGCTTGTTTAAGACCTCTGTCAGAACACCTGAAGGCTATTAGTTGAATGGTCAAATATTTGTTACTTTAGGGGTGCCTGGGTGGCTCAGATAGTTAAGCATCTGCCTTCAGCTCAGGTCATGATCTCTGGGTCCTAGGATTGAACCCCATGTCAGGCTCCCAGCTCAACGGGAAGTTTGCTTCTCCCTCTCCCTCTGCCAGTCCCCCTCTTGTGCTCTCTCTCTCTTTCTCTCTCTATATGTCTCTGTCTCAAATGAATAAATAAAAACTTTAAAAAGTAATTGTTACTTTATAAAAAATACATCTGTAAGCCAATAACTGAAAGGCAAAATGTTTTGGGGGACATAAAAATGCTTCCCAATTCCTAGTCCCAGGTAGACTACTGTATCTAAAAGACTGATACATATGTTGGCTCTCATATGCTAATTGACTACAGTTGTCCTCTTTGGATTTTCTTTCATCAGATCATCTTGACTCTGTTTCTGCAACGTTGATTATTATATAGAAAACTTTAGATTTAGTTAGACATGCAGAAATCATCAGTGCAGTCTAAATCTGGGTTCTCATTTTCAAAAAGATAATTCATTTCAAAATTATCATGAAGTTTCTTCCTATTCTCAACATTTCAATAAAGTTTCCAAAGTTCTCCAAGTGAGCTCAATTTAAACAGGAGTCACTGATTGTAATTACTGAATCTGTTTGTAGTTTATGAGTTCACAAAGATTATGTCATTTTTCTAAGGTTAAATCCAACTGAACATTTACCTCATTATTTAAGTCTATAACCTTTTTTTCCCGTTTATTGTACTTTGCCTATTGATCCTACTTTGGAATATGCCTTTTTATTATTATTATTTTTTATCTTGGTTAGGAAACTTGACCAAAATCTTGAAAGTGGGACAGACAGACACCTGCTGCTTACATCAGCAAGAGAAAGAAGCAAAGGTCTCTCCTTGTACCATTCTTTCCTTCTGCTGCTCCTGGGGAGCACATCCCAAAACTCTTCTGGTATCTTTGCGGACTCATGTGGGCTGGGTCAGGTTTTCACTACCACTGCTGCTAATATGGCTTCCCTAATACCCACCAGACACACACCCTCCCTTTTTCCAGAGGCATACTTCATGCATAATTTTCTTGAAAGAATAAGTTTTCAATGAGGTAATATTCAGGGACACAGTATAGATATTCACAGCCTCACCCAATCCCCAACCATCAGAGGAGAATTTATTTGTTACATATCAAATCCCAAGCCTTTGTTGTACAAGTGGTGGACTGACTAATTCTCAGAGTATCCAAGCTGATTTTTTAGATACAAAGCTGCTTTAAAAAAAAAAAAATCTCAAAACTTGGGATGGGCTTATGAAACTTGGGATGGGCTTATGACAATGGGAAAGAAGGGAGATCCAGAGGGGTTGGAATATGGAGTTTGGAGGGAGAGACCCAAATGAAGATAAGAACAATAATGATACCGTATGATATTGGAAAGAGATGAGTAGAGGCACTTTAAGGTGCATTTTGTAATAGGAGACCCTTGCTACCACCCCCTCAAAAGTTTTCACTAAAGATGTACTACTTTGAAGAGATTTTTGAGTCACGTTTTTCTTTCTTTTGATTATAACAAGAAATTATGTCATTTGAAGGCAGTTCCTAATTTGGGAACAAAAAGGCCTAGTTTTATTCTGTGTACACGTTTTGAACAACAAAATACTAAAATTCATTTGATGAAAAATGATGTTTTATCTCATCTTTTTTTTCTCCCCTATAGATACATGAGTAAATTTCTTATATTGCTTCTCTAAAACAACAACAAAAATCATATATTTTCATATATCATTTCATATATCAAGCTCATTTTTCTCCTTCCTGTCTGTGACTAATTGAATCTTCTATTACCACATCATCTTAATACCAATGATCGACCTGGTTAAAACCAGTTAATTATTAATCAGAACATGACCATGTTTTTCCAACTATGATAGCTTTAGTGGTTTTGATAGCTTTATTTGGTTTTCAGTTGTGTGATATGTGGACTTTCTATTTCCTTTGTAAATCTAGCTTTTACAAATAACTTTCTCAGATAACATACCATTTTGCATGTATATACTTATGCTTAAGATTGCACATATTTCTTCATTTAAGGTATTTCTATTTATTTTATACTTTTCTTCAAAGGTATTATAATTTTCTAATGTTAGAGTCAAATATTAGATTCGTTTTTATTGTAAATAATAAAATAAAATTCCTTATTTCCCAACCAAGAGCTTATCTATAAGCCCCATGCATACCCATATTTACTGATGTAAAATTTAAACCAATCTTTTTCTCTCTCTTTCATTTCTGAATTTAACTAACTTTAACCATTCTAGTAGAATATGTTTTAATGTTAAATTTCAATATTTTAATAGAAATTCAAAGCAGTAAGTGAATAATATGTACAAAACATAGATCTTACAATGAAATTGCATTTGAATTATATATGTAACCTTAAGCTCATACTTTACAAACCAGAAAAATAAGCACGTGGGAACTGGTACATATGACATTATTATTAATGAGAGGAGATGAGACTGCACAGAGATATTAATAGAAATATTAATAGAGAGACTGGAAACTCAGAATGCAGATTGTGAATAGGATGTTACAGGAAAGTCAATAATACTTGGCAGTAAGGGCTCTTGTAATGCTTTTAATGAGAATATGAAAAGTGTGTGAATTCCACATGATAATTCTGAATGAGCTGTAAAGGGGGTTGCCGATGTTTTCAGAATTTAAAAAATCTGGTCATTCAGACACATAAATGACTAAACAAAATTATTTATCATATCTTGTGTACATTTAGCTTGAGGAACTAGTTTGAAATAAACCATATTAATTTTAAATTTGTTTTTATGCTGGTAATGGACATAACCTCTACTAGGAACATCATAGAGCATACCAGAGAAATAAAAGTAAATTTCCTTTTCTACTAAGCAATGGTTCAAGCTTTTTGTAAAATAGTAGTCTATGTCTAGTTTCTATGATAATGAAGGACAAGAAAGTCTAAGAAAAATTAATTAATGGGGATTAACTATTAGTCTAATAAATAGAATTGAATGAGTCCTTCTAGTATATGCCCCTAAATTATTAAATGGTTACATAGATACTTAGCCCAAATAAGCATGATGTTTCTGAAATTAAAGAAAAAGAAAGCACAAAAGGAAGAAGGAAGAAGAGTGTCTGCCTTCTGCTCAGGTCATGATCTCCGGGTCCTGGGATCCAGCCCTGCATCAGGCTCTCTGCTCAGCGGGAAGCCTGCTTCTCCCACTCCCCCTGCTTGTGTTCTCTTTCTCACTGTGCCTCTCCCTGTCAAATAAATAAATAAAATCTAAAAAAAAGAAAAAAAAAAGTCGTGAGAGAATGTGAGAAGGGTCACTAAACAGAAGTTTGCAGTAGACTACATTTGGCCTAAGAATGAAGTTATTTCTCAGTGTTAAACTGAGAAAGAGAAAGAAAGAGAGAGTAACTTTGCAACAAGATTTAATTCCCAAGTTTATCACAGACCCCACCACTCTCTATTGTATACTCAGGTATCAAGCAGTAACATTTATTTTAACTCCTTCTCTTGAAAGAGTGAGAAATTTGAGTTTGGGAACTTTGCAGATGACGGAGGCAAGAATTTGATGGGATGGAAGAAAACCTAGAAGGGTTTCCTGGAGTCTGAAGCTAAACAGGCCCAGAAATGGGGGTGGTGGTCAGAAAAAGGAAAATCATAAAGGAGAGATATCTCTTTCTACCATCTTCAAATGGTGCAAAGATACATTCTAAAACCCTGCAACAATAATTTACCAACAAATTGATGGTTTGAGAAACTGACAAAGAGATATACTGTGTACCTTTTATATTAATGTATGAATTTTATACATCTATGCTTTAACTTCCTCATCTGAATAGTTTTCAAAGCAATTACATGTTATAATACATAGTGGATTGCTTTGAAAAGTTTAAACATTCTAAAATAATTAGAAGAAGATAGTGAACTTATAGGAAAGTGGGGGATAGTATATAGGACTGGGGAATAGTATATCATCTTGCTTTTTTAAAAAAATGGTATGCTGCTGAATGCATACGTTTGTATTTATTTCTTTCCTTCAGGTACTTCAGGGGCAGTTTGTTGTAATTTCATTAATTTAGATTGATTTGAAAAGAAAAAAGAACAATAATTATCTGCATTCCTAAGCAAGAATTGGTAACGCACACATACACACAGCACACCTACCATTGGTATTCTTCTCCCCCATTATCCATTCAGTCATCATTTAGAACTGTCTAAGGAGTCTTGACCTCAGCATCTGTCTAAGCTCTGTGGCACCTTGCCCATTCCTCTTTTTGCCTTCCTTTCTGCACAGATCTCTGGAAGAGGACCCATCTTTGATTAATAATAATGAAGAAAGAGTTTGGGCAGATAAAGGGAGCTCGTCTGGTGGGAGAAGCAAACAGAGGGGCACTCAGTAGACCTTTGAGGACTTGTGGGAAGAGCAGCCAGCTCAGGGAAATGCTACGAATGAGAGCTGTGTCATTGAAGGGGTTGAGCGTTCAGAAGCAAAGTGCTCTGAAATTGAACCCTGCCACATAACTTCCTACCTGTGTGCAGTCAAGCTATTTAGCTCTCCAAGTTGTAACTTCCTTACCTCTAAAACTGTGAGGACTTTTTGTTTGTTTGTTTTTATAATTTAAGAGTTAATCCAGGTGCATTTTTGTTATGCATCAACAGAATATAGTCTTTGTTATTTGTGTGTGTGGCTCTCAAATTTACATCTCAGTCCCAGAACTTGTCCCTCTAATTTCAGACTTGTATTTCTCATCACTTAATTAGCTGTCTCATATCTAAAACAACCGATTTACCAAAAAGTGAGTTCCTGATTTTTCCTTCCAAATTTGCTTTTCCTTCCTTGTTTCATCCCAATGGAAGGAAACTACATTGCTCTATGTGCTGAAGCTGGAAACTCTGGAGTCATCTTGATCCTTTCCTTCATTGCCAGCATCATAATTGCAAGCAAATTCTGTAGCTGTACCCAGAATCTGACTACTGCCATTGGCACCATCTATTCAAGGTTCCCATTATCTGTCGCTTGAAAACTGCAGCAGCCTTCTTAGCATTCTGCATGTTCTTGCCTTTGCCTATTCTCTCCACAATTTATGCTCATCTAGGAACTAGAGTTGTGCTATTAAGTATAAGTGAATACAACCTTTCCTATTCAAAAACATCCAGACCTTTTCATCTCACTTTGAGTAAAACCCAGTGTCATTATAATGACATCTAAGTTTTCTATTTGACTTCATCCGCTCATCGTCCCCTCAATTCCAATACTTAACTTTTTTTCTTTAAAGATTTTATTTATTTATTTGAGAGAGAGAGAGAGAGAGAGAGAGTGTGTGTGTGTGTGTGTGTGTGTGTGTGTGAGAGGAGAAGGTCAGAGGGATAACCAGAGTCCCCATGGAGCTGGGAGCCCAATGCGGAACTAGATCCCAAGACTCCAGGATCATGACCTGAGCCAAAGGCAGTTGCCCAACCAACTGAGCCACCCAGGCGCCCCAATATTTACTCTTTTTCAACCAAACATGTTCTTTATGTTCCTAGGAAAAACTAAGGAAATTCCTGCCTAGGATCTCTTATACCCTGCTTCCTCTATCTAGAATATTCTTATACCTATATGGCCTTCTCCCTCACTGTCTACACTTAAATGTTAACTTCTCTTTAGCTAAAATTTTAATCATTTCTATTCTACCTTTCTCAGTATTTCCAAGTCCCTTTCCTACTTTTTCTCTTCAGCATTTGTGACTATATACATAAATATAGTTATATTTATGTTTCACTTACTTATGATATATGCCTTACAGCCTTACTAAGATGTAAGCTCTATTAGAGTATTTTTCAGCTTCTTTTTTCAATATTTTATCCTCAGCATTGAGAACAGTGACTGACACAAAATGGACACTAAAGTGTTTGCTGAATAAAGAAGTAAATCAGAATTTATAATTATAATTAGGGACACCTTGCTGACTTAGTCAGTAGAGCATGCAATTCTTGATCTCAGGGTTGTGAGTTCAAGCGCCAAGCTGGCTTTAGAGATTGCTTAAAATCTTAAAAAAAAAATGATAAGTAAAAATAAATAAAATTATACTTAAAAATATGCTCAGTGAAATATGTAATTGAATCATGTATAATTAAATCAAATAATCCAGCCTCTAAGTTTTAGTCACCTAGAAATGCTTATAGATTAAAGTGAGTTTCTTTTCTGTATAGAGACATGTTACTCTATTACTCAAGGGTACACTTAAGGCCAGAAAGAATCAGAAATTTCCCTGCCTAAAATAAGCAAAGGATATTATTTACTATAAGGCCCACCTTTTAACATGTTTGTGGAAAAAATAAATAAATCTGTATTGTGTTGGTTATATATGGACTTTGCGGTAGACGTAGTTCAGAACTATATGAAAGCCAGGAAATTGGAAGAAGAGATAAATGACTTTTACAAGAAAAAAAAAAAAAAAACCTTCCGGCTAAACAGATCAGGCTCACTAAAGGCAACGTAAGAACGTACAGTGGTGTACAGAATTCTCCAAGCATTTCAAAGGCAACAGAACCATTTATCCACAGAGAGAGCATAATTTAAGTTATCTCTGACCAGATTAAATTGTGCTTCCCGAGGCTGCTCATGCTTGTCAGTTTAGTGATAAGCTGAAATCTGGCCTACAGGTAATGTCCATAATTTACCTTATATTCCAGGAGAGTTGAGAACAAAGAGAAAAATTATGTTGGACTGCTAGAAAGGGAAAAAACAAACAAACAAACAAAAACTAATCACCAGTCCTACAGAATGGAAAGTTAAATTCAAAAGTAAAAACCTGTTGAAGTTCATATAAGTACAATAATTTTTTTTTTAAGATGTATTTATTTATTTTAGAGAGAGAGTGCATGAGCAGGAGGGAGGGGCAGAGGGAGTGAGAGGGAGAGAAGTAGACTCCCCACTGGGCACAGAGCCCATGTGAGGCTCCATCTCATGATCCTGAGATCATGACCTGAGCTGACATCAAGAGTCTGATCAACCAACTGAGCCACTCAGGTGCCCCCAATAAGGTATTATTTATTTATGTACAGGACAATGACCTGGTTAATACTTTTCATGTTTTTACAATCATGCTTTCTTTGACACAATACCTGAATTACTTCTGGTGTTGGGAGTGGGCCATCATATAAGTCTTAAATATTATTAGGACCACTTCTACCACTGAGCAAGCCAATAGGGAGAGAAAGAGTGCAGCCAAGCTGCTGTTCCCAGCTGAGACCTGGACAGGAAGCTGTGATTCAGAGGGAGCAAATTTTAATAATTATTTCAATACGATGGTGGTGGCATCCAGCATCTACTGGCATCAGTTCTAAGTGTGGTTTCAGTGTCCAGTATCAGCATTAGCTACACCCTAACCAGGCTCTTCCATTGACATGTCCCTGTCTGTGTTTCCAGCTGTCTAGTTTCCACTGGATTCCTAGACCGTCCTTTAGCTGTTATTTTTTGAAACATGGTTCTTAGCTTTGTATTATTTCAGCATGCAACCTGAAAACCTTCTGCTTAGATTAAAACAATTACACACCTTTTATTTATCACCAATATGTTGACTGGTTAGATATTGCAGGTGTGCAAATAATTTCTTCTAGTAGAAAATACATATTTGGTGAGATGGTTGATTGTATGCTACATAGTTTACCACAGAAAAAGTCTAAGGTTTGAAATGAAGTATAATATTAAAAAAAAAAAACCCTGACAAATAAAAAGAAGGGATATTGAAATTCTTTTTTTATTATTATTTTAATTTTTTTATTATTTTTAGGGGGGATATTGAAATTCTTATAAGGGAACATCAGATCAATGAAACAGCAGTCCACATCTATGTTACTGAAGCATGAAACAGGAAAATACTGCAATGAGAAAGTGTTTAAAGCCAGTAGGCCTATAAAACCTAATACAGAAACTGAAAAGGGAAAACCTGAGGGTAAAACACACAAGAGCCTTGAAATTGAAACTGAAGGAGACGGGCACCTGGGTGGCTCAGTGGGTTAAAGCCTCTGCCTTCGGCTCAGATCATGATCCCAGAGTCCTGGGATCGAGGCTCACATCGGGCTCTCTGCTCAGCAGGGAGCCTGCTTCCTCCCCTCTCTCTCTCTGCCTGCCTCTCTGCCTACTTGTGATCTCTGTCTGTCAAATGAATAAATAAAATCTTAAAAAAAAAAAAAAAAAAAAGAAACTGAAGGAGACAACCCAAAGGCAACATTCACTGGAGCCTGGACGATCAGTCTGAAGGAATAGAGAGAGCCTAAGGGCAAAAATGCCTTCAGCCCCAACAGTGATTTTGAAAGGATCCCTTCAGGGCAAGACTCATTCTCATTCTAACAGTAAGTTAGTATGGACCCAGTTTAGGGGCAGCATGCTTAATGCCCTGGAACTGAAAAAAGTAAACACTTAACTAGGGGCACCTTGCATTTTTTATAAAATGATAATGAGTCTGATTGATAAGAACTAGGATTTAGCAAGCATTTAAATGTGCATCTTTGAGCTTATGAGAACATTAAACAAAGAAAGACAAAAAGAGGAAATGGGATTGGCAGGGAGTAGCATATATTGATAAAACCTGTACTGGGTATAACACTGTGACCAAGAGTCAATATGCAGATTTCTTCAGTCAGTTCACAGTAATACTTACTGACTGATCTATTTTCAGATTGTAAAAGATATTTAGGAAGTCAGCATGAATTATACTCTGATAATTGATCTCTTTCCCATTTAGAGGAATAACATAAAATTGGTATACCTTAAAATTAGTTTCGTAGAACAGTAAAATTCCAATACTCTGCTCTTAAACAATGAACATCTTGAATATGACACACTGACAAGTATGAGCTATATTAAAACAATTTTATTGACATTTAGAGTCATATTTAATCTCCCTGAAATGATCACCAGCCACACACCTTAATATGGTTAATAAGTAAGACTGTCTACATTAGTGGTTCTCAAAATGTCCCCACAGATCAGCAATATTGGGATCACCAAGGAATTCGTGGATAATGTAAATTCAAGGCCCCAGCTCAGATGTTTTGAATTTTGGGAATGGGGCCCAGCTTATGCGTTTTAATAAGCCTTCCAAGTGATTGTTATTTAAGGTTAAGTTTTTGAATTATGGGTCTACCTTATTATTAGCATGACTACTACTCCAGAAAATTTTAGATCAGAAAATGAACTCGCAAATAACTTTGTTTGTTTCAGGAACTTCCTAAGACATCTGAGCAATAAACTACACAATGACCCCTCACATGAGTTATATTTTCTAAGAAAAATAGATATTCAACCAGGTTGATCCAAATAACCATCTACTCTTAAGGCTTCCTTCAAAACAATTACAAACATGCCACCCCTTGAACTCTGCATTTCCAGACCATGAGGGTCTGTCTCAGTGTTAGTTCTTACACCCTCCCCACTAAATTCCAAATTTTTGTAATTATTTTTTTCTGAATGCTGTAATTATACAAAAAAAATTACATTTATAGTTTCCATTGGGGGATTTTGGATATGAACAAAATTATTCAATTGAGAGGCACCTTAAAATGAAAGAAAAACATCCAATACTTTTATTTGATTGATTGATTTTTTATTATTGGAATAAAGAAATTTTCCCAAAAGCTGAAGATCCAATATTGCTTCTTTAATATATTTCCTGGCCAAGGCAAACAAAAATATGTGGAAAATAGAAACTCTCACATAGATCCTCCCACCTCAACTTAAGTCTAATGGCTTTATTTTACTAGTTTTCTTCCCTCATTCAGTGCTCCTTACTTCCTGGCTGCTCCTACTCCTTTTTCTGTCCTGTTCCCCTTTTCTTATGACTGACTAAAAACAAGTTCAATGCCATGTTATAGAAACTGCCTCCAAAAACCCTTATGGAAAAAATTTCCATAGTCTAAACAAGACAAAGAGAAATTTAGTTAATTACTTAGAATAACGTCAGGAACACATAGTCTGTGGTTCTCACATCTATATCAATAGTTCATATGTTAGTGGAAACTGCAGATGTAAAAAAGGAAAAACTAAAATTGAAAAGTAGAACGAAAAGGTCTTGGGAATGACTTAAAGGACCACAGACTGCACATGAACCCAAAAGGGTTTAAAGAAAGTATACTTGTTTGGCATAGTCTTTTAGCGGTAATCCTAAATTGTTTCCTCTGAAAGTAGATTGAATTTGACTTCAGGCTGTAAATAATTAGTTCACTAGAGAATTAAAAAATAGGATTGTTGAAAAGTTTACACAGATAGGAGTAGATTTGAAGTACATGTGAATCCAGCTCTTTTCCTCACTTTTTGTGAATAACTGTAAGCCAAAATAGATGAAGTAGTAATACATAGCAAATTTGTTTTACACATTTTCTCTTATAAATCATTTTGCCGAATGGCTGTATTGAAACACAAGGGGTTGTGGATGTGCAGAGAGGTACTATCTCTCTAAAAGAAAAAAAAAAATAAATAAAGGGAATATGCTAGCTTTTTAATTAAATTAAAACTTCGAACAAGTATCTATTTTACTCAACAGAGTCCATCCACTCAAACTAAATATCTTTTATGTTATACATGTATATATATATGTGCATGCATATGTATGTACATATATAAATGTGTATATATATTTAATATGTAATATATACACAATACTATATTCCTATATGTGTAACCATACAAACCCAGTTTTGTCTGCCCCCTCAATATCATACATTTCTTTCTGCCATGCTAAACCACTCTTTGCAGTTTCACAATTGCCTTAGCAGGATTGCTTTTGCAAAACTCTGTACCTTTGTTTACGGTATTTTCTCTACTGAACTTTCTCCAATCTCTAATGGTCAAAATTCATTTCATCCTTTAAGACTACTTTATAAGATTTTTTTTTTTTTTTTTTTTTTTTTACAGAAAGACAGCGAGAGAGGTAACACAAGCAGGTGGAGTGGGAGAGGGAAAAGCAGGCTTCCTGATGAGCAGGGAGCCTGACTGAGGGCTTCACCCCAGGACCCTGGGATATGACCGGAGTGGAAGGCAGAAGGCTAACGACTGAACCCTCCAGGGCCCCCAAGACTACTTTCAAAAGCTCTTTTCCCATTAACACTCCTAGTCACAATAAATTGTTCTTCTACTATCCTGTGGGTAGTTATATCGTCTGTTCACTGTGGGTTTTGAATGGTACAGTTTCTTGAGTATCTGTATACACTCCAGCACCTCCCCGCAATTAATGACACAGTAAATTTCAATAAATGAATGAATAAAGAGTAAATGGATTGACTGATAACTAATCATTTGTATAAAGTTTTCCTTCTTTCCTTCATTAGATGATAAGTAAGTGATTCTTTGAGCAAATATTTTACTTCCTTTGTAATGACTTCCTCACAATACACAGTGAAATGCTCTCAACACAGTGGGTAATCAATACCCGCTGTTGACTGTTGAAGTAAAATAAATTTACAGAAATAAACCAGGCTTGTTCCTAGTAATGCAACTCCCCTTGGTGATTTTTGGCATGCTAAATGAAATCACCACAGGAACGTTTATGAATGATATACTGAATATTCCAAACGAATGCCATACTTTCAGATATATCACCATTGACTGTAGCCATTATAGATACTGAAAATTAAGTAAGTCTCAAAAGGAAAAAAGTTCTGGATGGCTTTAATGATTCCACAATTTGTCTCTTTCTCTTTGGGACCAAGTACTCTGATGCCATTACACTGAATTACATGAAATTATACAATTAGAAATGCCTTTCTTCAAATATGTTATAAAAAGGAGGTTTGGCTAATAGATCTGACTTATTAGTAAGAATAATATGATACAGGAGAAAAGTACACAGGTGTCCTAAAATGGTAATATAGCTAAAGTTAGGAAATCGTTATTCTGGTATGTTTTTAATGGCTATTTTAGTTTATCCTCCTATAATTGCTTTGGTCATGTTAAGTGGTATTCTGAGCCTGAGGTATGACATAACTTGGATATTATGCAATATGAATATGCATGCATGATAATCATATACATGCAATACATATGTGTTTACACATGCATGATGCATGTGTGTTTATGTAATATTACCATACATGTGTAGATTAATAATTGTTACACACTGAGGGAGATTCATTTAAGGAAGATTCATTTAAGGGAGCAAACTATGATGTAAAAAATGTTGAATGAATATATTACGTTCAAAAAGCATTTTTTAATGTAAAATGTATTTATTTTTAATTCCAAGATTATTTCTTGAGAAAGGAATGAAAATTTTGAAACTCTGAGATACCCTTCAAGTTTACAAATTGCTAAATATACACAAAGCACTAAAATAGTAACCAGGCACCTAACACTTAAAAAAGTATTAGGTTACCATTAAGGAGCCTATTTTTCACTAAAAATAACATACCTATCTTAACCCAAATATACAGATATGTAGGGGTGTGTGTGTGTGTGTGTGTGTGCATTTTATACTACATTTGGATTTATTCTTTCCATTTAAAAATAAATCTTTATGTCTTCTATGTATGGCTTTCTAATTCTCGTTTTTTTATTTGAAATATTAATTCTGATATAGGAAAACTCCTTATGAAAAATATCAATAACTGAGTTATTCTAAATAAATAATATAACATTCTCCACCAAATTATTATAAAAAGCTCATATATTTCAAATAATAAAAGTATTATAAATTTATTTTCCACCTTTCTTCTGTACTTTCTTAAAAATAAAAACAAAATCCATAAATTGCTTTAGTTTGTGTTTCCAATTATATTCTCTAAAATGCATATGGTTTTCATGTTTTCATTTTCTACTTTTTTTCCTACTAAAGTGTCAGTCAGTACATCTCATTGGGGAAATTTGACTATTTTGTTTGCCAGTAATTCTCCATACTGAAGAATTATGGAAGTAATCACATTGTGAAAGAATATGTTTCTACTAGCTCAACTGCAATGGTCCCCAGATTTTCAATTTACAAGTTTTAAATTAATGGCTGTTTACTCTGCTATACAACAAAAAGTAGTTATCATAGAAACTAATTCATTGCATAATACTCTCACCATCAACTAGATTCACAACATCAGCCACTCTTTGGAAATAAAATAAGTAACAGAACAAGCGAGACTTTATTATTTTCTTTTGAAAATAGGAAACTGGAAATAGGATCAGAGTCATATAGGGTCGTGGCAAAATGAAAATATAAAATCTTTGAGTTTCAGTCTTTTTTTAATCAGTGTTATTTAAATAATTGATGATATGGATATAGCGAGATATGTTTATATGGAATTATATATACTGGGACTTGAAGAAAACTGTTATTAGTTTGTCTTTGTTCTTTCACTTTCTATTCCTTACTTGAGGTTTTGTGTGTGTGTGTGTGTGTGTGTGTATGTGTTTTAATGTGTTTCATGTAAGTGTTCACCCTGCAAAATAAATAAATTAAATAAACAAATTTTGACTACACTTCTGGGGTAACTGGCCCATGAAGGAATGAGGGCGACCATGAACTGTAGTCAGGAAAAGAGAATAAGTCCATTTATGTCATATTTCAAAAGATGGCAAGAGAATTTCTGTGAAAATCTGATATCTCATGCATTTACTTTTCTGTTTTACTTCTCTGTCTAGCTCAGGTAAATATGCAAATAAAGTTAAGTCAATTGTGCAAAGCCACCTTCAATTTACTAAGTAATTCGGGTCATTACAGATGAGGAAAATGAGGCAAAGAGAATATAACATATTCAAGTGGAAGCACTGAACTTTGAACCCACGTGATTTAGCTGCAACATTACTATTGTTAACCAGTATCTTCCACTACATAGAGCCATGCTATCACCGTGTTTCTGAAATATCTTCCAGAAAGGGGAGGGAGATAGATTAAAGCAGCAGCAGCAGAAGCAGGAGCAAAATTACATTTTACCATGCATTTACATAAAATTAGCAGTGTTTGCAAAAAAGGTATTATAGGCTTTCAGTTCAACTTTATACAGTATAAGCATACTAAGGAAGATGGAAGGATGAGGCATTTCTTGTGAATTTCAGTGGACTAGAAACCATCTTTGCCTAATGCCACAGTGGCACTACTGATTTCATTAAATTCCTCTTGAATTCCTTTTACAATGACACAGAATTTTATAATGTATCATTCATTAATAAGAAACTGGCTTTGCCAAACTGAAGGTGCAGAACAGTGTAGTCTTTTAAGAGTTGACAAACTGAAAATTTCATGTGATATACTAGAACTTAGAAAGGAGACAACAAAACCCAAAGTGTTAGCCATATGAATAATCAATTTGTATCTTTTTCTTTGAGAGAGAAAGCGTGTGCATGCACACATTGGGGAGGGGCAAAGGCAGAGGGAGAGATAGAATCTCAAGTAGGCTCCACGCCCAGCATGAAGCCCCATGCAGGGTCGATCCCACAACCCTCAGATCATGACATGAGCTGAAATCAAGAGTTGGACACTTACCCGACTGAGCTACCCAGGTGCCCCTCTATCTGCTTTTATCTGGAAACTTATGCCATAACTAATTAATATGAAAATATTTAAATAAAGATCTTGGGTAAGATTTTTATTTTGTAAACACTTAAAAGGAATGATTCCTGAAAATCTGGGAAAAAAAGTGAATAATTTTGATGCTGATTTTGTTTAATATTGTTGAATATGCTTTTTGTTTTATTTGGAATAACTGGATATCCTAACAGTGTGACACCAGCACAGCTCATAATATGGCATTTGGGTTAAGATATCCTTGTTCTGCCTTAGGTTATATAGTAGTATCTGAACTTTCTTAGAGCAGATCTTAAAGTCACTCCATTGATTTAGTGCCTTGGGTCACCTTCAATTTTATCTGTAAACTGACATCAGTAGTCTGATTTACTATCATTTTAAGACTTTGTTTATGCACTGACTATGAAACCTTCTGGGAAAAATGTGAGGAAAAGAGAGAGTTATCCCAAAATGCTTTAGAGTGTCATGATATTATTTTAAGCTTTACAACTGTGTATATCTGTGAAACAGCTTGTTTTGCTTCCAGTTATCGTTTGGAAAAATGAAATGTGCTGGGTTTTTTTTCTATGAAATGGCATGGAAAAATAATTAACTTTCAATACACATTTTACAAATATGTTAGATACATTTAACATAACTACACAAATCATGTGCAAGTCCCATAAGCTGTACTCTTTCACAAGTACAAATAAATTTTTCCAAGTATTTAAAATTTAAATCATTGTAGGAAAATATATCTAAAAGCTGCGATGTTTTGCAAAGAAGAAATAGAACATTGTTTAATTGTGTATAAGCTATGAAAATAGTCTGTGCCACAATTTGCATTGCTGCCTATTAAGAACTTTCTGATTATTAGGGTAAAATCTCACGAAGTCAAAAGCTGAACAGCTGATCTATTGAGAACAAGTTATTTTCATTGCTTAGACGGCTGAATTTCTTGATTAGCTTCTACTGGATTGTTAGAAACTGATGTACCCATGATCAATATTAAAAAAATATTAAAAATATTAAATATTTTATTTAAATAAAAATATTTTTATTTAAATAAAAAATATTTTAAAAAAGTACCTTTGGAACTTTGGAGCTTTTAGAAAACTGTGAAATTACCGATTTTCTTATACATAATTTTACAATTTATATTTCACTATTGCAATCTAAATATCCTTATTCTGAAAGACATATACCAAACACACAAACCCCGTTTTTTGTTTGTTTTTTGCCAAGAATAAAGGATAATAATCAGTCTCATGTATTACCATTTCTTTATAGTGATAATTTTATTACATTTTTGTTTTACTCATGTAGGAAGAACAAATTAGAGTAGAAGACTGGAATAGTAGAAGAACAGGCTATGAAAAAAGCAAGTCCTTAGTGTTAGTTTACTAACACAATTCTCCTACATTGTCCCATTTATCATCAGAACATCAAGATAGCTCAGATAGTAGTACTATATACTATAGTATACAGTACCTCCCTTTCTCTCTCCATATGGGTGGGACAGAGAGAAAGAGAGAGAAAGGGAGAGAGAGAACAGACAGGCTACTCTGGGTGTCACTCTGAATCAATGTTAGAAATTCAGATTTTTAGTAGTTTGAACCTAAATTTTAATATTTTTCTGCCTTTGAATATTTTTAAAATATTTTTTGAATCTTTGAATATTTTTTTGCCTTTCTTCTTCTTTTTTGTTTTTTACGGCTTAGAGACGTGTGAGTAGAAAAACATAAATGTTAATAATATTTAATATTACATTTTACATTAAAGAATTAAATGCTAACTATATTTTAGCTACTTTCTAAAATAGCATTTTCCTGTAGTCTCTTTTCATTTACATTTAAATTTCTCAAGATCCATAGCTCCCTTTGGTGTCAAGCCCCACACCATTTAAGCTAGACACTTTCCATTCTTCAACAGAGGTATCTCCTTGAAACCTGAATTATTTTTTCATTTACAGCAAATGACCATTTCTTAATTATAAAGCATTATACTTTTTTATTCTTCTTTAGCTAAATATATCACATCTGATGTTTGGATAGTATACTTTCTAATTATTCTAATATGATAGAGTTAGTACTCCGTGAAATATAAGTTGTTGTTCTGAAAATTCAAGGCCTAGGAGGGCTCATTTCTTATTAAGTTTTGTGTTCTCACTGAATAAACAAGAAATGAGAAAGAGAGTTTCAGATTTGAGAAAACTAATTTAAGTTAAAACAAAGTTACGTTTCTTTCTCTTCTTAGATTTGGTTCAGTTTTTCCTAAATTGCTCATTATTATTATTATCATATTATCTGGAAGGGCATTAATTACAATTTGCAGTTTTATTTTTTTATTTATAATAAGTTCTTAAATTGTGACTAAAGAAATGTTAATATTAAATATCTGATTTGTGATAGCTTTTCTTTTTAACCATAAAAGGCACTTCAATGCATATATAATATCTTTATATATGGAACAGCCGAACCATTTAAATAATAGATATTGTGGGGTGCCTAGGTGGCTCAGTTGGTTAAGCGTCTGCCTTTGGCTCAGGTCATGATCCCAGAGTCCTGGAACTGACCCCCACCTTGGGCTCCTCTGCTCTGTGGGGAGTCTGCTTCTCCCTCTCCCTCTTTTTCTCTCTCTCAAATAAATAAAATCTTTAAAACAAATAAATAAATAATGGATATTGTGATACTTTGATCTATCTTTAGAGTGAACTTCATATATTGCTAACATTTAAAAATGTGTTTGTTCCATACAAATGTCAAATTTCCTTGCACATAGTAAACAGCAAAAAAATCCAGGCTGAATTGAATAGTACTCATTTTTTAACTTTTATTTTTATATGACCTCTTAATATTTTTTCTTTGAATTTTTATAGCTTCAGGTTTTTAAAACTTAAACTACATGGAAAGAAGTCCAGGGGTGCTTGGGTGGCTCAGTCAGTTAAGCCTCTGCCTTTGGCTCAAGTCTCAGGGTCCTGGGATTGAGACCCACGCTGGACTCCTTACTCGAGGGGAGTCTGCTTCTCCCTCTCCTTCCACCCCTCCCCTGGCTTGTGTGCACTCTCTCTCTTGTTCACTCTCTCTCAAATAAATAAAATCTTAAAAAAAAAAAAAAAAGAAGTGCAGTTAATTGCTAAACATAAAGCCTAAAATAAATACTTTCTAATATCAGGATTATGTTAATTAATCAGGCTGGTACAATATTCATTTTATATCTTACATAAGGTATATAATTATTTTCATGATAAACTTTCACTATAGGAATGTTTTTCAAGTCTAATAATTTCTTATGCCTTCAGTTTTTGAGAGTTTTCATAGTACTTGGAATTTAAAAAATATATATATACACATACATACACACACACACATATATACACACAAAAAGGTTTTGGTTCTAGTTATCAAATTATATCTTCTTATTTTCTCTCAAAATTTACATATATTTTTGTCCTACTTAATCATCTTTCAACTTTTTCTTCAGTAATTTTCCCTGAATTGTGCCTTGGTAATGGTAGCCCAATGTTTCCAAATTTCCATCCTTTAGCTACTGAGCAAATACCTGCTGGCTTATTTTTCTTATCAAATTGGTTTTATACCTTTTGAAACTATGAAACCAAATGCAGGCTGAATCCCTCACCCCAGTGACATCCTAAAAAATGCATTGCCTCAAATTGCTGAACAAATTACAATGGGTACAGGAAATTTACTTGAGTTTTTTTCTTGATATTCTGAGATGCTACATATTTTTTAATATAGAAATCTCTGACTGGTTTTCATAGAAGTTTAAGGATGCCATGAAACATTCCTTTTAAATATTTGGTAGAGTACTGCTGATTTCTCCGGACCCACTATTTCTTAGCACAAGGACCACAGAAGCTAATTTATCAATTGGTTTCTTTTCTGCTTTTGGATGCAGTGCTCTGCAGCAAGTGTACACATTAACTCATCCTTTCTCTTATTGGATAACTGCTCATCATTCTGTAAAATCTCAGAGATGAGAAGATAACTTTACTTGTGCACCCTGGAATTTTTGTGATTCTAGTTAACGTTTTTGTCTTTGACAGCTGCAAATTCTCTTTTTCCCTAATTTCAAAAAGAATTCTTGGTCTTCCATTTGATTTTTACTTTCAGTGTTTTCTACTGAGGCAGAAAGAATACGATGAATAGCAGCTTG
Organism: Martes martes; assembly: GCF_963455335.1. Classification (NCBI taxonomy): domain Eukaryota; kingdom Metazoa; phylum Chordata; class Mammalia; order Carnivora; family Mustelidae; genus Martes; species Martes martes. The sequence continues at coordinate 82,268,729 of NC_137898.1, read as the reverse complement.
GCTTTTCTGAGTTTATCTAGTCATGAAAAAAAATTAGAATGTGAAGCCTTTATGCAGTTCAATAGCAATTCTTATTGGTGACACAGACCTCTTGTTTGGAAGAAACTGGTCCAAAGAATGTTATTTTAGGATAAAGAAGAAAGAAGCACAAGGCATAAATACAGTTAATACAGTTAATGAGCTGAAAAGCTTGTAAATAACTTTAGCTTTTTGGGATTGAACGCTTTAGGATTTTCCTTCTTTTCTTTTATTCTCCTAAAATATATTTACTACTCTTTTTTATTGCCAATGTTTTAATGACCTTATGACATTGAGTTTATGAACTCAATTATTAATCTGATTACCAAAATACACACCAGATTGGGGAAAAAAAAACATTATTTTTAAACTATTATTTTTAAGAACATGGTAATTATACTTTATTTTATTTTTTTAAGTTTTTATTTAAATTCCAGTTAGTTAACATACCGTGTAATATTAGTTTCAGGTGTACAATATAGTGACTTAACACTTCCATACATTACCCAGTGCTGATCACAAGTGCACCCTTTAATCCCCATCACCCTTTACCCATCCCCCCACTCACTTCACCTCTGATAACCATCAGCATGTTTTCTGTAGTTAAAAGTCTGTTTCTTGGTTTGCCTCTCTTTCTCTCTCTTTCTCTCTTTTGCCTTTGTTCATTTGTTTTGTTTCTCAAATTCCACATTATGCTTTATTTTAAACTAGGTGCCAAAAGAATTATTTAAGAACGTTTTAAAAACTATATATTGAAAAGATACAAGAAATGTCTTTTCAGATTTTGGTTAATTATTTATTCTTTTGTTTAAGATTTTATTAATTGATGGAGAAAGAGAGAACACAAGCAGGGAGAAGGGAGTGGCAGGCTCCTCACCTAGCAGGGAGCCCATTGCAGGGCTTTATCCTGGGCCCTGGTATCACAACATGAGCCAAGGGCAGACACTTAGTTGACTGAGCCACCTGGGAACCCCTAATTATTGATTCTTTTTTTTTAAGTTTATTTATTTATTTATTTGACAGAGAGAGATCACAAGTAGGCAGACAGAGAGAGCGAGGGAAGCAGGCTCCCCACTGAGCAGAGAGCCCGATGCGGGGCTCCATCCCAGGACCCTGGAATCATGACCTGAGCTGAAGGCAGAGGCTTAACCCACTGAGCCACCCAGGTGCCCCTAATTATTTATTCTTATACTAACTTTGGTATCTGGTTAGAAACCTATGACATTTTAGCTAGTTATTAATTTGTTCAATTGAAATGGAGTTTTATATGATAACTAGAACTAAGAATTAAGTTTGCAATTTATTTTAGTTATAGCTGGGTCACTTTACTTAGTGCTACTTGTGATTTGATTCAATGGTGAAATTCAAACATAGTGTATGGTATATCACCATTCATCATAAAATATTCCTTTTCATTATAAATCATCTTATAATAAGCTGTAAAATAATTTTAAAAAGTCTAGAGATGTTATTATAGTGACAGATGCCCTGAACCAGTGCTGGGTAAGATTTAGAAGGTTCATTTGAGTATGAGAAGTTTAATTTATACAGAATTTTTTCTTTGCTTGAAGCCTTTTCTGCTTTACCCAAGTAGAACTGTTTTCTCTTTTTCATACCCCCACTTGATCTGTTGCATGCAGTGGAGGGGAAAGAAAATGTTGTTATTTATATAAATATCTCTCACTTTTCACAATGTGCATTTTATTTTCTAGAAAATGGAACTATGACTGAAAGCATTTTTAACTGACTTCTTGTTATTTGTTTCTAAGTTTCAGTTAGAATGTCAAGGGAGTAAGAAAAAAATGAACTCAATGGAGTTAAGTTGGGGATAGGTAGTAATATAAGGTTAAGAAATATTTTATAAACATAAGAGACTGTTCAAAATATGGAGAGATAGACTTTCTAAAACACTGTTGGTGGGAGTGCTAATGAGAACCAACCCTGTGGAGAGCAATTTTACAGTAAAACCAAAATTTTAAAAGCACATTCTCAATGACTTGGCAATTTTACTTCTAGATCTACTTTTACTTATATAAAAATGCATATATAAGAATTTTTATTTCACATTTTACTTTACATATAAAAATTGATAAACAATTTTAAGAGAATTATTTATATCTTTACCATGAAATAGTCCACAGATTTCAAAAAACTTTTTTTTAAAGATTTTATTTATTTATTTGGCAGAGATAGAGAAAGCACAAGTAAGGGGAGCGGCAGGCAGGGGGAGCGGCAGGCAGGGGGAGAGGGAGAAGCAGGCTCGCCTCAAAACAGGGAGAAGGATGAGGGGACTTTATCCTAGGACCCTGGGACCATGACCTGAGCCCAAGGCAGACACTTAATCAACTGAGCCACCCAGGTGCCCCTATGGTCTTCAAAAATTATATATATACCTTTTAAATTGTTATGTAGACACCCAAAATTATTTTTAGAAAAAAACGTAAATATACAACATTTTCTGGAAGGATGCATGTACCAAAGCCTGTTGAGGATGGCTACTTCTGAAGCGTAGAAGTAGAAGAAACTTCAGGGCAGAGATTCAGCCTTCTTTATATTATTTTTATACTGTTCATTGTCAATTAAATGTTAGGATAAAACAAAGAGATGACAACAGTATTCATTTGATTAAGATTCTGACTTGTGCTAGCTGCTTTGTGGTTATCAGGCTGACAAAATCCCAACAGAGAAAATCATTTGAAATCTCACCAAAAGTATCTCAGAATTATATTAAAAGTCAATCTTGGCATGCCATTCTTTATCAATGAATGGTTGGGGGAAAAAGTTATAATTATCTTTTGTTATTGGAAAGTAATTCCTCTAAATAAATGCTTCTTTAGATTATTCCTTCAAACGATGTATTATTTACCTAGGAGAAAAGCTAGACAAGAAGATATATTTATTTGTTATTTGAGTTTTCTTTTTCTTCATGAGAAAACATGAGTTACCCTAATGTGTTTGAAATTAAAGTCTAAAGAAACTAATAGAGTAATTTCTTCATATAAAAAAGAAATTGAACTCAGACCATTTACCTAAACATTAACTAAAGACAAACATTTAGCCAAATAAAGATTACATTTAGAAAAGGTAGCTAATTTGAAAATAAATCAAGACAGTTGTCTTAACTTTAAAACGTCTACTGAAGTTCTCATATGTAGGAAATATTTGATTATGCAGAATACCTAAAGAAGAGAAGTAATGAGAATGAGAATACTGTCATTTCTTTCTCCTAAATTAATATTTATGAAAGCAACTATATAATTTTGAATAAATGGCATTTCAATATGCAATCTGGCAAAATCAACTATGCATTTATATCTAAAGCCTTATCTTATAAGACAAACACATGCAGAAAAGATAAAAAAACACCTTTGCTTCAGGTGAAATAGCAACTCTGGTCATTTTATTTTTAAGTATTTCATGTTATGAATACTTATTTAATCACTTCCTCATAGAACAGTGTAAAATTCCTTTCTATCAGCTCCCTCTCCTGTCAGCTTTGTGGCTTTCTCCACCTTCCTTTCTTCCTCAATAACCAGTATAGTCTTATCACACTTTTTTTTTGAAAGAGATTATTTTTCTTGTGAGATTTGTTTCTTCCAATTTTTTTTTGCTGTATTAAATTTTCTGCAATCGTGAAATAACTGGTAAATATTTGAGGAAGATTTTGATTGACTGTACATGTACAAAGCATCAATATATATATATAAAGTTGCATATAATGCACCATATTAATCATAAAATGTGCTTACTTAATAACTTTATTGCCATACTAGACAAGCCAAAATATCATATCTAAATGTTACTTGTAGGAAAAAAATCTGTAAAATGTTTGCAAACTGAAATGAAATCTTTTTATGTTTCCTGTAAAATCTATTGACAATTCACAATTTAAAAGATTATAGTTTTTATTTGTTGTGATGAGTTTGTGTTAGACATAATATTTGCAGCATGAGCCACTTTCAAAAAATTATTTTTTAAGTAACAAAACATGCAATAAACATGAAAGAAGAAAATAATCAGAAGAACTTACTATTTTCAAATGAATATATCTATAGTATTTTGCAATCATATCGTATTCAAAAAGAATAGCTGAACATCTCTTCTACCAAAATATAATCGGTGCTCTAAATAATTCTGTACAAGGACATTAAAGACTTCCTTTGTCAGACAAAGCAAAACACAATATAATAAAAAGGCCCCAAACAGAAAATCTCTTTAAATACGTGTAAGTAAAATAAGACCATGAAAAGATAAGAAACATTTCACTATGATTAAATTTACAAGCTTGTGCTAATAAAATAAATGATTTTCCTTATATTTGGAAAGCTGGACTGATTGTACCTATGTGTGTTTATACAAGATTCAAATGACTTTTGTCCCTTTGTGTATTTCTTGGACCTAAGCACTAAAAAAAATAGGTAAGCAACCAAACCTAAATATATGAAGGAAATGATTTTTGACTCCTAAATCCACACAGTTTCATTTCCTTCTTACAAAAAAACCTCTGTAAAATAGTAATTAATATCATCACTTTACAAAGAAAGAAGCGGAAGCTTGGAAAGGTTCTTGGGTTGCTCTGGGAAACACAGGGAAGCTGTTGGATCAGAATGAAATCTGAGTAGTAGTAACAAGTCCAGGCTCTTTCCGAGGCCTCCCCAGATGTTGTGAATGGGATCTCTTGTCTCATTATCTCTGTTTGGTGGAATCTATCCTAGACTTAGCTGTCAATACCAACAAGTCTGTTTCTTTCCATTTTATTCCCTTATCAAAATCTCACAACACACAAGATCATTGAATTACTGTGGATTAACCCCCCATCACAGAGACAATCCTTTATGTTTATTGATTTTAACTGTCTTGCCTAAGAGATTAATAAGCTGAGGAATTGACTTTCCCAAATCACAGTGAGGGGCAAAACTGGGGCTGAACCTCATTTTAAATGCTATCTAATCTTGAAGTGAACAAATTATCATCTTGGTTTTGATAGATCTCAATTCTTCATGTGTCTCTTGGAATCCTTTACATCTCGTTTGATATATTTTAAGAAAATATATTGCATTAGAAAGTTTTTTTTTTTTAAAAGATTTTATTTATTTATTTGACAGACAGAGATCACAAGTAGGCAGAGAGGCAGGCGGGGGTGGGGGGAAGCAGGCTCCCCACTGAGCAGAGAGCCCCATGTGGGGCTCAATCCCAGGACCCTGGGATCATGACCTAAGCTGAAGGCAGAGGCTTTCACCCACTGAGCCACCCAGGTGCCCCTAGAAAGTTTTTTCTTTACCTCAATTTATTTTCCTGCTTCCTTCTGTACATCCATCTCACTTCTGCTTCTCTTCCCACCAACTGAAAAGGGTCTTTGCCAATTCATAATTGAAAATTCCTTCAAGTCTTAGTACTTCTCATTTTGTCTGGAGGAATCAGTTTAATCAATCCCTAAAATGACTATTTTTGTTCCTCCAATGTCTTCAGAATGTGTGACCAATATCAATAATTATGGCTACTAGTACATTTTCTTAAAATTCTTATCAAGTTGTTTTAGGACTGACAATCTTCCACCTCTTCGTTGTCTGAGATGAAACCTCTCACTTCCTTTGGATTGCCAGAAGTAACTGGCACTGTGTACACTAATTTTGTAAGAAATGCTCTTCTAAGTAAATTACTTTAATAAAAAAGAAGATACACAAAATAATCTTTCAATGCCCACGATCTATACATTTAAGTGTTGCTTTTCACAATCAGAACAGCATTGTGCCTCATATAAAAATAGAATATTTTGATAGACAGATAACTTAAATTTTATATCTTACAATACATATTGGAGTGAAAACAAATTTTCTTCCCAAATTTATGTTGTTGTAATTTCTAACATTGTCATTTTTGTCATTGAAAAGTGTGCTGTTTTTCTTATATATTAATATTATCAAAACTGCATGACATTGATTATCTTAATTTTGCATGTAAAGAAAGGTTAAGGAACTCTTCCAAGATTAAACAGCTAACAAGTTGTGGAACCATGACTGAACCCTACAATTCAAATACCAAATCCCCTAATGAATACTGTTCCCCCTACATTAGCTATTTTGTTATAATGATCAAAATAATGTTTAAAAACATGTTTTCTACTGCTCTGGTGCTACTAATGTTACTATTACTATCAGAAGGGACTGTGTAAGTAAAGCTGCATTAGCTTTGCAGTTAATCCAATCCCATAAGATAAGCTTTACAGCACCATTAATATTCTACACTTAATAACTGAAAGAAATCAAGCTAATTTATAATCACATATAAGAAAGGTATCTTTTCACAGCATTGAAGCAAACCACCTTCATTTTACCTAAGATTCAACTGTATCATCAGAGACGAGATCGTTCTAAGATACTAAAGTTAGCACTATAATGAGATGTAGAAAAACACAGCATTCATTTAAAGTGGTTAGGTGAGTCTTGGAATCAAAGTTACTTCAAAATAACTTAGGCAGTAGGAAGTAAATGCAGCAATTAAAGAACCAAGGCTAGCATGAAATACTCCAAGCTGGAAAGACTCAGTAGGAGAAAACTAACAGCAGTCTCCAAAAGAACATTTTGAACATTTGCATCTTAGCTTTATATAACTTTATCACTGCACATTTCACATTGAATTACATTCACCCTATGTGCTTATTTCCTCCACCAGCTCTTAAACTATTTATCCCCCTTTATATTCTTAACTACAACTGCACACACTAGACCATTTGAGTGCATGAAGTAATGTAAACATGGCTTTAAACATGAAGAAATGACTTTTTATTAATGCAACTTTTTGAGGTATATACTAACAAGACCACCTTAAAAAAAGGGAAACAAACAGTCAAAAAATTTTTAAACACAGTTAATAAGGCAAATATTCATAAAATCAATTCTGGATCAATTAATTTAAATCTTAAGTAACCGGTCTTTCTTAGTAAGGTTATTATTTTATGAAAATACTGGAGAAGTCAAAGTAAGGTGAAGGTAAGTAAATATCAAAAGTAAAAATTTAAAGAATATTAAGGACCATTTATTTATTGGACTTAGAGAATATATTTTACATTTTCTACTAGTTATTTGCAAATTCTGGATATATGCATAGGGTAAAAAAATTCAGATTAGAAATTAATCGTTTTAACCACAGTCTTTTACGGCATCTTTACTATACTTGTCATCATTAAATATTCAGTATTTGAAGGAAATGAGAGTCTTAAAATATGAAGTCAGCCCATATGGACACACACAAAAATTCTCATGTCATATGTAACAATGAAAGGTTTGAGAGATAATGATGTATCAGAAACCCAGCAATGTAAAACTGCCTTTCCACTTGAATTGCATTATGCTCATTTCATAGTCTATGTTCAGTTCTACCAGATAAATTTTTTAGCTCATGGTCTATATATCTCAATATTGCTTTCCACAATTAGGACAGCATTGTGGTTCATACAAAAATAGAATATTTTTGTAGACAGACAATTTAAAGCTTATATCTTATAATACATGTTGGAGCAGAAACTAATTTTCTTCCCAGACTTAATTCTTTAAATAATTATATCACATTATTAAAATTAAACAATAGATGAACTTTGGTTCAGACATAATGAGAAACTAAATACTATTACAGACTCAAGTTTGTTCTGTATTAACTTCCTTTAGTATTATATAACAGTAAAACTAGAGATTTTATATAAGTTGATATTTGAATTCTAAAACTCATAAGAATAGTTCCAATTTCTAGAGATTCGTGTTCTGTTTCACATTTTATTAAATTCTCCCAAATCATTACCATCTTAAGGAAGCCCACAATTTAAATTTTAACACATTTGCCAATACACAGGAACATTTTCTCACTCCGACTTCTCACTTTCTATTTCATTTTAGTGTCCCATTAAACATGTAATACTGAAAAAAAAAAAAAAAAAAAAAAAACAACCCCCACCCCCAAAAAACCTGCCAATCCAGGAGAAAAAAGTATTAACCACTATCAACAACAATATGGACAGTCCTTTATGGGTATGTAGTGGAAAAATAATTATATTTCTTTTCTTACTTGAGTTCCTGGATTTCTTAACTGAAACTGTCGAAAATCTCCTATTTAACTGTTGAGTGCACCCTGTGTTCATCGTGAAAAAGTTTATTTCCAGCAATTATGTTGTCTGGATATTCAGTTCTTGGTTAAGAGAATATGGGTATAGCTGTTTCCTATGAGTTAACATATTTCAATTTTAAATTTTCTAATTCTAAAAGACAATGTTTTACAGGTCACCAATAGCAACAAGGAAATTATATATATGATGTCTTAATCCTGATTTGATAGAGATAAAAATAATAAGATTTACAAACTATAAAAAGCTCTGACTCGGAAATTTAAAAGAAGAGTTATTGTTCTAATTCTATTTTTTGCACTCTCTTTGTGATAATATGTGAAAATATAAACTCTGTATGGCTCCTTCCAACACTAAATCATATTATTCTGTCACTTTTTCCTAGGTGTCCTGATAATTTATACCATCAGTAACTCATGAGATCTGTGGTTATTTTTAATGAGATGGTTATTTTAGGATTAGAAACTAATTCACTAGCTCACATATTGCCATTAGAATACCAGCATTTGAATGACAAAAAGTATTAAATTGAATTATGAAGTTTAAAGTTTTAATTCAATTACAAACGATATGGCTTATGAAGTTCCTATCACAAAATATACTCAAAATTAGAAAAAAATAATGATCACTAGCAAATTGTTTTATTAATTTTTGAATACAAGAGATGAGATTATTCTACATCTTTTGGTAAAGAATATGAAGAGGAAAGCTTCAACATAACACAAGAAGGTGAAACACGGAATCTAACAAGATTCAATATAAGAGCTTTTTTAATAATTTCAGAAATATTTGAGGGCCCTTAATTTTTATAGGTGCACAGGCAACAATTTCATATTAATGATCACGAAATATGAATTACATAAAAATTTATTTCTAAAAAACAAGAAGTCTTTTTTAAATTCCTACTGTCACTCACCTGTGTCTTCCAATTACTCTTCATCTTAATCACTAAGGATTTAATCTAATTTTGTCATTGCTGAGACTATAAAATACAATAGTATCTCAGCAAAGATAACGTAATTGAAAAGTGAATACTTATATAAAGTTGAAATGGGAGACCCTAAGAGAACTAAAATTATACTTATGTTTGGTTTATATTATATCTGGCTTAGCTTCAGAAATTTTTTTGTTACTTATAAATAAGAAATTAAATATATAAGGAAATAAAGATGAAATTTTATATACTTACAAGTACATTTTTCACTGAATAAATACACCATTTTTCTACTAGTTTTCTTATAAATACAAACTCTTAGAACTAGTGAAATCTTTCTGAAAATGCATAAAAAATGAATTCTGGAACACTGAAAAGAAATAAAATAAAATGAAAAAAATTTGTTTATTGCTCCAAACACATTAAAACTATAATTATCCTGTGATAGTATCTCTCTTAGTAAGAATCCCTTAATTTTTAGGCTCATAATGAATGTTTCTGCCAATATTATGATAGGAAGAGAATTTTAATACACCCTTCATCACCCAAGTGATCAACATAATTTCTCTTCCTAAGCTCCCTATGCTATAGTTACTACTGGATCACAATGGGAGATGAAATCATCTTTTTGAGCATTTAACAGCTATAAAAATGATAAGCAGCAGATTCCTACCCCAGCCCCATAAAATGTTTATGTATATAATTATACTTTTCCTGTTGATGGTCACAAAAGAGAGTTTTTGATCACTCATAAATAAAATACTTTCATTTCCCTCCTTGCCCAGATATACAATTTAATAATTTTGGATAAAGTTTAGACTAGTTACTTTAACCCTTAAGCATATCCATATTTTAGAGTTCAAACTATAAAGGTATACCTGCAGAAAAGCTCATAAAACTATATTAATACTTTATTTCCTATCGGGATCTAACATTATACATTTGAATATCAAAAAAAATCACAAAAGGAGAAATTAATTGGGCATAGGTAGGGAGATGGGACATAGTTCATCATAGTTTTTAATCCCAAATATTATATTAAGGAGTTCTATATACTTCATTACTTTTTAAAATGTATCAATCTCTAATGCAGAATTATTGATTACAAATGCTCAGAAAATAGACCTCTGCAAAGATTCTACTGCTTTGAGCTTCCCACCAGACTCTTTCCTGCTATAAAGTGCTAAGCAGTTCATATGACATATAAGCACAGACTTATAACACTGATCAAAGAAGTATCTTGCCAGAAATACACACCTCTCTTATTTTATGTCTGTATCTTCAGTAATAAAAAAGGGATAAATAAATCTGAGATCTTGAAGTCAGAGTTTTAAGACACCAAATTCTATAAATATATGACCTGTTGAAATTAAGATAAATTTCCACTCTCAGTAAAATTTTAAGAAAATATGTATTTAAAAAAAAAACAGACAAGTCACAGACTCTATAGTTAATCAAAATATGTGTGGTAGGATGGATTCAGCAAAGCACATTTTAAACATCTTGGCCTCATAAAATCCTAAATTAATTTTTGATGAATGGGGATCACTAAGTGCTGCTATAAAACTTGTTTTAGTCAATGGAACTTAAATGTCAGATCATCTTTATACTATTACAGCCACCCAGACAAATTTCTTTATATTTCTTTTTCTTTTTTTTTTTTTTAATTCACAAAAATATACCTTTTGTTTTCTCTAGAAGTAAGACAAACTCCAAAATGACTTGGCCAGCATAGCATCCCCTTACTTTCTTCATCTGGAGAGCCCTCTACTCTTTACTGACACCCTCTGGTCCTTATCACTAAATCAGTTTTGAGAGTAAACCACACTCTAACCTCTAACCTAAAGGAAGTAAAGGTTTTCTAAACTGTTAAATAAAAAATACATTTAAAGGAGTAGAGGGGCGCCTGGGTGGCTCAGTCGGTTAAAGTCTCTTCCTTTGGCTCAGGTCATGATCCCAGGGTCCTGGGATGGAGCCCCACACGGGGCTCTCTGCTCAGCAGGGAGCCTGCTTCCCTTCCTCTCTCTCTGCCTGCCTCTTTCCTTACTTGTGATCTCTGTCTGTCAAATAAATAAATTAAAAAAAAAGGAGTAGATATTAGCCATTTTAATAAACATTTTAATGAACAGTTTTACTTAATCAGGCCCATAAAATTGAAGTAAACGTGTACAAACAACTAATTTTTAAATCATTTTGTTAAATAAACAGCTTATGTGTGTGCTCACATTTGATTTTAGTTAATCTTGCTAACCTAATAAAGATTTCAAACCACCTCATATTTGAAGGATTGCTTTGGTAGGGAAACATTGAGGTATTTCAGCGATCCATTTAAAAAATTCCACAACTGTACTTTCCCAGATCTATTTCTAAATTTACTATAGTGTAACATGTGCCTCAGAATTTATAAACAAGTTCTGACATTTGGGTAATCTATAAGGGTAAATATTCTTTTTCCTAACTTTGAGAATTCTAACTTTCTCTTCAATTGTGTATGCAATCAAAGAAAAAATTAAAATTAGCAGTTTTTCTCAGTTCTTGTTTTCAGAAGTGTTAAACTTTAGAACAATTTAATGTCGCCACTAACCCCAGCAAAAACAAAACAAAACAAAACAAAAACTTATATTTTAATAAACATTTCACTGATTTTCAAATATTTGTGTATTTCAAATATGCTTTAATATCATCTCACCACACTCCACTTATTTTTTTTCAATTCTGCTTCATTTTTTATGTCACACTTCCTGTATTTCACTTTTTTGCATTTTGTGTTTTGTTTCCCTCACTAGACTCAGTTGGTCTTTGTATGTAATATCTTTATTTTTTTAACCATTTGCTTTGTCACTTATTCTTACATAGTCAAACTGTTTTGGAGTTTTTTTTGTTGTTGTTGTTGTTGTTTTGCTTTTTCTAGTTGAGTCATAGGAAACAAACCCTGTCAAGTCTGAGACTCAATATACTGGTCCACATAGAACTTATTATAATTTGAGTATGAAGCAGGAAAAGTGCAAATAAATATTCATAAGTTGCTTAAAATTGATTATAGGCCCTTGGGGGGGAAGAAAAAAAGTAATGACCTAGCCATTACTAATTCTTCTATGTTTAGGGTCACAACATTAATCATGATGAATTTCTTTGAGCTTGCTATGACAGTCACAAGTATTTCTGTAGCTCTGTTACAGTTCAATAATAATCAATTATACCTTCATTAATTTTTAAATTTGACCTACTATTTATTTACCTACATTTTTTTAATGCTAGTGTCCTAATACTTCTTTCACCCTTATTTCCACAGTTAAAATTAAGTTTCAAGGTAGAAGTGTGCTATCTCTAAATTATTTTATCTTTTCAATTAGAAAAAAAAATACAGATGGATTGAATATAGGTATGGCATTTCACATACAACAGTTTGAAAGTTTTTGCTTCCAAATCTGCATTTAAATTACCACAATGTACTGTATTTTTCATGCTAAAGAGGTTATTAGAGTTTAAAATAAAATAATTCAAAAATATTTAGTGGATTCTTGTTTTTCCAAAATAAAGTTAAACAATTAAAAAATTTTGAGATTTTCAGAGTAATTATCAGCTTACTGTACACCATATTCATATTTATGCAAATTCATATTCTCTTCCACTTTTCAACAAACACCTCAATAAGGATGTCTGAACATATTTTTATATTCTTTAAAAAAATCTATCACATTCCTACACAACATTTAGAAAACACCACAGCATAACCCAAGATACTGTTTTTCTTTGGTCTCTGGAACTTTACAGAACTCCAGTTATAGAGCATCCCTCCTGAATTTTAACAAGTTATTGCACTGCCAGATGCCCAGTTATTGGGCTCTCTTCTCACAAATATATTGCTCAATCAAAAGACAAATATTCAGTGTCTGTGAACCACATTCCATTCTCTGAGCGTTTGGTCTCTTGTAGAAAAATTCTTACCCTCACCTGACATTTATTTCCTTGCCATTTACTTGTAGGAATTGTTTACTCTTATTTTGGATGGCATTATGCGATGAACAAATAAGTATTGTTACTCTTGCTTTAACTTTTCCCACATAAAATCCCAGCAGAGGGAGGAAAAAAATGCATGTTAAAAAAAAAAAAAAAAAAAAAGCTTTACGTTACAGTTTTTACATTCTGGCAACATGGCAAGAAAAGATGGCTTTGCAGAAGCGAGTGTGTCAAAAATTGTAAGTGCCTGGGAGATGAAGTGCACAATCACAGACAGCAGTCACTGGCAAAGCAGTGCCAGCCACTTACCAATGAGATGCCAGACTCCCCTGTCCTTCCTCTGTGACTCTCAATTCCTGTCTCCCATCCTCCTGCCCGTCAGCACAGTTCAGATAGAGCAGTTCCTTGAGTCCTACCCAGCCTGTGGCGGAAGAGAATTGCGGGGTTTTTAATCATTCAGAGGGAATCCTCCGGCTTGCCCTGCTTCTCCCTGAAGAGGGGACCCAGGTAACTCATCCTTTCCGCCCCGAGCTTTAATGGCACTTTGGCTGCTGCCTCCTCGCAGTTACGCGCCCCCACTCCGTAGTTGGTTATATTGGGAAGTAGGTGCGGCGCCTCCCCAGGCTGGTGCGTTTGGGGCTCGAGTGTTTTCCTCCAATGCGTCCGCGCGCCCCGCGCCCCGCGCCTCTGACTGGCTGTGTCCTTCCCGGAGCGGTCCCTCGCCCCTCCCCGCCCGCCCGCGCTGTCGCTGTCGCCCGCGCCCTGCGCCTCACTGCCTCTCGCTGAAAAGGTTCATTTAGCATGTCCCCGGGCTGAAAGGTCTGTTTGCCTCCAGAAGGGTTTTCTAGGTTCCTCTCCTCGTCTCACCGGTCAACCGGTATTTCCCTTCTTGCCCTAGTGCGGAGGCTTCCCCTCCCCCCTGCTTTTCCGCTCGGCGACCTTTCGGGATTGAGCACTCGTAGGCTACAGAGCAGACGTGTCGGCTGGGGACGGCGCGGGAGGGAGAGCTCAGACGCGAGTGCTTCCCCGGCTCGCCCGCGGCCGCGGGTCTTCCTCCGGATTCCGACTCCGGCGCTCGGAGCCCAGGCAGCCGGGGGGCTGGTGCGTTCCCGGAGCTTGGCTGGCAGCGGACTTCTCACTTTGGAGAATCTCCCTACGTCCTGGCTGGGAAGCACTTCTCTTTGTTCGTACACTTGCGAGTTTTATCTAAGGACGATTAGGCTCTTGGACTGTTGTTATGTCTCCTTGACCCCCGTGTCAGTCCTGAGCAAGCTAAGGCAAGAGTCCCCTTGCTCTCAGACAGCAGCCCCTTTTCTGAAATTTTATATCACCATGGATGTAATTGGAAAACTAACACAGGTAGTAAATCCACAGTGTGGCAGCTTTAGTGCTATTGTTCGCGAGTCCTCCCCTCTACTTTTCCTCCCCCAGTCTCTGAGTCGTTCTCAAATTCTCTCGATTCCCTTGATGTTGAGTGTTTGATACAAAAATGATATTACATTTCTAGTGAAATGGATTTCCATAGATAACACGACTAGCACCTGTATTTAAGGGGAAAAAAAAAATCCCCCACACTGTTTCCTGTTTCTGTACATCTATGTATGAGACTGTGCGAGAGCCTCAGGTCACACCCCGTGTCGGTCGGTGTCTGGTTTTCATGTGTGTTTGAGTCCAGCCTGACCCTGCACTGAGGCGACTGGGGTCTGTCTGGCTCTAATTGGCAAGGAGAGTACAGTGCCATGCAGCCTGTAGCTGGAAGCCTTCCTACCACTAGGTCTGCGTAGTTTCTCTTGCTTTCCTGGTAATTAAAATTAGTCTTTTTCTTGTTTCTTGGCTTCTCATTCATCCACACGTGTATGCACACCCAGTCTCTGCTTTTAATGGCGACCCTCAGGAGCTAGGCTGATTTCTTGTTCCATAGCAAAGACAGATTTGTGTGTTCACATTTAATGCTTCTCTATTCTTCCACACTTTTTATTTTCTTTTTCCTGCTTTCCAGTAATTAGGTTATTTTCTTTATGTGTTAACTGAGGGATTGTTGCTGAGATTTGACTTCTCTGGGCTTTTTCTCTGCTTCACTAGCTCCACTCCTGTGTTAGGCTGTTGGTTCACAGAGAGAATCACCAGGACTTTTATAACCTCTTTAAATATACCACAAAATAGATTCTAAGCCTAAGAGCTTACAGCATTTTTTTTTTTATTGTGCAATGAGGTTTTTGCCTTTAAATGTTTGTTATAATTGAGCACATTCAGCCTTAATAGATAAGAGAAAACGAGTCTGCTTATAGTTTCTTCACTTCCTCAATACCTTTATATTGGAAGTGATTTGAGAATTTTGGCATTTGTATTATTACCCCATATAATTCATATATTTTCTTTCAACTATCATTTCAGAAAAGATTTAAGCTGGCTTATTAAAATTTTTAAAAGTTAATGAAAAATGTAGGTTAGTCAAATCAAGACATAGGATAAAATGATAGATAGTAGGAGAGATAGGAAGCCAGGAGTGGGGTTGAATCAGAAAAATTCATTTATATTTTCTTAAAAATGGCATTAAGTTTAGCATTAAGATAGTAGCCAATGTAAAGAAGGAAACCCTATCAGTCACATGTTTGTGGTAACCTCCCACAGTTAACATGAACAAGGAAATTTATGTTCCAAATGATATAGGTGGATGATTTATTTTAAATAAAATCATCTAAAGGCATATGATTTTTTTTTTTTTACAGAAAAGACAATTATTATCATGGGAATTGGGTGTGAAGGTATTTTTGTAACAAATAGATGATGTAGAGCACTTTTCCTTTTGAGGTTATCTGATAATTTAGAGGGAGAGAAAGGAGATGTTGAATCTGGCTAATTAGGAATAGTAAGGTCTATTTCTGTCAGTTCAAATTTAGAATGTTAATTTCAAGCCATAATGTAAGGGTGACTAGGTTACATGGATATATTTCAGCAAAACATGACTGTTTATTTTCATTTAATTTATAATTAAAAATGTTTAATTTTACAATATTATGCAACTAGGTATTCTATATTAGTATTACATATATTCTATATTAACATCTATATATGGACTATGGACAATATGAGTCTGATTTCTACAGCTTTCTGAAAAATTTAGAATTTTGTTATTGTGGAATGCATTTTTTTGTGTGTGTCTGTGCTGCAGATTTTTAAATTGGTCTATAGGTCATGTGATTTGTATCTTATTACATCCATAGGGTTCAGGTATAAGCAGGTGAACGTTTGAAATTAGAGAGAAAAACAGCAGTGGATAAAGAAGCAGGAAAAATTTTCTTGCAGGAGATCTGCCAAGAAGAAACAAGCTAACTCATGTTTTCCAAGTACCTGTCAAATCTTTCCACATGCATCATAACTAATCATTTCTTTTATTCTCATGTGAACATAGGGATTTAAAATACTGCTTTTAGAATTATCTTTAAAAGTCATAGGTATTCATGCCCCATTATAAAATCACAATGCTATTTACTTTAAAAAGGTCATTATTAAAAAGATCACTTGTTTCTTTCTATTTCAGAATGTTAGTGACATTTTAAAAGTAACCAGCTCATTGTCTACCCTGATAAAATATCATTTGAACATTAAATGAATTAAAAATATTGTTTGTAAGTGGGTTAAGTGGTTTAATGAGTCATTTTCTCCATGCTACGGCTACAGTACCTTGACTTAACTGTCATGTTGCTTATCTGATGTTGTTGTCTAACCATCTTTGTGCAAAATGTCTTAATCTCTTTATCTCCTGGTCCCCAGTGGGCAAGTGAGCAGATGCAGCACATCTGTAGCAGCTGAGTTGCCTTTAAGCTTTTGTCTTGTTTGTGTTACGGATCTTTTTTCTTTTTTCTCCCTTTCCTCTCCTTTCATTTGACTCAAATAAGGTTCTAGGTTCTAGTTAAGAGACTATTACTACAGTTACTTGCCAACAAATTGTACCAAAAATGTAGGGAAACACCAAATCAAGTATAATCCTCTTTCTTGAATAACCTGCTTGGTTTATTGTGGTCACTTTCAGCATTTGCATTTTCCTGTTTTGATATTTTAATCCCCTATGTTATAGGTTAAAAAAAAATGTGAACATGAAAGTCCTTAGAAATAAAATTTAATCTTGCATTGTCAGTATACATCTGTATTCCCTATGAATATAACTAAAACATGAAGATCCAAAAGTAAACTTTTACTTTTACTTGAACTGGACAACATATGATGATTTTAATTTTATTTTGGGTTTCTTAGAACATGAGTTTTAGTACTTACATCACAGCTGTTTTGTGAAAGCAGAAATAAACATATCTTAATCAGACTTGGAAAATATACTGACTTAATTAATTTAACAGCTGTTTCAGTAACCAACACTAAAGAACATAGCCTACTTTGTGGATGTCTTGATAACATCTGCAACCAAAAGCATTAAGAGGTATGAGAGAAGAGGTCTAATTTGACTGTTTTTGGTGCTCATAGTGTGAGCCTTCGCTTATGGAAGTCATGGGCATTGATTGACCTCTCTAAGTGGTCCTCATCTTCGTCTTCTGTGATATCTTGGTTTAACAAAAATGTTTTTCCTTAGGAAAGAATGAAAACCACTGTCAGTTAAACTAAGATTTTACAAAACATGAGTAAATTTGATATCTTATTAATTAAAAAGCAAAGTTTACTTACTACTTGTTTCTATCCAGTAGCTTGTCAAATAACCACCTATATATATATATATTTTTTTTTTTCCTGGATATATCCTCAGTATCAGGATGCCTACAAGTTTTAATAGACTTACCTTTATATATATCTACTTTCCATTTTGCATAGTGTTCTCTCACCAAGATCTTCTTATATACATTTGTTTTCTGTAAAGAAACAAAACCTAAGATTCATTAGTTCCAGAGCAGGAATGTCTCCAAGTATTCTCTGTTTACACACTAATCTTTTCAATCTGAAATAAAAATCTCTACTGACTTATGTTCTAATTTTTTGTATCTTATTTTAAAAGAGTTTCATATGTGTGTTGTATTTTGATCATTTTCCATCTCTTTCTAGTCTTATAGGTGCATTACTTTGACTTTGACTTGATTCTTTGCACTAAATCAGAATATTATCTTTCCTCAAAGTAAATTTTGCTTTGTAATACTCTACCCATATTTCTATTTCAAGGTCTCATCTGTAGCTGGACTTATTTTCTCTTTAATTCATAGTCATAACGCAGCTTAAGAATTTTATGTAGGTGTTTATATAGAGAGCTAGACTGTATGCTTCCTGTGGACCAGGAAGTAAATTTTCTACACAGTCTGCTGAATTTCTGTGTTTAAACTTTTTTATTTGTTGAGTAGTGTATATATAGGAAGCCTCATTTGCTTGTCTGAGATTAATTACAAGAGACAGTACTGTGAAGCGGAAGCAAAATATTTTCATTTACTTTTCTGTTCACCAGAAGTCCTGTCATTAGCAAATATGACCACTAGATGGCATTCGTGTTCCAATTAGGAATGCCATTTAGGTTCTGTCCTAGAGATTTTCTAACTTTTTAGGACCTGAGAGGAACCCCCAAATTGGTGATTGACGCTATAAGAGGAGATATATACATATATATACACATATATATGTATATATCTCCTCATATATATATATACACACTTTAACACAAATATCTAGTAAACACATCAGCCAGTTGTAAAATGTCAAATGTTTTAATAGGTGACCTTGCACTATGAGGCAAAATAAGAGCTTAACATTTGTTGAGGGTTAAATATACACTAGGTGTTGAAATAGGTATGCTTTAGATGAATTATTCCATTTTATCCTAATGGTTTAGCTGAAACTCAAATTCAAAGTATTCTTCCTCCACTGAGTGTTCTTAACCAGTTCACAAAACCAATCCCTGTTTTGATTAGAGTAAATCAGTCAAATCATCACAAAATAAAGTGTTGGGTACCAGATGCAGAGAACAGACCCCATGTACAGAGAATCCAATAAATGGAAAATAATTTTAGCACAAGAATATAACAAGATAAAATACCATATTAAGTTTATTCATTGGCAGTTTATGGCATTTTGTATATTCTCTGGGACATATGATTCATTCAAGTAATATTTATTGAGAAATTACTAGTTTAAGCACTGTATAAGAGGAATGAATTTAAATAGGAGGTTTTAACAAAACTTTCTTTCATACACTTCAAAAAGTGAAGAACTATATATTCTCTCGTTCTAATATTTTGCCTGCATAATAAAATTCTAAAAGACATATAACAACCAATGATTTTGGAAGAAAATGCATGGTTTTAACAGTATGTTTTGCTCATAAGAGATTACATTTTGAGGTTCCAAAATTCTTGCCATTGATTCTATTTATATCTGGTTTGTTCTGTTTATAAATTTTAAAAAGTCACTTTTCTGTCACCATGTCAAGTTAAGTCTGGCACCCAGAAATGGGGTTATGTTTTTTCTATCTGACCTACCACCAACCATTGCTCTGCTCCTCCTAACTGGTAACAATGAAGAGATCAGGACTCTGCTGGGAATAGTTTTGGTAATGGAGGAGGGCCCCTCTGGAACAGCTACATTGACTTCGCTGTTGACAATGGTAAAAACTTGCTTTTTACCTGTGGAATTATAAGACATAATTCATAAGCTATGCAAGTACAGATACAATGACAATATTTTATGCCTAAATAGCACCTTTCTTAAAGGGCTTCCAGGCTCATTTACTACAGAAACAAAAATTATTCAGTGTAGTATAGCTACATGTCACTGCTTTTTAAACCTTTTCATTATTTCCTGTGCCACGTATTTTGTCTGCATACACATCCTTTATATGAAAGGAAAGAATCACACACTGTGAAACTGTTCTCAGTTTTCAATTGGTGAAGAGATATGCCTAAGGAGATGAAAACAAATTACGTCGGTTGGCAAACTATAATATAATGTAACTTTATTACCAAATATTAATTGATTATTAATTATTAGTTTGAAAAGGACTGACACTTTTGTAGTGAAGTAAAAGGAGTCTATGCTGGACAGTCCCAGGGAAAGATAAAAGGTTGAAGAAGGTGGCATCATGTTAGCTGAGGCTCATGCTAACTGGTAATAGCTGATAAGGTAGCAAATACTGATAAGAAAGTAGCAGGAGAAGAAATCATATCAAAACCCACTGGAAAACAATATGAGACAAGAAAAAATTGACAATGTTTGTGGAAAAATGACAGCCATGGTGTTATGTACACATAGGAGCCCTGGGATAATGCTACCAACAATGGCAAGCCCGGAAGGGTAGGAAGTATGGTCATTTTACAATGGTATCAGCACAATTAATTTGTAAGGAGCTATCAGTATTAGTAAAAACGCATGTTTGAATAGAAGTTTGAAAACTTTAATAGACAAATCATTAAATTAGAACTTTTATAATATTAGATGAATAATGGGAAGAAAAATTGTTTGCTGACCAAAGACTTACTCTCTTAATAAGGGCAAAAAGAACAGGATTTATAGATTCATGGAGGATTCCCTGGGAGCATTAAAACAGTATAGCAGTTTTCACTCTAGATTGCCATCTCTGCTTCCCAGATGGACGTTGCCTGTTGGTTATCCCGTGCACATGTGCTCCTGGGAAAGCAGAGGACACACGATGAACCTCCAAGTTGAGCAAAGCTACAGTGAACTCTTCTTCTCCACACCATACAGGATTGCTTCTTTCTCCCTCCCTGTTTTTTTTTTTCTTTACCTATATTCCCATATGACCTGAATTAGATTTCCAACTCCTCTGATTCTCTTACACTAATTGATATAAAGACAAATCTTATCCTGATTTGTTCTCATTGTGTTGGTTACTTCAAAATGACATATGCTTTTTATGACAGAATGGGAAATACATTTTCTTTTTCTTTTTAAAGTCTAAATTGTTGACTTTGATATATTCTGACATTGAGTAAAACACATTTGTGCTTCATTTTCTCACTGAATCTTTACTGCAGATTGTGTACACAAGTGTTTTTATTGTTTTTTTTTTCTTTTTTCAATGAAAGCATGGGAAATATTTTTGACATTGAAAACTGTTAACATGCCATACAAAATTAGGAGACATTCTTTCTGAATCTCAGTCAGGCTTGTCTTTTTAGTGGAGTTACTGTCTTGCTTCTTGAGGGTGGAGCTTACTCTAGTAGGAAGACCAAGTATTTCAAACTTATGTTTTCCTAAATACCTGAATTTGAAGTTTCATTGTTTTGCTTCAATCATCAACCAGTGTTATGATTATTTCCTATAAAAAATATGTTTCTAAATCAGGATCTTTAGTTCATATGAAGAAGTTCAAACAAACTCAAAATCGTTTATTGTTAAATTCTCAGAGCATTTTGGATTTTAACAACAATCAAATTCTTTCCTATAAAGCCTTCTTAATATATAACATATTTATTAGTTACCAGATTAATAACAGGAGAAGAAAGGGGTATTCCAAGTGTTGCTTGAGTTATACATTGAATAAGTAAATATTTACTCCTTCCAGATCCTACCTGGAGACTGATTTTTTTTTTTTAATGTTAAGTGTCTTTTGGTGGACTTATGTTTAAGAAAAGAGTTCTCAAATGATTTTTTTAAAGAATTTATTTATTTATTTGACAGAGATCACAAGTAGGCAGAGAGGCAGGCAGAGAGAGAGAGAGTGGAGGAAGCAAGCTTCCTGCTAAGCAGAGAGCCTGATGTGGGGCTTGATCCCAGGACCCTGGGATCATGACCCAAGCCAAAGGCAGAGGCTTTAACCCACTGAGCTACCCAGGCACCCCAGGAAATGAATTTTTATTTACAGGATTCCAGTTTGAGGTTTTTTTGTGCTGCTGCTACCTGGATAAGTGCATTTAAAATTAAATTTCTCAGGGTGCCTAGGTGGCTCAATCTGTTAAGCGTCTGCCTCCTGCTTAGGTCATGATCCTGGAGTCCCAGGATCAAGCCCCATGTCAGGTTTCCTGCTCAGAAGGGAGTTTGCTTCTCCCTCTCTCTTGGCTCCTCCCCTTGCCTGTGCTCTCTCTCTCACTCACTGTTTCCCTCTAATAAATAAATAAAATCTTTAAAAAATAGAAAACTAACTAAATAAATAAAATTAAATTTCTATCTCTTTACATGGTAGATTGATATGATAACACAAATTGTAATTGTTTTAATTTACACATTCCTTTAACAAATGTTTTTAGTACTGACTATGTGACACTGTGTAATATACCAAAATATATTATCTTTACTCTCAAGGAGCTTCTAGTACAGAGAGTAAGTGCCATCCCAAAGTGCTTTAACAGAGATATTCCCAGGATTCTGTAGAAAGGCACGAGTGACCACTTCTCTGTGCATTGGTGGGAGTCCTTCACCAAGGAATGCATTTGAAATGGTTGAGAAGAATGAGCGGAAGAATTGGCCAGAGGTGATTAGAAATATCTATGTCTACAACTACACCTATATCCACATCCACATATTTTGGGGGAGAAAAAATAATTCTCTCTGCCCTTCTAGGTTTTTGGATGAGACACCCTGTAATAAAAAGACAGTGTAAGAGGAGAAACATACAGAAATTTGATAACCTGTGTGTCTCCTGTATGCATGGGAAATACACAGGAAAACTGAGTAACTCCCCAAAGTGGTTGAAGCCTTTACCTGAAATGCCATTTTCTGCTAAAAGCAAAAGAAGTTGTTAGGGTGGGAAGTTATTATAGGAGGAAAAACACAGTAAACCAGAGTAAGATTGTGATGCATATGTAAGTCCATGTCTTCACTATTGATAAAGTTTCCAGAGAATTGGCTATTCTCCTCTTCCTGGTGGAGTGAGAGAGGTACTCTTACAAATAGAGGTTTCCTTTATAAAGGTAAGTGTTTTGCAAAAGGGTAACTTCTGCTCAGTTTCCAGAACTTCTGCTCTGTCTACAGTTTCTTAAAAATAACCAGGTCGGGATAGTCTTTATGCCAAAGAGATATATTTTGAGGTCCAAAATTTTGTTTCCTTTTTACACTTATATCTATCTATCTATCTGTATCTATACCCACCTCCATATCTTTCAAGATCTATGTCTGCATTTATATAGGTATCTATATTGATTTTTTTAAAGGATTTTATTTATTTGGCAGAGAGAAGTCACAAGTAGGCGGAGAGGCAGGCAGAGAGAGAGGGGGAAGCAGGCTCCCCGCCGAGCAGAGAGCCCGATGCGGAGCTAGATCCCAGGACCCTGAGACCATGACCTGAGCCGAAGGCAGGAGGCTTAACCCCCTGAGCCACCCAGGCGCCCCTCTATATTGATATTTATATAAATATCTATACCTATATAGCCCTGTGACAGGAGCACAATGTGCTATTTCATGTTTTCCAGAAATTCATTAAAATTAATGAATATGGATAGATGACACAGCCCCTGGAAAGTGCAGAACAGGGGTGCCTGGGTGGCTCAGTGGGTTAAACCTCTGCCTTTAGCTCAGGTCATGATCTCAGTGTCCTGGGATTAGCCCCACATTGGGCTCTCTGCTCAGCAGGGAGCCTGCTTCCT